>NC_138771.1:159090530-160380530 GCF_965119305.1 Pelophylax lessonae
GGCCGGCGGCCCGCCTCTCAATGATGTCCCTACTACGATCTGTGCATGAATGAACTAACAGACCGGGCGGGCGGGCGGCCGCTAATAGCTGTAACTATGTGAGCTCTTCACTTCCCTGTCAGCGGGACGACGTGCATGAATGAACTGACACACCGGGCGGGAGGGCCGGCGAGCGGCCGCTAATAGCTATAACTATGTGAGCGCTTCACTTTCCTGTCATGCGGGTATCTCCTCTGACAGGGAAGTGAAGCGCTCACATAGTTATAGCTATTAGCTAATGGTATTAGTATTATGCAGCATGAAGGGGTTAATGTATTGTCACTGCTGGTCACTGATGCATTATTGACCGACCAGTGGCAGTTAATTAACCCCTTTGTGCTGCATTAGTGAAACCAGTATCAGTGTTAATTAATTGGTAATTAAATTAACCACTTGCCAACCCGTCACAGTACATATACTGTGACAGGGTGGCAGCGACAGGTGTACGTCGCTGCCTGTTTTTGGTGTATGCCCCTGTTCTATCTATTTTAAAATTATTTGGGGGAAAAAGTAATTTTCGGTTTTCGGCCAAGGGCATCCTGCATTTTCGGTTTCGGCCCAGAATTTTCATTTCGGTGCATCCCTAATAAATACCGTTTGAAAAACCCGAAAAATTCTGTAGTCTCGTTTGCGAATGAACGATATTCTATACGTTGGTGTTGAGGTCGTTCAGTTTAAATCTGTATAACCTCATCACGCATGAGGACCGGCGAACACTGTTTCGAAGGTCGGCGGGCAACGGTCGGGCGATATTCGGACCGTGTATGTTGGCAATGTTTTCGACCGACAAATACTTTTTCAAAAGTCGGTGGGCGATATTCTAATTGTGTATTCACACCATTTGTATGAGTTTGGCTTCAGTTTGTTATTGTATTTACATCTGCTTCCTTACTTTCCCCTTCTCCCAGACTGACAATGCCGTTGTCCAAATCTGACCCTTGTGCTCCAATACAGGAGGTGTTACTGGCTAGATCAACAGATGAAAATAGAGGGGAAAAAGCCTATAAAAATCAGCTACTGCTGTCAGAATACAACTGCACAGTGGGGAGGATTCCCTTTTGGGATGATCTCAGCACCTCGCATATTCACAAAAATCTTGGCGGAAGTCATGCAGGAGCTCAGATTGAAATGAGTCCAGATAGTACCATATCTGGAAGACTTTCTAATCTATGGTCAGACAAAAGAAGTGTTGGCATACCTTCAAGCGACCAGAATTTTCCTTACCTCGCTAGGCTGGAAAATCAACATGCAAAAATCAAACAGATTCCCATCCCAGAGGGTGGTATTTCTGGGTTATTCTATCGATTTAGTGACCCAAAGGATCTTCTTGCTGGGACAAAACAGCTGATCACTGCAACCAGGGCGACAAGAAGGAACATAATGGTCCTCCTAGGCCTCATGTTGGCTTCTATCCCAGCAGTTCAATGGGACCAACTCCATATGAGAGCACTACAGTGCCATCTCCTAAGCCAGGAGTTCCAAAACTGTGGGTCGGGACCCACTGGTGGGTCGCAAGCTGCATTTGAGTGGGTCACTCTGAGCCGGAAATCACTGAGAGCAGGCCCACTTAAATTGTGCTGTGTGAGCCTGAGCAAATTACAGAGAGCTAGAGCAGTCAAATTGCGATGGATTCAGGACCCCACCCACGCAGCTTACAGAGGTTGGTCTGCATTTCCCGCAAGGAGGTTACTTGCATCAGTGAGTACGTATGTGGGCTGTTATGTAGGATATGTTTATGGGGTGCAGAGCCTGGTGGCAGGATTCTCTCAGCTATAGCGGGCAGAGATGGCAGCCTCTGTGTCATAGGAGGACCAAGTGGCCCGGCAGTGTCAGGAGTTCATGGAAGCTTCTGTGACCCCAGTAGAGGATCTGAAGGAGAAGAGCCAGGACACCAAGACCGGCATAGAGCTCCTCATCATGGAGACTCTGGGTGAGGTGTTCTGGGTCCTGGAGAGGGCAAACAGGGGCTTCACCTTCACTGCGGACCTCTGGGAGAGGAAGGAGGGTGAGTGCCATATAGCCTGCTGATCACTGTCCTGAGGTGGTTGATTTCTGTCCTCTGCCTGCCTTATACTGTCTATGAGGGTGTTGATTACTTACAACTCCGCTTATATGCCACACATGCCACAGGTTTCTGACCCCTCACTTAGAACATCTGGCAAGTGTATTCAATAATTAAAAAAAGGTAAATTGATATTTATAATTTAACATCCCCCGTGCATTATTATTATTTGCATTTATATAGTGCCAACAAATTCTGTAGCCCTTTACAATATTCAATTACAAGCAAGTGGGTCCCGAAAAATAACTGTATTCAGAAGTGGGTCTCGGCCCAAAAAAGTTTGGGAAGCCCTGTCCTAAGCCATTAGGATGGAAAGACAACCTCGCTGGGGGAGGAAATCTCTGTTCCTCCTATCAGAAAGTCCTTAGCTCAAAAAGGACTCGCTGACAAAGGGAAGGTTCTGGCTTCCGCCTATCCAGGTGAGGACGCAAGTACCCTTGGTTGGGGAGCCCACATAGGCCACCAGGTAAAACGGAGCTTTGAACTATACAGGGCCAGAAGTTTTCTCCAACTTAAGGGAGCTCATGGCAGTACTAGAATCCCTACTTGCTTTCCAGAGCCAAACAACCGGCAGATACATCCAGATACTGGCGGACAATGTCACGACGGTGGCATACATCAACCACCAAGAGGGCACGCGATCGAAACCCCTGATGAGGATGAGTCACGATCTGCTATCCCTTTTAGCTGCCCACATCAAGGGGACAGTCAATATTCTGGCAGATCTAAGTCGCAGACAACTGGATCCAACAGAATGGGAACTGAACTACCAAATCTTCTCAGCACTCGCTCTCAGATGGGGTTCCCCAGAAGTAGACCTGTTTGCCACAGCGAAGAACAAGAAAGTAGCAAATAATTTCTCCTTGAAAAGAGAAAAAGATTCTTTAGGGATAGACTCCCTGGGGTTCCCTTTGGCGATTCAACCTCGCCTATGCATTTCCCCCAATCAACTCATTCCCAGGACAATCAGGAAGATTTGGTTAGAGGGGATAAGAAAGATTCTTCTAGCTCCTTACTGGCCAAAAAGGGCATGGTTCACGCCTCTGAAAAAGATGGCGGAAGAAGACCCTTGGATCCTACCGAGCCAGAGCGATCTACTATCACAATCAGGAGCTTATCACTAAGGATGCACAGAAATGAAAATTCTGGGCCGAAAATGCAGGATGCCCTTGGCCGAAAACCGAAAATGACTTCCCCCCCCCCCCCCCCCAAATGATTTTAAAATAGATAGAACAGTGGCATACGCCAGAAACAGGCATCGACGTACACCTGTAGCTGCCACCCTGTCGCAGTATATGTGCTGTGATGGGTTGGCAAGTGGTTAATTTAATTACCAATGGTATTTGTATTATGCAGCATGAGGGGGTTAATGTATTGTCACTGATGCATTAGTGACCGACCAGTGGCAGTTAATTAACCCCTTTGTGCTGCATTAGTGCAACCAGTGTCAGTGTTAATACTGGTTGCACTGATACTGGTTGCACTAATGCAGCACAAAGGGGTTAATTAACTGCCACTGATCGGTCACTAATGCATCAGTGACCAGCAGTGACAATACCTTAACCCCCCCCCTAAGTCTGCATAATACAAATACCATTGGTAACCTCGCCTCAGCCCCCCCACCCCAATGATGCAATCTCCCTACTTGTCGGCACCTCCATGTCACAGGCAGGCAAACTCTCCGCTCCTCCTTTCAAAAACCCTGCCTCTGGCCGGCGGCCGCCTCCCGCTGATGTCACTACTACGACTATGTGTATAAATGAACTAACACACTGGGCGGGCGAGCAGGCCGCTAATAGCTATAACTAAGTGAGCCCTTCACTTCCCTGTCAGGGGGGCATCTCCGCTAACAGGGAAGTGAAGGGCTCACTTAGTTATAGCTATTGGTGGCCGCTCGCCTGCCCGCCCGGTGTGTTAGTTAATTCATATACCTAGTTGTAGTAGTGACATCACCGGGAGGCAGGCCGCCGGCCGGAGGCGGGACTTTTGAAACCTGCTTTGCGCCCGCGACGACCATCATTAATATTGGCATCTTTAACCCATTTTCGGCCGAAAATGGAATGGGCCAATTTTCGGCCGAAAATTTTGGTTGCCGAAATTTCGGTGCACCACTAATCACCCACAAATCCAAACCTTGAAATTGTCAGCATTGATCCTGAACAGCGCACACTGCTAGACAAGGGACTCCTGTTACCGTCCTGGAGCATGACTTGGGAAAATCCAAATTATTACCTGATAACTCCCTTTCCAGGAATCCTCCTGCACTGTGGACTTCCCCTGCCTTACTAATGGGAAATAACTAGATATATCAGGCTGTTCGCCTTTGGTGCCCAGGTCATCTTTATACTATTGAGGTGTTTCCTGCAGGAGGAGGAGACTATCTCTCTCATGAGACCGCCCTGGAGGGTTCCTGGAAAGGGAGTTATCAGGTAATAACTCGGACTCTCGTAAATTGCAATAATCCAATACACAAATTCGGAAGTCGGGGTGCCATTAACAAAAAAGAAACTTGGCAGCCTTTATGTAGGCACATACACTTTATCCAGTGAAAACCTTGAGCCAATGAACCTTTATAAATAAAATTTTAAGTGATTTTAGAACTGCAGATTTCCCTTATATTACTGTTCTGATGTAAACACAAAATTTGGGATTTTCTACTACTTTCACTTACAGTGATTTGCACTGTAGGTACATGTGACAATTAGAGAGGGTGAATCTCCCTAATGGGGCACAGACCGCAATACAAACCAGGCAGGTGTTCTTATCTCTCTCCACTCAATTATAAAAAAAATGTAAAAATTTTTTTTTTTTAAAATGTCTAGTTTCGCTTTAATGGCATTGCCTGCTAAGGCTCCGTTCACATTTGGAGTTTTGGGATCACGGTCAAAATCATTGCAATTCTGCCTGCCATCTCATATCGCACTGCAATCGCAGAACACATATTCGGGTGCCATTCATTTTCTGTGGCATCTAAAAGCTGTGTGGTTTTTCCACAATACATTGCAACCTGACGCTTAACAGGTGACATGGTGACTCAACTGGTTGGTTTTATCTTTTTGGTTGCTATGAGCAGCAAAGTGCATTTTTTTGTATTTTCTTGAGTGATGTATATTTATACAGGTTTAAATGGTTTGTCCAAAAACAACACTGTAGTGTGGAAGAAACCTCTATCTCAGAGAATGAGCCACATTGTATCAGGATGCATATGCGCTGCTAAAATAAAAAAAAAAACAAAAAAAAAAAGTCCACAGTAGGGTAAAATAAAATTTGTTTAAAGTCCTATTAGAGTCCCTTTTAGGAAAGCTGGCAGTAACCCAGACTTGACCTTGTCTGAAAGAACAAAGGTCATATGAACTTGGGCGGCTGTGACTGCAAATAGAGTTTGCCAACAGGATAGTTTTAGACCTGTATGACATGTTGATGATTTTTGGCCTTTTTTTTCCCCCCTCTGCATGTTTTAGGAGTGTGACTGCAAGATCAGCATGCTAGAAAAAGGTGTTTATCTAGTAGGTATTCACCTAAATAACGTTAGGCTTTCACTACAGCATAACTTTCCAGCACGTGCTGTTCGTTTGGGCAAATGTTTTATTGTTGGATTTTTTACTTACCTGTTGGTGTGATTAGACTGGTCACGTTCTGTCTCAATGACCAACTCACCAGGACAAATAGTGGGGTGAATCTCCCTAGCAAGGACACAGACAGCAAAAAAGTGTTAAAATGGTTCAAACTTTCCATAATCTTATTAAAAGAAAAATATATATACATACACACAGTGCTCAGCTTGAAGGAGTATGTTAGTAAACCTTTTTACTTTCCCTTCAGAATCAATATTTTCTATGGGACACTATACTACAAAATACTCCCACAATTGCGGGCCATTGATTGCAACTAAGATTTATTAATTTGCGCGCACACAAGTATTTTCCTAACAAATTCATTCAAGACCATGTTGCAAAAATTAATACACCCCAATTAAAGTCTTAGGCGTCTTTCACACTGTCCGTACGGACTCAGTTTAGCTCAGCGGGGGATCGATCCGCCGATCCCCCGCTGAGCAGGAGGATGACAGCTGTTCTCCGCACTGTGTGACACAGCTGTCAGTTCCCCATACATCTCTATGGGGGAATCGGATGGGAACAGACCATCAGTCCGTTCTTATCCGATCCGCTGGACGGATGGAAAATAGGGTTTCCAGCCATCCAGATTTGACAGATCAGATGTCAGCGGGCATGTCTCCGCTGACATCCGATGCCTCATAGGGATGTATGGGGGGACCGTTCAGATCCGCCTGAAAAACTGACCGGCAGATCTGAACTGTCCGCCTGTGTGAAAGAGCCCTTAGGAGCAAATCTAAAATTTAGACAACAAAATCCTAATTACCAAGAATTCAACTACAGGTGAGTCTAATTATTATTTAAACAGGTGTTCAGCAGGGTGTTGCTTAACAAGGAAAACTCCTTCCCTAAAGCCCATGCACAAAAAAGCCCACCTAGAATTTGCCAGGGCCCATGCTGAGAAATGGCGCTTTTCCACTGCATGGAACCGAACGGTTCGGCTCGCTTTTGTGCTTTTCCACTGCTGGTACCGCATGGTATGGTGTAGGAACGGTACGGTACGGCGGCGCTTTTCCACTGCATGGAACCGAACGGTACAGCTCTCAAAAACAGTACCACCTCGATTGTGGTTTCAAGAGGTACCATACCCGGTACCATATCCCACAATCCTTTGCATGCAGTCACTACTAGCCACTGACTGGTCAGAGAATCCCACCCACCCCGTTGTTATCCCACCCACTTAAAGCGGAGTTCCACCCTGGATTTTTTTTTTTTTTTAAATACCCCCGGGACAGTCAGGGCTAGTGCATTCCACAATGGCTAGCCTCTGATCTGTCCCGGGTTGCACTTACCTGTTAGGACAAATACTTACCTTGAAAAAGTCTTGTCCAGCGCTGCCATTTCAGATGTGGGCAGCTTGAAGCCAGCGCGATCCTCTTCGGCGTCCTCTTCCGCCTTCTTCGGTCCCACGATGCCCTGCGCCGGCCCCGCCGTCACTTCCAGTGCGCGCGCGCGTGCGTCATCCCTCCACAGCTTCTGGGCATGCCCAGAAGCTGTTTAGAAGGGGATGACGCGCGCGGCCCGGAACTGACGTCGGGGCCGGTGCAGGCGCAATGATTCCTGGGAGCGATGACTTTCAGCTCCCAGGAATCATTGCAGAGCCAGGAAGTGACGACGGGCCGCGGCCGAGGAAGGAGGAAGAAGGAAGTAAGGTAAGTATATTTTCTTCGCTACGAGGTAAGTAAAAAAAAAAAATGCGATTATCCATTTGTTTTTCAGGTGACCCGGAGCGAGAAGATGGAGGTAAGTATAAAATTAGGGTGGAACTCCACTTTAACTTTAGTACTACTTTAGAGGAAAAGCAAACCGTACCGTACCGAACTGTACCATGCGGTACCAGCAGTGGAAAATCAAACCGGGCCAAGCAGGGCCGAGTAGAGCTGAGCCGGTACTTGCAGTGGAAAAATGCCAAAAGAAGATTACTGGCACTCTGAAAAGATGAGACCAAAATAAATATTTTTGTAACTGATGGCTTTAAAACTGTATGGTGTCGCAAAGGGAGGAGTACAAAAAAAAATGCATGGTGCCTACAGTGAAACATGGTGGTGGCAGTCTCCTGCAGGAGTGCTATATTTCATTGATGGTGTCATGAATTCACAGATGTACCGCTTTATGTTGAAAGGGAAGATGCTACCATCACGCCGTGCACTTTTCCAACATGACAATGATCCAAAACACACCTCTAAGGTCACTGTTGCATTTCTGAAGAAGAACCGAGTGAAAGTCAGTGGCCAAGTACTGTATGTGTCCTGATCTGAACCCAATCGAACACCTATGGGAAATTCTCAAGAGACAAGTTGAGCATCACTCTGCTTCCAGGCTCTAAAAGGTTGTTCTTCAAGAACGGAAAAAGATATGTTGCAATATGTCACCAGCTTGTTCATTCAATGCCTAGAAGACTTGGAGCTGTCCTTAAAAATCATGGAGGTCATACAAAATACTGAATGAAGTTTTTGTTGTGGGGTGTATTCATTTTTGCATCAGCTAATTTGAGTAAAACTGAAAGATTTCATTAACCAAAATATATTATTAACCTTACTTTTGTGTAATGAGCTAAATAAATGTTCTATAAAACTCAGTTTTGTCAACATTTTGGAAATTGTTCTTGTGTTCATTGGGATATTGAATAAAATACTTTTCAAAAGGGGTATACTCATTGATGCTGAGGTGTGTGTACACCCCTCACATTTTTGTAAATATTTTATTATATCTTCATGTGACAACCACTCAAGAAATGACTTTGCTGCAGTGTAAAGTAGTGAGTGTTCAGCTTGTATAACAGTGTAAATTTGCTGTCCCCTCAAAATAACGCAACACACAGCCATTCATTTCTAAACCGCTGGCAACAAAAGTGACAACGTTAAGTGAAAGTGTCCAACTTGGGCCAAATTAGCCATTTTCCCTCCTAGTGTCATGTGATTCGTTAGTGTTTAAAAGGTTTCAGGTGTGAATGGGGAGTAGGGGGTGTTAAATTTGGTGTTATCGCTCTCACTCTCTCATACTGGTAACTGGAAGTTCAAAATGGCACCTTTTATGGCAAAGAACTCTCTGAGGATGTGAAAAAAAGAATTGTTGCTCTACATAAAGATGGCCTAGGCCATAAGATGATTGCCAAGACACTGAAACTGAGCTGCAGCACGGTGGCCAAGACCATACAGCGGTTTACCAGGACAGGTTCCACTCGGAACAGGCCTCGCCATGGTCGACCAAAGAAGTTCAGTGCACGTGCTCAGCGTCCTATCTAGAGGTTTTCTTTGGAAAATAAACGTATGAGTGCTGCCAGCATTGCTGCAGAGGGTGAAGGGGTAGGGGAGTCAGCCTGTCAGTGCTCAGACCATACGCCGCACACTGCATCAAATTGGTCTGCATGGCTGTCATCCCAGAAGGAAGCCTCTTCTAAAGATGATGCATAAGAAAGCCTGCAAACAGTTTGCTGAAGACAAGCAGACTAAGGACCTGGATTACTGAAACCATGTCCTGTGGTCTGATGGGACCAAGATAAACTTATATGGTTCAGATGGGGTCAAGCGTGTGTGGCGGCAACCAGGTGAGGAGTACAAAGACAAGTGTGTCTTGCCTACAGTCAAGCATGGTGGTGGGAGTGTTATGGTCTGGGGCTGCATGAGTACTGTCAGCACTGGAGAGCTACAGTGAACTGAGTGGTAGCTAACATGTACTGTGACATACTAAAGCAGAGCATGATCCCCTCCCTTCGGAGACTGGGCTGCAGGGCAGTATTCCAACATTATATCGACCCCCCCCCCCCCAAACACATCTCCAAGACGACCGCTGCTTGCTAACAAAGCTGAGGGTAAAGGTGATGGACTGGCCAAGCATGTCTCCAGACCTAAATCCTATTGCATCTGTGGGGCTTTCTCAAATGGAAGGTGGAGGAGCTCAAGGTCTGTAGCATCCACCAGCTTTGTGATGTCGTCATGGAGGAGTGGAAGAGGACTCCAGTGGCAACCTGTGAAGCTCTGGTGGACTCCATGCCCAAGAGGGTTAAGGAAGTGCTGGAAAATAATGGTGGCCACACAAAATATTAACACTTTGGGCTGAATTTGGACATTTCACTTAGGGGTGTACTCACTTTTGTTGCCTGTGGTTTAGACATTAAAGCGGAGTTCCACCCGAAATTTATACTTACCTCCATCTTCTCGCTCCCGGTCACCTGAAAAACAAATGGATAATCGCAATTTTTTTTTTTTTTCACTTACCTTTTAGAGAAAATATACTCACCTTACTTCCTTCTTCCTCCCCTCGGCGGCCACGGCGATTCGTCACTTCCTGGCTTTTGCAATGATTCCTGGGAGCTGAACGTCATAGCTCCCAGGAATCATTGCGCCTGCACCGGCCCCGACGTCAGTTCCGGGGCGCGCGCGTCATCCCCTTCTAAACAGCTTCTGGGCATGCCCAGAAGCTGTGGAGGGATGACGCGCGCGGCCCGGAAGTGACGTCGGGGCCGGTGCAGTGCATCGTGGGACCGAAGAAGGAGGAAGAGGACCGAAGAGGACGCGGAAGAGGATCGTGCTGGCTTCAAGCTGCCCACACCTGAGATGGCAGCGCTGGAGAAGACAATTTCAAGGTAAGTATATCTCCTGAAAGGTAAGTGCAACCCGGGACAGATCAGAGGCTAGCCATTGTGGAATGTGCTAGCCCTGACTGTCCCGGGGGTATTTTTGTAAAGAAATGTATAACCAGGGTGGAACTCCGCTTTAATGGCTGTGTTAAATTATTTTAAGGGGACAGCAAATTCACACTGTTATACAAGCTTTACACTCACTACTTTACATTGTAGCATTTAAAGTAAATATCTTTTGTGAGATACTGTGTGTGTGTGTGTGTGTGTATTAGTGACAGGTGGAGACTCTGTCATGGTGAAAGTGGTAATTTAAAGGACACATAATGTGCACATTGGTTCCGTGCAGGACTACAGAGCGTAGATGTGTAGTGGAGCAAACTGATTTTGCAGCTTTCTCCAGGTTTTGGTATACCTGGATGGGGCTCTGTAGTTTGGAGATTTCATAGTGTCTTGGGAGGGATGGAATCTCCAACTCTGTGTTCATGTTTTGTGGATGACCAGCAGGGTGTGTGCTCAGGTGCACACAGCCCTTATAATGAAGGTCTAAGAAGACCTCAGGGCTCCCAGTTGGAGACAGCTCCGCCCAAGAGAGACAGGAGGTCTCTCTCCAAAGTGTACACTGACAGTGTACACTTTGGACAATTTGCACAAAATAAAAATCCCAGCCTTTTTTTTTTTTGCTCCCGAGGACCGGCATGTGGCATGTACAGCCAGCTGTAGAAACGAATGTCTGTTCATGTTCATAATACACAAGTACACGTGTTAAGCATTTCTTTTCTATGGCCAGGTTAAAGCGGAGTTCCGGGCAGAAAATCATGCCTTTACATTTTATGGCATCCGCTTCCTTATCCTTCCATGAGCCAGAATTGGATATTCCCGGGGTTTTTTTACTTTTTTACAGAGGATAATATACTCACCTTTACATCCACTTCCTCCTTCCTCGGGCGCGGCCCGCGCCGTCACTTCCTGTCCCCCCATGGTTCCTTGGAGCTCTTACTCGTCGCTCCCAGGATGCAATTGGCAGTGACGTAGGCGGCCGGCCGCTCCTCTCATCGCGTTATTTCCAAACAGGAAATAACGCGATGATAGACATCCCTATACTATGCCGATTGCATAGTACCGGGTATGCGCGAGATTTCGCGCTGGATTCACCGGCCTCCGCCCACTACAACCAGGAAGCAGGGCACACATTTCCCCACAGCGGACTCGGCAAACCAGCACAAAGATGGCGGCGCTCTGCAGAAATTTTAAAAAGTAAGATTTTATGCTTGCAAAAATATTATTCCACTGTATAAAACAGGATTAGCGGATATATAGAGGTCGTAGGGTCACTGTTTGGGGGACATTAAAAAAAAAAAAAAGATTCTGTGGCCGGAACTCCGCTTTAAGTGCCAACTTTGGCTCTCTGAGTGCTGAAAAACGCTGGGATTTTCACATTAGAACAGATTTGCACTACAAATGTGTATGAGCTCTTAAAGTATCCTAAAGCTAAAACATTTTGATAGGTTGGAGAGGGATTAGAACACCAGTCCAGGGTTTTATTGCTCTCTGTGCCCCATTAAAGAGATTCACTCTTTTATTTGTCATATTTACTATCACCAAAAGAACATCACAAATTGTTGGTTCTCATGAGAACAGGAATAGGGGATAAATCTTTCAGTGGGGGACACAAGTTTTGGTATCCCTGGTGACCAAGGTGGTTTTGTTGATTCCCGCACTTTGGAGGGATTTCCTTTTTCACTTTCTGTTTTGGCTACAGGAAGTATGTCCACAGTAGGACAGCCTCCCTTACTCTATCAAAATGCAATAAAAAAAAAAACTTTGCCTTTTTTTAGTTCTACTTTTAAATCATTTTATTTGTATCTGAAACCATGAATTACTATTGTGCATAAAAATTTCCGTGTTTGTGTGTATTTTTATATATATATATATATAATATTATAGTGTGTATTCAGTTTTTAAATGATGAATATGGTTCACAGCCGCAGTATACAGCTTTAAGGGAATGTGAGGTCATAGCTGGGAATGCTGTTTGTTTCTTCTGTGGTGCAAAATTCCTATAACTTTTTTTTTTTTTTTCAAATTGATTTTAACAGAAACATTTTGGTTGACAAGCCTAATGATCAGTCTTCAAGGTGGTCTTCTGAGAGCAACTACCCGCCTCAGGTAGGTCTCTTGAGTAAAATGGAATATTGGTACAAAATACCATAAATAATCATTTCCAGTTTAATTGAAAACATAATTGTGCTGCTCTGTGATAGTAATCCTTTACAAAGGGATTTACATTTTGTCTCAGTTTCTAACCAATGTTCTATGTTTTTGTAATCTAGTATCTCATACTGAAAGTTGAAAGGCCAGCCATTGTCCAGAGCATCACCTTTGGAAAATATGAGAAGACTCATGTTTGTAATTTGAAAAAGTTTAAAGTTTTTGGTGGCATGAATGAAGAAAACATGACAGAGCTTTTATCAAGGTAATAGAGGAGGCTCGGTTTTACTGATCATATTGTGATGAGAGCCAGACACATGTAGATCAGGTCCTTACGAAGAAAGGAAATCTGCATGTGCAATGCAGGGGGTTCAACCGTTTTATGGAGCACTCTGATTTCTTTATTTCGCAGTACTTCCTATATTTGTTATGGCACCTCCCAGGATAGCTTTGTGTAGTTAAAAGCTATATATAAAAGCTTATAAGCTCTGAACCCAGGGCACTCTTCTAAGCAAGTAAATTCAACCTGCCTTCCTAGCCTCAGTTTGTCATCCAATGATGTCCATCCCATTGAAATGCTAGTAGATAAATGAGGAAAAAAAGTAATTTCTTTCGTTTATTGATGGACACAGCTCCTGATTCTTAAACATTGGGTTATACTGCCCCCTACAGGAGTAGGACACTAGGCAGGAAAAAGCTTGACTACACCTACGAGCAGTCCCAGGGGGTATGCACCCACTGAAAGCAAAAAAACAAAAGGAGGGCACATCGACCTAGTGCAATACCATAAGATATTTATTGACAAATTTTTAAAACCACATCATACATTCTACTCACAAGAGTACGCTATGTAAAAGCGACAACCAAAAGAGTTTCTTCGGCTGTCCAGAGACCACAGGACCATGATCTTTAGTAATGACAGATTAACTTTGAGGTGTCCATAAGGCTAACGGGTTTCGAGGGAGAATCCTCTTCCTCAGAGCCATGATTGCAAATGACCAGTTGAATCTATATATACTACCCAACAGCATGGAAAGGACCTCCCACAAGGGTAGGCGCTGCCCCTCTAGTATCATTCACATGCACTTGTAATTGTAAACAATTGATTAATGATTCACTACATAAAATATACAGTACATTTTTCATTTTAAAAACAGAATAAAATAGAATAAATATCATTGTTGGGTGGCTGCAAAGACCCAGATTCACCACATATTAAAAATATATAAAAATAGATGAATTAATTGCTCTCAGGTTAGAAACTGAATGCTTTCATGTTAAAAAGGGGGGAGAGAAGGACGGAGGGGCCACTATAAATACTAGGCACAGATGCAGTTACTACATAATAGATACTATATTCAAAATCGTTATAATTGAGAAAAGTCCCAGTCATAATTTTAAAAAGAACATACATATATCTAACTATAAGTACTGTCCATTGACCAGCAGAGGAGAGGAGGTTGTGTCAGCCTGGGGACCAGACAGGGGCCTGCCCAACCCCCCATTCCAACCCAAACTCCGGAGGGGGGGGAGGGGGGGGCTCTCACCAAGGGTAGACCTCAGGGCGCCACATCCAACACTTTCAACCAGCTCTGTACCTCCCATATACAATGATCTCTTGCTATTAGGTGGGCCAGCTCCTTCGGACCGCGCTGAAACCGCGTTGGAACGCACGCTATCGCGGCAACCAGGAAGTTCCACCAGCGAGTGCGTCACTTCCGACAGCCTTTTGCATCACATCTCCTGGACTGCAGGGAGCCGCACTCCCTTATCGCACCCGCCGACCAGAGGGAACAGGAAGAAGGGGGCGGGAACATTCAGCAAGAGCACAACACAACAAGGAGTTTGAGTTGGATGGGGGGGGGGGGGTTTGGCAGGCCCCTGTTTGGTTTTTTTTTTTTAATTTAATTTTTTTTTATCTTTGTTTTTTTGTTCCTGTGAAAATCTACACTCAATTGCCGGACTGGGCAATGGACTGGATAATCTAGATCCAGAGGGTCCCCCTAGTCTGGCCAGCGAGCACACCGCTAGGTCAGCCATGACATAGCCCTACTGGACGGGACTAGCCTGCGAGTTAGACATCTTATGAGAAAGTATACAACCTGGCTTTGGCCGGAGTCGCAGCGTTTCTCCTGGCCAGCAGCCCCACATTACAATGTAGAGGTGGTCTGTTCATAGCAGTGCCCACCCTGTTCCTATTATGGTAAGTAGCTGTCCCCCCCCCCCCCCTTCTACTCCTGGAGAGATTTGGGGGGGACGTGGGCCCCTCCCTGGGATGGTGGGACCCCCCCTCCCGGGTTCCCCTCTTTCCAACCCCTCTAAAATGTTGGTGGTCACTGTTGGTCTTTCGCCCCTCTCCGCCCTCCCCCCAATGGTGCCCAATGGACCGATTTTCCATCCTGCTTTACAGACGCTGGCTTTGACGGCTTGGCTTTTGAACGCCAGGTGCTGAAGGATGGAAGTTTGTCTGAGTCAGTGATTCCTACGCTGTTGAAAGCTAGGAAATCTACTTCTAAGAAGATTTACCATTGTACGTGGAAGAGGTACATTGCGTGGTGTGAGTCTCTTGGGGTTCATCCTCGCTCCTTCTCGGTGGATCAGATCCGAACCTTCCTTCAACTGGGGGTTGAACAGAAATTGGCCTTGAGTACCATTGAGGGCCAGGTATCGGCTTTGGCAACCTTTTTACAACCACCTTTAGCCTCACAATCCCTGGTGCGTACCTTTCTTCAGGGTGTTCGACATTTGGTTCCTTAAGAGCAGGCTCCGTTGCCCCCCCTGGGATCTTAATGGTTTCGGTGCTTTCAGTTTTAAAGAAACCTCCTTTTGAAAATATTCAGGCGGCTTCCCTGCTTGCGCTGCCCCAGAAGGTGGCCTTTTTTGGTGGCTATCACCTCCTAAGTGTAGGGTTTTAGAACTGGTGGCGTTATCCTGTCCACCTTATTGGTGATTCACAAGGATATGGTGGTGCTTCGCCCCTGTCCGTCATTCCTTCCTAAGGTGGTCGCTGACTGTTATTTGAATGATGACATTGTTTCCTTCCCTGTGTCCCAGGCAAAACATCAGAAGTAAATTGCCTTGGATGTGCTCAGGGCAATTAGGGTGTACCTGGCAGCTACAGAGTATTTTAGGAAGTCAGACTCTTTCTGCTCATGGGCTGACCTCACAAAGCGTTGTCCGCTTCTTCTGCAACCATTTCCAGATGGATCATATAGACGGTGGTTCAGGCCTATTGCATCAGGGGTCAGGTTCCTCCTTTCCCTGTCAAGGAGCACTCTACTAGGGCGCTTAGTGTCTCCTGGGCTTCTGTCATCAAGCGTCAGTGACGCATGGTTGCAAGGCGGCCACCTGGTCGTCGGTGCACACTTTTACAAAAATGTTATAAAGTGGATGTGTTGGCATCTGCGAATGCTTCTTTTGGCCGCAAGGTTTTGTTGGCTGATGCTTAGAGGACTTGATCCTCTTTGAGGGTGTATTGTTTTTTTCAGGTGAGCTCCATGTTACCTGGTTGGCTATGGTTAGCCTTGGGAATTTTTTTTCTGATTTTTTTTTTTTTTTTTTTTTTTTTTTCCACCCCTCATGTTTAACACTGCTTTGGGACATCTCAATGGTTAAGAAGAATCAGGAGTTGTCCATCAATGAACGAAAGAGAAAAGGGGATTTTTGACTTACCGTAAAATCCATTTCTCTGATTTTCATTGATGGACACAGCCCCCACCCCCCATGCAGGATGCCCTTGGCCGAAAACCGTAAATTACTTTTTTCCCCCAAATGATTTTAAAATAGAACAGGGGCATACACCAAAAACAGGCAGGCGTACACCTGTAGCTGCCACCCTGTCGCAGTATAGTGGTTAATTTAATTACCAATGGTATTTGTATTCTGCAGCATGAGGGGGTTAATGTATTGCCACTGCTGGTCACTGATGAATTAGTGACCGACCAGTGGCAGTTAATTAACCCCTTTGTGCTGCATTAGTGCAACCAGTATCAGTGTTAATTAACACTGGTTGCACTGCTACTGGTTGCACTAATGCAGCACAAAGAGGTTAATTAACTGCCACTGGATGGTCACTAATTCATCAGTGACCAGCAGTGGCAATACATTAACCCCCTCATGCGGCATAATACTAATACCATTGGTAAGCTCGCCCCAGCGTGTCCCCCCCCCCCCCCCGCCTCAGCATCCCCTTCCCCTGCCTCAGCGTCCCTCACCATCCCAATGCAATCTCCTTACTTTCACTCGGCTCCTCCGGTGTCCTTCCTTTAAAAAGACCCGCCTCCCGGTGATGTCACTACTACTACTACGATGTGCATGAATGAACTAACACACCGGGCGAGCGGCCGCTAATAGCTGTAACTATGTGAGCGCTTCGCTTCCCTGTCAGCGGAGGTATCCGCCTGATAGGGAAGTGAAGCACTCACATAGTTACAGCTATTAGCGACCGCTCGCCCGCCCGCCGGGTGTGTTAGTTCATTCATGCACATCGTAGTAGTAGTAGTAGTGACATCACCGGGAGGCGGGCCGCCGGCCAGAGGCGGGTCTTTTGAAACCTGCGCTGCGCCCGCGGCGGCCATATTTAGTATTGGCATCTTTAACCCATTTTCGGGCGAAAATTTCGGTGCACCACTAATATGTCAATGAGCATCTGAGAAATTTGATTTTACGGTAAGTCAAAAATCCAATTACACACACACACACACAAACATTATATGTTGGTATTTGTTTGTACCCTAGGAAATAAAATGGCGATCGTTCGAATATTTTATGTCGCACTGTATTTGCGTAGCGTTTTTTTTAACCACCCACCGCCTTTTTACTGCGGCAGGGTGGCTTTCCTGCACAAAGCGATGTAGGTCTACGTCAGTCACGCGCGTGAAGCTAGGGGGGCGAGGGCGCGACCGCCGCAATGTCGCAGTCCCGCAAAAATTCGCAGATCGCCATTACTAGTAAAAACAATAAAATAAAAATGACAATCTTTCCCGTAGTTAGTAGACGCGATAACTTTTGCACAAACCAATCAAAATACGCTTTTTGCGATTTTACCAAAAATATACAGCAGAAAACAAATTGGCCCAAAATGTTAAATTTTGATTTTTAAATGTTGTGTTTTTTTTTTTTTTTTTTTTTTTGAGAATGTCATATAGCAGAATGTGGAAAATATAGTTTTTTTTTTTTCCAAAATTGTTGCTTTTATTTTTTTGTTTATAACGCAAAAAATAAAAATCGCACAGGTGATAAAATACCACCAAAAGAAAGCTCTATTTGTGGGGAAAAAAAGGACATCAATTACCCATTATTTGGGTACAGCTGGGCACGACCGCGCAACTGCTATAAAATACATTTGTTTTGAGGATTTAGATACCCTTTAAGCGATTCTGTCAGGTTAGCAAGGGCTTGTGAAGAAGGGCCTTCTTTCTGTGCACAAGAACTATTCATCAATAGTTACAATGTAAAGTCCACTTGCATTTTTTTTTTTTTTACAAGCCCTACTATCGTGTTGTAAAAGTCATGGAACCAAACCTCTTCATTGGGCTTCCTATAGCCCAGAGCAGTGGTTGTCAACTTATGAGCTAAAGGGGCCCTCATGCGACCCCCCCCCCCCCCCCCTCTGAGATCACCAAAGGGCAAATATTGTTCATATATGTAATGCTTGAAAGAACTATCAGAGACTGCAGACCCAGTAGAGGAAATGAGGGTCAGAGAGTGTAGATATGATACATTTTTGGCTGGGGATATGCTGCAGAAGACAAAATGAAACCGGGAACATGTATCATGAGGCTAGTAGAGATTAATGCTCTTAATCGATGTTCCTACTACAGACTGCTGAGGTCCGAGGGCTGTACTTCATATACCAAAGAGCCACAGGTTAGGCACCAGGGACCTAGAGCATAGCCATGGAAGGAATCCAGCAGGTCCACTTACTACAGGTTACCTACAGAAAACTAGAGAAGGGAATTCTACGTGACCAGACACCCTGCACAGAGTGCAGCAGTGACCTGACTTTATTACAAGAAGCTCCTGCACACAGGCAAAGTTTCACACTGGAATACTGCAAAGATCTGGAAGAAATACACCGTATACTCCAAGAGTTAAGTAAGAATACACCTGCCTCCTTTATTTAGACCACATTTTATTAACAAATATCATTTAAACACTATTTGATTACCCTGGAGGTCAGCTTTATTTGTTTACTGTGGGTGATTATTCTAATCCTGTGCTTGGCCTGCTTTTGGTTTCTTTGGAGACAAGGGGTCCAACTCCATGTGTTTTGAAAAGCATTTAGTAAAAATACAAAATTCAACTTTTAAAAAGCCCGTTTTACATGAGGCCTAAAATGCTGACCTTCATTGTCAACCTTGCTGAGTTACAACCTGCACCATCTAAGGACTACCAAAACGCTGATCCTGCTGATTGTTCTAGTTTGCTGGCACGCTAACTAGTGACAATGCCAGGAGGATGATAGCCAGGTATGTTGCAAGATCTAAAATAATAAGCAGTTGCAGCATTGATGTTTCTCACGTGGTCAGGGAAAAAAAACACCTGCTGAAATGTTTCAATTGTTAAAACTATTGGAGTCGTGTTTTATGGATGCTGTAGCTTTGTTCATTCAATACTAGTGTGTAGCAAAAGTCTTCAGTGTGTTTTCTCCATAGTCAAAGTTGCAAGATCTAAATTCTACTAAATGCATACTTTAAGCATGCTCTTTCTTTCAGTGGCCTGAAGAATGATTATAACAAAGAAACATTCACATTGAAGCATAAAATTGATGAGCAGATGTTCCCATGCCGATTCATTAAAATAGGTATATTACTAGTTTGTGTCAGAAGTTGTTTAATGATGTATACTACTTAGCCATAACCTAATCTTAGTCAGGTTTTCACTGTTGTAGCTGCAATATCAGGGAAACTTCTGCATACGTCATTAAAGTTTTGAAATGTAAACAACGTTTTTTTTGTTTCACTTTCTTCAGAATTTAACTCTCGCTTTTCATTTAAAGCAGAACTAAACTCCCCTATCCTTTACAGACAGCTAAGCTGCCATCTTAGCCTTTATTTGCATCTGCAATCTGAAGTTGCCATGGTGCTGCACATTTGTGATGACACCAGCTATTTGATAGTTTGACAGTTCAGTTGAGAGCACAAGCAATTGTGACAGTTGTCATTTACAGCATGCCCTTGAATGCAACAGTTTTGGGAAACCATTAAATCGACTAAAATCCTGCTTTAAGGAGACATTTGATAAACATTTACAGCCCATTCACACTGATCCGACTTGGACCGCGACTTGGTCAGCCTGACAAGTTGCGATCCGTCGCGTCCCATAGTGTAGTACAGGAACGGTTCTAATAGGAGCGACACAAGTCGCTCCGACTTAGAAAAAGGGTCCTGTACTACTTCGGGGCAACTTTCATAGACATTCATTTTATGAAGTCCGTGCAAGTCGTGCCGAAGTCGCGCTGCACGCGACTTCAAAGGTCGCCCCGAAGTCGGATCCGACATAGTGTGAACGGAGTCTTAGTGAAATGTTTTGCAGTACATAGTGTTCCAAGTAGATCTTTATTACAGTCTAATATTTAATGTTGTAATGTTGTTTTTATCTCATTATCAAATCTTGTTTGTTTTTTTACAATGTGCAGTTTCTGTGGCACATTAGGCCCCTTTCACACTGATTCGGTGCAGTTTGACTACACAGTGTATATAGCTCAATGTACCCTTGGGTAAGCTGCACTTTTCTATCGAATTCTACTATCTCCCATGGTTTTGATGTGCCTTCAGAACGTGGAAATGGCAGCCAACCTGCGCTACACCTACGGTGTGGTCAAACTAAACCTTGTCAGTGTGAAAGGATCCTTATGGCTGTGCAGTCTGACTACAGAGACTGCAAAGGATAGAAGTATTTAAATATATTGCTTTTAGTGCTTAGTACATGTTTAAAGATGTATTCCAGGTAAACTGCTACAAACATAGCAGAACTAGATTCACCTGAATTATAACACTACTCTTTGATATCTTATTCACATATGTATAATCAGGGTCCTATGAAAATAGTTAAATCAATGTGTGACACAATAATCTTATGTGCCTATGTTTTTTTTTTAGTTCCTCTCTTGTCTTGGGGACCAAGCTTTAACTTCAGTATCTGGTATGTTGAAATTAGTGGCATTGATAACCCAGAAGTGGTACAGCCCTGTCTTCACTGGTACAGTAAGGTAAGGGTACATGTTGTTATATTCTTAAAACAGAATGACTGGGACACATGCAATTGCTGTGCTGCTGAATGTATTAAAGGGAAACTTCAGCTAAATGTGTTTTTTTTTTTTTTTGACTAGCATGGTCAAATATTTGAACATCTGTCAGTTATTTTATTGCTGTTTGCGTTTTCACGGATGAGATTTCCCTTTACTTCGATCTTGTTGGCCATAAACAAATTTTAGGTGCTCTCCCACAAACACAGCAGTAAATACCTGATGGGGATTTTATCATCGTCCCTTCTATACAAAAAGGTATTATTGCTGTATGTTCTTTTGGATTTTATCCTGGCTGTTTCATTGATTACAAAGCTAGTAAAGGGAAATTTCACAAAGTATGAGACAGCAGTAACATTAAATGTTAATCTAAAGCTCAATATCCATCGATTTGACTTTTTGATGCTTTTTGCTTTGTGTTACATTAGTTTAGGCCATTTTGCTAAAGCCGCTGTCAGCACTGTATATAGCATCAGCTATATACAGTATGGAACGCTGTGTTCCAGCCCTGGTACATGAACTTCCCATCCCACTGCTGGAACATAATTGAGTTGGGCCAAACAATGCTTAAAGCGGAACGTCACACACTCAATAAATATTAACTAGTTTTAATCCTCATGCTGCTAGCACTAGTAAATGGATTGGAAAGTATGTTCCACTTACTTGTGTACAGTGTTGGGGGTAACTAGTTACAAAGTAACTGATTACAGTAACTAAATTACTTTTTTTGGTAACTAAGTAAAGTAACTAGTTACAATACTAATATTGGTAACTACACTACTTTACTAGGCTATAAGAAGTAACTACACTACTTTACTAGGCTATAGGAATGCGCTTTCCTGCGTTACCCAAGCCGTGCGATACAATCGTTATTTCGAAGAGTAGAGAGGGATGAAGTTTATGACTTTTTGTTGCACTTTGTTTTATTCTGTTTTTTCAGGTTTTGTTCTCATGTTTCCCAAAGCCTGTGTTTATACAGTATACTCTATGCAGAAAGAGTGTCATGTATCTTCTTCTACACGGTCAATTATGAAAGAGGAAAGTAAAGTAATAAGTAGTGAAGTTACTTTTCAAATGCAGTAACTAGTAAAGTAATCTCATTACAATTTACAGAAGTAACTAGTTACATTTTTTGAGTAACTACCCCAACACTGCTTTTGTAAACCTAAACTTTTTTTTCTTCAGTTGCTTCCTGGTTCCCATGTCTAGGTCATATATCCCAGGAGTCTTCGGGGGGGGGGGGGGGTTCTCTTAACTAGGCACACCCTCCTGTCTGTATGGCCTGAGCTGAGAGCAGATGGAGTCCAGGAAATAAATGCTACATGTAACGTCTGCACTTACTCAAGATGGCCATGGCTGGAAATGCGGGGGGGGGGTTAAAGTGATTTTTCAGCAAAATTAAGCATTGACATGTGGATGGATGAGTTGGCTTTGAATATTATAAATTAAGTAGCATTTCTGATGGCACTTGGATGCAGTGTAGTTTCACTTTAACCATCTTCAACTAGGAAGCCTTGTATGATCAATGAATATAAGGCTTCCTCTGATTGGCTGAGGCAGGCAGATAACAGCATAATCTCCATTTTGGCCAATCAGCGTAAGCTTTCTATTTATTTATAAAAGCACAAGGCTTCATGCAGATGACTGAGCAGCACTCAGCCAAACTTGATTTTGTTCCAGCGTCAGTTCCCATACCGCTGCCAGAATCCAGCGTTGTATACTGTATGTGGCTAATGCTACATACAGAGCTGCTACATTTCTTAGTAATGTGCCAGCGCGGTCCACAAACTAAAGTAACACAGAAACCCATCGATCGGTTTTAAAATTTCCTAAAGTCCTTGTACTTGCCACTGGATGCCCTTGTTAACACATTCTATCTTTACCCAGTCTTCTGGGTTTTACATCTTCGGCTGCCTTGATTGGACGGCCTAGGGTGATAGAACGATGCAATTCTCCTTGCATGCACACAAAAGGTAATCCTGGCATCCAGACATGCTGAGATTGTACACTGAGCTGAACATGTTCACTTTGTGTACGTGCAGAAGGGGAGTTTTATTGTACGAGAGACATTCAGAGTTCCCTCTACAATAAAAGCCTATCTGCCCACAATGTTTTAATAACAAATAACAGGCTATCATTGTACTTTACTATGAAGCAGTTCATTTTGTTGAATGCAGCACCATTTGCAGTATATTTTGATGATAATTTTAGTAAAGTTATTCATCCTTCTCCTTGTGTTCCAGTAGTACCGTGAACAGGAAGCCATTCGCCTTTGTCTCAAGCACTTCCGCCAGCACAATTACACAGAGGCTTTTGAGTCCTTACAGAAGAAAACCAAAATTGCCTTAGAACATCCAATGTTAACAGAGCTTCATGACAAGCTGGTTTTGAAAGGAGACTTTGATGGCAGTGAAGAGTTGATTGAAAAGGCTGTAAATGGTAAATGCCTATACATTTACATGTGTTTTGCATAATTTATATTACACGGTGCACATAATGTATAAACTGACTGAAAATTTTTTTTTTTTTCTTTACTAAATGTTACCTAGATGTTTCCAACATCTAGAGCTCCCCTGACAGGCTCTGTTATGCAAATGTCAACTGGTTACTCTGGTTTAGAACTCAGGCTGCCCACTTTGCATGCATATACTATTGGTTAGTGAGACTGCTCATCATAGCTGTGGACCAGTTGGCAGGAATGAGGGAAAGGCCAATACTCTTCCACAGGAGCTGTACGACAGCTCTCTGCTTTTGGAACCTGGGAACTTTTTATGTCTGAAAGCTCTTAGAAAGCCTAAATGGAATATGCAGTGTGTTTTCAATTACCGTATTTATCGGAGTATAACACGCACCTGCGTATAACACGCACCATATTTTAAGAGGGATTTTTCTGGAAAAAAACTTAATTAAAATAACTTTGAAGAAAAATAAGGGTAGCTCAGAACTTTGTCCCCCTTCATCACTTTGAAACATTTGTACCTAAAAGTATAGGGGGGGGGGGAAAGGTTTGGGACTTTAAATGAGGCGCACAGTGGGAGTGCCGTGCGACTCCATCCCGGTTCAATCGTTCAAAAGAAGATGAGGTTGGGACTTTGAGTGAGAGACGCGACCAGGCTGGCAGAAAACAAATGGCATGTTTATTGGTACATATAATTAAATTCAAACAGCATATACAATGTTACACAAGAAATTGGCACATGTGGAGAGAGCTAATAAGTGGTCCCATAGTCCAATTACATATAAGTCAACAGAGTGGGGTTCCATATATGGTGGAGTATACATAGTATCACAAACTTGGATTCCAAGTAGTAGCGTAGAATTAGGATTTAGCACATCATAAGCTCAACGCGTTTCGTGGCCCAAATTCGCCACTTCGTCAGGAGCAGATGCAAAATTCTAAAAGAAAACATATAGGGACATAAGCACAGTGCTGAAATATGAATTGGAGAAAGGGGGAAGGGGTGAAGGGGCAGACCCCCATACATACCCACACTTGTATAAAGCTCAAGTGGTGATAGGCGGGGAGAGTGGATATGACCCCATGAGGTCTCCCTGGGAGCTGAGGGCACACAGAGTCGACAGACCAGGCAGAGCGAGCCGCACACATGATGAGTGTGGGCTAAAATAGATGTCATAAGAGATCCAAGATATATAGCGGCATAGAGGGATATCTATCAAAAATATATGTATATGATGTTAACAATAACATAGCGGAGTAGCAAGGTAAGAATATATCATAGTGCTGCTAAAGAGTGAGGTGAGAAGAATAGAGAGTTGTGTGTAATGATATACTTTGTATAATGATTATAGACATAAATAAATGAAGAGTATGTAATGCTGTAGTATAATATAGTATCATAGATAAGAATTATATGTATATAATCATGTACTGTAATATAGTATAATACATAAAGATGTAATGAGTACATAGTATATGGTATACATGAACTATTATTAAGTATTGCATGAATAAATGGAAGATGTATGAACATATATTATGATTGTGGTGTGGGTGAATAGATAATGTGTAATTAATTGATGTGGTCTGACAAAAGAAAAGGGGAGTGTATGGTGATGTATAAGTGAAAATAATATGGGGGGGGAAATGGAAGTGTGATGGTGTATTATCGTGTAGCATAGTGGAGAAAAAAGTGCAGGTGTTGCCGATGCAAAGAAATGGGTGAACAACCACGTGAAACCAAATGAATGAAGTTGAATGAAGACCCAGCCGAGGGAAACCAGAAGAAAAAGAAAAGGAAACAGTGTGGCTAACCAGGAAATCTGAAGCCGAAGAGGATGGGTGAAAAGGAGGTGAAGAGAAGTACTACCAGCAAGTGGAGCCCAGACTCCATTACATGGTGCTCCGCATCCGCCAGGAAGCCGCCAGACAAGTGAACCCAGCGTCACGCTCAGTGCAGGGGAGAGACAGCCAGGGGCGGGACACGCCATAAGGCATGGCCGTCCCATGTGCTGTCTCATATGCACTGAAGGAGGAAACCAGCCGCCGGCGCAATGGCATCAGAATGACGCCACGAGTCGGCGTGGCGCCGATGCGCAGCGGCCCGCCCACCCGATCCTCCGTGCGGGGGGAAAGGGAGAGCAGCCGATGCGCATCGCAGCTCCCGGGATAGACAACAGCAGGTCAACCACACCACCAATCCATTGTATCAAACGCATTGTAAGACAAAATTGTGAACACATCAGATAGTAATGGTACAATGAGAATGATGTTATAGTCATAAAAAAGTACAAACATTGTCCCCCATTGGATCTAGGGGGATCGAGCCAGAACCAACAACTGAGGCTAGGGATTGAAAGCCAGGCTGTATGGTCATGGACAGATGAGCCAATTGTGTATCTGCCAGCTCAGGTCACGACTCTCCATCCCTAAATTTGTATGTATAGGGGGGGGGGGGGGGGGGGGAAGGGAAACGCGTTGAGCTTATGATGTGCTAAATCCTAATACTACGCTACTACTTGGAATCCAAGTTTGTGATACTATGTATACTCCTCAATACTCCACCATATATGGAACCCCACTCTGTTGACTTATATGTAATTGGACTATGGGACCACTTATTAGCTCTCTCCACATGTGACAATTTCTTGTGTAACATTGTATATGCTGTTTGAATTTAATTATATGTACCAATAAACATGCCATTTGTTTTCTGCCAGCCTGGTCGCGTCTCTCACTCAAAGTCCCAACCTCATCTTCTTTTGTACCTAAAAGGGTATGAGTTCTGGACATCTCTACAGTGCCTGACAGCAAATAGACACACATTCTGCTTTGCAGGAATGGAGGAGCTAGTGTGTGTCTCTTAGCGCCTCACCTCCCCGGCAGACTCATTTTGTTACTCTGGCCCCCTTTAACACCAGTGAACACTGCTGCCTTACAAGGGAGGTCAAAGAGACACACACACTCTGCTTTGCAGGGAGGGGGGCCTGTCAGCCAGTATGTGTCTTTTAGCTCCCCCCTCCCCCCTGTCTGGCAGTGATTACGGTGTGCTCCACCACTCCCCGAGACTTATTTAATCCCACATGTTTTTATTTACTTGTACCTGGCTGCTTCATGTTCGGCGGTTCACTGCTCCTCTCAGCTCAGGCTAAACTCTCGCGAGCTGTGCAGTGTGTTGCCGTGGTTACACTCTGACGGCCGCGAGAGTTAAACTGTGTAACACACAGATAGGAGGAGGGCTGCCCGAGGCTTGCAATGCGAGGTCTGAGGAGCCCGGGACTCGCAGGTCCCCCAGGTAATCTCAGATGGCATCCGCTCAGCTGATACTGGTGTATGTACCCTGCCTTTTTTAATGACATCGGCGTATAACACGCACACACAATTTGCCCCCTATTTTCAGGGGGAAAAAGTGCGTGTTATACGCCGATAAATACGGTAATATCTTTAGCGCTATAGATGTATTGCTGCCCTTTCATTATTTTGAATACAATTTTTTTTTTTTTTTTGTAATTACACTATGTGTACTTTGTAGTAAATTTAGGGCTTGGAAAAAAGAAAAATATTTTAGATATTCATTTAAAACTGCCTCTAATGTATAGATTTAGAAAAATGGTTATAACTACATAATTGTCAGAGCTACATTTTCTGCTTCAGTAGATTTTTTTTTAATACATCCTTGGATTATGATCTATTTTTACTTAAAGTGGATATAAACCCCATTCATGAAATTTGACCTGGGCATATATCTGTAGTGTTTACTCATCTCTCTCCAAAGCCCTAAGTCCCGTGTCTTTCTGCTGCTCTGTTCCTCGGTTATCAGCATGAGAACTTCTGACAAGTTCTCCGACACAGGAGATAAAAGCAGCTGGAAATTTGTGTTGGGGTGGGTGCATAGAGATAGGTTAGCAGAGAGCTGGTCTATTTAGAGTACAGCTCCACGTGTTTGTTCCTTCTTCTGCTTATGTGGTGGGGGAGGGGGGGGGTGCCTTTCCTTCAATTAGCTGTCACACAGTGTTTGCCAAGACTCCACACCCAGTGCTAGAACAGGAAGAAAAAATTCTAACACAATGTTCACTTTCTAAACCGTGTAAAAAGATGAAGACATCAGCTATACAAATAAAACTTAAGCAGGGAGATTTGTTTAATCTCTGTGTATCATCTTAGACTGTTAAATTCACTGGGTATACGTGAGGGTTTACATCCACTTTTAACACTTATACCTGAATGCCAGAATAAATGTAACAAGATTTTGATTTGTACTTTTTAGATGGTCTGTTCAGCCAATACATCAGTCAACAAGAATATAAACCACAGTGGAACCAGATAATTCCTAAAAGCACTAAAGGTAACATTTTTTTTTTATGTCTCGGCTGTGCACTAGAATAATCTTTTTATCTAGCTTACTCTAGTTCAGCAACAAAAGAGACCCTTTTAGAATTTTCAAGATAATATGACTAAGTGTTGGTTTATACTGGATTGAAATATTTTCACAGCAGTGTTCTCTTTCAACTGTTGCTTGTGTTTATTTTTTAGGGGACGGAGAAGATAGCAGGCCGGGAATGAGAGGAGGACATCAGATGGTCATCGATGTACAATCTGGTAAACTGTTTTTTTTTTTTTTTTTGCTGACTGATGTTAACCACTTCAATACTGGGCACTTTCACCCCCTTCTTGCCGAGGCCAATTTTCAGCTTTCAGCACTTTCACACTTTGAATGGCTATTGCGCGGCCATGCAACACTGTACCCATATGAAATTTCTATAGTTTAACATAGATATTTCCTTTTGGTAGTATTTAGTCACCATTGGACTTTTTTATATTTTACTCAACAAACCTCGTAGAAAAAAACAAAACAAAAAAACAACAAACCTTTTTTCTTCTGTGACAGCGCATGAGGAAAGGAACACTGATAACCGGCTAGTGTGTACATGTGCTCAGCTGTAATTGGGCACAGCTGATCATATGGTAAAGGGCTGCTGTGATTGACCCTTTACCTTTATCTGTGATCAGATGTGTCCAAAGGACACAGCGATCGCAGAGCATGCCCCAGGAAGCATGCAGGAGGCATGGTGAAGTGGTTAAAGCATATTAGGCTTGTACAGTGACCAAAGAAACGGGTGAAAGACTTTTTGATGTGGCAGTGTGATTGCCAGACAACAACATTTGCTTATCACCCTGTAAACTTCTATGGTGACTGCACTAATCTTTTATACATTAAAACTTCTTGGAATTGAGGACACGGCTTTTATTTATTTATTTTATGTATTTATTTTTTTAATTAATGCTCAGAACTCCTAATCAGTAAAACATTCTTTAGTTCCAAGGACAGCAGTTCGCCATTTGGTTGCCACATAGTAATTATACTGCCTTATCTGTGGAAACCAGTGGCTTATGAGCCACTTTTGCCTCCTCTGCCTTTTTAAAATGTGGCTTCTTGTAGCAATTTATCAAGCAGTGAAGTACCGGTAAGTAGGAGAGTGCATGGACTCGCATAAGTTAACTATTCAGATAAAGTAACATATTTTTAACAAGTATGTTGAATGTTTAAATTAACATCATAATGTAGTACAATAATCGGTTCTCTAGTCCCCAGCATTAGAGCACACCAAGCAGTGTCTATGCAGCTGGTCTAATTTATTGTCTTTAAGGCCTACTTTAGTCTTCTTGAGTCATCGTGTTCTTTGGAATACGCGGTAAGGGAAATAAAGGTTTTTGACATTTATCTTTGACACCTCGACTGGATATTTACCATTTTACAAGAGACCCCAAACCCAGCCAAAAATAATTCTTTGTATAATGGCTGTTACATTTTCAGGGCTTCAAAACATGTGGTGGCATTTGGCATAGCTACTTAGGGATCGCCTTTCCCAACTACCCATGGTGATTCATTCATGTCTGACTTCATGCTTCTCTTCAGGAAGGTTTTGCAGTAATGGAGCAAGCATTTTCTACCTCCCATAAATGTTTCAATTATCAGTCACTTAAAGTCCTACCCGTTCACATAAACCCTTTACTGTCATGGTCCTACAAGCAACATTTCCAACATATGACCCAGTGTTTTGACTTTGATTGAGAGCTAGTTTTCATTCTTGAACATTTTGATCTTCAGTAACTACTTATTACTTTTCACATGTTATTTATCTTATGAATAGTATTGGTCAATTTTACAAGACAAATGTGAAAGGAAAAAGTGAAGTGCAACAAAGTAAAATTAAATTTAAAAAATATACTGCAAATTAAAAAGGCATCAAAATAAAGTTTAATGGAATATTGAGAGGCATTTTTAAATTCTGCTGTTCAACCAGTATGTCAACAATACTTCTGTGCTCTTCTGTATATTCTTGTCGTCCCTAAAAACAAATCCTTCCTTCCAGCAAATACCCTCAGCAGCACAATCACTGCTGGTGGTTTTGCTTCTGGCCTCCTGCCAGTTTCATTTATTTTCCCAAATTCCAACCTTGTAATCCTGCCCTTAATGCCTGTTCTAGGGTGACAACAGTGCTGAGTAGCATTGTCACCCTAGGACAGGGATTGTGTTAGGACTACAACCCCTCCGTCTCTTCAAAGCAGGAGGAGGTGTTTTGTAGTATAGAGATAGCACAGAAGAATGCTAAGTGGTAACCATCAAGTGGCAGAAGAGCACAGGAAGTTATTGCCTCACGAGGTTTCTGGCAGGATGAGCAGCAATTGTTTTTTTTTTTGTTTTTTTTGCTCTTGCCGAACACGTATATTTAACAGACCAAAAGAAAGCAGATAAAGAGAAATGTATTGTTTGATTACTATTTTTATATGTAAAATTTTAGTTGTGAGAATTTGTGTGCACAAAGGTGAAATCCTTTTTGGGAATGTCAGCCAGAAAGATGTCATGGCTATATACTGTATTAAATGTTTAAACACTTGCGGTTCACCCACAACGTACTGCGAACTGGTGGCCTGTGCAAGCAAAGTCTTGCCAGCACACCATGGATCTTCAAATGAAGTCCAAAGCTTTTTATTGCAGAGAGCTCACATCACAAAAGAACACGTGCAACATTTCGGAGCTGAGTAAGGCATGTGATGATCCGGCTTCGAAACATTGCACTTCTTTTGTGATGTGATCTCTCTGTAATAAAAGATTTGGACTGCATTCGAAGATCCATGCTGTTCTGGCGAGTATGTGCATTGATCTGTGATATCTGGTGTCCAGCTGGTAGTCGCTACAGCATCTGCTACAGATTAGCCTAGTGATCCAGGAATGTGTGTGACGGGAATATAGACAAGTACTGGCCAACGATTCATGGCTGGGACCTGCTGATCTGCTGTTTCCAATCACAGCCCAGAGCCCTGTGTCGACTATCAGCACAGGGCTCTGTACCGAGGGAGCAATCTCTCGGTTTAAGAAACTAAGTTAATTAGAAAAAAGCAGCACACATTACACATTGTTAGACACAAATGTAACCTCTTAATCTCCCTAGATGTTGTACTCTTGCCAGCCAGTGTCATTAGTAAAGTGACTGTGTATAGTATTATCACGGATTGGTGTCACTGGTGATGTCAATGGTAGTTAGTCATTCTTCCCCCCCCCCCCCCCCCCAACCCAGCACCAGTTTCAAATTGGCAGCTGCAATATTGCAGTTCCATTTATAGTATAATAAAAAATAAAATAATAAATCCAATATAAATACCATAGTTTCTAGATGCTATACCTTTCATGCAAACTAATTAATATACACTTACAAAAGCATGTAGCAGAATATATTTTGGGCAAAAGTTTTATGAAGAAATTTTTTTTTTTTTTTTTACATTTATTTTTAATGGGTATGTTTTTATAGCAGAAAGTTTAACAATTTTCTGTTTTTTTTTTTTTTTTTTGTCTTAAAACAAAAAAAACCTGGTGGTGATCAAATACCACCAAAAGAAAGGCCTATTTGTATGGAAGAAAAAAAAAATGGGTACAGTGTTGCATGACTGTGCAATTACTAGTTAAAGTAGCGCAGTGCTAAATAGCAAAAATGGCCTGGTCATGAAGGGGGTAAAACCCTTCGGAGCTGAGGTGGTAAAACAAAGATTTAAATCCATTAAAGGATAATAAAACTTCAGTTTGAAAACGTTTGAAGCAACAAAAAAATATATATATTTATATCCGTATCGGAAGCATAATAGTTTCCCCTGTAAGGTTAATCATTATTCTGGGCGTACACTTGGCAATTGTGGTAGTTTTACCCAGTTTTTTTTTTTTTTTTTTTGTCTTCATAGAAATTTACAAAATGGAATAGAGCAACCTACTATCAGCAGCTTTTTATTTAATATGTGAAATTATCAAAGTTTTTGTCAGGTTTCTTGTTTTTGTGTTTGAAAGCTGGTTTTGAGTGGATGAAACTTCATGTACATTGCCATATTATTCAACAGAAGAATAATTTCAGATGGTGTTTTAAAGAGCCATCTTTCACATGTTGTTTCACAATGCCCTGTAAGACTGTAGCCTCAGAATATCAGTCTTATTGATGCAACTGTTTTTTAATTGGCAGAGATGGTGTATTTATTTGGAGGCTGGGATGGAACACAGGATCTAGCAGACTTTTGGGCATACAGCGTCCGAGAGAACCAGTGGATCTGCATATCCCGAGATACAGAGAAGGAGGTAGCTTGTCTTGATTTTTCATGATGACCTAAAACCATGAACTAAAATTTTTTAATTTTGTACAGGATTCACATTCGTTCTTAGAAAACCTAATTGCTATTAAAGTGTTGTGCATGTTGAATTTAATTTATTCATTAATTATAGGTTTAGAGAATATTTCAAATGGTACAAAACTGAAAGAGTTTGGTGGCAGGAGGTCAAACAGGGGCTGATTCATCATTGGGAAGAGTCCTTGTCCAAGTTCCTTGGCTGAGCTCTACTGGTAAACTGCACTGAATATCAGTACCTGGCTGTGCCGTCTGTCAGTATCATGTCATTTGCAAGACTGGATAAGCAGAATTTGGCAGGAAAGTAAGTCCATATTTTGTATTTAGTTGCTTGCCCTTAAGTCCTGCTTTTTACCCACTTCCCCCTGAGTAGACGTCGTATAACATCATTTGGGTGGAGATATCTGGATACTGCCTGCAGCTACAGGCATCCGCCCTCCCCCCGGTGCTTGTCTGGTCTCTCCCGTGCGATCAGGGAGCTAGAGAAAAAATCAGCCGCTGGCAGTTTACCATTGGAGCTGGCCCTGGAACAGATGATCTCTGGCCATCTCTATGACCCTCAGAGGCCAGAAGCGATGTCTGCATTTCCGGCTCTGGCAGATATAAACGCTGCGTGCCGGAGAACTCATCGTGGTCAGTTCTAGCTATGCTGGGAACTCAGCCTGCTCTCCTCCAATCATCAGACTTGTCCTGACACACCCCTGCTGCACAGTCATTCACTGGGAATCTGTGTACTGCTGCTTCTCTTCTCCCAGCTCTTGTGCAGCGGATAACAGAGGGAATGTGATCACTCATAAAAAAGGTATATATATATATATATATATATATATATATATATATATATATATATATATATATTTAGATCAATACATAAATGTTTTGCCTTTAATTTCTTTTTTTAAACTGAATGGGTTGTTTTACAAGGTGATCGTTTACAATCACTTTATGTTGCCACACAGTATTTAAAATAAAGCACCATGGGGTTATTTTTTGCAAATCCTTTCACACAGTGGAACCAAGCAATAATATTGCAAATATGCAAAATTGTCAATTATAGTTCACCCATCAGAGGAAAACTTTTTGCCCAGTTCCTAGCCAAAGGCAGATATCAACCACACTGTTTTCGACTTCCACTTATTCAACACTGCAAAGTCTATTGCTATATATGGCTTGTAGCGCAATAAAGAGGATCACCAAACTGCAGGGGAATGATAGGAAATAGGATTTTTCTTTTGGAGTCCACTGAGGGACATAGGAAGTCAGGAATGTCCGGTTATACTGTCATGTACAGGAGGATTGAATCCTGACAAACAATTTGTCGGCCAGCCCAGAATAACCCCTCCTCCCAGCATACCTCAGTTTTTGGGCATAGCAGCACCAAGATCAACATAAATGCAGAGTGGTGGAATCTGTTTTTCTCAATGGACTCCTAGCAAAGGATTTTTATGTTAAGTACAAAATCTATTTTCGTTCTCATCCATTGAACGGCACTGGAAATTGTATGCTGTCGGGATGTCCGAAAACGATTCAACAGAGGGGTAGGTAGCGGGCAACAAAACACTAATTGAACTGGGGACTGCGTGCAGCTCAAATAGCTGGCTAATGTTTCTCTAGCTCAAAGCTGGCATTTAATGAGCATCCACCAGGCAAAACTTGGAGAACACATGAACAGACGTCCAGGTGGTAGCCTTGCAAATCTGAGAAACAATAGCCCAATGCTGATAGAAAAGGGTTGTACCAGATCTTGAGACAACAAGCTTGTATAATGTCTGAGCCACCAATGGTATGAGAAGCTGGTACTAACTTACAGGAACCTTTGGGAATAAACATGAGCAAGTCAGTCCTTCTGAAGGAAGCAGTGCCTATGAGAGGAACTCTCCCAGCCCCAAACTACATCTGGGCAATAGAGGAAAATCTCCTGATGCGCTGGAGTCACACAAAAGGTTAAAAAAAGCAATATTGTGGTTGAGGTGACAGGCTAAAACTACCTTAGGATGTTCTGGGTCTCACTACCCCCTGACCTCTGTGCAAACAAAGGGTTTTTTTACATTGTAAGGTTCAGGAAACTTTTTTCTTTGTGGAAGTGATGTCATCTAGGAAATCGACCTTGCACATGAGAATGGAAAGGGGAATATCGCTGATAGGTGTTTTTTTTTTTTTTTTTTTTTTTGTGCCAGTTAGACTCAAATTTCTATCCCATAAACTCACATGGGAAACCTGCACAAAGGATTTTAAGGAATGGGAAGCTAGTGGTCCCTGGAACAGGCAAGATAGGGCTGACCCTTAATGATGCTGAGGGCCAAATGCTGGTCCAGACCCATTTCTAAAAAGACAGATTCAGCCCGCTGAGAATTTCCTGGGGTGAAAGCTTTTTGCCTTACACCAAGCGAAGTATGCCTTCTATGTGCATTAATAAAGCTTTGCGAGAAGTCTGCTTTCTAGCTTTCATCATCAAGAGAATACATGATTCAGAAATGCTGCTGTCTCTCATACCAGTGCATTTGCAGTCATGCTGTTGCCAGCAACTGTGAAGCAGGATGGAAAATTGGTCTTTGAGACAGAAGATTTGGATGATCTAGAAGAGCCCTCGGAGTGTCTGCTAGGAGTCTTTCCTGGTCGGCGTACAGTATCTGCCTGGGCCATTTCAGATCTTTAAGGATCACCGGAATGCCCTTCATCTCAATCCTAAAGCAAAGCAGACGAGGAAGGAGTTTCAGGCAAGGAAAAGTGTAGATCAGTGTGTACTCATCCACTTCTGCTAGTGGATCCCTGTATCTGTAGACAAACCTGTTCAATATGTAGTCGAACCTGGAGGTCAGGGGATTCATATCGTGTGTCCCACACCTGTTTTGTAGGTCCTGGGACACCCCTGGATGTAAGGACCACTCCCTGGGTCATGATGCCGCTAGTTTTGGAAGTGCCTGCCAGTTGTCCATCCTTGGGATGTAAATAGTAGCTAACATGAAGTTCTGCCCAGGGCAGGATTTTCTTTACATTTATTGCCACAACAAGATTTCTGGTCCTTTCTTGATGGTTGATGTTGTCCAACTGAATCTAAATCGAGAAACCCTTCAGGCAGGAGGCCCAATGTTGTAGGGACTACCAAAAAGTTCCAGAATGTTGATCTGGAGATGAGACGACTCTGACATTTTAAGTCCCCTGTACTGACAAGGGGCCCAGGACTCCTCCCCAGCCTGACATGCTGGCATTGGTTTTGAGAATTTTCTAGAAACCAGGAAGAAAGCACTTTCCCTGTCTCCAGTGGTGGATTCTTGAGCTACCAGGCCAGATACAACCTGGTCTTTGGTGCCAGATTAATTTGTCCAAGGAATGAGCTGACTCCTCCTCTGATGACAGAATGGTGTGTTAAAGGCATCTGGAGTGAAATAAGGCACATGAAACTGCCTCTAAGGAGGCTACCATCAGTTCAGAAGCTGTATGCAGGAGTTAAGTCCGCAAAGCCTGGACTAATTGGTATGAATTTTAGAGCTAGGTTTGATTGCACTGATTTCTGAAGGTTTATAATCCACCTGAACCAATGCCAACCATTTCCTGCTGCACAGTGGAATGCCCTGAGAGTGAAGTAAGGCTGGATGGTAGGACCACAAAATGAAAGTGCACAAGGACACACAGCAAAGTGTTGGATTCATTGGTGCGCTGGAAAAATGGGGACATGCAGATATACATACTTGATGCCCACAGAGGCCAGAAATTCTCCCTGATGGTTGGAGACTGACAGACCTAGTACATTTTTGTGTGGAATGTTTGGGCCTAAATTAAGACATTTTAGGGTCTAGAGATCTACCACTCTTCCATGCGATGACGTAGACATGTTGAAATTGGTGAACTATGGAAAGGCTGAGGGCAGAACTCTAGCTTGTATCTCCCTGGAAACTGCCTTCCTCATCAAAGCTTATGAGCTTCAGGCTTGCCAAGTGTCCACAAAGGATAACAGTGAGTTAGCCACAGGTCCAGGGCTGAGGTTCATTTATATGGCACTCAGACCCTGATGACCCTGATCGTTTGTTGCCTCACTTGTTGCCTGATACCTTCCATATACAGCCACAGGAATACTGTTAGCTTCTGTCATATTGCAATTTCTTCATACCGGGCATGCCCCCCCCCCAGTCCACATCTATTTCAGGAGTACTCCGCAGATGAAGATGCTAGCAAGTAGGAGCATAAACAGCAAGGTGCTTCCTAAATGCTAAAATGGCACGAAAGAAAGGGCATGCATCTCTCTATCCAGTGGATGACAAACACTCAATGCCTCAGTACTAACCACGTACATGAGGAAACTGACAGCAGGGAATTTTGAAGGTGCTTGGTAGTCCTGAGTAACAAGGTGGCTCCCAGTGCTCAAAACAGTTTATGCAAAAATGCATCTTCAGAGATGCAGCAAGCACTAAGGCATTGCAGTGGCTCCATGGCTAACTTTTGCTAGTACAAAGTAGGGACCGACCGATTATCGGCAACGCCGATATATCGGGGGCCGATATGCACTTTCTCCAATATATCAGAATCGGCCTTTGGATTTACCGATATTGCCGATATTTCGGGAAAGCGCTTGTACCGGGGTGATGCCGGCAGCTAGAGACCTCACCCCGGTACCGGTGTCCATAGCCGACGGTCGGCTGACTTCTACTGACAACCGATGCGGCTGAGAAGCCGCTCGGCTGTCATTACAAGGAGCGGTAGGGGACGGTCCTAGCCATACTAGGACGGTAATAAAAAATAAAGGAGTGCTAGGAGTTGGTTGGTAATTTTTGGCTGGCCTACAATTTTGCTTGCCAGTGCCCATCCTCCTGTAGGTGGCAGTATAACCCAACAGCATAGGATTTTCTGTGTCCTTCAAAGGATTAGAAAAACAGTAAATTCCCCTATTTTTTAAAGTAATTACAAGCTACGTACATGTATAACAAGAAACAAGGATTAAATGCATGCCTTTTTTATTTTTGCAGATCTTTTACATTTAGCAGACACAAAAGGACAGTTAGGTCTGTAGATCCCCTTTTAAAGTAACCTGACCTGGCCTTTTAAGGCTTGAACGGTAACCATTGCAATTTTTAGGCACCTTGTACTGGCCTGCAAAGACTTGTTTAGTGATTATGAAATTTAAATTGGGCCCACTTACAGTGATATGACCATCAAATTTCAGTGGGCAGTAGCTGCCTAGGAATTTAAGCATAAGACAGGGGTTGTTATTCATGAACAAAAGTTAAAGGCTATGTTCACCTTTTTGAGGGAAAACTGATAAATTGCACATATTTTTGAAAAAAAAAAAAAAAAGGCATTTATTCTTTCCTACAGGAGCCTGCAAAGAATTACTCCCACATTCAGTGGAATGCGGGTGCAATGTCAGGCTCCTGTACACTGTCCCTACAGCTGTTCAGTTAGAGAGCTGAAGGAAGAGTGAATGCTGATTGGAGCACTTGTTCATTGATAACTACAAGCTGTCTGCCACAGTGACAGGGACTTGTAATTTTATTCATTCACCGATCTGGATTTTAAATGTGGCTGTGGGGAGAAGAACCCCTGCCTGCTGTTATGGGGATTCTGTAACATGCTCTTAATGTGAACTTAACCTTTAAGGACCTATTTACAGCCTGGACCTGGATCAAAGGGGCTCAGCAAGGATCAATTTGAAGAACAAGAAGCCTTCACTTCATCGCTGTCTACAGCATTTTAGACCATGTCAGTGTCACTTTAAACTACTAGAGAAATATAAATATTGTAACATGGTTTGGATTTCCCAGTTATAATCTGTATGTTCCTAGTTGGTAAGACCTTATGGTTGCTGCTGCAGATACTGATGTTCTAGTTTGTATGTTTTTTGTTTTCCTTGATAAACCTACTAGACGTATAGTATGGCTCATAATATCAGCTGAGTACAGACCTTCATAGAATGTTCAGTAATACAGATCGATGTTCTTGATTTGTCTATTTTTTAATTTTTACTTTTGTTTCTTAGAATGGTCCTAGTGCCAGGTCTTGTCACAAGATGTGCATTGATACTCAGCGCAGGCAGATCTATACTCTGGGTCGGTATTTGGACTCTTCTGTAAGAAACAGCAAATCTCTAAAAAGTGATTTCTATCGCTATGATATTGACACCAACACCTGGACTTTACTGAGTGAAGATACGTCAGCAGATGGGGGGCCAAAGCTTGTATTTGACCACCAGGTATGTGTTCATTTAGGCCCCATTCACACTGGCAAATGAGGCCAACGCAGTTATTAGCAGGGAATTGCTGCAGGACTGATTAACATGCAAATGACCACGAATAGCTGTGGGAATTGTCAGCCTCCCATTGCTTTGAATGGGGCTTCCTGTCCACAGCTATTCACAGGGAATCCCACTACGTCTCCCACTGGTAATTGTAAACGACCCCATTGGAGAGTGTGACTGGGGCCTTAAGATGCTTGCAATTTGTTTAAATACATGCAGACAAAGTCATTTTCTTGTGTGGCTTCCTATAGGAATAATTGCTTTCATCCTTTTAGAGGTCTATATTTGTTTTAACTTGTCTTTTTGTGGATTTTTAGATGTGTATGGATTCTGAAAAGCACATGATTTACACATTTGGAGGCCGAATACTGACGTGTAATGGTAATGTTGATGACAGCAGGGCCAGTGAGCCCCAGTTCAGTGGACTCTTTGCATTTGATTGTCGAACACAGGTGTGGAAACTGCTTAGAGAAGACTCTTGTAATGCTGGACCGGAAGATATACAATCCAGAATTGGACACTGCATGCTTTTTCACTCTGTAAGGATGTTTGTATTTATATATTTGAACAATTTTTTAATTAAAACGTATGTTAATTTTTTTTCATTGCTTTTATGAAGCAAATTATAAGCAGTTTTTTTCATAATCTATTCTTATTCATTCAAGAAAAATCGCTGCTTGTATGTGTTTGGTGGACAAAGATCGAAGACCTACTTGAATGACTTTTTTAGTTATGACGTGGACAGCGACCATGTGGAAATCATCTCCGATGGCACAAAGAAAGATTCTGGCATGGGTAATTGAAATGATTGGTGATTTTGTCTTCTAGCTTTGCTTGTGATCTGTTGCCTGCAAACAAAAAAGAAAAAAAAAGTGAAAATTTAGTAATAAAGCAGTTTTTTTTTTCGTTGCTTTGTAAAAATATGAGCATCAGTTGTGTGTTTACACTTTAAAGAGGTAAAGTTCTCATGCCATTAGCTACAGGCTTTCCCATTTCAAATTTGTAAAAGTAGTGCTGGAGGGGTAATACTACACCCTTTCATTTCCATAGTGAAACTTGACCCAAGCTTATTCATTACTTTACAAGCACATCCTATATTGCAAGTCCCATTTGTTCCATGTTGTTTTCATCTAAAACATGATATCTGTTTGCATTTGCTTTTTATTATCCATCAGTGTACACGCTGGTCTGCTGCACAGGGTCAGTCAAACAATGATGGGTTATGTAGGATGCATAGTCCAGGGCTTAGTAGTTAAAGGGTTTACTGGTGCCACAAATACAGCTGAAGGCCTTGGTATCTTGCAGAGGGGAGTACAGGTGCCTAAAGCAGAACTACCCTGCATCGGTGCATGACAAAACAAAAACACTATTTAATTCATTTTTAATATTCAAAGCATCCATCCATGTCCCTTTGATTTATTTTGCTGAGAAATTACTTTAAAAAACACCACCCTAGCATGAAGTAAGTCACAAAAAGAGGAGAAAACTGACTTTATAGGATGTGCGGTTGTCACTTGAGATGTGCACACAAACATAGCCATTTCAAGTAAGGGCAGATGATTCGTGTAGCATTTACTTCCAGGAATCCATCTGCCTTTAGCTTGGGCATGCAGACAGGAGGGTGTGCTTGGCTGAGAGAACCCCTCCTCCCCTCCTGAAGACTTCTGGGATATATGCCACATTTAACTAGATGTGGAAACCAGGAAGCAACTAAAGAAATTATAAAAAAAAAAAAAAAGTTAAAACAAGTAAATGATATATTTTTGTTCTCTATTTACTAATGCTAGCAGCATAAAAATGGTCAGTGTTGACTGATCGAGTGAAGTTCCAGCTCATTTTTTTTTTTTATAAATATGTCATACTTACCTGCTCTGTTCAATAGTTTGTGCACAGAGTAGCTCTTCTCAGGTTCCCCCCCCCCCCGCTGTCTGCCTTTTCAGCTCTGCATAGGGACTGTGCTTTTCATTCTACAATGTAAATCTGTGTGTTAAGTAATTGAAACCAGTTCTCTTCCCATGTGATAGACTATCTGTGGAACAGGCAGAGAACTGATTTTGATATATGTATTTTTTTTTTGTGTTATTTTATTATCAAGTACAGCCCTGGCTGCTTTATGGCACAGCTGACTGCGCAGGCACTGGGGGCAATCAGTTTTCCTGTAGCTGCTTCAGCCATGGGTTCATTTTACACAGTGAGCCCAGGGAATACATAATGTATCTCTCTATAGTGGCAAGTGTACAATTCTCTGTCTCTTACCATGGAAGAACAAATATGTGAAAGTTGCATAAACTGTGCAGAAATTTAAAATGAGTATGTACAGGCAGTCCCAAGGTTACAAACAAGATGGGGTCTGTATGTTTGTTCTTAAGTTTAATTTGTTTGTATGTCAGAACAGGTATGTTTTTTTTCAGTGTAGCTCCAGGCAAAAAAAAAATAATTTCTACCTTTTATGGATAGCATAGGAAAATAACACCCCAGTAACATTTGTTTTGCTGTCTGTGCCCCTGTTCAGGAGATTTCACCTCACTTTCTGTCCTTATGACAATTGGATTTTGAAAATTTTGGGTTGTTGTGGAAACAAGGATTGGTTATAAAGCTTTAGTGGAGACACCTTTTTCCCATGAGCACTCTTGCAGGAGTGAATTTCCCTTCCTAGGGGTAGATTTTCCTCTCACTTCCGGTTGTCTCATATGTAAGTCAGATATTTTGTAACTGAGGACCGCCTGTACGATGTTTAAATCTTAACTGAACTCTTTTTACCTTTATGCAATCTCCCTTAATAAGCAGCTGCAGGTTTTACTTTCGACTTTTGTATGGTATTATGCCGATGCTTGCTAGTGTGCAATCATATCTGCAAAGACAGAATGAAATATCCGATTTCGCTAGAAGTTATATTTAATATTTTCAAAACTTGCAGCCAGATTAAAACATTGTTCTGTTTTAGTTAGAAAAAAAAGTCTCCTGTAGAGCAAATGGGTTATTAAGTGAAAATCCTTTGCTCTAGTAAATGTAAGCTTCTTATATGAAAGTTACTATATAGGATATACATGCCTTTTCCTCAAATAGTTGTGTGTGTGTGTGTGTGTGTGTGTATATGTATATATGTGTATATATGTATGTGTGTGTATATATATATATATATATATATATATATATATATATATATATATATATATATATATATATATATATATATATAGTGTGTGTGTGTATAATATAATCTATATAAATAATTTCTCAAAAGTTATTTATCCGGTTTCTAAAACTTAATGGCAAATTATTTGTTACATCTGTCAAAAACATATGATCACTGTTCTAATTAACATGTTTTTTTTTTTTTTGTAGTTCCAATGACTGGTTTCACTCAGAGAGCCACCATTGATCCAGAGCTGAATGAAATCCACGTTTTGTCGGGTTTAAGTAAAGACAAAGAGAAACGGGAGGAAAACGTCAGAAATTCATTCTGGATTTATGACATTGTCAGGAATAGTTGGTATGTATAGACATACACAAAGTTCTGTTTGTCTAATGTATGCACCGAAAAAAAACTTACACTAAAGGTGAACCACTAGAAATCTGCCCTCTAAAAATGGGTACTAATTCCTCGCTGGCATACATATGCATACGTCCTTGGGAAGAGGTGGTGATATCTGGGTCATGGCTGCAGCTGCACCCATGATCCATATATCATTTTCTTCAGCCGGCGAGTCACTTTAAACAGTTTTTTACAAAACTTTTCTCCCACTGGGTAGACGGGGACCAATGTGTCCTGTTGCATTGGATACACTGTGAAGAGTGGAACTTCTGTTCCTTCCCCCTCTTCTGTGATGCCAAAAACTGGAAGCGACAAGGATTTCATCACTTCCGCTTTTGAATTGCCGGGTGCTCGCCACCACACACAGCACTGCCTCCTGGCTCGGCTCCTTTGATAGACAGAACGCTGGTCCAATGCCGAGACGTGTGACATCTATCATAGGAGCCGAACCAAGAGGCGGGACTGTGTGTGATGGCGAGTGCCCAGCAATTCAAATGAAAGCTGTTACAGCGGTGCGATCCCCTCTCTGTGATTATCCGGCTGGCTTTCCTCTTCCTCTCCTCTCTTCACCTGCACTGGTGGAGGCGGCAGGGATGGGCACGGTGAGGCAGCATGGACGGGCGCTGATAAAGTTAATATTTTGTTTTTGTTACTTCTGCATTCATGCAAAAACATTTAACAGTGTCATTTTATGAGATCATTTATTAGGGCGTGATTAGGGGTGGGGCCAGGTTGGGCGGGGCAACTGGTGGCGAGTAACCCTTAAGGGGTAGCTCATAACTTGAAATTTTGATCCGTGTGTGTGTATATATATGTGTATATATAATATATATATTACACTGGAGATCAAATCAATGTTTTTAGCTTCAAGGAATGGCATTACAAATTTTGCTGTGTGCCGGGGCATTGTCTTGCATGAATATTGCTGGCTAATTGGGTGATGAACGCAGGGAAGGAACCGCATGTTGTTGAAGAGGGTTCTGATAAACATTTGCTTTCTCTCTGCCCTATAGCTGTATAAGAGGCCCAGCTCCTGCTACAGAAAACAACCCCCAAACCATGATGCTTCCCCCTCCACCTTTCACTGACTTCTTTACACACGTTGGGTTCAGTCTTTCCCCAGTTTGATGACAAACATTTTTCCCATCGGACCCAAATAAATTAAACTTGCTTTCATCTATAAAGTGAACTTTGGACCATTTCTTCTCTGTCCACACGACATGCTCCTCTGCAAACTTTAGTCGAGCCTTTTGCTTTTTTCTGCTAATAAGAGGTTTTGGTCACTGCAGAGTTTCCTTTCAGTTAAAATGGTCTTAAACGGTAAGACACTCACTGTATGACTGATTCAGCTCTGAACTGGCAAGCAATCGCATCTGCCGTAAACAGTTTTCCCATTGAGATTCTCCGCATTATCCTGTCCTCTCTTGCATTTGTCTTGCGTGGACTACCAGCTCTCCTGGTGGATTTGAATGAGTTTGTGACGTTGTAAAGATGCAATATTCTAGAAATCACAGATTTGGAATGACAAACTTCTCTTGCTACGGGTGATAAGGTCATCCCTTTGGCCTTCATCTTGACAACCTGCTGGAGGGTTTCAGTCACTTTAGAACTGCTCACCATCTTGCAAAGTCAGTGAAAACTGGAAAGTTAGGCTCCCAGTTAGAGGGTTTATCAGAAAATGAAATCTATTAGTACAAGGTGCCAGATTAACACCAATAACTGGGAGGTATCTAAAAGTGTTCTCCAATTTTGATCAATGTTCTTTTTCAAATCCGTTTTTTTTTTTTTTATTCTGTGCTTCAAAATATATGTAACTCTTGAAATATGCTTAACAAAACTGCTCTTCTTCTTTTTTTTTTTTTTTTTTTGCTAATGTTGCAATTCTTATGTTCAGGTCTTGTGTGTATAAGAACGACCAGGCATCAAAGGAAAATCCAAACAAAAGCCTTCAGGAGGAGGAACCTTGTCCAAGATTTGCACACCAGCTGGTTTATGATGAATTGCACAAGGTATTGTCACCTATTCAGTGTTTCTTACAGTACACCTGACATGGGAGATGTATAAGGGCTGCCATTTTCCTATAAGAATGTAGTTCGCTGGCTGTCCAATTTTAATACTGTTTGAACACTCCTTTTACACCATGCTTCTTCTAGACCTGTGACTGCAAAAGTGAAAGCATCAGCATCACAACCATCCAGCTAATAATCTTAACAGGAAAGTGCACCAATGGCAGCCTTCCTACCTCTATTACAGGTGTACATTTAAGTGTTCGCTAAAAACAAAACTTTTGTTTTGGGTGAATGGGTTCTCTCTGCAACTGGTTCATTGGACACTTTGGCAAGATCATTCCCATACTTGATCCATTTGTGACAAGCCTTACTGAGCTATATAAATTATTTTACTCTGCTGTGTTCAGTTTTCTGTATTGTTAGGGTAAACCTAGGGGTAATTGGTGACAACATTTCTGAAATTTGATCGAGGGTTGCGAGTGACTGCACTTTATTGATGGTTGCATAGTATTTTCAACAGAGAGGCATTGGGGAAGCACCAATAAGTCAGAAAGAAGTTGTATGGATACAAAGAATCTCTTTATCTTATAATGACCGTGTAATATGACCGTGTAAAGTTATTTTTAGTTATATATTAGTTGCTAGACTTAATTTTATAAAATATCATTTTATAGTGTTTTAATAACCTCTTACTAAATAGTCTGAATGAAAAATAAATTTATGGTACGCATATGTATTATACAGGATTTATATAGCTCCAGCAGTTTGCGAGTGCTTTACAATATAAAGGGAGACAATACAGCAACAATACAATTTAATACTAGAGGGTTTGGAGGGCCCAGCTCCTGTTAGCTTACAATCTAATAGTATGGTATTTGTGCCACTGGACCTCTGGGTCCAATCTGTCATTTTAAAGGGATACAAAATTGAATTTCTATCCCTGCCCACTCTTAAAAAGTCTAGAGTACCTTGGTCTAATCTTGGAAACAGCACAAGCTAGAGGATTGCCTCCCAAAGGTCCAACTTTTAGACATGTATGAGGGTTCTGGGCCTCATGGTGGCCTCCTTTTGGGGCAGTTCCCTTTGCCTTGTTTCACTCCAGACCTCTTCAAACCAACCTCTTCAGGACCAAGTACATTTGTATCCTTGAGTTGTCCAATGTCTCTTTTCAGCCAAACACAGCTCTCTTTGATATGGTGGATCTCCAATCTTTCCCTGGAAATGTGAAAGCCATTCCTTCGCAAGACTTGGGATTGTGTTCATGAAAGATGTGAGACTTGCAGGCTGCAGTGAAAAAAAATAAAAAAAATAAATATATATATATATATATATATATATATATATATATATACTTTTTTTTTTTTTAAATTACCAAACACGTCATACTTACCATTAACACACTGTATATGACTCGGCCTTGCTCCCTCCTCGCTGTCTGTGATTGACAGCAATGGGAGCTAATAGCTCCCACTGCTGTATCTGAGCCATTGAGGATGAAAAGAGCAGAGGGAGATGCTGCTCTTGTGCACATTGTTGGGTCAAGGATGAAAAGAGCAGAGGCAGATGCTGCTCTTGTGCACATTGTTGGGTCAAGATTGGGCTCAGGTGGGTATAATGGGGGGCTGCACTGAGCTTTAGCCTTTACAACCACTTTAATGGCATGGCTGCTGAAACCCAAGTCCTGAAGGATAGGGGTATATCTGACTCTGTTATTCCACCTTAATTCGAGCAAGGAAATCCAATTCTCACAAGATTTACCATCACACATGGAAGACACCTTCTTTGCATGGGGAGAGGACAGAAGGGTTGACCCTAGGGAATACTGCATCACTCATATTTTTTTTGCCCTTTCCTCACTATGGTTTTGACAAGCGTCTGACCTGGAGTACCCTCAAGAGACAGGTTTTTATACTTATACAGCCTCTTCCAGAAGTTGCCTTGCAATCAGGTATCAAGACTTTCTACAGAGTTGCTTTTATAATTCCCCTAATCCAAACTCCTCTGTAATCTTGGGATCCCAACCTGGTGTTCTCTGCTCCTCAGAGACCCCACTTTGAACAGCTTTCTTTGGGAGATCTTTCCACCTTGGTTATCATCTCTGGTCTGATCTGTTGGACTTGTTTTGGAGTTGGCAGCTCATGAAAAGACGCATGGTGGGGGGCACCTGTCTGGGCCCCTCCTCCCTGTTGGGACAGTTTTTTTTGCAGCAGTGGGACCCCCGGGAGCTGCGTGGTGCCACCATTTTCCTGTAGCCTGGTTTGCTACAGATCGGCGACCAGGTTTGTGTAGCCTTGGCGAACATTTTCCAATATGGCCGCCAAGGCCATTTTTGAAAATAGCGGTGGCCATGTTTGTGGAGCTCAGATGTGCAGTGATTCGGCAGGTGGGATATCCTCGGCCACTATTGCTAATAGCCAGACATGCCTTTTACTAATCTCCTCCGGGGCCCCACCACTTGCTGCACTGACGGTGGTCCAGGAGTCCTTGGTGTCCAAAGTGGATTTGCTCCTGGGCAAACGGGTTACCAAAAAGCGTCCCCTGCCTTCACCTGCTTCCTCGGTTTCTTCAGATTCAGGGTCTGAATCGACCACCGCAGATGCCAGTTACCACTCGGGGTCTGTGTCCACACACCCCGCGTGCTCAGATAGTGAGGATGATTCCTCTGTTCCTCTAGCTGCACGTGAAAAGACGCTAGTGGATGCAATGATTGTATTGGTGCGGGAAACCTTACATTTGGAAGATACGACTAATGCAGCATCAGAGGCGCATGTCACCTTTGGCACCCACAAGTCCTCCAAAGCGGCAAGGGTGTTCCCCTTTCCCGCCTTCTTGGATGATATTGTCTCAAAACAGTGGGTGTCCCCAAAATGCACCTTTTGAGATCATTAAGTGTTTTGCATGCGGTACCCTTATGAGGAGTCCCTCCTTAAAAAATGCATGGTACCTCCTGTAGTGGACTCTCCGGTTTCCAGATTAAATAAAGCCATGGTAATTCCAGTAGAAGAGCCTCTGGTCTTCTCTGATATGGCTGATAAGAGGTTGGAGGCCTTGACCCGCAACATGTTCACTGTGGCTGAGTCGGCACTTAGGCCAGTGTTTACCATTACCCTGGTGTCACAAGCTATGACTGAATGGGCAAAAGTTTTACGTCGGGACCTGGAGGAGGAACTGCTCCCTCCTGAGTTTTTGTCGAGCTGGTAGCTCAATTGGTCCAAGGGCTACAGTTCGTCTGCGACGCCTCTTTGGATGCCGCTCCCTTGCTTTCTAGATTGTCTGTCTGTCTCTGCGGTGGTCCTGCGGCGCATTATCTGGCTGAAGTGCTGGTCTGCGGACCAGGCTTCTAAGAAGGCCTTGTCCGATCCTCCATTCGTGGGAGATCGCCTGTTTGGAACTTCCTTGACCTCATCAAAGGCCTCACAGGGGAAAAGAGTACTCTTCTTCCTCAGGCTTCCAAGGGTAAGGTACCGTCGCAGACAGCGACTCTCCTTTTCTGCTCTCAAGTGGCCTTTTCGTTCCTCAGGATCTCGGGACAAGGGATCAAAACCCTTCAGGGCCTCCAATGGGGTTTCCAAGGTTTCCAAGAAATCTTGGTCAGGCAAACCAAAAGCGGGGTCTTCCAGTCCTGCGGACAAAAACTCCTCCGCATGAAAGGGCACCCTCATCCGTATCAGGGGTGGGGGGACGTTTTTGCTGTTTTCCAGACCCGTGGAGCTTTGTAATTCAGGACCAGTGGGTCCACTAAGTCGTTAGATCTGGCTACAAGATCGAGTTTTGATCATACCTGCCGGCAAGGTTCTTTCCTACCAACCTGCACTTATCCCCAGATCGGTTACAGGATCTCTATGGGGCAGTGCAAGACTTGTTGTCTCAAGGAGTGACTGTCCTGGTTCCGATGTCGGAAAACTTTTTAGGTTTCTATTCAAACATTTTTACGGTTCCCATGAAGGAGGGCAAGGTGCATCCACACCTCAAGGCACTGAACTGCTCTTTGCGGGTACAGAGGTTTTGAATGGAGTCCGTTTGCACGGTGGTAGTATCCCTACATCAGGGGGACTTTTCCGCATTCCATCGACATCAAGGACACTTCCCTTCACATCCCCATTTGTATCGCCCATCAGCGCTTCCTCCGCTTTGCAGAGGTGCAATGGGCGAGGTGCATTATCAATTTGTGGCATTACACTTTGGTCTCGCCTCTGCTCCTCTGGTCTTCACAAAAGTGTTGGCCACGGGTTCTAGCATTACTGCGTCATTAGGGGATCGCGATACTGGGGTACCTGGACCATCTGCTTTTGCGAGCAGTCTTCAATTGCCCTGTTGGCCAACTTGGAGGTCACTCTGCAAACGCTGAGGGAGTTTGGTTGGATTCTGAATCTTCAGAAGTCCTGCTCTGGTCCCATCCATGAGCCTGGAATATTTGGGACTGACTCTGGACTCACCTCTGCCAGAGTGTTTCTCCCTCTGACAAAACTTCAGAAGCTGCAGGAGGCGATAGGGCTTCTGCTGTCCAGCAGACGGTCATCTTTTCGGACTTGAATGCTAGTGCTGGGTACTGATGGTGTCTACCTTCGAGGCGGTTCCATTTGCACAGTTCCACAAGATATCTCTGCAAAAGGAGACTCTGGTGGAGTGGAACAAGGATCCTCAGTCTCTGGACAATCTGATTATGTTGAGCCGGAGAACAAAGCCGTCCTCTGTACGAATTGTGCTAAAGGGGTCTAGACTACCGATCAATGTACTAGAGCTTCGAGCGATCAGGCTTTGCCTGGATCATTGGACAGTTCCTTTCCGAATGTCCGGTACCAATTCAATCGGACAATGCCACGGCCATGGCCTATGTCAATCACCAAGGGGGCACGAGAAGTGTGCTGGTGGCTCGGGAAGTAGCCGACATTCTAAGGTGGGCAGAACGGTTTGTTCCAGCCCTCTGCTATACACATTCCAGGGGTGGGAAATTGGCAGGTGACTACCTCAGACGACAGGCGTTGGACCAGGGAGAATGGCCACTTCATCCGGAGGTGTTCAGTCAGTGGTGTCTCCAGTGGGGGACTCCCAAGGTGGACCTGTTGGCCTCTCGTCTTAACAGGAAAGTTCAGAGGTTTGTGGTAGGGTCTTGGGACCCTCTAGCCAACGCCACAGATGCCCTGGTGAGTCATCATCTGATATACGCCTTTCCTTCTCGCAAGCTTCTGCCTCGACTCCTGCGCAAGATCGAGGCAGAAGGGAATCCAGTCATTCTAGTGGCTCCAGATTGGCTTTGCCGGTCTTGGTACACCGATCTGGTATGGCTGGTGGCCGATGTTCCTTGGAGACTCCCTCTCAGGGAAGATCATCTGTCTCAAGGACTGATCTTCCATCCTGCTTTACAGTCGCTGGCTTTAACCGTCTGGCTGTTGAAAGCCAGGTGCTAAAGGTTAGAGGGTTTTCTGATTCGGTGATTCCTACACCTTTAAAAGCTAGAAAATCGACTTCAGGAAGATTTACAGGCGTACTTGAAGACGTACATTGCGTGGAGTGAGTTTCTTTGGGGTTCACCCTTGCTCCTTTTTCGGTGACTCAGATCTTGGCTTTCCTCCAGCGAGGTGTCGAGCAAAGTTTTTGCCTTGAGTACCATCATGGGCCTGGTCTCAGCCTTGGTGATTTTCTTTCAACGTCCGTTGGCCTTACACTCCTTAGTGCATACTTTTCTCTTGGGAGTGAGACACTTGGCTCCCCTGGTGCAGTCTCCATTGCTGCCGTGGGACCTCAATTTGGTGTTGATAGTTCTTCAGAAACCTCCCTTTGAAAATATTCAGGAGATTCCCCTGCTCACATTGTCTCAGAAGGTGGCCTTTTTAGTGGCTATTACTTTGGCGCACAGGGTGTCTGATCTGGCGGCGCTGTCTTGCCGTTCACCTTTTATCTAAGGTGGTTCTTCGACCATTTCCATCTTTCCTTCCAAAGGTCGTCTCCGATTTTCACCTGAATGAAGACATTGTGTTGCCTTCCCTGTGTCCTAAGCCTACGCATCCTAAGAAAGTTGCCTTGCATTCCCTGGATGTGGTTCGGGCAATCGGGGTGTACCTGGCAGCTACAGAGTCGTTTCAAAAGTTAGACTTACTATTTGTCCTCACGGATGGACCTCGCAAGGGGCTGGCTGCTTCTGCTGCGACCATTTGCAGATGGATCAGGCAGACTGGTTCAGGCTTATTCTATTAACGGTCAGGTTCTTCTTTTTCCCTATCAGGGAACACTCCTCTTAGTGCACTTGGTAGACTTAGTGCCTCCTGGGCCTTCCGTCACCGAGCGTCAGTGGTGCAAGTTTGCAAAGCGGCCACTAGGGCGTCTCTGCACACATTCACAAAGTTGTATAAAGTGCATGTGTTGGCTTTTCTCTGCCTAGTGTCCTACTCCCGAGGGGGGCAGCATAACCCTACGGTCATGAAGATGAAGAGCTGAGTCCATCAATGAACATCAGGCTATAGTAAAGGTGTCCACAACTCTTTTCCAAGGCCTTTAAGAAAAAATCTCTTCCCTTTCTCCTTATGATGGATATGTCCCTTGATCTGTCAATATAAGTCCTGTGCTTATTAGGTTAATATGAATTTAAATTACCTGTATATTTCTTGGGACACCGGTTCCTCCCTCTGTGTCTTCATCACACCCATTATTGCTTGCTAAAAGGAAAAAAAAAAAGACTAGAGCCTCACGGAGTGGGTGCAGTTAAATGGATACGCTCTAGGGGTGGCCCTAGCAAAGTTTTTGCCAGTGTTCAGGACCTGCAGGTAGCAGAATATAACACATTGCCCATAAATACAAGTTCTTTGTTATAACAATGTATTTGTAGGTAAGGCAAATTTTTACTCCTCCCTCCCTTAAACATATTGATGCTCACCATCCCGTACTCAGTTGCAGCTATGGTATTTGATTACTTATCAGGTCTAACGCTGGCTGTAAAACCTGCATCGGTGTGGTTGTTCAGAATGAGAATCATTTCAACAAAATTGGGTATTTATTGTTCATACCGTCTATACAGTACAGTCAATCCCAAATAATCCTCTAAATCAAAAAGAAGCTAGTAGCTAAACAGATGTTCCCTCATGGTTAGTGCTATTGCATTAGGCTTTGTTTGTTTTCAGGCTTTATATCCGGAGTTTTCCACAAACCTACAGTTGTGGGTAAAATTATCTATTTATCATTGGAGTTAAATTGCAGTGATTCACAATATTAAAAATAGTACATGCATGTAGCTGTGTTGTACACTATTTAAATGCTAAAGGAGGTAGATTGTTCCCTGAAACTAAAGATATAGGCAACAAAGAGGCTATACACTGTGATGTAGGAATTGAATTGCCAGTGCCTGATATAGTATTTGTTGCACTTGCAGTTGCAGTGTGTCAAAATGTCCTTTTATAACTGCTGCTTATTTTTTGTCATGTAAGGTTCATTATCTTTTTGGAGGAAATCCAGGAAAGTCCTGCTCTCCAAAAATGAGGTTGGATGATTTCTGGTCCTTGAAGTTGTGCCGGCCTTCTAAAGAGTACTTGCTAAGACACTGTAAATATCTGATTAGAAAACACAGGTAAGTGTGCTTCAGCCTATTGGTATGACTTGTCCTTTCGCATTGCTGCCTGCCTAAAATGCAAGCTGGCTATGCCTTGATATAATTTATTTGGTGGTGTTTGGTAAATTAATTTAAAATATTACAGGTTTGAAGAGCGTGCACAAACTGAACCCTTGAGTGCACTGAAATACCTGCAAAATGACCTTTTTGTCACTGTGGATCACTCAGACCCTGAAGAAACTAAAGAGGTAAGGGATAGAATTTGAGATCTTGTCATACTCTAATAAAGAATGGGTGTATCAGGACTGTCAAATTGTATACATTACTCAATTTTAAGGGTTGGGAATATTTAACCTTGACATAGCATCATACAAATGGCAGAGATGGCTTGTTCTTCGGATGGTAAAAAGAACAATGACCTGAGTTGCTTTTTATGCCAAATTTATTTTTTTCCTCTTTCAGTTTCAGCTTCTTCCCTCTGCACTTTTCAAATCCAGCAAAGAATTCACCCCTCTTGGTAAGTAAGCAGCAAAGTGAAATACTGAAGACTTGTGTGGAAAATCTGTACTCGCATGTTATAAATTCTTCATTTGGCAGTGTTTAAAAGACATTTTGTTAGGGTAAAAACAAAGGGGAAGTGGCCATTTTCAACTGGGGCTGAAAGTAAGGGAACGTCTAAAATTGTGACACTCATCAAGACAGAAACAGAGGGTAAACTTTCCAATGTGGACACGTTTTTAATGACAAAAAAGCAGTTTCCCCAACTTCATTTCCAAAGTACCCCTAACGGGTCATTTTTTGTGCATTTTCCAAACAGTGGGGAAAATAATTTATTTGATCTCCCTGCAGACTTTGTAAGTTTGCCCACTTGCAAAGAAATGAAGGGTCTATCATTTTTAACATAGGTGTATCTTAAATGATAGCATATCAACCAAAAATCCAGAAAAAACACATCATGCAAATGTTAGTTGCAGTTCAGTGAGTAAAAGTATTTGATCCCTAAACAAAACGTGACTCCGTATTTGGTGGAGAAATCCTTGTTGGCAAGCACAGAGGAAAAAAGGTTTCTTGTAGTTAATGACCAGGTTTGTACACCTCTCAGGAGGGATTTTTGTCCACTCTTTTTTTACAGATCTTCTCTAAATCCCTAAGGTTTCTTGGCTGTCGCTTGGCAACTTGAAGTTTCAGCTCCCACCATAAATTTTATATAGGATTAAGGTCTAGAGACTGGCTAGGTCACTCCATGACCTTAATGTGCTTCTAGCAGAGAAACCACCTCAAAGCATAATGTTTCCACCTCCATGCTTGACTGTAGGGATGGTGTTCTTAGGGCCACAGTCAGCATTTTTCTTCTTCCAAACACTGAGGCAACAAAGAAGTGGCTCATGAAGAAGCACAATAAGGTCATGGAGTGGCCAATCAGTCTCCAGACCTTAATCCTATAGAAAATATATGGAGGGAGCTGAAACTTCGAGTTGCCAAGAGACAGCTCAGCAACCCAAAGTAATTCTAAGTCGTTTTTTTTTTTTTTATAACAAACCTTATGCTTACCTCCTCTTCTCGGGTCCCTCACTGCTTCTAGCCCCTCACTCCTATCGAGTGCCCCTGCAGCAAGCATCTTGCTATGGGGGCACCCAAGCCGAGCTGCAACTATGTGTGTCCATTCAGACAGGGAGCTGCAGTTAGGCCCCGTCCCCTCTCTCTCTCTCCTGATTGGCTAACTGATTTTGACAGCCGCAGGAGCCAATGGCGCTGCGACTACGTCTCAGCCAATCAGGAGGGAGAGTCCCAGACAGACAAGGGACTCGTGGACATTGCTGGAAAGACATGGGGCTCAGATAAGTATTAGGGGAGGCTGCTACACACAGTTTTTTTTTTTTTTTTTTTTTTTTTATCTTCATGCATTAAGATAAAAAAAAAAACCTGACTTTACAACTTTTTGAAGGATTTAGAGAAGATCTGTAAAGAAGAATGGACCAAAATCCCTCCTGCGATGTGTGCAAACCTGGTCACCAGCTTCAAGAAATATCTTACCTCTGTGCTTGTCAGCAAGAGTTTCTCCAAGAAGTACTAAGTCATGTTTGCTTGGAAATCAAATACTTTTCTCTGTCGTCCATTAATCTGCCTAGTCAGGAGTAAGGACCTAGTTCCTTGCTGGGATCTTTGGTCCTGGCATTTAAGTATTTTTTTAAATAGAATTTTTTTTTTTTTTTTTAGCTAGCCTTTTTCTCCAGAATTTTTTCCTGTGAGATCATCAAGCAACTATGCTGGACTGGGTGACGGGCTGGATATCTAGATCCTGTGGTCACCCCAGTCTGGCCAGCGAGCGTGTGCAGGCCTTAGCTCCGCGCTGGGTCGGCCGCTACATAGTCCCACTGGACGGGGACTGGCCCCGCGAGTTAAACCTCTCAGCAGGTTGCATACGACAGGGTCTAGGACTGTGTCGCAGCGTTCCTATTTGGCCGACAGCCCCCACACTTCGGTGGAGAGGGGTCCTGTCAGGAGATGGCGCCCGCCTGTGTTCCTGGTATGGTGAGTAAAGGTTCCCCACCTCTTCTTTGGTGGATTTTGGGGTGGACGCGGGTCCCTCCCTGGAGAGGTCGGACCCTCGCCCTCCTGGGTTTCCCTCTGTCCTGTTGTGCCTCCCCTTCCCCCCCCTCCACGTGGGGGACTGTTTGAGCCTACCTGGGGCTGGGACCTCGTTTGCAGGCCGGGGGGAGCCTTGGTGGGTTCATCCAGCTGGATGGTGTTAGGAGGGCTGGCGGGGGGTTCTCCTGTGGGTCCTGGTTAACGCGTTCCCGCCATTAGTAAAGTGGACTGTTCCGCCTAAGGTGGACCTACTGGTCTCTAGGCTAAAGAGGACTACTGTTGTTCCGGTGGAGGAATCCCCGTCCTTTAAGGAACTGGGGGATAGAATGGCGCGGGCTGTGGCCCGCGATCTGTACTCCCTGGCGGGGTCTGCACTGGGAATAGTGTTTGATTGCCATTGCCAAGCAGACTCTGCCTGATGGGCGGAGTTCCAACGCAGTGACTTGGCGAGGAGCGAGTCCCTCCTGCCTTGGGGGAGCTGTTGGACCAGCTGGTGCCTGCCGCGCTGGACACAGCTCCTTTATTGGGTCACATGTCTGTTTCGGCGGTGGTTGTCCGGCGTATATGTACTTGGCCAGAGTGTTGGTCTGCGGATCACACTTCTAAGAAGGCCTTAATGGATATTCAGGGGGATCACCTGTTTGGCGCTGCCCCCGATGACATTATGTCTCACGGGGGGTGAGTGCTCTTCTTCCACGGGCTAACAGTGGTAAGGGCCTTCGTCGCAGACGGGGTCCCTCCTTTTCTGTTCACAATCACTTTCTTCGTCCCTCAGGGACAGTCGATGTGGCAAAGTCCTTCAAGACTTCCTTGGGTGGTTCCAAATGGCCCTGGTCTGGCGAACAAGAGATTTGTTTTTTTTTCCCAGACCTACGGATGAGGCCTACTCGGCCTGAACGTGCGTCCTCACCCATATATTTGGTGGGGGGACGTCTTTGCCGGTGCGGTTGGCGCGGTTCCCAGGCAGCTGGGTTCCGGAGGTCATGCGGTCCAGTTGCAAGATCGAGTTTCGATCCGTTTTTATTTTTTTCTGGTAATCTTTTCCCTTCCAATGTATGGCTGTCCCCGGATCCTTCCAGGCGCTCTATGGTGTAGTTCAGGCTCTGGTTTGACAAGGCTTGGTATCGGTTTGCATGATGGTGGCTTCCCTACATCAGGGTGATTCCTGGCCTCAATAGACATCAAAGATGCCTACCTTCACATCTCGTTTTGTGCAGGACACCCAACGGGTTCTCCGTTTTTGCCATGGGGAAGGATCTCTATCAGTTTGTGGCATTGCCCTTGGTCTCGCTTCTGCTCCTCAGATCTTCACAAGGTGTTGGCTCCAGTCCTGACGCTGTTGCGGCAGGGGGGTGTATCGGTCCTGGGTTCCTGGCCGATCTGCTTCTCCGTGTGGAGTCCCCTACAGTGCTGACAATGAATTTGGAAGTCACCATGTGCACTCTAGTGGAGTTCGGGTGGGTTCTGAACCTTCAGAAGTCATCCCTGGTCCCTTCCATGAGACTGGAATATCTGGGCCTGACTTTGGACCCATCTTCAGTCAGGGTGTTTATCCCTCAAGGGAAAAAAACTCTTGGAACTTCAGACTGCGGTTCAACTGTTAGCATCCAGCACATGGTCGCCCCTTCGGACCTGCATGCAAGTTCTGGGACTGATGGTGTCATCTTTCGGACGGTCCCTTTCACTCAATCCCTCTCGAGGATCCCCCAGAAGGCAATCCTTCTCACATGGGACTAGACTCCAAACTTTCTGGACACTCTGATCCGGCTGAGCCAAGTATCCAGGGAGTCTTGATCTGGATTCCTTCCTCCCCTTTTTACTGGGCAATTGTCACCGCGGATGCAAGCTTGTCCGGGTGGGGAGGGGCTCTCGGGAGGTTCTCTGCTTGGGTAGTATGGTCCCTGGAGGATCTGATCAATGCCCTGGAGCTGAGAGCTATCCGGCTTGGCCTAGTTCACTGGACCGGGCACCTGTGGCTGTCCAGTGCGCAATAATTCAAACTATGCCACGACCGTGGCGTATGTCATTCACCTAGGGGGCACCAAGGGTGTCCTTGCGGTTTTGGAAGTGACAGGCATTTCCAGGTGTGGAAGGTGGATTGCCTCAGTCGACATGATTGGCCCCTTCATCCGGAGGTGTCTTTGTTGGGGCACTCCAGATGTGGATCTGTTGGCGTCGCATCTACAGGATAGTGCAGAGGTTTGTGGCCCGTTCCCGGGACCCTCTGACAGATGCACTGGTGGCACCATGGGTTCTGTCGTAGGCAAGAACTTATACTAAGTTCAACATGAACAATGCTGAGAAGTTTAGCATGGTCACCTTCGCAAGGATGACGCCGGCATAGTCGTGTGTAAGCGATCACGGATGAGCCAAGGTCAGTATCAGCTGCTGTCTGCCTTTCCTCCTCTCAAGTTGCTGACAAGACTTCTTCGCAGGATCGAGGCTTTTCGCCATACAGGCATCTGTGCTTCAGGTTGCAAGACCTGGCCGTCTGTTCACACGTTTACCAATTTTTATAAGGTGGATGTCCTGGCATCTGCAGATGCCTCTTTTGGCCGCAATGTTGTGCTGGCTGCTGTCTGGAGGGCTTTTGGCCTTCCTTGAGGGTGTTTACTGTACTGTTTGTTTCAGTTGGGCCTCATCTTTTTGCTCCGAGTCCTATGTTGCCTGGTTGGCTGTGTTGTGCTGGGGACTTGTTCTTTTCTGCTGTTCCCACCCCTCCTTTTGTGGCTCTGCTTTGGGACACCCCTACTGATACGGATCAGAGGACTGCGTCCGTCAATGAAAGATAGAGAAAACTGGATTTTTGACTTACCGTAAAATCCTTTTCTCTTAAGTTAATTGACGGATGCACTACCCCCGCCCCTCTATTTGGAGTTGGGTTGGTGTTACTTTTCTGACACTGCTTTGATACAAAACTGACATCCTATGCAGGAAGAGAGGGTGTACCCTTCGGGACTGCCCATAGGCGTAGCCAGAACTTTTTTTCTGCCTAGTGTCCTACTCCTGTAGGGGGCAGTATAACCCTACTGATATGGATCAGAGGACTACGTCTTTCAATGAACTTCAGCTTGTATAACAGTGTAAATTTGCTGTCCCCTCAAAATAACTCGACACACAGCAAATAATGTCTAAATCGCTAACAACAAAAGAGAGCACACCCCTAAATGAACATGTCCAAATTGGGCCCAACTAGCCATTTTCCCTCCCCGGTGTCATGTGACTCATTAGTGTTAGGTCCCAGGTGTGAATGGGGAGTAGGTGTGTTAATTTTTGTTATTGCTCTCACTCTCTCATACCGGTCACTGGAAATTCAACAGGGCACCTCATGGCAAAGAACTCTGAGGATCTGATAACAAGAATTGTTGCTCTACATAAAGATGCCCTAGGCTATAAGAAGATTGCTAAGACCCTGAAACTGAGCTGAGCACATTTGCCAAGACCATACAGTGGTTTAACAGGACAGGTTCCACTCAGAACAGGCCTCGCCATGGTCGACCAAAGAAGTTGAGTGCACGTGCTCAGCGTCCTATCCAGAGATTGTCTTTAGGAAATAGACGTATGAGTGCTGCCAGCATTGCTGCAGGTTGAAGGGGTGGGGGGTCAGCCTGTCAGTGCTCAGACCATACGCTGCACACTGCATCAAACTGGTCTGCATGGCTGTCATTTCAGAAAGAAGCCTCTCAAGATGATGCACAGGAAAGCCCACAAACAGTTTGCTGAAGACAAGCAGACTAAGGACATGAATTACTGGAACCATGTCCTGTGGTCTGAGACCAAAATAAACTTATTTGGTTCAGATGGTGTCTAGCGTGTGTGGCGGCAACCAGGTGAGGAATACAAAGACAAGTGTGCCTTGCCTACAGTCAAGCATTGTGGTGGGAGTGTCGTGGTCTGGGGCTGCATGAGTGCTGCCGGCACTGAGGAGCTACAGTTCATTGAGGGAACCATGAATGCCAACATGTACTGTGACATACTGATGCAGAGTATGATCCTCTCCCTTCGGAGACTGGGCCGCAGGGCAGTATTCCAACATAACGACCCCAAACACACCTCCAAGATGACCACTACCTTGCTGAAGAAGCTGAGGGTAAAGGTGATGGACTGGCCAAGCATGTCTCCAAACCTAAACCCTATTGAGCATCTGTGGGATATCCTCAAACGGAAGGTGGAGGAGCTCAAGGTCTCGAACATCCACCAGCTCTGTGATGTCGTCATGGAGGAGTGGAATAGGACTGCAGTGGCAACCTGTGAAGCTCTGGTGAGCTCCATGCCCAAGAGGGTTAAGGCAGTGCTGGAAAATAATGGTGGCCACACAAAATATTGACACTTTAAGCCCAATTTGGACATTTCCACTTAGGGGTGTACTCACTTTTGTTGCCATCAGTTTAGACATTAATGGCTGTGTTGAGTTATTTTGAGGGGACAGCAAATTTACACTGTTACAAGCTGTACACTTACTACTTTACATTGTAGCAAAGTGTCATCTTTTCAGTGTTGTCACTTAAAAGATATAATAAAATATTTACAAAAATGTGATGGGGTGTACTCAATTTTGTGAAATACTGTGTGTGTGTGTGTAATATATATATATATATATATATATATATATATATATATATATATATATATATATATATAATATACACACACGTTTTCTTTTTTTTGTTCTAAACGCTTTAAGGCCTTTGTTTAGACATTAGATATACATTAGGGTGAACTAGCTAACTAGCTATTTAGGTACAAGAGAAATGTTATCCTGCCCTTTGTACCTAGTTTTATGCATGGCTTGTTGTGTTCATGATGCTCACTGATCCTCATGATTTTTTTTTTTCTATTAATAGGTTTCTCAGACGTTGACCATACATACGCTCAGAGAACACAGCTATTTGATACACTTGTCAACTTCTTTCCAGACAGTATGACCCCACCAAAAGGCAACCTGGTTGACCTGATTACACTGTGATGAACTGCTGAAGAGCAAAACCTTGTAATCTGCTTTTGTGTTCTATGTATAATTGGAATTGAAGCTGGAATGCAATTTGTGCACAACAGATTGGACATTGCTTTTGTGGTAAAAATTCAATTCTGTAGGAAGAGGTTGATTGCCTCTTGCTGCCAAAGGTTAATTTGGCTGAAAGTTTTTTTTTTTTTTTTTTCCCCTTTTTGGTAAAATGGTTTACATGTTTAAAATGATATAATGTAGCATTTTTCTCCTATTTAAAATGCTATGGTGTCATGCTCTCCTAAAAAGGCCTCCTATGGATGTAGGTTAGCCTTTAAGCAGATGATAATAATGAGCATTGCCCCGAAATTATATATATATAGTTTTTATTTTTTATGTTCAGATAGATTTAAAGGGGCATAGGTGTATGTTATAGTAACATATGAACGTCAAGCTTGGTCATGCATGACAAGGAAATTCTGTGAGAATTAAGAACTGAGAAACTGAGTGACCTCCTGTACAGCTACTGTATTTTCTGTATAAAGAATGTGAATTATAAATATACTTCTTTTTTTTATTTTGAGTTTTCACAGCCTTTACTTTTGAATATGAAGTCAGGGGTTGTAAGATTGATGTATAAGCCAAATCTAATGATCATTGTGTATTAATTTGAGCTGCAGTGAGACATTGCTTATTTATTAATAATCAATGTATATTGAACACCTTGCTATCTAAAGCTTCCCTTGAAATTGGTAGAGTGAAGGCTGATGGGTACTTTGGTGTTCAGTCCTCCGTGGTCTTCTAAGTTCACCATATATTTAATGTCACTGAGCTCCACATGCATGATTTATTTTCCATAAAACCAAAAGATTGCATCCTACATTTTTAACCTAACAGCATAATGCTAACTTAAAAGTTACATTTTGTGCATGAATGTACATTTTGCATTGTATTCAGCAACATAACAGTATCACAGAGTCATTAGTATGTAGGGTAATATTTGCGGCAGTGAGGTAAGCTGATCCAAAGACTTGGCATTTTTAGTGCTGCAGTTTTAAAGCAGGCTTAAACCCAAAAGCAAACATTTTATTTTTGCCGCTTACTACTTAATTCTTAGATGTGATGGCTGAATTTGTTTCATTTTTTAGGCTTGCTTTCTTTTATTTTCATCTGGTGATCTAGCCAGAAAGTCTGTTGTTTTTAAAAAGGATGAGCTCTCAGGCAGAATGTCAGTTTACATAGATGAGACAAACCACTTAACACTAATACAGGAGGTGTGTTACTGACTAGATCACGGGGAGAAAATAATGCAGCGCCCACATCTTATCATTGGCAAGCTGCAATATAATAAATTTTTGGTTTTGGGTTTAATACTGCTTTAAAGCCAACAAAACACTGTGATGACTATTCAGTGTTTTTTGTAACATTTAACCAAAAGGTCTGTTGTATAATACCATAACCTGATAGTACCCCTGATAATATTTCAGAACTTTTCTGAAGACTGTATTGTATTTGGCTCTGAAGAGGTATTGTGGGAAATATGACATTTTAAAGGTGCTTTCTAGGAAAAATTTAAAATACCTGTTCTATTTATCTCTCAATGTAATAATGTAAGGGATGTCTCCTTGCAGTGCCACGTTCATACATGGTTACCTACAGCACTACCTGCTGGTGAAATCTGGTATTGTGAAGTAGTCATATAAGCCTCTCCTTGTTGTGTTTCATTGGTGAAATCTATAAAATATGAGATGGGACAATGATCCTCTTGTCAATTAGCAACTTGATATTGGAGATGCAGACCCCTCCTGCAGAATTATAAAGATTGAATGCTGGCTGTGGATTTCCATTTCTCCCTTTTTAAAGTTAACGTGGGTTTTATGTGGGACTGGAGATGGCCTCTTAATTCCTGGTCCACACTATACTTGGGTCTTAGTTAATGCTAAGCTCACCCACTAAGAAATCCCCCCCCCCCCCCCTTCTGTGGATGCATACTTAAAGTGGTAGTTGACGAAAAATAAAATCCCCTGCAAGGCAATGTCATAATGTGCTAGTATGCATTGCAAGCTACCACATTATGAGGGACATGTCTCAAAACGAAAAGCCTTCCAGCTCCGCGCTGTCACAGCTGAGAGGGCTGACCTCTTCCCCCAGTCTTCCTCCTGGTTTTGCAGCCTTCGACTACATGACTGGCCAGGGATGTGATGACGTCACTCCCGCACATGCGCGCGGGAGCCGCCATTTATTGCACTGTATGCTGGACCTTCAGAGCGCATGTGCCAGTGACGTCACCGGCTGGATGCACTCTGAATATCTCCTAAACAGTCCAAGTTTAGGAGATATTCACAGTACCACACTATCCTGTGTTTGACGTTTGCGCATGTGCGAGACAGAGGCAAGTGAGCCCAATGGAAGTATATAGGCTATTCCTGAAACGGGCACAGCCGGGAAGAGAGGACTTGCCGAGCTGAATGTCAACAAATCCAGAAGGCTGCAGACTTCAAATATTGTTAGGTTTGCAACTATGAGGGGGTGGAATCTTTCAGGGTAGTGGAGGGGGGAAAAAATAATTATTGTCCTCTTATTCCAGGATTCTCAGATAGTTTTAGGGGGCACACAGCCGCTCACACCACCTACTTCATTTAGAAAGAATAAGTGAACTTTTGAGAGGGTACTTATTTTTTTTTTAATGTTACAATATGTGGACCATCCTCTGTGGCCAGTAGAGGGTTTTTCTATTGGCTGTTGGAATAGAGGGGATGAGTGGGGCTTAGCAATGTCCCAGACCAAAAGAAGGGGCTCTGTATAATGCTGAACTGGGATTCTGGGGCTCCTCTGACCTATCAACTAGTTTAAAGTATAATACCATTTAATTGAATTTTGGCTGCACCCTCTTTTAGTTTGAGCACCTGGCAGGTCAAATCTTATAAGGTATGTATCAATCAGTATTTAACATCTGCACTTTTTTCCTCATTCTTGCTAATCTCGCTGAACTCATTTTGTTTATGAATTTTCCACAGCCTGTCAATCTTATTGACCGGAGATGAGACTGTTATCATGTTTGTTCACTGAATAAATATGAATACTAAGCTAAAACATGCCAATTGAACTAGAATCACTCATGAGGGTTGATATCTTCAGACCACCATGTGGTTATTTTGTTTCAACGAGAAAAAATAAAACTAACATTAGGAAGGTGTCCTAAATGTCAAGGTAACTCGCCCTGTGTGCCACATACAAACAAAATTAGCAAGTTTACTTGGCTTTCTTGTTTCCCTTTTGAATATAATGTGTAGGAAGTAAGCCAGAGCTTTTGCTCAAAAATTGTGGTGCTGCCACTTAATGTATATAAGTGCTTTGTGGGACAAGACCCATATTTCCCTTTTAATTTTTATACTAGGATTAGCTATTTTTCAGTGTGCTGCAAACACTTTACATATCTTATCACCTTCATCTCCTATTTTTTGCTGGGTTGTATTGTGTGTAGAAGTTACCGTGTACTGCTCTATGGCACAGGCCTAAGAAACTTTACATGATATATTAAAGGACTATTTGTAAATTTTGTTTTTATGTGCATTGTTTTTAAATTAACACTGTAGGCTCGCTTCTTTCTTAGTCATACAGTTCAGGACGCCGTTTTTTTTAACCCCCAAAATGTAGGTACCGTTTGGTAATTTGATGCTGGCAAAAGAAAAAAAAAAAAATGCAGGGACATCCCCTGTGTAACCCCTCCCACTCCAAGCTAGCTTCAGTTTTTTGCTGGTGTCCTTAAATGATGGACCTCCTACCTTTCTTGTTTGGAGCTATTATGCCTAAAGATTCTGTCAAGGTTCCTGGCTGCCCCTTAGCCACTGCAGTGTCCTGATCAGTTAACTCAATTGCCCCTAGGGGGACTATACCCAGGCTTCCCTGAAGAAAATGTGTAGCTGCCTGTATTGTTTTTGCCTCCTAGATTCTGCATGCATTCTGCTTACCTTGGCACATAGTGCATTGTGTTGAGTTAGCCACACCGTGCTATACAGGTCCAGGTCTGTGTTCTATCCCTAAAGACGCCTTTGCAGGTGTGCCCATCGTGTAGGGCAAAACCACGTTACAATCTGGTCCCCTAAATCCTGTGCAGAGTGCTAAGATATCTGTGCCCTTAAAATCTGTACCAGGGTGCTGATACTCCTATGCCTAGTCAATGGAGGCACACAGTCAGTATTACATTTTTAGTGGTGTGTTGAAGCCTTGCAGTGGAAGCACCATCTGTTTATAATTGGCGCTAATTTTCCTGCAGTCTGCTATAATTCAGTGTGGTTCTTCGATCGTTTCACTGTGCATGTTCTGTCAGATTTCAGTCTTTTCAAAGGCTGGTAGCTGACAGGGTCTTGTCTTCTCTCATAAGTCAGTCTCTGCTTTTGCTGCAGACATGCGGCCAGAGGAGAGAGTAGACGAAGATGATCTCCCCCCCCCCCCCCCCCCACATTTCTTCTGAGGTATCGGATCAGGATGAGAGGCCATTGCCTGAAATGTCAGCCAAGCATAAGAAAATACCATTGCTACCCTGTACACTCTTGTTTAGTGTTTAAACAGCAGGAGTCTGCTCACCTCAAGGTGTCCAGCATTGTATCCCTGAAATTGCTCCAAACCACTTAGACTCTCCGTTCACAGATCCTGTCTTGTAAAGTGACTGTCCTCACTCTGAAAAATTATTTGTTCCTCAACCTGTTTTCTTTGCAATATCCTTTCAAGGAGGGATTCCTGAAAAATGGTTGGTCCCTGTGGTGGACCCCACCATCTGGCATCCTAACAAGATGCTAACAGTCCCTATAAGTGACAATCCTGTGTTTAATAAGGGCCCATAACCTTTTCTCCACTGGCTCCTTAAAGACCTTGTCATGCAATTAGTTTCCTCTGGCTGGCTGTCAGATTCTTAGTCTCAAATAAGCGCATGGCCTGAGACTCTAGCACCATCTTAATGGATCCATTCCTTTCCCTACCAGCTAGAGCTTTTACCTGTGCCCTTCAGCTTACTGCATGACTTGTTTGGTGGATACTCTTCACCAGATGTCCAGAACGCGCTTCGTCTCTGTTCATATGTGTTTAAATGTACTCATAGAAGTGGAGTGTCGTTTTGCAAAAAAATCAAGTCCAGCAGATTTGCAGAGATTTGGTTGGATCCTTAACCTGTCGAAGTCTATCTCTCCAATTAGAGTACTTGGACCTGACATTGGATATGGCCATATCCAGGATCTTCCTGCCCTGGAACAAACTTCTGACCTTTCACTCTAATGCCCTGAGTCCTTCATTTTCAGGTTTGACCCTCTCTTAGCACCTGCATGAGATGTTTGGGCTTGATGGTAACTTTTTTGAGGCAGTGCTGTATGCTTCTTTTCACTCAAGACAATTGTAACACAACATTTTGATGGCAAAGAAAACACTAGATCCATGGACCACCTCCTACATCGCACCTGCAAGGATAGATTCTCCCTGGTGTGGTGGATTGTCAACCTAATGCTGGAGTCAGGGTAACCCTTCCTCCCAGGAATGTAAAAACTTCTCATGACAGATGCCTGCTTTTTGGGCTCAAGTGTCCTGCCTGACCTCTGTGCAAGGGCCTTCAGCATCCTGGAAATTGGGGCGATTTGTTGTCATTCCCAACACTGGACTCCTCAGTTGCGAGGTCACCCAAAAATAATCTAGTCAGACAATGGTGTGGCTTACGTTCTCTATCAAGGAGGCACCATAAGTTATGCCCCTCAAAGGGATACAGACTTGATCCTCATTTGTCCAGGGACAATCAGGTCTTTGCAGTGAATGCTCTGGTGACTCAGTGGAATAAGTTCTTCCTGATCTGTTGGCCTTTCCAGCTTCCCTCTAGTCTGCTCTGAAGGATCAAGGAGGGCATTTGGTGATTGTCATTGCTCTGAATTGGCCCAGGACTTGGCATTTCAATTCTTTGCAGGCTTTTTGTGGGCATTTTAGGATCATCCAGACCACCTTCTGTCTCAAGGGCCAGTCCAGCTGCCTTATGCAATAGGCCTCTCCTAGTGTTACACAAGGACAAGGTTGGCTTGAGGCCCAAAGCCTCTTTTCTCTCTAAGGTTGTTTCCTCATTCCACCCCAATCAGGACATTGTCCTTCCTCCTTTTGTCCTGCTCCAAAACATCCCAAGGAAATTTCTCTCCACTTAACATGGTACATGTTGCGAGTCTACTGCTCAGCGAAATCTTCTATTTAGGCAAAATTATTCCCTCTATGTGCCTTCTAAGGGGACCTGCTTCTCGTGAATTCATTGCCAGGTGCGTTGGACAACTCCTCTTGAGTTTATGGTCTAAAGTATAGCGTACTCCCTTCCCTTTTAAGGTGCACTGTGCAAGTTCTGTTAGTATTTCATGGGATTTTCAAAATCGGGCATTCGTTTATAACATTTGCCAGGCTGCTGCTTGGCCTTCTGTTTGTACATTTTGTAAGTTTTACAAAGTGGATGATTAGGCCTCTGATGTCCTTTTATATAGTTTCTACAATGTCTATTGACTCCTTAGTACATGGGTCTGTTGGCATTTTGTTTTCTGCATTGTCCACCCTTTAGTTGGGCTGCTTGCTACAAAACTGTGGCTAGCTGGGAGTGGCAGGATTTTTATTTTTTTTTTGGGGATATCCATGCATATTGCTTGCTAATTTCCACGTAAAGCAGCTGCATATAACCCATGGTTAAAGACCAAAATTCTGTCCTGTGCTTCCCAATAGGTGGCAGCCACTCTATAGGAATGAATAGAATTTTTCCACATGTGTGCAGTTGACAGAAGTGAATGACAGTTCAAGCCAAGCAGCTGAACAGTAATCTGGTGCAGCAAGCCTTTCATTGCTTTCTGCTGCATTCCACAATCTGGATGTCAACTTTGCAGATTCCTAGCTACTTTCATATCCCAGACAGTTGTTTGGAATATAGTGCTATTCACTATACTCTGCCCCTTAGTTTCCAGTACTAGATGGTGATATTTCAAAAAATTTACCAGCTTAACTTGTTAAAAAGAAAAAAAAAGTTCTATTACGTCTCCAGGATTAAACAAGGTAAAGCAGTGTTTATGCATTTGCTTGGTCTTGGAGAATACTTGTTAATCTAGCAATATGGGAGTGATTGCAGATTTGTTTTTAAAGCCTGGCTTTTGGGGCTACTATCCTTGTTTCACATACATACTACATATTTCACTAGGGCTTAAGCTTGTATAAGAGCAGCTTGAACATCAAGCTCTGGAAAGCAATTGCAGAGCTTTCAGCAAGCTTTGTTGAAGTACCACTGAGCTCCATTCAGCTTCAGAACTTCTTGTAGCTTTTTGAAAGCCCCCTAGCAGCTTGCTTAAAGTGGAGATCAACACTACCATTAGGTTCTGTGTCCAACATTTACAAACTTGAGTTGAATGGTACTTTAAAAGCTTCAACAATGCTTCCTGAAAGCTCTGTAAATGCTTTGTCAAAGCTTGATGTTCCCGCTGCTCTTATACAAGTTGTAGCCTGTGTGAAACAGGCCTTATACATCTAGGGCAGGCAGATTAGGGTGTCCTGACATCTGCTATAAGGGTTCATGCACTGGGCTTGAAAACACTGCCTATATAGGAGTTTTGCTTGTTTTTTTTTCTGCCTGTGTGTTCATGTACATTAGCATACTTGGAGGCATATTTTAAGCTGTGTTTAGAGGCAGAAAAAAAAAACACCTGTAAAGTGTTTTTCAGAGTTTTCTGGCAGAAAAAAAAAACACTAAACTTGCTTAAACCGCTGTACAAAAATGCAGTTTTTTTTTTTTTTTTTAAAGCCAAGTGTGCACGGTCCCTAAATATTCCTGTCCTGTAGCAGTGACATACCAAGTAGTGAAGTAAGGTTATGGATGTCATGCATTTTCAAATACAAGTCAGTGCCTTTATTTTGGTTGCTTTTTAGGCATTTGCAGAGATATTCCCATACCATTGTGCATCGATGCCAGTTTTTTTGATGTCATATTAAATCAATTTAATTAGAATTCTTCAAAGTGATCCTTTTTTCAAGGAAAGCATAAATATACAAACATTAAAGTAATATTAATGGCTTTCTTTTAAAAAAAGAACAAACGTGCTTCCTTGCTCTGTGCCGTGGTTTTGCACAGAGCAGCCCTGCTCCTCCTCTTCTTGGGCTCCTTGCTGGCACTCTCGGCCCTTCCCTCCTGCCCCCAGCGCAAGCAGCTTGCAATGAGGGCACACAAGCAGGCTTGCTCCTGAGCTGAGCCTCTGCATGTCCATTAACACACAGCCGCGGCTTGACCCCCCCCCCCCCCACACCTTTTCTCTCCCCTTTTGGCTCAGTGATTGTGATTGACAACAGCGTGAGCCAATGAGGACGGAGAGTCCCTGGAGAGTTCAGGCTCGTGCACATCGCTGGATTGAGATAGGACTTGGGTAAGTATTGGGGGGGGGGGGGGTCGGGCGCGTGCTGTTTCAAAGAGAAGCGTGTTTTTTTTTCTTTTTACACGTTCATCCATCGAATGTGTAAAGACGAAAAACCTTAAGCCTTTACAACCACTTAACGTGAGATGAACAGGCTTATTCAATAAAAAGTACAAGAAGCAAAGCATTAACTTACAATAATCTTGTAGAATTTCTTTCACTGAAACCACAACACACCAGAATATATTCCTATTACTATAGGTACTGCCTTTTCCACCAAAATCACTCTCTTCTGTGTCTATTGAGTAAAGTGTGCAGGGATTAAAGTATACACCTATGTGATTTAAAATTTATTTTGGAATGGGGAGCATTCCATAGTTATTCTTTATGGTCCCTAACATGTCAGTGTGGTCACCAACATACTTGATTCTTCAACAAACCACACCTTGATATGAATACACAAGTGAATGAATGTGTAACACAAATCACATCATTTGGTTATAGGAACCTAAAATTGCTACAAAAATATATTCAGCTCAGAATATTGTAATTTTTAACAATACAAGCTGGGCTATCCCTTTCGCCCCAATGAGTGATTATCTGTTTCCTCTGAAAATGTCTGACCTGCTGTTATGTGCTGGAACTGATCATCCTAAAAAATATGGCTGTTACTACCATACTAAAAGTTCTGTTTATGGGTGAGGCTACTGTTGCCAGGATCACAATTTGTGTACTCATGCTTTGTATGTAGACCAAAAACCATTATCTGACTTATTGCTGACCAAAGTTATTCATTTTGAATATGCTGTATGACTGCCACTTGAACATACATAAAATTGACTTTTCCCACTCCTGAGCCCTCCAGTTAGGCTTAGAATGTAATGGAAAGTCCCACTAGGTAATTGAGCCAAGCTTACCATTATTAGAGCTGTACAGTACAGGGCACAGTCTGAGTATTCGTAGACCCTTATAGGCTTGTACTTTTGGGTATCTCCCCTATAACCCCACTCCATGAGTTTATTTTATTTATTTCAGGTTCTTCTATAGCGCTGTCAATTTACGCAGCGCTTTACATATACATTGCACATTCACATCAGTCCCTGCCCTCAAGGAGCTTACAATCTAAGGTCCCTAACTCGCATTCATACATACATATGAGTTCATAGGTTTCCTCTAGTGATGTATCTTTTCTTCCTCACAGAGAAATCACTATTGGCTAAAATATTTTATTTTTATCTTTGGATTAGTTACTGTCCTCTAATGCCACACTAGAAGAAGTGCATCTGGACTTGTGCAACCTCAGTAAAACCCTGGGAGAAATATCTGGGTCTTATGCCTTGGGGATGGCCTGTAATGTTGCTTTGGATCCTGTCTGGGTGCTCATCTCGGCACTTTATTCAGTCACAGGATGCTGTAGCTGCCACCCTGTCCCTGTCGTGTACTTTACAGTGCTAACTTTTCAAACTTGGCACTAACACCTCAACCATTCCGTGCTTAGTCTCAGGTGCAAGAAGAGGTGTTCTATTACCCCACTGGTCACACGCTTTACTGCCACTCCCACCTCAAGCTTTTCAGTAGGTACCCGGGTACTTATTTCCGCCACTTCACTAAAGGATAGTTTACACCCAAGTTGCTACATATTCTTTCCAGATATACTTACCCTATATTCTGCACCCTACTCCATGAGTACCCCACAAGGGAATACCCTCAACCATAGCTATGGGGAAAACCAGGCAAAAGGGAGCCACAGCAAAAGCTCAAGTGAACATTGGCTCTGCTGAAGGCCTGCACAACACTCAACCTGGGAGTGACTATACTTCCCTTGCACCAGCGCAAGACCCAATTTTAACACTTGTCTCTGCATCTGACTGTAGTTCTATTTCAGGCGCATAACAAGCAATTTGACAAAGGGCAATTTTTCTGCAACCATATCAAAATGTCTTAAGGCCCGTACACACGTACCGATCGTCGGCATACAAACGTCGGCGGACGAAAGATCTGCCGATTGTACGCTTGTTAGTATGGTGCCTCCGACAGCCGTCAGCGCACATTCTGCCGACAAGAGTCTGTCTTGCAAGCATGAAAATTTTTGTATGCCGACACCAGAGCGGCCGATTGTTCGCCAGTCAGTACAGAATTCGGACGACAGACCGCAGATTTGCAAGACTGGGCATGCTCAGAAAAGAAAAAACACAGGGAAAGTTAACCATTACATGACATCACTTCTGCAGTCGGCTGTAGTCGGTGGACAAAATTCTTGTGCTGTCTTTGCACTTTTCAACAGACACCGACAGCCCAGGGACAAAAGACGGCTGATCGTTCGCTGACGATCGGTACGTGTGTACGGGCCTTTAGACAACTAATGGTTTTCATACAACCATCACTGTCCAGGGCTGCAAAATGCTAGACCCCTGCTCTGGTTCCACTATCACTACCTGTGTCAGATCCTGATATGTCTGGCCTAGAAGAGCTGTACATGGGGGGGGAAATGAGGAGAACCTGGATATTTGCCCTTTGTGTAAAAAAAAAGGCCTACTATATCTAAAAACACATTCCCCATTCAGGAACAAATAGAATGGGCAATTTATTATGATTGGGTCAATCTGGAAAAGATTTTTGCTACTTGGAAAAACATTACCAAACTCTTATCTAATGGAAAAAGAGTTTTCCAATAAGTGGTATGTCCTGATAGTTGATCCTACCATCTCGATCTTTAACCACTTACCTACTGGGCACTTAAACCCCCCTCCTGCCCAGGCCAATTTTAAGCTTTCAGCGCTGTTGCACTTTGAATGACAATTGTGCGGTTATGCAACACTGTACCCAAATGAAAGTTTTTTTTTTTTTTTTATAATTTTTTTTAAACAATTAGAGCCTTCTTTTGATGGTATTTAATCACTACTGCAGTTTTTATTTTTTGCTGAACAAACAAAAAAAAAAGACCGCAAATTAGAAAAAAAAAAAAACTGTTTTATAGTTTGTTCTAAAAATTTCCAATTAGGTAATTTTTCTCCTTCATTGATTTGCACTAAGATGGCACAGATGGACACTAATAGACAGCACTGATGGGTGGCAATGATAGGCACTGTGGCGCTGGTGGGCACTGGTAGGTGGCGCTGGTGGGCACTTGTAGGTGGCACTGGTGGACACAATTTGCTGTCAGCTGATCACGTGGTAAGGGGGCGGGACCGTCCCCTTACTCTGATCTGGGATTAGGCGAGTCTCATGGACTCGCTGATCACAGAGCGAGCCGGGGCGCGCGCAGGCCGCTCGCGCATAGGAGGATGTCAATGTACGCCCGCCCGGCAATTTAGGTCTGCGCTGTAGCCGTCTTTTGGCTATAGCATGGGCGTCATGTAGTTAAACTAACATCTCAATGTACCAGTTGATGTTTCTCCATTTAAAGATCCTGCTGATAGGAAGATGAGACACTCTTAAAGACTCTCTTTACACTTGCAGGCCCAGCTCTGCAACCAGCTACTGCTGCAATTTAACTGAGCAAATACCTCCTGCTCTGCTCTTTTGTGTGGATGCCCTAGGCCAGGGGTCTCCAAACTATGGCACTCCAGTTGTTCAGGAACTACAATTCCCATCATGCCTAGTTATGTCTGTAAATGTCATGGTTCTACAATGCCTCATGGGACATGTAGTTCCTCAACAGCTGGAGGGCCATAGTTTGGAGATCCCTGCCTTGGGGTAATGAATGAAGCAAGTTTACAGAATCATTCTAATCTCTTCACATGTGCAGAATCTTATGGCTCAAACCAGCTAAAGCTGCTGTAAAAGACGTCTTACCTATGTGCCCTTAGAAGGAGGACATCTTTTAGAAAGGCTCTTGAAAAATGAATCAAAGATGTCACAGGAAAGAAGGTTCTACTTTCACAGCGAAACACTCCCAACACCCAATCACCCCCCCCCCCTCCCGTCCCCACACACACCCCCTGCGGGCTGTACCTCTTCAAGACACAGAGCACCTAATCACTCTAAACTGCCTTCATCTTCAAAAGGTTCAGCCCTTGATTTCAAAGTTAGACTTTCTCACAAAGCCCACTAGGTCCTCAAAGCCCCCTTCCCAATGAAGGGGGGTCCCACACTTCTAAGTGTGGGGGGGGGGGGGGGCATCTTTTACAGTTTGCTTCTCTCTTCGTTACAGACATCCCAGACCTGTGGGTCAAATTGGTGTTTTCAAAGGGATACAAAAGAGTTCACAACTTTACCCCCTCATCACTTTCTTCTCTCAGGTCAACCAAAATCTGCTGAAGTCAGTCAAATTTGCAGAATGCCCCAAACCATCTCTTGTCTGAGAGTAGTTGTACTAGTACCCTCACAGGGTAGGTTCAAAAGATTATTTAAATTTTTTTTTTTTTTCACAGTACCAAACCCCAACAGGGTATTCATTCTATTCTGGACCACATATCCCTCAACAAATGCCTTCCAAGTTCAACATTTACCATGGAATCGACAAGGTAGGGTATTGTCTTTTTTGAAACAAGGGAAATACCTAGCAGTTGTAGGTAAGCAGATAAAATGGAAGATGCCTGTCTGCATATTCCATTTTATCTTCCAAATCACCATTTTATGGCTTTGCAGTGCAAGAAAATCATTTCCAGTTTGTCAAATTGCCCTTTGGCCTGTTGTCTGCTCCTAGAGTATTCACAAAGGTTCTCTTCATGCTCTTCTAAGAACTCAGGGCATCCAGTTCACAGGTTATCTAAATGACCTTCTCCTGAAAGACTTATTTCCGTTCCAGCTTTCTGCCAATGTCCACAGGGCAATTCAGGCTCTCCAGGCTTTTGGTTGGGTGAAAAGCTTTCAAATCTGCTCTCCAACCTGTTCTTTGCCTTAAACACTTGGGTCAGATCTTGGACAAATCCTAAGGAGGGAAAAAAAAATGATCTCTTTCAGAGCTCACACTGAGGAATTGAGGTCAGAGACATCGCTCAATGAGATTCTTCATGAAAGTTCTAGGCTTCCTGGACTGCTCCATTCTAATTTAATTTGAGACTTCTCCAGCACAACATATTGTTGACCTGAAGCAAGCATGCTCCTTCTCTCAACTGATTCATGCTCCTGTCCAACCAAGCAAGATGTTTCCTAGCTTTGTGGATCTCCGGCCCAGCCTTAACTAAGGGTCCTTTCACACGGGCTTTCTGTCCGGCGGACTCTGTTTTGCTTAGCAGGAGATCGATCCCTGCTAAGCAGGCGGATGACAGGTCCGTCTCCGCTTACTTTGCAGAGACAGACCTTTCAGATACGCGCTCTCCTCTATAGGAGATTGGATGAAAACAGACCGCCTGTCCATTTTCATCTGATCCGATCCTCCAGACGGAAGGAAAATAGGGTTTTCATCCATCTGGATTTCACAGACAGGATTGGATAGCAGCGGGTGTCAGCAGACATGCCACTGCCGACATCTGCTGCTCCATAGGGGTAAATGAGGCATTCGATCAGGTCCACCTGAAAAACTAACAGGTGGACCTGATCGGAAAGCCCGTGTGAAAGGGGCCTTAGTCTTTCCTTCCCTATTACCCAAAAGTAATAACAATAGATGCCAGTCTTTAGAGCTGGGAATGACTGTTACAGTCTCTCTTAGTCCAGAAAACATGGTCATCAGTGAAAGCCAAGCTCCCCATGAACATCTTGAAACTCAGAACAGTAGGGATGACTGTGCAACACTGGTCCTCCTTCTGGAAAGGTATATCAGCCAATGACATGTCTACATCTAGATCATGGGTGTCCAACCTTTTGGCTTCTCTGGGCCACATTGAGTGTAGAGAAATTTTCTCTTGCCGCATATTAAATATATATACTATAGTTAAGGTATATAAGTAATAAAATGCTGCCGCGCCCTTCCCGCGCCACCACGCCCCCCTCCCCCCCGCACTGATTTAACACAACTAGAGGATGATCAAATGAAATGGAATCAGTATACAGAGGTTTACTGCTTCGGAGTGATAATAAATGAACACTCTGACCACCATGACCACTTCAGTGATTTGAAGTGGTCATGGTGGTAGGAGTCAGAAACACTGCACATGTTCCCCTCCCCCCCTCTGAGGCAGCCTCTGCCTACCTTTAGTTGGAAGCTGCTGTAGCCGTGCCCCCGACCTGACTTCCCTCCTCTCCAGCAAAAAAAAAAATTGTCAGGTGGCAGTGGGCCGCATTGCCTGAGGTTACGGGCCGCAGGTTGGACATGCCTGGTCTAGATCAACCACCAAGGGGGCTCCAGAAGTCATTCAGCCTTGAAGTAAGAAAACCAGATCATGGACAGAGACACACTAGTGATTTCTGAGAAGTATACCATTTTCCAGCAGTGGAAAAGTGAAAAACGGATTATTCCTACCCGCTAGATGAAGGGAAATGGGCCAATCATAGCAGCATCTTCATCAGATTTGTCAGAGATGGTATGTTTATATCCTGGCCTCCAGATTCCACAACAAACTACCTCTCTTTGTTGACAGGACCCAGGGTCATTTAGCACTGGCATTGGATGCCTTTTATAATCCCCTTATCTCAGTTCAGGCTAATCTATGCCTTCTCTCCAGTGCAAATTCTACCTTAAATGCTCCAAAAAAAAAGAGCAAGAGAACAAGCAGGTGATTCTCATTGCCTTAACCTGCCCCAGAAGAACCTGATACACAGACATACCCGGACTACTTGGACGCAACCCTTGGCTTCTCCTGCACCCTCTATTTCATCCTGCTTCTTAGTCACTAGCTTTAATGGCAGTCGTGGCTGTTAAAGCCCAGGTCTTACAACACAGAAGGGTTTCTGAGTATGTCATTGCTAACTGAAAGGCCACTTCCAGAAACACCTATTATTGTCTTTGCAAATCCTTCTTTGCCTTGTGTGAACACAGGCACGTTATTCCCAGAGATTACTGTATACTTTACCTTCTGGCCTTCCTGCAATTAGGACTTGACCAGAATTTGGACTTGGTGGTTATAAACCCCTGATAAAAAATGAGCAAAGCAAATCCTTCTATAGTGTGTACTTGCCTCAAACCAAAGCAATGTGTGATTTCTGTCTGCTGCCCACCAGATCTGGTATCTGCATGAGTCATTTCTAAAGGCTAATGCCACTCCAAGGTATGGAGGGGCACAGGGAGGGAAGCACCAACATAGTCTGTGATTTACAGCCTCAGCTGTACATGTTTCATATGAGTCTGTGTAGAAGGGGGTGTGTGCATTCCCTCCTCTCAGGTTACAGTGATCTCCCTGCTATGTGCTCTGCACAGTGTGGTGTCAGATCCCCACCCCTTGTCTGCTTGAGCTCAGAGATGCTGTGTAAAAGTGTGCTTCAGGAGGCTATAAAGCATGGGTGCTCAACCTGTGAACCTCCAGCTGTTACAGAACTACATGTGCCATCATGCCTCTGCCTGTGAGAGTCATGCTTGTAACCTTCAGCTTTGCAATGCCTCATGGGACTTGTAGTTCCGCAACAGCTGGAAGGCCGCAGGTTGAACGCCCCTTCTGTAGAGGAGAGATTGCTGCAAATAAACAGGTACAGCATATGTCAGAGGATTTGGTTAATTTCTGTATATCACCTGTGGCTAATCACTTCACTGGGTATATGCACTGAAAAGACGGGTTTCAGCCTTGCCTATTCTTTTTCCAAAACTTCTAACGTTGATTTCCATTATATAAACCTTTATTCCAGGTATATCTCAGATCAGTCCCCCCCCTTACAGCACCCTGTGCTCCCTTTGGACCTCAACATGGTTTTCTCTGTCCTGCAGAAACCACCCTTGAATCCAGCAGGGATATCCTTTTAGATAACCTCTCCTGTAAAGTGGCCCTTTTGATTTGAGTAGGCGCTGTTTTTAGCGTGAAACGTGTTACCATCTATTGTTCCTGCCATGCCTGTGATGTTATTTAATAATACAATAAGATCTCGAGGAGTGAAGCAAATTCTGGACTTTTTGGTTTTCTGTGGCTTTTTTTTGTTATCACATTTGGCAGATGTGGCTCTGAGTTGACAGCTCTCTCTTGTAAGGAGACATTCCTCATTCTTCACAATGATAAGGTAGTCCTACACTTATCTTCTCTTCCTATGGTGGCATCGGTTTTCCACCTCAACATGGCATAGTCTTTTATCCCTGCCCTGTTCCAAAGCACCCAAAGGAAAATTATCTCTATTGCCTTGACATAGAGCCATCAGAGTCTTCTACCATAATACAAAAGCTTCTATCAGGAAGACTGCCTCCTTATTTGTCCTATCCTCAGAACCTCACAAGGGACATCCTGCTTACAAGTCCACCATTGCTTGATGGATAAGACAACTGATCGCTGGAGCTTATACTCTATTGGACAATTCTCTTGCACCAAGCCTCTGTAACCTAACTATGTAAGGCCGGCACCTGGTCCTCTATAACCTTTCAAAATGTTACCAGGTAGACTTCCAATTTTCTGTTGATACAGCATTTGTCCACAAGGTTCTTGCAGCAGGATTTTGAAGTTGGGTCTGTTGACACTTGTTGTTGGGCCTGTTGGCAAACTTCTATTTGCCTAGTTATCCACCCTTCTCATTCATTGCTTGGGGACGTCCCAGGGTCCTATAAATGCTCAGCCTGTTTCCTGTAATGTAGGATTAAGATAAGAGGAATTTTGAATTGGAGTATAGTACAGGACATGGACCATCCTCCCTTCTATTGCTTGCTAAAAAACTAAGGACTCGCAGAGTGGGGTAGGGCTATAGGGAAGGGACCTAGGGGGGCATGTTCCCAAAAGCTTTGCAAGTGTCCAATCACCGAGGTTATAGAGGAGCCAGTGACCTGGGGTCTATGAATAGCATGTGTCCTGTACTGTAATCCAAGATATGTAATTTACAGGCAAGTCAAAATTCCTCTTTTTTTGGTGGGATAAGTTAAGGTTTATAAACCATTTTAAGTTGCCAATACCCCTATATCTATAATCATTGTGTCATGCGGTTTTTACCACCTGTATCTTTTAGAATCTGCTCATGAATTGCCCAGCTTTATGACAGGTTTACATTTAATTTTTCTGTTGCATCTGAATACTTAATTTAGGAAAGAGGAGATCACTAACATTATCCATATGTGTTCCATTAATGCTGCAGTGTAGTTTTATTATTTTTTAAATCATGCACATTCTGTGTATTCCACACCTTCATTGGCTTTAACAAAATGCTTCATATTGTATTCTGAACACAATTTACAAACTACATTTTTGTTCCAGCTTGTAACAAACTTGTGTGCAAAATAAACAATGTATATAGTTTTAAAATTTGCCAATTTGTATGTTTCTATTTTGTTTCAGATATATTTTCTTCATACATGTTTCTGCTCTTTTGAAAAACAACCAACAAAATACTTTGATTAATACTCTTTAAAAGCAGAGCTCCACCCAAAAGTTAAAATTCCGCTCATCTGCTTCCTTTTAGGGGGAAGGGGGGGAACGGGTACCTGTTTTTGACAGGTATCCTTCCCCACATCCAGGAGACAGTACCACGTCGCTGTCCCCTTGAAGTTTGGCCCCCTCCTCCTTCCCCCACTGCCCAGCCTATTAGAATGCGCAGCACGCTTCGCGCATGCGGAGTAGGGAGGCGGCTGTAAAGCCGAAAGTCTTCACTGCCGGTTTCCCTTAGAACGAATGGCGGCGGCAGCACCAGGCAGCCGATTCGAAAATCGGCTGGGGTGCTGACATTGCGGGCTCCCTGAACAGGTAAGTGTCTATATTTTAAAAGTCAGCAGCTACAATATTTATAGCTGCTGACTTTAATTTTTTTTTCCCCCCAGCTTGAACACCGCTTTAACTATTGCGTGGACCAAAAGGCTTGCTAAACAGTGCTCTGCTGGAGTTCCCTGCTGTATTTTGCATAATGTACTGTAACCTAAGATAATAAGTGAGGAAATCACACTTTATGTGCCATATTCTCTTGTACTGGGAGTAACCGCAAACTTTTAACTCCTGTTCAGACCTCGTTTAGCTAGATAGATCATTCTTGCTCACGATTTTTATAGCACGATTTACACGTGGAAACACGTGTCGCGCATAGAACATAGAACTTCAATGCTAAATCATAAACCACAGCGCAAAACGGTGCCAATAAAAAACAATTACATATAAATGAGAGATAGAAATTAGCATAAAAACAGGCAAGTGACAAGTGAATGTTCATAAGAATTCCAAAACAAGCAAGTGGCAAGTGAAAGTTCATAAAAGTTTCCAAAATAATCCAAGAAAGTACTGTATTGCCAAAAGACTTCAAAATGATCATGCAGTGAATTGTGCTCTTCACCCTCTTGTGCTTGAACTTACCAGATGTTGTAGACCCCTTAGCAGATTTGCATGTGGGTCTATCAGGGTGAGTCTGGTAAGAGGGATGATGTCACATTCTGTGATAGTTTATCACTCTTATATAGAGAAGACAGAATCCCAATACTGTAGTACGTTCTTGTTTATTGATAAAAACAAACATTGAAAATCACAATTATAGTTTTCCAGAGTAAACATCGCCTTTAACAAACAATCATATGCAGCAGGGCCGTCTTTAATATTGATTGGACCCTGGGCAAACTTTTTATTGGGCCCCCATACAATTTCGCCCCCACACAGGACTCCCTCCCCCATACTACCCCATCATTACACAGGACCCCCATTCCCCATACTATCCCCAATAATTACACAGGACCCCTTCTCCCCCCATACTACCCCTTTCACTACATAGAACCCCCCCTACTACCCCCATTATTACACAGCCCCCCCCCCCCCCCCCATACTACGTTGCCACTCATGAACCGTCAGCCTGCTGGTGTTTCTGCAGAAAATTGTGGAGAAGCAGGGAAGGGGGTTATTGTTGAGGGTGGAGAAGCAGGAAGGGGGGGGGGGGTTATTGCTGAGGGTGGGGAGGTGGGTGGGAGATAATTGTTGAGGGTGGAGAAGCAGGGAGGGGGTTAGTGTTGAGAGTGGAGAAGCAAGGAGGAGGGTTATTGTTGAGGGTGGGAGGGGGATATTGTTGTGAGTGGAGAAGCAGGAAGGGGGGGTTATTGCTGAGGGTGGGGAGGTGGGTGGGAGATAATTGTTGAGGGTGGAGAAGCAGGGAGGGGGTTAGTGTTGAGGGTGGAGAGGTGGAAGGGGGATATTGTTGAGGGTGGAGAAGCAGGGAGGGGGGTTATTGTTGAGGGTAGAGAACCAGGGAGGGGGTTTTATTGCTGAGGGTGGAGAGGCAGGAAGGGGGTTATTGTTGAGGGTGGAGAAGCGGGGGAGGGTGTTATTGTTGAGGGTGGAGAAGGGGGTTTTTGTTGGGGGTGGAGAGGTAGTGAGAGGGTTATTGTTGGGGGTGGAGAGGCAGTGAGGGGGTTATTGTTAGGGGGGAGAGGCCAAGAGAGGGGTTATTGTTGGGGTGGAGAGGCAGGGAGAGGGGTTATTGTTGGGGGTGGAGAGGCAGGGAGGGGGTTATTGTTAGGGGGAGAGGCAGGGTGAGGGGTTATTGTTGGGGATGGAGAGGCAGGGAGGGGGTTATTGTTAGGGGGGAGAGGGGCTATTGTTGGGGGTGGAGAGGCAGGGAGGGGGTTATTGTTGGGGGTGGAGAGGCAGGGAAGGGGTTATTGTTGGGGATGGAGAAGCTGGGAGGGGGTTATTGTTGGGGGTGGAGAGGCAGGGAGGGGGTTATTGTTGGGGGTGGAGAGGCAGGGAGGGGGTTTTTTCTTAGGGGGGGAGAGGCAGGAAGAGGGATTATTGTTGGGAATGGAGAGGCAGGGAGGGGGTTATTGCCGAGGATGCCAAGAACTCCAAGAAGTTCTGCAGCAGTAGCCAATCACTGACATGCACTACAACACCCAGCAGCCCTGCCCTCCCCCCTCCAAGAAGTTTTGCAGCAACTGAGACTCCCTGGGAAGTTATCAGAGATAGTGGAAGGGGGAGCCTGGCTCAGTGTAGGACACTACTTACTGTGCAGAACAAAGTCACCCAGCAGCCGCCTGCAGAGGAGGGATGGGAAAGTCGGAAAGCAGCACATCGCTGGGGAAGAGCCTCAGTCCACTCAGACTAAGCTAGGGGGAGGGGCTAGCAGGGGAGACACTGCAAGGGCGTGACTTAACCCGTGCTGAGCTGTATGGAAACAAGGAGAAAATGAATCCATTTGACTTGGTCAAGGGACAGTTGCTTTGGGTCTTACAACAATGAATGGGCCCTAGGCAGCTGCTCTTTATGCCCTGCGTTAAAGACGGCCCTGATATGCAGGGCAGTCATTCCATCACCCATAGTCCCGTACTAGCGTAGTTGGTGTGGTTTGCAAACCTCCGCGTGCGTTCCACTGCTGACTGGACGTGAAGCAGCTGAGGAACTGAAATCTACGTTGACCCGTTTCGCCACTCCCATGGGGCGTTTTCAAAGACAAAGATTCCTGGTAGCTCAGCAAGTTAAATAGCCATGCGCGGAAGCATTCCATTCACAGGACCATGATGTAATATCCTGTTGGGTGTATTCGGCTTTACAATTTATCACATGGGGATTCTTCCTGCCTATACCCTGCTAGTGACATTAGAGCCGGAACACATAATTATGCACTCTTTTTAAAAAAAATAACCAATAATCCTTGGTGCTTGCTAAGAATTTTTCCTATATAGGATTACGTAGACATACAAATAAAGTAGCATACTCCATTCCAAAAACCATATGAAAAAAAAAATGATTAAAAATTAAAATGTACAGTATCTCAAAAAAGTGAGTACACCCCTCACATTTTTGTAAGTATTTTATTATATCTTTTCCTGTGACAACACTGAAGAAATTACACTTTGCTACAATGTAAAGTAGAGAGTGTACAGCTTGTATAACAGTGTAAATTTGTCCCCTCAAAATAAATCAACACACAGCCATTAATGTCTAAACCACTGGCAACAAAAGTGAGTACACCCTAAGTGAAATTGTCCAAATTGGGCCCAATTAGCCATTTTCCCTCCCCGGTGTCATGTGACTCATTAGTGTTAGAAGGTCTCAGGTGTGAATGGGGAGCAGATGTGTACATTTGGTGTTCTCACTCTCTCATACTGGTCACTGGAAGTTCAGCATGGCACCTCATGGCAAAGAACTCTCTGAGGATCTGAAGAAAAGAATTGTTGCCCTACATAAAGATGGCCTAGGCTATAAGAAGTTTGCCAAGACCCTAAAACTGAGCTGCAGCACAGTGTCCAAAACCATACTGCTGTTTAAAAGGACAGGTTCCACTCAACAGGCTCGCCATGATCGACCACAGAAGTTAAGTGCACATGCTCAGCGTCATATCCAGAGGTTGTCTTTGGGAAATAGACGTACGAGTGCTGCCAGCATTGCTAAAGGGGTGGGGGGTCAGCCTGTCAGTGCTCAGACCATACACCGCACACTGCCGCAAATTGGTCTGCATGGCTGTCGTCCCAGAAGGAAGCCTCTTCTAAAAATGATGCACAAGAAAGCCCGCAAACAGTTTATTGAAGACAAGCAGACTAAGGAGATGGATTACTGGAACCATGTCCTGTGGGCTGATGAGACCAAGATAAACTTAATTGGTTTAGATGGTGTCAACCGTGTGTAACAGCAACCAGGTAAAGAGTTCAAAGACAAGTGTGTTTTGCCTACAGTCAAGCATGGTGGTGCGAGTGTCATGGTCTGGGGCTGCATGAGTGCTGCCGACACTGAGGAGCTACAGTTCATTGAGGGAACTATAAATGACAACATGTACTGTGACATACTGAAGCAGAGCATGATCCCCTCCCTTCGGAGACTGGGCCGCAGGGGAGTATTTCAACATGATAATGACCTCAAAAACACCTCCAAGATGACCACTGCCCTGCTAAAGAAGCTGAGGGTAAAGGTGATGGACTGGTCATGCATGTCCCCAGACCTAAACCCTATTGAGCAACATCCACCAGCTCTGTGAAGTCATCATGGAGGAGTGGAAGAGGTCTCCAGTGACAACCTGTAGTTTCCTATGCTTCAGTTATGAATGAATACAGTGAGTGAGTATATATGTATGTATATTTCCAACCAACGAAGCTAGGGTCTTTACAGTGCCATCTTAGTGCCCATATATGGCACAATCCCAATTGGTGCGACAACGACTTTGCGGTGCCGCGTGGATTTCCAAAAGTAGTTCCTTCATTACTTTTGGCGACTTCAGGGGCAACTTCAATAGATATCTGTGCATGAATGAATATATTTCAAGTTGCCCCCGAAGTTGGACTGAAATTCGGGTTTAAAATCGTGCGAAGTCGCACAATTTCAAAGACGCGTTTAATGTGAACGAGGGCTTGGGTGTTTTTCCCTTCCCTATAACACCAGATGCAGCTCTCTGCACCTTTCACACACTCATTATATGCTATATTCAGGGCTTTTTTTTTTTTCAGAGAATAGGTGCAGGAACTCCTCCCTTCTGAGTCACCCCTTGACTCCTTCCCCTACCCACCTCCGAACACCGTTCCTTGGTTTCACCTCTTACCCACCTCCCAGTACCACCCCTTTTAGAGAATTAACAATAACAAGAAAGGCAATATAATAGATCTAGAAACAATGGACACCCCAGCGACAATAGATCCACCCCTGCAACAATGGACTTCCAACAGCCAGCATCAATAGACCCTCAAACAGCCAGCAACATTAGACCCCTCCTTCAACAGTAGATCCCTCCCAGCAATGATTGATGCCCTGCAACATAAGATCCACCCCAGCAACAATAAATACCCTACCCCACCAACAACAACAGACTTCCCCAGCAACAATAGATCCTCTGCGCAAATAGATCCCCTCCAGCAATACTAGATTACCCAGTAGCCAGCATCAATAGACCCTCCAGCAGCAAGCGGCAAATACCTCTCCCTAAACAATAAATCCCTCCCAGCAACAACTGACCCACCAGCAACATAAGACCCACCCCAATAACAATACATCACCCATGAGCAACAGAAGACCTCCTCAGCAACTATAGACCCCCATCCTCCTCAAAAATAGATCCCCTCCAGCAACAATAGATTGCCTATTAGCCAGCAACAACAGACCCACCAGCACACCCGAGCATCCCTTGCCATTACATACATTCAGTTCTGGAGGTGCCGGAACTGCGTTACATAGTTACATAGTTACATAGTTAGTGAGGTTGAAAAAAGACATCAGTCCATCCAGTTCAACCTATGATGTGTGTGTGTTTGCTTTTAACCGTACATTGTGTACCCCTGTATGTTGTGGTCTCCAAGGTGCCCATCTAATAGTTTTTTGAAACTATCAATGCTCCCAGCTGATACGACTGCTTGTGGAAGAGAATTCCACATCCTTACCGCTCTTACAGTGAAGAACCCCTTATGCATTTTAAGGTTAAACCGCCTTTCCTCTAGTTTTAGTGAATGGCCACGTGTCTTATTGTATCTCCTTTCTCTGAATAGTTTGTTCCTTATGCTAGGGTCGCCAGTACAGTATTTGTACATTGATATCATATCCCCCCTCAATCGTCTCTTCTCCAGAGAGAATAAGTTCAGTGCTTGTAGTCTTTCCTCATAGCTGATGTCCTCCATTCCCCTAATTATTTTTGTTGCCCTTCTCTGGACTCTTTCCAATTCCAGCACATCCTTCCTGAGGACCGGTGCCCAGAACTGGACAGCATACTCCAAATGTGGCCGGGACCAGAGTCTTGTAGAGCGGGAGAATAATCTCTTTATTTCTGGAGTGAATCCCCTTTTTTATACATCCCAGTATTCTGTTGGCTTTGCTTGCAGCGGCTTGGCATTGCATGCCACTGCCAAGCCTGTTGTCTACCAGTACCCCCAAGTCCTTTTCCATCCTAGACTCACCCAGAGGTTCCCCCCCTAGTGAGTAGCTTGCTTTCTGGTTTCTGGCCCCCAAGTGCATTACTTTACATTTTTCAACATTAAACCTCATCTGCCATGTAGTTGCCCACCCCGTTATTTTGTTCATGTCCGCTTGTAAAGTTTCCACATCCTGCATAGAAGATATTGGCATGCTTAGTTTAGTATCATCCGCAAATACTTAGATTGTACTAGATATCCCCTCCTCTAGATCATTTATGAATAAATTAAACAGGATTGGTCCCAGGACAGAACCCTGGGGGACCCCACTTTCCACACCCGCCCAATCTGAGTACTCCCCATTAATCACCACCCTCTGGACTCTCCCCTGGAGCCAGTTCTCTATCCAGGTACTCACCCTATGGTCCATACCTACCTTCCTTAGTTTGTACAGTAAGCGTTTGTGGGGAACGGTGTCAAAGGCCTTTGCAAAGTCCAGATACACCACATCCACAGGCTTCCCTTTATCTAGGTGGCAGCTCACTTCATCGTAGAAGGTTAATAGATTGGTTTGGCAAGAACGATTTTTCATAAATCCATGCTGATTACTACTAATAATACAGTTTTCATTACTAAAGTCTTGTATGTGGTCCCTTAACATCCCCTCCAAAATCTTGCAGACTACAGATGTTAGGCTGACCAGCCTATAGTTACCCGGGATACATCTCGGCCCCTTTTTAAATATTGGTACCACGTTGGCTTTTTTCCAATCAGCTGGCACCCTACCCATCTGTAAACTATCCTTAAAGATCAAGAATAATGGTCTGGCAATCACCTGGCTGAGCTCTTTCAGAACCCTCGGGTGCAAGCCATCCGGTCCCGGTGATTTATTTATGTTAAGTTTCTCTAGTTTAGTTTTAAGTCTATCTTCTGTTAGCCATGGCGGTATTTCCTGAGGTGTGTTGTTTAGTTCGGCCTTACAAGCTAGGTTCGTGTAGCCCCCCGATTCTTTTGTGAAGACTGAAGAGAAGAAATTATTTAACACTTCCGCCTTTTCTCTGTCCTCAGTGGCCATATTTCCTTTGTCATCTTTTATGGGGCCAATGTGTTCTGGCCTCGCTTTCTTACTGTTTATATACTTAAAAAACTTCTTGGGGTTCTTTTTACTCTCCTCCGCTATATGTCTCTCGTGTTCTATTTTAGCCGCCCTGATTTCATCTTTACATTTCTTATTACACGCTTTGTAATGCTTAAATGCTGCCAATGACCCCTCATCCTTGTATTTTTTGAAGGCCTTTTCTTTAGCACTAATATGCATTTTTATGTTGGAGCTTTGCTCTTTTAAATTTATTTCCCTTTGGAATGCACTGGCCAATCCCCTTGTTAAGTATGCTTTTGAAGCACACTCAGTTCCCGCTGAAAAAAAGCCCTGGTTATATTGCAGCCAGCATTGCACATTATTTTTGTTGCTTATTACCCATTTTGATGTTTTTATTCATTTATCACTATAATGCATATTCAAACTTCTTTTGATAGCAACTTTTTTGGGTGCCATCATGGATTGCCCACCCATGTTGAATCTGCTTCCTGTTTGTCCCCTTGAGTTCTTGGTGAGTCACACTTTCACAACTTCCAGTTGAGACTCCCCTGGCAATCACCATTTGGAAATTTTGTCATGTTTATTCCTACCTGATTTGTAAGTATCGGAGCCTCTTTGGTGGCTTTTGAGGTTGGAATTATTCTTTATTTATATTACATGATACCATTAGGTATGTTATATGCCTGCTGTTTTATCTTCCAGATACTATTCATGCATCTACTCCTGAAGAGTGAACAAAGAGCCACGAAACGCGTCTGAATGCAATTTTTGTTTGAATCATGTATTGCCCGTTGGATTGTATACGGTCAATGTTCTATTTAATTAGGCACTGTGGAGCGGAACAGTCAGAAGAGCAGACAGCAGAAAGGGAGCAATTTATCCATATTACCTTTTTCCCCTATATATGGGCTTCAGTCTACTATACGGTTCTATATATGGGTATGTATATTGATAATACTAATCTGGCATGTTGCTTCAGTCCCCACATTGCTCCCTTTCTGCTTTCTGCTCTTCTGATTGTTCCGCTCCGCAGTGCCTCTCGTCTGGTCTATCTCCAGAAACAAAACCCCTCCTTTGCTTCCTATTATGCTTTTGTTGATTGATCCCTCTAATATCTACATGATAAAATTTTACGGTTAATGTATGCATTTTATGAAGTAATTTATGTTGAGGAAACAACATTTTTGTCTAATATATTGAGAATGTTGATATTTGCATATCCATGACTTATGAATAATATTGGAATATTCTATTATACAGAGTCTTGTATACCAGTAGCTCCAGAGGAAGCTTTATCATTCAAGCGAAACATGTAGGGCATCTGGCTACATGAACCATCTATTACTCCAGGGTCGCATGAATGGCACTCAGGGACGACAATAGCCTCATTTTTGGCACCGTCTTTGAGACCTCCAGGATGTGACGTATACCGTTTTTTCTTTATCATCAATCATTATGTGATATGTAATCATTTCCTATACCACCCTATGTAAATGGCGCCTATGGTGTTCATACACACTTAGGCACTATCTTATATGTATTGTATCTCTATGTGTATTACTCCCCCATGTGGGAATGTGTCTTGCTTTTAAATTGTCAATCAATAAAAAAGTTTTTTATTTAAAGCTGCTACCTGTGCCTATGAAGTCCATTTATCTCTCTCCAAATTCTCTCTACATCCAGTGACTGTCATATCCTGGCGTCCTCTCCAGACATTTGATGGCTGAAGTGTTGTCAGTGTAAATGCTTTTAAGGGGGGAAAGTTTTATTTTAGTCTTGCTTGGATGCTTTATCCAGCAGGTGAAGGTGGGCAAAGGTATTTGATTACCCCAGAATAGAAGGTTAAAGAATAAGTTCACCTTTTGTAACATGTTACATGTTTCATCCATTATTATTATTTAAATTTATTATACAGGATTTATATTGTGCCAACAGTTTCTGCAGCACTTTAACATATAAAGGGAGACAATACAGCAACAATACAATTCAATACAAGAGGGCCATCAGGGCCCTTCTCCTGTGAGCTTACAATCTAATAGGGAGGGGCTGGTGTAACAAAATGTAGTAATTGTGAGGGATGAACTGATTTCAGTTGTTAGCTGAAGGCAGGATAGGCTTCCCTGAAGAGATTTGTTTTTAGGGATCGCTTAAAAGTAGACAGAGTAGGAGATAACCGGACAGATTGGGGTAGTGAATTCAGAATCAAAGCGATTCTGCCCACGATCCGATATGCCAATATGTGAACAGAGCCTTAGCAAGGAATCCCGCTGACAGCAGAATGAGTTATGGTTGTTAAGAAGGCCAGCAGCCACCCACTAACAACCAGCTATTCTGATTTCTGAATATACAAAAGGAATGCCCAAGATATGAAAACAATTCCGAAAACAAATTGGTCCAATATTGGATCAATGGACCAATTCGTTTTCGAAATTCGCTTTGTGTGCTTTGTGTTTTTATCATTGTTTATTCATAATAGCATTACATTAAAAAAAAAAAAACAGCTTGGGGTCCCCCCTATCCATAACAGGCCCCAAGGGGAAAAAATGCATGGGGTCCCCCTACAATCCATACCAGACCCTTATTTACCCATACTCATTCACATGGGGGGGCCGAGATCTAGGGGATTCTGCCCGCGATCCCGAATCATTGCAAATTGCGGGATGCCCGTGTGATTCCCGTGACTTGCAATGGCACCCCAAAAGTTCTTGTACTTTTTTTGGGCGACAGGTGTCCTGCAAATCTGTTTGCATGATTTTACCGCAATTTGTCAGGCGACAGTCGCGGCAAAATTGCACCGCGTTTGGGGTGCCATTGCAAGTCACAGGAATCGCACAGGCGTCCCACGATTTGCAATGATTTGGGATTGCGGCGATTCTGCCCCCGATTCAATATGCCAGTATGTGAACAGACCCTGACAGCAGAATGTAAACAAAACAAATTCTGGTTAGGATGCTCATCTGCCGAGGGACCCACTATGCACTGCGTACTGCACAGTGCATTCTAAGACCTGATTGGGCAAAGATTTGCCCAATCAGGGCACAGTGAAAAGCTGGTTGTTAGGGGTGGGCTGGGAGTCATCAGCTGTCAACGGGCTTCCTCGCTAACAGCTGAATGAAAAAAAAAAACATTTCGGCCACCTCTATGTGAATGAGTAGGGGTACAAAACAACCCTACTCATTCACCAAAACAAGTGCCAAAAAGAAATTAAAAACACACACACACAGGTTTTGACAATTCAAAAATAAAAAAATAATGTCCTCTGATGTAGATCCATCGCTAATCATAATGCACGCCGCACCTGAAAAAAAAAAGCTCCGCTCACGACAAAGGCTAACCATTGACTGCCAGCTCTTCCGTTTGACAGTTCTTAAATAGGTAAGGGGCGGAGCCACCTGGCAACGTCTCAAGTTTTTTTTGTTTTTCTTCTTTTAGGTCTGGCAGTGGCGGCGGGCGGTGTGATTGACAATGGATCTACATCGGGAGACATTGTTTTTTGATTTTTAAAAAGGAGTGTGTGGTTTTATTTCTTTTTGAATAGCCCATATTAGCCCTATTAACATAGCAGGGGCCTGGGATCTGAGGGTCCCCATGGTTAAGGGGGCTTCCAGATTCCGATAAGCCCCCCGCCCGCAGACTTTCACAACCACAGCCCAGGGTTGTCGGGAAGAGGTCCTTGTCCCCATCAACATGGGTACAAGGTGCTTTAGGGTGGACAGGGCACCCCCTATGTTGAAGGCATGTGGCCTGGTTTGGTCTGGGGGGCACTTGCTTGGCCCCCCTTTCCTGACCCGCCAGGGTGCATGCTCAGATAAGGGTCTGGTATGGATTTTGGGGAGGACCCCATGCCATTTTTTTTTTAAATTTTGGCGACGGGTTCCCCTTAAAATCCATACCAGACCCAAAGAGCCTGGTTTTAATTGGAGGGGGAGGACCTCCACGTTGTTTATTTTAACATTTTTTTATTGCCAGCTATGGTATTGTATTGCTGGCAATTTATATGTAATCTTTTTTTAATGAAAATCACCGCTCTTTAAAACCATATTTAAAAAAAAAAATAAAAAATTGCTACTATTGATACTATCAATGTAAACATTTTTTTTTTAAATATCGTTATTAAAAGAGCAGTGGTTCTAATGATGCCTAAAGTGAAACAATAAAAATAAAAAATTCCTTTAAATATAGTGCTTGGGGGGGCCTCTTAGTCTGCCTGTAAAGTGGCACATCTGTACATGTATAGAACCTGCTGCAGCAAAACTGACATATGTAAAGAAAAAATTGACATTTAAATTGATTTTCCCAGCTGCAAAAAAAAAAAACGTTGCCGCAATAGAAAAAACAAGACATGGGGGTCCCCCCAAATCCATATCAGACCCAAAGGGTCTGGTATGAATTTTAAGGGGAACCCCATGCCAAAATGTAAAAAAAAAAAAACACAGTGGTGCCCCCCCCCCCCAAAATCCATACCAGACCTTCAAGTTAGGTATGGATTTTAAGGGAAACCTTCATGCCAAAATTAAAATTTTGCATTGATACACGTCCCCCAGGGCAGTACCCAGACCCCCACACTCCTTTTATGGCCAATAACTTGCATAGCCTTCAAAATGGGGACTTTTGATTTCTCAAATTCGGGTCCCATAGACTTTAATAGAGTTTGTGGCTCAGGCCTGAACTTTTTACATATTCAAGAGTTCTGGTCTGAATCGAGAGGTGTTTGGCCCACCACTATTAGCCGAGCATGCAGCCTGCCAGGCCAGGAAAAGGGGGTGACAAGTAAGTACCAGGCCACATGCCCTTAACATGGGGGGCACTTTGGGGCAGGGGAGGGCTCTGTCCCCCCAAAGCACCTTGTCCTTATGTTTATGGGGACAAGGGCCTCTTCCCCACAACCGTGGCTTGGTGGGTGCCGGGGTGACTTATCGGAATATGGAAACCTCCTTTTACAAGGGGGACCTCAGATCCCATCCCCCCCATGTGAATGAGTATGAGGTACATACCCCTTCTCCTCATTCACTAAAAAAGTGTAAAAAGTTTTTTAAAAAAGCAAGAATAAACCCTGGCTCCTGAAGTAGATCCATCGTCAATCACGTTGCCCCCCGCTACTGCCAACCCTGGAAAAAAAAAGCTCTGCGCCTGACGAAGGCTCCCACCATCTGACAGTTCCTAAATAACTAAGAGACGGGGCCGCCCGATGACATCATCAGGTTACCCCTCCCTCTTGTGACATCATTGATCCAGCATGACCCGAAGGGTCTGGTATGGATTGGGGGGATCCCATGCTGTTTTTTTCTGCATTTTTCATTGCATTCTTTGTTTATATTCATCTGTCAGCAGAAAAACCCGCTGGTAGCTAATGAGTCATCGGTTGCTAAAGACAAGGGGGCCGGCTTCCCGACCCACTCCTTAACAACCAGCTATTCCTCTCACAGAATTTGAATCGGTCAATCATTTTACGACTGTTCCGAATTAGAATTGTTTCAAAAATGTTGAATTGGTTATAAAAGGAAACAAATTTCAAGAATTTCAATGAAGTTGATTACTATTTAATTCAGTGATTCAGATACATTTGAATCTCCAAATAACCAAAAATTAGTTCAAATTTAAATTCGGACCAAAACAAATTGCATATGTCTACTAGAGAGTGCCATGCTGAGAAAACTTGCCAACAGCAGGTCAGTGCCCTCAGGACAGCATTAAGAGAGATGCAGATTTATTCTTTCTGCTGAAATCTATGCTGAAATCTTTCTGTGAGACTGTTACAAGGCAACAGTCGGCGCCCTACAATGGTTTCACAGTCAGAAATGGGCCGATAGAGAATTGTAAGCAAGGAGCTATGTGTTTTGGCACAGTTGGAAGAAAAGTATAATCTTTGTCTTTCAGGCCTCATGCACACAGTGCATTTTTACAGCCCCTTTTAGGAGTGTCAGGCGTTTTTTTTCTTTGCAGCCTAAAAATTCCCCTCCATGTTATTCTATGGCCTCATGCACACACAGGCGATTTAGGAGCTGTAAGCGGCATAAGCATTTTCAAGCTGCAAAAAAAACCCCAGGGCCAGCGCGTTGTGAGGACTGGCTTTATAGCTGTAAAAATGTCTGACGCTGCTAAAGGCTGCTAAATGTGGCTTAATGCCGGATACAGCATTAAGCTGCGTCAAGCATTTTTTTTTTTTTTTACATCTCAAAATTAATGGTTCCCTATGAGAGCCCATTGATTTGAATGGAAGTCGCATCCAACTTGGATCATAATGATCCGACTTGTGGTGCGACTTGTGCTCTGAAGATCTTGAAGGGGAATCCCACGCCACAATGAAAAAAAAAATGACGTGGAGGCCCCCCCCCCCCCAAGACCATACCTGACCCTTATCCAAGCATGCAGCCCGGCAAGTCAGGAAAGGGGAGAGGTCGAGCAAGTGCCCGCCCCCCCCCCACCCCACCGCAAAGCACCTTGCCCCAATGTTGATGGGTATAACGGTCTCTTCCTGACAACCCTGTGCGGTGGTTGTGGGGGTCTGTGGGCAGGGGGCTTATAGGAATCTGGAAGCCCTCTTTTACAAGGGGGCCCCTATATCCTGCCCCCCCCATGTGAATGAGTATGGGGTACATTTTACCCCTACCCATTCACCCCACAAAATGCAGTGTAGTGCAAATAAAGAAAAGAGACAATTCTGAGAAATCCTTTAATCCCTTGTAATGCATACAGGAGGCATTTTACCAGAGAACCAGGGTGGTCAAGCCCTAAAGGGTGGGGGTACTGTGATGCATACAGGGGGCTGCGAAGTGAAGATTGTAAAATATAGCACAAACATGAGACTCAGACCTCCGCTTGAAGAAAATTCTATTGACCTCTGTGAATTTTAATATAGTACCCCTGATCTATGTTACACAGAAAGCCAAGGACTTTTCTAACCCTGCTGAAAGAAATATTGCAGTGGGTCCAGGAACAAGATCTGATCGGCCAGAACATACAGGGGGTCAAAAGGGAATTTTTTTCTTCCGGTTTACAATATGGGAGTTTATTTAACCCTTTTCTGGACGAAGGTTTATAGAGCTGCTGAAAAATGCTAAGTTTCAATTTTTCCTAAATTATGCTATAAAAATCAAGAGGTGAAATTTTGGATTTTTTTGTGATGTTTAACCACTTGTCGACAAGCCAATGTACTTTTACTGCGGCAGGTCGGCTCTGTCCCGCGAAATGACATACCTGTACGTCACTTTGTGAGACAGCTAGTGGGAACGCGCGTGCTCCGATTGGCCACAGGGGATGCCAATCAGCTGGTCCAGTTGGTGGGATGTCCGTCGGGCACCCGCGATCGCTCCCCATGGAGACAGATTGACGGTCTGCCAATGTGTCAGTGATGAACACAGGCATCCTGTGTTTCTCCTATTTAGGAACACAGGTTTCTGTGTTCATCCAGCAAGTCCATCCCCCACACAGCTAGAAAGCACCCCCTAGGGACACACTTAACCCTTTGATCGCCCCTGGTCTTAACCCCTTCCCTGCCAGTGTCATTAGTACAGTAACAGTGCATATTGTTTAGCACTGATTACTGTAGAAATGTCACTGCCCCCCCCCAAAAGTGTCAGTTAAGTGTCCGATCTGTCTGCTGCAATTTAACAGTCCCACTATAAATCGCTGATCGCCGCCATTACTAGTAAAAAAATAAATAAATAAAAATGACAAAAAGTCTTTCCCCTAGTTTGTAGACGCGATAAATTTTGCGCAAACCAATCAATATACACTTATTGGGATTTTTTTTACCAAAAATATGTAGCAGAATACATATTGGCCTAAAATTATGAAAAAAATTAGATTTTTACTTTTTTTTATTGGGAATGTTTTATAGCAGAAAGTAAAAAATATTGTTTTTGTTTTCCAGAATTGTCGCTCTTTTTTTGTTTATAGCGCAAAAAATAAAATTTGCAGAGGTGATCAAATACCACCAAACGAAAGCTCTATTTGTGGGAAAAAAAGGACATCAATTTTGTTTGGGTACAGCTTTGCGCGACTGCGCAAATGTCAGTTAAAGTAACGCAGTGCCGTATCGCAAAAAAATGGCCTGGTCATTAGGGAGGTAAAGCCTTCTGGTCCAGAAGTGGTTAAAGCATACATATGGAATAACATGTTTAAGACCATGTATTGTTTTTAGAAGCTAGGCTTCCCCTATACATATGCTAACTAACTCGTTGGACTGGTTCAAGAGCTCAGGAGAGAAAGTGATGCTACAGGAAGAAGGGGGGAAGGAAAAAGAGGACTTGAACATAGCCATGTGCTGAGGACATAAGGGAACTGATGATTTAGGACTTCATAACAGCATAACAGCAAGGAAGGTCTGTGTGAGAAGAAACTTCACCTGAGGATGCCGCTATCACCCAATTTCCTGCAATTGCTTGCAGAGCAGAGCTCGGGGTCCTCATTGGCTTTGGAGATTGCAAAGCCACTATAATCTATTGTACATAGACTATTGTTCTTGCTCATTCAAGGTAGCATGTGCATGCTGTTGTATGGATAGCTGTCAGTCTTGTATTGTATACCTATCATTGAAAAAAGTTTGTATGTACAGCATTTTGTGTAGTAAAGCACATTAATACACTACAGAGGTTTTACCGCAAGGAACTTTAATAGACACAAAGGAAAACACCCCCCACTGGAAAATTGTGGTGACAATCAACTAAATAGTCCAGGAAAAAAAGCTCTACTACTCAAAGGTATATTAGAGACGAGGGCCAATAAATTGGCTCCAATTCATTGGATGGATCATCTGGCAACCTGAGTTGAGCAGAAGCATGCCAGGACAGTGGCATGGCTGAGTCTCCAGAGAAACACACAGAGTATGACAACAACACTGGAAGATCATTACATTCTACATTGGGCAGAAAGATGTGTTCTGGCTCTCCCCAAAATCTTTCTTCAAGGAGTAGACAATTATCAGGCAGCATATATTAGCTGCCACAGTTTCAATCTGGAGGACTGGTCTCATCACCCAGAGATGTTTTCAAAGATCTGTGCCCAATGGGGGGTGTTGGATTTTGATCTGTTGGCATCTTGTCTGAATGCTATATTAGACAAACTTGTTGGCTAAATGTGGTAGCTTGCTGATGCTATGAATGTACTGGCGGTTCCATGTCGCAGGTACAGCCTGATTTATACACCGGTGAGGCTTCTATACAACTGTGTAGGATTCAATTGGAAGGCATTTCAGTATTCCTTGTGACTCTGGATTAAGTTAAAGGGTTTGGTATGTGAATCTAGTTTATCTTCTAGCAGACGTTACACAATTACTACCAGATTGACCAGATCTGTTGTCTTAAGGACCTACTCTTCTGCTTCTAACTGCTTCTTATTTGCTGGTTTAACAGCATGGATGTTAAAGCGCAAGTGTTAAAAGACATGGGCTTCTTGAAAACCTATTCCTACCATGTTAAAAGCTTAAAAGTCTACCTTCTGTGTGATTTTCATGGGCACATTCTTGCTCTTTTTTCTGTTAGCAGAATTCTATCATTTTTTCAACATGGTGTGGATGAAAGTATGAGGTTGAATTATGTTGCTTCACCTGTCCAACTCTTCCACTCACCTTGAATATCAATCTTGTTCTTTTAGTTTTTCAAAAACAGCCATCTCTCAATTAATCATTAGAACAAGAATGTACAGTAAGTAAAAAAAAAAATTGTGTTTCGTTTTACTGTAGATGCATACATGTAAGGTTCTGCTGCCCTCTACTATCTGTAGGTATAAGTTGATTTGCTTCCTACTTTTGTAGAGTTACTTATGCGCATCACTTCCTGTCCCTGATAGTTGGGTTAGAAACCCCAGATTGGGGGACTTTGATATCTTTATAAAGGGGAGTTTCCAGGAAGTAGACTTCATCCAGACTGAGAAGACTATTAAAAACTAGTAGGGAGAAGCTAAAGTGCAGAGTAGATAGGCTGACTGAGTTCCAATACCACACCACAATTCTTGCAGGTGAGAAGGCTGTTAATATAGTTGGAGGATACCCCTGTGACTGCTGATCTTGTCTTCAGGTCTCCAACACAAAGACAGTTGCTGCATCATTCTGAGGGGTCCCTGCAACTGGACTTTGCTGCAACATTCAACTGGATATACTGTATCTATGTTAATAACTACTGTATATATACCCGGGTACATGTGCACAATTCCACCAGGACTTCTGCTCCCAATTACTTTGTTTAGATTGATGATTCATTTTCCTAGGAAGGGAATCCCCTCTGTTAACAGAGACACTTGTCCTGGATGGAGGCACTGCCAACTGTATTATCAAACCAACTCTTCCACATAGTGAAAGTTCTGGTTCTCCTCTTTTCCTTCAGGTTTAGCACAATATCCTGTTTGGGGAGGGCCATTTCTCATAACCCACCAAAAGTGCGCTTCCATGTTAATACAATTTAGGTATTTATATAATTTTCCTAAGTTTCACGTTACCAAAAATGCTTTGTATTGTAGTCAAAAACCTAAAATAACAGTTTCAGCATTGGTCAGTTTTATGTATAGAGACGCATAAGCAATGTAGATCAAATGTTTTATTATTTGCTTACATAGTTTTCAAAATATACTTTTGTAGGAAACTAGTATAACAATCCAGTTTAATCAGTTCCAGTGTGTAACAGACCCCTGTTCTCAATACAAAAACATCAGTAATTGACAAGCAAATATTTCTAAAAATAAAATCCACAGGTAAAGGGTTGGTTGGATAATTCCCTTTTTGTCAACATTTATGAGCAACACAGTTAGTGCAAAGTGTTATTTACTCTGCAAGCTTTTGGCAAGCAGCTGATCATACATTTTGGCTAGTAGAATGCAAAAAGTAAACCTTGAACGATGCGGTTTAAGAAGTTTTACAAAAAAAATATAATAATTTGACCTCTGCTACTGAACCCCTCCCCCACTTTTCACAGCTTGTATATTAATCTAACATTTGGACCTGACTATTTAGATATATTGATTCTGAATGCACCTAGTAATATTCTTTAGGGACCTTGCAGGAAAAGTAATAGAGAACTCTGTAGTGCAGAGCAGGTTTTCCCTGACTGGGGGAAAAAACAAATCCCAGGTAAGATATTTCTAGGATCCGCATTTGTTTTTGTAGAAGCTTCCCCATTCTTTTACAGTTAGAACTCCACCTTATTTTATTTTTTAGTAGCTCACACTACTAAAATCCCTAAAAAAATGTATTGCTAACGGTGCCAATCAGTCACAAAGCAGATAAAAAAAATGACTCCTAAAGCTACCCAAGGAGCCTATCATAGCTATCAACAGCATACGATTTGAGCATTGTGCAATCATGTGAGATTATTCACTACATGCTAATTCTGTAGTTTACAAAATACAAAATAGGAATCCATTTTTCTTTCTCATCCATTGAGGGACACAGGAATTATTAGACGGTTAGCATATACAGTACTTTCACCTACAGAAGTAATTTACACTTCATACAAAAATTGGCCAACACAGAGTATCCATGTTCCCAAACCATCATAGCTCAGTGTTATGTTAGTGTCCCCAGGAGCGTGGAAGCGTTTTCTTTAGCTCTGCTGTTCTATGTCTTATTGGAAAATGTTCTAGTATCAACAGCTGCTGCTAAATTTATGCTGGATATGTTAAATCCAGGAAGTCACTGCAGTCAGCCACTGAGTGCAGGTTTCCCCAGTTTATACTGGTGTTCTTTCTTTGACAGCTCTGGACTGCTGAAAGATTATCCAGTCATCTACAGCTAATTTGGCCTAGATATTGAAATCCTAAAAAAATCCTCAGTTAGCTAATCAGCACAGATTTCTGGTTCATTATCCTTAGTTACATTGTTACATAGTAGGTAAGGTTGAACAAAGACAATAGTCCATCCAGTTCTACCTGTGTAGATATTACAGTGTCTGTAATTTTTTCCCATATACCTGAATGTTGTGTTCTTTAAGATGCGGGTCCAATAGTCTTTAAAAAATATCAATACTCCCCGCTGCCACCACCAATTGTGGAAGAGATTTCCACATCCTTGTGGCCCTGACAGTGAAAAACCCTCTGCGCAGTTTAAGGTCAAACCGCTTGTCCTCCAATCTCATTGTGTGGCCCAGTGTCCATACTGGTGTTCTCCCAGCAACAGACATTCAGTTGGCAGTGATTACTTGTCCATGTTTCAGTTCACACAAGGCTCTGTTATTTAGATAAAGCCAATATATCTGGGGATTTCTTATGAATTTATCATACCACAAATGTGGTATTTACTGTAGCCTACTGACCATTTTGTGGGAGTTAAAATGCTCCTTTTCTTTCTGAACTTTCTCATACTTTATGCATTTTGCAAGTTTGCCACATGGGAGCACCTTCCTCTTTATTTTTGCTTGAGCTATACAAGGAAAACAGTTACAGTTTTATTTTTCTCTTCTCTACCTTCTCCTCAGTTGGACCTCTTAATGTAGTTATAAGCCGCTCAAGCAGATGTGGTACGCTGACGTTGGTAAGACAGCCACTAGAGATATTTCTAATCCTTTTCTGGAGTCCATTGACGGACATAGGTCCCTTCCCTCTGTGTTTAGTTTCACAGAACTAAGGCATGATGGTTGTGGGTGGGGTTATTCTATTCTTTTTTTGTTGTTGTAAGTGTCCATTTCTCCTGTAGGCAGCAGTATAACCAGAAAGTCTAAATTGTGTCTCTCAATTGACTCTTTTTTTCCATCTGTTCATCCATTTTAAAGCCCAATTCCAACAGAATGAAATTTAAATAATGCATTATGCATCATTTGCCTTAGTCCTCAGCTTGATTATAAACACTTCTTCATAAACCATTCTGCAGTGTAATTGATCAATGTCACAGTTTCTTCTATGAACAAAGCCAATTTTCTGCCCTGTGAAACAGACATTTTTCATTGTCTTGTACCTTCTTGGGTACTGGTCACCTCACCCCCTCTGTGAGTTCTCCTGCATCTGAGATCTTTGAGAGAGGACCCAGCCACTGAATTGCCACTTCAACAAAGAGGAGGTGTACATATCAAGCAGACAGTGATGTGGACATCCAAAGAAGGACCCCAAGTAGTAAACAGAAGATGATAGAAGGATCATCATGTGACTGTGGCTTTAGTTAAGTAAAATGGGCTTTTGGATATACCGGTACATTTTCTTCATAACAGTGGTTAGTTAGAGGGGGTGGGAGATGCTTTGCTAATATCCTGGAGTTGGGCTTTAATAATTTATATATCTATGCGTCTTCCCTATCCACTATGTGGCATGGTGATATTCCACAGGACCAGACTCCCTTTTTTTGCACTAGAAAGTGACAAAGTTGTTACTATTCAAAACAGTGCAACATCTTTTTCCAGTTTGCATTAGTCTGCCATATTGTTTGGGCAGAATTTGTGTAAGGCAAAAGTATAAAAATAAAGCACATTTAGTTCATGAAACAAACACAACTAACTTTCACCCTGGATTGGATTGGACTAACTTCCACTAACCTTGACAGGTCTGTTTCAATTTTGACATTTGGCACTGGGTAGGACCCACAGCAATGATCTTCAAAGGGAAGCATCACAGGTATGTACATGCAATAAAAAAATAAACAGCATGAACAGGGGGGCACACTAAAAAGGAGTGTGCTTATCCCATCAACATAAGAGAGTTAAATATACAGGAATTGAAGTATGGTGTACAATTGCACCAATCAAGTACATGTTTGTGTCTAGTGTGAATATCCCATTTTGGGTTCATGTTACCTTTGGAGATGGTGGTGTGGTTTTTATGTTTTTTTTTTTTAAATGTGCCTTTTAGTCTCTGCTGTATGACAATGTATTTCTTGGATCATTTAATGACTTTTAATTTATAGAAGGAATTCCTAAGGGACAAAGATGCATACAGTTTTAAAGCCTGGGCGCAGCATATGCGTGCATGTTTGGGATTTTTTACTTTTTATTTGTTAATGGATTTTTGTGTTTTGGAAGGGAACCATTGAATTAAATGCATTAGATTATGTGCATTAGTAGATGAAAAATGATGCAAGCAAAACTGCCAATGCACTGGTGTAAGTTTAGCTCTTGCATTTTAGAATGGCCAAAATGCATCAAAGAGCTTTGGCAGGGTGCCAGTGTAGGGATCCTCAGAATCCTTGCTTTCTAACTTCTGATTGGACCTTATTGTCGTTATAAATAAACTGGTTATTAGAGCTAAAATAACGTAAGAGAGGGTGATAAAACAGGCCATTTCATTTCTTTAGTAGGTAATCGGTTAAGGAAAATTCATGACCAGTGAACACAATGTATATATATATTAGATACATCTTAGATAAGTTATTGACCTACTATGAAGTGAAAAGATAAAATGCAATGTTTGTTATCTGATGATTGCTGCCACTTTCTAAGTTATTGCTTTACTCTAAAATGGCACTAAGCTGATTCTTTGCTATTGATGGTAAGGGTTTATACACTTTAAGTAAGAATAAAAATCTGCATCCGTATTGCTCTCTTTCTTTCTCCCTTTATATACAAACATATATACAATACAGGTCATTTTCCTGTTGAAAACAGAATAGTATAGAGTATCCTAATGAAATCTGAACATTTTCAATTGGAGTTAAATATAGTTTTCAGTTATTAAGTCTACGAAAACTGTATTTGCTCAGGGAAACAGTGAAACACGTACAGTAGTCAGTAACACATTTACTTTGCCAAAGGTGATGGCAGTAACTGCTTAGCCAGTAAACTGATTTACCAAATAGTGCTGTTGGTGTATTTGCTATTGTTAGTGCATGGTGTAATGGTTCCATTACCTTGGCCACGAGCACATGGTTATATAGACAGGACTTTGTCTTCATCTCCTTACAAGGTTTGATACCTGTAAAGCTTTTGATTCTATGATACAAAATAGAATGTTGGGCACAATAAAATTCCTTGTAATTATATAACAAATGTTTCAGAATTGCCATGCAATTCTGCTGTCGGCTTATCATAATGAGTTCATTTTTTTAAAGGCCAGACACTTCCATGCAGTTACGTTTGTACTATAAATCCTTTATATACCTTATTTCCTGTGGTCACTTCTTAAGATACCTTTGGTAATATGTTTGTATATGGGATGTTAATGGAGGTAGGAACTGCCTTTTCTTAACAGGTCTGGCACTCCATTATATGTGTTGGCTGCAGTCCATCTTAGCTTGATGACCAGCCATATAATGCACTTGCTGGGTTTCCCATTCAGTCTAATTGCTTTTCATTTGCTTTATAAATGTGTGTCCTCTTCTTCTTCTAAATCCTCTCTTGTAAGGTTGTCAAGTGGAACAATCCAGCTGTCTCCAAGTTCCCCATTAGGAGGGCCACCCTTCTTCTCCTGCATCTCTGGAGAAGTCTCCATGACTTCCAGGGTTGGGTTATCATGGTAACCGTTTTCCATGGTCTGGAGCTCTTCGGTAAGTCTCTAGAAAAAAGTAAAAGTAATATGTAATCCTGTGGTCCAACACATATTAATAGAATACATTCTTGGGCTGATTTACTAAAAGTGTTAAAAATCTTCATGCCATAAATTGTATAAATATTTACTTGAATAATCCAAATCACGTGAAAAGCAAAATCATTTTTACTTACATCATTCATTTGAACGCGATTGGGTTTTCAAAGTGAACAGAAATTTGCTTTTCATACACATTGATAACTGAAGGGAATATCAACACAATATATTGAGTGAAGATTCTCTTTAGTAAATCACTCTCACTGTCTCCTTCGCAGCACTTGGAGAAGGATTTACATTGATAAGTGAGGTATGTAAATATAAAGGCAAGACAAGACAGGAAACAGACTACTTAATTAGCTGTCTACTGTCTTGTCCAGAGCTCCCTCCAGTGGCTCCTGGGAGCAGTTTCTTGCTAAGCACAGACTGTAGGGACAGTGACAGCTTAAATTGTATTTCCACTTTTGGAGTCAAATTTGAGAAAACTTCACTATATGTTTGTTTTGTGTTCTTATTTACACAGCATGCGCAAAAACATTTGAGCGTTCCTGCAGTGCTTTTTGCGGTTTTTTTTACCATAATTTTGCCGCGATTTGCGTTTTTTATGCTTTTTTTGACAAATTTGTTGTTGGGCAGATTTAAAAATGCAAATCGGGCCAAAATCGTTGTAAAAACAGTAAAAACGCACTACATGCTTTTCTACAGCGTTTCCATTGAAGTCTATTGAACCAAAAAAGCAAAAAAAAAAAAAAAAAAAAAAAGCACAGTTTTGCATTATTTAAAAAAAGTCCCTGACCCTTTCCAAAATCGCAGAGACACAAAAATGCATTGATGTGAACATGTTCCTTAGGAACCCATGTTAAAAATAATGTCCAGCATTTATGCAAAAAGCAAAAAGCATGAAAAAGCGCATTGGTGATAATGTAGCTTAAGTTAGGTGAATACTAAATATTTAGCATTTCTACTTTCAACCAGCAGGTGGAGCTTCAGGCTTCTAGTCATGTTTTTCAGCCTCTAACCCTCTCATTTTGTTTACAGAGCACAGTAGTTCAAGCTCCAATTTACACAGAGGTATCAAACAGATTCAGAGACTTTGAAAGGAGACAGATTTTGCTGTGCTGCCTCTTTTTAGAAAACCATATTGCTTTATGAAGCCTGTGTGATGAATGCAACCTGTATTAAAGGTTTGCTTGTAATATATAGATTTTGTATAAATAGAAAAAATCAGTATAAAACATCAGTTTAAAAACTTAAATAAATAAATAAGATTGACCCAAAGCCACTATAGTTCCCATTAACAGCTGTGAGTGAATAATGAAGTGATTATGAATTGAGGTTTACCTGTTCTCTCTTACGAGCCTTTCTCTGGTGCCAGCATCCATAAGCAGCTGCAATGATCAGCAAAAGCACAGCCAAACTGACAATGGCACTTATCAGGGGAATGCTCACCACATCTTCATCTTCTGGATCTGCCTCGTCATAACTGAACAAATGCAAATTTTCCTAAAAGTAATGCACAGAGGAAAGATTATACCTAAAAGTATAATGTACTAAATGGATAAGTTGTGAATTATAATGCAGCACTATAACAGAGTTGCCTGGGCTCACTAATTAAGAGGGCTAAGACCTTTGTCATTTAGAATTGGTGTTTAAAATGTAAACTTATCAATGAAGAAATAATGTATGACTCTATTGTAAAGTGCTGAACAAACTATTGGTGCTATATAAATCTTGTATTGATATTATAATAATGATTAAAATAGAGTGAGGGACTATATAATTCCTTAAACACGGAGAGATGATTTTACTATAGATTGAAAATATTATAATAGTTTCATTGGGTGATCAGAACAGGTATTTGTAGAATGGGAGCTTGAGGCTTTGGTACCAGCTAGGTTATTTCTATTTTGCCATTGAAACATAATACAATAGCCATTTTGCGTATTGAACTTGTATATAGATGTTTTTTTTAACATCCAGGAAAATCCACTCACTATAAGTTTAGGCTTAGAGGTCTTTCACATGGGTGGACTCTGCCAGCAGATCCGCCTGCTCAGCGGGGAATCTGTCTGCTGATCCCCCCCTGAGCTGGCAGATGACAGCCCGCTCCCCTCTATGGGTGGTCAGATGTAAACAAACCGCCTATCCCTTTACATCTGACTGTATTATGATTCGCCAGGCGGATGGAGAATGGATCCCTCATCTGTATGTTTTTGGCGGATAGGATTCCCTTTACTATATAGTTGTTGGCAGATCCAATACAGATTGCAATATCAGATTGTAAAACTGGTATAAGAAACATGTTTGCAATCCTACAGCTTGGAGAAAAATTGCCATTTTTAAAGAAAGGCCTCATTCACATGGGTCCAGGGGGCCCGCAAAGTCGGCAACCCAGCTGATTTTTCAATTGGCTCTTGGATTCATACAACCCCATGCAGGCAGCTCCATTCATGTCAGTTAGAACTTAGTGGCTGCATGGACACAGTGCAAAGTGCACGTACACAGTAGACCTTCTGCTGGCCAACTTGTTAGGGCCCAAAAAGCTGGAGCACTTGGGATAGTGCCATTTGAAAGTTTATTTATGCAAAGATAAAGTGCTCCTAGTCAGCAAATCTGCCCCTCTGCTTAGTAAACTCTAGTGTAGGGTTGGCCAGCGGCTGCTCACCAGTCCTTTTTAAGCAGAGGTTCCCTGTCCACCCGTTAAAGGGGTCTCTCTCCCTGAGGGCTCCGGAATAATATTTGCTCCACCTCCATTGCTCTCAGGTGGGTTGCTGTCTGTCTCAGTTCTACCCTTCCCAGGGAAAGAGAGACATCCTCCTCTCTCACCAAATGAAAACTACTACAACAACTCTGATTTAACGCCCTTTTCCTGGGATTTCTAGTTTTCATCAAACCTATAGTAATGGCTGAGCCTTTTCAGTTAACTATACTCCCCACAATCCTAAACATTTTTCCTCAGTCTCTTGTGATCCATGTTCCTCAGGCGCCCTCTAATGGATGGAGGGTGGAATTAACCCTGGTTATCTCTATTATGACTGTGGCTGTGTAGAAATCCCTTGTTGGTACACACACAGAAACAGAAGCAAACAGAGTGAGACTGCAACTGCTCCTCATTTGCCAGGTAAGTACCAGGCTGCAGTAGTAAACAAAGAAAAAAACATGCAGGATAATTGTACAAATAAAATTTTATAGGAAAATACTGTACCCCATTTCTTTTCAGTTGTGTATACAATTCTTTTGGCTGCAGGCGACCTTAAGATAAAATAAATAAATAAATAAATAGAACGCAATAATACATGTATTAATAAATATGTTGTGACTTTAAACGTCAGAATTTATTAGAAATTGTTGTGTAAACCTTTAACCCATCTTACCAAATATGATTAAAATAAAGTTTCATGTACTCAAGCACCAACTCAACACAGATTGCCTCCTGGTGAATGTATCTTGTTTTAATATTTGTTGGGAGGTGAAGGAGACCCTCTGTTCAGTGCTATGGGTAGCAGTATTTTTCTAAGTGAATTACTATACTTCCCCCAGCAGTGCTTAATATTAGTGATCGGCCAATATCGTTTTTTCATTGCCAATACCGATATTTTGGTCATCGCGTATCGGTATTGGCCGATATGGGCCGATATTTTCGTACATTTAAACAAAATTAATTTTTTTTTTTTTTTAAGACGGGTACTCTTGTGGAGGGATCTGGGGGTCTACAAGACCCCAAACCCCTCCTCTGCACTTAAAAGCATTCAAAACGCCAAGTTTGGCTGTTTTGAATGCTGTATCGGTATTGGCCGATATGGGCCGATATTTTCATACATTTAAACAAAATTATTATTTTTTTTTTTTAAGACGGGTACTCTTGTGGAGGGATCTGGGGGTCTACAAGACCCCAAACCCCTCCTCTGCACTTAAAAGCATTCAAAACGCAGAGTTTGGCTGTTTTGAATGCTGTCATTTTTTTAATCTGGCGCCAGTACCCTGAAGTGATCTCATGACATCACTTCTGGGTTTTTGCATGGAGATCCGATCAGAGCCGAATGCGGCTTTGATCGGGTCTTTGGCGGCTGTGCAGGCTGGTTGCCCGGGACTCCCGGTGGGACAGGAGACCCAGGTCGCAGAAGGCGGCGGGGGGTGTCCCCTCCCGCTCCTTGTAATGACAGCCAGGCTGCTTCTCAGCCACGTCGGTTGTCATTACAAGACAGCCGACCGTCGGCTATGGATGCCGGTAGGTACTGGGGTGATAACTCTAGCTGCAGGCATCACTCCAGTACAGCACTTTCCCGCAATATCGGCAATATCAGCCACCTTGGTGGTCAATTCCGATATATTGGAGAAAGTGCATATCGGCCCTCGATATATTGGCTTTGCCGATAATCAGTCGATCCCTTCTTAATATGTAACATTCAGCCCGCATTCACATTGGAGGCGGGTTTGAAATCGAGCAAGTTAAACTGAACTTGCACAATTTCAAACCCGCAATTCTTTGTGAGTTTGGGGGCTATTTGAAAGACATCTGTGCGGCTTCATGTACAGATGTCTAATTAAATCGCCCCCGAAGTCACCAAAAGTAGTGCAGGAACTACTTTTGGAATTTGGTGCGATGCCGATTTTGCAGACGGACGATGCAGTTGCCAGCAATAGGCATGCAATTTGAAATGTCCGGGGGCCTACTGACAGCACAGTTCTGTGGTGGGACATACTTAGGTGGACACTAGATGCACACAGTTGCATCCTTCCTAGGCTTTTGACATGAGAAATAGGGGCTTCTTTTAGCAGAAAATATGTAGGTAAAGGATCATGCTCCTGATTGCATTGACTAATTCATATGCAAATAAACGATTGTTTAAATCAATATGTGCACCAATACCAGCACCAATATGGTACTGCACAGAGCAGCCCCTGATCTTCCCTTCTGGGGTCCCCCTCCTGAGCTCTCCGCTCTTCCCCTTCTGCGACTGCCCTTATTGTGAGGGCGTACTCACGCGTCGGGCTGTGTGCATCAGAAGACACACACACAGTGCGGCTCAGCCCAGATCCCTCCTCACAGGCCAATGGCTCCCTCTGCTGTCTCTGTGTCTTGTGAGGCCATGAAGAGGGAAGAGCGCTGCTGCAGACAAGCACTGCTCTGGGTCGAGGAAGGACTTAGGTAAGGGTTTGAGAGGTGGTGGTGGATACAGATAATGGAACATTTTTACCTTAATGCAGGAAATGCATCAGGCTCTGATCACACTAGTGCGATTTCAGATGTGACTTGAGTTGACAGAATTGCATGACAATAGAAATCACATTGTTTTCAATGGTGCCTGTTCACATCAATGCAACTCAGCACTTTGGGATTTTGGAAAAGGTTCTTGTACTACTACTGGTGCGATTCCAGCATGATTACGGCCCCATGAAATATGCAAACTACTTCAAAGAGGCATCCAAGTTGCACTACATAATCACACTGAAAGTTGGATCAAAATCAGATTGCGGCAGTATGAACCCAGCCTTAAAGTAAAAAATGTCTAGACTTTGGAACCACTTTTTTTTTTTTTTAAATCAGAGGTAAAGTTTATTGATGGTCAAAGTATACAAACCAGAACAATCAACAGACAAAGTGAAAAACAACAACCATGGAACCACTTAAAAAAACAAGTTAAAACATTAAGGCTGGGCTCACACAAATGCGAATTGGATGTGGATTTCCCTGCATCCAATCTGCATGGCAGGCCAGTCAAAAAGGATCCTGTGCGTCTTTGGGTCAGATTTAGGTGTGAATTCAGGCAAAAATTCGGACCTGAACCGGTGAACAGAGACGCACTGGACGCCAGGCACGAATCTGCGGCCGCATATGTGTGAACCCGGCCTAATAATTTAAAGGCTGAAAAATAGTTTTAATGTAGTAAAACACTTTTGATAGTTTTAGATCTATTTTCAAATATATGTCTATACTTAGGAGCAAAATATTTCACCTGCACTTATTATTTCCAAATGCAATATTGTAGTATGCTAAAATCTGATTATTTTATAGCTACTTACTTTCAATGAAAGCATCAGTAATGACCAAGTCATTGCCATTAATCCTGGCCAGCTGAATAAAGCATTTGTCTTGGTTTTCCTGGTATCCTGGTTTTAAAGCCTTGCATACAAGCATGGATATTGTTTCTTCTTTTGAATGTTCATCTTCTGTGTGCGTACCACCATTGTCCTGAAAAACACAAATGTTTCATCATGACACCAATGGATACTTCGTACAAATTGTTATATTTTATTTCTTTGTAAATACTGCTGTTTAGTAATCACTTTGTAGACCTGCAGAGTAACTGTGACTATTCTATTATTTAAAGCGGAGTTCCACCCTGGGAAATTTTTTTTTAATAAAAATACCCCCGGGACAGTCAGAGCTAGTACATTCCACAATGGCTAGCCTCTGATCTGTCCCGGGTTGCACTTACCTTTTAGAAGAAATACTTACCTTGAAAATGTATTGTCCAGCGCTGCCATCTCAGGTGTGGGCAGCTTGAAGCAAGCGCGATCCTCTTCTGCGTCCTCTTCGGTCCCACGATGCACTGCACCAGCCCCGCCGTCACTTCCGGTGCCGCAGCGTCATCCCTGCACAGCTTCTGGGCATGCCCATAAGCTGTTTAGCAAGGTATGACGGCGCCTGCACTGGAACTGACGTCGGGGCCGGTGCAGGCGCATTGATTCCTGGGAGCGATGACGTTCAGCTCCCAGGAATCAATGCAAGCCAGGAAGTGACGAATCGCCGTGGCCGCCAAGGGGAGGAAGAGGAAGTAAGGTGAGTATATTTTCTTCTAAACCAGGTAAGTAAAAAAAAAAAATAAAAATTGCGATTATCCATTTGTTTTTCAGGTGACCCGGAGCGAGAAGATGGAGGTAAGTATAATTTTTAGGGATGCACCGAATATTCGGCGGCCGAACATTATTTGGCCGAAAATAGAGAAAATAGCACTTTCGGCGTTCGGCCGAATAAGTCAAAAGGCTGAATAATTTTGAGCCGAACAATGTCAGCTTCCGCCCTGACCGCTCACCTTCCTCATTGCGGCTCGCGGCTCCCTTCTCACACGCCGCCGGTGTCCTGTCTGGCCGCGGGTAGGGGGTGTGACGTCACGCGCGCGTCCCGCCCCCCTGCTCCTGACTGCGACTCCTTCACACTAGGTCCACGCCCCGCCCCCCCTGTTCGCGGCTTTTGGCTCTGGCTGCAGTTCAGGTATGTGATGTGGAGCTGAGCACATTTGGGGGAGAATACGGTAGCTGGCAGCTGCACAAGCATTAGTGTGCAGACTGCCATATGTTGTTGCCACTTGCCATGCTCATTACATTAGAGTGCCCTATAAAGTGCCCCTTAAAAAAAAAAAAGAAGAAAAAAATGTGCCCAACAGAGTGCTCCCTTGACATAAAATGTGGCCATCAGCGTGCCCCTTATTTTATGCTAAGGGACATGCTGATGAGCATATTTTATGTTAAGGGGCACTCTGATGAGCATATTTTATGTTAAGGGGCACTCTGATGGGCATATTTTATTTTAAGGGGCACGCTAATGGGCATATTTTATGTTAAGAGCAACGCTGATTTAAATGTTTTGTTTTGCCCATCAGAGTGCCCCCTAACATAAAATGTGCCCATCAGCGTGCCCCCTAACATAAAATGTGCCCATCAGCGTGCCCCCTAAAAATTGGCAAAATAAATGGAAAAAATGCGAAACACCGCGTTCGGTATTCGGCTTCGGCCAAGAATTTCATTTCGGTGCATCCCTAATAATTTTAGGGTGGAACTCCACTTTAAGATCTACTTCAAATCCTGCAATTCCCTTTTGTATTAAATCTGTTCATAAACCTTAGCTGATAGTCATCGCACAGGTGAGATCCAACTGAACCCAGGGTGTGCTCTTGCTAGTTTGCTGCAGGGCGCTCTGTAAGGCCCCTGTCACACTTGTGCGACTTGTCCTGTGACTTGTGATTGCAAAGTTGCATGACAAGTCGTACCCCATGATTTTCAATGAGTACTATTCATATCTGTGCGACTTCAAGTTGCAGCAACTTCAAAGTAGTCCCTGCACTACTTTGGTCTGACTTTGAAGCGACTTGAGGTCCAAAGACATCAACATTACACAGGCATCGCTTCAAGTCACGTCAAAGTTGTGGGACAAAGGGACAAATAATGAGGAGGAAGCCAGCACTGATGAGGGGAAATCAAACGTGATTGTGGCAGGTTTTTAGATCTGTGCGACAGAAATTGGTTGATGGGCTTCATGACTGATGTGTTGAAGTGTTGCAGTTTAAAAATAAATAGAAATTATTAACCACTTCTGGACCGAAAGGATTTGCCCTCTTAATGACCAGGCCATTTTTTGCGATTCGGCAATTGCGCAGTCGTACGACGATGTATCTAAAAACAATTGATGTCCTTTCTTTCCCACAAATAGAGCTTTCTTTTGGTGGTATTTGATCACCTGTGCGATTTTTTTTTTTTATTGCGCTATAAACAAAACAACAGAGACAATTCTGAAAAAGAAAACATTATTTTTTTTTACTTTCTGATATATAACATTCCCAAAAAAAAAAAAAAAAACGTTAAAAATCAATTTTTTTCATCCTTATAGGCCAATTTGTATCCTGCTACATATTTTTGGTAAAAAAAAATCCCAATAAGCGTATTTTGATTGGTTTGCGCAAAAGTTATCGCGTCTACAAACCAGGGGAAAGATTTATGTCATTACATAGTTACATAGTTACATAGTTACATAGTTACATAGTTAGTGAGGTTGAAAAAAGACACAAGTCCATCCAGTTCAACCCATGATGCGTGTGTGTTTGCTTTTAACCGTACATTGTGTACCCCTGTATGTTGTGGTCTTTAAGGTGTACATCTAATAGTTTTTTGAAACTATCTATGCTCCCCGCTGATACGACTGCTTGTGGAAGAGAATTCCACATCCTTACCGCTCTTACAGTGAAGAACCCCTTACGCACTTTAAGGTTAAACCGCCTTTCCTCAAGTTTTAGTGAGTGGCCACGTGTCTTATTGTATTCCCTTTCTCTGAATAGTTTGTTCCTTATGCTAGGGTCGCCAGTACAGTATTTGTACATTGATATCATATCCCCCCTCAATCGTCTCTTCTCCAGAGAGAATAGGTTCAGTGCTTGTAGTCTTTCCTCATAGCCGATGTCCTCCATTCCCCTAATTATTTTTGTTGCCCTCCTCTGGACTTTCTCCAGTTCCAGCACATCCTTCCTGCGGACCGGTGCCCAGAACTGGACAGCATACTCCAGATGTGGCCGGACCAGAGTCTTGTAGAGCGGGAGAATAATCTCTTTATTTCTGGAGTGAATCCCCCTTTTTATACATCCCAGTATTCTGTTGGCTTTGCTTGCGGCGGCTTGGCATTGCATGCCACTGCCAAGCCTGTTGTCTACCAGTACCCCCAAGTCCTTTTCCATCCTAGACTCACCCAGAGGTTCACCCCCTAGTGAATAGCTTGCTTTCTGGTTTCTGGCACCCAAGTGCATTACTTTACATTTTTCTACATTAAACCTCATCTGCCATGTGGTTGCCCACCCCGTTATTTTGTTCAGGTCTGCTTGCAAGATTTCCACATCCTGCATAGAAGATATTGGCATGCCTAATTTAGTATCATCTGCAAATACTGAGATTGTACTAGATATCCCCTCCTCTAGATCATTTATGAATAAATTAAACAGGATTGGTCCCAGGACAGAACCCTGGGGGACCCCACTTTCCACACCCGCCCAATCTGAGTACTCCCCATTAATCACCACCCTCTGGACTCTCCCCTGGAGCCAGGTCTCTATCCAGGTACTCACCTTATGATCCATACCTACCTTCCTTAGTTTGTACAGTAAGCGTTTGTGAGGAACGGTGTCAAAGGCCTTTGCGAAGTCCAGATACACCACATCCACAGGCTTACCTTTATCTAGGTGGCAGCTCACTTCATCGTAGAAGGTTAACAGATTGGTTTGGCACGAACGATTTTTCATGAATCCATGCTGATTTCTACTTATAATACCATTTTCATTACTAAAGTCTTGTATGTGGTCCCTTATCATCCCCTCCAAAATTTTGCAGACTACTGATGTTAGGCTGACCGGCCTATAGTTACCCGGGATATATCTCGGCCCCTTTTTAAATATTGGTACCACGTTGGCTTTTTTCCAATCAGCTGGCACCATACCCGTCTGTAAACTATCCTTAAAGATCAAGAATAATGGTCTGGCAATCACCTGGCTGAGCTCATTAAGAACCCTCGGGTGCAAGCCATCCGGTCCCGGGGATTTATTTATGTTAAGTTTCTCTAGTTTAGCTCTAAGTCTATCCTCTGTTAGCCATGGCGGCACTTCCTGAGGTGTATTATTTAGTTCGGCCTTACAAGCGGGTTTCGTGTAGCCCCCCGATTCCTTTGTGAAGACTGAAGAAAAGAAATTATTTAACACTTCCGCCTTTTCTCTGTCCTCAGTGGCCATTTTTCCTTTATCATCTTTTATGGGGCCAATGTGCTCTGGCCTGGCTTTCTTACTGTTTATATACTTAAAGAACTTCTTGGGGTTCTTTTTGCTCTCCTCCGCTATATGTCTCTCGTGTTCTATTTTAGCCGCCCTGATTTCATCTTTACATTTCTTATTACACTCTTTGTAGTGCTTAAATGCTGCCAATGACCCCTCAGTCTTGTATTTTTTGAAGGCCTTTTCTTTAGCTCTAATATACATTTTAATGTTGGAGTTTAGCCACCCAGGGTTTAGTTTTGCTCTTTTAAATTTATTTCCCTGTGGAATGCACTGGCCCACTCCCTTGTTAAGTATGCTCTTGAAGCACTCCCATTTTTCCTCCGTGTTCTTTGTTCCCAGGGTTCTATCCCATTTGATATTTTCTAGCAGCGAGCGCAGTTTAGGGAAATTGGCTCTTGTGAAATTCAGTGTCCTTATATTACCCTTGTGTTTCCTATTACTGTAATTAATACTGAAACCAATTGACCTATGGTCACTGTTCCCTAAGTTGTCCCGTATTTCTATATCCGTGATCAGGTCTGTATTGTTGGTAATCAGTAGGTCAAGTACCGCATTGCTTCTTGTCGGTGCATTCACCATCTGACCCATGAAATTGTCCTGCAAAACATTTAGGAACTGCCGAGCCTTGGCTGAGTGTGCGGTTCCTTCTGCCCAGTCTATATCTGGATAATTAAAGTCCCCCATTATAATGACATTTCCCATCCTTGCTGCCAATCCTATCTGTAACATGAGGTCCGCCTCACCCTCCTCCCTCTGGTTGGGGGGCCTATAGCATACGCCCAATATTACCTTCCCCGCCGTGCCTTCCCTTTGAAGCTCTACCCATAGGGATTCTGCCTCGTCCATAGCTCCATTATTAATATCATCCCTCATATTTACCTGTATACTGTTCTTAATATACAAACATACCCCTCCCCCTTTTTTACTTTCTCTATCTCTGCGATAAAGGGAATACCCCTGAATGGACGCCATCCAGTCATGAGAGCTGTCAAACCAAGTCTCAGTTATCCCCACAAAATCTAAGTCCTCCTCAAATATCAGCAGCTCCAGCTCTCCCATCTTGTTGGCCAGGCTTCTGGCATTGGTATACAAACCTCGTAATTTTGATCGGTTATATTTATCCTCTTTTGATGTTTTTAGGCTGCTCTCTTGATTTTTCCCCGTACCCACCCTGGGTATAGGAGCTCCGCACACCCTATCGCTAATGCCCCCATTTCTGCCCTCTGAAACTTGCTTTCCACTGGGTAATTCTACATCTGTACCCTCCCCCCCATTCCCTAGTTTAAAAGCCCCTCTAACTTTTCGGCCATCCTCGCACCCAGTACGGCTGCACCCACCCCATTTAGGTGCAATCCGTCCCTACCAAAGAGCCGGTGACCGACTGAGAAGTCGGCCCAGTTCTCCAGGAACCCGAAACCCTCCTTACTACACCAGCTCCTCAGCCACTCGTTAACTTCCCTAATCTCCCGCTGCCTCTCTGGTGTGGCTCGAGGTACAGGTAGTATTTCGGAAAATATTACCTTGGAGGTCCTAGTCCTCAACTTAGCGCCTAAGTCCCTGAAATCGTTTAGGACTCTCCGTCTTCCTCTGCCTATGTCATTGGTACCCACGTGTACCATGACAGCTGGGTCTTCCCCAGCCCCACCCAATAATCTGTTCACCCGATCCGCTATGTGCCGAACCCGAGCGCCCGGCAAACAACAGACTGTTCGGCACACACGGTCTTTGTCACATTTTTTATTTATTTTTTTATTAGTAATGTTGGCTATCTGCGATTTTTTTTTTTTGGGGACTGCGACATTGCGGCGGACAGAGCGGACGCCTAACTGACATTTATGACACTTTTGGGGGGACCAGTGACATTACTGCAGTAATCAGTGCTAAAAAATATGCACCGTTACTGTAATCAGGGCCGCTGATAGGGGGGGACCACCAGCCCTCTTGTAGGGGGCCCAAGCTCACAGGGGGGCCCACACAGAGAGGGGGATTAGTGATGGACAACAAATACAGAAATCTTCCTCCAGCACCTGAATCTGATCTGTCCCTCTCCCTGCTATTAGCTTTTATCTGTTTAAAAAGAGACAGTTGTCCCTCACTAATCCCCCTCCCTTGTGTGGGCCCCCCTCCCAGCACTTATCTCTGCTCAGGAGTTTATTTGTAAATTGTAACTTTGTTTCTCTCTCTCTCTGTCTCTCTGATCATTGAGCTCCAACTGCACAGCCTGTATATATTTTACTCATCTCATCTTCTTTTTTATTTAACATTGTTTTTTTTTTTAGATTTAGCAAGAATTATGCGAGTTATGTTATATTTGTGTCTGATAATAGTGATTTTGTTGTAATTTTAGCTAAATATATCTTTGATATTTTCTTGGGGGGGCCCTGCCAGGTAGTCTGTACGGGGCCCCGTGATTTCTAACAGCAGCCCTGACTGTAAAAATGACACTGGCAGGGAAGAGGTTAACCCAGGGGTAATCAAAGGCTTAAGTGTGAGCCTAGGGGAGTGTTTTCTAACTGTATGGAGGAGGGACTTGTGAAATGACCACAGAGACCTGTGATCCTATATAGGAGGATCACAGACGCTCTGTGATCATTTCAGAGAGAACAATCGTCAGCTGTGTTTACAACAGCTGACCGGTGTTCTCCCTCAACAGAGAGCGATTGCGGTTGCCCCGTGGATCGGCATCCCCGCTGCCTAGTGGGGGTGGGCACGCCCTGCCGGAACACGCTTGCCCCCAGGAGTGCTCCCGCAAACCGACGCACCCACACGCCGGTTTGTGCAGCTGAGCCAGCCCGCCGCAGTATATCTGCGCTAGGCGGTTGGCAAGTGGTTAACGATTGAAGTGAATATTCAAAGTATGTTAATTTATTTAATAAACCCACACCAATAAATGTGCCGCAGCCAATATTTTGCCTACAAACTTGTGTGTGTCTCTTTTATTTAATATTTATTTTGGAATTTGGGAGGGGGAATAAAGTGCGGCCTGCATTCCCCTCGGTTTGCAATGGAGTGTATGCTCCAGAGAATACAATATATTCCATATGTATGCTAGCTGAAGTAATATTCTCTAATAATTGTATATTTATTTTGGGCTTCTTCTCATGTGATGGATCGTTTTGCAGAGGGCAGTTGAAAAGCAAGTGAAATGTCACCTCCTCTTCTATTGTTTGAACCCTGAGAAGGTTCAACCATCGCATTGCAAATATGCGCATTGCATGCAGTTGCAGTGTGGCCCCTTATGCTTGAACAAGACAGGGGCCATAATTTCTGCCGCAGCTGTGAAGCAAATCATCGCGGCAATGGTATGTGTACAGCCCAGGGTGGCTGAATGTCTGTGCTTAAGCAGGCAGTCAGGGGGAAGATGGTAAAACTGAGACTCAACCTCCTGCTTATACCTCAAACTGTGTGAATTTCTGGACCGGAAGATTTGCCCCATTAATGACCAGGCTATTTTTTGCGATTCGGCACTGCGTTACTTTAATGGACAACGTGCGACGCTGTACACAAATAGAGCTTTCTTTTGGTGGTATTTGATCACCTCTGCAATTTTTATTTTTTGCGCTATAAACAAAAAAGAGCGTCAATTCTGAAAAAAAAAAAAAACAATATTTTTCACTTTCTGCTATATAACATTCACAATAAAAAAATGTAAAAAAATCTAATTGTTTCATCATTTTAGGCCAGTTTGTATTCTGCTACATATTTTTGGTAAAAAAATCCCAATAAGCTGATTTTGATTGGTTTGCGCAAAACTTATCGCGTCTACAAACTAGGGGAAAGATTTATGTCATTTTTATTTATTTTTTACTTGTAATGGTGTCGATCACCAATTTTTAGCAGGACTGTAACATTGCGGCGGACAGATCGGACCCCTCAACACAGAGACCTGTGATCCTAAATAGGAGGAACACAGGAGCTCTGTGTTAATAGCTGAGAGAACAAAGGCCTGCTGTGTTTACAACAGCAGACCGCCATTCTCTCTTCACGGGGAGTGATCTCAGGTGCCCGGCGGCAGTCGCGGCTGTCGGCCCCCATGAATCGTCTTCCCCGCTGGTGAGTGGGCGTGTGTGCACCTGCGAACCGCTGTACATGTACAAATGTATGACAAATGTAAATATATGACAAAAATTGAGTTTATTTGATTTTTTTTATAACAGAAAGTAGAAAAAAATATTTTTTTTAAAAATGTCGGTCTTTTTTAGTTTATATTGCAAAAAATAAAAATCCCAGTGGTGATCAAATACCACCAAAAGAAAGCTCTATTTGTGGGGAAAAAAAGGACGAATTTTGTTTGGGTACAGCGTTGCATGACCACTCAATTACCAGGTAAAGCAGCGCAGTGCCAATATGCAAAAAGTGCTCTGGTCAGGAAGGGGGTAAAACCTTCCGGAGCTGAAGTGGTTAAAGTAACACAGTACCATATGGCAAAAAATTGTCTGGTCAGGAAGGGGGGTAAACCTTCCGGAGTTGAAGTGCCTAATGCAGAGAATGTATTAAGGTATAAAACCAAGTGGAACCTCGTTCTTTTTCAACACTGACCATTTTCTAATCCTTATGCTGCTAGCATTAGTAAATACAGTCAGGTCCATAAATATTGGGACATTGACACAATTCTAATCTTTTTGGCTCTATACACCACCACAATGGATTTGAAATGAAACAAACAATATGTGCTTTAACTGCAGACTTTCAGCTTTATTTGAGGGTATTTACATCCAAATCAGGTGAAAGGTGTAGGAATTACAACAGTTTGTATATGTGCCTCCCACTTTTTAAGGGACCAAAAGTAATGGGACAATCGGCTGCTCAGCTATTCCATGGCCAGGTGTGTGTTATTTCCTCATTATCCCATTTACAAGGAACAGATAAAAGGTCCAGAGTTCATTTCAAGTGTGCTATTTGCGTTTGGAATCTGTTGCTGTCAACTCTCAATATGAGATCCAAAGAGCTGTCCCTATCAGTGAAGCAAGCCATCATTAGGCTGAAAAAACAAAACAAACCCATCAGAGAGATAGAAAAAACATTAGGTGTGGCCAAATCAACTGTTTGGAACATCCTTAAAAAGAAAGATGGTATGGCTAGGTTGTGTCCCACATCATCAGGGCATACAAGGGTTCCATGCCCATATCCTTCTGCATGTATTTTGCTTCCATCTGCAAGATAAATAATTTCTTTGTTGTTCAGATCAAGTTCTGTGAAAAAACTTCTATCACTTGTCATGTGACTGGTTGCCCCCGAATCTATGCACCAGCCTTGACATTTGTTGTTGCCTGTTACTTTAAATGTGTCATTCCAGTTTCCTTCCCATGGATCATTGATTGTGGCTTTGACCTTTTGTTTAGCATAAGATGGACGCTCTCTTCTTTGCTCTGCTTTCCATATAGTACAGTCTTTCTTTATGTGTCCCTGTTTGTGGCATCTGAAACACACTCTGGTCTCTTTCCTATGTAACCTTACGTCTGTAGCTTTAAGAGCGGTTCTGGTGTCGGTTTCTGTGGAGTCATGCACTAATTCCTTTCTTCTCTGATACTCATCTATGAGCCTGGTTTTTACAAATGCTAGCGTCAGATCTGTCTCAGGTCGTGTCTCCAGTGCATTGATCAGTGCAGTATATGTTTCGGGCAAACTGCATAACAACATGGCTGCTGCATGGCTGTCTCTTATATTCTCCCCGATTGATCTGAGTTGCGCAATCACTTCCAGCATTGCGTTTATATGCGCCTGCATGTCCTGTTCTCTGCTAAGTCTCATTCTGTAAAGTTTCCGCAGTAGAAACAGCTTGCTGTTTAAACTGGATCTTTCATGCAGTCTTCTTAGTACATCCCACATGCCTTTCGCTGTTGCCTCATGGCGTATATGAATGAGCTGATCATCCTCCACTAGTAAGCTTATGGTGGCCCGCGCCTATCTGTTTTTCTTGTCCCAGTCCTGATTATTGTCCTGTGGCCTCTCTGTGGTGGTAACCTCCCACAAGTCATCTCTAGATAATAGTATTTCCACTTTAAACTTCCATAGCTGATAATTGTCATTGTTCAGCTTGGCCACTGAGAGTTTCAGTTCTGAGTTTCCAGACATTTTTCCCTCCTTTATATATAAACAGTCTTACTTGTCTATTGGAGATGTCACTGGAAACCTTCCTTATGTCGATCTCCGCATCAGTCACACTGTCTCCCATTCAAGGCTTTGTTCTGCATGGGCCGCACCTGGTCATAAGACTTTATCCGGATCCTGGGCCCATAACCTGTTGCAGAGTGTGATCACTGGGTGCAGCAGAGTCCATTCAGATCAGACATTGTGGAGTAACAGGAACTGGCTTCTTTATTGGAACATAACCACAGATAACAAAAGATGTCACTTTCTCATGGTAATAAGAACAACAGACAGGAAGTGATAACCAACAAGTTCAGTGCAGTGTACAGGAAATACACATCATAGAAAATGCATAGCATATCACTTAGCATTAGCGACATCTACTGTCCTATTTTTGAACTGCAGTTAAAACACCCTTCACAACAGTTGGCCAGATCAAGAACACTCTCCAGGAGGTAGGTGTATGTGTGTCAAAGTCAACAATCAAGAGAAGACTTCACCAGAGTGAATACAGAGGGCCCTGCCGCCTCCTCTGTGTCCACCAGTGCCACCTACCAGTGTGATTCAGTGCCGCCTATCAGTGCCCACCAGTGTCACCTATCAATGCCCACCAGTGCCACCTTTCATTGCCGATCAGTGCTGCCAATCAGTGCATCATCATCAGTGCTGCCTATCAGTGCCACCTATCAATGCCCACCAGTGCCACCTATCAGTGCTCATTAGTGCCACCTATCAGTGCTCATTAGTGCCGCCCATCAGTGCCCACCAGTGCCACCTACTAGTGCCCACCAGTGTCACCTTTCAATGCCCACCAGTGCTGCCAATAAGTACCTCATCATCAGTGCGGCCTATCAGTGCCACCTATCAATGCCCACCAGTGCCACCTATTAGCCCCCTATAGTGCCACCTATCAGTGCTCTTCAGTGACACCCATCTGTGCCACCCACCAGTGCCTCCCTATCAGTGCAGCCTATCAGTGCAGCCCATCAGTGCCCATGTGCCATCTCATCAGCGCATATCAATGAAGGAGAAAAGTTACCTATTTGAAAAATTTTATAAAAAACTATAAAAAACTGTTGGGTTTTTTTTTTCAAAATTTTTGGTCTTTTTTTGTTTAGCAAAAAAAAAAACCCAGTAGTAATTAAATATCATCAAAAGAAAGCTCTATTTGTGTGAAAAAAATGATAAAAATGTCATGTGGGTACAAGGTTGCATGACCGTTCAATTGTCATTCAAAGTACGACATCGCTGAAAGCTCATAATTTGCCTGGGCAGAGAGTGCCCGGTAGGCAAGTGGTTAGAAATGAATAAAATAGCGTTTTTCTGTTTGTGGTACTCAGATGTGTAGTTTTGCTTTAAACACGCGCTTCATTTTTCTTCCAAAAACAAAAGTCATGCATAGATCAATAGCTGCCCTTACTATACTTTTTAACTTTATTTTGTCTAGCTTAGCAATGCTGCTAAATGTGTTATTTGTATCACTGGATTTGCCTTTAACGGGGAACTTCATATCTTTTGTTTGGGTGATGAGAAATAACATTTTCCAGCAGTGCTTATCTTCTGAGAAAAACTTTGTAAGGAAAAAAACCCTTTTTTATCCAGCTGCTGTTTACTGACAAAATATTGTGCATTGCTATGGAGATTAGTATGGCCTGGAAAGGGTAATGGAGACAGCCATAAATCTTCAACTGTTGGTAAAGCTATCCGTGTTCACATACCCTTCATATATTATTACACAATCAGACATGAGATTCATGAACTTAGAAAGACTCATTTTAAAGTACGGCATATGTAAACCCACACCATGTAAAACAACCCATTCAATTTAAAACAGAAATCAAAGGCAAAACATTTGTGTATACATAAAAAAAAAACATATAAACACTTCTTTTCCTCCTTTTTGATCACATACCCTCTGTTCTCAGCTGCATAAGGAGCTCTGAGAGCTAGGGAAGGAGACACCGTAGCACACTGGTTTTCCCAGTGAATGGCTTAACGAGGGGGGGGGGGGATTTCAGGACAAGTCTGATCATTGGAGGCACGCTAAGTTCTCAGCACATCCAGAAAACTCATCACGCTGTGCTTTCATGCCTAGTATGGTCAGTTTTTCATCAGAGAGTAGAGGGACTGGCAAGAACACCAGGTATTTCACACAAAGAAAGCAATGCAAAGAGAACAGAACACGCTTCCATTCAAGTAAATGGTACAGCAGGTACATTTCAGGAATATGAAATGTTGGGTTAACATATTCCTTAACTGCCCACAGACTTTAGAGTGGTGGGTTGTGCAGACATGAACTGAGTGTACTCAGAAAAGGCTCTGTTAAAGGGTTTGAGATCCTCTATTAAAGAGCCACCCTGTACACCTCTGATTCCACATGCCTGCTTGATGTGTGCGGACTTCGCTCCCTCAGCTCCCAGACGGGACATATCCCCGGATGATCTGTTACCCTTAAATACTTTATATACTTGACACCTTATTGTAAGTCATACTTTGATTGGTTTGAGAACTTGTGCCTATTGGATATATACTGTTGTTCAAGTATGTACATTCTTTCTAGATGCTTGAATTATGCCTACTCCTGATGAAGCTAAATTTGTTCACGAAACGCGTTGAGTTCAACACAGGCAATCTCATTATTACAAGCCTATATATGCAATCAAGTGCTTCATGACCGTATTTACTCTTTTATTTTGCATTTTTATCAATATTTCATTACCATGATAATATTGTTTTATTTTGTATCGTTATGGTTTTACTTACATCTATATTTGTACCATTCATCTTTATCCCCATGTTATGGGTTACAGATTCAACAACATTGGTTCTATATTTATGAGTCTGTGGATTTTTACAATTGGTTTACATACTTTAATAAACCTACTATGATATCATATATTCGTTTCTTTACTTTCATGCAATCTTATCAGTATACATTAGCTGGTCACTATTCACATAAAGTCCCACTTTTATGTTTGTCCTTTTGCTTCATTGCACACAGGGATGGAGACTCTGTTGGTCAGAACATTGGTTCTATATTTTTGATTCTATGGATTTTTACCATTGGTTTACATACTTTAATAAATCACTCTATCTGCCCTGCTGAGGTTTGCAGATATCAGAGGACTAGTAATGCTTTTATGATTTTATACAATGTGAGTGCAATTTTATTTTATTTTTATTGTTTCCAATAAAGCTACACTTAGATGGCGGTGCCTGCTGCTCTTTCTTTAGTAATAAGGGTGTACTGCAACCGAGGTACTGATATAAAATGGTAGTGATGCTTAGGGATATGGTGCATTTTCATTAAACTGCCTAAACGCCAAGTCCTGGTAAATGGTATTTCTTCTTTATATTTGACCTGTAAGTGCAGCTTGGCAAAATCTACAAGCAGCGTCACTGGAGAGGAGTGTAGCAGGAAGATGACATCCACTTAAAGTGGATGTAAACCCAATCCGATTTTATGAAATTTGACCTGGGCACATATATCTGTAGTGTTTAAACATCTCTCTCCAAAGCCCTAAGTCCCGTGTCTTTCTGCTGTTATGTTATCAGCATGATAACTTCTGATAAGTTCTCCGACAAAGGAGATAAAAGCAGCTAAAAATTTGTGTCGGGGTGGGTTCAAAAGGATAGATTAGCAGAGAGCTTGTCTTGTCACAGCATAGCTCTGAAAGTATCTTTCTTCCTCTGACTATGGAGGGGGGTTGGGGGGTAGGGTGCCTCTTTCCTCCAATCAGCTGTGTGAATGCCAAGAATCCACTCATACTGCTGGATAAGAAAGTAAAAATTCTAACACAATGTTAGAATTCTAAGGAGTATAAAAAGCTGAAGACAGCAGATATACATGTAAAACTTATGTAGGGAGATTTGATTCATCCCTGTGTATCATCTGAGGCTATTCACTGCACTGGGTATAGGAGAGGGTTTACAACCACTTTAACGGAGGTAACTGCAGGAATTAAAGTGGTTAAGTCAACACAATAAAAACATTACATCCCCTCTGTACCATAATGTTATGGGCCCCTGTGTCTGTGTTATATAAAAAAGCTGCTTATCTGTACCTACAGTATACCAGAGCATCTCCCGGCGCTCACATGACTCCTCGGCTCTCTCCTCTCTCTGGCTGACAGCTATAGTGGGCAGGGCCGAGCACTCCCACTGACGTCAGGGAGGAGAGAGAAGAGAGCCGAGGAGTCATGTGAGTGCCAGGAGATGCTCTGATATAGGTACAGATCTGCAGCTATGTTATATAACACAGACACAGGGGATGTTTTTATTGTAGTTATCATAGCAGCAGGATGGGGGGGGCATGCACGGGACGGGAGGAGGAGAGAGCCGGCAGGTCACGTGAGAGGCGATTGGCGCTCTAAAAACTGGTAAAGAACTGGTTATAAAACACAGACACAGGGATACACAAGGTTATTAAACAGATGGATAGTATAAAACATTCGATGAAACTACAGCAGCAGGAGGAGAGGGCGTGGGCATTGACACAGAGCAGACAGACAGAGAGGGGGGGGAGAGCAGGACAGAGAAGGACAGGAGAGCTGCGGATAACGGAGGCATGTAAAATGACCACGGTGTCAGGGCTCAGCAGTCATGATAAACCATGGTCAGTTTACAGAGGGGAGGGTATAGCCAGGCAGGATTAGTCAGGTTTTTTTGGGTGATAGAAGGGCCCAAATTACACAGCACAAGCACTATGCTGTTATTCATGCCTTAAGGGAACAAGATCTGTTTTTTTTTTTTTTTAGGGTAACAAACACTTTAACCACTTACCGCAAACTGGCGTAAATTAACGTCAGCAGACTTTGCGGGGTTATACCGGGATGATGCCTCTAGCTAGAGGCATCATCCCGGTACTGTGGTTTAAAGCCGACGGTCGGCTTTCCGCCGGTAACGACCGATGCGGCTCAGGAGCCGCTCGATCGTTACCTGGGGGGGCGGGAGGGGACGTTCCCCCCCCCTCCCGCCGCCTTCCGTGGCTTTGCTCGGGGCTCCCGTCCCACCGGGAGCCCCGAGCACCCAGCCGGCACGTCCGCCGGCTGGATGGAGTCCCGATGAATGTCGGAAACGGCATCGATCGGGTCTCCGATGACGTAACCCGGAGGCGGCGTCCATGACGTCACTTCCGGGTTACTGTGCTGCAAAAGGTGGCAGTTTTGAAAAACGGCTGTATGCAAAAATGCCGTTTTCTGCGTTTTGCATACAGGGAAGTGTAGTGGAGGGGTCTAGGGTCTTTTAGACCCTCGATCCCTCCATAAAGTGTACCTGTCACTACATATTGGTGTCACAAGGGATGTTTACATTGCTTGTGACAGCAATAAAAGTGATCAGATTTTTTTTTTTTTTTTTTAAAACTGTAATAAAGTTTAACCGGTTGCCGACCGCCGCACGACTATATACTGCGGCGGTCAGCCCCGGCCAGGCAGAGTGACGTATCGGTACGTCACTCGCCTGTCACTGACTTGCGAGCCTATCGCGGGCGGGCGCGCGCCCGCCGAGGCGCGCGCCCGCCGCGGCTCTTTCACAGACAAGTCAGTGCGTGTGACCGGCGGACTCGATGTCCGCCAGTCACACTGCGATCGCTCCTGTGAAGGGAGAAAGACAGAGCAGCTTGTGTAAACAAGCTGCCTGTCAGTTCTCCCTGTGTAAAAGTGAAGATCTGTCCGTTCTACTATGTAGAACGGTTGATCTTTGCTTTTACACCAATAGGAATGTCCCTACACAGTTAGAATCACGCCCCTAGGACACACTTAACCCCTCCCTGTCCAATAAAGTTAACCCCTTCCCTGCCAGTGTCATTTTTGCAGTAACAGTGCATATGTATAGCACTGATTACTGCAGTAATGTCACTGGTACCCCCAAAAGTGTCAAAAATGTCAGTCAAGGGTCCGATCTGTCCGCCGCAATGTCGCAGTACCGAAAAAAAATCGCAGATCGCCGCCATTACGCGTTAAAAAAAAAACACCAAAAATGACAAAAATCTTTCCCTTTGTTAGTAAACGCGATAACTTTTGCGCAAACCAATCAAAATACGCTTTTTGCGATTTTTTTTACCAAACATAGGTAGCATAAAACAAATTGGCCGAAAAATGTTAAAAAATTTTGATTTTTACTTTTTTTTTTGGGGAATTTCATATAAAAAAAATGTGAAAAATATTGTTATTTTTGCAAAATTTACGCTCTTTTTTTGTTTATAGCGCGTGATCAAAAAATCGCACAGGTGATCAAATACCACCAAAAGAAAGCTCTGTTTGTGGGAAAAAAAGGACGTCAAATTCGTTTAGGTACAGCATCGCACGACCGCGCAATTGTCCGTTAAAGTCACGCAGTAAAAAATCGCAAAAAAAACCCTGGTCCTTTAGCAGCCAAATCCTCCGGGGCTTAAGTGGTTAAATAAAATAAAAAATAAATAGGAAAAAAAATAAAAAAATTTAGCCGCCCCCGTCACCGTTAGCTCGCGCACAAAAAAAACGTATGCGCAAGTCAAGCCACGAATGAAATCGCTGTTCAAACCCCACATGTGAGGTATCGCCGCGATCGCTAGAGCGTGGGCAATAATTTTAAAAAAAGAGCTACACTCTAACTCTAAACTGGTAACCGTTAAATAAATTTAAAGCGTCGCAGATTGAGATCTCTATTGACCGTAGTTTGTCGCCATCCCACAGGGGGGGGGGGCGCAATTTTAAACCGTAACATGTTGGGTATCTATTTACTCGGTGTGACATCATCTTTCACAATATACAAAAAAAATGGGCTAACTTTACTGTTTAGTATTTTTTAAATGCAGTGAAAGGTGATTTTTCAAACTTTTTCCAAAAAAATTGCGTTTTAAAGACCGCTGCGCAAATACCGCGTGACAAAAAATTTTGCAATGACCGACATTTTATTCTCCAGAGTCTTTGCTAAAAAAATATATATAATGTTTGGGGGTTCTAAGTAGTTTTCTAGGAAAAAATACTAGTTTTAACTTGTAAACAAAAAGTGTCCGAAATAGGGCTGGGGCTTAAGTGGTTAAGGCGAATGCCAGCTAGCTCAAGGGCCACACACAGATATAAGATGGTTGTTAGATCTGCTCAGGTTATGCAACTATCATTGCATCCGATTGGGCATGCTTTACAAAGTAAACGATTTTTATTGGCAGTTTCTGCAAATCATACCAAACTCAAGAACTGAAATTCTTCCTGTCTCATTACCAATATATTACAGAATAACACAAATAAACACAGGCATGTATAGGTAACTATTGGGTACAGGTATACAGTACATATTTAGGTATGTATACTGATGGCTGAAACTTGCTTTTAAATAAAATGTTACTGCTTGTAGGGCAAAAAAAAGATATTTCAGCAGGGAGTTTCTGACACTTCCTGTTCCCCCAATATGCTGTCCCACTCATTACCAAAATATACCGGGCTTTTAGAAAAACATGGCAGGATGTTTAAACGGAATGTAGCCTTTTCAATGTTTTATCTAGATATACATTTAAAAGAGATAAACCAGATGTTAAAAAAAAAAAAAGATTAAAGTGAGATTTAAAATCAAAATGCCTTTAAAATTATTCATACATCTTAAAGCTTTTGTTACCCCAACACTTCCTATTCCTGATATGTGCCTGTTGTACCATGTACTTGTATGAGAAAGTATCCTGTTCTCTTTGTAATGCTTCCTTTGTGTGAAATCCCTGGTGTTCCTGCCAGTCCCTCTGCTTTCCAATTAAAAACTGACCACACTAAACAGGAGAGAACATCGTGCTCAGTTCTCTAGCTGTGCTGGAACTCAGTGCACTCTTCTCCAATGATCAGACTTGTCCTGACACACCCCCTGCAACACAACCATTCACTGGCAAGCTCGGTGTGCTGCTGCTTCTTCTTCTTCTCCCCCCCAGCTCCCATGAAGCTGAGAACAGAGGGAATGTGATCATAAAAAAAGGGAAAAGCGTATTTATAAATGTTTTTTTTTTTTATATTGATACAAAAATGTTTTGCCTTTAATTTCTATTTTAACCTGGATGGATTGTTTAAGCCTCGGTTTCCACTAGTGCGGCTACGAAGTTGTGCTACTTCTAGCACGACTTCGTAGCAAAAGTAAACAGCGGCTTCAGTTAGACTTGTCCCTCATATATAGAGGGAAGTCGCGCTCAAAAGTAGTACATGATTTACTTTTGAGGTCGCGGCAACTGAAGCCGCGGCAGTGGAAACGGTCCCCATTGAAAACAATGGGTTTTGACTTGCTGTGCGACTTGACATGTGTCAAGTCGCACCACAAGTCGCACTAGTGGAAACCGAGCCTTACAAGGTGATTGTTTACAATCCCTTTAATGCATTGCTAATAGCTATTTATTATTGGCTGTCACACTGTCAGGATACACCACATTTTCAGAACATATGTAATCTGTCATAACAGAATATGTCACCTGTCAGAATAGCTGAAGTTGGATAAAGACATTTGACAGTATGTCAGGATAGTTTACGTTAGTCATACTATATCACGATAGTTGAATTATATATATGCCATGACGTCTGATTAAACCATATGCTAGTTATGTAAAGATATATCAGACTGTCCATTAACATCAGTATGTGGAAAATCTTCACAATTTGACAGTTGTCACTTTCACAATCTGTGATTGGTCAGCTTCATTCAAGTAATAATGGAATAATGTAGTAGCCGATAAGTGCCTTAGCTTTACAAAAGCACCCAAGAAGGACTGGAATCTATCTAGTAATTCATACTATCATGGCATTGTTTTGGCAGCAAAGGGCGCCTGCACAACTTCTTGCTAATGTACTTGAATTCTGAAAATGTGCAATTTAACCAGAGTTCATTAAATTCTCTGGTGTCCTTGCATACATTTAATTACAACTACAAATGATGCAGAGCTTCATGTATAAGGCAAGCGTAGCAAACACTAAACCATATTTCTCAGCCATAAACTAGATCTGCCGATTTTTATTGTTTACTTTTATTTTATTCCATAGCTTTATGAGATCTACTTTCATTGGTCATTTTACATTGAACCCTATTCATTCCTATTATAACCAGCAGATGGCAGTGTAGCACAGTTTGTCTTTGTTACAGCCCTCTACTTTGATTTATAGGGTAAGCCTCATGCAGAAAGTGGAGTTATAAGAACTGGCATTTATACTCTCCTTTTCATTCTCCTATATTGTTTATAAAACACTAAAGGGATAATAGAATAGGATTATAAAGCGCTAAAGGGATAATAGTAGAATAACTTCTAAGTTATTCCATGGGGGCAGTTTTATGTGTGAGGGTTTACGATGCCTTTCCCTCCAAGGAAAAGCTTATTTAGAAACAGTGAATTCCTTACAACTACCCTGTAAGCCAATAATCTGAAAACTATCCGCACCTGCTGGGTAGCAGACAGTTGTAAGGATTGTATTATGACCAGTGCTAGTACCAATGATGTATATACTGTAGATAAACAGGCACAAAAGTTGTATTCAGCTTTAAACAGGTTGGCTGATAACTCTAGCTAAGAAGTTTGGATTTAGACTTTTCCCAAAAGGTTTATAAATAAACTTAGTAATGCAAAAAGTGTATTTTTCTGAAATATTTGTGCAACTATAAACCTCTAAAGTAGATTTTTCCCGTGTTAGTTTTAATAAACCAAGTTGTGTTCCGAAATACAATAGATATGGGGTGTGAATATTGCTTTAGCCACAATAAAGATACATACATCTACACTATATTACCTAAAGTATTGGGGCGCCTGTCTTTACACGCACATAAACTTTACTGGCATCCCAGTCTTAGTTCGTTGGGTTCAATATTGAGCTGGCCCACCCTTTGCAGCTATAACAGCTTCAACTCTTCTAGGAAGGCTGTCCACAAGGTTTAGGAGTGTGTCTATGGGAATGTTTGACCATTCTTTCAGAAGCGCATTTGTGAAGTCAGGCACTGATGTTGGACAAGAAGGCCTGGCTTGGAGTCTGTGCACTAATTCATCCCAAAGGTGTTATATTGAGTTGAGGCCAGTCAAGTTCCTCCACCCCAAACTCGCTCATCTATGTCTTTATGGACCTTGCTTTGTGCACTGGTCCAAATCATTTGGTGGAGGGGGGATTATGGTGTGGGATTGTTCTTCAGGGGTTGGGCTTGGCCCCTTAGTTCCAGTGAAGGGAACTCTTCAAAGGGTTGTAAAGTCAGAAAGTTTTTTTTTATCCTCTATGCATTAGGATAAAAAGCCTTCTGTGTGCAGTAGCCCCTCTCAGCCCCCTTAATACTTACCTGAGCCCCATCTCTATCCAGCGAAGTCCACAAGTGCTTTAGCCATGTGGAACTCTTTCTTCTGATTGGCTGAGACACAGCAGTGGCGCCATTGTGGTGCAGTGTTAATTTTGGCAGAAAATTTCAATTTAGTTTTAGTCTTAGTCTTAGGACTAAAATGGCATTTTAGTTTTAGTCCCATTTTAGTCTTCTGCAAGTGTTTTAGTTTTAGCCGTATTTATTCGACTAAAACGTCCTACATTTTAGTAGACTAAAACTCATTTTAGTCACCTATAATCTAATGGGTGTAGTTCAATTGTAATTTGTAATGCATTATTTAAGCATTTCTCTACAATTTCCAAACTCATTATATACTACTGCTGGTCCTGGAGTGAAAAATCTAATATGTTATTATTTATGGTATTAAGCTTTGAGCATGCACCAGTGTTACTTTTGGCAGCAAATTTCTATTTACTTTTAGTTATAGTCTTTTGCCTAAAATGCCATTTTAGTTTTAGTCGCATTTTAGTCTTAAGACTAAAATGCCATTTTAGTTTTAGTCGTATTTTAGTCATCTGAATTGTTTTAGTCGTATTTTAGTCGACTAAAATTGTGTTAATTTAGTCGACGAAAATGTTTTAGTCGACGAAATTAACACTGTTGTAGTGTTGAGTGATCCTTTCACAGTTTCTTGGTGGAGGTCTGTCTGCATGTTATTTTGCTGCACATTTTGATATCAAGTTACTACACTATGAATTTTTTCCAATTCTTTCAATGTTCATGCTGGAGGATCACCGCCTTGTTCTCCTGCTACTGAATTGACAAAGAAACATAGAAACATAGAATGTGTCGGCAGATAAGAACCATTTGGCCCATCTAGTCTGCCCAATATATCTGAATCCTATGAAAAGTCCCTGGCCCTATCTTATATGAAGGATAGCCTTATGCCTATCCCATGCAGGCTTAAACTCCTTCACTGTATTTGCAGCTACCACTTCTGCAGGAAGGTTATTCCATGCATCCACTACTCTCTCAGTAAAGTAATACTTCCTCATATTACTTTTATACCTTTGCCCCTCTAATTTAAAACTGTGTCCTCTTGTGGTAGTTTTTCTTCTTTTAAATATGCTCTCCTCCTTTACCGAGTTGATTCCCTTTATGTATTTAAAAGTTTCTATCATATCCCCTCTGTCTCTTCTTTCTTCCAAGCTATACATGTTAAGGTCCTTTAACCTTTCCTGGTAAGTTTTTTCCTGCAATCCATGTACTAGTTTAGTAGCTCTTCTCTGAACTCTCTCTAGAGTATCTATATCCTTCTGGAGATATGGCCTCCAGTACTGCGCACAATACTCCAAGTGAGGTCTCACCAGTGTTCTGTACAGCGGCATAAGCACTTCTCTCTTTCTACTGCTTATACCTCTCCCTATACATCCTAACATTCTGCTGGCATTTCGTGCTGCTCTATTACATTGTCTTGCCACCTTTAAGTCTTCTGAAATAATTATTCCTAAATCCCTTTCCTCAGATACTGAGGTCAGGACTGTGTCAAATATTCTATATTCTGCCCTTGGGTTTTTACGCCCCAGGTGCATTATGTTGCACTTATCCACATTAGATTTCAGTTGCCAGAGTTCTGACCATTTTTCTAGTTTTCCTAAATCCTTTTCCATTTGGGAACATCAACCCTGTTACATATCTTTGTGTCATCAGCAAAAAGACAAACCTTAACATCGAAGCCTTTTGCAATATCACTTATGAAGATATTAAACAAAATAAGTCCCAGTACAGATCCCTGAGGTACCCCACTGGTAACATGACCTTGTTCTGAATCTTCTCCATTGACTACAACCCTCTGTTGTCTGTCACTCAGCCACTGCCTAATCCACTCAACAATATGGGAGTCCATGCTCAATGACTGCAGTTTATTGATAAGTCTTCTATGTGGGACAGTGTCAAAAGCCTTACTAAAATCTAGATATGCAATGTCTACTGCACCTCCACCGTCTATTATTTTAGTCACCCAGTCAAAAAAATCTATAAGATTTGTTTGACATGATCTCCCTGAAGTAAACCCATGTTGTTTTTCATCTTGCAATCCATGGGATTTAAGATGTTCCACAATCCTATCCTTTAATAGGGTTTCCATTAATTTGCCTACTATTGATGTCAGACTCACTGGTCTATAGTTGCTCGATTCCTCCCTACTACCTTTCTTGTGAATGGGCACGACATTTGCCAATTTCCAATCTTCCGGGACGACTCCTGTTACTAATGATTGGTTAAATAAATCTGTTAATGGTTTTGCCAGCTCACCACTAAGCTCTTTTAATAATTTTGGGTGTATCTCATCAGGACCCTGTGACTTATTTGTCTTTACTTTAGACAGCAATCTTAGAACGTCTTCCTCTGTAAAGACACATGCATCAAACGATTCATTAGTCATCCTTTCAAGTGGAGGTCCTTCTTCTTTTTCTTCTGTAAAAACTGAACAGAAGTATTCATTAAGGCAGTCGGCTAGCCCTTTATTCTCTTCTACATACCTTCCGTCCTTTGTTTTTAATTTAGTTATTCCTTGTTTTAATTTCCTTTTTTCATTTATATATCTGAAGAATGTCTTATCCCCCTTTTTCATAGACTGAGCTAGTTTTTCTTCTGCCTGCACTTTAGAAGTTCTTATAACTTGCTTGGCCTCTTTCTGCCTAATCTTGTAGATTTCCTTATCTTCATTGCTCTGGGTTTTTTTATAATTACAAAATGCTAGCTTTTTATTTTTAATGATTTGGGCCACTTCTGCTGAGTACCACAGTGGTCTCTTCCTTTTTTTGCTTTTACTGACAAGTCTAATGCAATTTTCTGTTGCCTTCAATAATGCACCTTTTAAGTAGTCCCATTTCTCCTGGACTCCATGTAATCCGTTCCAGTCTGATAAGGACTCATTTATGACTAATTTCATTTTTCAAAAGTCTTGACTTTTGAAGGTTCAGGAAAACCAGCTACTAGAGAGGATTTATTGACAGGCGTACTTGTTTTCTCTATCTGGTAAGCAGTTAGAAGTTGATGATTGATCGTTTGATCTACTCTAACTAGCGGCGCATATGAACATTTTTCTACCTTTTTACATTATTGTCAATTTTTGTATTTTGCTGGCAGTTTTTTTCAGGACTGATTCTAAATTGTTTTATAGCGCAGATTTATCCTATTACACTTCTCCTGCTGCTGTCAATCAAATTCAGTTAGCCAATCAGGACAGAGAGGGGGCGGGCCGAACAATAGCCTTATGTCTGAATGGATACACGGAGCTGCGGCTTGGCTCGGGTGCCCTATAGCAGACTGCTTGCTGTGGGGGCACTCAACAGGAGGGAGGGGACAAGAGCTTCAGCCAGGGACCCGAGAAGAGGAGTATCCAGGCTGTACTGTGCAAAACCAACTGCACAGAGGAGGTAAGTATAACATGTTTGTTATTTTATTAGAAAAAAAAAAATAGACTTTATAATCATTTTAAGGCATCAGCATACCAAGACATTTTGGACAATTTTATGCTCCCAAATTTGTGGGAACAGTTTGGGGTTAGCCCTTTCTTGTCCCAACATGACTACGTACCTGCGGGAAACCCCTCTGACAGCTGATGAGGCATCCCTTGTGAAGGACGGGGCAGATGGCTTGTTAACTTGCTTGACTTATTGACATCCCGACCAACAGGAAATGCAAGCGTTTCTTGGCGAGAGTGAAATTCCCCCAGGCAGAAGCGGTGGATGCACTCATCTTTGAGTGGGTCTGTACCCTAGCATACGTATTCCCACCAATACCTTTGATTCCCAAGTTACTCTACAGAATACGCAAACACCAAGGGGTGGTGATAGCAATCATTCTTTGTTGGCCCCGCATGCCGTGGTTCCCACTACTATAGTCCTTGGCATTGAAACCCCCAATCCTACTACCAGGAATACCAGATCTCCTCCAGCAAGGTCAGTTGTGTAATGCAGATCCTACCAGGCTTCATCTTGCTGCATGGAGATTGAGAGGAGAAGGCTAGAGGAGGCAAGTTGCTCAGTCTCAGTTATTGAAACCTTGCTAAAGGCAAGGGCGGCAGCGATGAAGAATACCTACTCAATGATATGGGAAAAGTTTGCCACCTTAGCCGAGTCCAGAGAGTTCAACCCATTAATGCCACGGTAATCACCAGTGCTGGAATTCCTTCAGACATTCCTTGAACTAGGCCTACAGGCAAGCACACTCAGAGTCCAAGTCTACGCCCTTTCAGCCCTGTCAGGTGTTAGGTGTGGGATGGGCTAACCAGCAGTTATGCCAATTCCTGAAAGCTTGCAGTAGAGTTTGTCCGCAAAGAAGATCATTTGTTCCTCCATAGGATTTACAGATGTCCAAACCTCCCTTTTCAGGGGACCAGGTAGCCTCCTTGTGGAATATGACGATGAAAGCAGTTTTTTTCACTGCCATTACATCATGTAGAAGAATATTGGATATTCAGGCCTTAGGATACAAACCTCCTTATTGTTGCCATTTACCGGATAGGGTGATATTAAGAACTCTACCACAACATCTGCCGAAGGTAAACAAACCATTTCACCGGAAACAGAACATTGTTCTCACAACAATGCGGAGAGACAAATCTAATCAGACACACGAGTTAGATGTTGGGTCTACCTTGGAAGTATACATACAGAAGACAGCTCCTTTCAAAAGAGCAGAAAACCTGTTCATCATCCCAGGTGGGACAAGAAAAGGGCTAGCAGCATCTACCAGAACACTGGCATTGTGGCTGGTAAAGACCATCAAGAGGGCTTATGAGGCAAGACATTTAGAACCCCCAACCGACTTGAGGGCTCACTCAACGAGAAGCCTAGCGGCATCCTGGGCAGAATTCAGGGGTGTATCTCCGGAAGTGATATGTAGAGCCACAACTTGGTCTACATATAGCACATTTTTGTCTCACTATAAAGTGGATCCAGTGGCCTTAACTAATGTAGACTTTGGTCGTTTTGTACTAACCGGAGTTAATGTAACGCTCATGCGTTTTTGTTAGTGGATGGATTTGCAGCTGCAGAATTGTCACACTCAGTAGTCGTGTAGAGATTCTGTTGAACAAACATATCCAACTCTCAGGACTTCATCACTGTGCACAGCCTGTTTATGCAATATACATACACTTAATCTGATGTTAATGGAGGGATAGTATATGTGAGAGTATATAGGTGAGAGACAGGCTATAGTATGGTGAGCACCTAGGAGTAGTATTAGGAGAGTGTTTAGGTGATTGTAGTAAGCAGATAGGTTCTAATGTCAAGTATAGTGCAGATGGTAGGGGACAGCAGATGGAGTATACAAGACAGAGTAACCTAGTGCAAGGATAGTTGATGGTAGTCCCAAGAGCTAACAGTCTATGCAGATGATAGGAAATAGCTTAGATAGAGATAGTCCTGGTATATGCAGTAGATGACAGTAGAAGTGCAGGTTAGTAAGGAATCCCCTGTGGGGTACTTATTACTAGATAGGTAGTAGTAACAAAGTTCAGTAGTGAGAGGTGATCCAGTAGCGAGATACGGATCGGCAGCGAGGTTCCGGTTCAGTTCAGGCAAAGGGAATAGCCAGCAGCTCCAGCTTCGCAAGAGAAGGTGCGGTGAACATGCGGTTTGAACGAGCAATGAGTGAGAGAAAGTCGGCGATTGAAATAGCCGCTCATAGCGGCGCTCGGCGATGATGTCATTGCCCTTAAAGGTGTATGCGTCCCATTTGGATAGCAAGATGGGACGCAATATTAAGAGAGAAATGTGGAAATAAGGGTACCAGAGGTACCAGAACATTACAGTACCCCCCCCTTAAGGCCGGCTCCGGAAGGCCTCTAGAACTGTTTTTTCCGGGTATTTCGAGTGGAAATTGCGAATCAGTCTAGGGGCATGTATATCGGAGGTATCCAGCCAGGTGTCATCTTGGGGCCCATAGTTCTTCCATCGTACTAGATATTGGAGTCTTCTTCTATGGATACGGGAATCCAGAATCTCCTTTATCTCAAATTCTTCTCCACCTTCAACTTGTACAGGAGGTGGAGGTGATATGGTAGGCCTTATTCCTTGGTTAGGAACATGGGGCTTTAGTAGCGACACATGGAAGATGGGATGTATCTTGAGGTCTGTTGGCAATGTGAGTTGTACTGCAGCTTTTCCAATAAGCTTCTTTATTGGGAAAGGTCCCAAGAATAGAGGTCCAAGTTTTTTTACTAGGGATCTTTAATCTCAGATTTTTTGTAGAAAGCCAGACAAGATCCCCAATGGCATATTGGGGAGAGTGTTTCCTACGGAGGTCGTAGTACCTCTTTTGTTGGCTATGAGCATGTGAGATGGTATTGTTGAGTAATCCCAGGGAATCCTTTATCTGGGCAAGATAATCAGATGCCACTGGATTACTTGATGGCAAGATACGTGGTGGAAGAAGTGTGGGATGAAACCCATAGTTTAAGTAGAATGGACTTTGTTTAGTAGTGCTGTGGGTCGCGTTGTTATAGGCGAATTCCGCCAGCGGGAGGAGATCCACCCAATCGTCCTGTAGATATGAAGTATAGCAACGTAGATATTGCTCAATGCACTGGTTAACTCTCTCTGTCTGTCCGTTGGTCTGAGGGTGGTAAGGAGAAGTAAGTTTACGCTCTATTCGTAGTATCTGACATAGAGCTAGCCAAAACTTTGAGATGAATTGTGAACCACGGTCAGACAGCAGTGTTTTTGGAATACCATGTAACTTAAAGACATGTTTCACAAGTAATTCCGCTGTTTGTTTGGATGAAGGTAGTCTTCGGATAGGAGTGAAATGTGCCATCTTGGTCAGATGGTCCACTGACACTAAGATGGTGTTGAATCCTTTGGAAGGTGGTAGTTCCACTATGAAGTCTAAGGATACCACTTCCCACGGAACCTGGGGTATTGATAAACTACAAAGTAGACCCGATGGTTTCGTATTGTCAATTTTAGACCTTGCACAGATATCGCAAGATGAAACGAACTTTTTTACGGTTGTCTTCATGTCTGGCCACCAAAACTGCCTAGAAAGTTGATTGAAAGTTTTAGTCATACCCATATGTCCTGCCATAGGTACATCATGCGACAATTCCAAGATCTTGGTTCGCATAGTAGGGGGTATGTATAATTTATCGTTGTAGTAAAGGAAGCCTTCTGCGTCAGCATTTAGTTGTGGTGGAGGTGAATCCAGTCCTATGCTGTGCAAAATCTCCTCCTTCAGGGAACGAACGACGCCGACAATACGTTCATGTGGTATTATAGGAACTGAGGGAACCTCGGTGCAATCATTCTCGGCTAATCGTGAAAGCGCATCCGCTTTTTTATTTTTGTCTGCAGGTGTGTAGGTTACTAAAAAATTAAATCTCAAAAAGAATAACGACCACCGTACCTGCCAGTGGGAAAGAGTTCTATTAGTCCGAAGGTATTGAAGGTTTTTGTGATCAGTATATATAAGGATTGGCAATTGAGTACCCTCAAGTAGATGTCGCCAATTCTCTAGTGCCAGTTTTATGGCTAGCAACTCTTTCTCACCTACTGGGTAATTCACCTCGGGGCTGCTTAATGACTTTGAGAAGAAAGCAACTGGGTGAAGAGGTGAGGTGTTTGTTGGTCGTTGTGAGAGAACTGCTCCTACTGCCATATTTGACGCATCTACCTCCAAGATGTATTGAAGGGATGGGTCTGGATGGCGTAGTATAGGAGCAGAAGTAAAGCTTGATTTCAACAGACAGAAAGCTCCATTTGCTTCTTCTGACCATTTGAATGATTTTTTTGTGCTTGTGAGTTGTGTGAGAGGTTTCACAATCGCAGAGAAGTTCTTAATGAACTTCCTATAGTAGTTAGAGAATCCGAGGAACCTTTGTAATGCTTTGCGAGTGGTTGGCACAGGCCAATCCAGAATGCAGGATATTTTGCTCATGTCCATTTTGATTCCATTTTTAGATATAATGTATCCTAAGAATAGTACTTCCTCTTTATGGAATAAACATTTTTTTGATTTAACATATAAGTTATGTGCAAGTAGTCTTGACAACACAAGTCTTACATGTTTTATGTGCTCAGGTAAGGAATGAGAATAAATAAGTATATCGTCCAAATATACTACAACACAAACATCAAGCAAGTCTCTGAATATCTCATTTATAAAACGTTGGAAGGCTGCGGGAGCATTACACAACCCAAATGGCATCACAAGGTACTCAAACAGTCCGTATCTGGTTCTGAATGCTGTCTTCCATTCATCCCCCTCACGGATTCGAATTAAATTGTATGCCCCTTTTAAGTCCAATTTTGAAAAGTAGGAAGCTCCTGTTCGATAAGTTCAGGAATAAGAGGTAAAGGATAACGATCCTTTATTGTAATGGTATTTAATTGTCTGAAATCAATGATAGGCCTAAGACTAGAATCCTTATTGCGGACAAAGAAGAGTCCAGCAGCAGTGGAGGAAGTAGATGGTTCAATGAATCCTTTTGCCAAGTTTTCATCCAGATATTCCTTGAGATGAGAGAGTTCATCTTGTGAAAGAGGATAGACGTGACCGAAAGGCAACTTACTATTAGGGAGTAGATCGATACAACAATCATAGTCCCTATGGGGAGGCAACACTTGAGCGTTTTTCTCAAGGAAAACCTCCGATAAATCCTGATAACATTTTGGTATAATGTCATCCGACACCACAGATAGGATCCTACCATATGGGGGGAGATTACACGTAGTTTCGCAATAGTGAGAAGAGAAGGCTAGCGTTCTTGTTTTCCAATCGATGATTGGTTGATGTATGTGTAACCAAGGAAGTCCCAAAATAATGGGAAAATGTGGTGAGGTTAATACATCAAAGGTGGTGGTCTCCACATGAGACTTGTCAGCAGTTACAAGGAGTGCCTGTGTCTGATTGGTGATGGGACCGGAGGATAAAGGGGTACCGTTAATAAAACTAACAGAGACAGGTTTGGGTTTTGGAACAATAGGTATTTTATTTAAGGAGACAAAACAAGTATCAATGTAGTTTCCACAAGATCCAGTGTCGATCATAGCCTTGGTGGTGATCCTAGTTTGGTCCCACTGCAATGTCAATTGAACAAAAAGATAAGGATTAGAAAAGGAAGTTGTTAGTCCCCCTAGCAAGACATTTGAACACTCACCCTCTTTTTTGCGGACAAGGGGACAGCCGCTTATCAAATGAACCGAGGATGCGCAGTACATGCAGAGATGTTCGGTTTTCCTCCTGGCACGTTCGGAAAGGGTCAAAGGTGGGCGTATCATTCCTACCTCCATAGGAGTAGGGTCAGCAGGCGACATCCGAGAAGGACTGGAAAATGGTAAGCCCATCTTCTCAGCCTTTCTTTCTCGCAGTCGTCTGTCAATATTGATACTGGTCTGCATCAGGCCATCCAAAGTGCCAGGTAAATCCGCTCAGGCGAGCTCGTCTTTAACGGCCTCTGATAGGCCGAGTCTGAACTGCGTTCGCAAAGATGTGTCGTTCCACCCTGAATCAGGGGACCATCTTTTGAAATTTGCCACGAAATCTTCAACAGGTCTCCTTCCTTGTTTTAAAGCCCTCAATTGGGTATCAGCAGTACTCTGCCTATTGGGGTCTTCATATAAACTAGCGAGTTGCGCTAGGAATAAAGGATAGGAGTTAAGGAGTGGGTCATCTTTTTCAAAGAGAGCGTCTGCCCAAGCCCGGGGTTCACCCGTCAGATAGGAGATAATGGTACAGACTTTAATTTGGTCAGTGGTGTAGGTCAGAGGTTTTAACAAGAAAAGCAATCGACATGCGTTTCTAAATTCACGAAATTTACTCCGATCACCAGTAAACACTAGAAGAGGGTTTATCTTAGGCTCACGGGACTGAGCAACAGAAAGCTGCGTGAGACGGCCAACCTGCTGTCTTAAAGCCTGATTTTCGTTTTTTACCTCTGTAAGAGCAAGGATCAATGCATCTACTTGCTGTTTTAATTGTAGTACCTGAGTGGGTAATTCTGCTGAATCCATAATTTTTTTTATGGCTCGTTCAATCTGTAACGCTCATGCGTTTTTGTTAGTGGATGGATTTGCAGCTGCAGAATTGTTACACTCAGTAGTCGTGTAGAGATTCTGTTGAACAAACATATCCAACTCTCCGGACTTCATCACTGTGCACAGCCTGTTTATGCAATATACATACACTCAATCTGATGTTAATGGAGGGATAGTATATGTGAGAGTATATAGGTGAGAGACAGGCTATAGTATGGTGAGCACCTAGGAGTAGTATTAGGAGAGTGTTTAGGTGATGGTAGTAACCAGATAGGTTCTAATGTCAAGTATAGTGCAGATGGTAGGGGACAGCAGATGGAGTATACAAGACAGAGTAACCTAGTGCAAGGATAGTTGATGGTAGTCCCAAGAGCTAACAGTCTATGCAGATGATAGGAAATAGCTTAGATAGAGATAGTCCTGGTATATGCAGTAGATGACAGTAGAAGTGCAGGTTAGTAAGGAATCCCCTGTGGGGTACTTATCACTAGATAGGTAGTAGTAACAAAGTTCAGTAGTGAGAGGTGATCCAGTAGCGAGATACGGATCGGCAGCGAGGTTCCGGTTCAGTTCAGGCAAAGGGAATAGCCAGCAGCTCCAGCTTCGCAAGAGAAGGTGCGGTGAACATGCGGTTTGAACGAGCAATGAGTGAGAGAAAGCCGGCGATTGAAATAGCCGCTCATAGCGGCGCTCGGCGATGATGTCATTGCCCTTAAAGGTGTATGCGTCCCATTTGGATAGCAAGATGGGACGCAATATTAAGAGAGAAATGTGGAAATAAGGGTACCAGAGGTACCAGAACATTACAGTTAACAGCGAAACAATTACTTCAGCATACCCTCACTTGTGGTTCTTTTGGGCGTGCTACATCCCATACGTGTATGCTGTCATGCTTGTGTCAGGAAAACAGAAAATGTAATACTTACCTGACGGTAATTTTCCTTTCCTCATGCATAAGCAGGAGAGCATACAGGCCCCTCCCTTGGGGGGCTTCGCATTTGAGTCTAGCTACAAGAATGCCGCCTTCGTTTAGGGGAGAAGACTCATTTATCTAGTATAACCAGTCCTGATTGGGCAAGGGGCGGAGCCTACCCATATGTGTATGCTGTCATGCTTTAGCATCAGGAAAGGAAAATTACTGTCAGGTAAGTATAACATTTTTTCCGTTGTATAGATGATTTTTATACGGTTTGCAGATATTTATTTATGCCTTATAATTTGAACGCACTTTATTTAAGGAGAGCGCTGCACTTTTTTGTGACTATATAGAGTTTAGGAGTATTTAGGAGCTTTCAGCATTTTTTTCTCCCAAAAATACAAAATAAAAAAACATATTTTTTTTTTCCTGCTTCTAAACGCTGAAGCTTACAAAATACCTCTAAATAAAAATATTGTGCATGGACACATAGGATAATACTCTTTGCTTCTAGAAGCAGAAAACAAATGCTAGCACATTTTTTTTAAAGCTAGTGTGCATGGAGCTTTAGCCAGGTCCTTTAACTAGCCAGAGGTTTACTCAGCTCAACAAACTCCTTCCCAGGGCTTTTTTTCTCAGAGAATAGGTGCAGGAACTCCTCCTATCTGAGTCACCCCTTGACTCCGTCCCCTACCCACCCCCGAGCACTATTCCTTGGTTTCACCTCCTACCCACCTCCCAGTACCACCCCTTTTAGAGAATTAACGATAACAAGTAAGGCAATATAATAGATCTAGAAACAATGGACATCCCAACGACAATAGATCCACCCCTGCAACAATGGACTTCCAACATCCAGCATCAATAGACTCTCCAGCAGCCAGTAGCATCAGACCCCTCCCTCAACAGTAGATCCCTCCCAGCAATGATTGATTCCCTGCAACATGATACCCCACCAGAAACAACAGACTTCCCCTGCAACAATAGACCCTCTGCGCAAATAGATCCCGTCCAGCAGCATATAGGTCCCCTCCAGCAATAGATGCCCAAGTAGCCAGCATCAATAGACCCTCCAGCAGCCAGCAACTAAGACCCCTCCCTCAACAATAAATCCCTCCCAGCAACAACTGACCCACCAGCAACAAAAGACCCACCCCAGCAACAATAAATCCCTTTGAGCAACAGAAGACCTCCCCAGCAACAATAGACCCCCATCCTCGGCAAAAATAGATCCCCTCCAGCAGCAATAGATTCCCTATTAGCCAGCATCAGTAGACCCTCCAGCACACCCCAGCACCCCTTGCCATTACATACATTCAGTTCTGGAGGTGCCGGTACTGCGTTCCCGCTGAAAAAAAGCCCTGCGTCCTTCCAGCTAAAAGTAAAATATTACTTTTGCTTGGACTGACCTAAGCATCACCAATCTATTTAACCAGTGTTGGATTCAATGTTAGTTTCAGACACCAAAAAAAAAAGAAAAACATATTACTTATGGTACTTACGCAAATTGCTGAGCCTTTCATGTTTATCTTGACATATGATATCGGGTTTGTTATATTTGTGCATCTCACCTTGAGGGAAATAAAGTACATATTTTATTAATTTGAATTATGAAACGCAAAGTCTGATAGTTTGTGTTTACTTGTTGTAAATGCTTGCAATGCTTTCTGAAATGAAAAACAGAGCATATTTTTTTTATAGTGTTTACCTGCCTCAATCCAAAGCACCTACTGTGCTTTCTGTCTACTCTCTCATTCCTCTACTGTGTGCATGAGACATTTTTGACAGTCTAAAGCCCCGTACACACGTACCGATTGTCGGCCGTAAATATTCGGCCGACGACCGATCGGCCGATTTCAGGCTTGTTAGTATGATGCTTCCGACAGCCGACAGCGCATTTTCGGCCGAACAGAATCTGTCGTGCAGGCATTAAAATATTTGTTGGCCAACACCAGAACGGCCGATTGTTCGCCAGTCAGTACAGATTTCGGCCGACAGACAGCAGATTTGCAAGACTGGGCATGCTCAGAAAAGAAAAAAGACACGGAAAGTTAACCATCACATGGCATCACTTCTGCATTCGGCTGTTGTTGGCCGACAAAATTAGTGTGCAGTCTTTTGCACTTTTCAACAGACACGACAGCCCTGGACAAAAGACGGCCGATCGTTCGGCCGACGATCAGTACGTGTGTACGGGGCTTTACTCTATGCTAACACCAGACAATCCCAGGTGATGGCCCTGCATTCCCTCCAGCACACAGCAGATAACTGACAGCCTCAAATGTGCACGTTTCCCTACCTGCATATGACTATGTAGAAGGGGGAATGTCCTTTTCCTCCACTCATGTCTCAGATTACACTCAGCTCCCTGCTCCATGCTGTGCAGTGTGTGACACATCAGATCCCCCACCTCCCTGCCTTACAGAGTTTAGAAATATGTGCTTAAGGAGGCTGTAGAGAAGAGAAGGCTGCAGATAAACAGGTACAACTTATGTGGGAGGATTTGTTTTATCTCTGTGTATCACCTGAGGCCAGTCAGTATTAGTAAGGCTTTACAACCAATTTAAATCCCATTTATAATCCTAGGCATGCAGTGACTGATCTTTTGTACCACTTGTAGTAACCACTGGCATGTAGACCTGGTTATACTGAAATATTTACATATTAGTATTTATATGAACGGATTCCTATTCTAACGATGAACTTCAAGCAAACCACTGAAAACACAATTAAAATACAAAAATAGGAGTTGCTCTCTTGCAGAATTTGTATTTCCTGTCTTTAGATTTTCACAGCCCTATTAAAAGGGCAGAGGCAGGTTGTTGACCTGACTTTTCTCTACTGCAGATTTGCAATACAGCCTGTTACTGGATGGTGAAGGAACAGCAGCAGACTGATAAGCTCACCCTCTGCTCTTCCCTCCTGTCAGCATGTTCACTGTTGCACATGTATATGCAACACACCTGAATGACCTCTACTAGCTCTCCTATCAGTCTAATTTCTACTGTATGGGACATTACAAGAGGCTGAACTGTGTCCCCCTACACAGATGCCGATATCTAACACACCCACTGCTGAGCTGCATGTTAGCTATCACCATCTGTGTGTACCTACCATTAAATATCTATGAACTTAATCAGAATGTAGCAGAGTTTACTGAGATTGTGAGGAAAATTAAAAAGGAGAGGTTAAAGTGAAGTAAAGATAAATGTTATTCATGAATTTAATTGAATCATTTATTTTCTATATCGCTTTTCTCCCTGGGGACTCAAAGTTCTTAGGTGGTGAGGCAGCCATATTGGACGCTCTCAGTTGAGCCAATTAACTTATTAGCATGTCTTTGGAGTGTTATCCACTGGGGCTCCACCAGGTTTTCCAGAACTATCACTAATAGAATATAGTATAACACATAGCTGTGTGCACAGGGTGTGCCGGGCTTGCCTGGGCACACCCTAATCACCCTGTGTGGTGCTGATTCCCACTACTTCCTAGTGCCCCCCCCGTCTCCTCCCCTGCAGTGCTGCCAGCTTCCCTCCTCTCCCGCCTGCTGCTGCGAGGATGTTTCAGGGTGGATGGATGAATGCATGAACACAGTGAGTGATCTGTACAGATCGCTCCTGTGTTCATTCTTAACTGAAGCATAGTAAACTATTTACTATGCTTCAGTTTGGAAATGAACAGGAAGCCGCTCAGCACAGAGCACTTCCCATTCATTCACAGTGCAGCTGAGGCTACAGAGAAAGGAGATAGGGAAGCTCTGTCCTCAATTCCTTTCTCTCTGTTTAGAGTGACCCTTGATATTTTACCAAAGCCCCACCAACGGGGCTCCCTAAAAGAAATTGTAAAAAAAATAATAACAATAAAAACGACTGACACCATCCACTGCGCTACTGACACCAATATCTGCTCTGCTGACATAGTTACATAGTTACATAGTAGGTGAGGTTGAATAAAGACAATAGTCCATCCAGTTCAACCTGTGTAGGTGTGTGTGGCTGTAATCATCTCACATACCCCTGAATGTTCTGATCCTTGAGATGTAAGTCTAAGAGTCTTTTGAAAGCCACCATACTTCCCGCAGAAACCACCTCTTGTGGTAGAGAATTCCACAATCTTGTAGCCCTAACAGTAAAGAACCCCCCACGTTGCCTGAGGTTAAAACGCTTCTCCTCTAATCGCATTGTATGCCCTCGAGTCCTCATGCAATCCCTTCGAATGAACAGCTTTTTTTCTAAGCTGGGATCCCCATTAAGATATTTATAAATTGCTATCATGTCCCCCCTCAGACGTCTCTTCTCCAGGGAAAATAAATCGAGTGATTGTAGACGCTCTTCATAGTCAAGGTCCTCCAATCCCCTAATTAGTTTAGTTGCCCTTCTCTGGACTCTCTCCAGCTCCAACACATCCCTCCTGAGGACTGGCGACCAGAACTGGACAGAATACTCCAGATGCGGTCGGACCAGAGTTTTAAAAAGTGGAAGGATTATAGTCTTATCTCTGGAATACATCCCTTTCTTTATGCATGCTAATATTCTGCTGGCTTTGGCAGCTGCCGCTTGACATTGCATGCTGTTGCCTAATCTATCATCAACCAAGACTCCCAGATCCTTCTCCATTTTTGATTTCCCCAAGGGTTCCCCTCCTAACGTGTATTGTGTTTTTATGTTTTTAGTCCCCAAGTGCAAAACCTTACACTTCTCCACGTTAAACCTCATTTGCCATGTCGTTGCCCACTCTGTAATTTTGTCCAGGTCATTCTGTAGGATATCTGCTTCATTTATACTAAATGTGATCATCCTGTGATCGCTAGAGCCCAGGTTGTCCTAGACTCCTACCTCCGAGATTATGTCTGGGTCATTAGTGATCAATAGATTCAGGACTGCATTTTCTCTAGTCGGAGAATCCACCAACTGTGACATGTAATTATCCAGTAAGGTTTCCGTGAATAGGCGGGCCTTCTGTGAGTGCGTAGTCCCCTCATCCCAGTCAATGTCGGGATAATTGAAGTCCCCCAATATGATGACTGATCCCAATTTTGCCACTTTACTCATTAGTGCTAAGAATTCCAGCTCTACCTCCTCCCCTTGGTTAGGTGGCCTATAGCAAACCCCCACAATTACTTTCCCCTTTTCTCCTTCCCTATGGAGTTCAACCCACACAGATTCTAAATCCATGCTCATCCCATCCGTAATGTCACTCCTTTCTATCACCTTTATATTGTTCTTGACATAGAGACATACCCCTCCCCCTCTTTTTCCTACCCTGTCCTTCCGGTACACCGAATACCCTTGGATATTGGCCAGCCAGTCATGTGAGGGGTCGAACCAAGTCTCTGTTATTCCCACAAGGTCTATGTCCTCCTCATGTACTAATATTTCCAACTCATCCATTTTATTAGCTAGGCTCCTGGCATTAGCATATACCCCTCTTAGTTTTACGGAAGTTAATCGCATTTGGCGGTTATGTTTATTCCTGTTTCGTCTGAGATTTTCCCGCACAAACCTGCCAATTGACATTGTGGACCTACTGTCGCTGCTGACCCTACAGCTGCCTTCAGTCCTCTGCTCCCTCCCTCCTGACTCTACTTCTGAGCCCTCCCCCCCGTCTCCTAGTTTAAAAGCCCCTCCAACTTGGTGGCCATCTTTCTCCCCAAAAGAGCTGTACCGTCCCCATTAAGGTGCAGCCCATCCTTACTAAAGAGACAGCATCCACTGCTCTGCTGATATACATGTATATGTGTTTGTGCTCTGGGATGCACACCCTAATCCAATAGCCTGTGCACACCATTGTTATAATATACGTATGATTTGTTTGGTTTACCTCAATATTTTTCATTGGCTTTTTTTCTTTATTAATCTCAATGGTCTTCGGTGACGTGATATCCTCACGAGTAGTTAATCCAGCTTCTGTTGCAGGAACTAAAGGAGAGCTGCTTGGGAGCTTAGCTGTCACGGACTTAGAAGTCTGTTGAGTTTTGCCTGCTGTGGTTGGAGACGTCGTCTTTGAAGGTGGTGATGCTGATGAACTTAATGTTGGTGTACTTATGGTAGTGACTTTGGGAGCCTCAGGAACTATAGGCATTGTGGTTTCAGTGACTTTAGCTGAAGGGGTAGACTTCAAGCTGGTTGTGGTAGCGTTGCTTATCTGGGACGTCTCTGTGGAAAGTCGGAATACAAGTACATGTTTACAATTATGATATTGAAATGACAGTAAGGGCCCATTCACATGACTGTATCTGGCCTTATAGCTCTAATTCCAACATATTTCCCTGCCAGGGAGCCCGCAGTTGATGCATTCAGAGCCTTGTTTAAGTTAATGGCTGTATGCAGGTCTATGCTTCTATACACAGGTACCTATGTAAACTCACATATGCATAAGGTGTGTATCTTTGGACACAAATATCTGTGTAGACAACTTTGTGTAAGCTGGATTTTGGAAACTTGTAAGATATACAGCATTCAAGAGTAGGCAACACGTGAGATTAGATCCTCATCTTTATTAAAGTACATGCAAAGCCAAAACATTTATTTTAGGTAGGGAAAGGTTTAAAATGTGATTTTTTGCCATCTATCCTGTGGCAGGGTTTTCCGTTCACTAAAGGGCCATATACACTATAAGATTTTCTAAAGACTTTTTCCTTCAGATTTACCTTTTCTATGTAGTGCAAGGGCCTGCCAGATTGCATACAAATTGAAAGTGTTTAGGTTTGACCTCATATTATATGGTTTTGGTAAATCTAAAGGAAAAAGTCTTCAGAAAATCTTATTGTGTGTATGGCCAATTGCTCTCCACATGACACAACAAGAAGTGAGAGGAAATCTTCCCAAAGTAAGGGGAATTATCTGTTAGGCAGATGTCACTAGTACAAGTACCCATTGGAAGACTTACCCTCAACTCTTGTTCTGGTGACCACCCTAACATTGTGGCTTTCCCCTCCTTTTCTGTTTCGGTGATATTGATCACCAGGATAAATACTGGGTTTATTTCTCCCCATTGGGGATACAGACAACAATAAAAAACAACAAACTTCAGGTTGGCAGCAAGTGAAACAAGCATTCAATACATGCTTCCTAAACAGATATTTCTTAGCAGCCAACTGGAGTACAGTACATCATTATCATTTAACTTCTCCACAACTTTAAGCCCTTATGAATGGGACTGGTGAGCCCCCAAAATACATTGGCTACATTTATGATATCTGGGGTTATTAATAACGACTTACTGGACTTACTTGGAACCTGTGTGGTGCTCTTGTGGTTTCACCTTGCTTACTGTCCATGTTCCGTACACCTACCTGGGCATGGAGGTATCTAGAGAGCCACCTTCCCCTTTAACTTGAAAAGCCACTTCTGTTGATTCTAAGAGCAATCAATCTAACTATGGTTCAGCACTCCAGCAACACCCTAAATCCCCAAATAAGTGTGGTGGCATATATCCCATATTGACAGCAGAGCTGCAGTCTCTGTTCTTTCCCTTAAGGCCACGACAAACATAAAAAATACATACAATAAATATATACCTTTTGTCGTTTATTGTATTTATTTTTTATGTTTGTCCCATTTTTTGTGATGTCGCAGCGTCCGATTGCCTATACATTCCTCCAGGGTCTTACCTGTAGGTAGGTCCATTTTCACATTCATTTTAGAGGGTATCAATCCTTTTCGATCTGTTTACCTTTTTAACAATTTTCTAATATTTGTGGCTCCTTCACTATCATCTTTGCTGCTTATCTATTGGTATGTTGTTATGACTACTTAATTCTCCCTGGTCCCGTTTGCGTGACCATATGGATGCATTTAGCAGCAGGTAGTGATCTTATGGAAGTGTATTTATATATTTATATTTTTATTGTCCCCGAGTTTTTGTTCCTGTTTTTCCTCATTTCGGGTGGTTTATGGGCAAACTGCCAGTATCCAATATGGCGGTTTAGCCTATTTAATCCCCTGACCTCGCACAGCACCGCCTAGGACCAACCCCCAGAGGATGTGAGTTATCACTAAACATGTAGGGGCCTGGTTTGTCCTGACGGTGCGAATGTTCGTATTGGTCCCTGGTGTTTAGATGGATCATCAGCGTTAGCTCTCCATCATACTGCCGGGTGACCCACGATCCGAGGAGGAATGTTCTGCAGGAACGCTGCGGCTGCATGTCATTGTTTGTTCCGCTGACATACAAAGTTTTTACATGTGAGTGCATCCCTTTTTATTTATTAAAGTTATACATTGGTAATGCACTATGGGAGTGTTTCCCCTTTTTAATTCCTTGGTTATATACTGGATATCCCTGTGACCTATGATTGGTTGTCCCCGGAGAGAGTGACCTATGCTCCTGCCTGGCCATTCCACTACATTGGAGGATCATTCTTTCATATGAGCGTTCAGACGCCTATAATCTAGTGGCAAGAGCTATTTGGTAAGGAGCCATCTCTCACTATATTGTCTGGTGGATTAATTTCTACTCCTGGGCACACCTGATCTTCACCCTTCTTCATTTGTTTGGAGCTTTTCCTTTCCTGGGAATCTGTTTCAGCCAATACCTTCCTTTGTGGACTTTTTTAGTGTTCATTTTTTAGCAGAGGTGGAGGACTTGAGTCACATGACTTGACTTGAGTCAGACTTAAGTCACCAGTTTGAAGATTTGAGACATGCTTGACTAAAATTAATAAAAGACTCGACTTGACTTTGACTTGGTATTCATGACTTGAGACTTGACTTTGACTTGAGACATATGACTCGAAATGACTTTACTTTTTTAAGTTATTAGGAATTTGCATTTCCTAAAGATGTGTTAAAGCAAAACTGATGTGCCTGTTATGTTTCTGACACCACAGTCACTTAAAACACCTCAGTGTGTTCTGATTTTTAGGACACGCTGTTTAACAATGGAAATACTTAACATGTTTTTAGTGACTGTGGTGTTGAAACATGACCGGACAAAGGATTTTGAGCAGTTTGGGCATTCAAAGTGTTTCTTTAATATGCCAAGAAAAAAGCACTAAGCAGTTTTGTTAATTTTGAAAATAAAACAAAACCTTTCCTGACCACTGACTTTTAACTGATTTAAAGGTGAAAATTGGGGTAGATCAGTATTTTGACTTGATTTGTGACTTGACAAAGATAAATGACTTGACTTGACCTGCTTGACTTCTAGCAGGGACTCGACTTGACTTGCTTGCTTTTCGCCACAGTAACTTGGGACTTGCTTGAGACTTGAAGGTTAAGACTTGAGACTTGCTTGTGACTTGCACATGTGTGACTTACTCCCATGTCTGTTTTTTAGACTGTACATGTTAACATCATACTTTGATTAAGTATAGGTATTTGTCATTCATAATCTAGCGCTACACCATTCTGTTTTTATTATTTTATTTGGAACTTGTACTATTGTTTCAGGTGTTAGCTGCTTCTCCTAAAGCGCAGTGTTTTTTCTGTTTTTATAGGTTACCACCCTACCTCTCCTCCTTGTCCAGTCAGAAAATGCTTTGCATTCATTGAGCAAAATACAAAGTATTCTGTGAATGGCACTCATGCTCTTACTATGCAGAAAGCATCTGCTCAGCATGGATCCCTGGAAATGAGTAGACTACTACAGGGGTTTCCAGCTTCCACAAGTATGAACTATGCATATTTACATGGTCTAAGCTGGATCAATCTAACTATGCTTTAAAATTCATACCTGAGGAATGGAACTTTGGAATCTGTGCTGAAAAAAAGGCAAGCAGAGGCAGAGAACCAGTGTTGTCTGTGGTTTTCCTGCAACTGATCTTTCTTTCTACAGCCATGGCCAACAAATTTGAATGACACAAATATTAATTTTTACAAAGTCTGCTGCTTCAGTATTTTTAGATCTTTTTGTCAGATGTTACTATGGTATACTCAAGTATAATTACAAGCATTCCATAAATGTCAAAGGCTTTTATTGACAACTACATTGAGTTTATGCAAAGAGTCGATATTTTCAGTGTTGACCCTTCTTTTTCAAGACCTCTACAATTCCCCCCTGGTATGCTGTCAATCAACTTCTGGGCATATGCATGCAGAAAGAAAGTGGCACTTCCAGTCTCAGGAAAGTAGAAACTTGAGTTTTATTTCTTCAAATCAAAAAGTCCAACATCGACATGTGCAAGACAAACAGGCTAGCCTGTTTGTCTTGCACATGTCGATGTTGGACTTTTTGATTTGAAGAAATACAGTAATCCCCCGCTACATCGCGGTTCAGTTTTTGCGGTCCCGGTAATTTGCGTTTTTTTTTGTAATGTTATTTTACTATATAAATCATTAAAAATGAAAGATTTTTGTGTTTTTCATAGCTCTTGCTCTGTCTCTAAGTATCTTTTATGTGTTTAAATGAGTTTCTATTGTTTTAAAAGTGTGTTTAAAGACCTTAAAATGCTTCTACACGTACAGTGACAGTAAAAAAATCATGCCTACAATGCATTTTAATAGGGTTTTTCTATTTCGCGGAATTTCACTTTTCGCGGCTGGGTCCGGAACGTAACCCCCGCAATGGAGGGGGGTTTACTGTAAAACTCAAGTTTCTACTTTCCTGAGACTGGAAGTGCCACTTTCTTTCTACATGCATATGGACTTCTTAGGTTGCGGACCTTGGTGAGCACCCAGTCTTGCAGGACTACTACAGTTTACTTGGGAATCCTACTGGCCCAGCTGTCAGCACTTTGAGCGGTGATTTGTTTCTTTGCTTCTTTTAATCAACTTCTGGGCCACATCCTGACTTGTGGCTGCCCATTCTTGCATAATCAATGCTTGGAGTTTGTCAGAATTTGTGGGGTTTTTTTTTGGTCACCCGCCTCCTGAGGATTGACCACAAGTTCTCAATGGGATTACAGTCTGGGGAGTTTCCTGGCCATGGACCCAAAATTTTGATGTTTTGTTCCCCAAACTACTTAGTTATCACTTTTGCCTTATGCCAAGGTGCTCCATCATTCTGGACAAGGCTGAGAAGCAACCCCACACATGAATGGTCTCAGGGTGCTTTACTGACACATGCATGACATGACACAGGACTCACCTTTCCTTCTCCTGCCAAGCTTATTCCGGATGCCCCAAGCAATCAGAAAGGGGATTCATCAGAGAAAATTCCCCTGGTCCTCAGCAGTCCAATCCCTGTTACTTTTGCAGAGTATCAGTCTGTCCCTGATGTTTTTTCTGGAGAGAATGGCTTCTTTGCTGCCCTTCTTGAAACCAGGCCATCCTCCAAAATTCTTAGCCTCACTGTGCGTGCAGATGCACTCACACCTGCCTGCTGCCATTCCTAAACAAGCTCTTCGCTTGTGGTCCCCCAATCCCCTAGCTGAATCATCTGTAGGAGACGTTCCTGGCGCTTGCTGTACTTTCTTGGGTGCCCTGAAGCCTTCTTTACAAATGCAGTAGAAATGTTTTTTATGGAAATAAGCAGTGGCGTTGGGAGGGGAGGGCTGACCGGGGCTATAGCCCCGAGTGGGCCCCCAAAAAGCCCAGAGTCTCATATTACTTTTTTAAAATGATTAGCCCTGAGTCACTTCCAAGGCGGGGTTGGTCGGGGCTAAATACCTCAGCAGTGTAATATCCATCCAGTGATTCGTGGGCAAGCCAGCGGCGGCTGCAATGAAAGTAAGTGGAGCTGTCATGATGAAGAACTGATATCGGGATGGGCGGGGCCAATATGTGGGGCTCCGCCCCTTTGTTCCAATTACCTTCTAGACAAGCAGCCGCTGGCCGGGGAGGAAGCTGGCAGGGGGCGGGACCAATCTCACATCTTCAGCCTGGGATGTGGCTCTTCAACCTGCATCTTGTAACATCACCACACTCTCTCCCATTCTCCTGTCAGGTGCTTACAGAACGGAGTTCAGGAATGATCCTCCTTCTCTACTGAACAATCAGATCTGCACACACAGGTCCCACCCTTGTACTTATTTCTTTTCCTACCTTTACCCTGCCCCTTTTTTAGGGGTACCACCCCATGACTGACCCCCTGTACTCCTCTCCATACCACCCCATGACTGAACCCCTGTACGCCTCTCCTCTCCATACCACCGCATGACTGACCCCCTGTTTTTTCTAATTTATAAAAAAAATGTTTGCCTATTTTTATTTTTACTTTTATTATTATTTTTTTTGTTATTTTTATTAATATTCATTTTCTTTTTATGCATTTCCATTTATATCATAAATCAATAATTCTTTTTAATCTATAATGTTATAATTAATACCCACCATTTTATAGCGGTAGTTTGCTACACATAGCTAGCTGGTACATCCTAATATAGCTAGTGTCATATACCCATCTTTTATTATCTAATATTACTACACATATTTTATATATATTAATATTGGTGTATTACTTTTCTAACTCTATTGTTATAGTAGATGGTTAAGCTGAATTTTAATCTAGCTATAATATTGTGACTTTTGATATAATTAATATAATGAGTTTCAGCCTATCCACATAGATTATTGAATAGACATATCCCCCTTTGTTGGTTCATTTGCATTCCCCCCCTCCCCTCCCCTCCCATTCCATTATTTAAATGAACATCATTGTCATTTGCTACTCTATTTGCCGTGAAGAAGGAGTGCGGCTGCCCCTCCCCCAGGCAGCACGCACGCTCGGAAACGCGTCGCATGCAGATGAAGTCATCCTCGTTCGACTAGCTACCAAGCCTCGCTGTCAGCAAATACATCGAGCCTACTTCCTGGTTTTCATCCCACCGTACAAGCCGGCCACGGCGAGGGGATCTCGGCTGCAGCAGGATGGATGCCTAGGACCGGATGATGTTCACTCCTCCACACTGGAACCTTGTTTATGGGCATGAATATATGCTTACAAATGTGTGTGTATAATTTTATCTATTAAACTTGTTATAAGAAAGTCTACACTTAGAGGCGCCTCTGTCTGTCTACGCTTTTTTACTAAGCTGTTCTTACTGTCCTGTACTGTGCCCTCCCCTACCCAACTTGTACTGCATCCTCCTTCTCCCGTGTACTGTGCCCTCCTGCCCCCCCCCCCCCCCGTACTGTGCCCTCCTGCCTGCCCCCCATACTGTGCCCTTTGTGTTGATTAGTCTTTGATTTATAGTATATTTTTTGTTGTTTAAAATCAAATGTGAAAGTACTCATAAAAATGTGTTTATTCTATCTACTATTTATACTTTTTTTTCAGTGCATTACTTTGCCTAGGCTATTAAGGCGCCCCTGCTGAACAGGGCTCTGTCTGACTCCGTTTTGTTCTGGGAGTGGCACGGAAGCTTCCATTCTGCTGCCAGAAAACAGCGCTGTATACTGTATGTGTTTGGGACTACATACAGTTTATACAGCACTCACAGCCTCTGCAACTGTTAGCAAATAGAAACAATGAAGTAAATAGATTGTTTGGACCAGCTTGGTTCAAACAAACTTTTTAAAGTTCCCTACAACATAAAGATCAGCTTTAAAGTGATTGCAAACAAACAACCCATTCAGTTTAAAATAGAAATGAAAGGCAAAACATTTATGTATAGATATAAAAAAACATTATAAATACATCTTTTCTTTTTTTATAAGTGATCACATTTCCTCTGTTCTCAGCTGCATAAGAGCTGGGGGGGGGGGGGGGAGGAGAAGCAGCAGCACACTGAACTTTCCTGTAAATGGCTGTGCAGCGGTGGCATGTCAGGACAAGTCTGATTATTGGAGGAGAGTACACTGAGTTCCCAGCATAGCTAACTGATCATGCTGTGCTATCCTGCTTAGTGTAGTCAGTTTTTGTAGTAGGAAAGAGGGACTGGCAGGAGCACCAGGGATTTCATGTAAAGGAAGCAATACAAAGAGAACAGAACTCGTTCTCATGCAAGTACATGGTACAGCAGGCATATATCAGGAATATGAAGTGTTGGAGTAACAAACGCTTTAAGCTAGCCATACACCAGTTTGTTTGAATTTTTTTGTTTTTGGAAAGTTCGTTCGATTTCCTAATGGTCAGTTTGGTCAAATTGACTTTAGTTTTAGGCTCAGTTCACACTGGGGCAGCTTCAAAGTCCCCCGACTATGTGTGGCTTGCAAATGACTTTAAAAGAAGTCAATGTAAGCTGCTCCAAAGTCACCCCCAAGTAGTGCAGGAACCTTTTTCTAAGTTGGAGCGACTTGAGTCGCTCCGATTAAAACAGTTCCATTGCACTGAATGAAGCGCGCATTGTCAGGCGACAAAGTCGCCCCAATGCGAACCAAGCTTTAGACTATAGTGATAATAAAATTTGTAGCAGCAGGACGTAATATTTTCTACAAAAAATTAATTTCTGACTGTGAATATGGTTTTCGTTCAGGACAAATCGTACATATTGTAATGAAACCTTTTTTATTGCATCTGGAAGTTCATTCAAATAGTAGATCTGGTCTTTCTAATGAAATTAGTTGACTCAGTTATGACCAGAAAGAATGTCCTGACAAATAATTTTTCATAATAAACATTCAAATGAAAACCCAACTGTATATTCGTTTTGGAAAGGGTGGGAAACCCCTGAGTTAGAGTGCTTGTTATATTTTCACTGCTATCGAGGGCACCATTAGAAAGATCAACTATAACTTTCTGTCCTGCTGATGTTTTACCAGATAGAGGGTGAAGGAATTTCTCCCACAGCAGCACAGACAAAAATATATATATATTTTTTAATTTTACAATATTTAATTGTATAGTAAAGTATAAGCAGGTTAGAACCCCAGCCAAATTAGTATTTCTGCCTATGTCCCTGTTGCAGATTTTTCCTCACTTTCTGTATTGTTTAACGATTGTCAGCAGGACAAGAGGTTAGAGCAAACCGCGCATAGCACTAAAATCCCAACAGGAGTTCCAGTCCTTCCCCACTGAATTTTCGGTTTGTTGTCTTATGTATCAGGAATTAAGGAGGAAACAATATGCCAAGATAGGAACAGCAAATAAACTACATGGTTTTCAAAAAAAAAAAAAAATGTCTGTTAAAACAATGCATACCTGTTGCAGTAATTCCGTCAGGTTGTCTAGACGAGCCAGATTGTGCTGTAACAGATTTGCCTGCAGTGCTAGCAATATTTTGACTAGTTGTTGCCACTGTTAGAGAGATGGCTGCCTGTGTTGTGGCTGGTACCGGACCTGCCAACGAGGCAGGAACAGATGCAATGCTTGTTGCTGGAACAGATGTAATGCTTGTTGCTGGAACTGATGCAATGTTTGTTGCTGCAACTGATGCAATGCTTGTTGCTGGAACTGATGTAATGCTTGCTGCTGGAACTGATGCAATGCTTGATGATGCTCCAGTGGGTGCTTTATTTGATGAAGTGGTAAATGTGCCTGGTTGACCAGCACTAGTAGCAGCATTAGGCGTTGTAGCTAAGGAGTCTGTCTTTGGAGGTGTGCTAACAATGGATGTGGCAGTGGTACCAGAATGAGAAACAGCAGCAATGGTAGTAGGTTGATTGGGAACAGGTGTAGGAGCCCTGGATGGCGTCACATTTGCTGTTGAAGGATCCTGCGAAGAACTAGAACCTGAAACATACCAAAAAATTGTAAGTTTAATTATTCCATTTATTACTATATTTTACTGTATGTATATTTTAATAAAGCCTGAACTTGACTAAAGTTGCAATAAACAGTTCATACCTAGCAAATCTATTTTCTTACAAGCATTTTCTGAAGAAATGATTTTACATACATTTTAGGTTGCACCATCTAGACACAAAATTCCAAATTCTTGGCTTTACAACTGATTAAAATTTTATGATAAACATGCTAAAGTTCAGATTGATAACATCTCCCTGTCATATTTAATATATTCTCATAGAGAGCATGCCACAAAATTTGTTAACGTCTGGTCTTGCTGGACACAAGGCACCTTAGACCCCTACTATTACAAATGTTGGTATCTAGCTCCTCTTTGTGTGTGCCCCTTATATCATTTTTCAAAATATTTTTGTCTGACAAATTCCTTCTTTTTTTCTTTTCCTTCTCCCTTTTCTATTTGCACCTATAATGTATATTGTGATGGATGTACCGCCTGGCACCCCGCCTGGGTGCCTCTGCTAAGATACAGCTTCCTCTACTCCAGAACCAGAAATCAGGTATTAAAGCTGAGAATTGCACCCATGACACCTCTAGCTAATTTATACTACACAAAATCAGATCAGAGCTTGATCACATTAAACCTAAACAATGCAAACTTTAAACAGTAATATCATCTAACAGTACATCTAGTGAACAGCTAGTGGCTAACAGTGACCTAATTAAATGGTGACCTATTTAACAGTAAGTTAATCGGCAGCCAGGCACCCAGACAAGCTTTCATTAGTCAGGGAGCCCATCCCAGACAGCCCGGCAACAAGTATATTACACATGCTGTCTTTCAGGTGTTTGGCTTTTACTTGTGTAATATGTCCACTAGAAAAGTCATCATAAGACAAAACTCATACAAGGTTCTAGCAATCTGAATAAGTGGAATTAATTTATCTTCATAGATTTCTTTTTTTAATCAGATCCTTTTTTTTGAAAATTTTTAATCAAAAAACATACAAGAAAAGAAAAAAAAAAACACTTGCGAACAAATCAGAGCAGAGCCATTACGACGTAATAGGTGAAGCCGTGCAACATGTGGTACAAGGCATCCAAAATTACACTGCTATACAGAAAATCGGTAATACCATACACATCACAAAATGCAGGTGTTATATCAAAACTAAGGCAGAGTGAAAACAAGGAAAGCATCTTTTTGACCAGGGGACACCCTTCTAAGGTATCAGAGCACAATTATGCCAAACTAGAGTGCATCTGGGATAATAGCTCTGAATCAAAACAAATGAAAAGATACAGGAAAAACACAAAAAGATAAAAACCAAGGTAAAGGTGGACTGCCCATGGATGCCTGCCATATTGACTTCACATCCTATAAAATTAACACATGTAATACAGTAAATAGTCTCCAAACCTCCTGCCCAAGCAATGTGTACCGAGTAGGTCTGTGCCCAAAGCCTCAGTCCTAAGAAGTGGTGTCACCCCACCCAAAATCCTATTAGTAACTAGTTGAAGAGAAGCAAGCCCAGGAACATCAAGCCATGGGGCCCAAATGCGTTCAAATTTCAATACGTTGCCCCTGTGTTTATAGGTAAGACTCTCCCTACCCTTTATCATGTTCACCTCAGTCATCCATTTTGCGTGCGTTGGATCCACCGGCGATATCCACTTCCTCACCAGTAGTTTCCTAGCAAGGAACAGCAGCCTGAGGATGGAATTATTTACACCAGGGGTATATTGTTCTTCATCTAACCATCCCAAAAGGCACATATTTGGATCCATAGGTAGATCAAGATTCCAAATAGAGTTAATGGAGGGCAGAACTTCCGTCCAGTAATGGTGTAACTTAGGACAATGCCAAAGCATATGCAATAGGGTCCCCGTGTGGATTTTACACATAGGGCACAGGGGAGAATCCCTCCTGTGCTAACTATGCAGTCTCTGCGAGGTACGATATGTGCGCTGCAAAATAAATAGTTGCGTGAGCTTCTGTGACGAGGTCAGGGATACCTTGAGAACAATATCAAGGATACCCGCCCACTCCTCAGAAGAAATATCACCCAGGTCCTTCGTCCATCCATCCCTACACTTAAAGGTCATAGCCCTTGATATCTGAGCCATAAAGCTGGAGTATAACAAAGAGATCTGTCCCTTTCTAGTCTATGACTCCACCACGTGAGTCAAGAGAATGGGGTCGCAGAGTCCCCAGGTGGGGTCCCTGGCCTGTGCCGCCAGGGCATGCCGCAATTGTAAGTACTGGTAGAAGATGGAGTTAGGGAGTCCAAACTCCACTCGAAGTGTCTGAAAGTCCTTAAGTACACATCCCCGATATAGCTGTGAAATAAGTCTCACCCCACACCTGTCCTACTCTATAAAATTCTGCAATTTAGCCAGTTCAGGGCAGTTAGTGTTGTTCAGAATGCAGGAGTGCCTAGAGAACCCTCCATACCCAAAATGTTGCTTGGTTCTATGACATATCCTGTCCAGCAGAATCAGCGTGGGATATCGAGAAGAACTTCTCAAGTCACCCGCCTCTAAGGATTCTAGGAGATCACTATTCGGCAGTAATGAGGTAATGATGTTCCGAATGGGGTCAGAGTCAGAGTCACTAGCTATGATATTTATTACATCATCAATATCACCTGTTTATATATTGATTAAGTATTTCTGGCGCAGCACTTTTATAGGTATTTGCATATTATTTGTGAGGTGTTACACAATTTGTGTTTGCAGCCGGATTATTGCACTGATATTTGTATACTTATTTGCACCAGTATTAATTTGCTGTTTCAATTGTTTATACCATCTTTGGATTTTTCACTAGTTGGTTGCGCTGATAATTTATTGATTATTAGTTTAACATAATTAGCCAAGTTAGGGTGTACTATTATGCCTAAATATTTAAATTGGTCCACCACCAGAATTTGGGAAGCCGCCTGCGGTAATGGGCGCTCCAGTGGGTCCAGCGGTAGCAGTACCAACTTGTCCCAGTTGATTTGGAAGCCCAAGAAGGATCCGAACCGGCGAATCAATGCCATTAAGCCCGTGAGGGAAGCATCCGTGTCACCCAAAAAGAGCATAAAAAGCAATCTTCTCCTCCCTTGTGCCCCTCCTTAACCCGTGAATCGTGGCATCTTGCCTGATAGCTGCCGCAAGGGGCTCCACCGCCAGGGCAAACAAAAGGGGGGACAACAGACATCCCTGCCTCGTGCCCCTACTGAGAGAGAACGACGGAGATAGCATATTGTTTATGCAGACACAGGCAGTAGGGGCCCCATACAGCAGCTTAATCCAGGAGATAAAAGTGGCCCCTAGCCCAAATTTCTCAAGCACCGCCCACAAATACTGCCATTCCACGCTATCAAACGCCTTAGCGGCATCAAGGGACAGCACGGCCCTGCGGCCACAGTTGTCTGGGGGTATTTGCATGTTAAGAAGCAACTGGCGTAGATTAATAGTGGTAGATCGGTTGGGTATAAACCCTGACTGGTCTCTGTGGATTATTTTAGCTATCACCTTGGAGAGGCGCAGTGCCAGAACCTTAGTAAGTATTTTCAAGTCAGTAGTCAGGAGCGATATCGGCGATAAGATTCAGGTTGGTCAGGATCTTTCCCAGGCTTCAGTATAACAACCACCACTGCCTCATACATCAAGGCAGGTAGTGAACCCTCCTCAAAAGCAGGCGTAATAGTGTGAAGCAGCTCAGGCAGCAAAACCCCAATGAACTTTTTATATAGCTCCACGGGGATCCCATCCCTTCCCGGTGCCTTGGAATTAGGAAAAGTAGCTAGCGCCGCCTGTAGCTCCTCCAATTGAATGTGGGAGTTCAGGAGTTCGCGGTCCCTAGCAGGAAGCTCTGGGAGATCAAGCCCCTGCAGGAAGTCCTGTAATTCCCCTGGGGCATACGTAACTTTGGAGGTGTACAGGTCCTGGAAAAAGGAGCGGAACCCCTGCAATATGGACGGAGTATCAGTAACTACGTGGGCCGTGGGAAGGGACAGTCTATGTACAATTGATGAGGGTCGCTGCACCCTAGATATAACAGAAAGCATATGGACAGTTTTTTTTCCCCTCTTCAAAATATGCTTGAGAAGTAAAAAACCTCTTGTGATCTGCCTGCCGTTGCTGAATCAAGCGATAGAAGCGTTGCGCCTCCATCCATTGGCTCTGAGTGTCTGCCGTAGGCGAGTTCAGATATGCCTGCTCCGCCACCAGCACCGCTTCACTAGCAAGGCGCAATGTCTGCCAGAGTCAACAGTCGGGATGCCAGAGCCGATGTGAGACACGTCCTGCTACATGAACGGTCAAGCCACGTCCCCATGTTCATAGATTTCTTGAGGGAAATTGTTGATGTCCCAAGTGGAGGAGCTTTTCCAACCCAGTCTGCAGGAGGGCCATCATATTTTCTCTGACCATGAGCCCATACAATATTATTATTACACCTTTCCATACATTCTGGAAGGGAAGCTTTACTGTCTTTATTCAGAGAATTATTCCAAGCCTCGCTCTCAGCATTCATCATGTTTTTGTCCATCATTAGGGAATGATCTACTCTCTCCACGGGATCAGAGGCTGAACTGAGCTCTTTTCCATGCTCTGACTTGGAGAAGCAGACTCCTAAGTCTCCTCCATGGGCCATAATCAGTGGGTAGAATGCTAGCCCCTAGTCCCCTCCAAAAGCCCCTGTCCTGGATGGGTCTGTCACATTTATCTCTTGCATATAAGCCACATTTGGCAATGCACAGTGAAAAGCACCAGCTGTATGTGCGTAATTGTGCATGCTCTTTCCATTGGTAATGAGATACTGAGCCATTGCCTTGTTTTAGTTGTTTATTTTTATTTCTTATATTTTCTCTACATTGGTACGTTTAGTGACAACAAAGACTTTGTGAGGTATTGCTCTGTAAAATCTTCTACATCATTCCCACCCCATACCATTTAGCTTGTACTTGTTTCTCAACTGTAACATTGAGCTATCCATTCCCTTTGTATACTTACTATACTGTGCAAATGTCCAATAGATTTGTTTGAAAAAAAAATGGTAAAATCCAACAGCTGGCTCTCCACACTTAGGGCTGATGCACACATTTGCCATCTGTGTTGTCGCTTTAAAATACATGCATTTACGTGTTAACATGCATTCTGTTAAGGCTGCCCTTTCAATAGGCTGCCAATGCACCACAACAGCTCAAAAATGCACATGACTCCTTTTTAGCAGCACAGTACACCACAATGTGCATTCTGGTGTGTTGCGGTGCATTTCATATTTCCTGGTATTGTACAGTGCATTAGGGTGTTATTAAAAAAGCTGATGCATTTTGCTGCACATTGTCACAAAAGTGTGAATGGGCCCTTATATTATAAGATACAAAGAGTTTCATCCCATATTCCCACAGAAAAAAAAAAAGTTTTGTATTTAGGTGTATTTAAGTGTCAGCAAGGAACAGTTCGGACAAAAATCAAAATTTTTCTTAGTCACCTGTATCCCATTGGAGAAATTGCCTTTTACTTCCTATCCCAGATATACAATATAAAGTGAGAGGAAATATTTTCAAAGCGAGGCGATATCCCCTCTAAGGCTTCGTTCACACTGGGGATTGGGGAAGTAAAAATATGTGGCTGACCTGCATTACTCCCAACTGGATGGAAATGAGGGACACCGATTAGCAAAATTATGTAGGCATAGGACACACCCCATGTCACACCACCCTTAACCACTTAAGCCCCGGAAGATTTTACCCCCTTCCTGACCAGGCCCTATTTTGAGATTCGGCACTGCGTGACTTTAATGGACCATTGCGCGGTCCTGCGATGTTGTACCTAAACTAAATTGACGTCCTTTTTTTCCCACAAACAGAGCTTTCTTTTGGTGGTATTTGATCACCTGTGCGATTTTTACTTTTTGCGCTATAAACAAAAAAAGAGCGCAAATTTTGCAAAAATAACAATATTTTTCAAATTTTTTTATATGAAATTCTCCAAAAAAAAATTTAAAAATCAAAATTTTTTAACATTTTAGGCCAATTTGTTTTCTGCTACATATGTAGCAATAAGTGTATTTTGATTGGTTTGCGCAAAAGTTATTGCGTTTACTAAGGGAAAGATTTTTGTCATTTTTTTTTTAATGAGTAATGGCGGCGATCTGCGATTTTCTTTGCGGGACTGCGACATTGCGGCGGACAGATCGGACCCTTGACTGACATTTTTGACACTTTTGGGGGTACCAGTGACATTACTACAGTAGTCAGTGCTATACTTATGCACTGTGGGGTACCAGTGACATTACTACAGTAGTCAGTGCTATACTTATGCACTGTTACTGTAAAAATGACACTGGCAGGGAAGGGGTTAACTTTATTAGACATCCAGGGGTTAGGTGTGTCCCTAGGGGCGTGCTTCTAACTGTAAAGGGGTGTGGCTAGTTGTGTAACAACAGAGACATACGATCCTACATAGCAGGACTGTATGATCTCTGTTCTTACACAGGGGAGAATGACAGGCGGCTTTGTTTACATCAGCCGCCTGCCTTTCTCCCTCTGCACCGGACGATCGCGAGTGACCGGCGGACATCGGGTCCGCCGGTCACACGCGCGGGGATGTGCAGGAGCGAGCGGGGGCGGAAGCGCTAGCCCCCTAGAGCCTCACAGGCTAGCGACGTAGTCCTACGTCGCTTTGCCTGTGAGGGGCTGACTGCCGCAGTAATTATACTGTGGGCGGTCGGCAAGTGGTTAAAGGAGAATTGTAGAAAAAAAGATTGGTAAACCCACAAGTGCTTTTTTACCACTACTATTCCTTTATATTGGCTTTTGGAGTTTACAAATGTAGCAATTTAGAAGCAACTGTGAAACATGTTTTGATAGATAAGTCGTGTGTTTTATATGCAACTATAAAGATCAGCCCAAAATAAGGAAAAATTGCAGAGGAAAGAGGGACAAAGGGTTTGTTCCACATGAGAGAAATTCCCTCGAAATCAGGAGCTGTGCATTTAGCATCCTCCAAATTCTCCCTCTTAAATTGGATGCAAAGGTTTAGGTTCTTTTGCCTTCCTGCATTGTATGCAGGAAAGTAAAAAACCTTTTGTGGGCAGCAGCCCCCCTCTAATACTTGCCTGAGCCCCATTGCGATCCAGCAATGTGCAGGAGAGCCTCGGCTCTCCAGGGACTCTCTCTCCTCATTGGCTGAAACAGTCAATCAATTAATCACGGCCAGTGAGCCACTGAGAAGAGAGAGGGGTGGGGTCGAGCCGTGGCTCTGTGTCTGAATGGACACGCAGAGCAGCGGCTCAGGAGCGAGCCTGCTTGGGTGCCCCCAGAGCAAACAGCTTGCTGTGGAGGCACTTAGCAGCAGGGAGGGGCCAGAAGCGCTGACAGGGGGACCCGAGAAGGGGAGGATCGGGGCTGCTCTGTGCAAAAACCATTGCACTGAGACGGTAAGTATGACATGTTTTTTTTTTTTTTTTTTTTAAACTTGTCTTTAATATCACTTTAAGCTGCAAAGGCAGAGGACAGGGATGTACACATCCCATTACTGTAATGCTTTGCATTGTGGTGTGGCAAAAACGATCCCTCTAGTTACTGTCGGCGGGCATTACCACCCATTGAATGCAACCCATTTAATCAATTGGGGCGGGCCACATCACAACCATGTGCACACAGTTGCAGTGTGGTGGTGCAGGTTGTAGTGATTAAAACATGTCGAAAGGAGGCAAGATAACGCCTCACCACTGCCTGTCAAATGCCCTCTGAAAAGCAATCACTTTTTAGAGAGCACTGCTAGTATAAATGAGCCCTTATATTTCTCATGGGAACAGGTGTCCTTATTGGAGGTTTTCCCATAACCTCCTGTTCTGGTGACAATGGAAAATCATTGCTCTTCCATCAATTTATTTCTCAGTGACAATGGTCACCAGGACAAATAGGAAAGGGCAAATCTGCCCAGCAGGGAGACATGCAACAATAAACTTGGTGGAGGTTCTAACCATTCACAGCTCTGTCTAAAACTAAACAAAATTATGGTATGACAATAATGAGGTGTGATGAACCCCAAACTGAGTAAGGGGAATAGGCAGTTATACTGGTCTCAGTGCCACCCTTATATTGTTTACCCAGGTCAGCAATTAAACATCAGATTGATCACCACCATTCTAGAACACAACCAGCTCCAGCAGATCAGGTTGTATAAATAAAACGTCAGTCAGGAATCAATCCTACTTAGCCCATGATGATCTGCAAAACCTCTTAATGGAATCATAGTCATATAGTCGAGTCAATATTCACACGACTTTTAATTATGCATCGGTGTAAAATTACTATGACGTAAAACCTGTAGCAGAGACCTTATCAGGCCATAATGTATGTGGTAAATTGTTTAGAAGAGTAGTTAAAGAAATACTTATTTCAGTATGGTGTTTTATTTAAAAGTGGTTCTAAAGACTAAAGTTTTTTACCTTAGTGCATTATCTGCATTAAAGTATAACCTTTTTTTTAAAGTTTTGAATAGAGCGGAGATGGAATAGAACACCTGTCAATTTTTATTGCTGTCTGTGCCCCCATTAGGGAGATTCACCCTCTCTAATTGTATATTTTACCATTATCATTGAAAATGAACGTAAAAGACAATCCCAAATTTTAGGTTTTCCTCAGAAAAGTAATAGAGGGAAATCTTTCAATGGAGACTCTGGGGGTCCCCAAGAGTTCGCTTTAATTTGTAGAAATTTCCTCTCACTTTCTGTTTGGCTATGGGACAGGAAGTGAAGGCAAATTTCCCCAATGGAACAAAGTTGGCAAAAATAAACCTTACAGGGGTTATACCCTCCCTTAATCTACCTAAAATGAAAAAAATGTTTTGCCCATAGTTCTACTTTAAGAAAAAAAAAAGTTTTAGGTGTAATTCCCACCCCCCATCATCCAGTGCCGCACACAAGGGCATCGGCACTGCTCTTTCTATCTCACAGTGTGGCTTGGGATCGAGCCCACACCAGTACCCCTTCTAGAAAGTGGCTTGCTAGTGGGTATCGAAGGAGGGAAGAGCCAGAAGCACTGGTGAGGGTACCCAGAAAAAGAAGATCTGGGTGTCTCTATGCAAAATCTTTGCACAGAGCAGATAAGTATAACATGTATGTTAAACAAATTCTGAAGAAATCCGATTGGATGAAACGCGTCAGTCGGGACGCTAAAGACACAAGTATGCTATGAGCCGCGGCAGCTTAATAGGTACACTTTGAAACTGTTATTCGTTATATCTTTGTAAGTACCAGTTCAATACACTTTGTGTTTGTTTTCCGGACCTTCACTATGTGCTGCTTCATCATTTTTTTCTAGTGGCTTCACCTTTGTGTGTGAGTTCACACACTGATACATTCAGCGCAAAAGTGGGGTCTGCATGAAGTAGTAATTTGGACTAAGTCCTGTCCAGTGCAAGAGATTGATGTGAGTCCGCCCATCTAATTATTAATGCCGATCATGGTGTATTTTCTACATACTTATTATCCCCTTTGGCTCTGGTAAGGAGATTTGGTTGGCACTGTACTGAAACTTACTAAAGAAACTGAGCTGATGCTGCAGTGGCCTTTTCTGGGGGGATCAGACCGGCCTGGGGGTAAATTGCCCTCCTTCCCCCCGGCCCAGTCCGCCCCTGCACTGTAGTGTGGTGTGCTACATTTTCACACTGAAGCTAGTGTTGGGATCTTGTCTCTTCATTCTCATCAATGATTATGGACTAATATGTTTTTATCTATAGCGCTGCATATGGACTTTTAGGCCCCGTTCACATTGCAGCGACCCGACTTTGCCGGGCGACCTCATAGGTCGCGGCGCGCTGCTCGCCCCGCGACCTCGGAGCGGCCGGCACGGACTTCATAACATTGAAGTCTATGCAAGTCGCTCTGGGTCGCCCCAAAGAAGCTCCGGACCCTTTTTCTAAGTCGGAGTGACTTGTGTCGCTCCTATTAGAACGGGTCCGCAGCTTCTCTATGGAAGGCGACCTATGGCGACCTGTGAGGCGACCAGGTCGCCTCACAGGTCGCCCCAGTGTGAACGGGGGCTTACATAACATGTATGTTATTTTGGAAAAATAAAAACAGAAACTTTAATAACAATTTAACTGCCAGAAACAAAATTTTTTTTTTTCTATGAATCCTGATACATTCATAACAAGAGCCTACCCATATGTAACAGAAATAAAAACCAGCTTGATATTACAAATGCCTGTGCTATAATGACCTGGATCGCAACACCAATATGTTGTAAACATATATAGATGATAACTAATAATAATTATTGTAATTATTAGTTTTACTATGGTAACAGGAGTGTATATGATGCACAGTCCTCTACTCTAAATTAATCTCTGCAGCAACTTGATTCTCCAGAGAGTTAGCATTTATTGGATCCCAAAATAGATAACAAAGTCCACAGAGTACTTGCAAATATTACAACGATCACAAGCCTTCAGAGTCCCATTCAAAAAAATGCAGTCCATTTCTGTCATGGAAAGCATAGAGGCACTCCACCCATCCAGCATATACAGTATATCCAATCTAACCAGTGTCTATGAATGAAATAAACAAATGTCCTTATTAGATGTGTCAGCTTCTATCCATAATGGATTGCTATGAATCACCAGTGAGACCCTCCACCTAAAGCAGCACACGCAACTTCTTACCAGACTTGGAGACCCCACATTATAGGAGGTCTAATAGGCTTGTGGCTGTGTGAATTTGGGAATAAGCATCATAACTTCCAGGGCAATCTTGAACACCTTTACTAGAATGTAAAGGTTCCTCCTTCCTTCACTTGTCTGCCAGCAAATAGTAATTTAGTAAAAAAGAACAAGCACCTCTAATAGTGCAGTACTTCTAGGTTTATTGAAGGTAAAATTAGATAAAATCTACTCACAAATCCTCCACTGAACCATACGTGTAAAACAAACGATGTGTCCAGCATGCACAGGGTAATGTCAGCACAGGCGCTGTCCCTATATCCCCCTATATACAGTATCTCACAAAAGTGAGTACACCCATCACATTTTTGTAAATATTTTATTATATCTTTTCATGTGACAACACTGAAGAAATGACACTTTGCTACAATGTAAAGTAGTGAGTGTACAGCTTGCATAACAGTGTAAATTTGCCGTCCCCTCAAAATAACTCAGCACACAGCCATTAATGTCTAAACTGTTGGTAACAAAAGTGAGCACACCCCTAAGTAAAAACGTCCAAATTGGGCCCAATTAGCCATTTTCCCTCCCCGGTGTCATGTGACTCGTTAATGTTACAAGGTCTCAGGTATGAATGGGGAGCAAGTGTGTTAAATTTGGTGTTATCACTCTCACTCTCTTATACTGGTCACTGGAAGCTCAACATGACAAAGAACTCTCTGAGCATCTGAAAAAAAGAATTGTTGCTCTACAAAAAGATGTTTGAATGTGAAGGGAGTGCTGATAAATAAATAAATAAGCTGCAACTAAATCCGATTACCCTTTGAGATAAATATGTGTATAAATTAATAAATATATAGTGCGCTAAAAGTTAAAAACGGTGCATACAATAAGTGTAAAAACCAATTGACTAGAATGAGATAAAATGGGATCTTGAATGCAAACAGTCCATAAAAGTTCATAAAAGTCCTAAGGTGCAATAAGTCACATCGGTGCTTAAATGAAGGATCCCACTTCAACAAGTGAACTCAACAAACAAAGGATGCTTGCTTTAGAAAGTGCAGGTGTTCCCCTTACCAGACGGGGGAAAATAAGGTGCAGAAATCTCCAAACAAACTTATGTGCCGTGATAAAGATAGACCAGCTCTGCCCACCTCGTGAACAGTCAAGAGTACATATCCTCTTACCAGATCAGATTATTGGCATAGATGTAAATAACCACTGGATATCCTTTCACCATCTACTGTGTCTAAACCGGATGTCCCCCCAGTTTTGGCTTTCTGTTGTCCCCTGAAGGTGAAAACTTCGCCCCGGTTTTCCAGATATACCCCAAAATGAAAAGAGGGGGGACTAATAGTGCATTATCCTTATGCTTTATTCAGTAAAAAGACCAGATACACTTACATTTAAGATGGAACAAAAACGCTTGCTGGAACACTGTTACTCCGTGGCCACCTGCAGTGCGGTCCGCGGATTGGTTAGTGGCGGCGTGCCTCCTCTCTGACGCATTTCCACCGAGCGGACTTCTACCGAGATAGGAGGGATGCCCGCGCCATCACTTCCGCCTTTAAATACACATATGTTAGACCCAGTTCTTCCGGTGTCCGCAATAAAAACCTGGAAGTGAGCTCTCATGTGTATGAATCGCTGTGCAGTATTATCTTATATTAGGGAATATTTCTAAATATAAAAACATCTTAAATGTAAGTGTATCTGGTCTTTTTTCGGAATAAAGTATAAGGATAATGCACTATTAGTCCCCCCTCTTTTCATTTTGGGGTATATCTGGAAAACCAGGGCGAATTTTTCACCTTCAAGGGACAACAGGAAGCCAAAACTGGGGGAACATCCGGTTTAGACACAGTAGATGGTGAAAGGATATCCAGTGGTTATTTACATCTATGCCAATAATCTGATCTGGTAAGAGGATATGTACTCTTGACTGTTCAAGAGGTCGGCAGAGCTGGTCTATCTTTATCACGGCACATAAGTTTGTTTGGAGATTTCTGCACCTTATTTTCACCCGTTTGGTAAGGGGAACACCTGCACTTTCTAAAGCAAGCATCCTTTGTTTGTTGAGTTCACTTGTTGAAGTGGGATCCTTCATTTAAGCACCGATGTGACTTATTGCACCTTAGGACTTTTATGAACTTTTATGGACTGTTTGCGTTTAAGATCCCATTTTATCTCATTCTAGTCAATTGGTTTTTACACTTATTGTATGCACCGTTTTTAACTACATAAAGATGGCCTAGGCTACAAGAAGATTACCAAGACCCTGAAACTAAGCTGCAGCATGGTGGCCAAGACCATACAGCGGTTTAACAGGACAGGTTACACTCAAAACAGGCATAGCCATGGTCGACCAAAGAAGTTGAGTGCACGTGCTCAGTGTCATATCCAGAGGTTGTCTTTGGTAAATAGACGTATGAGTGCTGCCAGCTTTTCTGCAGAGGTTGAAGGGGTGGGGGGTCAGCCTGTCAGTGCTCAGACCATACTCCGCACACTGCATCATAATGGTCTGCATGGCTGTCATCCCAGAAGGAAGCCTCTTCTAAAGATGATGCACAAGAAAGCCCGCAAACAGTTTGCAGAAGACAAGCAGACTAAGGACAAGGATTACTGGAACCATGTTCTGTGGTCTGATGAAACCAAGATAAACTTATTTGGTTCAGATGGTGTCAACTGTGTGTGGTTGCAACCAAGTGAGGAGTACAAAGACAAGTGTTTCTTGTCTACAGTCAAGCATGGTGGTGGTAGTGTCATGGTCTGGGGCTGCATGAGTGCTGCTGGCACTGGAGAGCTACAGTTCATTGAGGGATCCATGAATGCCAACGTGTACTGTCACATACTGAAGCAGAGCATGATCCCCTCCCTTTTGAGATTTGGCCGCAGGGCAATATTCCAACATGATAACAACCCCAAGCACACCTCCAAGACGACCACTGCCTTGCTAAAGAAACTGTGGGTAAAAGTGATGGACTGGCCAAACATGTCTCTAGACCTAAACCCTATTTAGCATCTGTGGGGCATCCTCAAACGGAAGGTGGAGGAGCGCAAGGTCTCTAACATTCACCATGAAGGAGTGGAAGAGGACTCCAGTGGCAATCTGTGAAGCTCTATTGAACTCCATGCCCAGCAGGGATAAGGTAGTGCTGGAAAATAATGGTGGCCACACAAAATATTGACACTTTGGGCCCAATTTGGACATTTCCACTTAAGGGTGTACTCACTTTTGTTGCCAGTGGTTTAGAAATTAATGGATGTGTGTTGAGTTATTTTAAGGGGACAGCAAATTTACACTGTTATACAAGCTGTACACTCACTACTTTACATTGTAGGAAAGTGTCATTTATTCAGTGTTGTCACATGAAAAAGGTATAAGAAAATATTTACAAAAATGTGATGGGTGTACTCACTTTTGTGAGATACTGTATGTGTGTGTATATATATATATATAATCTATATTATGCATCTAGGTAGCTTCCATGCATGCAATACCATACCTCCCTACCGTCCCGAATTTGGCGGGACTGTCCTGGGACTTGAATTAAATCCCGGTGAATCAAAGCAAGTTCCGGCACTTGGCTCCAGTAATTGGTCTATCAGGGGTGCCATAGTGCAGGCAACACCAGCCTTGAATCTCCAGGGCTGGGACAGAAGCCCTGCGCATAACAACTTTCTGGTGGGGGGAGGGGGGGGGGCGCAGGTGATTCTGACTCACAGTGTTTATAAAAAACACCCCACCAGGATAAAGCACCTCAAAGGCTACTATTGCGGTATAAAATATAATTTATTGGAAATTAAAAGTACAAAAAACAGCACAAACACATTGACTTTATCAGTTAGCTAACCCATAGAGGGGGAATCCCAGCCTCTAAACATTCTCAGACCTGCTGTCCCACCCAAGCAGCTCTCCCACCCAGAAAACTCTCCCCCCACTCCAGTGTCCCAAAAGAGGACCCTAACACCAAATCTCCCCTCAAAAAACCCCGTCCTCCCCTCCACCGGCCGATGGAAACCTCCAAAAACACTCAAAATTTACCTGAGATGCCTATACTGTTTGCTTTCACAGACATGGATTAGTCTCTTTCCTGCTACACTTGTATTCACAATAGAACTGTATACAGTGGAGATCGCTTCAGTATACTTACTTTGTGAAGCAGGCAAGATCAAGTGTTGGGGCAACCGCTTGCCCTCAACATGGGGAGGGTGCTTTGGGGTGCCCCCCAAAGCACCTTGTTAATGGGGACAAGTATCTCTTCCCAACAACCCTGGGCTGTGGTTGTGGGGGTCTGCCGGTGGGGGGCTTATTGCTATCGGAATCTGGAAGCCCCCTTTAACAAGGGGCCACCAGATTCTGCCCCCTCCTATGTGAATGGGTATCGGGTACAATGTACCACCTACCCCTTCACCAAAAAAGTGTAAAAAAATAAAAACCACAGAACTTGGTAAAGGAGGCTTCCAGATTCCAATAAGCCCCCACCCAAAGACCCCCACAACCACAGCCCAAGGTTGTTGGGAAGAGGCCCTTGTCCCCATCAACATGGGGACAAGGTGCTTTGGGGGGCACCCTAAAGCACCCTCCTCATGTTGAGGGCAAGCGGCCTGGTATGGTTCAGGAGTGGGGGGGGGGCTCGCTTGCCCCCATCCTGACCTACCAGGCTGCATGCTTGGATAAGGGTCTGGTATGAATCTTGGGGGCCCCATGCCATTTATTTTAAGTTTTGGCATGGAGTTCCCCTTAAAATCTATACCAGACCCAAAGGGTTTAAATTCTGTAATAGAGTTTACCTTAACCACTTAAATGCAGGGCACTTTCGCCCCCTTCCTGCCTAGAACAATTTTCAGCTTTCAGTGCTCATTGGCATCTATGGGAAATATTGGTCAGCTTGGCTTGGCACTGCTCCCTGTCTTTAACATTGGCATCTATAGGAAATATTGGACAGCTTGATAAGGCACTGCTCCCTGTCTTTAACATTGGCGTCTATGGGAAATCTTGGTCAGTTTGACATGGCACTGCTCATGAACTATAAGTGACAGGGACACAAAACTTGAGGAGCACTGAGAGGGAACCCAGGACTACAACATAGCTATACAATTAAAAAGTGGAGTATGCCTGTACACTACACTGACTGCACTAAACTAACTCAACACACTATCCATGAACTACCTGCCTAATCTCTATTATCACACACTATACACGGCTGCCGTGTAAGCAGCAGCCTTATATAGTTTGGGGCGTGGACTTAGCACCTGAGCCATGATTGGCTAAAGGCACCCTGCCTTTGGCCAATCATGGCTCTGACAGGACATTGTGCTGTTATTGGCCAAAGCATACAGGTCACGTGCATACTTTGGCCAATCACAAGCACTTAATACACTGCAATCGCGCAGTGCACTATGGGGCGCTCATCTGCGAGCAAACGTCCCGCCGAGCGCCCCCAGGTGTTCGTGTGTTCGGAGAACATCGAGCCCATCCCTACCAGGTACGTCACTGGACTTCAAGTGATTATACAGGGATGATGCCTGCAACTGCTGGTACTGTTTTTTTTAGAGCTGACATTTGGTACCCTTGTAAAAGCAATTTTAATGGTTAACTAGCTTCTGGATCACTTTTACAAGCAGCAGAAAGGGCAACCCCTGCCACCGTCCCAAGTTTTCTCAGCCTGTCCTGTAGGAAACGGGGGGGGGGGGGCACAGTTTGCCATTTTTGTCCTGGGCATGGGATGACCTTGACCTGGCACTGCACATCTCTTGCCCCGGGTTCCTTCAGTTATTGCATATTTCTTTGGCAGCTTTCCCTACTGGCTGCCAGTACAATTACTCACTGTAGAGCAGAGCAACACCTCTTCCTCTCTTCTCTTCCTCTGCTTTGATGTCTGACGTTTGATGTACACAGAAGTCAGGGGGGAGGGACATTGCTGTACTGCAGCTGCATTTATCTGAGGTCTGTCACTATCTGATGAAAAACTGAAGATTTAATTAGCTGCTATAAATACTGCATGGAGAGCTTGCAGAGGAGGGGGAATTATTTGGGAGATGGGGAAATAAGAGAATATGTGCTGGGGTGCTTTTGGGGGAAGAACTTTGAAATCCAACTCCCCCCACCTTCTAGGACAACTCCTCTCCACTCCCAAAGTGCCCAAGCACAAAACCTACTATTTCACCCCTCCACCAAATCAAAGAGATGCTGGCTGCCACAAAGGGGCGATTGTGGCTTCTGGTACCCCGGACACCCCACAAGAGATGTGGGGCGATTGTCTGGGCACCCATTCTCACACCTCTGCTAGGCAAGTTAGGGAAGCCCAGTGCCAAAACTTGTTCTGGCACTGGGCTCCAGGACACAGCCCAGATTTGGGAAATAGCAGGATTTTGATTGAATCTAGAGGGGGGGGGGGCACTTAAAATTGGGATGGTTTAGAGGTATGGATTTGTAGCAGAAGGGGGGGGGGAGAATATTTGTTTGGGGTGTGAGGGGTTTGGGGAGAAATTGTGATACAACTGGAGAGAGCATTTGTACTGGTGTGGGGGATTGGGGGGTTAAGAGGATTTGTGCCAGGGAGGATTGGGGGGGAGAGGATTTGTTCTTTGATGGGGGATTATGTTAGAAGGGGAATTTGGGGGAGAGGATTGGTGCTGGGGGGTTTGAATAGGGGTTTGTGCTGGGATGAGGATAGATTTGTGCTAGAAGTAGATAGACGATTTGTGCTTGGAGGGGGCGTGACGGACCCAACCAGGACACGGGCTTTTCGAGGGGACTGCAGGGTGGCCTCTTGCCTACTGACTTTGAGAGAGCAGATCATTCTCTAATGATGGATAACCATGTGATGAAGACTGAGAGTGAGGCTTGAATTATTTCTCTGAATAAGCATAATAAAGCTTTCCTTCTGGAGTGGATGGAAAAGTATAATATTAATCTTGTACAGGTTAAAGGTCAGAAGGAATATGGTGGCCCTCCTGCAGACTGGGTTGGAGAGGCTCCTTCACTTGGGACTGAAATATTTATCAACAATATCCCTTAAGAAATCTATCAAGATAAATCAAATTCACCTTTTCAGACTGCTGAAACATTGTATACGTTTTGTCTCATAGACATAGTTGCCAGACAGTCTGGGATCCCTGCTTAATCAAAACCTTTTCTGAAAGAACAAGAAAAAGTTTGGGACTTTGTATGAGGCACTGCCTACCAACAACTAGATGCCTCCATCCCTATTATTCAAAGACAAAAAGGGAGGGGGGGAGGAAGGGGTAAACAGATATAGGACAATTGGCCCATAATATAATATTATATAATAGGTAAAATCACATAGTAGCGATATTACAATGGTCAACTGCCTCTATCCCTAATGTGGGAATGAAGGGGATTGGGGAATAAAGGGGAAATTGGGACTTTATATGAAGTGTGTGAAGACAGTTGTCACATAAAATAGGTAGAACATGATATTATAAGACAACTATTTTATTAACGATTGTCATCAACTTTTTTCTTTTAATCAAAACCTTGTCTAGGTGTGAATTCCAATTTTTAATTGAGTCACCTATTGTTTCTGTCTGTTGGCTAAATTGGCTAAATCTTGGAGGTTTGTAAATGATGGGATTAGCCTTGTCACAACTCTACCTCGTTATCTAACTATTGGGTGATGTTTTGGGTAATATTTGGTTTTATTGTTCATGTGGTGACTGACCTACTTTGGAAGTGTATAAAAACCTGTATTTCTGTACAATAAAGAGTTCCAGTTTGCATTTAAGCTAGTGTCGCCTAGTCTTTGGTTCTCAGCTATAATACCTTCTTCGGTCCAGACTGATGGAAGCTATATCTTGACGGATGCACCCAAGCTGGGTGCTGGACAGTTCCATCACAGGGGGCTTTGGGTAAAGGAAGATTTGTGCTGGAATGAGAAGTTGTGTTGGGAGGGGGACATGGGGATGAGACGTTGTGGTAGAAGTTTGGGGGGATTTGTGGGGCTTGGAAGGAGGTTTGAGGGAGGGAAAAGGATTGGGTGTGGGAGGATTTCTATTCGAATGGGGGTTGTGCTGGAAGGTGGAGGAGAATTTATTCTGGGAGAGGGACTGGGGGGGGGGGATTTGTGCTTGCTTGGAGTAGAAGAAGATTTGTGCTGGGAGGGGGGAGTTGAGGGGATGGGGATAAGTGCTGGGATGGGGATGAAGGGGGGTAGTGCTGGGAGGGGGGTTTGGGGAGGGTGGATGAGGGGGTAAGTGTGGAGATTATTCCTTTTTTTTGAGGGGGAGGGGGGTGGGTGGTGATTTTTCTGAAAGGGTAAAATGGGGGTAGAGTATTGCTTGTGGGGGCAATTTTGCACTCTCTTTATCCCTTACCCCTGGCTCCTACACTTTTTTTTGTTTTGTACTCCTAACTCCTACTATGCACACACCTGGACCCTGTTCTTTGTGTGTCATGGACTTCTAAACCCGGCACTGACTACAGCACTCTGTGAGTTTTCATGTTCCTGGTCCTTGAACACATTGCATTACACAGCCTGGACCCATGCACTCTCTTTTGTATCCTAAATCTGACACTACCTGCAACACTCCCGAACCCTGCACTCTGCTTTACACACTTCTGCACTATCTACATTTACTGTACATTACATACTTCTCACCAAAGTGTTCATTGTCTGAACAGTTGCTGGTTGCTTTGGAGTCCCTGAGTATTTAATGAAGTTCTTCTTTAAGGTGGGCTCATACCAAGTATTAGCTTTCTGTCTATTTTCAATGTGCAAAACCATGTGTAATGGAAGCTTTTATTTTAAAGCTTATGCTGAGGTCTGTGAGACTCTTGCTTGTGACACAACAATCAAAGCATAGATACAAAGATTGTTTAATCATGTCCCTTAAGCTCCTCCCACTGTTAAAAGTCTGGCCACACTTATTATTTGCCGTGGTGTGTTATGCGCTCTGCCACTCCCCATCTCTAAGGTGTTCCTCATTCTTCCGTTCAAAAGTTGGGAGGTATGTAATACTGTATACTATCTTCTAGGCCTGTGCCTCCATACTATTGCTCTTTTAGCAATCAAAATCTTTTCATGATATACAGTTTCTTTCCCCCATCTACTAAGATGTAAAAGCAGCTCATTGGTTGGTCAAACACTTTTTATCCTAACATAAAAAGGCCCTATTAAGGCAATTATAACATTGACAACCACTGTTACTTGCAACAGTAAACAACTGAACATATGACCAGTGGAATTAGCATAGTCTGCCAACTCAGTGATAGAGTAACCTGATGACTTCCCTTTTATTGTGTAAATCAGGGGTGGGGAACCTATGGTTCGGGGGCTGTATGCGGCCCCTGAAGTCATCTGGTCCCGCCCCCCATGCAGCTGAGTCTGTCTCTCAGCTGATCTGTCAGAATGGAGCCGATGCTTCCTGTATAGTTCCTGCTCCGTTATGACAGTCTGAGTGAGTCACAGGCGGAGTGATATCAAATGCACTCCGCCTGTGACCAATACAGAAAAAATCACCTCTTTCTCCAGCATGGCTCTGCTACACTTCTCCTTGCCAGCATTTCCCGCCAGCAGCACACACAGCAGTACCAGCCAGAGCCAGCAGTACCAGCCAGAGCCAGCAGTACCAGCCAGAGCCAGCAGTACCAGCCAGAGCCAGCAGTACTCACAGCAGTACCAACAGTACACACAGCAGTACCAGCAGTACACACAGCAGTACCAGCCAGAACCAGCAGTACCCACAGCAGAACCAGCAGTACTAGCCAGAGCCAGCAGTACCAGCCAGAGCCAGCAGTACCAGCCAGAGTCAGCAGTACATTCAACAGTGCCAGCCAGCAGTACCTACAGCACAGTACCAGCCAGCAGTACCTACAGCACAGTACCAGCCAGCAGTACCCACAGCAATACCAGCCAGCAGTACATGCCAGCAGTACCAGCCTGAGCCAGCAGTACCCACAGCAGTACCCGCCTGAGCCAGCAGTACCAGCCAGCAGTACCCACAGCACAGTACCAGCCATCAGTACCAGCCTGAGCCAGCAGTACCTACAGCACAGTACCAGCCTGAGTCAGCAGTACCCACAGCAGTATCAGCCTGAGCCAGCAGTACCATCCAGCAGTACTCACAGCACAGTACAAGCCAGCAGTACCAGCAGTACCCACAGCAGTACCAGCCAGCTGTACCCCCCAGCAGTACCAGCCAGCTATACCCACCAGCAGTACCTGCCAGCAGTTCTTTTCAAAACTTACCACCACAAAAAAGTCGTCTGTGCTCCAGACTGACCGATGCAAACCTGGAAAACCTGTTGCGAGTAGCAACATCATCAATACCAGCTAACATTACACACTTCACCAAAGAGAAGCAGTTGCAGCCATCACATTAGGGGTGAGATAATTAAATGTTTGACCAAATATAACAGGCTAATTTTTAAGGTGATAATTTTGTACGGCCCCCGAATGGTTTTATAAATACCCAAATGGCCCTTGGCAGAAAAAAGGTTCCCCACCCCTGGTGTAAATGAATAAATAGACTGCAATTGGTCTGTGCATGTTAGGAATATATATATATATATATATATATATATATATATATGTATATATATATATATATATATATATATATATATATATATATATATATATATATATACCAAAGTCATACACATGATAGTGCCAGTTGGCCAGTTTGAGAGGAAGCCTATTTATCTACTGGTGTGTTTCTGTATTGTGGGAGGAATTCTATACAAAAGAAAATATACATTCCACAAAGATAGTATCCTGGTTGGGATTTAAATCCAAGAGTCAGATCCGCAAGGTAAAAGTGCTAACCACTAGGCCAAATTTCATGTACAGGGAACTGCTGTCCTCTACTCTTTGTATTTGTAAATAGCTTTTGTATGTTACTTACCACAGAGTTAGTTGGTTGATTTTTTGGGTCAGAAACCCCCAAAAAAGAGAAGTGGAGAGAGGGGAACTGAGCCACATGATTTTACATACACAGGAGCTGCTGTATTTGACACAGACCAAAAGCAAAGACTATAATGCCAGTATTTAACCACTTTAGCCCCAAGCCCATTTTTGACACATTTTGTTCACAAGTTAAAATCAGTATTTTTTACTAGAAAACTACTTAGAATATATGTAATGTTTGGGGGTTCTTTTAGCAAAGACTCTGGAGAATAAAATGGCGGTAATTGCAATATTGTTTTTCACACGGTATTTGAGCAGCGGTCTTTCAAATGCCATTTTTTTGGGAAAAATTACGAAAAATTATATTTCACTGCATTTAAAAAAAACTAAACAGTAAAGTTAGCCCATTTTTTTGTATATTGTGAAAGATGATGTCACGCCGAGTAAATAGATATTTTTAATTTTAGACGCCGCCTCCGGGTTACGTCATCGGAGACCCGATCGAAGCCGCATCCGCCTTTGATCGGGACTCCAATCAGCCGGCGGACGCGCCGGCTGGTTGCTCGGCGGGAGGGGACGTCCCCCCCGCTTGTTGGGGTAACGATCTAGCGGCTCCCCCATCTAGAGGTTTCTTTTTAAATAACCATATATTCCCAAGTACACTGTATGTGCATAATTTTACTAGGACTCCTATTGGGCCTTTGCATATATTACCTCTTTGTACATTGTATCGTTATTAATCTTTTCTTATATAAAGCTCATATTATTTGCATACTTGTGTGTATTTATAGACTGGTTATTGTGTGTTTGCCAACATTCCACAATGTTATTGCATAGGATACAAATTAAAGTTGGGTATCTGGGACTTTTGGGGCACAGACCTTAACCAGATTTATATACAGTATATAATCAGTATATGATGAACATTTGAAATTTTATTACTATAAATATAATATCATAAATAAAAAATAAATAAATTAAAAAAATTATTCTCTGATTTAATAGTGTTACATTCATCTTTCATCAAGATATCCATTCTAATAGATCTAGAGTATGGTAATATCCAAGAACAAAGCTTGAGTATGTAGGATTCCACTTAGGAAAAAAATAGTTTAGAAGTTTACATTTTCTCAAGGTCAAATTGAAAAACTCAAGACAGCCGGCAAAAAATGACAATCATACATTATCAGTTAACATATTTTTACTTTCCAGGTTTATCCTGACACAATAAATCAGCCAGCTGTGTTCCATTTTGTATGTGACTTCTCATTGTCCATTCTAAATCATTTGTGTTAAGTCAAGGCTATAAATAGTAGAAGAGGAAGTGAGAATAATATTCAAGGAAATTATGGAAACACACCCCATTCAGACAGGCGGGCAGACACTTTTCATGTACAATGCTGGCAAATACTTCACTTTCTGTTAGTTATTCAAATGGGAAAAGACAAATGGCTCAAGGTGGGTTTGAGGATGAAATAAACAAAGTCACAAACTTGTGTTGTGTCTTTACTGACATTTTACGTGAATGGGTAGGGGTACTATGTACCCCATACTCATTCACATATGGTGGGGGCTCCGATCTTGTTAAAGGGGGGCTTCAAGATTCTGATGAGGACCCCAGGAATGTTTTTTTTTTACATTCAGCTGTCGGCAGGGAAGCCCACTGACAGCTGATGACTTATCCATTGGTAAAGATGCTGCAGCCGGTTTACTGGCCTGTTCCTTAACAACCAGCTGATCACTGGTTGTTAAAGCGGAGTTCCGGGCACAGAAACCATTTTTTAATAAACATACCCCCGGGACAGTCAGGGCTAGCACATTCCACAATGGCTAGCCTCTGATCTGTCCCGGTTCGCACTTACCTGCAAGAAGAAATACTTACTTATAAAATTTCTTCCACAGCGTTTCCATCTCTCTTGTGGGCAGCTGAAGCCGGCGCGATCCTCTTCCGCGTCTTCTTCCGCGTCCTCTTCTCCCAGAATGCGCCTGCACCGGCCCCTCTCGTCACTTCCGGCTCGGCGCCGCATTCCTCCACAGCTTCTGGGCATGCCCAGAAGCTGTTCAGCAGGGAATGCGGAAGTGACGAGCGGGGCCGGTGCCGTCGCATTGATTCCTGGGAGCGATGACGTTCAGCTCCCAGGAATCATCGCGAAGGAGGAAGTGACGGAGGAGCCGCGGCACAGAGGGAGGAAGTACATTGAAGTGAGTATTTTCGATCTTCAATTACAAGGTGAGTTTTAAAAAAAAAAAAACCTAACTATCCAATTCCTTTTCAGGTGAAGGTGAAGAAGCGGACGGGCACAAAAAAAAAAATATCGATTTTGTGCCCGGAACTCCGCTTTAAGGATTCCTGCAGCCTCTGCTAAACGCTGGACACTGAAGTTTAGCAGAGTTTAGTAATGTTTAGGAGCTGTCAGCGTTTTTTCTGCCAAAATGCTGCTGCTCCAGAATGCGCTGGCCCTAAGGTTTTTTTTACAGCTTTTAAACACCTATGCCACTAAAAGCTTCTAAAAGCCTATGTGTGTATGGACAAATAGAATAACATGGAGAGGCTTTTTGAAGCTGTAAAAAAACGCCTGACGCTGCTAAAAGAAGAAGTAAAAATGCACTCCTATGAGGCCTATAACATGAGGCCTATGACTGGCTACTTGGGAGTGGAGCAGGTTTGACTGTATGGGGGGAATTGTTGATACAGGTTTGTGGACTCTGTACTGTCAGCTGACCAGCAAGGCCCAGCAGGTGGAGTTGAGGAACCCAGAGCAGAGATTGTTTAGGGAGGCAATGCAGACTATTTTACAGCCAGCTACTCATTCCTGTTCCAGATAACCAACTGCCTGGTGGGATGCACACGCCGCAGGTGTGTTCCTAACAATACTTTTACAGTGAAGTAAAAACCTAGATTAAACAAAGAAAAGGGACAGCCCAGAATTTCAGCCTTTAGAAAGGGTTGAAAATAATAATGAAAAAGCTGTAGTCAATAACAGGGATCTGCCCTCCCTTTTATCAGCTAAGGATACAGCCCAACCACCGTTCCTCCCTACAATCCCCCCTATACAGGCCTCTCTTCAGACATAGGAGTCAGAACTTCATTGTCCCCCCCCCCCCCCCCCCCGGTAAGAAAATGAATGAATATCCCCTTACTTACTATATCAATATCTAATACCATCCTTTTAGAGTTCAAACACCCATAAAGGGGTTTCAAAGCATTAAAGGTCTTCATCCAAGGTCTTTAAAAAAGTCCCTATTGGAGGCATCAGGTGGGTGGGGTGGTGACATCACCACGCTGGCTGGAACTTTCTGTGCATTCACAAGAGCTTCCTGACAGTGACAGATGCTATACTAAAGCTGAATACACACTATACAATTGTCTTTAGATTTACCAAAACCATATAATATGAGGTCAAATCTAAACACTTTCAATTTGTGTGCAATCAGGCCCTTGCACTACATAGTTGAAGGTAAATCTAAAGGAAATCTAACAAGAAAAGTTGTATAGTGTGTATCCAGCTTTAGCCTTGTGAAGCTGATGTTTATACATTTCAATGTACTTAGATCCTTTTTTTTTTGTAATAAAATATTTTGCGTAATACACTATGACCAATACCGCTTGCTTGTGAGGAAGAGGAGAAGAAGTAAATATAGCTGTTGTAGAAAAGCGCCCAGAGCCCTGCTTTATACAAAGCTGTTCAAGACCTCGCATATGCTGTGTTGTCCACCCAAGAAGGTGAAGGCAAATCTATAACTCATGGTAGTGGATTGGACTGAATACACAGTGGAGGTGGAAAGAGTTCACTTGAAAGATTCGTATTACTTTTGAATTTTCACTATTTATGAATACATCAAAAATGTATTTTGTACACAGGACTATTGATTAGAAATTGTTTTCACATGTGAAGTCTTTTGGAAATATCACTTAGTTGTTGTATTTGTTGCATTAAACAATTGTAATCTGAACACGGAACTTTATCACATGTTGATTTTATTGGTGAGTTTTTGATTTGTTTTATATATAAGCTCGTGTGAAAGAAATCACAAATATATTCAGTCAGATATTTTCTTCACCTATTTTGAAATTGATTCACACATTTACTAATATAAGTGCTCGAAGAGCTCCAAAATGTCCACAAAGTGTGTTAAAGTGCATTAAGATATACATTTGTTATGCATATACCATATTTCTGCACATGAACACTTTATTGTATACATTTATGATTGCTATATATTTTGTTTTGCAAAGGCAAGCACTGTTTTATTAGTATTCTTCATATTTCTGAGTTTTACACTTGGTGAACAGCAGCTGCACATTATATCATTTTAATTTGTTATATTCCTAGTGCGGGTTTATTTGAATATTTTTGAGTTACACATTTGTTTTGTGTATATAAGTGGGAGGTTTTTAGAAAGTGTTTGAGTTGATCAATGGATGTGGGAGCAGCTTTCCCGTGCACTATATTGAATTGAGGGAGTTTACACAGCACTGGATATATTTATATATCATTTTTACTATTCAGTATTGAAAAGCACCAGCAATAAAAATAGACTTTATGAGAGAGGGGCTTTGGCTGGCTTTGTTGCCATAATGTAGTGAACATTTTTGTTGCTGGAGGCCGTATGAAGCAAGTTACACTTCTAAATTGGAAAAGATGTAGTTTTCATGAGCATGTGTGTCCCCCACCATAACCTTTAATGTAAAGTAGTTGACTGAAAAGTGTGCATCTAGAAAAAGCTCTTTAAGAGTTGTCATTTTCTCATCCCTGTAAGAAAAAGAAAGTTTGATGGGCGCTCCTGCTGGGAGATTGGTCTCCAATAAGGAAGTCTTGGTGGGAGAGGTGCAACCAGACTGATAGGTGGACTTCAAGAGTGCACAGATATGTGGGGCTGACACACATCTGTGTCAGCTCACCCCTCGCCCCTCCACGCCATGGCTCGCCCCTCCGCGCCATCATGCTCGTGCGGTCCATCAGTGAGGCATGCGTTCCACTGCTGCCTCGGTCTGATTCAGTCCCTCTGATTAGTCCTCCCTGCAGCGTCATCTCTCGGCTGCTGGCCAGCTTGAGGACGGGAATACCGTGGACCAGGAAGGGACCCCTGAGCTACGAAGATATACACCAGCCTTCATGTAAGTTTATGTGTGTTAGTTATGGAATAACGTTACATCTGCTATACTGAGCGGCACCATTCTTCCCCCTATTTTCTCGTCCCTGGTGCCCCAAAAGGAGTTTTTAAAATGCAAGAGGGTTTATATGGAACTTACAGTATTTGTATCCTGTGGGAGAAAGAAAGTTGCTTCCCTCTCCTTTCTACGCCCTCCCCTCATCCACACCTCAGCAAACTGCAACAGGTGAATGGGTAAGGGGTTCAAAGTGTCACTTAGTCAAAGGAAGAGTTACAGAAAAACACTTATATGCACTTAACGACAATTCTAATATTCCTTAAGTGCAATTCACAAATGGCAATAATGTAATTAAACAAGATGCATGGCTTTTATACAACTAACAGTATTATATGGCCTCGTATCCATAAAGTCATACAAAGTAAAGTTGGGCACTTACCCAAGTGGGTTTTATTTTGTCTGTAAACCAAACCTTTTAGCACTGATAACTGGTTGTATTAATGCCTGATTTCAATCGAGTTCACTAGTAACTCATACAGTATATAAGCTATCTTGGCAATGGGTTGTCTAAAGTTGTTGTCATTTGACAGATTTATACTGAGAAGAACTGATCATGAAAATGGAAGATTGTAATGAGTTTCAACCTGCTGGCTTACAAAATGGTGAGAGATAAGTCTTCCTATTCTGCTCCCCACCAATATCTGACATCTATTCCTCATGTGTTGAATGGAACTATCCTTATCAGTTCGGCACACATTTACCACAAGACACTGCAGTATGTCCTGTCCTAAAGAGACATGCTAAATGCCATTTACAGCCATTCATTCAAAGAAATATAACTGCTTCACTTTGATAAAAGAACTATAGAAACACTATCTGTTCACAAAAAAAAAAAAATGTCTCTGTTCTGCAGTATAGCTGTTGAGAAGTTTGTTATCCTTTATTTATTATTGTATATAAATCATTTAACAAGATAGAGCTATAATTACTACAGATAACGGGATGTTATAATTACCCATTTTTACAGGAAGCTTTGTATTGGGAGCCTCTTTACTTGGGGAAAATGTGACCACTGTAGACTATACCGACGTATGAGAGCCAGAAATAAAACATGAAGGCTCATTGAGGTTAAAGGGGAAGCCACATCAAGCTTAGGTGGATTCACTAGCTGAGAACGTTGATAAAGTTATGGAAGTAAACCTGGAGTGCTTCATTATGTTGCAAAGAAACGCACTAAAAACAGTAGGTGTGAACCATGAGAAAACCCCTCTCAAGTTAAGATATCTTTACTTACATTATGGTGTTGGGCTGCTAACGCTATTTCATTTTTTTTTTTTTCCAATAAAAGCTTTATTGAGAAATATATAATCAACAATGACAAAAAGTAATGTAAACACACTATTTCAAAGCATGCCTACAGGCCTACACCCAAAAACAGCAGTTCAATATATTGCAGCTTACATTTTCTTAGCTGTGGTGGCTGCATTCGTTTTCTAGATTCAGACTTTTTTTTCCATTATTTTCTCCTGGAGATTCTGCCAGTACGCTGTTTCTTTCATACAATAACACTCACTCAGCCTACTATATAAAGATAACAGAACAAGATAGGACTACCTGAACCTCACTCTGTGATCGGCAGGGTCCTTTAGTCCTCAGAATAATATAACAGTCATTGGTGTGCACAGCCTGCCCTATTGCATTAGGTTGTGCACCCCAAAACTCAAACACACATGCCTTTCTCTGCAGCCTCAACTGCACGGGATAGTAAATGAATGTGAAGTGCTGTGTGCTGAGCAGCTTGCTGTTCATTCACAAACTGAAGCATAATAAACAGTTTACTATGCTTCAGTTATGAATGAACACAGTAAGTGAGTGTGTTCACTGTGTTTATTTAGAAAAGGAAGAGGCCAGTAAATTAAATATTTACTAGCACCTTCCCCCGCTCTCCATCCTGAAACATTCCCCACAGCAGCTGGGAGGAGAGGAGGCCAGCAGGGCGGGTGGGGGCAACACAGGGGGAAGCCCGGGCAGTAGGGGGAATCTGCACCGCATGTAGTGATTAGGGTGTGCCCAGGAACACCTGTCACAGCCCCTACACAGGCCTATGATAACAGTGCACAACTTCTGTCTGGTTCAGAAAGATTGTTTTTGCATTCATCAAAAACGTTTCATGGTATATTTAACAGACCAAGAAAAATAAGATTGATAAAGATAAGAAAATAAGGTTTTACCTTATTTTTTATGGTTTACATAGCCTTTGCAACATTTTGCAACACTTTTATTCAGGCAGTTAACCACTTGCCGCAAGTACATATACTGCAGCGGTCAGACCCTCCTGGGCAAAGTGACGTACCGGTACGTCACTCGCTCATGAACCAATAGGGGGTGAGCGCGCACCGCCGGAGGCACGCTCCCGACCCCGCTCGTTCCCTGACATCCCCGTGCGAGTGACCGGCGGCTCCGATGTCCGCCGGTCATTCGCGATCTCCCGCTGGAGAGGGAGAAAGGCAGGCGGCTAATGTAAACAAAGCTGTCTGTCATTCTCCCTGGTGTAACTGCAGAGTCTATACGATCCTGCTATGTAGGATGTAGGTCTCTGTGGTTACATCAAAAGCCACGCCCCTTGACAGTTAGAAGCACGCCCCTAGGGACACACTTAACCCCTGGATCTCTAATAAAGTTAACCCCTTCCCTGCCAGTGTCATTTTTACAGTAACAGTGCATATGTACAGCACTGATTACTGTAGTAATGTTACTGGTACCCCCAAAAGTGTCAAAAATGTCAGTCAGGGGTCCGATCTGTCTGCCGCAATGTCGCAGTCCCGCAGATCGCCGCCATTATTAGTTAAAAAAAACCCCAATAAAAATGACATAAATCTTTCCCGCAGTTAGTAAACGCAATAACTTTTGTGCAAACCAATCAAAATCCGCTTATTGCGATTTTTTTTTTTACCAAAAATATGTTGCAGAAAACAAATTGGCCTAAAATGTTAGAAATTTTTGATTTTTACTTTTTTTTTTTTTGAGAATTTCATATAAAAAAATTTGAAAAATATTGTTATTTTTTCAAAATTGTAGCTCATTTTTTGTTTATAGTGCAAAAAGTAAAAATTGCACAGGTGATCAAATACCACCAAAAGAAAACTCTGTTTGTGGGAAAAAAAGGACGTCAATTTCATTTGGGTACAAGGTCGCACGACCGCGTAATTGTCCGTTAAAGTTATGCAGTGCCGAATTGCAAAATAGGCCCTGGTCTTTGAGCAGCCAAATCCTCCGGGGCTTAAGTGGTTAAAACAATTCACAGCATACCCTTTCGTTTTAGCACTGTTAGGCAGCCCATAGATTAGTCAGATTTTTTTAACTAAAAAAACTGACTTGATTCCCTCATCCACACACGTGCTTGGGATTGGGGAATCCTCCCCAGTGAGCTTCTGTATTCTGACAGCGGGGAGACTTCCCTGCCATCAAAATACACCGATCAGCATTGCAGGCTATAGTCTGCAGTGCTGAGCAAGTGGGGAAAATTTCAGGCAAAGGTAAAGAAGTTGATCGGTGGATCAACATCTGTACATCCTCCCTGCCCCTACATGGATTGAATGTTGGTCGGTCCATGTGGAACTGGCCAAATTTTGATCCATGTATGACCAACTTCATAGTTATTGCTAACAATCCAATATAAGCTGACTTGATAACTCTCCTTTCATGTTATATGTCTGGTATGTGTGTAGTGAACATTTTTGTTGCCTGTCTGCTGGCCATTAGGGATGGGTGAACAGTTCGGGCCGAGCATGAGTTTGGGCCAAACATTGGTTGTTCACCTGTTCGACGAACACCCGAATTATCAGGGCATTCAACCTTTTTGTCCGGCACCGAGTGACCACAATGCACTGTGCCGCTGCACAGTGCATTGAAAGCTCTGGTGGACTGAAGCATTGAAAGCTTTGCCCAATCAGGGCACAGACCACTGTCAGAGCCATGATTGGAGAAAGTAATGATGACTCTTTCCAATCATGGCTCATATAGGCGTAGAGAGAGATAGAACAGGGCTCTGTTCAGAGCTACTAGAGAGTTAGTGTGCTATAATGTGCTATTCTGATTCTATTGTCAGTGAGAATATAATTTTAGTGTGAATCTAGTGATAGTTCAGTCAGTGTGAGTGTAGTAAACGTTCATTTTAACTTTAGTGTGAATCTAGTGATGGCTCAGTCAGTGTGAGTGTAGTGACCTGACCATTCATTTTTACTTTAGTGTCAGTTTGTTTTGTCAGGGCAAGTTTACTGATAGTTCAGTGCATTAGTGCACATTTAACAAAGCATATATCAATGCATTACTGCACGTTTAATGCAGTATATTTCAGTGCGTTAGTGCCCGTTTAACACAGTATATTTCAGTGAGCTACGTGCCGTTTAACGCAGTATATTTCTGTGTGTTAGTGCACGTTTAACGCAGTATTTTTCAGTGCGTTACATGGTGTTTACCACAGTATATTTCTATGTGTCACTGCCTGTTTATCGCAGTAAATTTCTGTGCGTTAATGCAATTTCACTGCAGTATATTGTAGTGTGTTGGTGGAGTGTGTCTGTGTAGTGATTGTAGTGCACCAAACATCACTTTCCATTGATTAACCACTTAAGCCCCGGAAGATTTTACCCCCTTCCTGACCAGGGCCTATTTTGCGATTCTGCACTGCGTGACTTTAACGGACAATTGCGCGGCCGTGTACCCAAATGAAATTGACGTCCTTTTCTTCCCACAAACAGAACTTTCTTTTGGTGGTATTTGATCACCTGTGCGATTTTTTGATCATGCGCTATAAACAAAAAAAGAGCGACAATTTTGCAAAGATAACACTATTTTTCACATTTTTTTATATGAAATTCCCCCCCAAAAAAATGTAAAAATCAAAGTTTTTTAACATTTTAGGCCAATTTGTTTTCTGCTACATATGTTTGGTAAAATAAAAAAAAACAAAAAGCGTTGACATCGGGTCCGCCACTCACACGCGCGCGCGGGGGGGGGGGTCCGTGAGCGAGCGGGAGCGGGAGTGTGCCTCCGGCGGGGCGCGCTCGCTCCCTAGAGCCTCACAGGCTAGCGACGTAGACCTACGTCACTTTGCCTGTGAGGGGCTGACTGCCGACGTAAATAGTCGTTAGGCAGTCGGCAAGTGGTTAAAGTGCATCCACGTACATATTTTCACAACTTTATTTAATTTTGTTAGAAGCACCTTCCCATCATGTCTGGGAGGCCAACAAGGAGAGACAGACATTCCCATGGCACTGTGAGGGGGCCAGTAGCGTATATGTCCACAGGCAAAGGTGGAGGTGGTCAGTCCTCTGGCAGGCCATCATTTCTTCTGTTTAGTGATGTTGCCTGTGCTATCCAGTCACAGCATGCAGAGGAGGTAGTGGACTGGCTTACTAAACCATCCTCATCCTCCCCTGTTACCCAAGCAGAGACTAGTGCGCAGTCCACTGCAGCTGCCAGAGTGGCTAAATCTGCCTCCTTGTCCACAGCTATTCCTGTCATAGCCTCAGCATCAGGCATTGAGGAGTCAGCTGAGTTATTTGAACACAGCATCAGACGCTTGCCATAGGCGTGCGCAGGGGGTGTGCCGGGTGTGCCTGGGCACACCCTAATCACCCTGTGTCTGTTAGTGTAGGGCCAGATCTCCATCTTTGGCACTGAGGGTAGTGAGATACTCGGTGGAGAGGCGGCTGTGCTGTTGGCTCCAGCAGATAGTGAGGCTTGCCAGAGCCGCTCAGTGTGTGTGACACTGTCAGGTAATGTTACTGCTTGCAGGGGGAAAGACGAGCTGTCAAAACTCAGGGGTGATGTCGGGGGTGGGGGACCGAGCAGCTATCAAACACCAGCCAATGGGATGGGGTCTGGGCGGCCGCTTCGTTTATTTGGCTCCGCCCCTTTCTTAAGCAGCCCAATCATTGGCTGGTGTTTGACAGCTGCTCGATCCCGCCCACCCCCGACATCACCGCTGAGTTTTGACAGCTGGGCTTTCTCCCTGAAAGCAGCACATACATGAAAGTGTCACACACAGTGGGGTACCAATGGGAGGGGGGCAAGCCCTGGGGGGTGTCAGCCGGCGTGCTCTGAGATCCTGCATCGCAGTGTGAAGGCAGCTGCAGTGGCAGCTCCTTCAGTCCCTGCTGCTAGCGGGGGTGGAGCCGCGATGGGAAGAAGGGGGCGGAGCCTCAGCGGGAATGAGGGGACGGAGCCTCTGCAGGAAGAAGGGGGCGGAGCCTTGGCGGGAAGAAGGGACGGAGCCTCGCCGGGAATAAGGTGAGTGCGTGCCCATTGCCCAAGTGTGTGTGCTGGATAGGAGGGGGATGGGGAAGCTGCATATAGAGGAATTCATATTTCCCTATTCTTTCTGCAGGCAGACTGAGCGCTTCTTGTAAGTCTCACTGTCTGCTGAATGTGAAACTCCCCCTCTCCCCTGTTAGTGTCCATAAGTGGTGCCCAGTAGTGCCACCTATCAGTGCCCAGTAGTGCCACCTCATCAGTGCCCACCAGTGCCACCTATCAGTGCCCACCAGTGCCACCTATCAGTGCCCATCAGTGTCACCTAATAGTACCTATCAGTGCCCAGCAGTACCGCCTCATCAGTGCCCACCAGTGCCACCTATCAGTGCCCACCAGTGCCGCCTCATTAGTGCCCATCAGTATCACCTAATAGTGCCTATCAGTGCCCAGCAGTGCCGCCTCATCAGTGCCTATCAGTGCCACCTATCAGTGCCCAGCAGTGCCGCCTCATCAGTGCCACCTATCAGTGCCCAGCAGTGCCGCCTCATCAGTGCCTATCAGTGCCACCTATCAGTACCCAGCAGTGCCGCCTCATCAGTGCCACCTATCAGTGCCCATCAGTGCCGCCTCATCAGTGCCCATCAGTGTCACCTAATAGTACCTATCAGTGCCCAGCAGTACCGCCTCATCAGTGCCTATCAGTGCCCAGCAGTGCCGCCTCATCAGTGCCACCTATCAGTGCCCAGCAGTGCCGCCTCATCAGTGCCTATCAGTGCCACCTATCAGTACCCAGCAGTGCCGCCTCATCAGTGCCACCTATCAGTGCCCATCAGTGCCGCCTCATCAGTGCCCATCAGTGTCACCTAATAGTGCCTATCAGTGCCCAGCAGTGCCGCCTCATCAGTGCCTATCAGTGCCACCTATCACTGCCCAGCAGTGCCGCCTCATCAGTGCCACCTATCAGGCCCACCAGTGCCACCTCATCAGTGCCCATCAGTGACATCTAACAGTGCCTATCAGTGCTTCCTATCAGTGCCACCAATCAGTGCCCACCAAAGCCGCCTATCAGTAGCCATCAGTGATGCCTATTAGTGCCCAGAAGTGCTGCCTATCAGTGCCACCTATCAGTACCCATCAGTGCTGCCAATAAGTGCCACCTCACAGTGCTGCCAATCAGTGCCCATCAGTGCAGCCTCATCAGTGCCAGTCAGTGCTGAGAACAAGTGCCTATTAGTGCTGCCTATCAGTCCATATCAGTGCCTCACATGTAATTTCACCTGTAATACTCATCAAAAGGAAAATAAGGCATACATCTTTTTCAAAACTTAGCAGTGATGGTGGAACCCCTCTACAGATATTTGCCATACAATTTAACTTAAGTGCAAAAACTTTTTAGTTGGAAGGTTTACACCAGTAGAGCACTTTGGAATTTTTATTTTTTAGATTGTTACACTTAATTTTATATGTTTTAGTTACTATTATAATGTAAATTATTGCACTTGAAGTTAATTTTACACCACCCATGCTAAGTCCATGTCTTTATGGACCTTGCTTTGTGCACTGGTGCGCAGTCACGTTGGAACAGGAAGGGGCCATCCCACAAATTAGGGAGCATGAAATTGTCCAAAATATCTTGGTATGCTTACACCCTAAGAGTCTAAGGAGCCAAGCCCAACCCCTGAAAAACACCCCACACCATAATCCCCCCTCCACCAAATGATTTGGACCAGTGCACAAAGCAAGGTCCATAAAGACATGGATGAGTGAGTTTGAGGTGGAGGAAATTGACTGTCCTGCACAGAATCCCGACCTCAACCCGATAGAAAACCTTTGGGATGAATTAGAGAAAAGACTGCGAGCCAGACCTTCTCGTCCAACATCTGTGCCTGACCTCACTAATTCGCTTCTGGAAGAATGGTCAAACATTCCCATAGACACTCCTAAACCTTGTGGACGGCCTTCCCAGAAGAATTGATGCTTGCATAATTGCAAAGGGTGGGCCAACTCAATATTGAACCCTACGGACTAAGACTGGGATGCCATTAAAGTTCATGTGCGTGTAAAGGCAGGCGTCCCAATACTTTTGACTAGTGTGTGTATATATATAGTGTGTGTGTATGTGTACAAAGTGTATATATATATATATACACGCATGCGTGCTTGAGCTTTGGGGTGCACACCCTAATGCAATTGGCTGCGCACGCCTATGACGCTTGCTCCTTAACGATGCACAGCCATTACTTGATTCAGGTGTTGGTTTTGAGGTTGATGAAGGTAGGAACATGAGCCTACAGAGATGGGAGAACACTGGTACATAAATTGGCAGTCATGTTCCCCAAGCTGCAGCATATTGCCAACTTGTCTTCAGTGACCAATTTTACACCTGTTACTTCTATCCAGTCTGCACAAGATACACCAGGATTTGTCCAAAAAATCTCTAATCTTGTTTCCAGTGTACTACATTGTGGCCTGATCAAACAGACTGGCTCCCCCAAGCCATTGTTTGCAAAATAAAGTAAGATTGCAGGGAAAATCTCATTTTTTTGGCTTTATAAATGCAATTATTGCTGCAGCAGTTTCTATACACAGTACAGATGTGCCAGTTTACAGGTAGACTAAGGGGACCCCCCAGGCACTATATTGAAATTCATTTTTAATTTTTATTAATATTTCTTATTTTGATGCTTTCAATTTGAAAATTATGTTTTTTACAAACTTTTTTTTCATTGAAACATGTCCCCCGGGGTAGTACCCGGACCCCCATAACCATTGTATGCCCAATTACTTGCATATAAGCCTTTAAAATGGGCACTTATACTGTCCCCATAGACTTCAATTGGTTTCGTTATGCGGTTCTGAACTTTTGCGATGTTCGAAAGTTCTGGTACGAACCGAACAGGGGGTCGTTCGGTCCATCCCTACTGGCCATCTCTTTCCACAACTTCCTGCATTCCCTGCATGCTTTGCAGATTCTCATTGCTGTTTCCTTTTTTAAGGACTACATTTCCAATGGTATCTTGCTACTTGCAAGTCGTGATTCCGGTTCGGCCTTCTGAAACTTCTCCTCTCAGCACCTCTATAGTTCAGAAGGCAGGCTTTGTGAAATGTGTGACACATCAGTGCCTACTCACAGGGCATAGTAAAGATCATTCAGATTATTAGGAGAAGGCTAGAATTAAATGAAATTCAACATGGAAATTGATATAACGATTTAAAATTTGGACCATAGATTGACTTTAACCACTTGCCGACCGCCGCAAGTACATATACTGCGGTGGTCAGCCCCTCACAGGCAGAGTGAAGTACCGGTACGTCACTAGCCTGTGAGGCTCTGGGGAGCGAGCGCGCTCCGCCAGCGGCACGCTCCCACTCCCGCGTGGTCACGGACCCCCCCGTGCGTGTGACCGGCGGACCTGATGTCCGCCGGTCACTCAGCGATCGTCGGGGGAGAGGGAGAAAGTCAGGCGGCTAGTGTAAACAAAAATGACAAAAATCTTTCCCTTTGTTAGTAAACACGATAACTTTTGCGCAAACCAATCAAAATACGTTTTTTGCGATTTTTTTTTTTTACCAAACATATGTAGCATAAAACAAATTGGCCGAAAATGTTAAAAAATTTTGATTTTTACATTTTTTTGGGGAATTTCATATAAAAAAATGTGAAAAATATTGTTGTTTTTGCAAAATTTACGTTTTTTTTTGTTTATAGCGCATGATCAAAAAATCGCACAGGTGATCAAATACCACCAAAAGAAAGCTCTGTTTGTGGGAAAAAAAGCACGTCAAATTCGTTTAGGTACAGTGTCGCACGACAGCGCAATTGTCCGTTAAAGTCACACAGTGCCGAATCGCAAAATACCCCCTGGTCTTTCAGCAGCCAAATCCTCCGGGGCTTAAGTGGTTAAGCAATGCTTTCCACTTCTAAATTTAAATCTGCACACTTATTCTATGAAACATGTTTTTCTTATCTGCAACATGTGTAACAGTTATGTTTTTCATAGGGTTGCATACATTTTCTAATCATGTTTTTTGCAATGTCTTGGGAGCAGATATTATTTTCTGTGTTTGCGTGCCCCAGCTGCATAATGAGCAGGGCAAAGTGTCTACCAAAACAGATTGATGTTTTCCTGAAGAGGCAGAAAACCGGTAAATGTGAATATAAACAATAGCTATAAAGTAGGAAGTCTAATTAAAGACTGTTAAATAGTCTTTAAGAACCTCAGGCAGTAAAATAAATTCATCATTTGTAACTTGACTGTGTGCCATGAGATTAGCTGTAAGAATAACTGTAAATCCTGTGCAGTACAACCAAATAACTGTGTTCTACATTCACAAAAACATCTGCCTCAAATGAATACAAATGTTCCAATTTTCAAATTTTTCATTGCTATGTAGCCATGTGCTGGATAACAGCAATATGGAAATGGAGACATTGCCCTTTATTCTTCTCTCCCTCAACTGAGATACTGATGTTATGCTGCACCATCCTCCTCCTGCCATATTTATATGCCATATGACCATACTGGGAAAGGTTTTGGTGACGCAGTACTAACAGACAGATCAAAGTTATTACCCTACATTTTGGTGTGGGTGAGGGGGGTAGAACTTTGTCACTTGCCCAAAAATGCATGTTTTCTAAAGCTTACTACCTTTTGTATGTTATGACTGCTCCCACAGGTGTGCGCAGCCTACTGCATTAGGGTGTGCACCCCAAAGCTCAAACACACATGCCTTTCTCCGCAGCCTCAGCTGCACTGGACAGTGAATGAATAGGAAGTGCTCTGTGCTGAGTGGCTTCCTGTTCATTCACAAAGTCAAGCATAGTAAACACAGTTTGCTATACTTAAGTTATATACTTAAGTTATGAATGAACACAGCGAGTGAGTGTGTTCACTGTATTTTTTTTATTAAAGAAAGGGGCCAGTAAATGACATATTTACTAGCCTCTTTCCTACTCTTCATCCTCAAACATCCCCCACAGCAGCCGGGAGGAGAGAAGGGAAGCCAGCAGCACTGCGGAGGTGCAAAATGAGGGGAATCACAGGCAATAGGGGGGATCGACACCTTGCACAGTGATTAGGGCACACCTGGTACACACCCCGTGCACACCTATGATTGCTTCTTTGCACAGCCTTATCAAATAAGCCTGGTTGTCCAGCAATAACACTAAAGGTCACTATATACTGCTCGACCTTCTTTCATTCATCCTCTGGGCTAAACAAGAGAAAATCACTCCATTCCTAGATCCATGCTAACAGTGCAGATGAAGGAATCTCCACTACAGGCTACTGCGCTCAGGAAGCCGCGGCATCCACAGGAGACAGGATGCAATAGTGCTGCCCCACAGTGACTCCATCTGATACAATGCAGTCACTTTTTAACTATTAATATTCAGCAAGGCTCAGTCAGTTTTAAATTGACTTCTGTTGAGCCTGGTGGTGCTTGCAGGGCCTCCCATAGCTTAAATTCCAGCTGATTAAGCAGGAATCGGCTGAAATTCATATTGCCCGTGGTGGCCCAAAAGTGATTGTAAAGGCAGAAGTTTTTTTATTCTAATGCATTCTATAAAAAATTAATTTAAAAAGCCTTCTGTGTGCAGAAGTCCTTTCCAGCCCCCTAATACTTACCTGAGCCCCCATTCTATTCAGCGATATCCACGAGTGGCTCGGCCGTCTGAGAGTGGCTCTCCCTCCTGATTGGCCAAGACACAGCAGCAGTGTCACTGGCTCCCGCTGCTGTCAATCAAAATCAGTTAGCCAATAAGGAGAGAGAGGGGCAGGGTCGAACAGCAAATCCTTGTCTGAAAGGATACATGGAGCTGCAGCTTGGCTCGGGTGCCCCCATTGCAAGCTGCTTGCTGTGGGGGCACTCAACAGGAGGGAGGGGCCAGGAGCTACAGCCAGGAACCCGAGAAGAGGAAGATCTGGGCTTCCCTGTGGAAAACCACTGCACAGAGCAGGTAAGTATGACATGTTTGTTATTTTAACAGAAAAAAAAACCAAGACTTTACAATCATTTAAGTGGTAACAGCCATCGGCCTTTAAATTGCAAAGAACAGATTTATTTTAGAAGAAGTTTATGGCGTTCACAGATGTTACTTTAAGTAAGGAAATCCGCATCCCCCCGTAAACTGGCAAGAACCCAGATCTCAAGAAAACTGCATTGTGATCGAGACTCTAAATATTTATACAGACCATTTGCAGGTTCCATGCTCAAGTTTTTTTTGTACCCTAATATCCCGTGGGTCAGCAAGAAAAAACAATGTGACCTGCCATTGTTAGTTTTCACACAAAGTTAATTCTATTGCAAAAATAAAGGAAATGTCACAGACCAGGAAAAGTGAAAACTTGTATGTGCATATCAACTCACTAGCATCTGTTTGTAGCATTAAAACAACACACAGGTTTGGCCAAGGAAAGGAAGCGCTCTAGAAGAGAGAACGATCAATCTTCTCATCTGAACTCAAACACATAGGCGCAATCAAAGTGCACCATGAGGAAAAGTGAGCCAATGCATTTATTCATAGAATATACAGATTTAAACCTACTTTAAAGAATTCAAGATGAATTATCACCAAATCTTTAAAAATTATATTCAATCTCCTAGTGGACCAAGTGCATGTAGAACTGATCTGTCCAGTGGCTGATCAGAAGGTAATGAAAAAATGAATGAGAGCTGATTGACAGCACTTGTCTCTAGCAGCAAGTTGGAGACATTGCAACACTTTGGAGATGAGTGCCATCATTCAGCACAACACAGCAGGGGGAAGGGTCAGCTCTATTTATTGCAAGCTAGTAGTCAAGGATCATTCAGTATTATGCTGCTGTTTGATATATCTGCTAGGCAGTAGATGTGTATTAGCCGCTGCCAAATATATGTGAATGAACAGCCAGCATTGCAAGACCGTGTGAAAGATCTGGCGGCTATTAGTAATGATATCCAGCACGGGCAGATAGATCTTACAGGCCTGCAGCGCTGACTGACTTTTAACTATTGTAAATAAACAGTCAGTCCTGCCGGGGCTGTGTGATTCTTTTGCTGATGCTATGCATTTTTACTAGCAGCCAGCAGATCTGTCACTCCCAATAGTAAATTGCCAGTCAGAAGGAGGTGCCCAGTTGTCAGGATTTAAAAGCAAGGATGGCCAAATCTGCATAGCTTAGCTACACTAGGAAACTGGGACTATAACACACACAATATATATATTAAAATGCATTTATTAATAGTTAAACAAAAGACATCCAAACACCAGAAAACAGCAAACTTAAACGTATAAGTGAACCAAAAGCTAAATACCCTCCTAGCAGCCAGCACCGGGTGGAGCTGATTACTGGGATCTGCCGGGCGGCTGATATGAGACACCCGCTGATGGAAAAAAACTTCCCCTCTGGGAAGCACAGTGCAACCAGCAAGTGTTCCAGGTCCTGACACTAGTGCTGTTCTGTAGCTCCTCCATAGGAATGTCCATAAATTGGACTTCATGCTGGGATGGAGCTACAGCACACACAGAAATAAAAATGTACTATTAAAGCACAAGGGGCCACAGGTGAGAACAGGGTCAAGTGCTACATTGATTAAAAAAGAGGAATTTTAGGTAGGGCTGATAATTCTTCTTTAAGGTCCCATTCACACCATATATGTTGGGCTGCACTGGGCAGCATTGTCCAACACAGTCTCAATGCACAGACAAGGTAATTTGCTTCATTTTTTATTAGTTCAGTTTACACAACCATGGGCTGCAGTATGCAATGAAAGGTGTAGGACTTGCTCACTTATTTTCAGTGCAACAAGTAGCAACACTTCTTTGCAACCCGCTGCAGTGATCAAAGGTGAATGAAATGTAATTTTGTGACATTTCAATAAAGTTCCATAAAATAGTAAACTGCATAAGCCCTATGTCTTATACCTTTTTTCAATTTATAGACCTAACCCCGACCCCACATGATTATGATTTTCAAGAGATTTTTGACTGGAAGCACCTTATATTACCATTTACTCTCACTGCAAATGCTACTTCCTGTACTCCCACTCCGATGCTCTATACTGGCATAGAGGAGAACTGGCATACACCTCAGCACAGACCTATAGTGCAAAAGTAGATAGAGGATATGTCTGACTAGGTCTGTTAGATTCTAGAGTGCCTATCGGACTTGTGCAGTTATTGTACAACTTCTATAGCAGTAAAGCAAAATTTAAGTTAAGAAAAGTAAAATAGAGAATGTTGGTACAATTTCTATCTCACGGCATATTGTTTTCTGTGACGATACCTGGACTTTAAACTAGTATGCAAAATTAGCAGTACTTTGTAGACTAGTAAGCCTCTATTATTCTGCTCCAGTCACTCGGTTAGAGTGGTGATCCTGCATTGCGCTCTACACTAATAACTAGAACTGATGCTTTCAGACCCTAGCAAGGAGTTGATTAGTAATTGTTCACTTACAGTACAGACCAAATGTTTGGACACAACTCATTCAAAGAGTTTTCTTTATTTTCATGACTATGAAAAATGTAGAGTCACACTTCAAGAGGTAGTCACCTGAAATGGTCTTCCAACAATCTTGAAGGAGTTCTCAGAGATGCTTAGCACTTGTTGGCCCTTTTGCCTTCACTCTGCGATCCAGCTCACCCCAAACCATCTTGATTGGGTTCAGGTCCGGTGACTGTGGAGGCCAGGTCATCTGGCGCAGCACCCCATCACTCTCCTTCTTGGTCAAATAGCCCTTACACAGCCTGGAGGTGTGTTTGGGGTCATTGTCCTGTTGAAAAATAAATGATGGTCCAACTAAACGCAAACCGGATGGAATAGCATGCCGCTGCAAGATGCTGTGGTAGCCATGCTGGTTCATTATACATTAAATTTTGAATAAATCCCCAACAATGTCACCAGCAAAGCACCCCCACACCATCACACCTCCTCCTCCATGCTTCACGGTGATAACCAGGCATGTAGAGTCCATCCGTTCACCTTTTCTGCATCGCACAAAGACACGGTGGTTGGAACCGAACATCTCAAATTTGGACTCATCAGACCAAAGCACAGATTTCCACTGGTCTAATGTCCATTCCTTGTGTTCTTTAGCCCAAACAAGTCTCTTCTGCTTGTTGCCTTTCTTTAGCAGTGGTTTCCTAGCAGATATTCTACCATGAAGGCCTGATTCACACAGTCTCCTCTTAACAGTTGTTCTAGAGATGTGTCTGGTGCTAGAACTCCGTGTGCCATTGACCTGGTCTCTAATCTGAGCTGCTGTTAACCTGCGATTTCTGAGGCTGGTGACTCGGATGAACTTATCCTCCACAGCAGAGGTGACTCTTGGTCTTCCTTTCCTGGGGCGGTCCACATGTGAGCCAGTTTCTTTGTAGCGCTTGATGGTTTTTGTGACTGCACTTGGGGACACTTTCAAAGTTTTCCCAATTTTTCGGACTGACTGACCTTCATTTCTTAAAGTAATAATGGCCACCCTTTTTCCTGTACTTAGCTGCTTTTTTCTTGCCATAATACAAATTCTAACCGTCTATTCAGTAGGACTATCAGCTGTGTATCCACCTGCCTTCTGCACAACACAACTGATGGTCCCAACCCCATTTATAAGGCAAGAAATCACACTTATTAAACCTGACAGGGCACACCTGTGAAGTGAAAACCATTTCAGGTGACTACCTCTTGAAGTGTGACTCTACAATTTTCATAGTCATGAAAATAAAGAAAACTCTTTGAATGAGAAGGTGTGTCCAAACTTTTGGTCTGTACTGTATATTAAAGAGGACCTTCAGCCTACTCCCTTTTAATTTTTTTTTCTTTTCCCCTGCTTACCTCCAGGCGATGTCTGCACAGTTTGGATACTCACCCAACCCCCTGATCCAGCGTTGTCCTACTGATAACAGACACTACTTGGTCCTGTGCCGCCATATTACTTCTGACATCACGAGAGGGTCCGCTGGCTCTTCCTGGTTCAGCCGTATCCTGATGATGTGTCACTAGGCCTGCCCCCCTCCTTCTCACTCAATGAAAGTTTAAAGGCCTGGCTGGCAGGATATATAACATGCATATCCTGGGAGGCCCGGCGACTGCTGTGCACATTGTTCTTCTGGGCCAGTGATGGCGAACCTTGGCACTCCAGATGTTTTGAAACGAAATTTCCCAAGATGCTTAATTACACTGCAGAGTTGATGAACATCATGGGAAATGTAGTTCCAAAACATCTGGGGTGCCAAGGTTCGCCATCACTGTTAGGCAAATGAAATGAATGGATAGGCAGGACCATGCTTTTATTTAAAAAAAAAAAAAAAAAAAAAAAGGTAAATAAAAACAAAGAATAAACATAAAAGAAAACACTGCCATATTCTTTTACAGGAAGGGAGGAGGAAAGTTCCTCTTTAAGTTGGTTTCAAAAGAATATGTGATCATTTATATCAATTGGTTCACTTATTTCTTCGAATTGTATTTTAGTATAACTCTTGACTGACATCTAGAGTACAAATTCGATTTTTTTTCTGTTTTAAAGTAGAAGTCTATCCAAAACTTTCTTTAGCCTTAGATATACTGGGACGTGTAAGAACCTTAGTATTTTCATTGTTGTCAGTGCCCCCAATGGGGAAATTTTACCAGTAACAGAAGCTAAGTGAAATTTCCTAATGAAGAAAAGAAAGCAGAAAACCAGTAGAAGTTCTAAACCCTCTACACTTTGCTAAAAAAAAAAAAAAAGTTTTTAGGTGGAACCAGAACAGGAAGTGTTCAATCAGCCTCACTCCCTCTCCTAGGTGGTACCAAGAACAAGGAATGTTCAATAACCCTAACTTCCTCTCCAGGGTGGCACCAAGAACAGGAAATGTTCAAAAAAACTCACTTCCTCTCCCAGGTGGAACCAGGCACCAGATCAGGAAACCTTCCTTCTCAATCCATAGCTAAAAAGAGATTTTGAGTAAAATTCTACTTTCATTATATTTTTATATATGGTATAGCTTCTGTACTTTGAAAGGTGTTGTTTATATTATACATATTGCTAAAAAATATTTAATTAGTACTTAATAGTTGCGGTGGTTGCAGATTTCATACTGGGAATTCTTTCTTTTTTTAGCCTGCTAATTAGTTAATTTATTCTCTGCAGTTAGAATACATTTGTTTTAGTATTACATGGTAAAGGCCTTGTCTGCACATTTTTTAATACCATTGTGCCATCCTAAACATCTTAATTTCTGAATAGTTTCTTATTTTATTCAATAAAGAGGCCTTAGTTGTAAACAAGAATTCTCCCTTAATGATGCCTATATGATTTATTAACTCAATAAATTACAACCTCATTGTTTAAATATGGATTTAGATATCAAATATTAGTGACATGTACAACTCTTCTTTCTTCCTTATACAGTATGTTAAGATTTATGAGTGTTTTATTGTTAATACAAATGATTTCATATTGAAACACGTCTTTTTGTTGGTGGATGATATGGGGCATACATTTACAAGTATAATGCATAAACATACAAGTAGGAGTTGAAAGTGCCACTGTCCAGCCCTTGATGACATCTTTCAGCTAAGATGCGTTTGCATAGAGCATAACTAATTACCAGAGACCTTCAAATGCCATATTGCCTTGGCGTCATACTAAAATGCCACATTTTGCCCATTTTTCGGTGAAATGCCATATTTCACAAATTTTAAGGAAAATGCCACATTTTGTGCCATATTTTGCCTTATTTGGGCCAAGTTTCGAGAAAAAAAAAATAGAAATATTCTAATATTCTTCAAGTGGGACAGTATTTTTTGTCAGCAATGTCTTCATATGGAAAAATGAAGATTTAATACCACCTTACACAGTGTATTCCATGTGCTTGTCCGTGAGAGAGACACACAGACTGTCATTGGCAGACTTCCCTATTGTTTGTGTATTGGGAGGGAATGTGAATTGTGCCTGTCTCATTGTTAAATGTTAATGACCTCACATTGTTCTGTCTGCCTTAAGATAAACTTGTTATGGGATGTATACGTGTATGTGGATTGGCTGCTAAGGGGGAGGGGGGATTGTCCCACAGTGTATATATCTTTGTGTACACTGTATGTAAAAATCCATTAGCAGGGGGGAGGACCGTAAGGAAATGCATATATATTTCAGCTCCCTTTCCCACGTCCTTCATACCAAGCTGAAGTGTATTACTGAAGTCATCGCTCGTGTTTTTACATTTTCATGTTTTCCTAATTCAATATGCCTCAAGTTGCTAGTTCAAACGTAACCCTTTACAAGAAGTGGATTAATGGTGACAGCAATTTTGCCGTGGAAGGTGGGAAGATATTCTACAAGTTGTGCATGAAAATTCAAAATTAACCGCTTTACCTCCACCCACAGTAATATTACTGCGGCAGAGTGGCTCGTTATCGTCTGACGACGTAGTACTACGTCGTCAGACACTCCCCCTTCTGGGCGGCACTTGTGCGCCGCCGGAGGCTCACTCCCGCTGTTTTCGGTCACAGCGGGAGTCGGGCCAGGGAAGGAGCAGCGGCGATCGCCGCCGCTCTTCCCCGATCGTCGGGGATCTAGTGTGGAGATCCGCCCGCCTGTGTAAACACAAGCGGGCGGATCTCCTAAGTGACAGGCAGGGTCAGATTGCAGGGTTCAGTATAGCTGAACCCTGGATCTGTCCTTGTGTCACTCAGTCACCTCCCCCCACACAAGTCAGTAAGCTCCAGGCATACATTAACCCCTCCCTCTCCAATAAAATTAACCCCTTCCCTGCCAGTGTCATTTTTACAGTAACAGTGCATATTTATAGCACTGATTACTGCAGTAATGTCACTGGTACCCCCAAAAGTGTCAAAAATGTCAGTCAAGGGTCCGATCTGTCCACCGTAATGTCGCAGTACCGCAAAAAAAATCGCAGATCGCCGCCATTACGCGTTAAAAAAAAACACCAAAAATGACAAATCTTTCCCTTTGTTAGTAAACGCAATAACTTTTGCGCAAACCAATCAAGATACACTTATTGTGATTTTTTTTTACCAAACATGGGTAGCAGAAAACAAATTTAAAAAAAAAATGTTTACATCTTTTTTGGGGGGAATTTCATATAAAAAAATGTTAAAAATATTGTTATTTTTTCAAAATAAACGCTTTTTTTGTTTATAGCGCAAAAAGTAAAAATCGCACAGGTGATCAAATACCACCAAAAGAAAGCTCTGTTTGTGGGGAAAAAAGGACGTAAATTTCGTTTGGGTACGGCATCGCCATGACCGCACAATTGTCAGTTAAATTCGCACAGCGCCGAATCGCAAAAAGTGGCCTGGACGTAAGACAGCAAAATCCTCCGGTGGTAAAGTGGTTAAAGTACATCCTCAGCGACCGTCGGCTCCATTTTTCTATGGAGAGCATAGTCGCTCACGTAAAATTATACTGTAATTAAAACTAAAATTGTTGTAAATACCTGTAAATAGTAATAAGGTAGTTAATATGATTCAAGTTGCATGATTTAATATCCCTTTTACAATGTGAAGGGGGATGGAAGGTTGAAAAATAAATGCCACATTTGGCCAAAATAAGTGCCATATTGCTACACTTTTTAGTGCCACGTTTCGTAAAAATAAATGCTAAATTTTGAAGGTCTCTGCTAATTACATATAGGGGGTACAGTATGTCAAGTTTTAGAACCATGGCTGTACCACATAGTTAAAGCTAGATTTGTAGATGTGTAAATATGTCCGTACTATCTATTTTGGTGAAAGGACTGTGCCTAGACGTTGAGTTCCAATGAAAAGTGTGATGGTCCTAAGCACTATTTTATATGATAGGTTTGAATGTAAGGTCCTGAAAGGAAATTTTAAAGAGCAGCTGAAAGTGTAGTTTTTGATTAAAGTGGATGTTAAGCCACTTTATCCATCCTGTCTGTTTAATAACCCTGTGTTCCCCTTTGTCTGTGTTTTATAAAAATAAGCTGTTCTTTACCAGTTTTCAGAGCGCCGATCGCTACTCACGTGACCCGCCGGCTCTCTCCTCTACTGTCTTGACAGCTGCTGCGGGCAGAGCCAAGGATTCCCCACTGACGTCAGTCAGGAGGGGATGAGGAGAGAGCCGGCGGCTCACGTGAGCAGTGATCAGCGCTCTACAAACTGGCAAAGAACAGCTTATTTTTATAAGACACAGACACAGGGGTACACAGGGTTATTAAGTAGAAAGGATGGTATAAAGCATTAAATGAAACTACAGCAGCAGGAGGGGAGGGGGCGGCATTGACACAGGAGCAGACAGGCAGGGAGGGAGGGGGGAGAGAGGACAGAGGAGGACAGGAGGGCTGTGGATGACGGAGGCACGTAAACTGACCACAGTGTCAGGGCTCAGCAGCCATGATATAAAATGGTCAGTTTACAGAGGGGAGGGTATAGCCAGGCAGGATCAGCCAGGTTTTTTAAGTGATAGAAGGGGCCAAATTATACAGCACAAGCACTATGCTTTATAACATGCTTTAAGGGAACAGGATCAATATATATATATATATATATATATATATATATTTTTTTTTTTGTAGGTTAACAAACGCTTTAACAGAGCTTGCACAGTGATGAAACCATAGGCTGTATAATATATTGCTAATTCTAGAATATAGATACAGCAATATTCAAATGACAATATAAAATGTATGACTATACTACAGAACTATCTACCTACAGCAGTCACTTTTCTGTTAATGTGTTTTTTTTGTACTCAGATGCCCCCAGATCTTATGTGCAGATCATACATGGTTGAATCTAGGGGGGTGCTGGGGTGGGCTGCCCCCCCCCCCAGATTTCTTTTGTGCTCCCCTAAAGCCCCCTGCCCCCCCCCCCCCCACTTCAGAGTAGTAGCTAGACAATGTAGCTGTGACCAAATATAAAGCCAATAGGGAAAACCATGTAAGTAGACAGGGATGACCCAAACCTCAGGAGATATAGAAAAGTCCTGGTAGCAAAATAGGGATTGCTGGAAGAGTAGATACAGATAACCCAAACCTCAGGGCACATGGAAAAGCTCTGGCAACAAAATGAGTGCCAAAGAACACTAATAAAACACAGGCGGGGGCTGTTCCCAAGGTCCCGCTCCTCCCCTTCTGGTGGAGTCCTGTATTTGATGGAGACGGCCGGCGCAATGGATGCGGCCGTTCTCCGTCTTGGACATCACATCCATAGGGCTACAGGAGACCCATACAGATTAAGGTGAGCAAAAGTGGGATTTATGAATGCCTGTATGAATTATACTCTGTTGCCGTGGTACCTGATAAGTGGAGGATCGCTTTCTATGGACACAGAAGCATGAAGCTGGTCCATTTTCTCATCTATCCTCTTTTTCCTTGGAATACAGTGAATATATTTGTGACCACTTTTGCTCTTTTCACCCATTGGTGGCGGCGGCTTCCTCACACCTCATCTTTTACCGTATATGTATAGATGTCGCTTTGTCTTCCCTTTCTTTTTTCCCCCACACCAGGGACCCCAAATAATTTCAGGAACTCTATTAGATGTTGTATGTGCCTGCTTGGAGATTTGGCACTCATGTGTACTTTATGTACTCTTTATGCATGTTACTTTTTAGATCTTGCCATCACCTTGTCTGGTCTCCATAACGGCGGGTACCTTTATGGTTGAACCACTGGGTTCCTACCTGGAATTATAGGACTCAGCACCTCCCAGGAGAGGTACCCCAGTACTTTTGCTGGGGGATTCCTCATAAGGCTGCTACCACCGGATGTCCGTGGCATATTTATAGGGCACCTTAAACCCCAGCCTTTGAGGGCATTTCTTGCTTCATATTTGTGGTTAGCACCATTATTTAATAACTTTAATATGATCCATTGAATATGTATAATACATGTTTTTGTATTATAAATAATTGTTTCCCTTTTTTACAAAGTCTGCCAAGGATTGAAAGGTTCTCTGAGGAAGCATTTTTGAACATTAGTTCAGTGAAATGTGTCAGACCCATGTTGTCCTGGTTGTGAATATCAACAGGCCATCCACATCAGTGGTTATCACATTTGGTGTAAGAAAATATGGAACTCTTCACGAATTTGCGTGTCATCCTTGGGCAGGGGCCATGCTATTCTTCTCTGTATGGTTTCAATTTTAGTATATGTCCTGCCGAAGCGAGGACCAGTGGTTATCACATATATGTAACTAATGTCTCATTATGGTTTTAACGTATGATGTATAATAAAATAAATTTTTAAAATTATGTCTTTCTCTTTTTCTGTCAATGAATGCTCACCATTGCACAATCCACAACCTTAAAATCCCATCATTTTAATAGGTGGAGTAATTTCCATTTAGTCCGGTGGACCTTGGGATCAGCCCCCGCCTGTGTTTTATTAGTGTTCCCTGTTTTTGGGATGCGGGTGTGGTTGAATGCAATTACTCTTAACATCTAATTGGTTTTCTGTTTAAAAATGAATGCTAAAATCATGATCAGGCAAGCCCAAGACAATGACAGGCAGCAAAGGATCAGCCACTGAATGCAGTGACAGGTTTGCTTGCGGGTGTTTAATGCTCTCCCAGCTAGGAAAGTTAGTGTTAATTATGTTCCTGGTTTTTTTCTTGGCAGGCTTTCTTGGGTCCAACCCTCTGGTCCTGTGTCCTCTAAAAAGGGACAGGGGCCCAGAAAGAAAAAGAGGAATGTGTGGGAATTGCTTATGCTTATCCTGGAATCTCGACCGCCAGTGCCATGCCGAATTCGGAGTTCCTGATATAAAGGGAGATCAATGGGACTTCCAGTCCACCCTGAAAATACCGTCCATGGACTCAGCCAAAAATTAACTCTTTCCTATGCAGATACAGTATCTCACATGACACCGGGGAGGGAAAATAGCTAATTGGGCCCATTTGGAAATTTTCACTTAGGGGTATACTCGCTTTTTTTGCCAGCGGTTTAGACATTAATGGCTGTGTGTTAAGTTTTTTGAGGGGACAGCAAATCTACACTGTTATACAAGCTGAACACACACTACTTTACATTGTAGCAAAGTGTAATTTCTTCAGTGTTGTCACATGAAAAGAAATAAAATATTTACAAAAATGTGAGGGGTGTACTCACTTTTGTGAGATGCTGTATGCTGGGGCAGCCACAAGCCTGTAGTTAGGGACTAGGGATGTTAGTAAAAGACTGCGCTTTATGTTGGTCTGTTGTGTTAACTTATTCTTCAATAAAGGTTTAAAACGTTGCCTGGTCTGACGTTACTAAAGGGGTGTTATGCAAGTAATTGGCACACAAAGTCTACAGCTTGGGTCAGTTAAAGCACATTGGGGTATGAAGACGTCAGAGTTAACACAATGTGAAGTACAAGCAAGTGGTTTCCAAGGCTAATGAGGGTTTCTCTAGCAGCCTGTCGTAAGCTTGTAAATGTGGCAGGTGGGATAGATTTTTTCAGGAGGAGTTGTGTCGGCACTCTCTCCATGAGCAGGTCCATCTCCCATAGCATTGGAGCAGATCAGCACCGCAGGGGTCCCCAACCTGTACACAGGTATGGAAGAGGAAGAGTTAAGTGAAGAGCAGGTATGGAGTGGGCACTAGGTGCATGGCAAGGCTCCATACCAGTACTGGGAGTGAGGTAATGGTGATACGCTGGACAGGTGGAGAGAGCAGGGGCTCTGCTTGTCCCTCCTAAATGCATCGGTGACAATAGTGATGTATATAACATCAGGAGACTTTATTATAGACCAGTTGTCTGTTCCAGTACAGGTACCCCTTGTGTAGGGCAATGACTCCCACCAATGGTTTAATCCCTTTCCCCCTCTCTTAGAACACATTTTCACCTCAGGGCAGCTCTACATGAGAATACAAACCCTGCTCATTACATAATTCAATTAGAATTTACTGTATATACCATTTAGGCTGAAGAAGAAAAATTGACATTTTAGAATATGCTCTTTCAGCCTTCTACATAAAGCTTAGTAAATTGTACAAGGTTGCAATCAACATCTCATCAAATTGAACTACCATGTATAAAAATATCATTGACTTAAAAAGGTGTCCAGCGATTTGTACAGCAAAAAGGAATACTTTGTGAAAGAATTACTGTATATTCCATGCTCATACATTTTTTCTCTCAGGTTAAACGTATTTAGCATTCAGTGGAAACAATCAGTAATCCTTACCATGCCATGTTTCTAACAAAAATAACAAGCATGACTTGTTTTAATGCTGATAATTTTCTTAGATAAAATAGTGGATGATGCTTAGCTGCAGATAATGCGAGCTCTAGTCTCTGAGTTTATGATCTGGGATTATTGTGATATTTCATTTGAAGCCTAATGCAGGCCATAGTATACATGGGTTGAATTCAGAAAGAATATTCTTTCCAAAAATCAGAAATTGTGTGCGTTTTGTGATCCGATGGTGCCACCCTTGATTTCGCAATTCGACCAACCAAGCCTTCAATGTCACCTTATGTTGCTACAGAAAATGATTTTACAGGAATCTTCTTTTCTTTCCAGGTGACAGCCTGCGCACGTTTTGTTTTTTTTTGATTATATTTCTCGCACAATGCTCCTAAAATTGATTCGAAGTTTGTTTGTTTTTCAAAAAAAATTCCAACATGCCCGATCACTCAAATTTGATAGCCGACGGCCCACTATAGGTGCGAAATTCCAACGAAAATTCTTAGGTACGATTTTCAAAATAAAACTATTTGGGTAATTCGACCCATTTATGGCTGGCTTTATTTTTGTTTTAAAAGCAAGAGAAATATGTAGGCTGACATTTTTCCTCTGAAAATGCTCCTTGCCTGGCTGACATGCTGATGATTCCATACTTTTAGGCACTGGAATGAATCAAGTATGAAGGTAAGGGTTTCTCACTTTTTTCTGACTTTTATTGTTGTATGCTTATTTTGGGTCTTTGACTCAAGATGGAGTCAGACTACAAACATTTTCATAAGGTGGTCAGCAATTGCATCTTTCATATTTCTCTCCTGAGAAGTGTACATTAAACACATGCTTGATAAAGCCTTTTTAACATTGCCTCTTGTTTTGGGAATAGAAGTAAAACAAATCAACTGGAGAGTAGAACTATAGGTAAAACTTTTTTTTTCATTTGATTGAGTACGTGAAGGCTTTAACCCCTGTATTTTTTTTTTTTTTATATCTGTGTCCTATTATGGAGATTTATCTTCACTTCCTGCCCCATAGCCAAAACAGGAAGTGAGAGGAAATCCCTACAAATTGAAGGAATCCTTTGAGCCCCCCCCCCCCCCCCCGGTCACCAGAACTAGTGCCCCCATTGGAAGATTGCCCCTCTATTCCTGTTTGGTGACAGCCCAAATTTTTTTTTTAATTTCCCCTTTTGATTATAATGATAAACAGGACAAATATAGAGGGTGACAGACAGCAATACAAACGAATCCCTCTCCACTCTGTCCAAAAGTAGAAAAAAAAAGTTTTGACTTTAGTTATACTTTAACCACTTCTGGACCGGAGGGATTTGCCACCTTAATGACCAGGCGATTCGGCACTGCATTATTTTAACTGACAATTGCGCGATCGTACCTAAATAAAATTGATGTCCTTTTTTACCCACAAATCGAGCTTTCTTTTGGTGGTATTTGATCACCTCTGCGATTTTTTTTTTGCGCTATAAAGAAAAAAAGAGCGACAATTCTGAAAATTCACTTTCTGCTATATAACATTCCCCAAAAAAATTTAAAAATCTAAATTTTTTAACATTTTAGGCCAATTTGTTTTCTGCTACAAATTTTTGGCAAAAAAAAAAAAAAAAACGCAATAAGCATATTTTGATTGGTTTGGTTATCACCTCTACAAACTACAGGAAAGATTTATGTAATTTGTATTGTTTTTTTTTTTTTTTACTATTAATGGCGGCGATTTTTAGTTTTTAGTGGGACTGCGACATTGCGGCGAACAGATTGGACCCCTAACTGACATTTTTGACACTTTTGGGGGACCAGTGACATTACCACAGTAATTAGTGCTAAAAATATTCACTGTTACTGTAATACTGACACTGGCAGGGAAGGGGTTAACACTGTGGGTGATCAAGGGGTTAAATGTGAGCCTAGGGGAGTGTAAGGGGGCGGGGCTTTGGAAATTATCACAGAGACCTGCGATCCTACATAGAAGGATCACAGGCGCTCTGTGATCATTCCAGAGAGAAGAATGGTCAACTGTGTTTACAACAGCTGCCCGTCCTTTTCTCTCAGCGGGTGCCAGGCGGGAATCGGAGCCGCCTGCCCCATGCATCGGGGTCCCCGCTGCCAAGTGGGGGCCGTAGTGTGCCGTCTTCGCCGCATTCTCGCCCCCTAGCTGCAGGGGCGCGACAGATGTATACCTACGTCGGTTCGCGCAGGAGGGGCTGCCTGCCGCAGTAGGTCCGCAGCGGTCCTTAACCAGTTAAGACTGCTGCAACTTACTGGCAGATAACCATAGCTGCCAACCTCTGCCTACTTTTAAAGTGCTACAGAAATCCCCACTCTTTTATTAGATACAATATTTTTATTATAGATATTTATAACATGCAGGCAATTTACGCTTTACACATCCACATCAGTCTCTGCCCTCAAGGAGCTGAAAATCCTAGGTCCCTTTCTGATTTGCACATTTTAGACAGGAGCAGTGCTTTAAGCGGCCCAAAAGAGGTGCCGGTACTCTATTATAGCCTATAAATTTTGTCGCCCACCCCACATCAGGGTCCCCACACAGAGAACCCCCCCTGGCCTGGGCTGGGACTCCGGAGCAGGGGGACTCACTGGTGGTGACTGGTCTGGCTCTGGAGTGGGAAATATTCTGGGGGGGGGGCAATTGAGGGCGCAGATGTCCAAAATGAGCGTACTGGTACGCTAAGGCGCACGGAGAGGTGGCGGTATGCTCAAGAGCCATATTTGGAAGTGGTGGTACTGAGTACCAGTGCATACCGGCCCACTTAAATCACTGGACAGGAGCCAATTAATGTAACAACAAATAAAAGGGTGTATTGGCGCTCCCAGAGGCAGTGACAATGAGCTCATTGTCACTGCCTCTGGGAGCGCCAATACACCCTTTTATTTGTTGTTACATTCGTTTCTCAGTCAGGATCTGGGTTTTGGGTGGGCTGCAACCTGGACATGACTTTTGGCTGATGGTGTGTTCCTTTTGGATAAACTTCGCCCACTCCACCTCATCCTTGAGCCCTGGATATCCGTCCCACAGTGCCAGGATTTTTTTGTATGTTATTTACAGGAGCCAATTAACCTACCAACATGTCAAAGGAAACCCATGCAAGCACAGGGAGAACATGCAAACTCCATGCTGGTAGTGTCCTCTTTGGGATTCAAATCAAGGACTCTAGTGCTGCGAATCAGGAATGGTAATGGTACCAACAAGCCACTGTGCTGCCCACATTGTAAAACCATCCCACAGCACAAATGAAAAAAAAAATAAAATAAAGCATTTTAAAAATATGAAAAAACAATAATATGTAAAAAACAATATTTTATGCCAGTTATCAGGATGCAAGCAGGCACTGTAAATATTGTAACAATGGATCAAAATTGCTTCTAGTACTATGGGTGGACTGTGGGAGGGTTTGTGTCATTGTTTATGAGGAACGGCCTGCCTCAATTATAAGTCCACAACTGGTTTAATCTTTCACTGACACAATCCTCTTCCTGACGCAAAACACAACAATCTCAGCTTTATATTTGCTTAGCATATTTAATGAGTTCTGTAATAAGATTGTGACCATGCCGTCTTTCTCTCTTTGTGAATCACATATACACAGAGACTCCTATATACAAAAAGAAAATTCCCTTAGCCCAGTAATGTTTCAAGCAGCTAAAGCTTTTCTTTCTCCATATGACTCACCATTGAACTCTAACAGAGCATTTGTGTGTTCCGGTAAATCCTTTCAATGGGGAACACAGGATTAACAACTTATGAACGAATGGCAAACAACAAATGAAGACAGGACAACATAAAAAAGTAATATAGCAGGTAAACCAATGCTGAATTTTACAGGTCAAATATAAAAGTGTTCATAAATGTATAAATTGCTGGTATAGGTGGGTCTAATGCATGGTTTCTCAACCAGGGTTCCTCCTGAGGTTGCTAGGGGTTCCTTGAGCAATGGGCAATTTCTGCCTCTCAGATAAGTTTCCAATGACACCATTGTTCCTTTTAGCTATCTGTAAGGGGGTAATTCTTCCCAATGATGACAATAGTAAGGAGCATTCTTCCCACTGACTGTCACACTAATGTATCATAAGTGGTAGATTTTTCATTTTTAGCAGGGGTTCCCCGAGACCAGAAATTTATTTCAAGGGTTCCTCTGTGTTGAAAAGGTTGAGAAAGGCTGGTCTAATGTATGCATTATTCTAACCTTAGCCCTTCTCAGCTGTGTCACTGGGGTCCCTGGTAGCAGTAAACACCCAGCAAGAGACTAATGCTGGTCATACTCAGAGCGTCCTGTTACTTATGAACTATCCAAAATCGATCAGCGAGTGGCCCTTTTGTCCACCTCCTGCCTGATATCACTTGATTGAAAAATTGAAGAACTCAGGTTCGCAATCGGCTGAACAGAGCCTGTGTACAATCAGATGCAGGCACTGTTCAGATATTTTGACAGCTGGCAGAGTCATTAATCTAGAGCAGGGATCCTCAAACTACAGCCCTCCAGCTGTTGCAGAACTACATGTCCCATGAGCCATTGTAAAACTCTGACAGTCACAGACATGACCAGGAATGATGGAAATTGTAGTTCCTGAACAACTGGAGGGCCATAGTTTGAAGAACCCTGGTCTAGAGGTTCATTTAGGAAGGCCATAGAATACTGGATTTTCTTTCCTTCCACTTCCAGTGAAGAAAAAGAAATGGCTTAATTCGCCAATCAACACTGAATGCCTCCTGCAGCACTATTATATTCTGCCAGCGGCCGGCAGAATACAATGGTTACTGCAAATGGTTATAACCGTTAGCAGTAATTATATGTAGAAAAATCCAACAGGCTGGTTGTACCCAAATCTATCAATGGATAACTTGGGTACAATCAGCCTGCCCATACATGGATTCAATTTCAGCCTATTCCTGCTGAACTGTTGAATTTTGATCCATGTATGGCCGGCATTAGCTAAATAAATACAGAATAAATTTTTTGTTTTTCATTAAAATGGATTTAAAACCCCATGCATGAAATTTGACCTGGGCACATATATCTGTAGTCTTTACTTCTCTCTCTTTAAAGCAGAGTTCCGGGCCTATTTTGCAAGTGATTCCTGGAGTGCTGGTTATGCTGATCAACAATTGGGCATTTTCAATTTTTTTCGGGGGTCCCTTACCTTATTTTCAGGGCATTTTTGATTGTATTTCCTCCTTCTCCCCCCTCTGTGGCCACGGCCACCGACATCACTTCCACCTTTGTATTGCATCCTGGGAGCTGTTTGTCACCACTCCCAGGAGGCTGGAATTAGGAAGAACTCCCAGAACACTTCCTGGAATCAGGAAGAAGGACACAGCAGATTACACTGCGGCTTCAGATGCCCACTGTCTAAGATGGCCACGCCCAGACAGTGTTTTTAAAAGTAGGATTTTGACTAAAATCCAATACTGTACACCTTGTAAGTTTGAGAATAGCGGTTCTGTAAAGGGCGATGGATTAGTATTATAGGGGTATTTTTAGTTAAAAAGGGTATTTGAGGCCAGAACTCCGCTTTAACCACCTTGGTGGTATTCCCGAGCTTGACTCGGGGTTGATTTTTCATATCAGGAGCGGTCACCCCGAGTCACGCTCGGGGTGGATTGCAGAGAGCGCAGCGGTGTTCTCTTACCTTATCCTGGCGATCCAGCGATGATCTCTCATTGCTGAGATCGCCAGCCGAGAGTCCCGCCGCTCCTCCGTCCCTCCGTCGGTCTGATTACTTCCTAGTTCCGTTCCCTGCAGCAGCAATGCTGCATGGGAGCGGAACTAGGGAGGGAAATTAAAAAAAAAAAAAAAAAAAAAACGTTGCACAAAACACTAAACACATTTTATATTATATATATATATATATATGCATATATATATATATATATATATATATATATATGCATATATATATATATATATACATATATATGTATATATATGCACACACACACATATATATAATGAAATTATATTATTGATTCAATTATAATTCATGCGTTATATATTATATATATATATATATATATATATATATATATATACACACACATATATCTATATATAATATATAATGCATGAATTATAATCTAATCAATAATATAATTTTATTATATATATTATATATTAAATAATAAAATAATATTATTGATTCGATTATAATTCACGTGTTTGTGTTTCAAATTTATCACATCTGGGATGTCTACTAGACTCTTGTTTTGGTCAGGTTTAAGTCAGTAATTACTAAGAATTGTAGGCCTATAATACATAACGCCAAATTTCCATGAAAACAATTGTACCGCTTTTGGTATGTAATTCCTGACATAATCATACCGCCAGGGAGGTTAAAGCCCTAAGTGGCTTTCTCCTGCTCCGTACTTCTGTTATCAGCATGATAATGTCCAACAAGTTCTCCATTAACTGAGATAAAACCAGCCTGAATTTTGTGTCAGGGTGGATGCTATAAATAGATTAGCAGAGAGCTGGTCTATTTACAATACAGCTCATCATTTTTTTGCCTATGTGGAGAGGGGGTGTGTTGTGTGCCTTTCCTTCATTGAGCTGTCTCACAGTGTATGGCAAGAGAATACACACCCTCAGGTGAATCAGAAAAATTCTGCAAATGCGCTTTCCAAACAGTGTAGAAAGCTGAAGACAGCACATATACTGTACAAAAAACTTATGTAGGAGGATTTTTTTAATCTCTGTGTATCATCTGAAGCTGTTTACTTCACTGGGTATATGTGAGGGTTTACACCCACTTTAAATACAGGATTTCTTGAAAAGCAGCAATAAATATTAGGAGGAAAATAGACATACACATCAGTGAAATACACATCAGTGAAAAAATTAAGAACATATAAGGAGGTAGCAAAAGTTGTGGCCTTTATAAAAGGATACATACCAGTGGCGGGACTTCTATTAGGGGCGCAAGTGCTCCGCCCCCATCCATGGGTTCCAATCTACATGCAGGGCGCCGGATGCATGGATTCCAATAGGGGAGTTTTTTTTTTGAAGCACATGATTAGAGCCAGAGGTTTGAATAGGCTTTAAAAAGGGTGGGCTCGGGTCGCAGAGCACTGCGTCCTGAGTCCACCCAGTTGTGTGACAATAGCGAATTAATATTTGCTATTGTCACACTGATTCTCCTCCCAGCCAATAAGGAAGCGGGTCGTGAGACCCCCTTTTCCGACTGGTCGAAAGGAGAAGCAATCTTTTTGGCTAATGGAGAAGAGGGAGGAGACGCACAGCCAGGGGAGAAGCACTGGAAGCCCGATAAACCGACCCACCAGTCGCCACTGTCTCCAGGGATGGCCCACCTGATGGCTCAGTGGCTTAGCCATCCAGCACTCCCTGGCTCAGACAGGGGAGGGAAGAGGAGGGGAGATCAGAGTAACCACGGGCCGTCCCCTGGCTGCGCGCGCGGGGGGGGGGGTTTGTTGGTTTAACCCCCCCCTCCCCCGAATTATCGAGCACCAGCCGCCACTGATACATACCCTACTCTTAATAAGTTAAAGCTGACCTCCATTGCTTCTCATAGTGTGCAATAGAAGCTGCAATAACTCAGGTAGAGCTAACACCATCACCATTATGTATCTTTTTCCTTCCCAGACTGACTATTCTGTCTCTTTCATTTATTGGATTTTAGTTTTTCAATCATTAAAGCATTACATTTGCGGGCATTACCTAGGGGCTTTCTGCATGAAAATGTGCCTAGGATGACACCCACTCATCAGGGCATTTTGATATTTGCATACCCCCCCACCAGAGCAAGTCCACTGTTTGAATATGGGATGAGGGCTATTGAGAGAAGTACTGAGGCCGGGTGCTGTCATGTTTTCAGGAAGCTATGTATATACAACACCCTGCTGGCCCCTCCCACACACCATGATCTGCCTGCATTCCATAGAGAAGCACAAAGGCCTAGGGATGATGTCACTGGGGTTATAACAAGTATATAATTAAAATGTAAAGGTTTATTTTAAAAATTATATTATCATACTGGGGAGGGAGGAAGGAGGAACAAGAGAAGGCAAAATATAAGCTAGCAGCACTAGGGTCGCTGGTTCGAATCCCAACCAAGTCATTACCTGCCAGGAGTTTGCATGTTCTCCTTGTGCCTGCGTGGGTTTCCTGCGGGTAGGTTAAAGTGGTAGTAAAGTTAAAAAAAAAAAAATGTTTCACCCTGCAAGGCAATATTATAATGTGCTAGTATGCATCACATACTACTAGCACATTATGATAGACTTACCTTAAAACAAAGCCCTCCAAAGGCACTTAGTCAAAGCTGCAGAGGCTTCCATATGCACCGGGTCTCCCTTTTCACGGGTTTGTGGAATCCGGACATCTGACTGGTGGAGCTGCGATGACGTTACTCCCGCACATGCGCACAGTGGTCTTGGCTGCGGCACACAGCTGCGAAGGAATGGCATGGGTATGCTGTTCTTTCAGAGTGCATGTGTCATGATATTACCAGTTGCTGCTGGCTAGAGTATCTCCTAAATGGGGCACGTTTGTGAGATATTAATTTTACCTACAGGTAAGCTTTATTGTAAGCTTACCTGCAGGTAAAATTAACAAAACAGAGTTTACTACCACTTTAATTGAATCCTGTCTAAAATGGCCCTAGTATGTGTATGTATGAATGTGAGTTAGGGGCCTTAGATTGTAAGCTCCTTGAGGGTAGGGACTGATGTGCATGTATAATAAATATACAGTGGATATAAAAAGCCTACATATCCCTATTAAAATGTCAGGTTTCTGTGCTGAAAAAAAATGAGACAAAGATAAATAATTTCAGAACTTTTTCCTCCTTTGATGTGAGCTATAAACTGTACTGTTGTACTGTAACTGTAAGTTGAACAACAAACTGAAATCTTTTAGGTGGAGGGAAGTAAAAATAAAAAAACGAAAATAACATGGTTGCATAAGTGTGCACACCCTAAAACGAATACTTTGTTGAAGCACCTTTTGATTTTATTACAGCACTCAGCCTTTTTGGGCTTGAGTCTATCAGTGTGGCACATCTTGATTTGCCAATATTTGCCTACTCTTTTTTGCAAAAACCCTCCAAATCTGTCAGATTGTGAGGGCATCTCCTGTTCACAGCCCTCTTCAGATCACCCCACAGATTTTCAACCAGATTCAGGTCTGGGTGTATGCTTTGGGTCGTTGCCATGCTGAAAGATGAAGTTCCTCTTCATGTTCAGCTTTCTAGCAGAAGCCTGAAGGTTTTGTGCCAATATTGACTGGTATTTGGAACTGTTCATAATTTCCTCTACCTTGACTAAGACCCCTGTTCCAGTTGAAGAAAAACAGCCCCAAAGCATGATGCTGCCACCACCATGCTTCACTGTTGGTATGGTATTCTTTCGGTGATGTGCAGTCTTGTTTTTGTGTCAAGCATATATTTTGAAATTATGGCCAAAAAGTTTAACCTTGGTTTCATCAGACCATAACACATTTTCCCACATGCTTATGGGAGACTTCAGATGTGTTTTTCAAAATTTAGCCGGGCTTAGATGTTTTTCTTTGTAAGAAAAGGCTTCTGTCTTGCCACTCCACCCCATAGACCAGACATATGAAGAATACAGGAGATTGTTGACACATGTACCACACAGCCAGTACTGGTCAGATATTCCTGCAGTTCTTTTAATGTTGTAGTGGGCCTTTTGTCAGATTCCCTGACCAGTTTTTTTCTCATCTTTTCATCAATTTTGGAGGGATGTCCAGTTCTTGGTAATGTTATTATTGTGCCATATTTTCTCCACTTGATGATGACTGTCTTCACTGTGTTCCATGGTATATCTAATGCCTTGGATATTCTTTTGTACCCTTCTCCTGACTGATACCTTCTAACAATGAGATCCCTCTGATGCTTTGGAAGCTCTCTGTGGACCATGGCTTTTGCTGTAGGACACAGCTAAGAAAATGTCAGGAAAGACCTACTAGAACAGCTGCACTTTATTTGGGGTTAATCAGAGGCACTTTAAATAATGGCAGGTGTGTACTGACTCCTATTTATCATGAGTTTGAATGTGATTGCTTAATTCTGAACACAGCTACCTCCCTAGTTAAAAGGGTGTGCACACTTATTTAACCACATTATTTTAGTTATTTATTTTTATCCCCCCCCCCCCTAAAAGATTTCAGTTTGTTTTTCAATTGAGTTGTACAGTTTATAGGTCACATTAAAGGTGGAAAAAGTTCTGAAATTATTTATCTTTGTTTCATTTTTTTACATCACATAAACCTGACATTTTAACAAGGGTGTGTAGACTTTTGATTAAAAAAAAAAAAAATATATATATATATATATATATATATATATATATATATATATATATATATATATATGTGTGTGTGTGTGTGTGTGTAATATATATATATATATATATATATATATATATGGATATGTGTGTATATTCATGTAAAGCGCATATAAGTACCAATAATATATAAATATAGCAGATTAAACTTCAGGTTTAAGGAACATTGGTCAGCCACCTATACAATTCATACAGTCAAACAGTCCTTTTCACTTCTAGGTACAGAGAATACAGGCAGCTCTTAATTTAGACATTTTCAGAATGAGGCCTGATATGTATAGTGCATTTGTCTAAAAATACACATCTAGTTATCTATACCCCATTGTTTCAGTTGAAAGGTTAAGCCATGATGGAGCATACGTGGTGTCAGGAGAGAAACATCTAAAAGTGACTTATAGACACTAGTGGGAAGCTGGGTGTGTATTATCTGAAACGGATATTGTTTCACTAAAATAGGTAATGTGCCCCATAGAAATCAGCTCCCTTAAGTCATCCGACTGCTTCCTGACAAAAAGGGCAGAGAGGAAGTGAATTCCACCGGGTCTCCATAGAACAAAAGATGTTTCACTACTCCAAAAACCCTATTGATCAAAATCTTCAGGGAGATTATTTTTATTACACAGGATTTATATAGCACCAACAGTTTGGATAGCGCTTCATAAAAGTAAAGGGAGACAGTGCAGTTATAATACAATTCAATACAAGAGGAGTAGAAGGGCACTGCTCTTAGGAGCTTACAGTCTAAAAGGGAGGGGCACATGGTATAAAGGGTAATAACTGGGGGATGCGCTGATGGAGAAGGTGAAAGCACAGTTTTTCGGTGGATCGTTTCTATTAGTCTAATTAAAAATGTTTGCTAAAGTGGTATTAAACCCAAAAATGTAATATATTACAGCTTACCAATTGTTAGATATGGGGGCTACATTCGTTTTCTTTTTAAGGCTTTTTTACCCTCTGTTTTCACCTGGTGATCTGGCCAATAAAACACATTCTGTATTAGTGTGCTCCCACTCTGGATGAATGAGCACATGGGGGCACATTTGGACGGAAGCATTGGGGGAGTTTTACTAAAACTGGAGCATGCAAAATATGGTTCAGCTCTGCATAGAAACCAATCAGCTTCTAAGTTTTATTGTCAAAGCTTAATTGAACAAGCTGAAGTTAGAAGACGTTTGGCTACCATGCTCAGCTGTACTAAATTCCGAGGTCCAGTTTTAGTAAATCTCCCCTCATTGTCATTCTGTGGAGTATTGGATGTACTAGCAGATATAAATACACCAACAAATTCAAGCCAAACTCCAGCTAATGCTATATACGCAGTTACAGTGACATTTTTGTTTTTGGTACTTTTGGAATAAAGGTTTTTCATAAATAAATAATTGTAAGCACCCCTGCCAACGTTAAAAGGGTTTGTCTCATCCCTGTCAGCAGCAAGAGAGCTTGCTCTTTTGAAAAACTACAGACCTGGATCACCAGGTAAAAATAGAAGAAAGAAAGCTTAAAAAGAAAACTAATGTAGCCATCACATAATTGGTAAGCAGCAATATAACAAATGTTTGCTTTTGGGTTTAATACCACGTTAACCACTTGCCGACTGCCGCCCAACTATATACGGCGGCAGTCAGCCCCTCACAGGCAAAGTGTCGTATGGGTACGTCACTAGCCTGTGAGGCTCTAGGGAGCGAGCGCGCGCCGCCGGAGGCGCTCTCCCGCTCCCGCTCGCTCACGGACCCCCCGCGCGAGTGAGCGGCGGACCCGATGTCCGCCGCTCACTCGCGATCCTCCGGTACAGCGGGAGAAAGGCAGGCGGCTAGTGTAAACAAAGCCGCCTGTCATTCTCCCCTGTGTAACAGCACAGATCATACGGTCCTGCTATGTAGGACCGTAGATCTCTGCTGTTACACACACAGCCACATCCAATCACAGTTAGAATCACGCCCCTAGGGACACATTTAACCCCTCCCTCTCAAATAAAGTTAACCCCTTCACTGCCAGTGTAATTTTTACAGTAGCAGTGCATATGTATAGCACTGATTACTGTAGTAATGTCACTGGTACCCCCAAAAGTGTCAAAAATGTCAGTCAAGGGTCTGATCTGTCCGCCGCAATGTCGCAGTCCCGCAAAAAAATCGCAGATCGCCGCCATTACTGGTTAAAAAAAAAAACAATAAAAATGACAAAAATCTTTCCCTTAGTTAGTAAACGCAATAAGTTTTGCACAAACCAATCAAAATATGCTTTTTGCAATTTTTTTTACCAAACATATGGTAAAAAAAAAAAAAAATTGGCCTAAAATGTTAAAAAAATTTGATTTTTACATTTTTTTGGGGGGGAATTTCATATAAAAAAATGTGAAAAATATTGTTATTTTTGCAAAATTCTCGCTCTTTTTTTGTTTATAGCGCATGATCAAAAAATCGCACAGGTGATCAAATACCACCAAAAGAAAGCTCTGTTTGTGGGAAAAAAAGGATGTCAATTTAATTTGGGTACAGCGTCGCACGACCGCGCAATTGTCCGTTAAATTCAGGCAGTGCCGAATCACAAAATAGGCCCTGGTCAGGAAGGGGGTAAAGACTAGACTGCATGTAAGGAAATCACCTGATGAATTAAAGGTATCCATTGAAATAACATGATTGTAATCCAATTTGGATATTTTTTTCTGTATCTGATAACATGCCTTTATACAAGCAGACCTTCCTGGACATCCCTGGTAACCTGATCTTTGTAGATATATTTAAATAAATTCAGCCATGTTGACCAATTTACCACTGCGTATCCATAAGATAAAGCATTGTCAAGGATGTCTGGCTCTTCTCCCTTTTCCTCCTTCATAGTCATAAACATGCATGCTTCCCTCAGCCATAAGTGAATGTTTATGGGTAGATCTTTTATATGACAACTGCAATCAAATGTCTATGTATCTTTAGCTAAAAATTAGCCCTCTGTTTTGCGAAAAGAACTCTTCCCAAAAGGTCCACAGAAAGAAATCATATATTTCTGGGGGCAAGTTCCCTATTTTATTAAAAAAAAAAAAAAAAAAATTATTTTAATATGATAACAGAATAGTTTATTTAAATTGTTTTTTTTTCTTCTTTCCCTATTACTTGACACCATGTATTCTTAGACTACTATAACTTTGATCACATACCTGGGGATTTTGAAACTATGTTAACATTTTTAAATGTAAAAAAATTCCCTAGGTTCTTCTTGGAACTGTAGGCCATAAATAGATCCCTTATATTTCTTTCCATAGGTAGATGACAGACAAGGTTAAAAAGTTGTGTCCAGGATAAAAGAACTCTGTTTGTTCACAGTAGGGAGGTCCTCAATCTTATTTTGTGCATGGTTGACTCTTTATACAATTAAAGGGAGTTTGCCAAAGGGAGGGAACAAACTGAACTCATTTCCTGGATATGTTGTAAAAATAATCTTCCAGAAGTGGGAGCAAAAGGTGAACAAAAGCACAGGAATATGTGGAATGTACAGTGGAATTCACTGGTGTCCAGTGATCTCCTGGGACCTGACAATCTACACTTTCCCAAATAATTAAGTAGACACTACATATAGCTAAATGCCCAGCAATGCCAGGCCCATACATCCTCTATAACTGCGATATAAAAGTAAAAATGGATAGGATAGCCAACATTAGCCTCCCTTGACTAAGCTATAACAAGCATTATTTCTCAGGAGAACATGACGATTAAATTTTTCCCTTCTTTTGCTTCTCGTCTCTTTTTACTGTTTTCTGCCATTGCATGAATTTTCTTTTACATCTTCAAAATGTTCTCCAAATGAAACCATGCTTAGCATCTTCTCCTACATTGCCCTAATTATATTGACAACCCACCCCTGTTCTATTACCCTGCTGTTTCTTTCTGCTCTTTCGCTCATCCTGGCCTTTCTTGCTTCATTTTCTAATCTCTAAAGCCTCATACACGCACCGATTGTTGGCCGACCGATCGGCCGTCTTTTGTCCAGTGTTGTTGTGTTGGTTGAAATGTGCTCTAGACTTGCACTGGACTTTTGTTGGCCAACAAAAACCAACTTCAGAAGTGATGTCATGTGATGGTTTACTTTCCGTGTGTTTTTTCTTCTCTGAGCATGCCCAGTCTTGCTCATCAGATTTTTGTCTGCCGAAATCTGTACTGACTGACGGAAAATCGGCCGTTCTGTTGACGGCCAACAAAAATTTTATAGCCTGCACACCAGATTTTATTCGGCCGAAAAGTCACAGTCGGTTGTCGGAAGCATCATACTAACAAGCCGGCAATCGGCCGATCGGACGCTGGCCGAAAATTCACGGCCAACAATTGGTGCGTGTGTACGAGGCTTTAGCTTTTCCTCTTCGTTCTCTGTTTAATGTATTGTATTAAAGTTTTACAACACAATGTAAGTAATGTAGACAACTTTGTATATATCTTAAAATTTGAAAACATAGTATCGATCAGAGACCCTCATATCGAACATAAAGCTTCAAAGTAACACTCAACCATTTGTAATGTTTAAATACTGTATGTAACATTCTTATGTCAGTTGTTGAGTAATAGTGTTCAAAAGTTATGACAAACGCTATTCTAAATTACTAAATTATCTTCACTACCTTTAAGAAGAAGGAAATTAATGTGGGGCAGGGGTGAAAGAAGAAAAGGTAGAAAAGAGACCTTAGATCCTAGGGGTCTGGGGTAGGGAAGGGACCCTTTCACAGAAGGAAGAGGGTCAATTCCTATCTTCTTCGGGGACAAACCAAACCTATATTTCATATTTTAAATTCCAACTTTAAGGATCCCTGATTAGGTTGTAAATAGGCTAACCACGGGGGACCATGTTTTTTTAAGAACGCATGATGCTTATCCTCTGAAATGGCCCTCATTATGCCATTCAGACAGGTTTTACCCTCTGAGATGATCAAGGTAGGTGATTTTAACGAATGGGCTATATTTTGTTTGGTAGCACCTTTTTATTTTTATTCTCAAGCATGATCAGCTTGGTATAAGTATATATTTACAGGATATTGTACTAATTAAATCTTTTCAATGTTAGTAAAAATAAGGGTGGGAATATTTCAAATCAGGTAGTCAAACTTGAATGAAGTAGAAACACAAATATGCCTTTAACTTGCTATTCGCAGCTACACCCACAATACATATAAGCAGAGAATTTCTTGTACATAGTAAGTGAAGACAGAGCCAGGATGGGAGTAGCTGGACAATTAAGGGGCAACAAGGAAGCAGACAGAGACATTCTGGAATAGAGCAGTACATTGTATCAGACTACTAGACAAAGACATCATATAATCATATAAACTGGTCACAGTTCCATCAGTCCTGTACACCCTCCTATCTTCTTAGCCATATATTTGTTACACTCATTTATCATCCTTTAGCCCCTTTCCGGAGGTGAAACTAGGGAAACAAAGACAGAAAAGTAAAAATATTGGACCAGTAAGAATCTATCTGAGGTCTGTGCATGTAGAACACAACTGAAGTAGACTTTTACAATTATTTTATTTTTATTTTTTATTTAATGGCTACTTAGAGACAAATATATATAGAGATAAATGTCATTTCTGCTGTTTTCTTCAGTAATACATGATTTACATGATACAATTGCTTGCAAGCTGTCTAAGACGTATAGGGTGGATACTTCTGACACTTTAATGCACCTTACTGGCAACAGCAGACCAACTGGCAACAGGGTGAAGATAGAGATGGCCAAAAAAGAAACTCAAAGGGAAGAAACAGTGTGCTGCCCAGTCTTTGAGCTTCCACTGCAGCTGAACATTTACAACTATGATGTATCTTACCACCTAAAACTCTATACTAATGCCATAAATGTCATAATTAAGATCATTCCAAATACAGCTAACAAATAAGTAACTAATTGGTTTGAATCTAATTGCTGGCTATGGCATTTTGTCTACATCAGGCTTTCAGTATGCTAGCGATAGCCAGGTTGGGTATGCTTGGGAATAGCAATGTCTGAATGAAACACCGAAGTATTGAGTGGGTAGGCTGTTCTGCCTATGCGCAACTCAAGGTTTGATCTCCATTTATAATTGTTGTCTGTAGATCAAAACACACAGATAACACTTTAAAATTGTCAGTAATTAGATTCCAGTTGTGTTGTTCCAAAAAGCCTCACTGAGTCAATCTTGTGCTTTGGACTCTACCACCCTCTACTACCTCCTGAACAGCCGTTTTGACACAAGATAACACACACCATCATTTGTACTGCATGGGCCATGCTCTTCCTTTTGGTAAGAGATAAACACTCAAGTCATCACCCATGCTAAGCTAATTTAGCCAAGGATATTAAGGACTCATGCACATGGCCACCTGTGGCATACAATATAAAGTACAGACACAATTCCCCAATTGGAAGCCACAGGTGATGGGTATGTGAATGATGTGAATGGTTTTATGTGTCTGTATGTAAGTATACCTCTCGCATGCATACAGATGTAAAACCTCAAATACAGCCTGTCTTCATTCACTGTTAAATGTCTGTATATATAGACAGGTTTACGGAAGTATAGCGTACACCTGCATACGGCTCTGCACAACTATACTGTATATGTCTATGGGGCAGATGTACTCAACACCCATGGCTCCTGGGCGTATGCATGAGAAAAAAGCCAGATGATAAATGGATTAGCAAGATGGGCTCCACCTTAAGCTGTCCATAGTCATTCTTTCAAATGCCTATTGTATATATACTATATGTATATTGCGCAAAAAAATTAAAGGAACACTTTGAAAACACATCAGATCTCAATGGGAAAAAATATCATGCTTGATATCTATACTGATATGCACTTGGTAATGTGGTAAGAATGAAATGATGCCACATTGTTTGATGGAAATTAAAATGATCACGCTACAGAGGGCTGAATTCAAAGACCCCCTGAAAATCAAAGTGAAAAAATTATGCAGCAGGCTAGTCCATTTTGCTGAACTTTCTCAAAATGGTACTCAGTAGTTCATATGGCCCCCACGTGCCTGTATGCATGTCTGACAACGTCGGAGCATGCTTCTAATAAGATGACGGATGGTGTCCTTGGGTATTTCCTCCCAGATCTGGACCAGGCATCACTGAACTCCTGAACAGACTGAGGTGCAACCTCGCAGAGGTGTTCTATTGGATTTATGTCAGGGGAGCATGGGGGCCATTCAATGGTATCAATTTCTTCCTCCTCCAGGAACTGGCTGCATACTCTCGCCACATGAGGCCGGGCATTATCGTACACCAGGAGGAACCTAGGACCCACTGCACCAGCGAAGGGTCTGACAATGGGTCCAAGGATTTCATCCTGATACCTAATGGCAGTCAGGGTGCCATTGTCTACCCTGTAGAGGTCTGTGCGCCCCGCAATGGATATGCCTCTCCAGACCATCACTGACCCACCACAAAACTGGTCATGCTGAACGATGTTACAGGCAGCATAATGTTCTCCATTGCTTCTCCAGACCCTTTCACGTCTGTCACATGTGCTCAGGGTGATCCTGCCCTCATCTATGAAAAACACAGGGTGCCAGTGGCAGACCTGCCAATTCTGGTGTTCAATGGCAAATGGCAATCGATCTCCACCAGGGGAGGACTGGGCCAGGGGGCAGGGGGGAAATTGCCCCCTGGGCCACGCTGATGCCCTGTAAAAAGGCTGCACCGCTTCTGCCACAGACATGCCTAAAGCCTGGTGAAGAGAAGTAAAAAGTCCCTGCCACTGACCTACTGAATGCGAGTTGAAGACAAGGACAGAGCGCACCAGTGTCTGGTGGTGTAAACCGTGTCTGAGCAGAGGCCGGTTCCATGCCCCACTGGAGATTCTTCTCCCCCGGCAGCCCCAACCGAGCTGTCCCACCTCCCCCTGCTGGCCAGGTCAGGAACCCGTATTCAGCCGGTAAGTAGAGAGTATCTGAAGCAGGGCTTCAGCCTGGAATGGGGGGTCAGGAGAAGGATTGGGAGAGTGAGAGGGGGTTGAGGGAAAGTGGGAAGGGGGCAGAATCGCGGCACCATGGGCCTCTGGTTTGTACCTGCCCCCTGGGCTGAAAGTTGCCAGTCTGCCCCTGATCTCCACGGTGCCGAGCAGTGAGCACAAGGCCCACTAGTGGATGTCGTTCCCTCAGGCTACCCTCATGAAGTCTGTTTCTGATTGTTTAGTCAGAGACTTTCAAACTAGTGGCCTGCTGGAGGTCCTTTTTTAGGGCCTTGGCAATGCTCATTCTGTTCCTCCTTGCACAAAGGAGCAGATACTGGGCCTGCTGATTGGTTAAGGACCTTCTACGGCCCTGTCCTGCACTTCTAGAGCAACTGCTTGTCTCCTGGAATCACCTGCATGCTCTTGAGACTGTGCTGGAAGACACATCAAACAATGGCAATGGCAATGGCACGTATTGATGTGCCATCCTTGAGGAGTTGGGCTGCCTGTGCAACCTCTATAGGGTCCAGGTATCGCCTCATGCTACTAGTAGTGATACTGAACCTAGCCAAATGCAAAACTAGTGAAAAACAGTCAGAAAAGATGAGTAGGAAAAAAAAATGTCATTGCCTTCACCTGTAAAACCATTCCTGTGTTGGATGAGTCTAATTGTTGCCCATCTAGTGCACCTGTCGTTAATTTAGATAACACCAAAGCAGCTGAAACATATTAACAACCCCCTCTGCTACTTAACTGACCAGATCAATAATCCCAGGATGTTGACTTGATGCTATACTCTGATTAAAATGTGTTTCTCTAATTTTTTGGAGCAGTATATAGATGATTTTATTGAATCCTGTTGTAAAAGTGCATTGCTTTAATAAATTGACACATGGGAGCAAAATGCCATATTCAGTCATTACTTTGATGAATGAGTATTTCCTTTTACTTCAGCAACAGCATAAACTCACTCTTGTGAGTGTAACTATGGGACAAATCAAAAGTGATATATACAGTATCATGCAGTCTATCAGTAGGATTTACACAGCAGTCTTTAATTTTTGGAGTGCCGGTTCACATTATTGCGGCTGCGGAGATCGCATGTAATTCAGAGCGCACTGCTCCTTCATTACATGCGATCTCATGTGCGGATGCGAATTCAGCCATACACTTTGTATGGCTGAATTCGCACTGTATCTGCACCAAAGACGCACAGGACCCTTTTTTCAGCCGCATCAGGATCGGATCGCACAGTGGTTCACACTTGTGCGATCCGATCCTGTGCGAACTGTCAGATCGCACTGCGATATGCGATCAAACTGGGGGTGTCGTTAACATTTAATTGACACCCTCTGCGTATCGCATATGGCAGTGTAAACTGCCAGAAGTGCGGATGCGATGCGGGAACAGGCTGCGAATTTGCAGCCTTCCCGCATCGCACAAGTGTGAACCGAGCCAGAGTCCCTCCTGTAACATAATCGTATCAGCTGTTAATCCTGTCTGTAAGTTTGTTATTTTTTTCAACTTTTTTTTAACTTCCTTTAACAAACCGAGCTGTCCAGCAAAAGTTTCAGTAAGAGGGTTGAGACAAACCATCTAAAGCTGACAGAGGTACCTACAATGGTCAACATTTTAAAACCTAAAAGACTAAAACTGTTGCTGTAACTTCTAAAATGTGTTAACTAAAGTTAGTCTTTAATTTTTTCTTATGTAAAGCCACCTACCACTACCCTCTTCACTGGTTGACAATGATACTTTCCAAGGTTTGCTCTGTTGCTTCACCATAGAGTGGAGCCACCCTAAGACAGGAAATATGTTACTGGTTGTACCGCCAGTATATATATAAAACTTTGTGCTATACACTGCACTATCTTCTGATCTCAACAAACTGTAAAAAGCAAAAATCTCTCTTTCTGCCAGCAATGTATTATTAACTATACTACACTATCTGTTAAACTCACTACACTCTCCCTGAAGGAATTCCACTTATAAATCACCCACTGGCCAAGGGATCAAACCCACAACCTCTCAATTGCAAGCCTGGTATTCTGCCACCTATGCCATTGTCAAGGCTGTTTAGGCTAAACACTCTCTCCCTGCCTAACTAACTAACTAACTAACTAACTAACTAACTAACTAACTAACTAACTAACTAACTAACTAACTAACTAACTTCTATCTCTAGAAGTTAGTTAGGCAGGGGGAGTGTGTTCAGCCTAAGCAGGCTTGATGGTGCCATAGGTGGTAGAATACTAGGCTTGCAATTGAGAGGTTGTGGGTTTGCTTCCCTAGGCCAGCGGGTGATTTATAAGTGGAATTCCTTCAGGGAGATTGTAGTGAGCTTAACAGCCACCCCTGAGCCATGATTGGCTAAAGTTAAAAGGCACCTGCCTTTGGCCAATCATGGCACAGATGATTTTCTTGGCCAAAGCATGGAGGGCAGAATCACATAATGCACTGCCAGTGCACAGTGCATTATGGATGCAGGAACTGGAAAGTTCTCGCGAAGAAGCCCATTTGTTCGCCATTCGGCGAATGGGCTGTGTTCGAGTCAAACTTAGGTTCGACTCGAACATGAAGCCCATCCCTACAAACCAGTGCAAAACCTATTTTAGGAAGTTGAGCCGCAGCCGAGTTTTTATTCCCCCTTGACTATCCCCATCAATTGAATATAGCAGCTGGAGGGGGTTGTACACACGCTGTGGCAAAAACTATACCTTGTTGTGTTTTACCGCTAGCTAATGTGACCCACTCAAGTGAAAAGAGTTGCACTGAAATTGCCCTGCAACTGCGTGCAATGCAACCACCATGGACCACTGTACAGAGTGGCAGCAAAGGTTGCCGCTCATGTAAACAAGCCCTAGAGACCAGTCAGAATTGCTCTTTTTTTACTGCTCTACCAACTTGACTATCAACTTTGTGATTTGTTCAGAATATCTACCTTTATTCTAGTGAATTAAGCTAATGACATTAGGTCCATTTGTCCTCTTCGCTCCTTCTAAGACCTCCTGCTCTCTAGCTCCCTTGTCACCTTCTCCCATGCTCACATCCAGGACTTCTTCCAAGCCTCTCCCATCCTCTGGAATGCTCTACCCCAATCTGTCCGACTATCTCCTAATTTGTCTACATTTGGACTACCCCTGAAAACTCAATTCTTCAGAGAAGCCTATCTGTTCCCCACCTAACAACTGTTCATTTATTTCTCCATCAGAATCCCTGATTCCTACTGTATTAAAGTCTGATGTATTCTACTGTCAACTCTCATGTTGTAAGGCGCGTAAACTGTCAGCGCTATATAAATCCTGTGTAATAATAATAGTAATGCCTCTCCATCTCCCACATAAAATGCCTCTTAAACTGAAAATGGCAGCCAGAATTATTTACTGGTGTCAGGCTGGACCAGGAAAATCCTGGTTTTATATTTTGCAATCAAATGCTTTGTGTTCACAACCTCCCACCTATCTCATAACTTTCAGCTTTTTCTCTTTATTTTCAGAAACATCTAATTTGTCAAGCTGGACATATCTATGTCTGTCACTGCACCAGCCTTATTTGTGATAGCACAGGCATGTTATTTTTATTACTATTCCCACCATTATTCACAGATAAAATGAGTTACTTTTTCCAGTCTCTATTTCCAAACAGTTGTAGTTCAAAAGGCTTCTGGGGAGTATCCAGAACAAAGTGCTTAGTTTATAAATGTCTCACACTAACTCTATCTTTTTTGTCAGTAGATTGCTGATATTTTAGTTAATTTATTTAATTACGTATTTTGATGTCATTGAATAGTCATGTCATGCATTGTTTTGCTTTTTTTGATATAATATACACTATATTACCAAAAGTTTTGGGATACCTGCCTTTACACGCACATGAACTTTAATGGCATCCCAGTCTTAGTCTGGAGGGTTCAATATTGAGTTGGCCCACCCTTTGCAACTATAACAGCTTCAACTCTTCTGGGAAGGCTGTCCACAAGGTTTAGGAGTGTGTCTATAGGAATGTTTGACCATTCTTCCAGAAGCACATTTGTGAGGTCGGGCACTGATGTTGGACAAGAAGACCTGGCTTGCAGTCTCCGCTCGAATTCATCCCAAAGATGTTCTGTCAGGTTGAGGTCAGGACTCTGTGCAGGCCAGTCAAGTTCCTCCACCCCAAACTCGCTAATTCATGCCTTTATGGACCTTGATTTGTGCACTGGTCCAAATCATTTGGTGGAGGGGGGATTATGGTGTGGGGTTGTTTCTCAGGGGTTGGGCTTGGCCCCTTAGTTCCAGTGAAGGGAACCCTTAAGACATCAGCATACCAAGACATTTTGGAGAATTTCATGCTCCCAACTTATTGGGAACAGTTTGGGGATGGCCCCTTCCTGTTCCAACATGACTGCGCACCAGTGCACAAAGCAAGGTCCATAAAAAAATAGATGTGCGAGTTTGGGGTGGAGGAACTTGACTGGCCTGCACAGAGTCCTGACCTCAACCCGATAGAATACCTTTAGGATGAATTAGAGCGGAGACTGCGAGCCAGTCCTTCTCGTCCAACATCAGTGCCTGACCTCACAAATGTGCTTCTGGAAGAATGGTCAAACATTCCCATAGACACACTTTTAAACCTTGTGGACGGCCTTCCCAGAAGAGTTGAAGCTGCTATAGCTGCAAAGGGTGGGCCAACTCAATATTTTATCCTACAGACTAAGACAGGGATGCCATTAAAGCTCATGTGCGTGTAAAGGCAGGCACCCCAATACATTTGTCAATATAGTGTATATATCCAAATTTGCATAGCTTAGATTAGGTCCATTGCAATCACCTTAATTTATTGAAACCACTGCAAATAGATTTCACAGAGCTCCTCAAGACTTGGGTTGTGCATGCTTCTTTTCCGAAAAGCAATCGACGGAGGATCGCTTTTCAAAATGGGACTAAGCAACAGCTGTCTTGCTGTCTCCCGAATGCCTGTTTTATTGTTTGCTTTTGTTTGTTGCCAAACTGCAAATTACAACGGGAGTGATGCGCGGCAACTGCAAGCCAAGCATTTGGCTTTCTAGATTGTGGCAAGGCCCTTTGACATGAACAGATGACATGGTCACATTGACAGGCAGTGCCAAGTCGAGGTGCCGCATTATATTTGCTGCATGTGAAGCATCCAGCTGTATAGAAGACTTTAGGTAGGTAGTCTGGGAACAGTAAAACCATTGCTCAAATGTCTGTTTATACCAGTGCCTTTAGCCTATTTGAAAAGTTGTGTTGTTGGTAAGCCTGCTTCCAAAACCCAATGTTGTAACTTCCTCTCTTTCTAGTTGCTGATCAAAAGTCACATTCATTTTCATCAAGAAGGTCTGAAACAGATTAGTTGCTAAGATAAATGAGGACATATATATCACATATACTGGGTGCACCAATGAAAAAGGATTCACAAAGCACTACTGGGTTTTCTAAAGAGGGAGAACAGCCTGTTTTCTTTCAAAATTTCCCATTTGTGATTAAACCTCAAACAGAGCCTTAAGCCCCGTACACACGCGTCGAAAATTGGCAGGGAATTTTCGGCCAACGTCCGATCTGCCGATTTTCGGCTTGTTAGTATGATGCGTCCGACAACCAACTCCGACTTTTCGGCCAAAAAAAATCTGGTGTGCAGACTATAAAATTTTTGTTGGCCGTCAACACAACGGCCGATTTTCGTGCAGTCAGTACAGATTTCGACAGGGAAAAATCTGATGAGCAAGTCTGGGCATGCTCAGTGAAGAAAAAACACAAAGAAAACAAACCAACACATGACATCACTTCTGAAGTAGAATTTTGTTGGCCGAGAAAATTTGTGTGCAGTCTAGGCACATTCCAACCAACAAAACACAACTTGGACAAAAGTCGGACGATCGGTCGGCCGATAATCGTTGCGTGTGTACGGGGCTTTAGGCTGGCCATACATTTTACAATTTTCCTTTAGATTTACCAAAAACACAAGGTCAAACCTAAACACTTTCAATTTTTATGCAAGAAGCAAGGCCCATGCACTACATAGTTAAAGGTAAATCTAAAGGAAATGGAACAAAAAAAGTGTATAATGTATTGCCAGCTTTACAGATGGGGTGAGTGAGGACAAGTCACTGCTCTGATTCATTCACTTTTGTGTAAATATTCCACATTGAGCTACTGAGCTCTATGAACAGCAGCCTTTGCAGAATGTAAAGAGAAACTGAAAACATTTAGAAATGAACCAAGAGTGGCACCTTCTTTCTGCATATTAAAATTTAAAATATTCTGGTTATGGGTTCCTGCCTAAAAATATATTTTTTTAAAAGTTAAGTTTTAGTTTTGACCATAATTTCAAAAAGAAAATATATACAAAATGTACAAAATCAACATACATTCACTTTAGTTATCCTGTATAAAGAGCTTCAGAAACCCAATATCCCATTTCCCAGCAGACACAAGCACAATTAGCATTATCACTGAAAGAAGCACCGGCCAGAACCAGCGATAGAATTATCAGCTCACATGGCTGCTATGGTGCCAGAGCATGGGATCAGGACTCCCATCTTCTGTGTCCTGTAAAGCTGTGCTCTGTCTGACTCTATGCATACCTTAAAAGTATTTGGATGAGAAGCTAGCATAGTGATCAGAGCTTTCAAACTTTTAAAAAGTGTGTGTAAATATTCAAATACAATTGCTGACAGCTGGTATTGATTCTGGTGAGGGGTTTGCAATTATGGACTCTGAGAAATTCTCCTTCTACCTCTGGCCAGAGTAGTCACACTTTAAAATAAGTAGTTATTTATATGGCTGCACCTTCACTTTCTTCAGTTTTTCTGCATGTTTCAAATGTATAAAGGTCCCTAAAGCTCATGTATAAAGGTCCCTAAAGCTCATGTATAGAGGTCCCTAAAGCTCATGTATAAAGGTCCCTAAACCTTGGTCCCTAAAGCTCATGTATACACGCTCTACTATTCTCTTCTTCAATCAACCCCGCTGTACGCTAATTTAGTTCAGTGCTTTCTAGCTTGGGCCAATTGCTTAAAGACAGGTCCCATGGCTTGTTTTTAAAAAAGCAACTTCGGCTTCTATACTCACCTGAACTCCAGAGCGGCCCCCTGCAGACTCACTGGTCTAGTGATACAGCTCAGGTCCTCTTCTAGATAAATGACACCCAATATTCTTTAACCCATGCCCCCCCCCCCCCCCACTGGACTCACAAGAAAAACAAAAACTGCAGAGAGTGGGGCCACATCTTTATGTTGTTGCCTGACACAACCAGGCAAAAGATACCTGGAAAAAGGTATGGATACATTTTTTTTTTTTAATTTTAAGGGTACTTGGGTGTTCCAATGGTGGTGAGCACCCCCCCCCCCCCCCAAAGAATAAAAATTCAACATTGTTAAAAGTAGTGTTATATTAAAAATACATATGATTTGCAGTCCAAGTCCATCTACTGATGACTTTTTGAGGAATCACATCCATAGATCTCAAGGGTTCATGCTGGCACTTGTAGTCCTCCACTGGTTGGGGGGGGGTTACATACCCCCAAAAGTGATAGACTACTTGACGCAGCATGTACCCCTGAGATCTAAGGATGTGACCTCCTCCTCCCAGCCCTCTGCTGGTGTCAACAATCCTCCTCGAACAGCAGCTCAGCTGCCACCCTTTCTGTATGGGGTTTTGCCAGGCTCCCTCATGACATGTTTCATCCCTGGTGCCCAGCCTCACCTCAGACTGAGCAGGGGGTCACTGACTCAGAGGCTGGAAGTGGGTGAAGCTAAACACTAGGAGGAAGAGGAGGAAGTTACATCCTCCTCCTCCGAACTCCGCTCTGAATGCTGGGGCCTTCAATAGGTGACATCAATGATTGCTAGACATCTGGCGATCCTAGCAACCAGGCAGTAGCGGTGAAGCAGTGCTGCAGTGGTCTTTTTTTGGGGAAATTTTGAATTAAAATCTTACTTTGTATGACCAGCGTAAAGTGGTACTCATCCCCTCCCCTGTTTTTTACTCTTACCTATATTCCTGGGCTCTCTACAAAACCTATACTCACCTGATTAGCAAATCTAGGACTGTCCCATGGCAATCCACTGTTCGGGTGACAAACATTGGGTCCTGTGCTGCCATCTTGGTGCTCTTCATCTGACTACCTTATCTGGGTACCCAGGCAGCCAGCTACTGATGACACCGCACACCCACCCTCTGGCTTTCCCTCTGCCCGATCCTGCAGTATCCTGAGGGATGTGATAACAAAATACCAGGAGCTTGCAAGACCACGGACATGTCATACTGACCTCGACCAGACGCGCAAGGGCTGATGGGGATTGTTTTATTTCTGCATCAAAAATGCATGGAAAGTAGGTTATACAGTTTCCAATTGCATAGTTCAGACCAGTGCTTGCAGTTACAGAAAAAAAAGTAGAACATGCTGTATTTTTCCTGCCCTGGAACGCTGTAAAACGCATAAAAAATGCACTGGAATGCACCTAAATGCTCCAAAAAACGCAATGGAACGAACATGTCCTTATTCAAAGTTAAGATACAAGAGGGGGAAAAATGTACTGGACTGCATCAAAAACGCACCAAAAAGCATTAAAACTTGTCAAAAACGCACATGCAGAAAAGCATCTGGATATATCCGAATCCCCAAATTACTTTTTTTTTACCGAATTCTCCAAATAACGAAACTAAATTCATCCGAATTTCCAAAATTTGAATTCAAACTGTAAACATATTGTTGAAATCAAAGACTGTGTGTTATTAGTGTACCATTTCGAAATAATGCTGTCTGCTGTCAAAGGTGATTCAGGTGATAAGTCATTGTAATCATTTGATGAAGACTTTTCTAAGAAAAAAAAAATAAAAGAAAAGCATCTGGAACGCATCCCGACTGGGTTTCTATGGTGTGTACTGGCCCTTAAATATCACATATCTACGTATATCTGGATCTCGTGATCAGATTTTATTTGATCGTCATTGAATACAACCTCGGATTAATATATACATCATATTCTACTTTTGGATTGCCAAGGCTTGTGATAGGTTTACTTTAAAGTGTTTTTGCTGCTATATTGGGCAGAAATATTGTTACATATCAATGCAAATCATTAACAAAGCCCAGGTCCAACCAGTCTCACTATTCTTGCAGCACTGACGGAACGCACTGTAGCACATTTAGATCTCTCAGTAAAATTGGCTTTTATTGGTATTCATGACGTAAAAGTGTTGCAGGTGGCAGACTGTACCGTCTAAGTCGCACTCTCCCACCATAAAACCCTAATGTGTTGCTCTAGACAAACTTCTCTGTTCTGCTTACTCTGTTTACATTACACTTGCTAGACTTTTTCCATTCGCTCTATGAGCAGTAAAAGTTTGTTGCCCGCTTTGAGAATGATGTAAAGTACAGCCGCTCTTTGTTTTACTCCAAGTTGCTTGTCTGCCCTCTAAAAAGGGTTATTGTCTCTTTGTTGAGGCTGTATGGAGAACACATGCATGATGCTTGGGCATGCTGTAAAAGAAATATTTGAAGAAAATACACAACGGGGCCCTTGAATGAAGCACTAGACTTTCTACACAGACTAGAATTAGAAGAGGACCCAGTAAACTAAGATTTCAGGCTCTTGAAGTGCCTAACAATGCATGACAAAAAGAAAAATACAACTGCTACAATAACAAAACATCAAATAAAGTGCTTTATACCAATGTTGTAGCTTGTATCTACATAATAAACCAATATTTGGTATTTTTTTATTTTGTTAATTACAGTTTACAGTTACAATTACAAATGGGTCTTGGGTATGGGAAGTGTCTGAAAGGAAAAATATTTGTCCCTGATGTCCTTCCAAAAGGGCTGGCTCACACTGGAACATGGTGCCGGAAAGGTGCATTCCGTGGGCGTTTCTCTCACCGCACATGAACAAGCCGCCCCTGCAAGATTAATTGGTAATGGCACCCCAAATGGATCTGAGTTTGCCGTCACCAGACCACAGTGCCATGCAGTTTGGTGCTGCGCGGTCTGAAAAAGTAGAGCTTGCACTACTTTTTCTGAGTCCCGGTACGTTTGCAGTCCACTGAAATGAAGGGGCTATCAAAACTAGAATGCATGGGCCTGCAGGGAAATGCGCATGTTCTAGTATGAACTGGTCCTTATTTCAAGATGACAACTGCAAACCAATTGGATGCTATGGGCATCACAGACAATTTCTCTCCAGAGCTTTTACATATATGAATTGTTAAAAAAGAAAAAAGAGGGCAACAGGTGCTGAGACAAAGGCAGAACTCAGTCCCTAAAACTAAAAGGAACCAAAAAGTAAATTTTGCCCATGGGACTTTGATGTGTTGTGCCAAATGAAATTGATAACATTATGTTCAAAAACAATACAAAATTGATTTCATATTACAGTTAAATTCAAACAAGTTTGACATTATACATGTCCTAATAAAAACATGTTAAAAACAGTTGTTTCAACTGCTGTGTAAGTATGCTTTCTATATTAGGGGATCTACCACCACCTCCCTTTTAGGTGGTCCTATTTACATATATATTGAAGTTCATCTTTTACATATTTGCTTGCTTTGCTTATGATATGATCTTCCCACAGGTTCACACAAACCAAATAATTTTGTCTACTGAGGAAGTAGGCATTGTTCCACGAAACACGTAGAGAGCACCAATTTAAGTGCTCTTGCAACTTTGTATACACACACACATATATATATATATATATATATATATATATATATATATATATATATATATATATATATATATGTATTTATATATATATATATATATATATATATATATATAAAAAATTAACAGGAATTTATGTATATTGTGATATGTTTATCAGGACATATATAATGTCGAACTTGTTTGATTTTAACTGTAATATGAAATACATTTTGTATTTTATTTTTTGTTGAATTTTTGATTGTTATCAATTTCATTTTGCACAAATCATCAAAGTCCCATGGGCAAAATTTGTTTTTGGTTCTTATGGATTATTAAAGCCTCTCCAAAATTAAAATTCTATCTTGAAGTAATACTCCACCAAAACTGCAAGGGTTACCTGTTTGTATGGTCTAGGGGACAGTAAAAGCACCCTTCATGGGCAAAAAGAATTCCCCCATTCTCCGGCAGTGAACTGTCCCTCAGCGTCCTTACATTCAGAACTATATACCCTGCATTAGTCTTGATGGTGTCAGAGGGCCTCAGGCTGCTGGCATGTAGGGGAGAAGAGGCTGCAGGGACCAGTCTAGCAGTGCCGAGGAGCATTCAGGAGGTAAGTAAACATACTTTTCAAGATTTTCTAGAAAGAAATGAGCAGTTAATCCTTGCAGTGTGGGCGCAGCAAAATGGCAAGAGAGAATTTGTAGGTTTCCTGGAGTTCAGCTTTAAGGGCAAGTTTGTATTTTCATGAAAAAATGAACTACCGTAACTCTAAATATCTTGGCCACCCCTCTGCACTTCATTGCAAAAAGCAGCTGTGATGCCCTGTGCTTCTAGGGTAGTGGTCTGTAGACTGTACACTGCAATGCATAACCCTGGAGTGAGCATACATCACATTGCTCACAAAGGCAAGTACTTATTGGATAGCAAGACCACACTATGGTGCTGAACAATTAGTAGCAATTGTTTCTTCTGGGACACTTTACAAAAAAGCCTCAGGTGCACTGGGTTTTGTGGTATAAAGGCTGCTACACCGAAAGCATGAGCACAACCGGGAAAGAGGGACAGAGCGTTGTCACCCATGAGCACAACTGGGAAAGAGGGACAGAGCGTTGTCACCCATGAGCACAACTGGGAAAAAGGGACACAAAGTTTTCACCCATGATCAAAACTGGGAAAGAGGGATAGAGCTTTGTCACACAGGAGCACAACTGGGAAAGAGGGATAGAGCGTTGTCCCACAGGAGCACAACTGGGAAAGAGGAAAAGAGCATTGTCACCCATGAGTACAACTGGGAAAGTAGGACAGAGCGTTGTCACCCATCTGCACAACTGGGAAAAAGGGACAGAGCATTGTCACCCATCTAAAACAGTATAAAATAACCGCGCTAGTGTGACAATGAAAACGCTGCAACTTCAAGTGTGACAACACCCCAAAAAATTATATTCACGCTCAATAAGTGAAATATGAACAAAATATATAGTCCAAAAATTGAAATAAAATATAGTTCATAAATTTTGGTACGAAAAGTGGTTGAAAATCCACATCTGATGGAGAAACTGCTTACCAGAGATGAGTAAATAAATGGCATGTAACTCAATCCTGTTTCTTTCAAGAAATGCAGAGTCCGGTTGTGATGTGAGTAAAGTGTAATGGCATCAAATAACCCTCAATTGAAAAGAAAAAAGGCCATAGCATAATACCGGAAAAATTGATAAATAAATATTGTAAAAAAACGTGACCCAGCACCTCCAGAGTTAATGGAAAATTAAAAAATATGCGAAAACACCTCAAGGTGATATATAGAGGGATAGGAATAGGTACTTCTTACCAGAATGAGTGGAAAGGTGCACAATATGAACCTCTAATAAAATGCAGAGGGAGGAGGGTGCACAGTGGAAATCCTCTTCCAAAGGGTAAATGAGGCAGGGAGAGGGGTGAAACAATAATCCCTACACCCGGTAAAATTGAATCCTTACCAGACCATGGTAAGGAAAACACATCAATAAGACAAATAAATGTTGATTGAAGATACAGGGAGACCACACACTCAGACCAGTCTTTTCAGATGTATGACATTAAAGGATGATATCTTTTTTATGATAGAAGAATAATTCCTCTGCTATGCCGGCCAATTGCACAACTGGGAAAGAGGGACACAGAGTTTTCACCCATGATCGCAACTGGGAAAGAGGGATAGAGCGTTGTCACTCAGGAACACAACTGGGAAAGAGGAACAGAGCATTATCACCCATGAGCACAACTGAGAAATAGGGCCACAGACTTGTTACCCATAAGCATAACTGGGAAAGTGGAATAGAGCTTTGTCACCCATAAGCACAACTGGGGAAGCCAAACAGAGCTTTGTCACCCATGAGTACAACTAAAAAAGAGGGATAGAGCCAGTGTTGCAAACCGTCAGGGGAGGACTGGGGCAGGGGGGCAATTGACCCCTGGGCCGCTCTTATGCCCTGTAAAAAGGCTGCACTGATTCTGCCACAGACATGCCTAAATTATTACTGGTGAAAAAGTCCCCAATGCTGACCTACTGAGTGCAGGATGAAGACAAGGACAGAGTTCAGCCCCCCCCCCCCCCTCCAGCATGGATGGTGTAAACTGTGTCTGAGCAGAAGCCGGTGCCATGCCCTGCTGCAGACTCTCCCCCCGCCAGCCCCAACTGAGCTGTCCCGGCTCCCCTTAACCGCCCCCTGCTGGCAGGTTGGGAACCTGGATTCCGCCGTGGGTAGGTAGAGAGTACCTGGAACAGAGCTTCAGCCTGGAATGGGGGTCAGAAGGAGGCCGGAAAGAAGGAGAGTGGGAGGGGCCAAGTCGCGGAACCATGGGCCTCTGAATTGTATTGAAAGTTGCCAGCCAGCCCCTGCCAACCGTCAGTATTTTTACTGGTAGCCAGTAAAAAAATGGGCACTTTTCGCCTGCCAGTAAATGCCATTGACAGGAAAAGGTTGCCAGATGGCTGTGACACTCAGAGCGGAACTGCCCATGCACAGTTCCTGTCCGGAGCCAGCTGAGAACATCCGAGTGCCTGCTATAGTGTGTTCAGGTTGCACTGGTGGGGGGCAGGTCTGGTGGAGGCGGTGCCTGAGCCTGTTGTGTGATGTCATGGTGCATGGGAGCCTAACAGAGCAGCCGGAGCCTCATGTGCGGGTCTGCTGGATTGGAGCAAGGCAAGCCGGGAGAGGACCACCTGACGTGGAGAGACACTGTCACTGTGACTCAGGAGGGGACGTGTCTTTTCAGTTTATTTGCAGGGAAGAACAGACCCGCTTACAGCAGTAATGTTTACTAGTTAAAAGGTATGCCCAGCGTTGGATAGAAAGTTACTGCAAGAACACTAAGCTCCCAGCTATGTACAGTCTACAACTTACTTAATACATTATTTCTTAAACTTCTAACTAATCTCTTCTGCCAAAAGTCCTAATTTACTGTAATATGAATACTTATAACCAACTAATTTATACAGGCAAACCAAATACTGAGATCAAAGATTGGCCATTGTTCATACAACTGGGTATATATTACTTTCCAATGTAAAACAAGTTAGGAACTTTGAAGATATGTTATAGATTAATACAATAGGTAGCTTTCATCGTTTAAAAAAGAAAAAAGATTTTTGCATTGAAAACTAGCACTAGCCATAACAATAATCACCAAATATAGTTCTATCTGCTCATATCCTTTTTTCATGTTATGGGGTGATATCCGACCTACTAAGCACATGCATCCTGTCAATCTTAAAAGGCAAGCTCCAGACAGGATGGGCAGGTCTGGAACTTGGGGCACTCCCACCGCAGATTTCGCTATGGCAAGAACTTATTTAAACAATGTAATGAGGAAGTACAGTTCTTAAAACTCTGGGTGAAGGGAGGTGTCAGAATCAGAATATGAGTAACTTATAATAATATAAAATGAGTCATATTCATTGTTTCTTAACCACCTAAGCCCCAGAAGATTTTACCCCCTTCCTGACCAGGCCCTATTTTGCGATTCGGCACTGCGTGTCTTTAATGGAAATTGCGCGGTCGTGCGACGATGTACCCAAATGAAATTGACGTCCTTTTTCTCCCACAAACAGAGCTTTCTTTTTGTGGTATTTGATCACCTGTGCGATTTTTACTTTTTGCGCTCTAAACAAAAAAAGAGCGACAATTTTGAAAAAATAATTTTTTTTCACATTTTAGGCCAATTTGTTTTCTGCTACATATGTTTGGTAAAAAAAATCGCAATAAGCGTATTTTGATTGGTTTGCGCAAAAGTAATTGCGTTTACTAACTAAGGGAAAGATTTCTGTCATTTTTGGTGTTTATTTTTTTAACGAGTAATGGCGGCGATCTGCCATTTTTTCTGCGGGACTGCGACATTGCGGCGGACAGATCGGACCCTTGACTGACATTTTTGACACTTTTGGGGGTACCAGTGACATAACTACAGTAATCAGTGCTATACATATGCACTGTTACTGTAAAAATGACACTGGCAAGGAAGGGGTCAACTTTATTGGTGATGCAGTGGTTAAGTGTGTCCCTAGGGACACACCTAGGGACTAACTGTAAAGGGGTGTGGCTAGTGATGTAACCACAGAGACATACGATCCTACATAGCAGGATCGTATGATCTCTGCAGTTACATCAGGGAGAATGACAGGCGGCTTTGTTTACATTAGCCGCCTGCCTTTCTCCCTCTCCACAGGGAGATCGCGAGTGACCAGTGGACATCGGGTCCGCTGGTCACATGCGCAGACTTGTTAGGGAACGAGCAGGGGCGGGAGCACGCCTCCGGCGGCGTGCGCTCGCCTCCTAGAGGCTCTCAGCTACGTAGTACATGTCACTTTGCCTGTACGGGGCTGACCGCCGCAGTAAATAGTCGTGCGGCGGTCGGCAAGTGGTTAAAGGGTTAGTTCACCTTTATAATAAAATTGTCAATGTATTGAAGCATTCCCATTATATTAAAAGACACTGCTCACATTTTTAAAAATAAGCTTCTTTTTAATGCCATACCTGTAGGCCACCTGTGGTCTCTGTACAACCCCCCCCCCCCCCTCAATACTTCAATTAAGGCTGATAGGCTATCCACTGAAGGAATTTCGACTGGTTCATCTGTGAGCTCCAGTGAGCCGTGTAAAGGTTATTTTTTTCTCTAAAATAATAAACATGGAATTGCACAGAGAGGCCCAAAACCTCCTTTTCTGGAGTTCCCTGCCGGCAGTCTTGATTCCTCCTCTTCTGAATCTGCCACCATAGCGAGCAACTTGCTATGGGTGCAGACGTTTGGGTACTCCTGAGTTGGGCCGTATGCATCCATAGACACATACAGAGTGGCTTGGCCCCACCCCCCCCGCTATCTGCTAACAGGATTTGATTGGCAGCAGCAGTGGCCAATGGCTCTGTCCCGTGAATTCAGAGAGAGAGGAGAGAGTCGCTACAAGACGGGCACATAGCTGGATCGAGTGATGAATATTTAGGGGGGCGAGGGGACAATACTGTTACTGGGACATTTTTTTAACTTAATGCAAGGAATGCATTAGCGTAAAAAAAAAAAAAATGCCTTGGCTTTAGAACCACTTGAACCTCTCCATTTCCCCTTCAATTTCATTTGTTTGGAATGAGCAGTGCATACTAGTTGCCGTCATGCCGTCAGTACAAATTTCCTAGGAGGGAGTGAGAGAGGATGACTACATTCTTATATAGTGGGAACATGGAGAACAAACATAGCCACCCTCCAACAGGAAGTCGGATCGGATTTTGGGGATTTGGAGAAGTCAGAGAGCAATAGAAGGTAATTTTCCGAGTTAAGAATACATACTTGAATAGATTTATTTATACCAGGAATATATTTTTTTCAACCAAAGTTTAGTGTCACTTTAACCCCTCATTATTTTATCCAAATCTTAAAAATGTTTTGTCTTTAGTTATACTCCAAGAAAAAAAATGGGACACTAACCTCTCAATAGTACGGTTTATTTGCAGAATAGTCATTTGATAAACACAGTCAAGACAATAGAAAGGAAATCCCTACCCTACCGCCTTCAGGGCCCACATGGGAAATTCAGACACGTACGCACACAGCAGGTGGGAAAACTGAAGTGGTAGATGACCATTATATGATTCATACATTACAGCCAGACTGTGCAATGTTAGAGCTGTGGAAAGAATTTATGAGGGATGACATGATAAGCTGTGATAATAACCCCAGTGGAAAGATCACACAGGGTTACCACCTGACAGATATTTGCTGGGCCTGGTTAGTAAAAATGGTGCTTGATATCAATGCTATGAATAGGACAGAGATAGGAAGGACAGACACGTTTCCAGGAAACAGGGCAACCCAACATTTGTCCTTTTCCCACGTTGTGTGGCATAGCCAGCCTTAGCTATGTGTAACCGTCATAGTCCCAGTCCCACAGGATACCATCTTGCCTTGTCAACAGTAGAACCAACTCATTGATGGCATTTCTTAAACTCAGAGAGGCATAATACTTCCAATAATGTCAACCACTGAATATTTTCCAATTGCACCACTTATCTGACAGCAACTCTAGAATGTTTCATATAAATAAAAGGCGCTGCAAATACATAATTGTATACATTGCCATACTGAATTAAATGAGCCAAACAATGTAAAAGCTAAAATATCCAAAGACACTGGATGGATGTTCATACATACGGCTGTCTTGCCAACAAATAAACACATGTACGGTACGTGGGGTAAATGTCTACGGAGATGGGAAGAGGGAGGGCTACAGGCACCAGTAACTGGCTTCACCATTCCCCTAACCACCAAAAAAAAGAGAAGTACCACAGTTTATAGGAATGCCTTTCCAGTATAAATGGACAAAAGTGTCAATGCAGACTTGTGACAAAAAATCAAGCTCATGAATCCACTTTGGCACACTTTTTTGGAATCAATATATGTAAAAAATGAGAACTACCAAGCTCTTAACCACTTGACCTCCAGAAGATTTACCCCCCCCCCTTCATGAAAAAAAATATATATATTTATTTTTTACCTTCTGCTATAAAACATATCCAATAAAAAAAATAGAAAAAATCAACTTTCTTAATAAATTTAGGCCAATATGTATTCTGCTACATATTTTTGGTAAAAAAAAATCCAAGAAGTGCATATAGATTGGTTTGCGCAAAAGATATAGTGTCTAAAAACGATAGTATATACAGTGTAATTCTTTTTTATTTTATTTTTTTTTAATACTAGTAATGGCGGCGATCAACGACTTATAGCGGGACTGCGATATTTCGGTGGACAATCGGACACTGAGACTTTTGACACTTTGTGAGAACCAGTGACACTAATGGCTGGAATACAGGGGCCGAATATCGCCCGATCGTTCGACCACCGACTTATGAAAAAGTGTTCATTGGTCGAAAACGTTGCCAACATACACAGGCCAAATATTGCCCGACCGTTTGACCGCCGACCATCGAAACAGTGCATGCGTGATGATGTTCTACAGATTTTAAATGAACAACCTTAACACCAACGTATAGAATATCGTTCATTCGCAAATGAGACAACAGAATTTTTCGTTTTTTTTTAAACGGGATTTTTCGTTCACAATATCGATATCGGTCACTGATGGCTGGGCATTAACGAGTAGAATATCGTGTATTCCGGCCATAATACAGTGATCAGTTCTAAAACTATACACTGTCACTCCACTAATGACACTGGCTGAAAGGGGTTAACATCTAAGGCGATCAAGGGGGTTAAATTTGTGCCTAACAATGTGTAATGTGTGTGGGATGTGCTGCTTTTTACTAAAGCACGGGCTGACCGTCCACAGTACATTACGGGCGGTCGGATCTTAAGTGGTTGCCACAAATGTATTCTGCTCTATGAAAATCTACACAAAATTAAATCCTACACAAATGAACATACTCATAGTAAACTAATAAAAAAACAACCAAATAACTCTTGTTTTTGTTTTCACAGCTGAGCGTAACAGCCATATATTTTTTTTACTGGCAACCTTTCCTGTCACTGACATTTAGTGGCTGGAGAAAAGTGCCCATTCTTTACTGGCTGCCAGTAAATATACTGATGGTTGGCAACACTGGTACCGCAGGTGGTTCTCTAGCTGTAAACCAAATGAACAACCTCCTGCCATCTTAAGAATGCTCCAGTAATAAAGTGTCACAGATCTTCCGCTATTTCCAATACAAGCAAAACTTTGCAGCCCCCTCCAGCCAGGGGAAGAACAGACAATCCACTAAAAAACAACAACAACAAAAAATGGGCACGCCAGCCTTGGGCATTACCTTTGTAATAACATTTATTTAATAAATAAAACAGATGAACACTCACAAATGTCATGAAATGTCTAGCATATCAGTATCCACAGTGTCATAGACAGCCAGGATCCCTGAAAATGTCCCAATCATGAGAATACCCTCAAACTGGCTAACACATTTCGAGGGGAGATACCCTCTTCCTCGGAGGGCTAGCTGTAGTGGCAAAAGAGGATTAATGTTCATAAATGTAAAGTTATGCACATGGGGGCTAAGAATATGCATGCATCATACATACTAGCGGGAGTACAACGGGGGGAATTAATGGTGGAGAATGATCTGGGGGTTTTGGCAGATCTAAGCTTAATAATAACATGCAATGCCAAGCTGCGGTTTTCAAAGTGAGCAAAATCCTATTAAGAGAGGTATGGACTCCAGAGAGAGAGCGCCAGTTTTGAGCACCAGTTCTCAAAAAGGATATCGGGGAACTGGAGAAAGTGCAGAGAAGGGTAACCAAACTGATAAGAGGCATAAAGGAACTCAGCTATGAGGATAGATTAGAGAAACTGAATGTATTTTCTCTTGAGAAGAGAAGATAAGGGGGGATATGGTCAACATAAGGGCTCTTTCACACGGACGTTCTGTATGTCCGTATATCACCCCATCCGTTTGCGGGTGATATACGGACATAATGCTTGTCAATGGGATTGCGGATGTCAGCGGATGACCATCCGCTGACATCCGATTTTCATCCTTTCAGTTCTGTTACGTTCTTTGAAATGGAACAGAACCCTATTTTTCCTCCGGAAACGGAACTGATGCAAAATCGGATGTCAGCGGTGTCATCCGCTGATATCCGCAATCCCCATATACTAACATTATGTCTGTATATCATCCGCAATCGGATGGGATGATATGCGGACATACGGAGCGGATGACACAAGTGTCATCCGTGTCCGTGAAAAAAAAAGTACAGCAGCGGAGATAAAAAATGAGTGGCCGTGTGAAAGAGCCCTAAGTGGTCCATATAGTGAACTTGGTGTTTCGATATTCACTTCAAGGTCATACCAGAGGACAAGGGGGCAATCTTTACATCTACAGGAATAGAGATTCAATCTCCAATTAGGGAAAGGTTTCTTCACAGTAAAAGCTGTGAAAATGTGGAATACACTCCCTCAAGAGGTGATTCTGGCCAGCTCAGTAGATTTCTTTAAAAAAGGTCTGGATTTTTTCCTAAATGTACATAATAAAACTGGGTACTAACATTTATAGGTAAAGTTGATCCAGGGAATATCTGTTTGCCTCTTCAGGGATCAGGAAGGAATTTTTTTTCCTATGTTGTAGCAAATTACATACTTTGCTGGGGTTTATCACTTTCCTCTGGATCTGGGATTGTATGTTTTTTTTTTTTTTTTTTGGTTGAACTGGATGCACGTGTTTTTTTTTTTCAACCTGATTAACTATGTAACTATATAGTGAGCCTTGAGATTTTAGCAGACCACACCACATGAATATTATCACAGTGTCGCAAATGGTTCTCCAGCAATTGTGAATTACAGGTTACAGTAGACATAAATATACTACAGCAACCTGTTTCAGAGAACCACAAATGGCTCTAAAGCTTGTGAAACTACAGGTCTCAGCAAGCAGAAGATGGTATAAAAACCTATAAAATAGAGACACAGATTATTTTTTAGCTTTTGTGGAACTATAGGTCCCAGTAGGAAACAGATAGTAAAGTTGTATCAGAGTACTACTGGTGGTTCTCTAGCTGTTGTGGAATTTGAAATCCAAGCAGACCACACCTCAGCAACTTTTAACAGAGTACCCCAAATGGTTCTCCAACAATTGTGGAACTATTGCTTCCAGGTAGCAGAAAAATACTACAATCATCTGTCTCAGGTACAATAAGTAGTTCTTTAGCTTGTGAAAGTACAGGTCTTAACAAGAAGAACCACAGTAAACTAAAACCACAGGTAGTTTTTTAGTTTTTGTGGTCCCACTCCCAATAGGCAGAAAATACTACATACAACAGGTATCTGAGTACCAGGGGTGGCTCAATAGCTGTTGTGGAACTTGAGATTTCAGCAGATCATACCACAACAATCATTATCAGAGTGCTGCAGATGGTTCTCCAGCATTTGAGAACATAGATCTCAGTAGGCAGAAGATAGTACAGCAGCCTGTATGAGAGCACTGCAAGTGGTTTTTTAGCTGTTGTGGATCTTTAGATTCGCAGCAGACTATGCAACACCAACCATTCATTATTCATGCCAGTAGGAAGAAAATACCACAGCAACCTGTCTCAGAGTACTACTAATGATTCTCTAGTTTGTGAAACCACAGGTTCCAACAAACAAAAAGGTGTCATAGGAACTTATAAATTAATCCACATGTGTTTTCTAGCTTTTGTGAAACTATAGGTCTCCATAGGCAGAAGATACTACAGCAACTTGTATCTGTTTTCCAAGAGTAGTTCTTTAGCTGTTGTGGAAATTGAAATTCCAGCAGATCACATCACAGCAACCATAATCAGAGTGCTGCAGATGGTTCTCCAACATTTGTGGAACTACAGGTCCCAGATGGTAGAAGACACTACAGCATTATATATCAGAGCACCACAATCTTGTGAAAGTACTGGTCCCAACAAACAGAAGATGTCATACCAACCTGTAAATTAGAACCACATGTGGTCTAATAATCTAGCTTTTATGGAACCATAGGTCCCAGTAGGCAGAAGATGTTACAGAAAGTTGTATCTGAGTACCACATGTGGTTATCAAGCTGTTGTGGAACTTGAGATCTCAGCAGATCACACCACATCAACCATTATCAGAACGCTGCAGATGATTCTCAAGCATTTCAGTCACACAGATCTCAGTAGGCATAGGTGTGCACAGCCTATTGCATTAGGGTGTGCACCCCAAAGCTCAAACACATAGACGTGTATATACTGATGGTGTCAGTAGGTTTATTGTTATTTTTTATTCTTTTTTTACAATTTTATTTTTTTTGTTAGCCTAGTTAGGGAGCTTTGGTGAAATATCAGGGGTCTAAACAGGGGGAATCTGCACCACAAGGGGTGATAAGGGTGTGCCCAGGCACACCTGGCACACCCTGTGCGCACACCTATGTCAGTAGGCAGAATATGCTACAGAAAGTTGTATCAGAATATCACAAATTGGTTATTTAGCTGTTGTGGATCTGAGACCCCAGCAAAACACACTACATCAACCTTAAAAAATTGCCGCAGATGCATCTCAGCATTTTTGGAACTACAGATCCCAGCAGGCAAAATGTATTACAGCAACCTGCCTCGAAGTTCTGCAAGTGGTTCTCTAGCTTGTGGGAACCAAGGTCCCAACAGACAGGAATATATCATAGCAACCTGTTTTAGAGAACCATGGTTGTTTCTCCTGCTCCAGCTCCAGCTAAAGGTCCCAGCAGGCAGATCAAACAACACCACACTAATGGCTGGAATATCCGATAAGAAACTCGGCCGAAAATTTCCGTTCAGCGAGCGATCGGCCGATATTCTACTCGCTAATGCCCAGCCATCAATGAGCGATATCGATATTGAGAACGAAAAATACCGTTTGAAAAACACAAAAAATTCTGTCGTCTCGTGTGCGAAAGAACGATATTCTATGCGTTGGTGTTGAGGTCGTTCAGTTTAAATCTGTATAACCTCATCACGCACGAACGCTGTTTCGATGGTCGGCGGGCAACGGTCAGGCGATGTTCGGACCGTGTATGTTGGCAACGTTTTCGACCGACGAATACTTTTTCAAAAGTCGGTGGGCGATATTCTAATCGTGTATTCACACCATAACCTTAGATTGTACGCTCCTTGAGGGTAGGGACTGATGTGAATGTGCAATGTATATGTAAAGCGCTGCATAAATTGACAGCGCTATATAAGAACCTGAAATAATAATAAATAACAAACAACACCACTCTTTTATGGAACTACAGGTCCTAGCAGACAGAACATACAACAGCAACCTGCACCAAGATACCACAAAATACCCAAGAACATATTAGAATGCTGCAGGTTACTTGGTCAGAGAGACAGATTGGCAGATTGAACTTTATACCAACCAACCTTATTGGCGAGGTCATTGAAAAATAATGAATGAATGGATAACCTTCCATAGATTCCTTTCTTCAATGATGTTTCCACATTGTGACAAATTGAAATCAGTTACAATGTATAATGTTGAAATCAGTTACAATGTATAATGTTGAAATCAGTTACAATGTATAATGTTGAAATCAGTTACAATGTATAATAACAAACCTAGTTATTGACTAAACAAACTCATTGTCATCATTTAATGGGAAGTCTTCCAGGGTGTGAATTGAGCTCACATGCCTTTTATTGCAGAAAAGCTCTAACAATGAGTGCACCAAATTCCTGCATGGACCGTGTGACTCCATCAGTAGGGAAGGGAGGGGATGGGTGCCTACAGCGGGAAGATTTAATGAATTCATCAATGCACTCACCCACAACAGAGAGGACCCCCAGCACTAGGCACAGGATGGCCATGACTGCTTCAGCTGATGATGATGACCACTTCACAAGGAGAAGCTTCTCTGCTTATCTCAGTTCTCAGCAGCTGATGAGTTGCCTTTGGCTGCCTAATCTTATCCAGAGGCTTCACCCATACACTGACTCAGCGCTGGCAAAGGGATCCTTATCCAGGGTATGAAGCTGCTTGCCCTCCAGATCACAGTCTTCTCAGTCTAAGGCTTCTTCTCCATGGGCTGTGTGCATGTAGTTCAGCACCCTCCTGCGCTGTGTATTGCTCTGGGATTCCCTGCTAGCTCTGCGCTGCACTTGTTGCTGTAAATCCCCCCCACTGCCTCTATTACTGATCTCTATAACAAGGAGGGGGGGTTTGACATGGACAAATCGGCTCTCCACTAGGAAAAAGTTGGGTGGACCAGCCCACCAAACAATAACATAGGAAACTCCTCCATCTGCAGCCCAGACCAAGATATGTGCAGGATGCGAATTCAATGGAAATGACCCCATGAAAGGAATTGGCGAGGAAGTCCTGTGCTAAAACAATCATTAGTGGATAGGGTGCTGGAAGAGTCCAGGCACACAATAAGATTTCTTTTTTAACCCTTGTTACCATGGTGCTTGGTGATGAGCATCCCCTGTTTGCCAAATGCTGATAATCTGCACCAGACAGCTGGGCTCTGGTGGGGGGGGGTTACATGAAGTCAGATTAACTAGAGCCCATCCCTTTAATTCCTAACATCAGTCAGTAAACACTTTATATACTGTAAACTGCAACAAGGTCAGCAGAGACAAAGCAAGAAAAACAACCTGCTTTCTAGAGCAAAAAATGACCTAAAGGATTAGGACAACCCAGCCAGTACACGTAGTAACAGGGGGAGGATGGGCATAGGGTGCCCTGACCTATTTGTGACTGTTTTTGCAACTGAAAGAGGTAAAAATGTGTAATAGTGTATAGGTTATTATGAGTTTACTGATCTGCTGCAACCTTATAAATTTGCCAGATTAAGATTCCGCTTTTTTTTTTTTTTTTTTTAATCGGCGCCCGCCCTTAATTCACCTTAATGAACCCAACTATATAAGGCAGAAATAAACCCACAACAATATAATTTTTCTGTATATGCAGTGAAGCATGCTTGTTATACTCACTGTGGAACCTAAGGGGTTAATCCTGCACATTGTGTAAAAAGGCTGTTTGATCCTGTCTTTTCTGATCATCTCCATAGGCATGCACAGGGGGTGAACAGGGGTGTGCCTGGGCACAGCCTAATCACCCAGTGCAGTGCAGATTCCCCCTGCTGATATTTCACCAAAGCCCTCCATTGGGGTTCCTCAAAAAAAAAAAAAGGTAAAAAATAGTAAAATAATAAGATTGTAAAAAAAAATACAAAATTAAAACATTAAAAATAAAAAACGACTGACACCGTGCACTGCCCTATAGTGACACCAATCTCTGCCCTACTGACACGTCCACTGCTCTACTGACATCGTCCATGTTTTAGTTTTTTTAATACATTTTAAAACATTTATTTATAAGAGTGTGTGTGTGTATATATATATATACTGCCTAGCCAAAATAAAAGTCGCCACCAAAAAAAAGGTCACGCACATTGGACTGACTTTAGCTTTGATTGCGGCACACATTCGCTGTGGCATTGTTTCTATAAGCTTCTGCAATGTCACAAGATTTATTTCCATCCAGTGTTGCAATATTTTTTATCAAGATCTTGTATTGATGATGGGAGAGTCGGACCACTGTGTGAAGCCTTCTCCAGCACATCCCAAAGATTCTCAATGGGGTTAAGTTGTGGACTCTTTCACAATTTGAGCCAGATGAATCCATTCCTGGCATTGTCATCTTGGAATATGCCCGTGCCATCAGGGAAGAAAAAATCCATTGATAGAATAACCTGGTCATTTGGTATATTCAGGTAGTCAGCTGACCTCATTCTTTGGGCAAATGCAGTAACTATCCAATAGGACAGTTACTGCATGCTTAGTTTAGTTAGTTGTTTACTTAAATCCAGGTGGCAACTTTTTTTTGGGCCAGGCAGTGTATATATATATATATATATATATATATATAAATATAGATACACTATATTGTCAAAAGTATTGGGGCGCCTGCCTTTACATACACATGAACTTTAATGCCATCCCAGTGTTAGTCCATAGGGTTCAATATTGAGTTGGTCCACCAACTACAACAGCTATAACAGCTTAAACTCTTATGGGAAGGCTGTCCACAAGGTTTAGGAGTGTGTCTATGGGAATTTTTGACCATTCTTCCAGAAGCACATTTGTGAGGTCAGGTACTGATGTGGATGAGAAGGCCTTGCTTACAGTCTCCTCTCTAATTCATCCCAAAGGTGTTCTATCTAGTTGAAGTCAGGACTCTGTGCAGGCCAGTCAAGTTCCTCCACCCCAAACTCACTCACCCATGTCTTTATGGACCTTGCTTTGTGCACTGGAGTGCAGTCATGTTGGAACAGGAAGGGCCAACCCCAAACTGTTCCCACAAAGTTAGGCGCATGAAATTGTCCAAAATGTCTTGGTATGCTGACACCTTAAGAGTTCCCTTAAAGAGGAAGTAAACCCTCCTCTGACACTTGTACCTATAGGTAAGCCTATGATAAGGCTTACCTATAGGTACTGTAAATATCTCCTAAACATGCACCGTTTAGGAGATATTTACCTTACATGCAGCCAGTGACGTCATTAGCGCATGCACTCTGAAGGAACGGCCACTGGTGCTGTTTCTTCAGAGACCCGTGCCGTGACTGTCGGCTCCCGCGCGCATGGCCGGATGCCGCGATCCCGGAAGACGGGCGACTGGACATGTTGCCCGTCATAGAGGTGAGCATACGGCACGGCGGGGGCTTGTTCTAAGGTAAGTATTTCATAATGAGCTAGTATGCGATGCATACTAGCTCGTTATGTGTTTCTCTTTCAGCTTGTAAAAAAAATAAAAAATTGAACTGAGTTTACAACCTCTTTAACTGGAACTAAGGGGTCAAGCCAAACCCCTGAAAAACAACCCCACACCATAATCCCCCCTCCACCAAATGATTTGGACCAGTGCACAAAGCAAGGACCATAAAGACATGGAATAAGCGAGTTTGGGGTGGAGGAACTTAACTGGCCTGCACACAGTTCTGACCTCAATCTGATAGAACACCTTTGGGATGATTTAGAGTGGAAACTACAAGCCAGGCCTTCTCTCCAACATCAGTGCCTGCCCCCACAAATATGCTTTTGGAAGAATGGTCAAACATTCCCACAGACACATGCCTAAACCTTGGGGACAGTAGTGATGGGCCGAACACCCCCCTGTTCGGTTCGCACCAGAACATCTCGAACAGGAAAAAAGTTCTAGCAAACATGCGAACTCCATTAAAGTCTATGGGACACGAACATGAAAAATCAAAAGTCCTCATTTTAAAGGCTTATACAGTATGCAAGTTATTGCCATAAAAAGTGTATGGGGACCCGGGTACTGCCCTGTGGGACATGTATCAATGTAAAATAATTTTTTTAAAACAATAGTTTTTACAGGAGAAGTGATTTTAATGATGCTTAAAGTGAAACAATAAAAATGAAAAATTCCTCTAAATTTCGTGCCTGGGGGGCCCCCTTAATGTGCCTGTAAAGTGGCGCATTTGTACGATGTATGTAGCCTGCTGCAGCAATACTGACATTTCTAAAGGAAAAATGAAATTTAAACTTGCTTTTGGCTGTAATGTATTGTCGGCTCCGGGCAATACAGAAAAAAAATTAAAATAAAAAACGGCGTAGGGTTCCTCCCAAAACCCGTACCAGACCCTTATCCAAGCATGCAGCCTGGCAGTCCAGGATAGGAGGAGACGAGTAAGTGCCCCCCCTCCTGAACCATACCAGGCCGCTTGCCCTCAACATGGGAGGGTGCTTTGGGGTGCCCCCCAAAGACTGTACCTCGTCCCCATGTTGATAGGGACAAGAGCCCTTTCACGACAACCCTGGGCTGTGGTTGTGGGGCTCTAGGAGTGGGGGGCTTATCAGAACATGGAAGCCCCCTTTAACAAGGTGGCCCCCAAATCCCAGCCCCCCCTATGTGAATGGGTATCGGGTACATTGTCTGACATCATGTGAGGTCAGAGGGGGCGGTGCCACCGGGTGACGTGACCTGACACAACTATTTTTTTTCTTTTTAATAAAGGACTTACACTTTTTGTTAAATGGGTAGGGGTACGATGTACCCGATACCCATTCACATGGGGGGGGGACAAAAACTGGGGCCCCCTTGTTAAAGGGGACTTCCAGATTCTGATAATCCCCCACCCACAGACCCCCACAGCCACAGCCCAGGGTTGTCAGGAAGAGGCCCTTGTCCCCATCATCATGGGGACAAGGTGCTTTGGGGGGCACCCCAAAGCAACCTCCCCATGTTGAGGGCAAGTGGCCTGGTATGGTTCAGGAGGGGGGGAGGTTGCTCGCCCCCCCCCCTTTTTTGGCCTGCCAGGCTGCATGCTTGCAGAAGGGTCTGGCGTGGATTTTGGGGGGAACCCCACGCCATTTTTTTAAAAAATGTTGGCGTGGAGTTCTTCTTAAAATCTGTACTAGACCCAAATGGCCCGGTATTGATTTTGGGGGGGGGGGGTACGATGACCGCATGCCATCTTTTTTTCAAAATTTTGGCGTGGAGATCCCCTTAAAATCTATGCCAGACCCAAAGGGCCTTGTATAGATTTGTGGGGGTGGGGCATGCCGTTTTTTTTTTAATTCTGTCATGGGTTCCCCTTAACCACTTAAATACAGGGCACTTTCACCCCCTTGGCGTATATGGGAAATCTTGGTCAGTTTGGCATGGCACTGCTCACGGACTATAAGTGACAGGGACACAAAGCTTGGGGAGCACCGACAGTGGACCCAGGGCTACAACATATCTATACATTATAAAAGTGGAGTATGCCTGTACACTACACTGACCGCACTAATCTGACAGAACTCACTATCCACTAACTACCTGCCTAATCTCTATTGTCACACACTATACATGGCTTCCGGGTCAGCAGCAGCCTTATATAGTGTAGGGCGTGGACTTAGCCCCTGAGCCATGATTGGCTATAGGCACCTTGCCTTTAACCAATCATGGCTCTGACAGGACATTGTGCTGTAATTGGCCAAAGCATACAGGTCAGATGCATGTTTTGGCCAATCATCAGCAATCAATGCACTGCAACAGTGCAGTGCATCATGGGGCGCTCATCGGTGGGCAAACATCCCGCTGAGCAACCCATTTGTTTGTGTGTTTAGCGAACACACGAACAGCTGATGTTTGAGTTGAACTTATGTTCGACTCAAACATAAAGCTCATCCCTTGTGGACAGCCTTCCCAGAAGAATTTAAGCTGTTATAGGTGCAAAGGGTTGGCCAACTCAATATTGAACCCTACGGACTAAGACTGGGATGCCATTAAATTCATGTGTGTGTAAAGGCAGGTGTCCCAATACTTTTGGTAATATAGTGTATATATGTATATACTGTATACATACTGTATATATATATATATATATATATACTGTATACATATTCTGTATATACCGTATACACACACACCCGTGTGTGTTTGCACTTTGGCGTGCACACTCGAATGCAATAAGCTGTACACACTTATGATCGTCCCCTTCTTCCACAGTCCTACAATTCACCTGCTGATAGTACAAAGCCTTGGGGGCACTCTGCACATGCTCAGTTTGGTGTGTATTGCTAGAGAGTTTTTTTTGGGGGGAGAGTGCATGTGATCGGCACAGGGCCAATCAGCGCTGTCCAGACAGAGGGTCGGGGTCCTGCAGCCTCATAAGATAATCATTGGAGAATGAAAACTCCTCCTACAAACTTTAACCAGTGCTCGCCTGGACACAGATAGAAGTCACAAGACTGCTGTATACTGCTGATTAGAAAAGGTAGTTAGCAGTTTATATTTACTAAAATAATTGCATTTCCATGTTCTGTGTACTGTGGGAGACCAGATATAGTGAATGCAGGCTCCTGGGTTTAGTAACACTTAAAGGTTATTTTTCTTCATTCTAGCAGGCTTAACAAAAGAAAACCGAGAGGTCGTCATGCTAACTATGCAATGTTAGTACAGTGATCTCCACTGCTGTGCTATTGTATGTGAGAAACAGCAGTACACTGGTCTTCCCCGGTGAATGTATTTACAGGGAAGGGGAACGTGTTAGGATAAATCTGATCATTTTAGGAGAGCAGGCTTAGTTCCCAGCACAGCTAGAGTATTGATTACACTGTGTTGTCAGCTTTTAATATGGAAACAGACCTCCCTGGATGAGGAGTAAACTGCCTGGTGGTTTGGCACACACGGGTCAGGAGTCCTTTAGGGGTATATTATTGGCCCCTCCATGAAATAGACTACTATTATATATTATGCAGATATCTCTGCTTCATCATATATTATCTTTGTGGCATACCAGCTGATGTGCTAATACGCCATAGCTGCTGGCCAATGATGTTTGGCAACATATGTGCTTTCTCATTGATTCTCGATGACTCGGACCCCTCATCCACCCTCCCCGCTGTTTACTATTTTGCTACCTTCAACATCATTACTTGCTGACCATGTAAAGAGCATTGATCCATTAGCTCCAGAGGAAGTTTAACGCGAAATATGTCGAGCACTATGGCTCAACATGACTTAATGCCTATGTGTTAACACATCGTTCGATCTCCCTGGGAAGACAGTACACCTCCCTGTCACCTTTGGTCGGATCGTTTCGTTGTGAAGTATTAATCATTCAAATCTGTTATTCAAATGTTTTGTACCTGCTCAATACTTCACTAGTAATGTAACTGCCAGAATTGTTTATTCTGTACTAATATGTCTCCCTCTTTGAATGGGATGGTACACTGTTATGCTTTTTGTGTTTTTTCTTTTGATGTTTTTATATATATTATTCAATAAAATGTTATATTTTTAAGTATCTAGTGCCTCCAAAGTCCACGTTTCTTTCCAAATAGTCTTTTTCAATCTTTCAATAGGATGTGGCACTTATTACTCTACATAGACGCCCAGGATACCGCTACCCAGTGGCGGCCGGCCCATAAGGGGCGCCGCCCCCCCCAAAACCACTTTACCACCAGAGGATTTTGCTGTCTTATGTCTGGGCCACTTTTTGCGATTTGGCACTGTGCGACTTTAACTGACAATTGCGCGGTCATGCAATGCCGTACCCAAACGAAATTTATGTCCTTTTTTTCCCCACAAACAGAGCTTTCTTTTGGTGGTATTTGATCATCTCTGTGATTTTAATTTTTTGCAATAGTAATAAAAAAATGCGACAATTTTGAAAAAATAACAATATTTTTCTACTTTGACAGTTAAAAAATATCCAATATATTCAATTTTTGTCATATATTTAGGCCAAAATGTATTTAGCTACATGTCTTTGACAAAAAAATTCTCAATGAGTGTATTTTTAACCACTTTAAGACCGGAAGATTTTACCCCATTCCTGACCAGGCCATATTTTGCAATTCGGCACTGCATTACTTTAACAGATAATTGCGCGGTCGTACAACGCTGCACCCAAATTAAACTGACGTCCTTTTTTTTCCCACAAATAGAGCTTTCTTTTGGGGGTGCGATTTTTACTTTTAAACACTATAAACAAAAAATGAGCGACAATTTTGAAAAAATAACAATATTTTTCAAATTTTTTTATATGAAATTCCCCCCCAAAAAAATGTAAAAATCAAAATTTTTTATCATTTTAGGCCAATTTGTTTTCTGCTAGATATTTTTGGTAACAAAAAATCGCAATAAGCGTATTTTGATTGATTTGCGCAAAAGTTATTGCGTTTACTAACTAAGGGAAAGATTTCTGTCATTTTTGGTGTTTTTTTTTTTAACGAATAATGGTGGCGATCTGCGATTTTTTTTGCGGGACTCCGACATTGCGGCGGACAGATCGGACCCTTGACTGACATTTTTGACACTTTTGGGGGTACCAGTGACATTACTACAGTAATCAGTGCTATACATATGCACTGTTACTGTAAAAATTACACTGGCAGGGAAGGGGTTAATTTTTATTGGACAGGGAGGGGTTAATATATGCCTGGTGCTTACTGACGTGTGTGGGGGGAGGTGACTGAGTGACACAGGGACAGATCGCAGGTTCAGCTATGCTGAATCCTGCAATCTGACTCTGCCTGTCACTTAGGAGATCCGCCCGCTTTGTTTACACAAGCGAGTGGATTTCCACACTAGATCCCCGACGATCGGGGAAGAGCGCGCGCCGCAGAGAGAGGGGAATGTCTGGTGACGTAGGTCTACGTCGCCAGACGATAACGAGCCACTGTGCCACAGTAGCAGCACAGTGATCAGTGGCCAAGTGGTTAATTTTCAAGAGGCTTGCTATTGGGGGCATTTGGTAGGGGGGAGGAGCCAGTACTGGCGGCAGGGGACCCAAAGAGAAGATAATCGGGACTGCTCTGTGCAAAACCACAGAGCAGGTAAGTAGAAAAGTATGTATACAAATATTAACCAATTAAGTGTAGGTATACAAGCTTTAAAGTGCTCGGCCGGACCCTGATAGAAGTAACAAGACTGCTATATACTGCCAAGGAGAAAAGGTATTTAGGAGTATTTATATTTACTAAAATACTTGCATTTCGATGTCCTGTGTGCTGTGGGAGACCAGATATAGTGAATGCAGGCTCCTGAGTTAAGTAACACCTTAAGGTTCTTTTTCTTCAACCTAGCAGGCTTAACAAAAAAAAACGGAGAGGTTGTCATACTAACTATGCGATGTTAGTACAGCGATCTCCACTGCTGTGCTATTGTGTTCTGATAAGGGAATCACCCCCTAGCCAGAACACACCAGTCAGCGCTCGCAGCCTTTGGCTGAAAGCGCTGATCAAATGTCGATCGGCTGCTTGTTTTCAAGCATGCTTGTGAGATCGGCTTCTGTCGGACGGGCAGCTGTACAAAAATGTCTGCCGGTTTCAGAGACAGCTGATTTGGCCCGATATTCAGCCTGTGTGTACAGGGGACCTAAACCATACCAAAAATTCTCTGATATCTTTCACAAGAGACAAAGGAAGCTCTACTATCTTGCTACCTGTTTGATTGTGCAATTAAAATTGGTTTACCAAAATCAAGGCTCAGAGTATCAAGAATAACCTAAAGAGAACCTAGAATTGATGCTGGAGTACAGGTCTCCTTCTTGCCAAAATGTGTTTAGCTAGTATTAAAGTGGTTGTAAACTTAAATTTATAATTTGTACCTATAGGTAAGCCTATAATAAGGCTTACCTATAAGCAGGGATTTTTTTCAGTGGGAACGCGGGGGAACGCAGTTTCGGCACCTTCAGCACTGAATGTATGCATTGGCAAGGGGTGCAAGGGAATCCTGAAGTGTCTACTGATGCTGACTGCTGGGGGATCTATTTTTATATAAGGGGGGGGGGTCTATGGTTGCTGGGGAAGTCTATGAGTACTAGTGGAGGAACTATTGTTGCCACGGGTGGGTCTTATGTTGCTGGGAGAGATGTACGATTGACTGAGCAGTCTATTGATGCTGTCTGTGGGGGGATATGTTCTTGGTAGGGGGGGTCTATTGTTGTGCTGGGAGTATTTTGTTGTGAGTGGCCCATTGTCGTTGGGGGGATCTATTGTTGCTGAGTGTCTATTGTTGTTACTGGCTGCAGGGGATCTATTTTACGGCTTTTTTTGTTATTATTAACAAATTCCATACAAATTACTTGGTACCAAAGAAAAACGATACTTGGTTCTGTATTCTCTATAAAGGTCAATACTGGGAGGTGGGCAGGGGGTAAAACCAAGGAACAATGCTTAGAGGTAGGTGGGGGGTATTTGAGAAAAAATAAGCCCTGCCTATAAGTACTGTAAATATCTCCTAAACTTTCATTGTTTAGGAGGTATTTACATGGCATGCAGCCGATTACATCATCGGCGCTTGCACTCTAAAGGAACCATTTCTTCAGAGTCCTGGGTCGTGACCGGTGGCTCCCGTGTGCATCTGTAGGACTTTACTTCCTCTTTAAAGTATAACTAAAGGCAAAATATTTCCTTTAGTTTTGCATGGAGAGGGATTAGAACACCTGTCAGTTTTTATTAGTGTCTGTGCCCCCATTAGGGAGATTTATCCTCTCTATTTGCCCTGTTTACCATTAGCATTTGAAGTGAAAGTAAAAGAAAATCCCAGATTTTGGGTTGTCCCCAAAAAAGTAGTTGAGAAATCTTCCAATGGGGACACTTTCCTCTCATTTCCTGTTTTGGCTATGGGACCAGATGTCCCCAATGGGGCACAGATGGCAGATGGCAAAAAAATAAACCAACAGGGATTATAACCCTCCCTTACTCTATCCAAAATTAAAAGAAAAAGTGTAGCCAGGTGTTGCCAGCTTTGCCTGTGTCATCGTGGCTTATTTTCTAGCATCAGCTGTAGTGGGCTTGTTTTCCTCTAGTGCTCAGCACAGACACTGTGTCTTCATCTCCTGAATGCAGAGCGAGCAGAGATCATAGCTGAGAGCAAGGGATCTTGGGATATGTGGTCTGAGGAGCCAGGATTCGCACGGAGTCAGATCGCTTCAGACTACAAGTTCCAGCCGGCTGGGAGAGAGAGCAGAATGCTGGGTGAGAATGTTTATAGCCTGGTCTGGGGAGGATTCTTTCTCTTGGGACCATGGCCTTCAGCTGCATGCAGAGACCTGAAAGGTCAAAGGGATATGAGCCAGCCTAGGCAGTGTGGAGAGTCTCTGGCGGGTGTGTGAACAGATCCAGTATCGCCAGCCGAGTGACAGTCAGGAGGTGTCACTCTCATTGACACAGATACAGACCCAGCTGAATCCTAGTATCGTGAAGTGTGCGGCCAGGCACCCTCTTCTGGTTGCAGATTCTCCGGAAGCCTGTTCCAGGAAATCTTATTTTCTTGAGCCTTAGTGTCATCAAGATAACTTTGGACAGACGTCATTCATTTTTTTCATGCACCTTTGGGTTTATGCAGCACCTGCTGAGTTCCAAATGTTTTTGAAATTAGTCCTGTGGGACTCTTCTTTAAGCTACTGTTGTATCCAGTAAGGTTAAAATAACTTTTATAAGGTCCTGGATACTTCACATTTGTTCTACATGCCTTTTAGCTGATGTTAACAATTTGCCAAAGTGTTTAAATACCAGCAGATGAAACACAATCTATGATTTGCGATTTTGGGCACATACAATAATAAACCAGGGCTCTCAATCAACTTCCTGTGAGCATTCATAGACCCAGGGGTGTCTTTAATATTGTTTGGACCCTGGGCAAATATTTCCTTGGGCCCTCCAAAATCCACTTAGTACCTATTTGCAGGCAGTGTGGGCTCAAGGGGCTGCTGCTTTGGGCCAGAAAACAATGACTGGGCCCAGGGGAGCTGCCCCTTTTGCCCTGTGTTAAAGACGGCCCTGCATAGACCCTCCTCTAAATTGGCTCCCACCTTCCCGACTTTCCCCTTAAACCAAGGTACCCTGATTACAGCCCCAAACCATCCAATTTGTGTTACTTGTCTTGTCTGTAGCCGACCTAGACCTTCTGCCTATGCTACAACACTGCCCAAAGATTTCCCTTGGTCTTTTTTTTTTGTTTAACCACTTGCCGACTGCCTAACGCCGATCTACATCGGCAGTCAGCCCCTCACAGGCAAAGTGACGTAGGGCTACGTCACTAGCTTGTGAGGGTCTAGGGAGCGAGCGCGCGCCCCCGGAGGCGCGCTCCCGCTCCCGCGTGGTCACGGACCCCCCCGCGCGTGTGACCGGCGGACCCGATGTCCGACGGTCACTCTGCGATCGGCGGGGGAGAGGGAGAATGTCAGGCAGCTTGTGTAAACAAGCTGCCTGTCATTCTCCTTGCTGTTAGGATACTGATCACTCGGATCTAGTATGTAGATCCGTTGATCAGTGTCCATACAGCTCAAGCCCCAGCCAATCACAGTAGAAAGCACGCCCCTAGGGATACACACAGCCCCTCCCTCCCAAATAAAGTTAACCCCTTCACTACCAGTGTATTTTTACAGTAACAGTGCATATATATAGCACTGATTACTGTAGAAATGTCACTGGTAACCCCAAAAGTGTCAAAAATGTCAGTCAAGGGTCCGATCTGTCCGCCCCAATGTCGCAGTACCGCAAAAAAAATCGCAGATCGCCGCCATTACACGTTAAAAAAAAAAACAACAAAGATGACAGAAATCTTTCCCTTTGTTAGTAAACGCGATAACTTTTGCGCAAACCAATCAAAATACGCTTTTTGCGATTTTTTTTTACCAAACATAGGTAGCATAAAACAAATTGGCCGAAAAAGTAAAAAAATTTTGATGTTTAAATTTTTTTTTTGGGGAATTTCATATAAAAAAAATGTGAAAAATATTGCTATTTTTGCAAAATTGACGCTCTTTTTTTGTTTATAGCGCGTGATCAAAAAATCGCACAGGTGATCAAATACCACCAAAAGAAAGCTCTGTTTGTGGGAAAAAAAGGACGCCAAATTCGTTTAGGTACAGCGCCGCACGACCGCGCAATTGTCCGTTAAATTCACACAGTGCCGAATCGCAAAATACCCCCTGGTCGGAATGGGGGTAAAATCTTCCGGGGCTTAAGTGGTTAATAACTGTTTATTGAAAAATTTTCAAGAAAAAGAAATACAGAAAAAGCAGGTAATACAGACTCGGCACTGTGTGTACAATTATTAATGCTCAGAAAAACATGGACAACCAATGAGGGTAAACAGCATACATCAACATTGTGCACGAAAACACTCTTATAACCATGCCACATAAACAGAAGGAAGAGATAGGAGAAAAAGAGGGGTAAAAAAGCAGAGTGAGAGGAAAGAGAGAGAAAAGGGGGGAGGGAAAGGGGGGGGGGGCCCGTCCGGTGAGCTCCAAATTTCAGAGCATGAGAAACCATACCATTAAAATAGTGTCAATATGACGTCACATTAGATTTAAATATAGGAGGGATCACCAGTGTTAGAAGACATCATTTCAGCATATTTTGAGGAAGGCGAGCCAGCAGGCCCATCTTTCCGAATAAATATGGGCTTGGCCTTTCAGAGTTAAAGAAAGGTCCTCCATGCGGGCTAGATGAGCGACTCGCTCCAGCCACATTTGTATGGTAGGGATAGTGGATTGTTTCCAAAATTTAGGGATTAAAGATTTTGCCGCATTGAGTAGGTGGGGGTGATAGATTTTTTATACCGGCCTACTGGCTCGCCTGTACAATGAAATAAGACCGCCCATGGGTCGTCTGGCACCGCATTCCCCTGGATGAGCCCCTGGTAGTGTTCTAAAGTGGGGGTAGCTAGCAATAAAGTGTATAGCTCGTTTTTTTTTTTTTCTTGCTTTTTTTACATGTTACTATTTGAATGATCTAAAATCAAAGTTGAAAAAGTTCACAATGTTTGATGCACAATCTATTTTCAGAAGCGCACATTTCAGAACAATGTGTTCAGGAAATCTTTCACATACAGCATATCTTGTAAGATCTATTACTGGGTGAGACATTTTTATCTTGTTTTGCATTCTTTTAGATAACCTAGAATTAGTCAAGTTTTTGAAAAATATTCAAAGTGAATCTCTTGTATGTATTAAAACTTTTGTTACACCAACACTTCATATTCCTGATATGTGCCTGCTGTACCATGTACTTGTATGAGAAAGTATCCCGTTCTCTTTGTATTCCTTCCTTTGTGTGAAATCCCTGGTGTTCCTGACAGACCCTCTGCTTTCCTAATAAAAACTGACCACACTAAGCATGTGAGCACACTGTGGTCAGTTCTCTAGCTTTGCTGGGAACTCGGTGTACTCTCCTCCAATCAGACTTGTCCTGATACGCCCCCTGCTGCACAGTCATTTAACCTTCTTAGCGGTATTCCCGAGCGTGGCTCGGGGTTAAATTTCAGAGCCAAAAGCGGTAACCCCGTCAGAAGCATCGCTGGATCCTGTAAGCAGGGTTACTTACCTTGTCACCGGGATCCAGCGATGTGTCCCGGCGATGTCTAGCAGCGGTTCTTCCTCCCCGATCCTCTCCGTGCCCCGGCTTCCGTCTCCTGCGACGTGACGTTCGCAGGGGGGTGGAATCGGCGGCAAATTCAAATGTAAAACACACCAAACACACTGATACCATTTAAAATAAAAAAATATCACATTAGTTTGCCCCCCAGTGCCCTTTCCTGCAGTTTTACTGTACTTTTTATGTATATATATATATATGTATATATATACGTATATATATATATATATATATATATATATATATATATGTGTGTATATATATATATATATATATATATATATATATATAATACATGTATATATATATATATATATATATATAAAATAAATCTATACAGTTGGTTTGGGCTGCTCATTCACAAGAATTACATGCAAAATAATGGTACCGCTTTCAGCACCTAAAATCTGAAAGAATCATACCGCCAGGGAGGTTAATGGGAAGTCCAGTGTGCTGCTGCTTCTCCTCCCTCTCTTATGCAGCTGAAAAATATCTATACAAAAATGTTTTGCCTTTCATTTCTATTTTAAACTGAATGGGTTGTTTTACAAGGTGATCGTTTACAATCACTTTAATTGTGTAAGATAAAAAAATGGCTGGAGAACAGTACCTTTTAATCCTCCAAAATTCTTATGGCTTACCCACATAGACACCAAATCACATAAGTACATTATGCTTTGATTTTGACTTAAGTTCAACTCAAAGCCAAGTTCCGACCCTACCATTAAAAAAACCTGTACCAGAGATGTCAACCTACATTTAACAGGGTAGCTTGCATAAGGGGTATGGTTAATTTTAACAAAGGGCATTTTTTTCATGTAAACTGATGTCTGCAAATATTCCTTACTGCTTTCCATAAGAACAACAGGAATGTTTGGCTCAGCACCAGTGTTTTTTAATCTAGGTCTGTTCTGTTTTTTTTTTAAGGGTGGTTGAATTGTACCTGCATTTATAATAACTATATGGGCTGTTTGATGATGTCTGCAGAAAGATAGCCATATCCTTCTGTGTTAAATTAATCTTATATTGTATAATGCATGCATATGATATACTTGTATATAGCGTTTATTCAGCATAGGGAATCTTGAATGATATTGTTTCATTTCTAACCAGGTTTGTTTGTTGTAACACACATGTCATCAATAAATTGCCTAATATCAGGTTGGAATAATTTCTCGTTCCCAAGTCGCTGTGACAGTTGGAAACGTCCCTTGATGACCAGCGAATACCAATACCCCTCAGCATATGTCATTTATATGAGCATATCTTGGGGTCCTATGAATCGTACCAAGGCCACATGTTTTCTCCAGAAGTCCCAAATTTTTCATGCCTCCTGCACAGGGTTCAGAGCACATTTATGGTGTGCTGAGCCTGATTGGCCAAAACTAAGTGGCAGAGTTTTGAGAGTGGCTATGAATTATTAGAGCAGATTGTAAATGTTCACAAGATCTTGAATCTCTTCCAAGTAACATAGCACCCCCCCCCCCCCCTGAAATGAGTAGAGTGCTCTTCATTCACTTAAGTGGTGAGAACTGACATCTGGTGGATCTGTAATATGCCTGACCCAAGTGGGATTTTTGTATGGCGTTGCCCCTTTTTAATACTGTATATGATGAATCTGCCACTTTTTATTATATGATAAATTCAGTAATGTTCTGCACAATCCATTACACTTTAGCTTTTGTCTTTTAATTTACTATTCTATCTTGTTCAGATTTACAAAGCTGCAAGGACTGCCAAAGGAGGGTTATCTGCTGGAAGCATTCTGGAAAGGATAGAGCCTCTATCAGGTTTTAGTTTGTCGAGTTTTCTCCTTACTTCTTTTTGGGGCAGGAATTGATAGGAAATCTATCCAGTGGGGACACAGATTAATACAAAACATTTTTTAATTAAAACAGGAAAAGGTTGTGGTCTCTGTCAGACTACAAGTGGTCCCCGGGTTATAAACCTCTGACTTTCAAACAACTCCTACTTACAAACGGAGGGAGACAACAGGAAGTGAGAAGAAATCTCCCCCTAGGAAGGGAAATTCACTCCTATTATGCCTCGTACACACGCAACGATTGTTGGCCGACCGATCGGCCGTTTTTTGTCCAGTGTTGTTGTGTTGGTTGAAATGTGCTCTAGACTGCACACAAATTTTGTCGGCCAACAACAACCAACTGCAGAAGTGATGTCATGTTCTGGTTCACTTTTCGTGTGTTTTTTCTTCTCTGAGCATGCCCAGTCTTGCTCATCACATTTTTGTCTGCCGAAATCTGTACTGAAGAACAATCGGCCGTTCTGGTGACGGCCAACAAAAATTTTATAGCATGCACACCAGATTTTGTTCGGCCGAAAAGTCGCAGTCGGTTGTCGGAAGCATCATACTAACAAGCCGACAATCGGCCGATCGGACGTTGGCCGAAAATTGATCACGGACAGATGTGGCAGATCAGGGACATATGTGGCAGATCAGGGACAGATCAGGGACAGATGTGGCAGATGATCACAGCCAGATGTGGCAGATGATTGCAGACAGATGTTGCAGATGATCACGGACAGATGTGGAAGATGATCACGGACAGATGTGGCAGATGACTATGGACAGATGTGGCAGATGATGTGCACCATGTGTGTGCCAGATGATCAAGGGCAGATGTGCCAGATGATCACGGACAGATGTGGCAGATCACAGGCAGATGTGCCAGACTATAATAAACAGATGTGCCAGATGATCATGGACAGATGTGGCAGATGATCACTGACAGATGTGAAAAATGATCACGAACAGATGTGGCAGATGTGTACTGGGACAGATAATTACTGGAATAGATGTGTGACAGGTGTTTTACACTATGTTGGGGACACTGTGACAGGGCCCTGTTTTGGGGACACTATCTGGAGGATCAGTGTGTAAAAAGCAGTAAAACAGCTCAAAACTCACTGATCCCCGACTGGCAGCACAGATCCGCTCTCCTTCTCCTCATTGACAGGCTCTGTGTGAGGAGAAGCATAGGTGATCGCCGTTACAATGGGCTGTGTTGACATTACATGACAGCTGTGATTGGACACAGCCATCATGTGATCAGGAGGGCCAATTACAGAACCCTTCTGCTAAGCGGTGTTGCGTGTGGTCAGGTGGATAGCCGGGGTCAAACACAGGAGAGTGAGAAGAGAAGATCTGTTAATCAAGCTGAGGTCGCGTCAGGAGACAGGCAAGAGAAAGGTTCAGGGCAAGCCAAGTCGGTAACAGGAAATCAAAGGAATGAGGGAATCGCAGGAATAATGCACTGGAGGAGCCAAAGATCAACAAGCAACAGCACATACTGGCGGGCTCCCTTATAAAGGCCGTTTGGCACCAAATTGGCAGGGATGCCAGGTCGAACACCCCTGTTGCGGATGGTGCCCAGGGCATCAGCATACCAAGACATTTCGTTCAATTTTATGCTCCCAACTTTGTGGGAACAGTTTGGGGATGGTCCCTTCCCGTTCCTGACCTCAGCCCGATAGAACACCTTTGAGCGGAAACTGCGAGCCAGGCCTTCTCGTCCACATCCGTGTCTGACCTCACAAATGCACTTATGGAAGAATGGTCAAACATCCCCATAGACACACTCCTAAATCTTGTGGCTGCCTTCCCAAAAGATTTTAAGCTGTATAGCTGCAAAGGGTGGGCCAACTCAATATTGAACCCTACAGACTAAGACTGGGATGTCATTAAAGTTCATGTGCGTGTAAACGCAGGCATCCTAATACATTTGGTAATATAGGGTATGTGTAGGAGAGCATGTTCTGTTGAAAAACAAGAGACTTACAGTCTGAATCGCTTGATGAAAATAAAGAAAAGAAAGCCTAAAAAAAGTAAACTAATGCACCCACCACATCTAAGAATTGGTAAGCTGCAAAATATTAAAAGTTTGCTTTGGGGTTTAATACCACTTTAAATGGATCTTATAGGTAACACACCATTTCCTCTTGTAGGCTGACAACACTAAGCAACTGCCTCTCGATTAGCAGCAGCTTTGTCAGCCTGCTGTGTAAGCTACTTCAGTTGCCTATTGGGCTGCCTCTCAGGTCTGCAACTGCCACTTGCAGACCTGATAGGCAGGACAATGGTCAACTGAAGGTGCATGCATGGTAGACAACACTGCTAATATTGGGGAGCCAGTAGCCTAGCGTTGTCAGCCTGGGACAGGACTGGTAGGATTTTCAGGTAAGAAACCTTGCAACAGATTCATGCTTTTACTGCCAAATAGTGATGGACGAACATCGGACGGGGCGGTTCGCGAACGCGATCCGCGAACATTTGAGAAAGTTTGAGAACCGCAAGTTCGCTGCAGACTACATTCACTTTAATGGCAGGCGAAGATTAAAAACCTCCAGGTCATATTTGCAGCCACAAAATACTTACTAGCTGTGCACACATAGTCCCACAACATGGACACTGACATACCAGAAGTATTGCTATTGGAAAAGTTGCCATAAAAAACTTTTTATTTTTTTTTCAGCCAAAATGTTTTTTATTTTTTTTTCTAAATTAGCCAGAACTGATGGCAGCCGGTAAATACATGTCAAATACATATAGGGTCCATTCACACGTCTGTAAAATGGGTCCGCATCCATTTGACAATTTAGCAGAATGTTTACAGACCCATTGATTTTCAATGCCAGTCTGAAAAATTAGGCATTCGCATGATAAAGAAATAAGTGTCGGCCAGTACAGGCCCCAAAAATTAGCCCACAGCCTACCTGACAGCAAAGAACTTTGTATTCTGTGGCTGGAGATACATTAGGCATTCACAGGATAAATGTCGGCCATTACAGGCCCCAAAAATTAGCCCTCAGGCATTCACCTGACAGCACAGAACTTTGCATTCTGTGGTTGGAGGTACATTAAGCATTCACAGGATACAGAAGTAAGTGTCGGCCAGTACAGGCCCCAAAAATTAGCCCACAGTATTCTGTGGCTGGAGGTTGCTGTATGGAGCAGGGACAGACTGTATAGCGACACAAGTCGCTAGCTAAAATGTCTTTTGTCAGTGTAGGGAGAGGTTGCTGTGTGGAGCTGGGACAGACTGTAGCAATTAGGCATTCAACGGACATAAAAGGCCTTTTATGCCACTGTATTTACCTAAGACAGGGACCATGAATTGTTATGTTATTGTGGTGGCGGATATCTGTGGTCATGAGGAATTTGAATCAAACATGGTCTACTGGTCACATGTGTTGAATTCCTCTGAGATCCATGCTTCATTCATTTTTAGAAATGTGAGGTAGTCAACACTGTCGTGAGCTAGGCGAGTGAGCTTATCGGTCACGATCCCCCCTGCTGCACTGAACGTCCTTTCGCACAGGACACTGGACGAGGGGCAAGCCAACAGTCCAGGGGTTCATCACTTCTCAGAGCATCCACATCGGCCGTTAACCCAATGTAGTCGGACACCTGTCGGTCTATGCGTTCCCTGATGCTGGAGCCTTTGCAGTCAACGCATAAGTCGCGGTAAGCCCAACACTCACCTAGGGAAGATTCCCTTGACGGATGGAAAATAGGGTTTCCATCCGCCCAGATTTGACGGATCTGATGTCAGCGGACATGTCTCCGCTGACATCTGATGCCCCATAGACATGCATGGGGGGACCGTTCAGATCCGCCAAAAAACGGTCCGCCTGTGTGAAAGGGGCCTAAGAAGGCACCTGGACTCCCATCACTGAGCCCAGTAGGAGCAACGCCATCAGAACCCACAAAGCCACACTCCAGGCTCTCACCGTCCAGCCTCTTCTCCTTCTCCTTTTCCTCTCTCCTCACAATTGTCAACCACTCCACTTTCCATCATGCCGTCCTCACGTTTTTCTAGAAAAAGGCAGGCTGCCGTGGCCCAAATGTTCGAGCGTAAAAAAATGATGACGCCGGATGACCCTCGGATGACCGCTGGCTTGTCGGAACTGATAGCCCATCAACTATTGCCATATAAACTGGTGGACTCGGAGGCCTTTCGAAAATTTGTGCCCATTGGAACACCACTATGGAAGGTCCCAGGAAGGAAATATTTCTCGCAGAAGAGCATCCCAGAGCTATATGGCCATGTTTAGCGGCAAGTGAATGTATCTCTGGCACACAGTGTCGGTGCCAAGATACATCTGACCACAGACACGTGGTCTAGCAAACACGGGCAGGGAAGGTATATAAGTTTTGTTGCCCACTGGGTGAACCTTCTGACGGCCGTCAAGCATGTAACCCGTGGCACCCGTGTAGATTTGGTTTTACCGCCACGGATTGCATGCAGGCCTGCTTCTTCTTCTCCTCCTCCTACTCCATCCTCCCTCTCCTCCTCGGCTGACTCCTCCTTTACTGCTGCTACTGTCTCTTCCGCTGCGTCGCCCAAGATCCCCAGAACCTATTCGGCATGCCAGGTGAGATGTTGCCATGCTGTGCTGCGTCTGTTGTGCCTGGAAGCCAAAAGCCACACTGGTCCTGCATTCCTTTAAGCTTTGCATTCACAGGCAGATCAGTGGCTAGCACCGCTCAATTTGATAGTTGGTAAAGTGGTGTGCAACAACGGTGCCAATCTGCTGAGCGCGCTGAAAAAGGGCAAAATTACACACGTGCCATGCATGGCACACAACCTGAACTTGGTCGTGCAGTGATTCGTTGTCAAATACCCTGGGGTCCAGGACGTCTTGCGGCAGGCCAGGAAAATCTTGGCCCATTTCAGAAGATCTTACACAGCCATGGCTCACCTTGCTGACATGCAGCGGTGACACAACATGCCCGTCAGACATCTTATTTGTGACTGCCCGACGTGATGGAACTCAACCTTGTATATGCTTGATAGGCTGCTCCAGCAGAAACGTGCAGTTAACGACTACCTGTACGAACTCTGCGGCAGGACAGGTTTTGGGGAGCTTGGGTTTTTTTCACCGCGCCAGTGGCTGCTCATGCGCGACGCATGCAGACTTCTGTGGCCATTTGATGAGATCACCAAACTGGCCAGTTACAGCCAGGGCGCCATCAGTGACATCATACCTTACGCCTTCTTTCTGGAGCGTGCATTACGTTGTGTCATTGATCAAGCCGTTGAGGAGCAGGAGCAGGAAGATGAGAAAGTCTCAATGCAGGATGAATATAGAAAGCATATTATAGTGGATTTGTATTGTGCAGCATTGTGACTGGTGAGCGGTTCTGCAGCAATACTACAACTACAAAGAGTGATAGGCGCAATTAGAAAAAAGTATTATAACTGGAGTAATAGACCAGTGGTCCCCCAAAACGACAGATTGAAGCGGGGGTATTATATAACAATATACTTTCATAATAGTATATTTGGGTACTGCAGAAATTTTGCCTCTGCATCATTGACGTCACCTTCCCCACCACTAACATTAGAGATCTCGGAGTAGGCAGCAACAGCGGGACCAACGTCCTTGGGCTGATCTGGGTACTGTCGTCACAGTGCTGAGTGGCGGCTGTTGCTACCTCCTCTTCCTGATCCGATGCCAAGAATGGCTGCGCATCGTAAATGTCTTGTGATGGATTGGAAAATAATTCCTGTGACTCAAGCGGAGGGTATATGGTGGTGGTGGTGTTGGTGGTAGTGTCTTTGGGGGTGCACACAGCAGAGAGTGAAGAGGGTGCAGATAGAGAGGATGAGAAGGGTGCATAAGAGGAAGGTTGAGTTAGCCACTCAACCAAGTCTGGTGCGTCCTTTGATGTAATCAAACGCACCTTCTGCAACTTCCCACTTTGGCTCTGGCCTGGTGCTCCTGCCCTACCCCTACCACCCCTGCGGAAGGGCCTGCCTCTTCCTCTGCCTGTCATTTTTTAAATGACCCTGTGACAAAAATCTCTAGAGAAGCGCAGTATATGTGGAAGAAGGTATGTAACACCCCGCTTCAATCTGTCATTTTGGGGGGCCACTGGTTTATCACACCAGTTATGAAAAATATTTTCTAGTAACTTTTGTCACTGTGTGTAGCAGAGTTAACAAAGCGAAAGAGGCAACATTTCTGCAGTACCCAAATACACTATAATATGCTTTCTATATTAGAAAGTATATTATAAATGTATTACACTCCCATATACTGCACACCAAACAATAGTACACCTATACCAGTCCTTTAAAGGACTTTTGTGGACCTATTACCGAGCGATTTGTGTCACTTAGTGCCGGTTCACACTGATGTGATGCAGGAAAACTATGAATATATCTGCATGTTCCCGCATTGCATCCGCAGCACAGGCAGTTCACACTGCCATATGCAATACGCTGGGGGTATCAATTCAAAGTTAACGACACCCCCAGCTCAGATTGCATGTCGCAGTGCGATCTGACAGTTCGCACAGAATCGGATCGCACTGGTGTGAACCACCATGCGATCCGATTCTGCTGCGGACCAAAAAAAGGGTCCTGTGCGTCTTCGCTGCGATTGAAGTGCAAACTGTATGGCTGAATTTTCACCGCACAGACATCGCATGTAATTTTAGGAGCAAAATTACATGAGATGTCTGTGCGGTGCAAATTCAGCCATACGGTTTGCATGGCTGAATTTGCACCGCAATTGCAGTGAACACGCACAGGACCCTTTTTTTTGGTCCACAGAAGAATCGGATCGCATGGTGGTTCACACCACTGCGATCCGATTCTGTGTGAACTGTCAGATTGCACTGCAATATGCGATTTGAGCTGGGGGTGTCGTTAACTTTGAATTGACACCCCCAGCGTATCGCATATGGCAGTGTGAACTGCCTGTGCTGCGGATGCGATGCGGAAACACACAGGTATATTTGCAGTGTTCCCGCATCGCATCAGTGTGAATTGACACTGACAGCCTGTCCCTGCTCCCCACAGCAAACCTCTCCCTACACTGACAAAAGACAGAATATAGACAGTACACCTATACCAGTCCTTAAAAGGACTTTTGTGGACCTATTACCGAGCGATTTGTGTCACTGACAATCTGTCCTTGCTCCACACAGCAAACCTCTCCCTACACTGACAAAAGGCAGAATGTAAAATGGCAGCCAGTTCTATTTATAAGGTAGGGGGTATGTCCATGTGCTGAAATGTCTCAATTGGCTGTCCTGTACCCAGGGCCGTCTTTAGTATTGATTGGACCCTGGGCAAACATTTTTTTGGGCCCTCCGAAATCCCCTTATCAACTATTTGTGGCCAGTGTGGGCTCAAGGGGGAGCTGCTTTGGCCCCAAAACAATAACTGGGCCCGGGGCGGCTGCCCCTTTTGCCCTGTGTTAAAGACGGCCCTGCCTGTACCACCTGATGGATGTGTCGTGGGTCAAAGTTCTTCACAATGTAAAAGAATATGGCGGCCGCGAACATCGCCATATGTTTGCATGATCGGCGGACAGCGAACAAGCAAAGTTCGCCTCCAACCGACCGCCGGGCGAACCGCAAGGCCATCTCTACTGCCAAACAGAAAATAGATTTTAGGGGTGAGATACACGTAAATGCTTTATTCAATCCCATCTGCATATACTTGAATACAATTATATATAATTGTATAGGTTTATCCTTTTATGCAGCTTAGTGAGTTTCTTTTCCAATATCTGCTGGAGCTCTTATTTATAGAAAAGCCATGCTAATACTATCCTGGTTTATTTTGGTTTGCTTTGTGCATAATACTAGCTTGATTTTAAATTAATCCCACCAAATGCAAATGATTTACAACAAAAGCCACTTGCTCTCTTGAATCCAGCCTCCAACCCATCCAGAACCTGTCTAGAACAGCTTTTGAGTTACCATGGCAACACCCTAAATCCCCCCAAGTGGATCATTGTTTAATTGTTTAATTCCAGCAGCAGTCTAAAGGAATTCTCTATTTGTTTTATAGATAAAAGCTGTATGCGTCCACACATTCTTCTTCAATTTCACTCTCTATTAACCGCCTTGCCACTCCATGACAGGATGCATTGACTTACTTTAATGCTGTATTTAGTGATTTGTTATCATTTGTTTTTGGAGAGTTTTTTTTATAGACACTGATATTGCAATCACCCTAACAAATGTGTAAGTTGTGTGTTTTCTTTTCTTTTTTTTTTGTGGTCTCATAGGTTATGTTTGTAAATCTAGGATTGTAGTGTAGATCAGTCTTTTTCAACCAGAGCGACCTCAGGTTTCTTCAGGATAGCCTTGCCTATAAGTTTCCCCACAATTGTATACAGCAGATGGATCAAGCCTGCCACTGAGTTACACAAAGTCACAGGTTTTCATTGTACACCATTTCAGCCGCCAGTGTCCTAACAACCAATAATGTCATTGGTTGATAAGGAAGATGTTGGTTGCCTGCACAGCATCCTTGTTTTTCCCTTTCAGTGGCGTATCATCCATGGGTGCAATGTGTGCAGTGCACATGGGCCCTCGAGGGGGATGGGGCCCACTGGGCTCTGACCCACTCTGCACCCTTGGATGATACAAGCCTTAGGAGCTGCAACCGTGCCTGTCACTTCCCTCTATCTTGCTCCTGTCACAAAGGATCCTGTGTGAACTCAGTTCTCAGCCACACACAAAGCCTCTTGCAGAAGCTGAAAGCGGCTGGCTGTAGGAGGGTACTGCTTCTCTAGGGGGTGGGGGGAAGGGACTGTGCAGACTGTGGATGGGGCAACTGGGAAACCTGAGGATGTGGGGAACAGTGCAGACTGAGGATGGGGCGGGGGGGGGGGGGCCTGAGAAGACTGGGGATGTGGGGGACTGGGAGGACTGTGAAATATATAGCGATGGGGGAGATTGTTCAAACTGAGGATGTGGGGGGACCGTGCAGACATTCTTACTCCTGCACTATATACACTATATTGTACAATGCAGACTTCTCGTCAAAGTGTTTATTGTCTTAACATTTGCTGGTTGCAATGTAGGCCCTGACTATTTTAATAAAGATCTTCTTTAAGCTTGGCTCAGATAAAATGTTAGCTATCTGTCTATTTTCAGTGCACCCAAAATCATAAGTAATGGAAGAGTTTTATTTATTTTAAAATGATTATGCTGGGGTTTATATATGTCTGTGAGGCTCTTGCTTGTGACAATGTAAGCATATTTTATGGGTACAATTAGGCTTTTGTTCAACTAAATTTGGCCGCACTCACAATTCGCAGCAGCATGCTACATGTGCCACATTACTACTCCACTTGAGGTTCCCAAACACACCCCAGGTCTTTTACAAACCTAGCAACACCCCAACCACAAGGAAAATCATGCCCACTCTTTGCCACAGTACACTATGCATTTTTTTTTTTTTATCAAGCAATGGGGCCCAGCTTATGATCTTGCACACAGGCCCACTGATTTCATAAAACATCTCTGCCTCCCCTCCATCAGCACTGGGGTCACATTAGCTGAATGAGGGAGAGAAAGATTACAATATTAGTCAGTACCAGTGTGCAAAGGTGTATTTGCTTTGGAAGAATAAATCACCTCTGGGTGGGGGACATCTGGAATGGGGGCAAACAACAGGTACATTGGTAGGAAAAGAGTAGTTGGCAGTTTTAGAAGTGATCTGTTGCTAAAGAAATCTGTTGTAATCTTTTGCAAAGGTATATTTGCTTTGGAAGAATAAATCACCTCTAATGTTGGATGTCCTATATATATGGATATTGCTGCATTATGTTAAAGTATTAATTTTACATTTTACAATGGGGCGCCTTGGTTGCACAGAATTTCAAAAGGTGCCATGACTGAAAAAAAGGTTGAGAAACACTGGTGAAGATGATCAGCATTATGTCTACAGAAATGGTGCCCAAATATCAAATTTATCCTTTCAATAATTCTGAGTTCAGTGGCTGTTCTAACAATGCTAGGCTTTATGCATAACAGTATAAAACATAATACTAATAAACATGTGACTGCATTTGCTTTAAAATCCACATTTAGCCTGGCTCCACTTTAAAATTTCTTATGGGGCTGCTATGGTATAAAATCTTTCCACCCTTCTGTACTCAAACCCCCGAACTCTATAGTTGCTCAGTTGGTGTATTTGTAGTTCCTACATAAATTCTCTCATTGTTTATCCCCTATGGTTTCCCCCCTAGTCTCCTTTTTTGGAGACCCCAGCTTTCAAATTTAGAAGCAATTTGGTAATTCGATATCTGGTGATTGTTCCACCCTCAAAACCTTTCTATCTCACACTGGCTTTGCTCTCTTTGATCTACTCATCCAACAGTTTTTGGCTCTCCTGGACCTGTATAAATAACTCCAAATTAAAAAAAAAAAAATGTAAAGCTAGAGTTCACTTTCACCTACTAAACTTAACATATACTTTAAACAGCTGTGTCTAAGGAATCCCAGGGGACAGGATAGTTTGTCCTTTGATATCAGAACCTCAATAATTGAACCCCGATGTCCCACTGGGAGTTGGACCTGGGTTTGTCTTTCTCCTAAGAGGAATGGCTTGATGTTATCCAATCTCCAGAAACGTACTAGATCTATATTGGTTTGGGAAACAGCTTTAAAACCGTATACCAGGTGATACTTGACCCCTGCTAAAATTTATACCTATAACACATCTAATCCCATCTCTCTATTTTCGGGGATGCTTTTGTTCATATTTTTTGGAGCTGCAAAAGATTGCAACAGATTTCTTTAGCAACAGATCACTTCTAAAACTGCCAACTACTCTTTTCCTACCAATGTGCCTGTTGTTTGCCCCCATTCTAGATGTCCCCCACCCAGAGGTGATTTATTCTTCCAAAGTATAAATGTGGACGCCTGAATATATTTTAAGATAGCAATTGTACCAGCATCCCAAAAAGATATATCATATGGGAAATTTTAGGAATACCACGCAACCAACCTCCCAATTGGTCGATGGGGGGGAAAAAAGGGAGGGGGGGGAAAGGGAAAGAAAATAAAGGGGGAATGTGTCTAGGACTTTCAAGGTACCTTATTCAATAATAAACAATAATAAAATCTATAATTTTTATTGTGAAAAAACAAGATAATAAAATCACATGACAAAAAATATGGATACAATCCGTGTTACCATATACTCCAAATAATGTATTACATGTACAGTATAAGTTTTGCAATCCTGGAGTGGATTTTCAAACTTCAAACAATGCGCAACCTCGACATGTTTCGTGGTATACCCACTTCTTCAGGAGGATGTTATGCACATTAATACTTGCATCTAGTAATGACAATAGGATGATTAATAATGACATTTAACAATGAACAGTATAGCAAAGATCATACAACTCAAAATAGGGGAGGAGCCATCTTACCCAAAATTGGGAGCGTGGGTAGATCACAGATTATAGGACCCAGCCATCATGTGCCTCTCACCGGCGGACATGGGGGACACTATATATAGATTGGTTATAAAAGGTATACATGTTTTATCGGCTAGTATAATTTAGAAAATTAATCACCACCATCACCAAAAAAGTCAAAGGGAAAACAAGAGAGATATATAAAGGATGGGGAAAGATAGAGAAGGAAAAGGGGAAAAAAAGGGGGGAATGGGGAAGGGGGGGGGGAAAGGGGAGGGAGGGGGGATGGGGGTTTGTGGGGGGAAGGGGGGAAAAAGGGGCCAGAAGGAAGGAAGAGGGAGGGGAAAGAAAAGAAAATAGGTAGAAGTGGGGAGAAAAACATAAGGCAGAGGGAAAAAAACAAAAGATGGATGTAGGATATAATGAAGGAAAGACAAAAGAAAGATGGAAGGATATGGTGGTGGCTTAGATGGATAAAACCATGAATGAAAATAAGGAAGGGGAATCACCAATCACCCAGTGAGAAAGCACCCCGGTGTTTTGGAGGTCATGCTTATATATGTCTATAACCGGACAAAGAAACATACCCCAGAACACATCATACGGAGCCACCCACTGATGAGGTAAGTATATAAAATCAAATCAATCCCAACCGATTTCCAACCTGGACAGGGGTCAGACAGAGGAGGATAATGTATAAGCACTATATAGATGGTATAGTGCTGATAGCTGTTATATCCCACTTGATGATGGAAATTCAAAGGACAATTTACTTGTATCCAGACCCGTTTCCCTGGGCCAGGAAAGACACAGGGAATAGACCACCTGCAAAATATATAAACTGTATGAGCATGGATTAGCCCTATACATCTCGGTTATGTGGTCATGTAATGGCACCACACTGTAGCCTAATGATAGCTGTCCAGGTTTGTCTTACCCTCTAAGGTCCTCAATCTGTGTGTCCAGGTGGATGGTAAGGAACGCTAGCGTCAGCCGCCATTGTTAATAGCGGGCGCTATTTAAGTGTCCGCCTAGTGGGCGGACGTCACCGCACTCTGTGGAGGTGCGTGACGTCAGACCACTCTGACCACCGTGGTCTGCGCATGCGCGAATGAACGCGCGTGCGCGGCATCACCGGAAATAATCCGTGACTTTGGTTGAGCGTGATATGACGCTCCCAACCATGGGGTCACATGTCCGCCAGTGAGAGTTGGCCCCGCCCCCGAATCCAGATCCGGCCAAGGCTCCCAAATTGTAGATGGAAACAAACAAAAAGGGGGTTAAATATGCAGCAAAAAACATATAATATGCCCCATACAACGTTCAATACACATCATTGACAAATAGAGTATGTCATATTAAACATATGGATATATATATACGTGTTATTACACTTAATACAAAGAAGTACTCATATTAGAAAAACACCATCTAGTGGTTAATTGTATCATTGATTGTTAGGGTATTCCAATAGATAGGTGGATAGAGTAAAGGGAAGGGAAAGATATGGTAGGGGGAAAAAATAATAATAATGAAAATAAAAATAAAAATAAAAGGGAGAAAGGAAGGGAAAGGGATAGGAGGAAAGGAAGGAAGAGAGGGGGATGGAGTAAGGCACAGACAAGGCCAAATAAATGGAATTAAAATTAAAATAGGAGGGAAGAAAAAGAAAAATAAATAAAATGAAATGAAATATATGTCAATGAATAATTGGACATGGTTAGACAGTTACAAAAAAGGTTTGTAACTGTTTACTTCATTTAGCCCTGGGGGGACTACCGCATTCAATCTCTCTATCCACCGGGTTTCACACTGTAGTAGTTCCCTGTCCCAGTTTCCACCCCTAGGGTTTTCTGGGACGGCCTCTAAGGCAAAGAACTTAACCACCTCAGGTTGAAACCTATGATGTAGGCCGATGTGTCTGCCTACTGCTGTCAGTTTGCCCGTGTTAGAGCAATATAAATGTTCCCCAATCCGTTGTTTTAATTCCCGTCTTGTTTTCCCTACGTAAAAGGCTTTACAGTCACATATCATCAAGTATATGACTCCTTTAGTTTCACATGTGATATGGACCCGTGGTGAAAACAAATTACCGTCTGCTAAGCGGTATGTGGTACCTGCTAGTATCCACGGGCAACGTGGGCAGTCCCCGCAGGGGAATGTACCACGAGAGCCCATGGTTCTGCGTTCACTTACATTGTAGTGACTATGTACTAGGCGGTCGCGTAGAGAGGTAGCTCTACGGAACACTAATTCTGGGGTATCCCTGACGTATTTGTTTAACACATGATGCTCTGTGAGCATATGCCAGTGTTGTGCAATAATGGTACGTAGTTCCTGGTGATGGGTAGAGAATTTAGTGATCAATTTCACAGTGTTGGAAGGGGGAGCTTTAGGAGGCGGATGGAGTAGAGAGGATCTATCTAATGCGGCAGCCCTATTGAAGGCTTTCCTTAGATTTGTGCGAGTATATCCCCTTTGCAAGAGACGTTGACGTAGCAGATTGGCTTGAGCAAAGAAGTCCTCGTCTCGAGAACAATTGCGACGCAATCTTAAATATTGTGCGTAGGGAATACTATGAATGAGTGGTCTAGGATGTGCACTGGTGGCATGTAGTAAAGTATTCCCTGCTGAGGGTTTGCGATATAAATCCGTGGATAAATACCCCTCAGGAGATTTCAAAATTAATAGATCTAAGAAAGGAATCTCAGATTTGCTGTGAGAATAGGTGAAACGTAGGTTCCACTCATTCTCATTCAGCCTGTCCAGGAATTCCTCCAGAAGCTGCTCAGTGCCTGTCCAGGCAAGGAACAAGTCATCTATGAATCTGTGCCAGAAGGGCACACATTCAAGGTAAGATTTAAAGCTGGCCTCCGAAAAGACCATCCTCTCCCAACCCCCCAGGTAGAGATTGGCATAGGAAGGTGCACATGTGGTCCCCATGGCCACGCCCTGTACCTGTAGATACATGTTGTTCATAAATGTAAAATAATTCCTGGTAAGTATGAAGCGTAAAAGTTTTAAAATAAAACCGTTAAGTGGTAGATTGGAGCCAGGTTGCTCCATGAGGAAGGTTTCCACCGTCCCGATGCCCTGCTCGTGGGGGATGCTGGAGTATAGTGCCTCCACATCTATAGCCACGAGCAGGGCATCGGGAGGGAGTTGAACATCCTCAATTTGTTTTAATAAATCAGTGGTATCTTTAATATATGAGGGCAGGGCGTGGACATGGGGAGCAAGATGTGCATCCACAAACCGACTGGCATTGTCGGTGAGTGATCCAATGCCCGAAACTATAGGTCTACCTGGGGGGGAGGAGAGGTTCTTATGTGTCTTTGGGAGGGTATAGAAGGTCGGTACCCGTGGGAATTTGGTGTATAAAAATTCATGTGTGTCCTTGTCAATGACCCCCTGCCACCAGGCCTCGGCAATCAGGCCATAGAACTCACCAATGTAGCCCTGGACAGAAGCCATCGAGATCGGGTGGTACCAGGTGTCATTGCCAAGGACATCCAAACATATTTGTTGGTATTGCTCATGGGTCATTATGACTATATTGCCCCCCTTATCGGAGGGCTTTATAATCAGATTTTTGTTGGCAAGTAGTCCTTTGAGAGCTTGTTGTTGTACTGTAGTTAAATTTGAGGAAATTGGGTCCCACTTTTGTTTTTTTAGGTCACGTATGGTGTTTTGTAGAAAGGACCAGATGGTAGGGCAGGTCATTAAGTCAGGAAATTTTTGGGAACGAGGTTTGAATGTAGTTTTAGATGAGGCAAAAATCTCAGTTGAATCGGTAGACATCTGATTTAGGGGATTTTGGGTGTCAGTATCCTGATTAGGGAGTCTGTCACCCATCTCCCCCTCTTCATATAGAAGCATTAAATCCCGAAGGGCTCGGAATTCAGCCATGGAGAAATGCCTGGTTCGTTCGACCAGTTCTTTCTCCAGTGCTAAATCACGTTGACTTTTGTCAAATACAAATTTAAATGTTAAGTTCCTAGCGAACATATACAAATCTTTAATAGTGTCTATGACATCAATGGTATCTGAAGGGCAGAAGCCCAATCCTAGCTGAAGGACTGAGATTTCATCGCTGTTTAGTGGAAATGACGTGAGATTTATGATGTTTAAATTGGTGGAGGTGTCTGTGTGCAAGGGGGAAGTGAATTCGGGGGTTTGAAAACAAACGTGTCCAAACTGCTTTGGAGTTTCTTGTTTTCCAGTGAGGGAATCACTAAAAAACCATTGTCATTAAGTGGAAGTGTTGTATTAGACATAGTGTGCATAGTGTTTAAAACTTGAGGAATAACTTTGTGTAAAGTAGTGGACGTGGCAGTGTTTGCTGCTCCAGAAGAGCTGGGTGTATTGTTGGATCCAATGGGTCTAGATGTAGGGGATGGTTTAGGTTGTTTGCCCGTTTTAATGTTAGTCTTACCTTTCTTATTATCAGTTGGTGGAGTGTTGCCGCCATATCGGGAACGTTTACGATTTGCTCCCCGATTGTTTGGTAAGCCTGTTCCAGAAGTATTCTGCTGGGAGAAACTAGAAGGTATAGGTAAGTCAAGGGTATTGTTTTCCTGTGTCAACTGTGTATCACGAGTTTTCACTCGTGGATGTCCCTGTCTACCAGCTGGCCTTTCCGACCATTTGTATGCAAAACCCTCCGAGAACGCTAGTTTATCTTTAACGAATTTTCCATGTTTGTTCGATATAATTTCTTTGTTAATATTTTCTAATCGCTCCTTCATTTCCTTCCACTTTATGGCAAATGACGGGGTTTCAATAAGGTGTTTGTATTGTTCACCAAGCCTGTCTATGTCTTTCTCGAGGGTTATCAAATCCTCGGTGTATTGTACAATCAGAAGATTCATAAGATCTAAACTGCATTGTGTTAGGCGTGTCTCCCAGGCTTGTTTTAGCGTGGGGGTGGGGTCTTTGATGGTGGGAAAGATTTGGACCCTCAATCCAATTGGACAGATTTTCTCAGTAATGTATTGTTTAAAATATTCTAGATGCCAGTGTAGGTGTGACTTTCTTTTGAGCAGACCGTACATTTTATCAAAAAATAATTTTAGGTCGTCATCCAATTGGCGACCCGATAAGCAAGTAGTTTGTATGCTGGTCATAAAGCCAGCCCAGGCCGTACCAAGAACATCCATCTGTGAGCCAAAAGAAGGGGGAAGAATAGGGAAAGTAAACAGTAGATGATAAGAACAGAAAAGCACAGAAAATGTTAGAACACCCAAGGGGGATACAATATGTATTCCCTATCAATAATCCTTGTTTAAGTTATTATATTTGTATTGTTACTTCAAGAACAAGAACATCATGTTTATACAATTCGAGAAAAAAAGGGAAAAATCAAAAGAAACCAACAGGCTAAAAAGGGGGGGTGGGGCGGGAAGCAGCTTGTTGGGGGCACCACCAATTCCCAAATGGAAATAGGTGGGATCCCAATGCTGCTACTTAAGGTGTGTTATCCACCAATTGAATATATAAATGTGGACGCCTGAATATATTTTAAGATAGCAATTGTACCAGCATCCCAAAAAGATATATCATATGGGAAATTTTAGGAATACCACGCAACCAACCTCCCAATTGGTCGATGGGGGGGAAAAAAGGGAGGGGGGGGAAAGGGAAAGAAAATAAAAGGGGAATGTGTCTAGGACTTTCAAGGTACCTTATTCAATAATAAACAATAATAAAATCTATAATTTTTATTGTGAAAAAACAAGATAATAAAATCACATGACAAAAAATATGGATACAATCCGTGTTACCATATACTCCAAATAATGTATTACATGTACAGTATAAGTTTTGCAATCCTGGAGTGGATTTTCAAACTTCAAACAATGCGCAACCTCGACATGTTTCGTGGTATACCCACTTCTTCAGGAGGATGTTATGCACATTAATACTTGCATCTAGTAATGACAATAGGATGATTAATAATGACATTTAACAATGAACAGTATAGCAAAGATCATACAACTCAAAATAGGGGAGGAGCCATCTTACCCAAAATTGGGAGCGTGGGTAGATCACAGATTATAGGACCCAGCCATCATGTGCCTCTCACCGGCGGACATGGGGGACACTATATATAGATTGGTTATAAAAGGTATACATGTTTTATCGGCTAGTATAATTTAGAAAATTAATCACCACCATCACCAAAAAAGTCAAAGGGAAAACAAGAGAGATATATAAAGGATGGGGAAAGATAGAGAAGGAAAAGGGGAAAAAAAGGGGGGAATGGGGAAGGGGGGGGGGAAAGGGGAGGGAGGGGGGGGGGGGTTTGTGGGGGGAAGGGGGGAAAAAGGGGCCAGAAGGAAGGAAGAGGGAGGGGAAAGAAAAGAAAATAGGTAGAAGTGGGGAGAAAAACATAAGGCAGAGGGAAAAAAAACAAAAGATGGATGTAGGATATAATGAAGGAAAGACAAAAGAAAGATGGAAGGATATGGTGGTGGCTTAGATGGATAAAACCATGAATGAAAATAAGGAAGGGGAATCACCAATCACCCAGTGAGAAAGCACCCCGGTGTTTTGGAGGTCATGCTTATATATGTCTATAACCGGACAAAGAAACATACCCCAGAACACATCATACGGAGCCACCCACTGATGAGGTAAGTATATAAAATCAAATCAATCCCAACCGATTTCCAACCTGGACAGGGGTCAGACAGAGGAGGATAATGTATAAGCACTATATAGATGGTATAGTGCTGATAGCTGTTATATCCCACTTGATGATGGAAATTCAAAGGACAATTTACTTGTATCCAGACCCGTTTCCCTGGGCCAGGAAAGACACAGGGAATAGACCACCTGCAAAATATATAAACTGTATGAGCATGGATTAGCCCTATACATCTCGGTTATGTGGTCATGTAATGGCACCACACTGTAGCCTAATGATAGCTGTCCAGGTTTGTCTTACCCTCTAAGGTCCTCAATCTGTGTGTCCAGGTGGATGGTAAGGAACGCTAGCGTCAGCCGCCATTGTTAATAGCGGGCGCTATTTAAGTGTCCGCCTAGTGGGCGGACGTCACCGCACTCTGTGGAGGTGCGTGACGTCAGACCACTCTGACCACCGTGGTCCGCGCATGCGCGAATGAACGCGCGTGCGCGGCATCACCGGAAATAAACCGTGACTTTGGTTGAGCGTGATATGACGCTCCCAACCATGGGGTCACATGTCCGCCAGTGAGAGTTGGGGGGCAATATAGTCATAATGACCCATGAGCAATACCAACAAATATGTTTGAATGTCCTTGGCAATGACACCTGGTACCACCCGATCTCGATGGCTTCTGTCCAGGGCTACATTGGTGAGTTCTATGGCCTGATTGCCGAGGCCTGGTGGCAGGGGGTCATTGACAAGGACACACATGAATTTTTATACACCAAATTCCCACGGGTACCGACCTTCTATACCCTCCCAAAGACACATAAGAACCTCTCCTCCCCCCCAGGTAGACCTATAGTTTCGGGCATTGGATCACTCACCGACAATGCCAGTCGGTTTGTGGATGCACATCTTGCTCCCCATGTCCACGCCCTGCCCTCATATATTAAAGATACCACTGATTTATTAAAACAAATTGAGGATGTTCAACTCCCTCCCGATGCCCTGCTCGTGGCTATAGATGTGGAGGCACTATACTCCAGCATCCCCCACGAGCAGGGCATCGGGACGGTGGAAACCTTCCTCATGGAGCAACCTGGCTCCAATCTACCACTTAACGGTTTTATTTTAAAACTTTTACGCTTCATACTTACCAGGAATTATTTTACATTTATGAACAACATGTATCTACAGGTACAGGGCGTGGCCATGGGGACCACATGTGCACCTTCCTATGCCAATCTCTACCTGGGGGGTTGGGAGAGGATGGTCTTTTCGGAGGCCAGCTTTAAATCTTACCTTGAATGTGTGCCCTTCTGGCACAGATTCATAGATGACTTGTTCCTTGCCTGGACAGGCACTGAGCAGCTTCTGGAGGAATTCCTGGACAGGCTGAATGAGAATGAGTGGAACCTACGTTTCACCTATTCTCACAGCAAATCTGAGATTCCTTTCTTAGATCTATTAATTTTGAAATCTCCTGAGGGGTATTTATCCACGGATTTATATCGCAAACCCTCAGCAGGGAATACTTTACTACATGCCACCAGTGCACATCCTAGACCACTCATTCATAGTATTCCCTACGCACAATATTTAAGATTGCGTCGCAATTGTTCTCGAGACGAGGACTTCTTTGCTCAAGCCAATCTGCTACGTCAACGTCTCTTGCAAAGGGGATATACTCGCACAAATCTAAGGAAAGCCTTCAATAGGGCTGCCGCATTAGATAGATCCTCTCTACTCCATCCGCTTCCTAAAGCTCCCCCTTCCAACACTGTGAAATTGATCACTAAATTCTCTACCCATCACCAGGAACTACGTACCATTATTGCACAACACTGGCATATGCTCACAGAGCATCATGTGTTAAACAAATACGTCAGGGATACCCCAGAATTAGTGTTCCGTAGAGCTACCTCTCTACGCGACCGCCTAGTACATAGTCACTACAATGTAAGTGAACGCAGAACCATGGGCTCTCGTGGTACATTCCCCTGCGGGGACTGCCCACGTTGCCCGTGGATACAGGTACCACATACCGCTTACCAGACGGTAATTTGTTTTCACCACGGGTCCATATCACATGTGAAACTAAAGGAGTCATATACTTGATGATATGTGACTGTAAAGCCTTTTACGTAGGGAAAGCAAGACGGGAATTAAAACAACGGATTGGGGAACATTTATATTGCTCTAACACGGGCAAACTGACAGCAGTAGGCAGACACATCGGCCTACATCATAGGTTTCAACCTGAGGTGGTTAAGTTCTTTGCCTTAGAGGCCGTCCCAGAAAACCCTAGGGGTGGAAACTGGGACAGGGAACTACTACAGTGTGAAACCCGGTGGATAGAGAGATTGAATGCGGTAGTCCCCCCAGGGCTAAATGAAGTAAACAGTTACAAACCTTTTTTGTAACTGTCTAACCATGTCCAATTATTCATTGACATATATTTCATTTCATTTTATTTATTTTTCTTTTTCTTCCCTCCTATTTTAATTTTAATTCCATTTATTTGGCCTTGTCTGTGCCTTACTCCATCCCCCTCTCTTCCTTCCTTTCCTCCTATCCCTTTCCCTTCCTTTCTCCCTTTTATTTTTATTTTTATTTTCATTATTATTATTTTTTCCCCCTACCATATCTTTCCCTTCCCTTTACTCTATCCACCTATCTATTGGAATACCCTAACAATCAATGATACAATTAACCACTAGATGGTGTTTTTCTAATATGAGTACTTCTTTGTATTAAGTGTAATAACACGTATATATATATCCATATGTTTAATATGACATACTCTATTTGTCAATGATGTGTATTGAACGTTGTATGGGGCATATTATATGTTTTTTGCTGCATATTTAACCCCCTTTTTGTTTGTTTCCATCTACAATTTGGGAGCCTTGGCCGGATCTGGATTCGGGGGCGGGGCCAACTCTCACTGGCGGACATGTGACCCCATGGTTGGGAGCGTCATATCACGCTCAACCAAAGTCACGGATTATTTCCGGTGATGCCGCGCACGCGCGTTCATTCGCGCATGCGCGGACCACGGTGGTCAGAGTGGTCTGACGTCACGCACCTCCACAGAGTGCGGTGACGTCCGCCCACTAGGCGGACACTTAAATAGCGCCCGCTATTAACAATGGCGGCTGACGCTGGCGTTCCTTACCATCCACCTGGACACACAGATTGAGGACCTTAGAGGGTAAGACAAACCTGGACAGCTATCATTAGGCTACAGTGTGGTGCCATTACATGACCACATAACCGAGATGTATAGGGCTAATCCATGCTCATACAGTTTATATATTTTGCAGGTGGTCTATTCCCTGTGTCTTTCCTGGCCCAGGGAAACGGGTCTGGATACAAGTAAATTGTCCTTTGAATTTCCATCATCAAGTGGGATATAACAGCTATCAGCACTATACCATCTATATAGTGCTTATACATTATCCTCCTCTGTCTGACCCCTGTCCAGGTTGGAAATCGGTTGGGATTGATTTGATTTTATATACTTACCTCATCAGTGGGTGGCTCCGTATGATGTGTTCTGGGGTATGTTTCTTTGTCCGGTTATAGACATATATAAGCATGACCTCCAAAACACCGGGGTGCTTTCTCACTGGGTGATTGGTGATTCCCCTTCCTTATTTTCATTCATGGTTTTATCCATCTAAGCCACCACCATATCCTTCCATCTTTCTTTTGTCTTTCCTTCATTATATCCTACATCCATCTTTTGTTTTTTTCCCTCTGCCTTATGTTTTTCTCCCCACTTCTACCTATTTTCTTTTCTTTCCCCTCCCTCTTCCTTCCTTCTGGCCCCTTTTTCCCCCCTTCCCCCCACAAACCCCCCCCCCTCCCTCCCCTTTCCCCCCCCCCCTTCCCCATTCCCCCCTTTTTTTCCCCTTTTCCTTCTCTATCTTTCCCCATCCTTTATATATCTCTCTTGTTTTCCCTTTGACTTTTTTGGTGATGGTGGTGATTAATTTTCTAAATTATACTAGCCGATAAAACATGTATACCTTTTATAACCAATCTATATATAGTGTCCCCCATGTCCGCCGGTGAGAGGCACATGATGGCTGGGTCCTATAATCTGTGATCTACCCACGCTCCCAATTTTGGGTAAGATGGCTCCTCCCCTATTTTGAGTTGTATGATCTTTGCTATACTGTTCATTGTTAAATGTCATTATTAATCATCCTATTGTCATTACTAGATGCAAGTATTAATGTGCATAACATCCTCCTGAAGAAGTGGGTATACCACGAAACATGTCGAGGTTGCGCATTGTTTGAAGTTTGAAAATCCACTCCAGGATTGCAAAACTTATACTGTACATGTAATACATTATTTGGAGTATATGGTAACACGGATTGTATCCATATTTTTTGTCATGTGATTTTATTATCTTGTTTTTTCACAATAAAAATTATAGATTTTATTATTGTTTATTATTGAATAAGGTACCTTGAAAGTCCTAGACACATTCCCCCTTTATTTTCTTTCCCTTTCCCCCCCCCTCCCTTTTTTCCCCCCCATCGACCAATTGGGAGGTTGGTTGCGTGGTATTCCTAAAATTTCCCATATGATATATCTTTTTGGGATGCTGGTACAATTGCTATCTTAAAATATATTCAGGCGTCCACATTTATATATTCAATTGGTGGATAACACACCTTAAGTAGCAGCATTGGGATCCCACCTATTTCCATTTGGGAATTGGTGGTGCCCCCAACAAGCTGCTTCCCGCCCCACCCCCCCTTTTTAGCCTGTTGGTTTCTTTTGATTTTTCCCTTTTTTTCTCGAATTGTATAAACATGATGTTCTTGTTCTTGAAGTAACAATACAAATATAATAACTTAAACAAGGATTATTGATAGGGAATACATATTGTATCCCCCTTGGGTGTTCTAACATTTTCTGTGCTTTTCTGTTCTTATCATCTACTGTTTACTTTCCCTATTCTTCCCCCTTCTTTTGGCTCACAGATGGATGTTCTTGGTACGGCCTGGGCTGGCTTTATGACCAGCATACAAACTACTTGCTTATCGGGTCGCCAATTGGATGACGACCTAAAATTATTTTTTGATAAAATGTACGGTCTGCTCAAAAGAAAGTCACACCTACACTGGCATCTAGAATATTTTAAACAATACATTACTGAGGAAATCTGTCCAATTGGATTGAGGGTCCAAATCTTTCCCACCATCAAAGACCCCACCCCCACGCTAAAACAAGCCTGGGAGACACGCCTAACACAATGCAGTTTAGATCTTATGAATCTTCTGATTGTACAATACACCGAGGATTTGATAACCCTCGAGAAAGACATAGACAGGCTTGGTGAACAATACAAACACCTTATTGAAACCCCGTCATTTGCCATAAAGTGGAAGGAAATGAAGGAGCGATTAGAAAATATTAACAAAGAAATTATATCGAACAAACATGGAAAATTCGTTAAAGATAAACTAGCGTTCTCGGAGGGTTTTGCATACAAATGATCGGAAAGGCCAGCTGGTAGACAGGGACATCCACGAGTGAAAACTCGTGATACACAGTTGACACAGGAAAACAATACCCTTGACTTACCTATACCTTCTAGTTTCTCCCAGCAGAATACTTCTGGAACAGGCTTACCAAACAATCGGGGAGCAAATCGTAAACGTTCCCGATATGGCGGCAACACTCCACCAACTGATAATAAGAAAGGTAAGACTAACATTAAAACGGGCAAACAACCTAAACCATCCCCTACATCTAGACCCATTGGATCCAACAATACACCCAGCTCTTCTGGAGCAGCAAACACTGCCACGTCCACTACTTTACACAAAGTTATTCCTCAAGTTTTAAACACTATGCACACTATGTCTAATACAACACTTCCACTTAATGACAATGGTTTTTTAGTGATTCCCTCACTGGAAAACAAGAAACTCCAAAGCAGTTTGGACACGTTTGTTTTCAAACCCCCGAATTCACTTCCCCCTTGCACACAGACACCTCCACCAATTTAAACATCATAAATCTCACGTCATTTCCACTAAACAGCGATGAAATCTCAGTCCTTCAGCTAGGATTGGGCTTCTGCCCTTCAGATACCATTGATGTCATAGACACTATTAAAGATTTGTATATGTTCGCTAGGAACTTAACATTTAAATTTGTATTTGACAAAAGTCAACGTGATTTAGCACTGGAGAAAGAACTGGTCGAACGAACCAGGCATTTCTCCATGGCTGAATTCCGAGCCCTTCGGGATTTAATGCTTCTATATGAAGAGGGGGAGATGGGTGACAGACTCCCTAATCAGGATACTGACACCCAAAATCCCCTAAATCAGATGTCTACCGATTCAACTGAGATTTTTGCCTCATCTAAAACTACATTCAAACCTCGTTCCCAAAAATTTCCTGACTTAATGACCTGCCCTACCATCTGGTCCTTTCTACAAAACACCATACGTGACCTAAAAAAACAAAAGTGGGACCCAATTTCCTCAAATTTAACTACAGTACAACAACAAGCTCTCAAAGGACTACTTGCCAACAAAAATCTGATTATAAAGCCCTCCGATAAGGGGGGCAATATAGTCATAATGACCCATGAGCAATACCAACAAATATGTTTGGATGTCCTTGGCAATGACACCTGGTACCACCCGATCTCGATGGCTTCTGTCCAGGGCTACATTGGTGAGTTCTATGGCCTGATTGCCGAGGCCTGGTGGCAGGGGGTCATTGACAAGGACACACATGAATTTTTATACACCAAATTCCCACGGGTACCGACCTTCTATACGCTCCCAAAGACACATAAGAACCTCTCCTCCCCCCCAGGTAGACCTATAGTTTCGGGCATTGGATCACTCACCGACAATGCCAGTCGGTTTGTGGATGCACATCTTGCTCCCCATGTCCACGCCCTGCCCTCATATATTAAAGATACCACTGATTTATTAAAACAAATTGAGGATGTTCAACTCCCTCCCGATGCCCTGCTCGTGGCTATAGATGTGGAGGCACTATACTCCAGCATCCCCCACGAGCAGGGCATCGGGACGGTGGAAACCTTCCTCATGGAGCAACCTGGCTCCAATCTACCACTTAACGGTTTTATTTTAAAACTTTTACGCTTCATACTTACCAGGAATTATTTTACATTTATGAACAACATGTATCTACAGGTACAGGGCGTGGCCATGGGGACCACATGTGCACCTTCCTATGCCAATCTCTACCTGGGGGGTTGGGAGAGGATGGTCTTTTCGGAGGCCAGCTTTAAATCTTACCTTGAATGTGTGCCCTTCTGGCACAGATTCATAGATGACTTGTTCCTTGCCTGGACAGGCACTGAGCAGCTTCTGGAGGAATTCCTGGACAGGCTGAATGAGAATGAGTGGAACCTACGTTTCACCTATTCTCACAGCAAATCTGAGATTCCTTTCTTAGATCTATTAATTTTGAAATCTCCTGAGGGGTATTTATCCACGGATTTATATCGCAAACCCTCAGCAGGGAATACTTTACTACATGCCACCAGTGCACATCCTAGACCACTCATTCATAGTATTCCCTACGCACAATATTTAAGATTGCGTCGCAATTGTTCTCGAGACGAGGACTTCTTTGCTCAAGCCAATCTGCTACGTCAACGTCTCTTGCAAAGGGGATATACTCGCACAAATCTAAGGAAAGCCTTCAATAGGGCTGCCGCATTAGATAGATCCTCTCTACTCCATCCGCCTCCTAAAGCTCCCCCTTCCAACACTGTGAAATTGATCACTAAATTCTCTACCCATCACCAGGAACTACGTACCATTATTGCACAACACTGGCATATGCTCACAGAGCATCATGTGTTAAACAAATACGTCAGGGATACCCCAGAATTAGTGTTCCGTAGAGCTACCTCTCTACGCGACCGCCTAGTACATAGTCACTACAATGTAAGTGAACGCAGAACCATGGGCTCTCGTGGTACATTCCCCTGCGGGGACTGCCCACGTTGCCCGTGGATACTAGCAGGTACCACATACCGCTTAGCAGACGGTAATTTGTTTTCACCACGGGTCCATATCACATGTGAAACTAAAGGAGTCATATACTTGATGATATGTGACTGTAAAGCCTTTTACGTAGGGAAAACAAGACGGGAATTAAAACAACGGATTGGGGAACATTTATATTGCTCTAACACGGGCAAACTGACAGCAGTAGGCAGACACATCGGCCTACATCATAGGTTTCAACCTGAGGTGGTTAAGTTCTTTGCCTTAGAGGCCGTCCCAGAAAACCCTAGGGGTGGAAACTGGGACAGGGAACTACTACAGTGTGAAACCCGGTGGATAGAGAGATTGAATGCGGTAGTCCCCCCAGGGCTAAATGAAGTAAACAGTTACAAACCTTTTTTGTAACTGTCTAACCATGTCCAATTATTCATTGACATATATTTCATTTCATTTTATTTATTTTTCTTTTTCTTCCCTCCTATTTTAATTTTAATTCCATTTATTTGGCCTTGTCTGTGCCTTACTCCATCCCCCTCTCTTCCTTCCTTTCCTCCTATCCCTTTCCCTTCCTTTCTCCCTTTTATTTTTATTTTTATTTTCATTATTATTATTTTTTCCCCCTACCATATCTTTCCCTTCCCTTTACTCTATCCACCTATCTATTGGAATACCCTAACAATCAATGATACAATTAACCACTAGATGGTGTTTTTCTAATATGAGTACTTCTTTGTATTAAGTGTAATAACACGTATATATATATCCATATGTTTAATATGACATACTCTATTTGTCAATGATGTGTATTGAACGTTGTATGGGGCATATTATATGTTTTTTGCTGCATATTTAACCCCCTTTTTGTTTGTTTCCATCTACAATTTGGGAGCCTTGGCCGGATCTGGATTCGGGGGCGGGGCCAACTCTCACTGGCGGACATGTGACCCCATGGTTGGGAGCGTCATATCACGCTCAACCAAAGTCACGGATTATTTCCGGTGATGCCGCGCACGCGCGTTCATTCGCGCATGCGCGGACCACGGTGGTCAGAGTGGTCTGACGTCACGCACCTCCACAGAGTGCGGTGACGTCCGCCCACTAGGCGGACACTTAAATAGCGCCCGCTATTAACAATGGCGGCTGACGCTAGCGTTCCTTACCATCCACCTGGACACACAGATTGAGGACCTTAGAGGGTAAGACAAACCTGGACAGCTATCATTAGGCTACAGTGTGGTGCCATTACATGACCACATAACCGAGATGTATAGGGCTAATCCATGCTCATACAGTTTATATATTTTGCAGGTGGTCTATTCCCTGTGTCTTTCCTGGCCCAGGGAAACGGGTCTGGATACAAGTAAATTGTCCTTTGAATTTCCATCATCAAGTGGGATATAACAGCTATCAGCACTATACCATCTATATAGTGCTTATACATTATCCTCCTCTGTCTGACCCCTGTCCAGGTTGGAAATCGGTTGGGATTGATTTGATTTTATATACTTACCTCATCAGTGGGTGGCTCCGTATGATGTGTTCTGGGGTATGTTTCTTTGTCCGGTTATAGACATATATAAGCATGACCTCCAAAACACCGGGGTGCTTTCTCACTGGGTGATTGGTGATTCCCCTTCCTTATTTTCATTCATGGTTTTATCCATCTAAGCCACCACCATATCCTTCCATCTTTCTTTTGTCTTTCCTTCATTATATCCTACATCCATCTTTTGTTTTTTTCCCTCTGCCTTATGTTTTTCTCCCCACTTCTACCTATTTTCTTTTCTTTCCCCTCCCTCTTCCTTCCTTCTGGCCCCTTTTTCCCCCCTTCCCCCCACAACCCCCCCCCCCTCCCTCCCCTTTCCCCCCCCCCCTTCCCCATTCCCCCCTTTTTTTCCCCTTTTCCTTCTCTATCTTTCCCCATCCTTTATATATCTCTCTTGTTTTCCCTTTGACTTTTTTGGTGATGGTGGTGATTAATTTTCTAAATTATACTAGCCGATAAAACATGTATACCTTTTATAACCAATCTATATATAGTGTCCCCCATGTCCGCCGGTGAGAGGCACATGATGGCTGGGTCCTATAATCTGTGATCTACCCACGCTCCCAATTTTGGGTAAGATGGCTCCTCCCCTATTTTGAGTTGTATGATCTTTGCTATACTGTTCATTGTTAAATGTCATTATTAATCATCCTATTGTCATTACTAGATGCAAGTATTAATGTGCATAACATCCTCCTGAAGAAGTGGGTATACCACGAAACATGTCGAGGTTGCGCATTGTTTGAAGTTTGAAAATCCACTCCAGGATTGCAAAACTTATACTGTACATGTAATACATTATTTGGAGTATATGGTAACACGGATTGTATCCATATTTTTTGTCATGTGATTTTATTATCTTGTTTTTTCACAATAAAAATTATAGATTTTATTATTGTTTATTATTGAATAAGGTACCTTGAAAGTCCTAGACACATTCCCCCTTTATTTTCTTTCCCTTCCCCCCCCCCTCCCTTTTTCCCCCCCCATCGACCAATTGGGGTTTGGTTGCGTGGTATTCCTAAAATTTCCCATATGATTATTCTTCCAAAGCAAATACACCTTTGCACACTGGTACTAACTAATATTGCAATCTTTCTCTCCCTCATTCAGCTAATGTGACCTTTGTTTGTTATTGACTATACTTTCTTCTGCTCATCAATGTTTTACTTTGGCCTGGCTACTGACTTTCTTCCTGCAGTTTACCCGTGTTTGAACCCTAGCTTGTCTCCTGACCCTGTCCCTCTTCATGGCTGCTGATCTGTGCAAGCCCCCGCCTTATCCCCTGAACACATCTCTTATCCTTATGTCTTATTTGCACTTGCCCCTGGATGGACTTCTGTGCTTACTGCTCAACTTTCCGCCTGAAAGTACTACCACATTAGCCTTAGTGCACATGGGCCGAATGTTGGGCGGCGTCGCCGGGTTCAATAAAACTGGCTGATATTCGGACCATTTGTACTGCAACCAGTCTGACAGAAGCTGACCATTTGGGGCATGACCGAAAAAGGCAAGTCAATGGCTGAGAGCACTGACGAGAGTGTTCTGGAGGAGGGGAGGGGTCCTCTTGTCAGAACATGACAGAACAGCTGAGGAGATTGCTGTACTAACATCAGATTGTTAGTACATTCGCTCCGACCTCATCTGTCAGTTTTTTTAGTTCAGCCCTAGCAGTGTGTACTAGGCTGTAATCTCAGGAAGAATCAATGCTCAGGAGGATAAATATACTGCCAACACTCCTTTGAAACTCTGCTAATATTCTCTATTGTTTGGACTCATGTTTATGCAGTATTGACGTCTTTGCATCTGGATACACCACATTTAGCATTTTTCTTTCTCTGTCTTGATTTATTATTATTATTATTATTATTTTATAGGATTTATATAGCGCCGACAGTTTATGTAGCGCTTTACAACTTGAAGGTAGACAGTACAAATACAATACACTTTAATACAGTAATAATCAAAGGGCCCTGCTCATTAGAGCTTGCAATCTAAGAGGAAGGGTCAAGAGATACAAGAGGTAATAACTAAGGGGGATGGGCTGATGGAGAAAATAAAAGTACAATTGCCAGATAGGTTTCTCTGAAGAGATGTGTTTTCAGGGATCGTCTGAAAGTGGACAAAGTATGAGCTAGTTGGACAGATTGGGGTAGAGCATTCCAGAGTATGGGAAAAGTCCTGGAGGCGAGCAAGCTGGTTGCCTTCGGTGTTTAAGAAACTCTCTCATATGTTATGTTGGTGTGCAAGGGAGAGTGCATTCGGAAGGATATATATGTGTTGATACAAGTAGAATATATGGTGGAATCCTGTTTTCCTATTGCTCTCCTCTAGACCACACCTTCCAAACAGCTTCTGGACTTTGCCTTCATTAAACACAACAGTATGGGATTCCATTGAGAGGTCATTATCAATGGGGACTTTTAAGCCAGTGATCTATACACAAGCCTGGGATTGTATGACCAATAAGGCCATCTACCATTAATGAGTGTATGCTCAATTACACATGGAAAGGAGACCTCTGTGTCTTGGTGGCCCCTTTATCAGCTTATTGAAGCTATGAGTGTCATGAATGGACCCATATACTTTGTGCTTACTTTTATCTGACCTTCAAGTCCTTCCTGAGTTCTAGTCCAAATATAACAATATTATTCACAATAGTATTTTATGACATGGACACGGCAATGAATGTGATATCGATTTTATGTTGATTTTTCTATTATTTGTTGCTTTATCTATGTATAATAAAGCTTTGTTTGGATGGGGCATTGTATGTTTACTGATAAATAATTTTTGTGGACACTTTTTTTGGTATAAAGAGGGCTTAGGTTGAGTCTAAACTATATTTTATTCAAAAGGCTTTCTGTGCTGTAGACTGAATTCACAATTGATTAATAGGCATAAAGGACTGATTTGTAGCCACTATCCTAAAATGATGAGAAAACCCTCAGACATGCTGATCCTTTCTATTTTAAGAAGGCTGTATTGTGCTGCTCAGATGTCATTTATATAACTTTAAAGCTCTATGTAAATAAACACTGATATGTGTCATAGCAGCTGAGGGAGTAATACTTTGGTAATTAACCCGAGAGAGTACATAGGGTCAGAGATGGAGCAATACATTGACACCCAGACATCTGCTTTATATTACAAACAACCACTTAAAATATCTTCATTTATTTTTTAGCTGAAGTTGAACAGGTCTTTTGAGCAGTCCTATTCTTGACTATGCAGGACATAGGCTCTGATGCAAAGTCATGACAAAAGTCCTTTTTTTAGGATATCAATTTCTGAAAGCTGCAGTTATTCAAAATTTATATTTACTTTTTAAGTGTTGATATTTTGTAGGTTTTGTCATTGGATGTATCTTTTCTGACAGTCCGGCCTATTGACAAGGCTGCTCTGGGTCATTTTTTTTTAAAACTAATTCTACCATATTGTGACCAAAGTGAAAATGATCAGCTGAAAACAATTTCTAAATACTTTTATCCAATCAATCTAAAACTGTGTCTGGGTTTTACTCTGAAAATGTTTCCGATAGTTTACTCCATCCTGAACTATGTACAATTTCCAGATTTTAATGCACAGAAGCCAGGTACGTAAATAAACCTCTTTAAAGTGGTAGTACTAGTAGTCTTTATTTAGCTGCATTTCACCTTTTTAATTTACTTTTTTTAACTTTCTAGTCTTAACTTTTTCAAATTTAGAACTTTTATGGTGTGCTTTGAAGAATTCTGAAAATTTTTTGTTGTCCATTCCCAGTAATCTGATCGCCCACCAAATTCGAAGAGCATCCTTAGCCACCACAGGAGAAGTGTAAGTACTGGTGACATGATGGAACCAGCCAATAAACCCTTGGAAAAAAAGGGTCTTTTGGCTGGCATATATACTGTATGTATAAATATTTTTTTAATGTTAGCGGGGATGTGTGGCTGTCTAAGATAGCGCTCTTCTTTAACATAAAGGAATAATGTACAATCTGGGAATGTCAAAATATAACCTTAGTATGGAAGGAACATGAAGGGGTGACCTCAACTAACTTTGTAAAATGAAAAAAAAAAAGATATATTATCATTTTAAAACTAAAACTTGTGATTCATTAAAAAATACATATTAATTGCAGGCAATGTTCCCTTGATCTAAAGCCATGAGAGCTGTCTTGTGTCTTTGGTGCAATGACCAAACAGCTTTACGTTTAATGTCATGCTGTGGGTGCCTTTGATCTCTTTAGAATGCCAGGAAACTGTTGAAATACTTTGATGTTAAAAATGTCCTTGTGACATTGTACTTTCATTTTTGATTTGCCCATTCATTCATTAAAAAATGTTACATTCATTTGCAGGCATTATAAAACAGTGAACATTCATCCAACAAAATGTGAGACTATATTTACATTTAGGATAACAATGTCAATAGTTATATAGCCATATATTCATTATAGCTAAAATTGTATATAAAAGTCTTCTATCTTTTATTAAAACTATACAATAAAATATAAAGTGATGTACAGGTGCTTTAAAAAAAAGGCTCTGCTTCTTTAAGCTTGAATATTTGAGGAATTCTTGAAGTGTTTTCCCCATTGCTTCATGCTCTGCGTCCAGGAATACTAATATGGAGATCACTTTTGTCCTAATTCTGGGTTGTAGACATGGTTTCATGTAGAGCGTAGGTTTATGCATCTTTTGCCTGAGCAAATCAGTTGACACATTTTTAAGCAGTTCAAGTGTATTTTCAGCAAACCCCACACTTGTGGGTCCAGTTATTGTTCATTCCTACAACACAAAAACACATTATAATGCCAAATTTAGAGACAGAGAGCGAGAGAGGTTTATATCTTTTTTTTTTAACCATGTGCTGGACAAGAAGTCAGGGAAAACACTGATTTGTTTAATTACATTTTTAGTGTATGTAACAATGACTCTTAGATTTTGGCAAGTCACTATATAGGTGCATCTCATAAAATTAGAATATCATCAAAAAGGTAATTTATTTCAGTTATTCAATTCAAAAAGTGAAACATATATTTTATATAGAAATGTTACACACGGAGTTATATACATTTCTTTCTTTTCATTTTGATGATTATGGCTTACAGCTAGTGAAATCCCAAAATTCAGTAACTCAGAAAATTTGAATATTACATGAGACCAATAAAAAAAAGGAGTTTTAATACAGAAATGTTGGCTTACAGAAAAGTATGCCCATGTACAGTATAGGTACAGTATAGTATGCACTCAGTACTTGGTCGGGGCTCCTTTAGCATGAATTACTGCATCAATGCGGTGTGGCATGAAGGCGATTAGCCTGTGGCACTGCTGAGGTGTTATGGAAGCCCAGGTTGCTTTGATAGCGGCCTTCAGCTTGTCAGAAGAGGGAAGCATGAAGTGCTCTAGAATTTCCTTTTATTGGTCTTATGTAATATTCTAATTTACTGAATTTTGGGTTTTCACTAGCTGTAAGCCATAATCTTTGAAATTTAACTCTGTGTGTGTAACACATCTATATAAAATATATAAGTTTCACTTTTTGAATTAAATTACTAAAATAAATAAACTTTTTGATGATATTGTAATTTTATGAGATGCATCTGTACATGTAGCACCAGCTGAATTTACATGAAAATGCCACTCTTCACTCTGAAGTAGAGTGTTGTACTACATACATGTACATGAAACCGCATCACTGAGATCTGAGGTCTAGTAGCCATGTGGGTATTACACAAACACTGGATCATCTATACCAGGGGTCTCCAATCTTTGGAGTACAAGTGCCAAATTGTATCTTTTACAAATATTCACAGGTCAAAAAAAATTAGTCTTTCATTTTGCATTAATCATCTCCCCTTTCTCATCAGAATCCCCCCCCCCCCATAACATCAGAGTTCCCCCTTCACATCAGAAACATCCGAATCACATCAGAGCCCCCTCTTGCATCAAAGTCTCCCTTTTCCATATGATCCCCCCTTTCACATCAAATGGCTCCCCGTCATACCAGGAAGTGAAGGAAAATCTCCAAAATGGGACACAGATGGCAAATAAAGTCCGACAGGGGTTATAACCCTCCTTTGCTTTATCAAAAAAAAAAAAAGCCTGTAGTTCTACTTTAAGGATACAGAGCGTTTCCTAGAATTTTCCCCTCAAAATTTTCAAATTTACAAATGCATGGAAATGCTTGTTCCAAGTGTGGGCAAGTGTTTTTCATGAACTAGTTTTAGGAAAGAATGCATGGCTTCCTTTGTTTTTTAAATGCCACAGAACCAAATGTTCAAAATATACACAGAAATCCATTCCAACATCCCTGTCATCACACTATATGCGTTGCACACAGAGTGATATATTTCAAGCATTTCTTTCTTTTATGTTGATGATTATGGCTTATGAATTAGTGAAAACCCAAATTTCGGTATCTCAGAAAATTAAAATATTACATAAGACCAATAGGAAAAAAAAATGTTTTTTAATACAGAAATGTTGACCTACTGAAAAGTATGTCCATGTACAGTATCGTATGCACTCAATACATGGTCGGGGCTCCTTTTGCATGAATTACTGCATCAATGCGGTAATGGAGTTGATCAGCCTATGGCACTGCTGAGGTGTTATGGAAGTCCAGGTTTCTACTAGCGGCCTTCAGCTTGTCTGCATTGTTGGGCCTGGTGTCTCTCATCTTCTTCTTGACAAAACCCACAGATTGTCTATGGGGTTTTGGTCAGGCGAGTTTGCTGGCCAATGAAGCACAGTGATACCATGATCATTAAACCAGGTATTGATATTTTCAGCAGTCTGGGCAGGTACCAAGTCCTGCTGGAAATGAAATCAGCATCTCCATGAAGCTGGTAAGCAGAGGGAAGCATAAAGTGCTCTAGAATTTCCTGTTAGAGGGCTGCACTGACTTTAAAATTGATAAAACACAGTGGACCAACACCAGCAGATGACATGTCTCCCCAAATCATCACTGATTGTGGGAAATTTTGCATTTTATTTGGAAATCAAGGTCCCAGAGTCTGGAGGAAGAGTGGAGAGGCACAGAATCCAAGTTGCATGAGATCCAGTGTGAAGTTTCCACAGTCAGTGGAACTAATGGAAAACTAGTGGTAAACCAATAAAGTTTAAACGATGTTATAGGAACATAGATGTTATGTTCTCTATTTTCCTGTAAGCCCGTTTGATCTGTATTAGTTTACAGATCCACTTGCAAGGTGAGCAAGCACTTTAGCTGGTGGTGGAGCACCTGTGTGGTGGTGAAGGACATCATTTAATAGATATAGATATGGACTGTGGACTATTTGTGGGTGTCAATTTCTTTCAGCAAAGTGCATAGTTTTTAAGGGTGACAGGCCCTCAACATTTGAACTTATTTGGACTTTAGTGCATAGTTTATGAGGGTGTGGAGTTTCTGTTTATATCTGTTGTTGGAAAATTTCTTTGAAATGTATTATACAGTATCTTGGTGTTATGTGATTATGGTTGATGTGGGAGATTCTATCATTATTGTAATGCATTTATGAACACGTTCACCTATTTTTTTGACATAGGCACTAGGGGAATTGTTAAATAAAAAGGTATTTTGGTCTGAGCAGCGCAAGCACACACCTTTCTTTTTAATTAGCACACACCATTGTTAGGAACACAATTTATATTTGCAGTAGCTTGGCAGTTGTTTCAAACGGGGTTATGTATTTATTTTGGCAGTGTGCACCACCACTTGTTTTCACAAAAGATTATTTACGTCTTCATTACTTAAAAAGAATAACATACAATCACAATATTATCATATCAGTAATCCTGCTGGCTCTGACTATCAAGAATAATAATACATAATTATGCAAGGTTATAACATCATGTGACATATGGCCAGAATAGAGGATGATGCCTGTGGGTCTCAACGCATTTCACCATTTAATTGCTTCATCAGGAGACCCTAGTGAGCCAAGGGATAACTCACAAATAATATACAATGAATTTACATAAGAAAAAGATTGTTTATGTTTAATAAAAAAGCGTTAAGACATAGAGGTTGTGTACCCTCAAGTATGTGACCATAATATTGTGTGTAAGGCACCACAGCCAGGTAGGGAATACTGCTTTTTTTAGCAGTTTGGCCTGCATGTAAGCCTTGGGCTATGCGGGTAATTAAGGGTGGGTGAGGCGCTGAGTACACACTAGAGATCTTCTGGGGCATTTTTGTACCAAAACCCATACTTCTCAGGACTGCAAACATGAAAGCCCAATTTACCCTGTCAAAGGCCTTCTCTGCATCTTTACTCAGAAAAACACAGGGAGAGTCAGTGTAATTAGCTAAATCAACCAGATTAAGGACTTTGATGGCATTGTCCCTCGCTTCCCAGGAGGGAATGCCAACCTGGTCCAGATGAACTGGTTGAGGCAGAAGGGATTGAAGCAAAGTAGCAAGGAGTTTAGTAAACATTTTTAAATCCACGTTGAGCAGAGAGATCGGTCGATAACTACCGCAGGTGGAGGGATCCTTTCCCTTCTTCGGAATTACCGAAATATGTGCCAAGAGTGCAGCCAGAGGAAAAGAAGCAGACTGTCCTAGAGCATTGAACATTTGAGCATATGTGAACCCAGATGTAATGTTGTATGGTAAAACCGTCTGGGCCAGGTGCTTTCCCTGGTTTGGTAGCTTTCACTGCTGCTTGGAGAGGCTGAGCAGGTAGCGCCACGTGTCTCTACTGCATGGGCCGAGATATAGAGGGACGGGAAATACTGCTGAATTTCAGACCAAGATGAGGCTCTGTGAAGACTTCTCACCTTCCTTCATTGCTTCAATCTACTCCAATGCTACTTTGCTTCAATCCCTTCTGCTCATACCAAGAAGTAAAGCTGCAAAGAAGAGTTGAAAACTTGAGAAGATGGCTAGAGCTCAAGCAGCATGCACCTCTACTCCGCCATGTCCAGACCAGTGTAATTTATTTCTATATTTTAAAAACATGAATTATTAAATCTTAACAAAAATTTAACAGAAATACAAAAACATTCTTGTCCACTGACTTACATTTTTTTCTCAAAAAAGGTAATTTACACTGTACAATTGCCCTTACAAAAAAAAGCATGCATTTAGCTGATCAAGCAAGGACATTCTGATTACGTGGGTACTGGTTTCATGGTAATGGGATGGTAATTTTACCTTCTCCATTTGTTCAAATGCATTTTGCCAATATAGTGAAATTTCAGCAAAATAAAAACAGTTTCACTTTTTTCTAATTACTACTTGTGTGCATGTACTGTTTCAGAAATATGAACCCTATAACAATCTGTGCTAAGTGCTGTCTATCCATATTCACAACTGTGATATTGTTATACCAGTGGCGGAGCTAGACTTTTAAAACAGGGGTGGCAAAGGGGTGGCTAGGTATTATTTTGGGGGGTCAATATACAAAGTGTAATTTAGTGTCAGATTCGTCCACCGCAATGTCGCAGTCCCTCTAATAATCGCTGATCGCTGCCATTACTAGTAAAGACAGGATACAGGTGGTGGTGATCAGAGGATACAGACAGGATACAGGTGGCGATCAGAGGATACAGACAGGATACAGGTTTGCCCCCAATGATTATTGCAGAGTGCCACAGCAATGCCCCCAATGATTATTGCAGAGTGCCACAGCAATGCCCCCAATGATTATTGCAGAGTGCCACAGCAATGCCCCCAATGATTATTGCAGAGTGCCACAGCCTTGCCCCCAATGATTATTGCAGAGTGCCACAGTAATGCCCCCAATTATTATTGCAGAGTGCCACAGTAATGCCCCCAATTATTATTGCAGAGTGAGACAGCAATGCCCCCAATGATTATTGCAGAGTGAGACAGCAATGCCCCCAATGATTATTGCAGAGTGAGACAGCAATGCCCCCAATGATTATTGCAGAGTGAGACAGCAATGCCCCCAATGATTATTGCAGAGTGAGACAGTAATGCCCCAATGATTATTGCAGAGTGCCACAGCCACAGCATTTGCCCGCAATCAGGAGGACCCGCTCCCTGATTGGCCGGAGGAGGATCCATGTGACAATAGCGAATTTTCATTTGCTATTGTCACAGAATGGGCGGGCTCGGCCTCGGGACGCACTGCTCTGCTGCTCCCTGACCCTGGCCGCCAGCTTAGAGGGATCGCGAACCGGCTGATCCCACCACTGCCTGTGATTCCTCCGCTGCCAGCCATGCACCTGTCCAGGATTGGGGTGGCAACAGGGGTGGCAGGGACTTTTTCTGGGGTGTCAATTGCCACCCCAGCTAACCCTCTGGCTCCGCCACTGTGTATAGTACAAAATATCCTGACAGTTTCTTATTAATTATGTAGAAGTCAGATTGGTAGTAGGTTGTATAAGTCAAGTTTCCCTTTGCCTAGCCAGGATTTCCAGTTTTCTTAGAGACTGTCGAATGATTACAGTTCAGCTGGAAGGTGTATAGGTCAGAATATTTGGTCCTTGTCCAGAGCCTCCTCCCAGTTGGATACGGCTGGAAAAGTTCATAGGAACGTTTCCCAAGGCCACCCGATAAGGTGCCTAAAGCCACTTCAAGTATGATCTGTCAATTTTAAAGTAGCAGTGGCATTACTGAGGCAACTCCAGACAACAAGTCCACCTATCACATAAAGTATGCCCAGCATTCCACAAGAGAAACCTTATCTCCAACAGATATCCTTCAACCTTGCTTTGTTTTTCAGTACCCAAAGCTCATGACCATGGGTAAATGTAGGGACATAAACAGACTGCCTCATCTGAAAACTCAGGACACAATTTATCCCCACAAACAATTTAGGTAAAATTGCAGTGACAATCCAAATGATCAGAATTCAGCAATGTTCTTATAGGCAATCAGCTAGTAGCTCTGTGCATTGATATGGTCTAGGTAAATATATATATTTTTTCTAAAAGGTAGAGAATTTTAAGATGCAAGAGTACAATACAGATAACTGTAGTGAAGCTTAGTCGTTTTATTTTTCCTTCCTTTCTTTTCTCTTTGCTCTAAGTTAAAGGGTAAATGTGTTTTAGTGTTTTATCCTTTTCAGCAAGCAATGAGTGGATGCTAGCCTGATAGGTTTGCTGTTACTCCCTAAAAATGGGGGTGGGGTGTGGGAGTCAACAGCATTCTTGTAAGCGAGACTCAGGATATCTCTTCTTCTTTTTTATACAGATGATGTTAAGTAAAGTATATTTAAAAAAGCATGTTGCTTAAAGTGTATGTTACCCCAACATCTCATATTCCTAATATGTGTTTGCTGTACCATGTAATTGTATTACAAAGTATCCTGTTCTCTTTGCATTGCTTCCTTTGCATGAAATACCTGGTGATCTTGCCAATCCCCCTGCGTTCCTGTATCAAACTGACCACACCAGGATATGGCATCCCAGCATGGTCAGTTTTTTTCTTTGCATTCTACTTGGGACCACAGCCTGCCTGTACTCCATTGGTCAGACTTCTGCTGACCCACCCCCTGCACAACTAATCACTGGGAAGATCAGTGGGATGCTGTTTCTTTGCTTCCTGCTTACATGCCCTCCTGCAGTCTCCACCCCAACTCTCTCTAACTCACTTATGCTGCTGAGAACAGAGGTCATGTGATCAAAAAAAAAAATAGCCTCCAATTTAAGCAATCCTCCTGAAGCCTCTCAACTTGCCTATTTGAGAATCCTGGGCGATAAACATAACAGGTAACCGTCACACAAGGTAAAGGTTCACATATACAATGCTCAAAAAAATTAAAGGAACACTTTTTAATCAGAGTATAGCATCAAGTCAATTAAACTAAATGGGATATTGACCTAATCAGTTAAGTAGCAGAGGGGGTTGTTAATCCGTTTCAGCTGCTTTGTTGGTAATGAAAACAATGAGACGACCTTCAAAACAGGAATAGTTTTACAGGTGGAGGCCATTGACATTTTTTTCTCTACCCATCTTTTCTGACTGTTTTTTACTAGTTTTGCATTTGGCTAGGGTCAGTGTCATGACTGGTAGCACAAGGCGATACCTGGACCCTATAGAGATTGCACAGGCAGTCCAACTCCTCCAGGATGGCACATCAATACGTGCCATTGCCAGAAGATCTTAAGAGCATGGAGGAGATTACAGAAGACAGGCAGTTACTTTAGGAGAGCTGGACAGGGCCATAGAAGGTCCTTAACCCATCAGCAGGACCTTATCTGCTCCTTTGTGCAAGGAGGAACAGGATAATCACTGCCAGAGCCCTACAAAATGACCTCCAGCAGCCCACTGGTGTGAATGCCTGTGACTAAACAATCAGAAACAGACTTTATGAGGGTTGCCTGAGGGCCGGACGTCCTCTAGTGAGCCCTGTGCTCACTACCAGGCACCGAAGGGCTCAATTGGGATTTGCCATTGAACAACAGAACTGGCAGGTACACCACTAGGGCCCTGAGCTTTTAATAGATGAGAGCAGGTCCACCCTGAGCACATATAACAAACGTGAAAAGGTCTGGAGAAGCCGTAGAGAACGTTATGCTGCCTGTAACATCATTCAGCATGACCAGTTTGGTGGTGGGTCAGTGATGGTCTATGAAGGCATATTCATGGAGGGTTACACAGACCTCTACAAGTTAGACAATGGCACCCTGACTGCCATTAGGTATCGGTATGAATTCCTTGGATCCATTTTCAGACCCTACGTTGGTGCAGTGGGTTCTGGGTTCCTCCTGGTGCACAACAATGTGCCTCATGGGTACAACAATAAGTTAACAATCTCACTCTCTTCTTAAGATAAAAAAAAAGAACGGGTGAGTTTGACATAAAACATTGTCACACAAAAATGATTTTCAGAACACAGTAGCATTCAAGTGAGTTTGCGTATTTAAACAAACAAAATAAAAATACCAAGATATATGCTCAATGGACCAGATTTTACAGTTTCCATACACCCTCATACAGCGCTTTAAGAAGCATAAGAGAGGAAGCACCTTTTTTTTGTCAAACAGTCAGCAAGTTGTGACTTGGCTGTTGTTCCGTCTGAATTTACCTGGTGGCCTCTGCTCCGTGAAAAACGCCGCATCTTGAGTCAAGCTGCCTCCACTTGCTCCACTGGTTTTTCCTCCGAAAATCCGTTTTAACGCTGACTTCATGGATGCAAATGTTAAATCCGTGCACGCTGTAAGTGCTAGCTGCCTACTCTTCTCTTCAAGACAAGCCGTGTCCAGTAGTTTAAACGCTAACACAGCGTCAGGCAAGGTCATGTTGTATTTCTTCATGCGGTTGTATCTCTGCTCAAAGTCTATGATGTAGTCTGCCATGGACATCGCGCTGTCTTTGGAAATCGAGTCGAAATGAGAGTACGCTTCATAAGCGCGGTCTTTTTCTTCTCTCAAGAATACAGTGTCCAGCTTAGCTAACAAGGTTTCCATACCATTGTCTTCATTCAGATCGCTATTTCCAAAGCGGTCTCTCTGGCTCGCCCCTCGAGCCCTAACACCACCGCTAGTGCCTGCTACTTCTTGTCCAAATCCGTAACAAGTTTCCAAATACTAATTTCATTTTTCCAGCACTCGTATGGTCTGATTTCGTCAAACTTAGGTGGTACTCTATAGTTGGAAACCATCCTCTGCTACCATTGATAAACTCCACAGACACGACGTGGTTCTGCACTCAGTACTTTATTTTCTCCTCCACACTAACTAAACAGGAAGGGGAAATACATCATAGAATAGGAGGGAACACTGAAAAAGATGCAGTAACCGAAATGACCACAAGATGGCAGTATATTAAACAACTATATCCCTTGTACATGAAGTTAACACTGCTGGTTCTGGCTGATACTGCTGTGAGTACTGCTGGTTCTGGCTGGTACTGCCATTCTGGCTGGTGCTGCTGGATCTGGCTGGTACTGCTGGTTCTGGCTGATACTGCTGGGTCTAGCTGATACTGCTGTGAGTACTGCTGGCTCTGGCTGGTACTGCTGGGTGTGCTGCTGGCGGCAAATGCTGGCTAGCAGCAGTGCCGCACTGGAGGAAGAGGCGATGTTTCCTGTAGTGGTCACAGGCGGAGTGCATTTGATATCACTCCGCCTGTGACTCACTCGGACTGTCCGAACGGAGCCGGAACTATACAAGAAGCATCGGCTCCGTTCTGACAGATCAGCTGAGAGACACAGACCCAGCTGCATGGGGGGCCAGACCAAATGACTTTGAGGGCCGCATACGGCCCCCGGGCCATAGGTTCCCCACCCCTGGTTTAGATGTATCTAGATTTATCTACAGGTGTCTAAAATTTTCCTGGGAAGATGAAGGAAAAGAGCAAACTCAAATCCTTTATATGGTATTCTCCTCCAGACCATCTCTGCCCTGCTGCCATAGGCTTAGGTATAAAAGTGATTCATGCAGAACATGTTCTTGTTTCTTTTACTCTGTCTTGTGTGGGCAGCGCCAAGGGTACAGAATGTATTCACAATAATGCCAAAACTCAACTAATGGCTGTTTAAAGTATGTAGAGAATTTACATTAAAACTGCTTTTGGCTATTGGTATTAATGGCAAGGAATACAGTGCAGAGCATGCATAGGCATTGCAGTCTGGTAGCCAAAATTTAAGCCTGATGTATGCCTGAGGTACAACTAAAAGTCACTGTGCCCTAACAAAAAATATGTAAGTAAGTGCCCCTGTTAATTCATACAAAAGCTTTTGAAAGTCATGTTCTGTCTCCTTACAATTGTATAACCAGACTTGTATAAAGTACTCGAAATTTCTACTTGAGTAAAAGTACAAGTGCTCGATCAAAAAATTACTTGAGTAGAAGTGGAAGTGCTCGCAGAAAAAGTTACTTAAGTAGAAGTACTAAAGTATTCAACATTTTTTTTACTTAAGTATTGCAAGTAGTTTTTTCAAAAAATTTGCTACTTAAGTACTAAAAGTAAAAAGTACCAGTAGTTTTGAAAAAAAATTTCTACTCAAGTACTGAAAGTAAAAGTACAAGTACTGTGTTATGTAGTTAATAAAGAAATAAGTCAAAAGTTTGAACATCATATTGTTTTTATTATTTCAAATGATTTATTCAAATGATTAACCTGTGTTTGTTAGTAGTTTCTTGATGCACTTTAAGCGCTGTAGCACCATTTATTTGTTTGTTTCATATTTTCTTTTTATTGGAAAGATTTGGTATAGCAGCTTTTATTATACACAGCCTTTATTTTCGTATGCGCTGATTTACAAATGACATTATACACATTTTTTTGAGCTTTATGCAACCTGCCATCTACTGTTCTGGCAGTGGTAATTTTTTTAAAAGTAACGAGTAACTATGCAGCACAAAAAAAAAATACTTGAGTAGAAGTATCGAAATCATCGAAAAAATGTAGTGAAGTAAAAGTAGAAGTAGGAGAAAAAAATTCTACTCTAGGAAAGTACAGATACCGCATTTCGGTACTTAAGTACAGTACTTAAGTAGTTCTACTTCGTTACTATACATCTCTGTGTATAACACATTCATTTTAAGAGGAAAAATACATTTAAAACAGATATGTTGACTTCCTGAACAATGAAATTGTAAAAATAAATTATAATATTATATATCTGAACAAAACATACACCGATCAGCCATACCTTTATGATTGACCACCTAATATTGAGTAGGTGCCCCTTTTGCTGCCAAAACAGCCTGTTATGCTACCAAAGCAGTACTGACCCATCAAGATATGGACACCACTAGATCTCTGAAGGTATGCTGTGATCATCAGTAGCAGATCCTTTAAGTCCTGTAAGTTACGAGGCGAGGCTTCCATGGCTCGGACTTGTTTTTCTAGCACTTCCTATAGATGCTTGATTGGGTTGAGATCTGGAGAATTTGGAGTCTGAGTGAATACCTCAAACTCGTTGCTTTGTTCCTCAAACCATTTTTGAACCATTTTTGCATTGTGGCAGGGTGCATTATCCTGCTGAAAGAGGTCACTGCCATTGTGGAATACCGCTTCCATAAAGGGGTGTACTTAGTTAACAACAATGTTTGCTAACATTCACATCCACATGAATTAGAGGGCTCAAGGTTTCCCAGCAGAACATTGCCTAAAGCATCATACTGCCTCTGCCACCTTGCTTTTTCCTATACTGCATTCTGATGCCATCTCTTCGACAGGTACTGTAAGTGACACACACACACACCCAACGATTCATGTGATGTAAAAGAAAGTGTATGTCATCAGAGACAGTTCACCTGCTTCTGTTTCTCAGTGGATAAGTCCTGATGCTCGCGTGGCCTTTGTAGGAAATTTAGGCTGTGTTCACAGGTCAGCATGGGCACCCTAGCAAATCCAAAGAGTGTACAAGGTAGAGGTATGGCTGAGGCAACTGGATGGATGGATGAACAGGGGAAGGGGCTGAGACTGGAACCTCTGCAGCTCCTACAGAAGATCTGGGTAGGATCACCTCAATGTGGAAGAAAACGAATAGCAGGGTGCTGAGGTCAGTATCAAATTCAAAACACTTTATTAAAATAAGCAGCACACTTACATAGAAGTTAGCATGAAACAGCATGGCTAGGGAACACCTGCTGTAATCAGTGTGAGGCTGTAGACATCACTGAGCAAAACAGAGACTGATGATGACAAGGAGTCAACCAGCTCCAAGTATGGGTATTGGCATTGGCATTTTAGGCTGCAAACGAGGATGACAGCTGTCAAAATGCCTGGTGGATGTCGGGAGAGGGGGTGTGCATGACGCGTTTCCAGGGACTTGCCCTCTTCTTCAAATGCCAATACCCATACTTGACGCTGGCTGACTCCCTGTCATCCTCAGTCTCTGTTTTGCTTAGTGATGTCTACAGCCCCACACTGATTACAGCTGCTTGGTCGCAGGTGTTCCCTATCCATGCTGTTTCATGTTAACTTCTATGTAAGTGTGCTGCCTATTTTAATAAAGTGTTTTTAACTTGATACTGACCTCAGTCCCCTGCTATTCATTTTCTTCAGCATGGGCACCCTGACTGGTCTGTGGCTATTTAACAACCTGCGATGCCCATTTATATATCCCACTGACTTTTCAGATATCATTGTAACAAGATAATCAATGCTATTCACTTTACTTGTCAGTGTTTATAAAAAGCTATGACTGATTGGTTTATTTCCCTAAGAGCCTTTTCAGAAAGGCCCAGCAATAGAACATAAAAAAGGATGTGCTGAAAAATGAAACGCTCTGTTTTTCAGCAAAGAATTTATTTTATAACTCACAGCTTAACCACTTGCCGTTTGCTTACTAGAGCACTACTGCGGCAAAGTGGTTCGTTATCGTCTGATGACGTAGACCTACGTCGCCACACAATCCCCTTTCTCGGCGGCGCTGCTCTTCCCCGATAGTAGCTGAACCTGCGATCTGTCCTTGTGTCACTCAGTCACCTCACCCCACACACGTCAGTAAGCACCAGGCATACATTAACCCCTCCCTCTCCAATAAAATTAACCCCTTCCCTGCCAGTGTCATTTTTACAGTAACAGTGCATATATATAGCACTGTTTACTGTAGTAATGTCACTGGTACCCCCAAAAGTGTCAAAAATGTCAGTCAAGGGTCCGATCTGTCCGCCGCAATGTCGCAGTCCCGCAAAAAAAATCGCAGATCACCGCCATTACTCGTTTAAAAAAAAAACACCAAAAATGACAGAAATCTTTCCCTTAGTTAGTAAACGCAATAACTTTTGCGCAAACAAATCAAAATACGCTTATTGTGATTTTTTTTTACCAAACATAGGTAGCAAAAAACAAATTGGCCAAAAATGTAAAAAAAATTTGATTTTTACATTTTTTTGGGGGGAATTTCATATAAAAAAAATGTGAAAAATATTGTTATTTTTCAAAATTTATGCTATTTTTTTGTTTATAGGGCAAAAAGTAAAAATCACACAGGTGATCAAATACCACCAAAAGAAAGCTCTGTTTGTGGGAAAAAAAGGACGTAAATTTCGTTTGGGTATGGCGTAGCACGACCGCGCAATTGTCAGTTAAAGTCGCACAGTGCCGAATCGCAAAAAGTGTCCCAGACGTAAGACAGCAAAATCCTCCGGTGGTAAAGTGGTTAAAAGAAAGGGGAGGGGCAGTTTTGTCCGGGCCCCGTAAGCTCATGGGCCTGGGAAAAGCTGTGCCCTATGCAACCTCTGTAGCTCTGACCAGTTCACATAATCAGGGCTGGGAGCAGGAAGGTAAAACACGGGGCTTATGACTGGATTGCATGTACTGGTGGTTTCCCTGACAAAATACTTTTTTCTATAAATACGAGTAGTGAAATGCAGAGATAGAGAATTGGCATGTATCCTAACTGATAAACCTCTGACGCACTTTTTACAACATAGACTTTAGATATATCTTGTAATACGTTTTTTTTTTTTTTTTTAGTTGTACATTAAAAGATTTACTTATCACACCATCTCATGTACAGTAAACTATGTGCCTTGACTAGATATGCTTACAACAATTTATTAATTCTGCAGCAACACCTACAGCTTCATATAAACTATCTGTGAGCCTGTACCAGTGACTTTCCCATAGTTTGTTATTCCCTCATGGATAGACATACAGCACGCTGAAAGCAAAAACAGAGAGTTCTAAGACTATGGGGTCTGTGCCAAGTAATATGAGCTCAGATCAATGTGTTTCCTCAGTGTGTAGATAAAGCAGCCCATAGCACCCAATTGTGATGCTATTAATTGTAGTGCTAATATATTGAAGCCTTTCAGAACTGTAAAGCGAAGGAAGGGAGGCTTTATGTCTAAAAGTCACAGATGTCTCTGAAATAACAAATCATATTGTTTCTTGTTAAATCGTTTATTAGAAATATATTTGGGCCTTATTTTAAAAATATATATATCTTTTTGAATATTGTCTTTGTAAGTGATTTTAGGATTCCATATATTACCTTATTTATTGTGAAGGAAGTACCAGCAAAACTTTTTTTGTGTTGATAGGATGAATCAGGGTTTTATCCCCTAACTTCTCTTTTTATTGCTTTCAGTGATCATGTACTTCGATTCGGTACTCTGTCATTTTAAAGTACAAGTGTGTTTTACTGGGGGAATATATTATAACACTCTATAAGGAAGTGATGCGTATCACTATAATGCATATTCAAACCACCTACAGCACTAGAATCATAGGCATGAGCAGGGGATGAGCAGGGGATGTGCCGGATGTGCCTGGGGTGCACACCCTAATGCAAAAGGCTTTGCACACCTATGACTATTACTTTTATTTCTCTCAAATATTAAAATATTTTTATATACGACAATATATTCCTCTAAATATTGCAAACACAAGCAAAGTAAATTGGTATATGCAATGCAGTTTAGTGAGGATTGCACTGGGAGGACGATGCAAAATCTCAGCAAATTATTAGCCCAACACCTTAAAGTAGTTTAAAAAGTCAAATAATTTTTTACCTAAATGCATGCCCTGCATTAAGATAAAAATGTCTCACTACCTGTTTGGTCCCCCCCCCCAACACTTATCTGAGCCTTTTGTCAATCCAGCCTGTCTGCAGCAGCACTGGTCTTTCTTCTTGGTCTCATAGGAAAGATTAAGAGCAGTGGGAGCCATCCTGCTGCTGTCAGTCAAATCCTGGGTGGAGGGAGTGGGGAGCGAGGCTGAGCCGCACTGTGTGTGTCTATGGATGCATGCAGCACGGCTCAGGAGCGCACCCGCATGCGTGCTTCCATAGTAAGTAGCTTGCTATGGGGGCACACAGAGAAGAGGAGAAGTGGAGAGTGCCAGAAGGGGACCCCAGAAGGAGGTAGGGAGCCGCCGTATGCAATACCATGCCTTTACAACCGCTTTAAGGAAAAGGGACATTCTTTGGAGGACATTGAGGTGCACATTTTGGACAGAGAAGACAACTGGTTCACAAATATATGAAAGAGGCCATGTATGTAATGCCATTTTAACATCTCTCTCTCTTTAACACCTCTCTCCCTATGTTTTGACAATTCACACCTTCAGCGATGTAAATTGAAGGATTAACCCCTTTGAGGCCCATCTCCTGACTTCAAGGATGGGATTATGTAACTAAAAAAGGGTGGTTCCACAATTTACACCTTCCAGCCTGTTCTTGGACAATAACATCTGCCTATCCATGGTGACTGAATTAAGATGTTGGTGCTACCAGTGTGGATATAAATCTTGGGGTATTTTCCCAACACTCAGTATTCTCCTTACACATTAGAATTGAAGAAGTTACTTCGATAAGCTAGGAAACATCATCAACACAAGAGAACAAGTCCAGTTCAATGTGACCAACTATCGCTAGAGATAAAATTACCTTGACTAATGAAAAGCTTCACAGACGTACAGCTAAAGACTATAAAGCCAAAAACCATGTAACCTATAGGTAAAATCCTGTTGCACCTAATGGGCCGTATGGCCCCCAGCTACACCATAAATATTATAGTGAATATGTTTAGTATATTCTTCAGACCTAAGTATGGAGCCCTGCAAACTCAACTCTTCTGAAAGGTTTGCAGGGTTTGGGTTGAGAAATAACATTAAATACACCAAATATGAGCAGGCTAAATGCTAACTGACATTGAAGTACAGTTAAAGTGTACTGCATGACAGTCTAAACCAGTCTAGAATTCAGTTGCTATGTGATGTAGAAGTCTTATTTTATTTTATTTATTTATTTCGGGTACTTATATAGCGCCTTCAATATTAGGTAAACGAAAAACGTCCTTTACCTCTCTGAGTCAAATTTTTGTATTACTCAATGCAGCTCATAGTGGGAATATTTCAGCAAAAGAGGCAGTGCTGTCAATGCAGAAAGCATTGGACAAGACAAGGGGTGGTCAGGTGCTGATTGACAGCTACATGCTTTTGAATCAGCAGTGACAATGCTGACAGCCACATCCCCTGCAACTATTTTTTCATCTCACTGTAGGGCAAGCATTGACAACCTACATGAAAGTGGCAACTCTGACCCAAATTAAGGATCAGTGCAGCAAGGATCATCACAGGAAGCTGCATTAGGTGAACTTTACTGGCAGGATCAACAGGTATTTGTAGGACATTTCAGAGAAACTGAAATTATTGATGCGTTTATAATTATCTATATTATTTAATGGGAGACTATAGTTCTACTTTAAAGCTGAATTCCATGTATGGCAATTTTTATAGTTACATTGGTCTATCTTGGGTAAATGTAAATTTGTAGGTGCCATATCCGCGCATCTCCGTGGAAGCTGTAAATCACAATAGTAGGCATTGCTACTACAGTGATTGCTGCTGGCTTCCGGATTCCATGCCAATCAGCTGCCCTTTTGCTTACTGAACATAGGGAGTTCCCTGCTCAGTGTAAGTGTCATTGAGAGAACACTTTGCATTTTCTCAATGAATGTCAAGTTTTCTGTGATTGGACAAGATGGAGATTGTGATGTCTGCATCCCATCTCTCCACCTCACCCAATCAGAAAATGCAAAGCGTTTCCTGAATGGCGCCCATGCCAAGCAAGCGATCTCAGGTGTACACAATGCAGATCAGGACAGAAACAAGAAAAATGCGGATTTTACCATACCTACATCTTTAATTTCTTCTCAGCTGTGATAGAAAGATTTGTAAGTTTTGCTCTTGCAAAATGAAACCTTTCAAACGCAAGCAGTGCTAACATAAAATGATTGCATTTGTAAAGCATTTACTGTCTGTGGTATTTTAATAAATAAGCTGAATACTGTTTAGCAGGTAGACTTCTGAAAACCTAAAACAGAGGACAAATAACAAGAGTGCAAGAGAGGACTCACGATACAAAATTGAAAAAACATTCCTGTACTTGTTTTGTACTCAAAAAGTCAAAAAAGGCTATAAAAAGTGAAATTATAAAATAAGATATACTTTATTGTCATTGTATACATTCAACAAAATTTATCAGGATACTCTTTACAACAGCAATAAAATACTTCTCAACAAAACCACACATGCATACTCCTAGCACATGCCCACCTATCTATTTAAATATTCCGAAATATAAAATGTTATTTTAAAAAAATTAAAATTTCACATAAAATTCCTAAAATGCTGTACCTAGTGAGGTTATGGACAATACAGTCCTAGAGAAAAACTATACTTTATAAATGTGTGCTCACATTCTGCCAAATCTGTTCAGATAAAATAATCACACACCTTTGAAAGGTCAAACTTTTCAGCTCTACGTTCTTGAATTACAGTTTTTGATAAATTATTATTCTATATCTAAATCTCAAACTTTTTCTTTATAAAATTGTTATTCGTTTTTGGATAGAATAGGGAATATTTAAAAACCCTATTAGTTTTTAATTTCTGTTTTTTTCACTTTCTATCTTGACACACAGTAGAGTTGGCCATAGTTATATATTTTTTTGTTCCACCCACAGCCTGAAGAAAACAAAAAAATGAACCGTTTCAGCATGAATAAATGAATAACTCCTCTGGCTGTCGAAATCCTCAAAAGGTGGCTGTGTCTGATTGGATGCAGCTGTTGTTTAGCCTAAAGTTTTCCAGCGGGCTCCTTCAATGAAATTCAATTGAATGATTGTCGGTCGTCGAAGAGAGACAGGCTGGCAGGGCTGCCTACTGAGTAATTGTTCCTCAGAAACTAGCTGAAATTTGCATGCTGTGTGGCCAGCTTTAGGCAGTTTTAACCAGAAAAGGTGTCCTCAATGGAAGTTTTCCCAGAGGGGATACAGACAGAAGTTTGAAGTGACTGGCGTCTTTCAGCAATGGATAAATGCTAGTTTCCAATAGGACACATAAAAAACAATTGTTTTCTATGTGCCCTGTTTGCGGTACAATGCAGTGAAGAGGTACTGTGCAAAGAGCCTGAGATCGGTAGTCATCATCACTTTGTCCAGTCAGGGCTCTGACAGTGCTCTGTGCCCTAATTGGCAAAGCCTTGCACCTGACAAGCTTACTCCAATTAGGGCCCATTCAATGCACTGTGAAATGCGTAGTGCATTGTGGGGCACTCAGCGGATGAACATCTTGCTGAGTGCCTAGCAAATTCGGGTGTTCGCCGAACGGGCAAACAGGCAATGTTCGTACTGAACTTTTGCTGGGCCCCAACCTTTCACCCATCACTATTTGGGAGTGAGCATGCTCTAGTACCCCCATAGCAAGTGGCTTGCTATGGGGGGCACTCGGCCGGGAGAGGTGGAACCCAGAGCACCACCGCGGGACCCCAGAAGCAAAGGATCTGGCTGCTCTGTGCAAAACCATTGCACTGAGCTGGTAAGTATTACATGTTTGTTATTTTAATTAAAAAAAAAAAAGGGGGGGGGGAGCAAGCTTTACAATCACTTCAAGTAATGACAACTTTATTGATAATTAAACAGGCCCATAGCAGAAATTTAAAAACTATTCTGGTCCATAGCGGTGATAGGGTAAATTTATTGCAATATTCACCTTTAAGGGATTTCCCTCACAGTACTTTTTGCTGCCATTGGATGTCCTCTAAAGGCAAGCATCATTCAGTCTACTTCTTCTGAGCTCAGGTCACTCTGTCACTCTTAATACTTAATAACCATTACTACCAAAAGTTTTTTCAGAATTTACAGTTAAATACGAGTACATTTTACAGATATTGCGCTTATTTCAATCCTTAATTATCACTCTGGTTCTGCCCCAGACCGGTCAATCAAAAGAGAAGCAGTGCAGTGATAAGCTTCTTGTCAGCACATTTTTTCTCTTACTGCTTCTTCCCATCAAATTCCATACCTGCTGCAGGGACTGCAAGATGCTAAAACCAGGCCAAATTCACTGCTTGCATGCAAAAAATACATAAAATACATTAAAGTAGAAATCCACCCTGACACTATAATCCCTGCATCTGTAGACATCCACAATCTAACCTAACCTATTTAGCCCTGTAAAGAAGAAATCAGTATACATACCTTTTTTGAAGCCGATCCGACCCAATCCCATGCTGAGCTGTCGGCCGCGGCTTTGCTGTGGAGGTGGGTGCAGAGGTCACATCTGACAACAGAAGCCCCATATTAACTCTATGGGTGATGTCACTTCCCATTAATTTCACAGCCATTGTTGGCTGTGTCTTCTGCAAAGCGTTTGCCACTCAAGACCTGATCGGATTGGTTTAAAAAAAGGTATGTATACTGATTTCTTCTTTACAGGGCTAAATAGGCTATTGCTAGATTGTGGATGTCTGTAGATGCAGGGATTTTAGTGTTTGGGTGGACTTACCCTTTATTGGTTACAGTACATAACTGCATTGTTGAGTGACCTCATTGCAACCAAGTGACAAAAGAATTGGAAACCAGAAGGAAGAATGGGAGAAGATGGCAGCCCCCATAACCATTACTAGCCAGGTAACACTGCAAGGGTTTTTTTTGCTCTGCCGGGAGTTTGGCTTTGAGGTTTCTTTGAGCTTCAGGACATCACTAATTTATATTAGGAAAATCTGTTTGACGCATTGAACCGAAAAAGCAGTGACATTTTTTGTTTTCCTGTTTCTGTATAAATTGTTTGCTTCTAGGTAAAATGTGTGATGGAATAAAAATAGGATTAACTGATACGCAGTAGGTGGTGGTACCACTTCTACTTCTGTGCGGTATTCTTAGACAAGCCAGGGATAACAACAAATCTAATTGCCACAGCACAGTTGGGAGATAAGATTATAATATTACAGGGAAGAGTTTCACTTTGGAAGTGGCTATTCAGCTGACACTTGACGATACAAAGAGTAGGTGTCTGCAAAGCAGTGATAGGATAATTGCTAGCTGCTCCATAAATAGATAGCTCTGAAAAATACGGTATACAGTATGTAGTATGGTTGTGACTGTTCTAGAGCAAATAGGCTCTGTCAGTTGTGAAGACTACATGTGGATACTTGTTTCAGGTAACCGAGGTTGCACTACTCTTTAGCTTTTGTGTGTTGTGACCAAGGAGCAGTATTGTGTGACTGGGGCACAAACATTAATGCCTCACATGGAAATTCCAAAGACATATTACCTGTCTGAGACACTAAGTCCAACTTTTATCTATCTTGCTTTGCACAACCATAATATTCAAAGGGTAATGCGAGTTGGATTTAAAAGAATGCATAGATGGTAGATATTTCTAATAATTCTAAGATTTTCTTATAAATCTAGGGTACTCTATTGGTAAGATAGCTGAGTTTAAAGTGAAGCTCCACTTTTGTGGTCAAATTTAGGAAACCCCCACTGTATAATTGCCATGTTACCACTCACACAGTATATCTAAAAAATAAAAAAAAAAACAAAAACAGGCAGTGTTAGAACAGGCATTGTTCACACCTAGTTTACAATTGATCATGAGATTTGCCAGCACAGTACAGGCAGGGTTATTTATGGTAAAACATTAACTTATATGTTTTCCCAGCCAATCACCTGGAGTTTCTTTGGCAGTGAAGCATCATGGGAAAGGGTATAATTATTTGGGATGAGCTGCAGCAAGGTCTCTTCCCCCAAGCTGCAGCCTGGGGAGGGTACATGTAGATTGAGCTGCTTCTTTAGGCTTGCCTGACTGAAGAGGCCTTTGTGTGGTTGGATTTTAAACTGTCTCTGGCTGGATACGAGATGGAGTCCCATATGGGCTGGTTGACTCTCGTAAAAGAAGGTGAAGATTGCTGTTCACAGTGCTTACTAAGGGATCCTAGTTCACAGTAGTGCCGGTCTCTACTCAAAGGTCCTTTAGTGTGCAGTAATGCACGGAGTTGTGCTTTAGTTTTGAGCATCTGTGACCCTTACACTCTCTCCCATAGACTGTGAATATTAAACCTACTCTTTGTTTCATCTAAAAGTGACTGGTGGCCAATTCTTTACAGACCCTTCAACACTAGTCATGAATCCAGCTCTCAGGTGAAATGTCAGCCCTTCCTGTCTCTGGGGGTATCACCATGCCTCTGGAGGTCAGAGAGGGGAAAGGTGCTATATTACCTAAACTGGAATTCCACAAAAAACAACCATTCTACCCTGCAGTGGGGTTGCGCCTGCACTGCAAGGTTTAACTGTTCTTTTCTCTTTAGGGTATTCGGAAAAGATTTACTTACCCGAACCTCTACTCGTGCGCTGCTAGACTGGTCCCTGCAGCCCATTTTCCACCATACTCTGGTGGTCTAAGACCATCTGACATTGTCAAGACTAATGCAAGGACAATGGCCTGCATTGGACATGAGGACGCAAAGCGACATTTCACTACAGGAGGTCTGGAGAGTGCCGTCTGCTGGGGGAGTGACGGATCAGGTAAGTAAAAGAGTAGTTAAAGATAATTAAAACCCAACATTTCATATTCCTGATATGTGACTGCTGTACCATGTATGAAAAACATCCTCTCATTGTATTGCTTCCTTTGTGTGAAATCCCTGGCCTGCTAGTCCCCTTACTTTCCTATTAAAACTGGCCACACTAAGCAGGAGAACTCATCGTGGTCAGTTCTCTAGCTGTGCTGGGAACTCATTGTACTCTCCTCCAATTATCAGACTTGTCTTTACACCCCCCCCCCGCAGAGCCTGTCATTGGGAAGATTAGTGTGCTACTGCTTCTCCTCCCCCCAGCTCTTATGCAGCTGAGAACAGAGGGATTGTGATCACTTATAAAAAAGAAAAAAAAGGTATTTATAATTTTTTTGAATATTTATTCAAAAATGTGTTGCCTTTCATTTATATTTTAAACTGAATGGGTTGTTTTACAAGGTGATTATTTATAATCACTTTAAACCTTGCAATGCAGGTGTAGTCCCACTGCAGGGGATACTAGTTAAACTAAAATGTTTTTTTAGCAGGGATTAATACTACACTGTGGTTTGCTATATGTGTAGTATGCATTGCACAAACCAACCCACCAGTTTTTACATTTCATCAGCTTAATGTGGTTACAAAAAATGATGAGCATTTCTGTAGACTCAAATATTTATAATATAGAAGAGATGGCAATAAATGCATGAAGATCAAAATGCTGATATATACAAGGTGGAGATGATATAAAAGTAAAAACAAAGGATAGTTGGTGGGGGGAAGGAGTTATATTAAGCCAACCCTTATTGGACAATCCCACTAAGCCTACTGATTGTCAACTCATTTCCAGTTTCTATGATTGTGTTGCTAATGCTATTGCACATTATTTAGAATCCTTTCATACAGTGCTCAGCTTTATGTTGGCTGGGATTATTATAATAATTATGAAAACACATATTGCCACTGTATAAAGGCCACATGGCAGTGTTGCATTTAAAAGACAACCTTTCAAGAGGAATGATACATTAGCAGTTTTGATAAGGGAGCCTGTACTATATTCAACAGTGCTCCCAGCAGCAGGCCTGGTTTCTCCTTACCATCTCATGTGCGCTTCTAATGGTTTCATTAAAGGAGGATTTATGAGATCAAGCTAGGTCTTGGAATGCAAACCGAGGGAGTAGCAGTATTACCTGCATAGCAGTGAGATGAAGCAGATGCTAATTGAGTCTTATCAGCAACTGGTACGTGATGGAACTATGTTTAATATGAAATTCTCTTGCTTTAGATACAACACATGGCCATAAACAGTGAAGGAAAAAGTTCATAAAGTGATGGATAAGGTATGGTTTGTGGTATGTTCAACCTGCATTTTAGGTTTGTCAGTATTTGTAACACTTAAAGTATACAGTTTGCTTAAACAGTTTCTCAGCCGCTTGCACAGTTCTGTTTTCAAACGCCTCTACTGTAACGTCATCCATTGAAGTATATACTACATTTTAACTGCATACATCATTGCTATGTAATAATTCTTCAGCTTCAGCACACTTAAAACCTCCACCTTCAGCTTATCTTCCCAGTTGCTTTTAAATCTGTAACGCATGCTGAACCTAATGCCAATATTTCTCCTGGGTGGTGGTAATGTAAAAAAAGAAGTACTAAGAGACTTGGGAATGCTGGGAGTATGTACATGGAATGGATAGCTTGTTTGGAGGTCAGCTTTGTGATGTTAGGTGATGACATTGTGAACAGTTAAACTACCAGATCCTGTTGTAATCTACCAGAAACAATCTTGCTAAATTCCATGTATTTCTTATCTGCAAGCAAAATGTGCTGCTCTTTAGCAGACATGCGAAGAAGCTGTTAAACAAAAATATAAGTGGTAGTAAAGACCTTTTCTATTTTATTTTTACCTACAGGTAAGCCTATAATAAGGCTTACCTGTAGGTACAATAAATATCTCCTAAACATTTACTTGATGTCACCAGCGCATGCACATTGCTCTCTCAATGGACGGCATGCAGTCCATAGACAGGGAGTGACGTCATTGCGCCTTGGCTAATCAAATAGAGGCTGCTGTAAACCCGGAAGGAAGATTGAGTGAAGATTAAAGACTGGGTGAAGATGGAAGCTTTGTCAGCAGTAACATCGCGCCGCTGGAGGGCTTCGTTTTTTAGGTACGTTTTTCTCAACTAAGTCTTTGCATTGCATAGGCATAGAGGTCCGGTTCAATGTCAGATTAGAAACTGTAAGGGAGGAACAAAAGCGGCAGTGCCACACCACAGTTCCTACCGCTGAGGACTGCAATCCGGGCTGGTTGGACACAAGACAATCACCGTATCATCCTCAGGGGCCCCTGCAACTGGACTTTGCTACAACATTCATCTGGAGGTACTGTATTTCTATTGATAACAATAAACACTATATTGTCAAAAGTATTAGGACACTTGCCTGACCTGTACACGCACATGAACTTTAATGACATGCCAGTCTTAGTCCATCAGGTTCAATACTGAGTTGGCTCAACCTTTGCAGCTATAAACAGCTTCAACTCATCTGGGAAGGCTGTACACAAGGTTTAGGGGTGTGTCTATGGGAATGTTGGACCATTCTTTCAGAAGTGCATTTGTGAGGTCAGGCACTGATTTTGGACAATGTGGACAGTCTTCCCAGAAGAGTTGAAGCTGTTATAGCTGCAAAGGTTGGGCCAACTTAATATTGAACCCTACGGACTAGGACTGGGATGCCATTAAAGTTAATATGCATGTAAAGGCAGGCATCCCAATACTTTTGACAATATAGTGTATATCTATGTCTATGTTCCCAATCCCACCAGGACTCTTATTGGGTCTTTGCTGATAATACCTGTTTGTGCCTGTTTGTACATTCGAAGTATGTACTGTTATTCATTTCTTCTTATACAATGTGTATGTTGGTTGCAGGAGGTCTTCTGCTCCTAATTACATTGATTAGATTGCCGGTTAAATACCCAGGAACGTTATCCACCTTGTGCACAGAGGCCCTGTCCTGGGTGGAGGCACTGCCAACTTTATTATCACATCTGCTTTTCCACTTAGCGAATGCTCAGTTTCTTTTATACACCTACAGGTTTAGCAAAATATCCTGTTTGAGGAAGGTCATTTCTCATAACTTTGCTTAAGGAGGGATGGAAAATAGAAATTTCTAATTTCTTATTTGTATACATGTTTCATGGATTGTACTGTTTCATCAAGACAACAGTCTTACCTAGTTAGAAAAGTACTTTATGGTAATAGTCATAATCTCATCCTTACCTCTTTGTACACCATTCCCCAGACTCCCCTTTGTGATTGTGGTGACTAAACGTGGTGTTGGGAGCATATATAATTCACTCTGGATGGGTGGTAGCACAAACAGGAGGTGCTCCCACTCATTCATAGGGCATTCTGTGTGTTTCCCACTTCTCCCCCAGTGCTGTGAATTGAGATTTTCAATTTGCACAATAGAAAAGCTCAGGATTACTATCCATAAAACATTTTTTTCAAACTATTAATCGAAACAATGTATGATGTCTTCAGCCCTGGTCATTTGACAGCTCATTCAGACTGGCGTGACACGACTTTGAGGGGCGACCTGTTAAGTCGAGGTGCACAAAGTAGTACAGGACCCTTTTTCTAAGTCGGAGCGACTTGTGTCGCTCCTATTAGAACGGGTCCTGTACTACTCAATGGCGAGCGACCGACCGCAACTTGTCAGGCGAAAAAAGTCGCCTGACAAGTCGCGCTAGTCTGAATGGACTGAGGCCATCTATTGAATAATAAACAAATAAAGATGTGAGAACGCAGGCTAAAGGCTTTCTGGGATTCCTGTGGAACCTAGGAAGAACTCTGTAGGCACCTCTGTGTATATGCTAAAAACTAATTTACATTGAAACGTTTGTGAGACAGTTATGGCTTGCTGAAATATAGACATACTATGGAACTATCTGGAACTGACCTGTCAATGCCAGAATTTCAAACCGGTTGCTGGGTCAATGCCAGATCCAGGTAATTTCAGGCTGGTCTGCAATGTTTATAATCACACCATGTGTGTGTGATGTCCTTATGAATCACGCATGCTGAGCTTTACCTTACCTGGGAAGGATGAGTGTGAGAAGAGGTCCTGTGTGGGAGCAGAAGGAAATAGAGACTTGGAAATCTGAATGCTATGGAGTGCAGCCATCAGCCACCTCTCTTGATTGGGGTGGGGGGGGGGGGGCTCAGCAGGCAATGGAGACCTGTAGTGTTGCATGTCTATAGCCCAGGGGGTGGTCGTAGAATGGACATAAGTGGAGGGTCTGGGCTTGCCAGCAAGGAACCCAGGGAAATGGGTTATTTACTGGGTAACAGCCAGATTTACAAGCAGTGTCACTGAAATCCTGGAAGGGAAAGTAGGTGTCAGCCAGGTGGCACAGGATCGGGGAATAAGAGGGAGCCAGGTGCACTGGCAATGTCACTGGAATGCTGTGTATGTGGCAGCCAGCTGCACTGTAAGTGGCACAGGAATGGGGAATAAGCGGGAACCAGGTGCACTGTCAATGTCACTAGAATAGTGTGCAGTCTCTATAGATTCTGGACCTATCCTTTAATTTGAGCGAGCTCACCATTTGTCCCACCTACCACTCTGCCCCTTCTCTACCCTGATTCACAGAAATTATGACTTTCAAAAGTTTTGTTTTTCACAGAAGGTTTTGCTGTATTTCCTCAATTGCACTCATGTTAATCTCTATTATCTGTTTAGAATAAACAGCTCTTATCACAGAATAAAACACGAAAGGCTAGCAGAGCTTTAACACAACGATAAAGATTTATTTTAGACATGCGACTGTAATTTTTAAATCTAATCTGACCTAGCCAAGAATAACTGTTTTTTATTTTTTTTTTAGATACTCATTTGGGTGTGTATATTTTGATATGTTGTTAGATCTATATTTTGGAAAGATGATCTAAAAAAAATCTGAAATTAGGATTCATTTTTGTGTGGTCAGTTCAAGAATTGATAACTTCTGACTGGTTGCTGTGAAATACTGCAGCTTTTACATGAATGTTTTAACTACTAAACAGGCCCTAAACGTTTTTTCTAACGAGCGTTATCGGGATATGGAAAAATAAGATCTCGCACAGGGAGAAAGTACTGGGATCATGCCTATTATCCAAGTATAATTTTCCAATTTATCCCATGAATTTCAATTAAATATTTATGCCTTTTAAAGTATAAAAAGTGTTAAAATGCAAATTCGACCAACCATCAGTTGTATACTTACCAAAAACAGCCCTAATTTTAAAAAAATTTTCCATCTTAATACATTTTCATATTTAGAAGGTAATTCTATGCACTATCCACAGTAATTGTTAAAAAATAAAAGTACAAACTGGGAATTTTTCCCAGGCTGGGTGGTAATACAGCTATAGGCGTAATTTACATATCTGCTATCACTGTTGTGAGATAATTGACCATGTCCTGACCTGCATAGGTCATGCTCCTCATCCTTTTAGCCACCCTCACAATTCTTCTTTGAAACATTTCCAACTCATTAGGTAGTTTTCTTTTGATTGAAAAAAAAAAATCTCTTGAGTGCTAAAAAAAAAAACTGAAGTATGTGTGGGGTAGGATGTGAAATTCTCTAAAGAAAAGTGCTTGAACAGTATAATTAAGATAACACAAGACTGCAAAATTTATTGGAATCAGGTCAAATCTAATATATTATCAGTCACAATATCACATTAAAGAAAGATCCATAAAACATTTTATGTTTGATATTAAGTACCATATATTGACATACAGCATCTCACAAAAGTGAGTACAACCCTCACATTTTTTTTAAATATTTTATTATATCTTTTCAGGTGACAACACTGAAGAAATTACACTTTGCTACAATGTAAATTACTGAGTGTACAGGTTGTATAACAGTGTAAATTTGCTGTCCCTTAAAAATAGCTTAACACAGCCATTAATGTCTAAACCGCTGGCAACAAAAGGGAGTACACCCTTAAGTGAAAATGTCCAAACGGGGCCCAAAGTGTCAATAGTTTGTGTGGCCACCATTATTTTCCAGCACTGCCTTAATCCTCTTGGGCATGGAGTTCACCAGAGCTTCACAGTTTGCCACTGGAGTCCTCTTCCACTCTTCCATGATGACATCACAGAGCTGGTGGATGTTAGAGACCTTGAGCTTCTCCACCTTCCATTTGAGGATGCCCCACTGAGGCTCAATAGGATTTAGGTCTGGAGACATGCTTGTCCAATCTATCACCTTTTCCCTCAGCTTCTTTAGCAAGGCAGTGGTTGTCTTGAAGGTGTGTTTGGGGTCGTTATGTTGGAATACTGCCCTGTGGCTCAGCCTCCAAAGGGAGGGGATCATGCTCTGCTTCAGTATGTCACAGTACATGTTGGCATTCATGGTTCCCTCAATGAATTGTAGCTCCCCAGTGCTGGCAGCACTCATGCAGCCCCCGACCATGACACTCCAACCACCATGCTTGACTGTAGGCAAGACACACTTGTCTTTGTACTCCTCACCTGGTTGCTGCCACACACACTTGACACCATCTGAACCAAATAAGTTTATCTTGGTCTCATCAGACCACAAGACATGGTTCCAGTAATCTATGTCCCTTTAGCAAATGGTTTGCGGGTTTTCTTGTACATAATCTTTAGAAGAGGCTTCCTTCTGGGACGACAGCCATGCAGACCAATTTGATGCAGTGTGAGGCCTATGATCTGAGCACCGACAGGCTGAACCCCCACCCCTTCAACCTCTGCAGGAATGCTGGAAGCACTCATACGTCTATTTCCCAAAGACAACCTCTGGATATGATGCTGAGCACGTGCACTCAACTTCTTGGTCGACCATGGTGGGGCCTGTTCTGAATCGAACCTGTCCTATGAAACTGCTGTATGGTCTTGGCCACCATGCTGCAGCTCAGTTTCAGGGTCTCCGTAATCTTCTTATAGCCAAGGCCATCTTTATGTAGAGTGACAATTCTTTTTTTCAGATCCGCAGAAAGTTCTTTGCCATGAGGTGCCATTTTGAACTTCCAGTGATGAGTATGAGAAAGTGAGAGCGATAACACCAAAGTTACCACACCTGCTCCCCATTCACACCTGAGACCTTGTAATACTAACGAGTCACATGACATCGGGAAAGGGAAAATGGCTAATTGGGCCCAATTTGGACATGTTCACTTAGGGGTGTACTCACTTTTGTTGCCAGCAGTTTAGACATTAATGGCTGTGTATTGAGTTATTTTGAGGTGAAAGCAAATTTACACTGTTATACAAGCTGTACACTCACTACTTTACATTGTAGAAAAGTGTAATTTCTTCAGTGTTGTCACAGGAAAAGATATAATAAAATATTTAAAAAAATGTGAGGAGTGTACTAACCTTTGTGAGATACTGTATGTGGCCCTTTTGTCCTATAGTAAAACTGTCCAGGGGGAATTTCCATAGCTTATTAAAAAAATACAACTGTTGTCTTGTCCATATTTTTAAGTTCAGACATGTTTGCAGTCAGCAATGATCCTTTGTTTATCTCTCGGAAAAATCGACTATATTCATATCCTCGTAATTAAACAGATTTATGTTGAATATTAGGTATACCAATGAATTAAAAATACAGGAAGGTGGGGGGGTAGGTTCGCACCCAGGTGGTATATGTGGACTGCAGCACCCAGAGTAGTGAATATGCTACTATAGCAATACTAAATAGGAAATAAGTTTGCTGTTCCCAAACAATTCACCTATGATGTAAAAATCATGTATGAAATATGTGCAAAACATATGAAACAATACTCATTGATTTACTACAGTATCAAACAATACTAAAAGATCTTTGATATTGAATAAATAAATTAAACATGAATAAAGTGCAAAGTGCCATATACTACATCTTACAAAGCAATAATATAAAGTGCCAAGTGCAAAATCAACATGTGACACTCTCTCTAATAGAGATGATATATGTAGACAAAACTGTGAAAAATATGATTAAAAACATGATCAAAGTCCAAACTCCTATTTCATGCAAAATGAAAGAAAGAAAAAAAGAAAAAGGTACTCCGTGCTGAATATGGTTGTGTCCAACAGGAAAGACTCAACACTCCTCCACCTTGGTGCTCATATATACAGACAACTGCTTACTAGGGATGATCGAACTTTTGAAAAGTTCGGTTCGACCAGAACACCCGAATTTCCCAAAAGTTCGGTTCGGATTTCAGAACCCCATTCAAATCAATGGGACCCGAACTTCGGTAATCAAAAAACACAATTTTTAAGCCCTAAAACCCAATAAATGCCCCTAAAAAGTGCCTAGGGTTCTGGGTCATGCCCCATTAACTATTAATCACACAAAAAAGTTCTTAAAAATTGTCATTTTTGATAAAAAAAGCCAATTATTGAAAAAAAAAAAAAAAAAAGAGAGAGATTTTTTGATTTTGACTTTGGATTTAGTATCTGGGGGGGGGGGGGGGGGTCTAAAAAGTGTACATGTGAAGTTTCAGCTCTGTAGCATGTCCAGAACCATGAAAAAAAAAAAGATAATTTTTCAGTAGAACAGGGATGTGGGACCCTCCTTTAACACCTATATGATCTTTTTTTCTGGTTCTGGACATGCTACAGAGCTGAAACTTCACAGGTACACCTTTTAGACCCCCAGACACAAAATCACACAAAAGAAAGTTCTTAAAAATTGTCATTTTTGATAAAAAAGCCAATTATTGAAAAATTAAAAAAAAAAAAAAAGAGATTTTTTGATTTTTACTTTGGATTTAGTATCTGGGGGTCTAAAAAGTGTACATGTGAAGTTTCAGCTCTGTAGCATGTCCAGAACCATAAAAAAAAGATCATTTGTATTAGAAAACTTTCAGCTCAGGGGGTTGGCTTCGCTGCTGTAACACCTTGCCGGTTTAATAGAAGGCATTTTTTTGGGTTCTTTGCAGTCAGGAAAAACATCTGAACTTGTGTATAGTGGTACTGTGCACAAGTTCTGATGTTTTGCCTGCCTCCAAAAACCCCCCAAAAATGCCAGCAAAAACACACCTGGGCATTTTTTTTTTTTGACACTAGCGTTTTTTTTTGGCATTTTTTTGGGTTCTTTTGAGGCAGGCAAAACATCTGAACTTGTGTATAGTGGTGTATATACACACATACATATATTTATATACACACCTAGACATATATAGGTGTGATAGTAGCAGAAATATATGCTTGCGCTAATGAAATCATTTACAGTAATATATTTCTGCTACTATCACACCTATATATGGCTAGGTGTCTATATACATATAATTAAGTGTGTATATATACCACTATACACAAGTACAGATGTTTTGCCTGCCTCAAAAGAACCCCAAAAAATGCCAAAAAAAACGCTAGCGTCAAAAAAAAAAAATGCCCAGGTGTGTTTTTGCTGGCATTTTTTGGGGGTTTTTGGAGGCAGGCAAAACATCAGAACTTGTGCACAGTACCACTATACACAAGTTCAGATGTTTTTCCTGACTGCAAAGAACCAAAAAAAATGCCTTCTATTAAACCGGCAAGGTGTGGAAACCGAAAAGTCATATTGGTGATCTGAAAGTTTTCTAATACAAACAATCTTTTTTTTTATGGTTCTGGACATGCTACAGAGCTGAAACTTCACATGTACACCTTTTAGACCCCCCAGATCTGAAATCCAAAGAGATTCGAAAATCTCTTTTTTTTTTTTTTAATTTTTTCAATAATTGGCTTTTTTATCAAAAATTAAAATTTTTAAGAACTTTTTTTGTGTGATTTTGTGTCTGGGGGGGGGGGGGGGGGGTCTAAAAGGTGTACCTGTGAAGTTTCAGTTCTCCAGAACCAGAAAAAAAAAAGGATTGTATGTATTAGAAAACTTTCAGCTCAGGGGGTTAGCTTCTCTCCTCGGTTTTCACACCTTGCCGGTTTCAAAGCAGGCATTTTTTTGGGTTCTTTGCAGTCAGGAAAAACATCTGAACTTGTGTATAGTGGTACTGTGCACAAGTTCAGATGTTTTGCCTGCCTCCAAAACCCCCCAAAAAATGCCAGCAAAAACACACCTGGGCATTTTTTTTTTTTTTTGACGCTAGCGTTTTTTTGGCATTTTTTTGGGTTCTTTTGAGGCAGGCAAAACATCTGAACTTGTGTATAGTGGTATATATACACACATACAGAGGCGTAACTAGAACCTTCAGGGCCCTGATGCAAGAAACCATGAAGGGCCCCCCAGACCCCTGGCCGGGGCCCTTACCTTCAAGCCCAGGGCTCTTCCCACTAATCCTGGGGCTCTTTACACGCGTTGCATGGCCTATTATTACGGTCCCGCAGCAGGATTCTTTCACAAGTTCTGCAGTGGGCCCCCTTCCTGCAATCTTGTGGGCCCCCTTCCTGCAATCTTGGGGCCTCCCCACAGTGGTGCAATGCCAGGGTCCGGTCGCAAGTGTGACCTTTGCGATCCTGGAAGTTCACCCACTGGTTTGCTACCGGGCCCCCTGGAGCATGGGGCCCGGTAGCGATTGCAACCCCTGCAACCCCTGTAGTTACGCCCCTGCACACATACATATATTTATATACACACCTAGACATATATAGGTGTGATAGTAGCAGAAATATATTACTGTAAATGATTTCATTAGCGCAAGCATATATTTCTGCTACTATCACACCTATATATGTCTAGGTGTGTATATAAATATATGGATGTGTGTATATACACCACTATACACAAGTTCAGATGTTTTGCCTGCCTCCAAAACCCCCCAAAAAATGCCAGCAAAAACACACCTGGGCATTTTTTTTTTTTGAGGCTAGCGTTTTTTTGGCATTTTTTTGGGTTCTTTTGAGGCAGGCAAAACATCTGAACATGTGTATTAGGGGTATATATACACATATATGTCTGAATATATACCCCTAGACATATATAGGTGTGATAGTAGCAGAAATATATTCCTGTAAATGATTTCATTAGCGCAAGCATTTATTTCTGCTACTATCACACCTATATATGTCTAGGGGTATATATTCAGACATATATGTCTATATATACCCCCTATACACATGTTCAAATGTCATGTCTGACATCAAACATGTCCTCAAAAAAGCACTGGCAGTGGCAGCCCCTGCAGCATAAAAAATGCTTGGCTGGTGAGAAGCCATATGGGTGTGCCGAAGCAATTCAGAGAAATGATCATTTCTCTATAGCGGTCACCCTGCTATGGAAGGGTTTTGTCACCCTGCCATAGCAGTCACTGCCAGTTAACCCTACACTATACTACGGTCCCCTTACACTTAACACTTTCCCTACAGAAACTAAATTTTTGAAGCTAACTTAAGTGTAAAGGAGCACTCTAACTACACTAGATATCCCTTTCCTCACACTAAAAATAGCTAAATGACACTTTTAAAGTAAAATTAACAGAACTGCTTCCACTCTCTTCCATGTCCAGTATAACAATGCTAGGAATATGGCGGGGGCGATCTTATATACTGGGGGGCGTATTCACTAATGATTGGTCTAGGGACCCCCTAGTCACTCCAATCACATTCCTAGCATTCTCCTGCCCCCTCAATTGGCTTTTGCTAATGGTTCTGGTCCAATCACGGGCTTTTAAAGCCCATTTCCTGAAGCATTGCATTTTGGGCGGTTCTGGTTGCCGAATTCCGAACTTTTTGGGCAAAAAGTTCTAAATTCGGCCAAACCTCGAACACCCAATGTTTGGGCCGAACTGATGGTCGACCCGAACCGTTCGATCATCCCTACTGCTTACCAGAACCACTGATCCACAAGGGAACAGAACACGCTCTAAGGTATATTCCCAAGGGCAGCTACAGCTCACTCCCGACTGACTCCACACTCAGCTCTGTTTAGAATAGGTATGTAAAAAGCAAGGTGGTCATAGTGCAAAACCGCATAACAGTTTATTGAGAAAAAAAAAGGTATTGAACTTACAAAATAGACTAAAATCCCAGGCTTGTAAACATCCACAGTGCACGGCCGCGGCTTTGCTCCTTCTGCTCGTGTGCGCTGATGTTACCACTAGCTCCGGCTGACGCGTTTCCCCTAAACAGGCGTCATCTGGGATTGTAGGCCTCCAATCCCAGATGACGCCTGTTAAGGAGAAATGAGCACTTGGCACTTTATACTATTGCTTTGTTAGATGTAGTATATTACACTTTGCACTTTATTCATGTTTCATTGATTTATTCAATATCAAAGATTTTTATTATTGATTGATACTGTAGTAGATCAATGAGTATTGTTTCATACATGATTTTTATGTCATAAGTTGAATTTTAGGGGACAGCACACTTATTTTTTATTTAACATTATTGCATGATACCTGTGCAAGCACACAACATCACATCTTGTATTTATGGTTATCTGGTTTCTGGGGATTTTTGGCGATTATGGTTTTAACAGTTAATAGATTAGACGATCAAGCAGTTTTCAGATTATATGCCCATTACAATAATGTAGATGTTTGCCATTTGTCTAATGTAAGTGCCCACCAACAAATGCAGCATACTGTTGTCTGTTTCAAAACTTTTCTTAACTTAACTTTTTCTGGGTATAAAGAAAGATATCTGAAAGAAGAGTATTTCACAAATGAAAGGAATGTAACCTTTTGATCTGGCTCCTGGTACAAGCTATAGTTTGTATTGAAATTACACTATGCTTGGTATTCCATTGCTTCTGATAAGAGGAGTTAGGATAAAATTTGCCAGAATCTCTTGCAAAACACAAAACAAAGAAGAAAAAAAATCTTTTTTCAAATGGATCAAACTATTAATAAGAATTTTGTTAAACCTTTTGTTAAAACTATTAAACATCAAATATATTTTTAAAAGTACTGTAAATATAAGCTGCACTCCAAAACGTACCTCTTTTCTTTTAATTTATTGTGTCAAAGGATGAAAACTGCATACATTAAAGTCACCACCTTCGTTGACGTGTTTCACCACTGCAGAAAGAAGAGCTAAGTTTTGAGTGTGGCTTATATTTACTTTTTACTGAGTGTTGATATAAGTTGAGGTAGCCAGCACCCGTGTTGTCCATGTGGATTGAAAGGAGCAAGTCTGGAGCAGAGCCATGAGTTTGGGTATGTTTCTGTATCAAATATTTTTTGTCCTGGAACCACTGTGGCAAGATATAAAAATATCTATCTTATCCAACTGTTGTCTTCTATGTCTTTGGTTTGAGTATAATTTATTCTAATATCGGTTTTAAAAACAGATTGCAACAGTGACTGAGCAATTAGTGCTGTTCTTGTCGTTTATTTTATCAATGCCACCCCATGTGGCTGTTGTCTATTTATGACAGTGTTTGCTTCACTATTGTGACTCTGACTGCTCATTAAGACCAGCCATACAGAGAGAATTTCTTTCCTGCAACCACGGATTGCAGAAAAGAAATTTGCTTGATTCCCCTATTAACACAGACTGTGTTGATGCAGGAATCCCTCCCCCTGGGCCATTTTCTTCTCCTGGCAGGGGGCAGGGGAGGTTGGGGGGAAGCCGCCCCCACTGCGAGAAGACAGTGATTCGCAAGAGAATCCAGCAGGCTGGTTGTACCCAAGTTGATCGATCGATCAACTTGGTACATTCAGCCTGCCCATTAAGGGTTTCAACCAGCCAAAATTCGAACCATGTATGGCGTATGGTATGGTGTATTTAGAACTAAGTCTAAATGATTGTAAAAACCATTGCCAGCATCAACCTTGGACTGGTTTTACACATTTTTCTTCCCCAATGTTTATCAGTACGTATACAATAGCATATAAAGTACCCCTTACCCATTAATATCTCTAGTTGCCACCGAGGGGGTAGAAATGGCGACTATAACTTAGATTTTGGCTTCTAGTAAAATCCAAATCTCACTACAGGGGTCTTGTAAAAAAACAAAACTTTATGCCTCACAGACGCCTGCCTCTAGCATAGTAGTCATTTATTTATTTGATGGTTGCTCCCACTAATATTACAATAAAAGTAAAGTTACAGATTTAAGGACAGAAAACAGTTACAATTACATCAATGCAATGTAGGGAAGGGTTACATTTTGTTGTTAAGTTTTAATTGCTGTCTGTGTTCCTGCTGGCAAGGTTAACTGCTCTATTTGTCCTGGTTACCACTGTCACTCAAACAGAAGTTGGGAAATCTAAACATTTTAGGTTGTCATCAGAGCAGTAGGTGATATAAAAATTCTGTGATGTTGAAGATCTTTCCCATATTTTCATGTTGCCTCCCCAGGATAGGAATTGAAGAGAAATTTCCCCAGTCGGATTTTTCTACTCCGATATAACCTAAAACTGAAATCAGTTTTGGTTTTACACATATATTCGGGGCTTAGTCTGTGTCCAAATGAAATAGCCACAACAATGACCCCTCCTACTATGGAAACACAGTTTGTTTGTCTAATCATACATCACGGTGGTAAGCAGAATTAAAATGTCTCTTCAGCAATGCTCATCACATGGTGAATACTTATCAAAACAGAATAGATCTGCTGTAAGCAAAAAGTAGACATTTCTGCAACAGATGTGTCATATCCTTTTCAGGTACTGAACTGAGATCACTCATTTAATGTTTCAAACTCTGTGGGATCAAGAAAAACAAAGCTAGGGAGTCTGGATGGATTTCCATGAAGGTTTAATTAAATCTGTCATGTTTAAGTGAATTACATGCCAGATTTTCACACAACTCTGTGCAAGACCAAAATAAAACAGACATGGTATATTATGGCAGTGGGATTGATTTACTAAAGAAGTACAGAATGTTCATTTTGCAAAGTAAATGTTCACTGAACGTAAAGTGAAAAAAACTCCTCCTACTAATCCTGCCTAACCTATATAAAAATGTGTACTTACCTATTTTCAAAGTGCTCTGGTCTGGGCACATGATCCTGCAGCTCTGTGTAAAAAAAAAGTACAAAAAAGACCTCACATGGGTTAGTGCCCAAACGACACCTAGCAATTTCAGCAGTGTGTGTTTTTTCCATCGTCCACCTTCTCCCAACATGGAGACTCAACGTGCATTCCAATGGCCGGAAGTTCCATCACCCAGATGTGACATCAGATGTCACATAACCCCTCCTCTATGCGTTTTGCCATAATAGCATCATCAGGAAGCCTGGGGAACGTGGCCTGTCAGGATCCTTATATACCCTTATCCTATTCGGACTGTAGAGGAGTTAACCCCCTAGATCTCGGTATACCATAGTAATGCACTGCTGGAATCACTTCCTTTACAATCGATCATTTAAAACATACTTTCACAGAGATTGCCATTGTCTTATAGAGTGAAAGCTGACCCACAAAACGTTTAGGTCAAAGTCTCTGGTGATTGTCAGTCTGATAAGAGGGTGGTGTGGACCACGAAGGCACATGTTATACAGCAGCATTGATTGCATGATCAGAGCACAGTTTATAGGTGTAATCTCACCACAGATCACATACTTTGATTTCTTTTTTTGGATTGGACTGTTATATGGACACTGAATTTATATTGGTAGATATTAATGACACAAGTTTAATTTCTGGTTAATTTTCATTTTGTTTAATTGGACTGTTATATGGACACTGAATTTATATTGGTGCATATTAATGACACAAGTTTAATTTCTGGTTAATTTTCATTTTGTTTAATTTATATGTTGTAAAGGAGTAATTTTGGTACGTAGTGCCCATATTTTGTAAAGCTATTTGGTTGCACATCTGTATTATTGACACATTTTTTGGTTTAACAGCAGGGATATCTCAAAAATAACTTTACATAGAAATCTTTTGCGCAGTGACTGCAGTTTATTATATTTATATACCCACCGGGGTGATTTACATGTTGCAGCCATGGATATGTTTAGTTTTATTCAAGGGAGGAATTTAAATATTGGGGAATTATTTGACAATATAGACACAGACAATTATGTTAATTTGGGACAAGGGTTAAAAGCACGTTATGGATAAACAATTGAGAGTTTGGTGGGATATAGCCACACTAGAACAATGCTTAAAGGATAAAAAAAACCTCAGAAGGCTGCATTGCGACTTAGGTCCCTATGACAATCTTGATGATCAGGATCTGATGGGGGATTGGTTTCCACACTTTAATCAGTGTGAGAACAAACTTCTGCGAATCATCATCAATAGGAGAAGGTTAAAATTAGCCAAGGTTGAATCCCAAATTTATCCATATAGATACTAATGAGTATAAGAAAAGGGATTATGCTGAGCATAAAATTTACAGTTGGCAGGATAAGGAAATGATCCCTCAATCTGTAGAATCCTCACTTGTGAAAGCAGAAGAAGAGGTTTCAACTATAAAACCAATTACCAGGAAAAAGGACCCACCTCCAGGAACCAATATACCAATACATGCCCAGAACAAAAATGTTCCCATGTATTGGGAAACACTCCCAATTAGACCCCCCATTACCCTCTAGAATAGGTGCCAATCGCTGGTGAAACCCCAAGGAAGGGAGTTGAGGGATCATGGTTATTATGGAGATGAATGCACCTATAGGGGCAACCAAACAGGCACCTTAGAAAGGAAGAGGTAAAAGGAGAGGGAGAGGATTTAAACTCCCAATATCATAATCCCCAACAGGTACAGAGGGATTGGAAGGACTGGAAAGAACTGTAGAAACCCTATCCCAATTATCAAACTCAGAGGATGATGAGCAGTGGACAGGACCCCCAGAGGTCCAATAATCTCACCTTGGGACAGGGAAGGGTAATCCAAAATGAAGGTGGGGTTGCGGGGGGGAGGGATTGTAGTCCTGAACAAGGAGGATTACAATGCAGAGATGGCCAGAATTTTAGGAGACACCACTACATATCAGAAACTGAGGAGCAATCCTAGTTTCCAATAAACACAAAAGTTAAAGGAATATGGGAAATAGGGGTACAAAAATAATATTTTGAATCTGAAAAAAAAGACATTTATAGTACCAGAAGCACCACATATGCCAGTAATGAACCAAATCCAAAAGATACATGACAACCAAAGCAACCCACCAGGAAGGCCCATTATTAGTGGGCTGGACTCAATTTTTTACAGATTGGGGGTGTATATAGATATATACTTACAACCCCTACTTGTCAAAGGAACCTTCTAAGAGAGGTAAGAGTGATGACAACAGCTTCCTCATCACAATTGATGTTGAATCACTTTATACCAATATTCGGCAAAGTGATGCTTTGAAAGCAATTGAATTGGTCCCTAAATAACCACTTCACACTAAAAGGGGAACAACAAAAGTTTATATTGGAAGGACTGAAAATGGTCATGCGTAGCAATTTCTTTTAGTTTGATCACATATATTATAATTAAACGAAGGAAGTTGCAATGGGGGAAATATATACCCCCAGTGTTGTGAATATATTTTAAAATATATAGGAACAGGGGGAAATGTTTGGTTGTACATGGCCAGGACTAGCATTATATCTAGGTTTATACAGTAAATGAAATCATTATGGTATGTAAGGGATTCAAGGCAGAATTGGATGATTTCATCCAGCATATCAATGCCAATAGATATGGGATTAAGTTTACAATATGGTACGGGAAAGTGTGAACTTCCTTCATTTGGTCATTTTCAAATCCTAAACGGCCCTGTGCGCAAAAACCTCTTTTAAGAGGACAGACAGAAATTGGTATATACAGTGCCTTGCGAAAGTATTCGGCCCCCTTGAACTTTGAAACCTTTTGCCACATTTCAGGCTTCAAACATAAAGATATAAAACTGTCATTTTTTTTGAAGAAACAACAACAAGTGGGACACAATCATAAAGTGGAACGAAATGTATTGGATATTTCAAACTTTTTTAACAAATAAAAAACTGAAAAATTGGGTGTGCAAAATTATTCAGCCGCCTTAAGTTAATACTTTGTAGTGCCAGACATACCCCAAGTCACTTGGGGTATGTCTCTATCAGTTTTGCACATCGAGAGACTGAAATTTTTGCCCATTCCTCCTTGCAAAACAGCTCAAGCTCAGTGAGGTTGGATGGAGAGCATTTGTGAACAGCAGTTTTCAGTTCTTTCCACAGATTCTCGATTGGATTCAGGTCTGGACTTTGACTTGGCCATTCTAACACCTGGATATGTTTATTTGTGAACCATTCCATTGTAGATTTTACTTTATGTTTTGGATCATTGTCTTTTTGGAAGACAAATCTCTGTCCCAGTCTCAGGTCTTTTGCAGACTCCATCAGGTTTTCTTCCAGAATGGTTCTGTATTTGGCTCCATCCATCTTCCCATCAATTTTAACCATCTTCCCTGTCCCTGCTGAAGAAAATCAGGCCCAAACCATGATGCTGCCACCACCATGTTTGACAGTGGGGATGGTGTGTTCAGGGTGATGAGCTGTGTTGCTTTTACGCCAAACATAGCATTTTGCATTGTTGCCAAAAAGTTCGATTTTGGTTTCATCTGACCAGAGCACCTTCTTCCGCATGTTTGGTGTGTCTCCCAGGGGGCTTGTGGCAAACTTTAAACTACACTTTTTATGGATATCTTTAAGAAATGGCTTTCTTCTTGCCACTCTTCCATAAAGGCCATATTTGTGCAGTATACGACTGATTGTTGTCCTATGGACAGAGTCTCCCACCTCAACTGTAGATCTCTACAGTTCATCCAGAGTGATCATGGGCCTCTTGGCTGCATCTCTGATCAGTCTTCTCCTTGTTTAAGCTGAAAGTTTAGAGGGACGGCCAGGTCTTCGTAGATTTGCAGTGGTCTGAAACTCCTTTAATTTCAATATTGTCGCTAGCACAGTGCTCCTTGGGATGTTTAAAGCTTGGGAAATCTTTTTGTATCCAAATCTAGCTTTAAACTTCTCCACAACAGTATCTCGGACCTGCCTGGTGTGTTCCTTGTTCTTCATGATGCTCTCTGCGCTTTAAACGGACCTCTGAGACTATCACAGTGCAGGTGCATTTATACGGAGACTTGATTACACACAGGTGGATTCTATTTATCATCATTAGTCATTTAGGTCAACATTGGATCATTCAGAGATCCTCACTGAACTTCTGGAGAGAGTTTCCTGCACTGAAAGTAAAGGGGCTGAATAATTTTACACGCCCAATTTTTCAGTTTTTTTATTTGTTAACAAAGTTTGAAATATCCAATAAATTTTGTTCCACTTCATGATTGTGTCCCACTTGTTGTTGATTCTTCACAAACAATTACAGTTTTAGATCTTTATGTTTGAAGCCTGAAATGTGGCAAAAGGTTACAAAGTTCAAAAGGGCTGAATACTTTCGCAAGGCACTGTACCTATAACAAGTTGCCACCATCCAAAATGGAAAATGGCCATACCAAAAGGGTAATGTGTTAGCATAAAAAGGAATTGTGACCTGATGAGGGATTTTGTAGACCAAACAGATTTACTTATTGAAAGGCTAGTGGATAAAGGGTATAATAAAAAACAAACTACTAGAGATCAAAAATGCAGTTGGGGATATAGATAGGACATCCCTCCCCGATCCTATGGAATGTTTTACCTAAAAAAAAAACAGTTTATTTATAGGAGGGCCCCCAATCTCAGACTAAAGATGTTTCACAACATCCCAGATCCTCCAAGGGAAACATTCACTTTCGTAGACGATACAGGCTTTTTTGGTTGTGGAAGATGTGTTCCCTGCATATCAGTCTCCAGGTACAAAAGAAGAAGGAAGGGGTTTAAATCTAATCAAACAGGAAAAGGTTATTAAATATAAAAAATGAATCACATGTTTTACCACACATTTTACCTATGTATTGGAATGTGAGTGTGGGTACCAGTATGTGGGACCCACCACATAGAAATTGAAGACACGTATAGGAGAACATATTAGTAACATAAAAAAGGGTTTCAAATTACATACTGTTGACAATAATTTCCAATTAGTACATAACAGGCGCCCAAAGGGCCTAATATTTTATGGCATAGACCAGAAGAAACACCATTGGAGAGGTTCAAATTTAAAACAGGCCATCTCAAAAAATGAAACAAGGTGGATATTTGATTTGGATTCTTTGGCCCCTATGGGCCAAATTATTAACAAAAATATCCTGTTATTGAAAACAATATTTTATCATTTAGATACAGATTCAGGAATTATTGATTTTCTTAATGACCACTAGATGGCATAAACAATAAAAAAAATATTTTGGACCCTATACAATTATATATTAAATAGAGAATTGAGGTACTAGGTGGTAATAAAGGGGAGGTGCAATGTATTAATAGTATTGATTTTATTAAAAGGTGGGCCCTGAACTATGTATGGATCTACTGGATTATTTTAATTGTGTTTTAGTAAAAAAAGGGTGAAAGAGTATTCTCAATGACCACTGGATGGCAGAAGTAATCTAATAGTATAGGATTCCTTTGATATTTAAACAGTGGAAATAGGGATTTCTTGAATATGAATGCAGATTACCCCTCCTGGGCACCCCTCTCCAGGTGCTGCTCAAGTTGACACAAATAAAATCTTGGGCCCTCGGAGCCTCCAGCCCCTTGGGGCCCCTCAGGAGGTATTTGGAGATTTTTTTACAAATTTTTCTGTCAGGCTCCATTCACATCTAGGCATTTTGTATCGCAGGCTGAATCTTGGCAAGTCTGCAATGCTCTGCAAAACTAAAAGAAAATCGCACCATGCTTGTTAAGGTGCCATTGTTTTTCATAATAAATTGCTCTATCACAGAAAACAGCACTGTGCAAAGCTTTTCACTCAAAAAGGAACAGGAGCTTCTTTTAGGCAATGCAGTTTGTGGCGATTGCAGCACGACAATTGCAGAAGAATCACACCTGCATTTAGGTGCCATTGAAAATAAATGGCACTTGAACAAGTGTTGTGAGGTTTGTCAGTTTTGCCGAGCGTTTTGGGATCGCAGGCAGAAAATGCCTACATGTGAATAGAGTGTCAGTGTTGGCAGGGGCTGTGGGGGGTAGTGTGTCTGTTCCAAACTGTCAGTGTTCCCACATGAGCAGACCTCCTAGGGTGGTGGTGGGTACAGAGAATCCTTGTTAGGTGGCAGACTGAATGACCTGAGTGAGCAGAGAGGTATCTTACCTCAGTAAAAGCAGTCCAGTCCCAGCTATCAGGCAGCACTCTCCCCCTCCTGGACCTAGAAGTGGTTTTGCATTTACGACCCCTGATGCTACGCCCATGATTAGGTTGGTATTTTGAGACTAGGTTAGTATTATAGCTGGGGGCCAAGATGTGGATAGCTTTGTAAGTTGTTGTTAGTATTTTGAATTTATTTAGTTGGGTGAGTAGCAGTGGCGGCCCGTGCATAGGGGGTGCCAGGGCGCTGCCCCCCCTAAAAAAAAAAGGGAAAAAAAAAAAATTGGGTTCGCCGGCCTGACCGGCTTATGTGGTGGCTAAAGGGGGGGTGGGGTTTACGACCCAGAAGAGGCGCCGATTGGCTGCCTTCTGGGGCGTAACCTGGGCGCAGAAAAGAGCGCTTGGCCACCCCCACCTGGCTGTGATTGGTCCAGACTCCAGCCTGGACCAATCACAGAAGGACATCATCTGGTCACGTGACGCGTGGGGCGGTGCACTGCCCCGGCGTCACGATCACCGCTTCCGCCTTCCGGGTTCCATTCCTTCCCGGGCCGCGGCTGAGAGAAGATAGAAGACTCCCGAGTCCCGTCCGCTCAGAGCACTCGCCGACGCTGAGTCGGCGCCTGACCAGGAGGACCAGTGCAGGACCAGGAGGAGACCAGGAGTCGGATCGGGCGGCGGGCCTTCTTCGTGGACGGATCCAGGCCTCAGGTCGGAAGAGAGAGAAGAGTCCAGCGCTGTGCAGCAGCAGCCCGGTAAGTCCTCAGTCCTCCTCCTCCTCAGGCCTCTGTCCACTCACAAAAAAATGCATGCCTTGCCATTGCCATCCATGCCATTGCCATCCATCCATGCCATTGCCATCCATGCCATTGCCATCCATCCATGCCATTGCCATCCATGCCATTGCCATTGCCATCGCCATCCATCCATGCCATTGCCATCCATGCCATTGCCATCCATCCATGCCATTGCCAGCCATCCATGCCATTGCCAGCCATCCATCCATGCCATTGCCATCCATGCCATTGCCATCTATGCCATTGCCATCCATCCATGCCATTGCCATCCATCCATGCCATTGCCATCCATGCCATTGCCATCCATCCATCCATGCCATTGCCATCCATCCATGCCATTGCCATCCATGCCATTGCCATCCATGCCATTGCCATCCATTGCCTGCCATCCATGCCATGCCATTGCCTGCCATCCATGCCATGCCATTGCCTGCCATCCATGCCATGCCATTGCCATCCATTGCCTGCCATCCATGCCATTGCCATCCATTGCCTGCCATCCATGCCATTGCCATCCATTGCCTGCCATCCATGCCATGCCATTGCCATCCATTGCCTGCCATCCATGCCATGCCATTGCCATCCATTGCCTGCCATCCATGCCATTGCCATCCATTGTCTGCCATCCATGCCATTGCCATCCATTGCCTGCCATCCATGCCATTGCCATCCATTGCCTGCCATGCCATCCATGATGATAATGATATCTGCTGCAGATATCATCATCATGGATGGATGGATGGATGGACGGACCCAGGCCAGAACAGGTAGGTACAGGCAGGTCACGGTGCAAGATTTATCAAGTTACCCAGGCCGGGCCCAAACCAGAGTGTGCAGATATCATTATATATATCATCATGGATGGATGGATGATCCATCCATCCATGATGATATATATAATTATATCTGCACACTCTGGTCTGGGCCTGGCTTGGGATATTATTCTTGCACCGTGACCTGCCTGTACCTACCTGTTCTGGCCTGGCCTGGGTCCATCCATCCATGATGATAATGATATCTGCACACTCTGGTCTGGGCCCGGCCTGGGTAACTTGATAAATCTTGCACGGTGACCTGCCTGTACCTACCTGTTCTGGCCTGGCTTGGGTCCATTCATCTATGATGGATGGATAGACCCAGGCCAGAACAGGTAGGTACAGGCAGGACATGTATGCTGGTCACTACATTGAAAGGGGACATGTACGCTGGTCACTGCATTGAAAGGGGACATGTACGCTGGTCACTACATTGAAAGGGACATGTACGCTGGTCACTACATTGAAAGGGGCATGTACGCTGGTCACTACATTGAAAGGGGGCATGTACGCTGGTCACTACATTGAAAGGGGGCATGTACGCTGGTCACTGCATTGAAAGGGGGCATGTACGCTGGTCACCACATTGAAAGGGACATGTATGCTGGTCACTACATTGAAAGGGACATGTAAGCTGGTCACTACATTGAAAGGGGCATGTACGCTGGTCACTACATTGAAAGGGGGCATGTACGCTGGTCACTACATTGAAAGGGACATGTAAGCTGGTCACTACATTGAAAGGGGCATGTATGCTGGTCACTACATTGAAAGGGGGCATGTACGCTGGTCACTACATTGAAAGGGGCATGTACGCTGGTCACTACATTGAAAGGGGCATGTATGCTGGTCACTACATTGAAAGGGGCATGTATGCTGGTCACTACATTGAAAGGGACATGTAAGCTGGTCACTACATTGAAAGGGACATGTATGCTGGTCACTACATTGAAAGGGGCCTGTACGCTGGTCACTACATTGAAAGGGGGCATGTACGCTGGTCACTACATTGAAGGGGGCATGTACGCTGGTCACTACATTGAAAGGGGCCTGTACGCTGGTCACTACATTGAAAGGGACATGTATGCTGGTCACTACATTGAAAGGGGGCATGTACGCTGGTCACTACATTGAAAGGGGGCATGTATGCTGGTCACTACATTGAAAGGGGCATGTACGCTGGTCACTACATTGAAAGGGGCATGTATGCTGGTCACTACATTGAAAGGGGCATGTATGCTGGTCACTACATTGAAAGGGGCATGTATGCTGGTCACTACATTGAAAGGGACATGTAAGCTGGTCACTACATTGAAAGGGGCCTGTACGCTGGTCACTACATTGAAAGGGGGCATGTACGCTGGTCACTGCATTGAAAGGGACATGTATGCTGGTCACTACATTGAAAGGGGCATGTACGCTGGTCACTGCATTGAAAGGGACATGTATGCTGGTCACTACATTGAAAGGGACATGTAAGCTGGTCACTACATTGAAAGGGGCCTGTACGCTGGTCACTACATTGAAAGGGGGCATGTACACTGGTCACTACATTGAAAGGGGCATGTACGCTGGTCACTACATTGAAAGGGGCATGTACGCTGGTCACTGCATTGAAAGGGACATGTATGCTGGTCACTACATTGAAAGGGGCATGTACGCTGGTCACTGCATTGAAAGGGACATGTATGCTGGTCACTACATTGAAAGGGGCCTGTACGCTGGTCACTACATTGAAAGGGGGCATGTACGCTGGTCACTACATTGAAAGGGGGCATGCACACTGGTCACTACATTGAAAGGGGGCATGTACGCTGGTCACTACATTGAAAGGGGGCATGTACTGTGGGATTAGTGCTAGGGGGCCTGTACTGTGGGGTTAGTGCTAGGGGGCCTGTACTGTGGGGTTAGTGCTAGGGGGCCTGTACTGTGGGATTAGTGCTAGGGGGCCTGTACTGTGGGATTATTGCTAGGGGGCCTGTACTGTGGGGTTTGTGCTAGGGGGCCTGTACTGTGGGGTTTGTGCTAGGGGGCCTGTACTGTGGGGTTTGTGCTAGGGGGCCTGTACTGTGGGGTTTGTGCTAGGAGGCCTGTACTGTGGGATTAGTGCTAGGGGGTCTGTACTGTGGGGTTTGTGCTGGCGGGGTCTGTACTGTGGGGTTTGTGCTAGGAGGCCTGTACTGTGGGATTAGTGCTAGGGGGTCTGTACTGTGGGGTTTGTGCTGGCGGGGTCTGTACTGTGGGGTTTGTGCTAGGAGGCCTGTACTGTGGGGTTTGTGCTAGGAGGCCTGTACTGTGGGATTAGTGCTAGGAGGCCTGTACTGTGGGATTAGTGCTAGGGGGTCTGTACTGTGGGGTTTGTGCTGGCGGGGTCTGTACTGTGGGGTTTGTGCTAGGAGGCCTGTACTGTGGGATTAGTGCTAGGGGGTCTGTACTGTGGGGTTTGTGCTAGGGGGCCTGTACTGTGGGGTTTGTGCTAGGAGGCCTGTACTGTGGGATTAGTGCTAGGGGGTCTGTACTGTGGGGTTTGTGCTGGTGGGGTCTGTACTGTGGGGTTTGTGCTGGTGGGGTCTGTACTGTGGGGTTTGTGCCACTCTCAGTCAGTGTATCCCATAATAGGGTGTCTCTCACAGTATATCCCATAATAGGGCCCCTGCTCCCTATTATGGGATATACTAGTACTGAGAGACCCCTTAATATGTGATATATTGGGAGAATTTGTTCACGCGAGCAAAATATAGGGGACAAAATGGGTGGAGTCTATAAGGGGTGGGGCTTCTGATAAATGGGAGGGGTCAAAATAGAAGGGCGGGGTCTTGCGCCCCCCCATCTTAAAACTTCACCAGCCGCCACTGGTGAGTAGCAGCCAATGGAGGGATTGACAGAGAGAAGCAGCAGACACTGAACAGTTGGTAAGGTTGATGTGCCTGGCAGCAGCATTCATGATGGACTGAGGGGAAGATAGCTTAAGTAAAGGTATGCCAATGAGGAGGGAGTTTCAGTAGTTGAGGCGAGAGATGACAAGGGAGTGAATTAGAAGCCTAGCGGTGTCATTGGTTAGGAAGGGGCATATTTTGAAAATAGTGCAGTGGCAAGCTTTGGACATTTATTGAATGTGGGTCTGAAAGTATAGTTCAGAGTCCAGGATAACACCTTGAACCTTGGCATGCGGGAATGGGTTGATAGTTGTGCCATCGTTCTTGACAGAGAAATCGGGGGAAGGGGCATGTGGGGGGGGGGGGCAATATTATGAGCTCGGTTTTGGATAGATTGAGTTTGAGGAAGTGGTGTGACATCCAGGCTGATATGTGTGTTAGTAAATTAGTGATACAGTACATGATGGAGTGAGCTAAGGGGTAGAAAGATGAATTTGGGTGTCATCATCGTAGAGATACAGTCAGTGGTGTATTTTGGTTTTGTGCTGCCCTAGGCAAGACTAAAATTTGGCGCCCACCCCTCCCCCACCTATGTAACTTTGCCGTACTCTTTTTTTAATGGATGTGGCTCCCGCCAAAATTGAAGGACTACAAGTCCCAGCATGAACCACTGAGATCTCCCGAGAGAGGTGGTGGGTGAGGGAGAGAGAGAGGGAGTGGGTCAGGGGGGATGAGAGAGAGAGGGGGGGTTGAGAGAGAGAGGGGGGGGATGAGAGAGCGAGAAAGGGGGGATGAGAGAGAGAGACAGAGAAAGAGAGACAGAGAGAGGGGGATGAGAGAGAGAGAGCGAGAGGGGGGATTGAGAGAGCGAGAGGGGGGATGAGAGAGAGAGAGGAGAGGTGAGAGAGAGGGGGGGTGAGAGAGAGAGGAGGGGTGAGATAGAGAGGGGGGTGAAAGAGAGAAAGAGGGGCGGTGAGAGAGAGGGGGGGTGGAGAGAGAGAGAGGGGGGATGAGAGTGAGAGAGAGGGGGGTGAGAGAGAGGGGGGAATGAGAGAGGCAGCTCTAGCAACCAGTGGCAAATAGAGTCTCAGGTGGAGGGGGGTGGCTTCTTTGCTGCCCCCCTGCAAAGTGCCGCCCTAGGCCTGGGCTTTGTTGGCCTAGGCCAAAATACAGCACTGGATACAGTAACAGTAGTATTGTATTTTTATAACCCCAAAATGAAAAGGGGAAGCAGTAATGTTTGACCATGCGTTTGCCTTTTTTTTTTTTTTGCTTTGTCCCATAGTGGTCTAAGGATTGTCTGAACTCTGCAGAACTGCATATTATGGATAACAGATATTACCTTGAGTTGAACATGATGGCTTTTTTAGTGTAAGTAAAGGCATTTTTGCTTAGTTTTGGAAAGAAGGATTAGACCATCTGCCAAGCTTTTATTATAGTCTGTGACTCTACTGCAGCAGTCCCCAACATTTTTGGTAATGGGGACTGGCTGCGTGGGGGGTGGGGTATGCGTTTTATTGCTGGCAATTTGTCGGGGCAATGGCTAGTGTAAGTGCTTTAATCATCACGGCACCATGGTTGATATGGTTTGAAGCACATTATTTCTATTATTACATTATAATCTAAAATTAAACAGTTCAACTCACCATAATGCTGAATCAGTGGGAGCACTGAGTGAGTCACTTGCCACCGTCGACTGCCACCAGATGCAGTTTGTTGCTTGCCATGTTACCTGCCTTCAGATGCAGCTTGTCACTTGCCACCAGATGAAGTTTGTCACTTTCCATGTCGTCAGCCTTCAGGTGCAGCTTGTTACTTGCCATGTTGCCTGCCACCAGATGATATTGTCACTTGCCACGTCATCTGCCACCATTTACGGAATGTCACTTGCCACGTCTCCTGCCATCCACCAGATGCAGATTGTCATTTGCCGTGTCACCTGCAACCAGATGCAGATTGTCACTTGCCATGTCTCCTGCCACCAGATGTGGTTTGTCACTTACCACGTCACCTGCTTTCTGATGCAGCTTCTCACTTGCCATGTCATCTGCCACCATTTTTGGAATGTCACTTGTCACGTTGCCTGCCACCCACCAGATGCAGATTGTCATTTACCACGTTGCCTGCCACCAGATGCAGATTGTCACTTGCCACATCGCCTGCCACCAGATGCGGATTGTCACTTGCCACGTCGCCTGCCACCCACTAGATGCAGATTGCCACTTGCCACATCACCTGCCACAAGATGCAGTTTATTACTTGCCACACCACCAGCCACCAGATGCGGATTGTCAATTTCCACGCTGCCTGCCACTAGATGTGGATTATTACTGCATTGGTGGTAGCACTGGTCCATGGAGCACAGAGGCAGGCCTCGGTGCAGTGGTGGGTTCCGAGTGAGGCTGAAACAGTGGTGATGCAGGGCAGGCTGTGAGAGATGATGTGATCTTTCTGCTTACTGCTGCACCTCCGACATTGAAGCAGCCCGGATGTAAGGGCAGAAGAGCGGAAATGCAGGGCAGGGCGGTGAGGGATGATGTCATCTCTCTGCTCCTTGCCGCACCTAGACTATGAAGAGGTGTTCTATCAGAATACCACTACCTATCAGATTCTGAAACCGGAAGTGACATTCGGATGAGAACAACTTACTGCACAGGCGCCATGCATTCTAGCATGGTCGTCATGCATTCCAATAGGTTTCCTTATGTGGCAGAACACGAAGCAGCGGCGGACATCTTCTTACACAACAATTATTATTGTAATATAGTAAATATAGTGAAAAGCTGCAGGCAGAAGGTGGTGATGGCCATCTTGGTACATCTCTCACTGCTCAGCGACAAACTGATTATACAGTGAAATAGACTTTTTCACTCGGTCGCGGTGAAATAGTCTATTGCAGTATAAAAGGTGAATTTACTGCTAAAATAAATGTAAAATTCAAAACTTGCGTGGGTGTAAGAAGATGTCCGCCGCTGCTTTGTGTTCTGTCACATTAGGAAACCTATTGGAACGCATAGTGGCCATGTTGGAATGCATGGCACATGCGCAGTAAGTTGGTCTCGTCCGAACATCACTTTCGGTTGCAGAATCTGAATCTGATAGATAGCGGTATTCTGATAGAACAGCGGCCCAGCTGTAAGGGCGAAACAGCAGTGATACAGGGTGGGCGGTGAGAGGTGGGGACCCCCGCTCTACTTCATAGATTTACTCTCCTATTTGTCTTGGTGATAAATGTCAGAGTTGTGAGAGCCAGAAGTAAGAGAAAAGCCTCTAATAAGGACAAATGTTCGGATGTAAACTGTCTAAGATTTCCCACTTTTTGGGAAGATTTACTCTCCCTCCCCGTTGTGTCTCAACAGACTGGAACTCAAAGGAAATCTCTCCAGCAGGACACAAACAACAAAAAATTACATGACAGGGGTTTACCCTGTCTATACTCTATTTAAAAGGGAAAAGAAGTTCTGGCTATACGTGTGCTTTAACCACTTGTGGACCACGCTATACCCGAAGGATGGCTTCAGCATGGTTATTTGGTTCTGGGAAGACGTCGTGATTGCTGTGTCCTTCATGACCTGATCACAGCGGTGCTTTACCATGTGATTAAGTGTGTCCAGTCACAGCTCATCACATGTAAACAAATAGTGGTTATTGGCATTTCCTTTCCTCAGCGCTGTCACTGTCTGTAGAAATGAAAGCCGATAACAGGCGATCCTGTGACAAGGTACATTTACACTGCTAATCAGGGCACTGCATCAGTGCCCATCAGTGCCGCCGCTCAGTGCCCATCAGTGCCCATCAGTGCAGCCTCATCAGTGCCCATTAGCAGGGCCGTTTGAAGGAATTTGGGGGCCCCAAGCAAAAAGGACATGGAGGCCCCCCCACACACACACACGCAAAGCAAACAGGAACCACAGCAAAGCCATACAGTTTAAGTTCACCCACACTTTATATAAATAATAAATGAGTACAGTGCAAATACTGCTTGAAAAAATATTTGATATGGCGATAAACAACAGTATCTAAAATTGTCCATAGGCGATGCTTTAAAAAGCCTTTCCAGGTTATCAGTGTACAGTTAAATGTAAGCTTTGGCGCTAGAATTATTGCTTTTTTTATGTTTTTTTTTTTCATTTAACTTTATTGCTATCACAATGGATTAACAACATCCCTAGTGATACCTTTTGCAGTTATAGGTGCTCTTTATGGGGAGATCTGGGATCTTTTAGGCTCCTGATCCCTCCTCTGCCCTCCAAGGCAGCTGGTGAAACAAAGATCAGTTTGGTTGGCTGCTTTCCTGGCTGGTACCAAACAAGTAAATACAGACCTGAATCTGGAAGTGACAAAATCCTTGTAGCTTCCAGCTTTATTTTTTACAGAGGAGAGAAAAAAACATGTGTTCCTTCTTCTTCTTTGTGCAATGCCAACCCAACCTGTTGGAATGGGAGAGCCCAGGTAAACAGGTGCAAGTGGCGGTTGAACACAACCATGGGGATCATTTTTGCTACACAAAAAGCATCATGGCCACATCATATAGTATCCATCCTCTGCTGTTTTGCAGTATAAGGGTGAATGTTTGGGGGTGGTAAAAAAAAAGAAAAAAAAAAAAAGTTTTTTTCCACACCCTAAACACAAGTGTAAGGGTCCATTCACATGAAGTGTAGGTTGTGTCTCCTGTGCTGAGCTGTATTTTACCAGCATGGGGATGCACAAAGTATTGTGGGCGTCCACGTGCCAGCTTCCCATTAATTTCTATTTGGACCTGCACCCACACCTACCTGCATGTTAGAATAGGACCCAGTGGTTGTACCCATGCAACTGCGTTTCCCAGTAGAAATGAATAGGACACTGGCAGGCGGATGCACACAACGCTTTGTGCATCCCCATGCTGGTAAAAGATGGCCCTGCACAGGAGACACATATCTGCAGCGCCAAGTGTCCCTAAAAGGGCCCTAAATGAGGCCTAAGAATGCTTTTCACTGTCCTGTGATCATCATCGTTATCATCATGATAATCACACAATACAGATGCTGTGGTTCAATGCAACTGCACCGTGTGATTAACATGATGATAATGATCACATTTAGCTGCTGTATCAATCATGTGCAACAGAGGCATGGCATAGGTGAAGAAGCTGTTATTTTAGTGACAGTACCTTATTTAAGCAACATTCACTGTAGACTTGCTGGTCCCCACTTTCCTCATACTGTCCCTCTGTGCTTTGATGGCTTTTGGCTGCTGCTGATTTCCCCTCAGCCTAAGCCTGCCCTCTCCTCAGCACTTACTTGCTGAAGGAGACACGAGACAGTCAGTGAAGAAGCTGCTGACAGCCTCTGCTCCCTGTCACAGATATCACTCCGCCAGGACCGTAACTTTCTTTTCTTTTTCGGAGAATGGGGCGCTGAATGGTGTTAATCCGCCTGATCACAGGACTTAGAAAAAAGCCTCCGGGGCCCCTCTGAGTGAACTGATGGGGCCCAGGATATATGTTCAGACCACATGGGAGCAGCAGGGAACTCGGCAAACAGGCAGAAGCAAAAAAAAAAAAACTTTGGATGCTCTGTGAAGAAACCTACAGCTGCCGGCCGGGCCCCCTACAAGAGGTAATGGGAACTGCGTTCCTGCTGTGGAAAGAGTGCAGGAACGTCGTTACCATGCGTTCCCGCAGCGGGACTCGAGCCCTGGATAATGTCAGTCTGTGTCTTGGGGCCCCAGGCCAGCTCGGGGCCCCAAGCAACGCGACGGGCCTGCCCATTAGTGCCCATCAGTGCAGCCTCATCAGTGCCCATCAGTGCAGCCTCATCAGTGCCCATTAGTGCAGCCTCATCAGTGCACATCAGTGAAAAAGAAAAAATACTACTTTGCAAAATGTTATAATAGAAACAAAGAAAAACATTTTTTTTCTTTAAAATCTTTGATCTTTTTTGTTTGTTTAGCAAAACATAAAAAAACCCAGTGGTTATTAAATAACATCAAAAGAAAGTTCTATCTGTCTCAAAAAAAATATAAAAATTTCAGATGGGTACAGTGCTGCATGGCCACGCAATTGTCATTCAAAGTGTGACAGCGCTGAAAGCAGAAAATTTGCCTGGGCAGGAAGGGGGTAAAAGTACCCAGTAGGCAAGTTGTTAAATTACTACTTGACCTAACTATTAAAAGTCTAAAGTTAATATGTCTATAAATACTCATGGCGTATTTTTAGTTTTAAAGATTTGGTTTTGTGGTCACTATTTATCTGTCGGTAATAGTTCAAGACATACAATAATGTTTTTAAAGGACTGTATGTTCTATGGATTTTCTTATTTTAAAATTAATACATGAATGTGGTGTACTGTTACAAATATTATTGCTTCATGAAGCAGCTAGATAAGCATGTACAGTATATGCCTTTTTACATAAAATATATAGGTATTAATGTAAAGAAACAATCAGAGTATATGAGTGACAGCTGTGCTTTTATTAAATACAATGATGAATGGATTAAAACCACTTTTCTTAGTAAGGATATGTCACAAAACCTACCATCTGCTAGAAAGGCAAAGCTTTGCAAACAAATGGAACAAAATTTCTTAGGAATGGTTAGAGCTGAATATATATTTACAATTAGCAGTAAATACATGGGGTTGCCTCTGTTATATTGTGTTTTTACATATAAATAAATTCACTTTTGCTATAAATATAAAAAAATGCTACATAAATTCACCAAGGTCTAACTGGAAAATATTTATAAGTGGAATATTATAGTAGTGGAAGTCATACTACATTTGGTTTACGAATATAGAAAATATATTGCTCATGACAGCCTCTCTGATCGGGCTGCTCGGATAGGACCATACTGGGGATTTCATCCAAGTATGGAAAACCTCAATTGGTGACAGGGAGGGTATTTCCATATGGCCAAATACTACTACAACTTCATACATAGACAGATCCACCCTTGAGAGGCTGGGACGACCTATTACCCCATACTAGTGAGGACTCCCGTTATACTCCTTTTGGGATTTGGCGACTTTGGCACCCCCACCATGTTCTAATTGGAGCATTGCTACTCATACCACTGCAGCCCCACCCGCGCACTCTTCCCCTTCTTCTGTCAATCAATGATTTTACTTTACATGGCCTTTTAATGCTTTGGAACTAGAAACCCTACAACTCCACACTCTATACCCCTGAGGAAAGGTGTTTTTCACCTGAAACGCTTCGGATCTGGAGACGTTTTTCCAGATGAACTGTCTTACAATTTACAAAACGCATCGAAGCATGTATTGTGAACTTCTTTTATAAAATATTATAATAAACTAAATATTTTTTTATACTATCGGATGTGTGGTTGCCCCCATAGTCACACCAAATTAGGGGGTTTTCTTTCTCTATAGAAAATATATTGCACATTGTGTTGCTATACAACTGTTTTTATAGGGATAACCATTAAGGATGATCGAACTTTTGAAAAGTTCGGTTCGACCAGAACACCCGAATTTTCCAAAAGTTCGGTTCGGATTTCAGAACCCCATTGAAATCAATGGGACCCGAACTTCGGTAATCAAAAAACACCATTTTGAAGCCATAAAACCCAATAAATGCCCCTAAAAAGTGCCTAGGGTTCTGGGTCATGCCCCATTAACTAATAATCACACAAAAAAAAGTTCTTAAAAATTGTCATTTTTGATAAAAAAGCCAATTATTGAAAAAATTTAAAAAAAAAAGAGAGATTTTTTGATTGTGTGCATGTGAAGTTTCAGCTCTGTAGCATGTCCAGAACCATGAAAAAAATAATTTTTCAGTAGAACAGGGATGTGGGTCGGGACCCTCCTTTAACTTTAACACCTATATGATCTTTTTTTCTGGTTCTGGACATGCTACAGAGCTGAAACTTCACAGGTACACCTTTTAGACCCCCCAGACACAAAATCACACAAAAAAGTTCTTAAAAATTGTCATTTTTGATAAAAAAAGCCAATTATTGAAAAATTAAAAAAAAAAAAAAAGAGAGATTTTTTGATTTTTACTTTGGATTTCGTATCTGGGGGGTCTAAAAGGCGTGCATGTGAGGTTTCAGCTCTGTAGCATGCCCAGAACCATGAAAAAAAAAAGATAATTTTTCAGTAGAACAGGGATGTGGGTCGGGACCCTCCTTTAACTTTAACACCTATATCATCTTTTTTCTGGTTCTGGACATGCTACAGAGCTGAAACTTCACAGGTACACCTTTTAGACCCCCCCAGACACAAAATCACACAAAACAAGTTCTTAAAAATTGTAATTTTTGATAAAAAAGCCAATTATTGAAAAAAAAAAAAGAGAGATTTTTTGATTTTGGATTTCAGATCTGGGGGGTCTAAAAAGTGTACATGTGAAGTTTCAGCTCTGTAGCATGTCCAGAACCAGAAAAAAAAAGATTGTTTGTATTAGAAAACTTTCTGACAGGGGGTTTGCTTCGCTGCTGTAACACCTTGCCGGTTTAATAGAAGGCATTTTTTTGGGATCTTTGCAGTCAGGAAAAACATCTGAACTTGTGTATAGTGGTACTGTGCACAAGTTCAGATGTTTTGCCTGCCTCCAAAACCCCCCAAAAAATGCCAGCAAAAACACACCTGGGCATTTTTTTTTTGATGCTAGCGTTTTTTTGGCATTTTTTTGGGTTCTTTTGAGGCAGGCAAAACATCTGAACATGTGTATAGGGGGTATATATACACATATATGTCTGAATATATACCCCTAGACATATATAGGTGTGATAGTAGCCGAAATATATTCCTGTAAATGATTTCATTAGCGCAAGCATTTATTTCTTCTACTATCACACCTATATATGTCTAGGGGTATATATTCAGACATATATGTCTATATATACCCCCTATACACATGTTCAGATGTCATGTCTGACATCAAACATGTCCTCAAAAAAGCACTGGCAGTGGCAGCCCCTGCAGCATAAAAAATGCTTGGCTGGTGAGAAGCCATATTCCAGTTACGAAGCTATTCAGAGAAATGATCATTTCTCTATAGCGGTCACCCTGCTATGGAAGGGTTTTGTCACCCTGCCATAGCAGTCACTGCCAGTTAACCCTACACTACACTACGGTCCCCTTACACTTAACACTTTCCCTACAGAAACTCAATTTTTGAAGCTAACTTAAGTGTAAAGGAGCACTCTAACTACACTAGATATCCCTTTCCTCACACTAAAAATAGCTAAATGACACTTTTAAAGTAAAATTAACAGAACTGCTTCCATTCTCTTCCATGTCCAGTATAACAATGCTAGGAATATGGCGGGGGCGATCTTATATACTGGGGGGCGTATTCACTAATGATTGGTCTAGGGACCCCCTAGTCACTCCAATCACATTCCTAGCATTCTCCTGCCCCTTCAATTGGCTTTTGCTAATGGTTCTGGTCCAATCACGGGCTTTTAAAGCCCATTTCCTGAAGCATTGCATTTTGGGCGGTTCTGGTTGCCGAATTCCGAACTTTTTGGGCAAAAAGTTCTAAATTCGGCCGAACCTCGAACACCCAATGTTCGGGTCGAACCGATGGTGGACCCGAACCGTTCGATCATCCCTAATAACCATTTGTTTTTCTCAAAATGTTTATGGCTAAATAATATTACAAAGATTTATCATTTTTGTAACAATTTCTTTACTTCTTATTTATAGTTTGACAGAATATTGTATCTTATATTAGTAACTGCAAAAAACTGCAGTATGACTGCCAAAAAGTCATAACGTAAGGAACAAAAGCAGTGTGCTATGTATTTATTTCATACTATCAGACACGCTATGAAATACATTAGTACACCGGGCTGTTTATAAACTGACACCTTGGTTTATATGGAAACTGAATAGATTGAATTCTGTGTACATATGTTTTTGTAAATGATACTATAGTGCTGGGTTTTTCATTTATTACTAGTAGATAAAAACTTACATTATGTATATATTTGGGAGAGTATAATTCAATCTTGTATGTCTTAATTTTAACTTTAGTTGATATATTTTTAAATATTATCCTAATTTTGTATATAGGAGTTGTACAATGTGATATATTAAGGAAAACAGTACACCATTATGCATTTACCTTATATCAGCCTTTCTCAACCTTTTCAACAGAGAGGAACCCTTGAAATAACTTTCCAGTCTCAGGAAACCCCTGCTAAAAATGACTAAATCTACAACTCATGTTATGTTCGTGTGATGGTTAGTGGGAAGAATGCTCTTTACACTGAAGAACATTGGGAAGAATTACCCCCTTACAGACAGCTATAAAGATCAATGGTGTCAGTGGAAAGTTTTTTTGGGAGGAAGAAATTGCTCATTGCTCAAGGAACCCCTAGCAACCTCTGGAGGGAACCTTAGGGTTCCATGGAACCCTGTCATACAGTATATGTATATTTTCTTCAACAAAAGTTATTTTTAGTGTTTTCAGTATTTAATGTTTCGGTTTTTGTATTTCATTTGCTTGTATGATGATTGCACTAGTCTGTGTTTTTCAAAGTACACCGAAGTGTTGTTGTAATGTCTTTTAAAGTAAATTGAATCCCTAAGTGAATTCTATTTAGTTAATTTAAGCACTTCATATCATAATCAATTGCTGTCTTTTTCTTTTAGAAAATATTGTTTCATTTTCTTTTTCACCTCAGTACTGCTGATATCATACAACCGACTTCCAGCCACTTGTACTTGCTCCAGCAGTGGCTGCACATTTTTTAAAAAGGAAAATGACTTTGGAACTAAACTTTACACATTAAAGATTAAAAAACATGATTAACGTGGCGCAATTCAGGGGAGATTACATACATCACCAGATGTTGAAGGCAAACCTCAGACACATACTTACATAAGATTTGGGATTCAGAAACCTAGTATAATTGTGCTCCAAGATGACATTAGCATACCCACCTACGTGAGATCCAGATTGCACTTGAATGGGGGAGTGGCTGGTGAATGCAGGAAGATTAAGCCAGTTCTTATTAATGAGCATTTAAAGATGGTGCTGCAGAAAAGGAGAGTACATGTCAGAGTTTTAGCACATGGGAAAGTGAGAGGCTGCTGATTTGAATTATAAGGTGCATTGAGATGAGACCTAGCAGCTGATAATATAAAAAATCTTAACCCCTTAATGCCGACCGTATGCAAATATGTAGCCCCACTGGACTGGGATTTTTTTCCATGGGGCCACAAATTTGCTTATATCCCTTTGTGCTGGGAGTGTGCCAAACACTGCACTCCCAGCACAGAGACCGGGTATCACCGAGATACCCGTAACCAATGGGTATCACCAATGGGTATCACCAATGGGTATCACCAACGATTGGGACCCGAAACGGCCAATGATTGGCTATAACAGTGATCAGTCACTGTGAAGCCCACCCCCGTGTTTTCTGTCTCTGGGAATGGATGAGAGTGACACAGGGTATTACTCTCTGTCTTTTCAGAGATCGAAAAAAAAAAATGTGTGAAGAAAAAAAAAAATAATTATAATAGTTAAAAATAAAAAAATAAAAAAAAATACCTAGATCAAGGTTTGATCTAGGTCAGTGCCTTGGTTAATGTTTTGGTCAAAGGTCAAGGACAGGGTCAGGATTTTTTGGACAGGATTTATTTTTATTTTTTTTAAATTAGTATCAGTGTCAGTTAGTATCAGTGTGTTTTAGGTAGGATTAAAAAAAAGCTTAATACACAATATTGTTTCTGGGCTGTACTACGGGTACAAACAACAACTAACATACAGATATGTGGTATTGCTACGATTTTCAGGAGCAGGAGCATTTATTTTAGGTCATTTTTGGTGGTAGGTTATGGTAGAAAATTTATAGTTAAATTTAAAAAAAAAAAGATTTATTTTTACTATTTTGGGCCGGTTTTACCCCCAAAGGAAAGTCCATTGAAAAAAAACCAAGCTATAATCCACCTGGATTCACAAAGAAGTTGTGATGATATTTACGGTTTTACTAGCAAAAGTTGCAAAATGGAGCTTAGGCATTTAGATTTATTTTATCCTTTGACGCAAAGGGGTTAAGAAATGTGCAAGGTCTGTTATTTGAAATTTACCTATTGTTGGCAAATCCTTTAAGACATCTTAAGCATGTGCACTCATCGGATATTTTTTTAGACTAAAATAACATGGTTACTTGACCTTGGTGGGTCTGAAATTCCCGTAAAGTGTAATCTGTAATGAGATAAGGATTAGGATGAACTTTTTGTGGTTGCAGTTCCAATACTGATATAAGGATACTGAGGTTAAAAATAAGTTGGCTAAGTCCAGCAGAAGACATGATATTATAAAGCAAATTCAATAATAATAAAAAAAAATATATATATATATATATTTATATATATATATACATATATATATATATATATATATATATATATATAAATAAAAAATAAAAAAACCATTGATAGTTCAAAAACTTAGGCACAATAAAATCTTCTAAACCAGAGCATAAAGTTCTGCAATAACAAGAGTTAGTCATGGCTCTGTGGGATTGATTTAGGGCCAGTTCACACCACAATTTCTGTGTTCCAGATGCATTTCTGTGTGCGTGGTTTTGATGCATTCCAGTGTGCTTTTCCCCCCTTTTTGTACTTCATCTCAATTTAAGTGATATTAAAGGCATTTTTTTTATAGCAAACATGTCATACTTACCTGCTCTGTGCAGTGGTTTTGCATAAAGCAGCCACGATCCTCCTCCTCTCGAGTCTTCCGCTGGCGCTAATGGCCCCTCTCCCCTACTGAGCTGCTTGCTATGAGGCATCCAAGCAGGCTCGCTCCCAAACCGCTGCCCTGTGTGTCTATTCCCACACAGAGCTATGAATCGACCTCCGCCCCCTCTCTCTCCTCATTGGCTCACTGGTTGAGATTGGCACAGAGGGAGAGCCCTCGGTGAGCTGAGGCTCTTGGGTGCATCGCTGGATCGTGATGGGGCTCAGGTAAGTATTGGGGGGGCTGCTTCACAGAGAAGGTTTTTTTACCTTTATGCATAGAATGCATGAAGGTAAAAAAAAAAAACTTGAGCCTTTAGAGCCACCTTGAGGACATGTGTATGTGTTCCAGTGCATTTTTTATGTGTTTTGCCATGTTTCATATACATTCCATATATAATGGCCCTAGTTCACACCAGTGCAGTGCATTCCAGTGCAAGTGAAATTTCAACTTTTTTCAAAAGAAAATTCTCCTCCTTTAATAAATGAACCCATGTTCAGCTCACAGGTAAAAAAGATGCACCGCAGGGAGAGGATTGCTGCCTCTGTTGTTCTTCTTTATGGGCTAGGCCGGCCTAACATCCTGACCTGTTTTCCAGATGGATGTCCTGTTTCCCACAAAGAGCTCTGGGTAAGGCCTAGTGTGCTGTTGAAAAGAGCCTGACAACAAGGAGGGGCTCCTCCAACCAGAGACTCTTAAAAAATATATATACTGTTGCTGTTGTTTGTTTCTGCCAGCAGGCTTAGAATTGTTCTGTTCCGCAGGTATCTTTGTGGATGGCTGTCCCCCCTGCTTCATTATGGACTACAGTTTGCTTGAAGGGCTTCCCTCTAGGGGAAGGTGCTTCAGCTGAAGTACATGCCATGTGAGTGTAGCACCCTCTAGTGCGTGCTAGAAGTAGTTTTTAGTGTAGAAAAATGTTAGCTCTGCTGAGGGCCAAGCCTGGGCTGTGAATCTGGGTCAGGGGTTAGTGATACAGGGCTAAGTGACTCATCCTGGCAAATTCTCTGATGCCCCCCCCCCTGTTTTCTAGGAGGTTAGGAGGAGCTGCTTGGCATATTTAGGATGGTCTCAGCCAATCCCCAGCAAATGGGCTGGCAGGGGGCAGATTAATTTCAGAAATTGGCATGAGTCATACCAGGGAGGGGCAGTCAGGTGGAAGATAGAGATGAAGTGCTGAGGAGGCTGTCGTGGCCCTTGAGAGTGCCCCCTAGTCTGGTAGGGAGGGGTGACCTCGGGCCTGGGGTTCGGGTTCTGGAATATTCCTTCCAAAACACACAAAGGAAACCCTTCCTGGAGGCACAGGAGCAAGGAGCGAGTACAGCAGGAGCAGATCAGCATGTCTGGGAGATCTCCTGAGAGTCAGCCAGATGGGCTGGTGAGTGTCAGTCTGGAGGACTGTGAGGAGAAGTTAGTCTAGAGGGCTAGTGAAAGGGGCAGCTGCAGCCAGGTGGGTTGGCAGTGCCTGAAGTGGTGGTGCTGGGATCAGTAGCCACGGGAAGGATGCAAGCTGGACATTGAAAGCTACTACACAACTAAGGGGCCTCGGGTTCCTGCCTGTAATGGGCCATGGCTTCATCTGCCTAAGTCATGGACTATTTTCTGACTCAAGGGTGCCTGTGAAAATTCGGTGTGCCTGGCTTTGTAGGGTGGGGGGATCCCAGTTTACTTGAGGCTCCTTAGGGGGTGTGTTACACTTAATTTGCAGAAAAGGGTTATAACAGTCAGCTTTTTGATATGGCCTGTGAGAGATATAAAAAGTTAGATAGTACAGTTAGCAATGACCAACGATGGGTGGAAGGTTCCAGGAGAATTACCTTTATTAACAATTTTAACAGTCAATTCCAGTCAATAGATAGGATTATTAAGAAACACTGGCCGATACTCCTCAAGGATCCAAAATTGGAAAAGGTTCTTCCAGATAGACCACAAGTAGTCTTTAGGAAGGCTAAGGTACTTACCCGTGCAGAAAGGGTAACTGCAAAGCATGTCAATACATCACTAGAGGTCATCACATGCCCATGTTCTTGGATCTTAAAGGTACTTACTGTCAATATATCACTAGAGGTAAAAAAAAACCTTCATTGGTTCTAATGCTAAGACACATGAAATCAAACAATTCATAACGTGTTCTACACAATATGTGATATAAGGTTTGAGTTGTCCTTGTGGTCTACTGTATGTGGGCAGAACCATTTGAGCCATGAGAACTAGGTTCGGTGAACATTGCCGTCTGATTGAAGATGGCGATATGGAACATAGTGCCCCCCATCATTTGGCCCATTTTCACAATTGTAGTCCTCAGGGTCTGAAACTCTTTGAGATTGAGGCAAAGAAAAAATTTGACAAATTATGTGGTAGGGAAACCTACTGCATTTTTACACTGGACAGCATGACACCAAAAGGGTTGAATGAGGATATTGAAATTAGTACAGTATTGTAACTAATCTTTGGGTGGCATATGATATTAATGATAATATCATATGCCACCTAAAGATTAGATTGGTTTATTTTTAGATCGTAAAGACAAGATGTAGCGAACAGAAAACAACAATGGTAACAGCAGATTCTTTAGACCCCGTTCACACTGGGGCGACGCTACTTGCCGGGGCGACCTCACAGGTTGCAGTGCGCAGCTCGCACCGCGACCTCAGAGCGGCCGGCACGGACTTCATATCATTGAAGTCAATGCAAGTCGCTCCAGGTCACCCCAAAGAAGTTCCGGACCCTTTTTCTAAGTCGGAGCTACTTGTGTCGCTCCTATTAGAACGGGTCCACAGCTACTCTATGGCAGGCGACCTACGGCGACCTGTCAGGCGACCAGGTCGCCTGACAGGTCGCCCCAGTGTGAACGGAGTCTTAGTGGAGAAGCAATAATATTGTCATATTACGTAATTTAGCAAATATTTAGAACATAATGTAGCAAATATTTAGAATGTGGAGCCTTCTGAGTTGATAATAAGATGAGAGGTGATAAGAGATAAGGGTTTTTGTTTTAAGGTGCCAAGATGGCTGTTAGAACAAAATGGCTTCATTATAAAAATATGAATTTGCGCTTGCTTCTTTATCTTACATGTACACTGGCATATTGCATTAATAATTCTGATGACAATCCGAAACATATGATTTATATTTGGAAAACCTGTGGCAAAGCAAGTTCCTGGAAACTCCAGATGGCTGTTTCTTGAATTACATCCAAAAACCACAAGCAATAAACATCCTTCGATGGTGACTTCTTGATGAACCATAATCACAAGACTATCAACTATATGCTTGCTGTTGATCTTTTTAATCTTTGATTGGTCAATTTATATCCTGACACAACCTACCTTACATACGTCATTTTGTGTATTTAGTCTGGAGCACCAAACATTAACCACTTGCCTACTGGGCACTTAACCCCCCCCCCTCCTGCCCAGGCCAATTGTCACACTTTGAATGACAATTGCGCAGTCATGCAATGCTGTACCCAAATTAAATTGTTATCATTTTTTTAAAATCAAATAGAGCTTTCTTTTGGTGGTATTTAATTACCACTGGGGTTTTTAATTTTTGCTGGACAAACAAAAGAAAGACGGAAAATTAAAAAAAAAAAAAAAACTAAAACAGTTTTTTATAGTTTGTTATATAATTTTGCAAACAGGTAATTTTTCTCCTTCATTGATGTGGCTGATGAGTAGGGATGATCGAACGGTTCGGGTCCACCATCGGTTCGGCCCGAACATTGGGTGTTCGAGGTTCGGCCGAATTTAGAACTTTTTGCCCAAAAAGTTCGGAATTCGGCAACCAGAACCGCCCAAAATGCAATGCTTCAGGAAATGGGCTTTAAAAGCCCGTGATTGGACCAGAACCATTAGCAAAAGCCAATTGAGGGGGCAGGAGAATGCTAGGAATGTGATTGGAGTGACTAGGGGGTCCCTAGACCAATCATTAGTGAATACGCCCCCCAGTATATAAGATCGCCCCCGCCATATTCCCAGCATTGTTATACTGGACATGGAAGAGAGTGGAAGCAGTTCTGTTAATTTTACTTTAAAAGTGTCATTTAGCTATTTTTAGTGTGAGGAAAGGGATATCTAGTGTAGTTAGAGTGCTCCTTTACACTTAAGTTAGCTTCAAAAATTTAGTTTCTGTAGGGAAAGTGTTAAGTGTAAGGGGACCGTAGTGTAGTGTAGGGTTAACTGGCAGTGACTGCTATGGCAGGGTGACAAAACCCTTCCATAGCAGGGTGACCGCTATAGAGAAATGATCATTTCTCTGAGTTGCTTCGGGACAGGATTATGGCTTCTCACCAGCAAGCATTTTTTATGCTGCAGGGGCTGCCACTGCCAGTGCTTTTTTGAGGACATGTTTGATGTCAGACATGACATCTGAACATGTGTATAGGGGGTATATATAGACATATATGTCTGAATATATACCCCTAGACATATATAGGTGTGATAGTAGCAGAAATAAATGCTTGCGCTAATGAAATCATTTACAGTAATATATTTCTGCTACTATCACACCTATATATGTCTAGGGGTATATATTCAGACATATATGCCTATATATACCCCCTATACACATGTTCAGATGTTTTGCCTGCCTCAAAAGAACCCCAAAAAATGCCAAAAAAAACGCTAGCGTCAAAAAAAAAAAATGCCCAGGTGTGTTTTTGCTGGCATTTTTTGGGGGGTTTTGGAGGCAGGCAAAACATCTGAACTTGTGCACAGTACCACTATACACAAGTTCAGATGTTTTTTCTGACTGGAAAGAACCCAAAAAAATGCCTGCTTTGAAACCGGCAAGGTGTTACAGCAGCGAAGCCATATTCCTGTGCTCAAAGTTTTCTAATACAAACAATCCTTTTTTTTATGGTTCTGGACATGCTACAGAGCTGAAACTTCACAGGTACGCCTTTTAGACCCCCCAGACACAAAATCACACAAAAGAAGTTCTTAAAAATTGTCATTTTTGATAAAAAAGCCAATTATTGAAAAATTAAAAAAAAAAAAAAAAAAGAGATTTTTTGATTTTTACTTTGGATTTAGTATCTGGGGGGTCTAAAAAGTGTACATGTGAAGTTTCAGCTCTGTAGCATGTCCAGAACCCCCCAAAAATTAGCATTTTCTTATAATTTTTATTAGAACAGGAATACGGCTTCTCTACGGCGCTTTTTTTTGCATTTATCGGGCATTTTTGGAGGCAGGCATGACTTTTTTTGGATTTAGTGTCTGGGGGGTCTAAAAAGTGTACCTGTGAAGTTTCAGCTCTGTAGCATGTCCAGAACCAGAAAAAATATCATTTTTCAGTAGAGCGGGGATGGTGGGACCCCTCTTTTACACTTATATGATCTTTTTTTGGGGGTTCTAGACATGCTACAGAGCTGAAACTTCACAGGTACACCTTTTAAACCCCCCAGACACAAAATCACACAAAAGAAGTTCTTAAAAATTGTCATTTTTGAAAAAAAAAAAACAATTATTGAAAAATTAAAAAAAAAAAAAAAAAAAGAGATTTTTTGATTTTTACTTTGGATTTCAGATCTGGGGGGTCTAAAAAGTGTACATGTGAAGTTTCAGCTCTGTAGCATGTCCAGAACCATAAAAAAAAGATCGTTTGTATTAGAAAACTTTAAGCACAGGAATATGGCTTCTCTGCTGTAACACCTTGCCGGTTTAATAGAAGGCATTTTTTTGGGTTCTTTGCAGTCAGGAAAAACATCTGAACTTGTGTATAGTGGTACTGTGCACAAGTTCAGATGTTTTGCCTGCCTCCAAAACCCCCCAAAAAATGCCAGCAAAAACACACCTGGGCATTTTGTTTTTGACGCTAGCGTTTTTTTTGGCATTTTTTGGGGTTCTTTTGAGGCAGGCAAAACATCTGAACTTGTGTATAGTGGTACTGTGCACAAGTTCTGATGTTTTGCCTGCCTCCAAAACCCCCCAAAAAATGCCAGCAAAAACACACCTGTGCATTTTGTTTTTGACGCTAGCGTTTTTTTGGCATTTTTTGGGGTTCTTTTGAGGCAGGCAAAACATCTGAACTTGTGTATAGTGGTACTGTGCACAAGTTCTGATGTTTTGCCTGCCTCCAAAACCCCCCAAAAAATGCCAGCAAAAACACACCTGTGCATTTTTTTTTTGACGCTAGCGTTTTTTTTGGCATTTTTTGGGGTTCTTTTGAGGCAGGCAAAACATCTGAACTTGTGTATAGTGGTGTATATACACACATACATATATTTATATACACACCTAGACATATATAGGTGTGATAGTCGCAGAAATATATGCTTGCGCTAATGAAATCATTTACAGTAATATATTTCTGCTACTATCACACCTATATATGTCTAGGTGTGTATATAAATATATGTATGTGTGTATATATACCACCATACACAAGTTCAGATGTTTTGCCTGCCTCAAAAGAACCCCAAAAAATGCCAAAAAAAACGCTAGCGTCAAAAAAAAAATGCCCAGGTGTGTTTTTGCTGGCATTTTTTGGGGGGTTTTGGAGGCAGGCAAAACATCAGAACTTGTGCACAGTACCACTATACACAAGTTCAGATGTTTTGCCTGCCTCAAAAGAACCCCAAAAAATGCCAAAAAAAACGCTAGCGTCAAAAAAAAAATGCCCAGGTGTGTTTTTGCTGGCATTTTTTGGGGGGTTTTGGAGGCAGGCAAAACATCAGAACTTGTGCACAGTACCACTATACACAAGTTCAGATGTTTTTCCTGACTGCAAAGAACCCAAAAAAATGCCTTCTATTAAACCGGCAAGGTGTTACAGCAGAGAAGCCATATTCCTGTGCTTAAAGTTTTCTAATACAAACGATCTTTTTTTTTTTATGGTTCTGGACATGCTACAGAGCTGAAACTTCACAGGTACACTTTTTAGACCCCACAGATCTGAAATCCAAAAAATCTCTTTTTTTTTTTTTTTTACATTTTGCAATAATTGGCTTTTTTATCAAAAATGACAATTTTTAAGAACTTTTTTTGTGTGATTAATAGTTAATGGGGCATGACCCAGAACCCTAGGCACTTTTTAGGGGCATTTATTGGGTTTTGGGGCTTCAAAATGGTGTTTTTTGATTATCGAAGTTCGGGTCCCATTGATTTCAATGGGGTTCTGAAATCCGGGCCGAACTTTCGGGAAGTTCGGATGTTCTGGCCGAACCGAACTTTTCAAAAGTTCGATCATCCTTACTGATGAGGTGGCACTGAAGGGCCATAAGAGGCACTGGCAGGCTGCACTGATGGGCACTGATAGGCTGCACTGTTGGGCACTGATAGGCTGCACTGGTGGGCACTGATAGGTGACACTGATGGGCACTGATAAGGTGGCACTGATGGGCACTGATAAGGTGGCACTGATAAGGCGGCACTGATAAGGCAGCACTGATAGGTGGCACTGATGGGTGGCACTGATGGGTGGCAGTAATGAGCCCTGATGGGCGGCACGGAAGGGCACTGGTAGGTGGCACTGAAGGGCACTAATAGGCAGCACTTTTCAGCACTGATGGGCACTAATAGGTGGCACTGATGGGCAATGATAGGCACTCGTAGGTGACACTTATGATGGGGCACTGATAGGTGGCACTGCGGAGCACTGGTAGGTGGCACTGGTAGGTGGCTCTGGTGGGCATTGGTAGGTGGCACTAGTGGGCACTGGCAGATGGCACTGGTGGGCACTGGTAGGTGGCAGCCGGCGATTGTTTTTGTTTTTTGAAAAAAAACAGCCGATCGCCGACTGCTGTTTACTTTATATGATCAGCTGTGATTGGCTGACAGCTGATCATGTGGTAAGGGGGCGGGTTTGCCCCCTTACTCCGATCTGTGATCAGGCGAGTCTCATGGAGTCGCCGATCACAGAGCGAGCCGGGCGTGCTCCGCAGGGAGCGCTCAGGCTGCTCATGCATGGGAGGAAGTAAATGTATGCCCTCCCGGCAATTTAGGTGGGCACTGTAGCCGTCTTTCAGCTATATCGCGGGCGTCTTCTAGTTAAAACAGATCAACTGACTCAAACTTCTTGATTCTATCTGGTCTCTATGTAGCTACATATTACCTTTTGACTTAGGTATCACTAACTAACAGGGACTAGGTATCTGTACCTGAACTGAAAGATTCCACGACAGTTTCTTCTCTATGTAGTGGTCTTGAGATTTATAATAACCAGATAGCACCTTTGGGGAGTTTCCTACGAGATATTTAGCCTGGGATAAAGGTGGTATAAATGTTTCATAATACTTTTAGAATTGTAAATAATTTTCTGTATTTTTTTAAAACAATTTCCAAAATAGTTTTCTAAAAATACATACAGTATATTTTTATAAATTTATGTAAAAGGATTATAAAGGATCTTTAACCACTTCTGGACCGGAATGATTTGCCCCCTTAATAACCATTTTTTGAACTGCGTTAATTTAACGGACAATTGTGCGGTCGTGTAAAGCTTTACCCAAATAAAATCAATGTCCTTTTTTTTCCCACAAATAGAGCTTTCTTTTGGTGGTATTTAATCACCTGTGTGATTTTTATTTTTTGCGCTATAAACAAAAAAAGAGTGACAATTCTGAGAAAAAATAACAATATTTTTCACTTTCTGCTATATAACATTCCCAAAAAAAAAAAATTAAAAAATTAAAATGTTTTAACATTTTAGGCCAGTTTGTTTTCTGCTACAAATTTTTGGTAAAAAAAAAATCACAATAAGCGTATTTTGATTGGTTTGCGCAAAAGTTATCACGTGTACTAACTACGGGAAAGATTTATGTAATTTTTTATTGTTTTTTGTTTACTAGTAATGGCGACGATCTGCGATTTTTAGCGGGACTGCGACTTTGCGGCGCACAGATCGGACCCCTAACTGACATTTTTGACACTTTTGGGGGGACGAGTGACATTAATACAGTAATCAGTGCTAAAAATATGCACTGTTACTGTACTAATGTCACTGGCAGGGAAGGGGTTAATACTGTGGGTGATCAAGGGGTTAAATGTGAGCCTTGGGGATGAATTATAACTGTATGGGGGCAGGGCTTATGGAATGACCATAGAGACCTGTGAGCCTACATAGAAGGATCACAGGCACTCTGTGATCATTCCAGAGAGAAGAACGGTCAGCTGTGTTTGTCTCTCTCAGCGGGGAGTGATCGCGGGTATCAGGCGGCAATCGGAGCCGCCTGCCCCATGCATCGGAGTCCCTGCTGCCGGTGGTGTGTGCTCGCCCCCTAGCTGAAGGCGCGTGACCGAAGTATACCTACATCGGTTTGCGCAGGAGGGGCTGCCTGTCGCAGTATAACTGCAGCGGGCGGTCCTTAAGTGGTTAAGCAATTGGTCTCAATGATGTGTTTTTGCTTTACTATATAAGGATGATGTTTTTTAATGGCATAGATGTATACACTATATTATCAAAAGTATTGGGACACCTGCCTTTACACGCACATGAACTTTAATGGCATCCCAGTTTAGTCCGTAGGGCTCAATACTGAGTTGGCCCACCCTTTGCAGCTATAACAGCTTCAACTCTTCTGGGAAGGCTGTCCACAAAGTTTAGGAGTGTGTCTATGGAAATGTTTGACCATTCTTCCAGAAAAGCATTTGTAAGGTCAGGGACTGATGTTGGTTGAGAAGGCCTAGCTCACAGTCTCCACTCTAATTCATCCCAAAGGTGTTCTATTGGGTTGAGGTCAGGACTCTGTGTAGACCAATCAAATTCCTCCACCCCAAGCTCGCTTATCCAAATTCAAGTACAAGTTCTAGACAGGTATATGAATTTGGCTCATTCTTTACCACTTTTAGAATGCACATTCTCAAAATCTGCCTGCGCCATTTTTTTTTTTTTTTTTAACTCAAGGGATTGTTTATACAGAACCTTACACTTGACACACACTTTAAAACTTTTCAGCAACTGTATTGAATATACCTGGGTTTAATGTTTGAGCTAAAGAGCATGGGTATGTGAAATTACATTTGTTAAAATGGTTGCAATATATTGCAACTGGGTTGTTGCTTTATATTAAAAAAAAAAAAAAAAACAACAACTTTATTTTCATTAAAACATTTTAAAATGTTTGTTTCAGTGAACAAACCATGCCTACCATGAGATGCAATTTCCAAACAAATTCTCTCACCAGCATCACTTCCAGCTAGAATTTAATCAGATCTGTGGTTTATATACAAATATATGAGGCACATAGGGACATATATAGCAGTGAATGGGATTTTCATAAAAGTCACTTGCTACTGCCATCTGAACTCTGCATCACTTACTATTGACCACCAAACTCTATGTCACCTACTGCTGACTCCTGAACTCTGCGTTACTACTGACCTCTGAACTCTGCATCACTTACTCCTGAACACTGCGTTATTTACTAGTGACCCCTGAACTCTCTGTCACTTACTAGTGACCCCTGATCTATCTGTCACTTACTAGTGACCCCTGAACTATCTGTCACTTACTAGTGACCCCTGAACTCTCTGTCACTTACTAGTGACCTCTAAACTCTCTGTCACCTACTAGTGACCCCTGAACTCTTCATCGTTTACTGAAGACCCCTGAACTCTGCGTAATTTACTATTTACCCCTGAACTCTGCATCACTTACTTCTGATTTCTGCCTGATCCCTGCCAATCCCCTCTCTGTGTTTCCACAGGCATTGATATAATTGTGTAGATACAACTTCTACACAGCAGGTGGAATGTCTGTAAACTTTTTAAACACCTGTGCCCGCCCACCGTACATTTACTGCGGCACTCTGCCGCTGCTGGGCAAAGTGACGTAGCCCTACAGACAAATATGTATACAGTGCTATATAAAATCAAATAAAGTGACAATGTGCATCATATAAATCAATAAACTCGCTTACAGTGAAATATATATTCCTCTTAGGTGCAATATATAATGTCCATAAAGTGCATTCAAAGTAAAGTGTCCACTAAAATATAAATATAACCGTGGTTTAAAATTAAATAAAGTGCTTGATAGATGTTTCCATATAAAAGTGCAAGTGACACCCCCACCGTTTAGCCACCAGATGGCCTCTCACCTCACTGAAGCATTAAACCAGCATTGAATTCTCAATAAAAAATGCCACTTCCTGGATCGATCTCTCACCATCCCATGGACATGATATGTGAATAAAGATAATGAGGCATCTAAGTGCACACTGCTATTATCCTTTAATTGATTCACATTCAAAGTAGAATTGCACTCACATGAATCGGCACAATGGGCTTGTGCGGACCGTACACGCCAAAAACAGTAGCTGTCGGGAGCCGTGCTGGTGGGTCGCCGCTCGTCCGTCCAGGTAGCCCACGTTGCTCGCTCAAGAGAGTGTAGGGGGTGAGCGCGTGCCGCCGCCGGCACGTTTCCGCCCCTGCTCGTTACCTGAGGAGCCAGCGCGTGTGAACGGCGGCTCCGATGGCCGCCGGCCACTGGCGATCTCCCGCAGCAGATGGAGAAAGACAGATGGCTGATGTAAACACAGCTGTCTGTCATTCTCCCTGAAGTGATCACAGAGGCTATGTGATACTGCTATATAGGATCGCATGTCTCTGTGATTACTTCACAAGCCACGCCCCTCCACAGTTAGAATCACGCCCCTAGGGATACATTTCACCCCTTGATCACCAGTACAGTTAACCCCTTCCCTGCCAGTGTCATTTTTACAGTAACAATGCATATTTTTAGCACTGATTACTGTAGTAATGTCACTGGTACCCCCAAAAGTGTCAAAAATGTCAGGGGTCGGACCTGTCCGCCGCAATGTCGCAGTCCTGCAAAACAAATCGCAGATCACGCCATTACTAGTAAAAATGACAAAAATCTTTCCCGTAGTTAGTAAACGCAATAACATTTGCGAAAACCAATCAAAATACGCTTATTGCAATTTTTTTACCAAAAATATGTAGCAGAAAACAAATTGGCCAAAAATGTTAGAAAATTTTGATTTTTAAATTTTTTTGAGAATTTCATATAAAAAATTTGAAAAATATTATTTTTTCAAAATTGTCAATTTTTTTGTTTATAGCGCAAAAAATAAAAATCACACAGGTGATCAAATACCACCAAAAGAAAGCTACGTTTGTGGGGAAAAAAAGGACGTCAATTTTGTTTGGGTACAGCGTCGCACGACTGCGCAGTTGTCCGTTAAGGTCACACAGTGCCGAATCGCAAAATAGTGTCTGGTCATTGAGCAGCTAAATCCTCCGGGGCTAAAGTGGTTAAACTATCCACGTCCATCTATTCTACAGAATGCATGCCAATTATTCTTTTTTAAGAAAATAATTGGACAAACATTACCTGTGCCCTACCCCCCAAAACAACCAAAAGCAGTAGTCTAGTCATGCAGGCTCCATAGTTTGAGAACCAACACGCACAAGGCTGGGTTATTATAACTTTTTCTTTCAGCACTGACTAGGTCCTTCAAGAAGAAAGCCCATCCCCCCACCAACCCAAAAGAAAAAAAAAAATTCTCTCAAGAGAACCATGTAGTACTGATAAGCATCTGACTATTTTAGGCCAAATTGATACATTTTAGCCCGAGAATTTGGAGTGGTTGATATTAACACAAGAATATTGGCGCTAAATTATTTTGTCACCTGAATTTATGTCAGCAAACACATGTAAGAGTGAATCGCTGATTGTCATACTTACAGTATTTTGCACTGATACATACATCAGTGGTAATTTTACCTAAAAGTAATTTTGAACAATTTATTATACTTACAAAACTTACTATACTTACAAAATGAATAATATGATATTTGTTTAATCCTAATTTCAACCTAACCCTAAAGTGATCTAATCTAATTTTTCCTCATAGCTGAGCTCCTCCATGCCTCTTAATAGTTTGGTTGCCCTTCTCTGCACTTTTTTGAGTTCCCCGATATCCTTATTATTAACCACTTTACCACCGGAGGATTTTGCTGTCTTCCGTCCAGGCCACTTTTTGCGATTCGGCGCTGTGCGACTTCAACTGACAATTGCGCGGTCGTGCGACGCCGTACCCAAACGAAATGTACGTCCTTTTTTTCCCACAAACAGAGCTTTCTTTTGGTGGTATTTGATCACCTGTGCGATTTTTACTTTTTGCGCTATAAACAAAAAAAGAGCGTTTATTTTGAAAAAATAACAATATTTTTAACATTTTTTTATATGAAATTCCCCCCAAAAAAAGATGTAAAAAATAATTTTTTAAAAAATTTTTGGCCAATTTGTTTTCTGCTACCTATGTTTGGTAAAAAAAATCGCAATAAGCGTATTTTGATTGGTTTGCGCAAAAGTTATTGCGTTTACTAACAAAGGGAAAGATTTCTGTCATTTTTGGTGTTTTTTTTTTAACGCGTAATGGCGGCGATCTGCGATTTTTTTTGCGGGACTGCGACATTGCGGCGGATAGATCGGACCCTTGACTGACATTTTTGACACTTTTGGGGGTACCAGTGACATCACTGCAGTAATCAGTGCTATATATATGCACTGTTACTGTAAAAATGACACTGGCAGGGAAGGGGTTCATTTTATTGGAGAGGGAGGGGTTAATGTATGCCTGGTGCTTAATGACGTGTAGGGGGGGAGGTGACTGAGTGAGTCATGGACAGATCGGATGTCCAGCTATGCTGAACACTCCGATCTGTCACTCCCTGTCACTATGGAGATCCGCCTGCTTGTGTTTACACAGGCGGGCGGATCTCCACACTAGATCCCCGGCGATCGGGGCAGAGCAGCGGCGATCGCGGCTGCTCCTCCCCTGGCTCGACTCCCGCTGTGAATGAAAACAGCGGGAGCGAGCCTCCGGCGGCGCGCAAGCGCCGCCCAGAAGGGGAGTGTCTGACGACGTAGTACTACGTCGTCAGACGATAACGAGCCACTCTGCCGCAGTAATATTACTGTGGGCGGTGGTAAAGCGGTTAATATGGTGGGGGGGGGGGGCTGTGGGCAGAGCCACACACACAAGGTTTTTTACCTTCATGCAAAGAATGTATGTAAGAAAGCTCCCTTAAGGTCTTGCTTTGAGCCACAGCAGAGGGGATATTACATCACAGGAGGAGGGGGAACACGGGGAATCCACCAGTCCTGAAGTGGCGGATTTCCCTAAGAAGTTTAGAGTCCAAATGCTGGCCAGATATATAGAATATTAGAAAAGGAACAGGTAAGTACATGCAAGTCTTCAAAACAGTGTGCTGTCAACAAAATTTTTTCTGCGGTGGTAGGGTGTCTTCAAGATTTAAACCTGACACTAACCTCAACCTAATACCTTAACCCCCCTTAATCCAAGGCCAAGCATAATCCGATTCCAGACATTAATCGCAACATAAATGTTAGAAGCAGAGATTCATTCAGATGCAGCTGCACTGTACTGTAGGTAGCTCTTGTTACCTGATATCAACCCTGCCTCGATGGGGTAGGCTTTACTGAGGAGAAGGCTGAGGTTGCAATGGGGGGCAATGGAGGGGGGGAGCAAGAAGACCCTCTGAGATTATTTTTGAAACTATTCAATAAGGGTCCATTTGGTTACCTCTATTTAATATTTTTTATTCTTTAAATATGTACATTACCTTTAATCAGGTGAATGGGTGGCGGGGACAGTGACTAAATCAACTCAGTGTGCGCACCATGTTTTTTTGTGCAGAGTCCGGTTTTGTTGAGGAACCTGATTGCCATCAGTACCAGGCTGGTGGGATTATGTTTCCACACAAATTGCAGGAGATTATATCAACAGAACACTGGGTAATACAGTCCTAAATTCACAAAATGAATTACGTTTTTTCTTTGTCATTCTTTGCATGACATTAAATTCTGGAATTACTAAATATTGGTTGCAACCCCCCTGTACTATGAGACAGCACAGTGTCTATAATGATGATCAAGTAATTCTTGATCATGCATTCCTAATCAACAATGATGATACTGATCAAGTAATTCTATGCATACTCTTAAAGTGACACTAAATGATATCCTTATTCTCCAAAAAATATCCATACACATCCACTACTTAACCACTTGCCGACCGGGCCATAGCCAAATGACGGCTACAGCTCGGTCGGCTTATTGTGGGAGGGCGTACAATGATGTCCTCCAAGAGTCGTGCTTCCCCTGGGGTGCGCATACGGAAATGTCTGGTGCATCACGGATCGTGATAAAGGGCCAATGACAGCGGCCCTTTACCAGTCCAATGACAGAACGATCAATTGTCAACAAACCGCCGCATGTACGGTTCAGTTCTCTCCTCTCCTCACATGCTGTACACGCGATCGGTACAGCATGCAAGGAGAGGAGGGAGGCTGCAGCACCACTCATCCCAAGCCTCCTCCATGCCTCAATCATACCTCAGTCATGCCTCAATCATACCTCAGTCGTGCCTCAATCATGCCCATCCATGCCTCAATCATACCTCAGTCATGCCCATCCATGCTTCAGTCATGCCAATCTGTGTCTCAATCATGCCCATACATGCCTCAGTAATGCCCATCCATGCCTCAATCATGCCAATCTGTGCCTCAATCATGCCTATACCTTCCTCAATCATGCCTCATTCATATCCATTCATGCCACATCCATGCCTCATCTGTGCCCACCCATGCCTCATCTGTGCCCACCCATGTCTCATCTGTGCCCACCCATGCCATATCAGTGCTCATCGGTGCCACATCCATGCCACATCAGTGCTCATCCATGCCACGTTAGTGCTCATCCATGCCACATCAGTGCTCATCCATGCCACATCAGTGCTCATCCGAGCCACATCCCTGCTCTTCCATGCCACACTAGTGCTCATCCATGCCACATCAGTGCTCATTTGTGCCACATTCATGCCACATCAGTGCTTTTCCGTGCCACATCCATGCCACATCAGTGCTTATCTGTGCCACATCAGTGCTCATCCGTGCCACTACAGCACTTATCAGTGCCCTACAGTGCCTCACAAAAGTGTAATGGGCAGTCAGGAAATGACAGTGCTCCCTGCATGTTGGGCCTCTGTATGTGGCCAGGCTATGTAAAAGTCTCACACACGTGGTATCGCCATACTCAGGAGGAGTAGCAGAATGTATTTTGGGGTGTCATTTTTGCAATGTACATGCTATGTGTTAGACAAATCTTATAAATGGACAACTTTGTGTAAAAAAAATTGCTTTTTTATTTTCTTTCCACATTTTCCAAAAACTTGTGGAAAAAATGACATGTTCAAAAGACGCATTATGCCTCCTAGATTATGTGTTGGGGTGTTTGCTTTAAAAAATGGGGTCGTTTTGTCCTGGTGCTCCAGGGCCTTTAAAAGTGTGATAGGTTGTCAGGAAATTATATGTGAAATTTTTGCTCCTAGAACACCTGGAGATGCTACTTGGATGTTGGGCCTCTGCATGTGGCCAGGCTGTGTAAAAGTCTTACACTTGTGGTATCGCCATACTCAGGAGGAGTAGCAGGTTGTATTTTGGGGTGTAGTTGCAAGTATGCCTATACAGTGTGTGATAAATAACTTGGTAATATGACAATTTTGTGAAAAACAATCTTCATTTTGCAAAGAATTGTGGGAAAAAATTACAACTTCAAAAAACTCACCATGCCTCTTACTAAATACCTTGGAATGTCTACTTTCCAAAAAAAAGGTCGTTTTTGGGGGTATTTGTACTTTCCTGTCTTTTTAGTGTCTCAAGAAATGAGATAGGCCATCAATACATAGGGTGTGATCAATTTTTCAATGATTGGCACCATAGCTTGTAGACTCTATAACCTTCACAAACATCAAAATAATATATACTTTATTTGGGTTATTTTTACCAAAGATATGCAGTAGTATAATGTTTGGCCAACATTTATGAAGATAAATCACTAAATTTGCAAAATGTTAATACCAAAATGAAGCAAAATAAATTTTTTTTCAAAATTTTCGATGTTTTTTCATTTATAGCGCAAGAAATTAAAAAAAAAAAAACAATGATAATTAAATACCACCAAAAAAAAAAAAAAAAAGCTCTATTTGTGTGAAAAAAGGACAAAAATTTCATATGGGTACAGTGTTGCATGACTTGGGAGCTGCTGGATACGGTTTCCCCTTGGTTACCATTAGCTCAGTCAGGAAACAGTCTAGGAGCTTTGTTTTTTTTGTGTTTTTATTGAGAACTTGGATGGGAGAAGGGAATGAGCAGGATGCTCCAGCTTGTATAACTATGCACAATTAGCTGGGACGACTGATTAATGCTGATTAACGCTGAGTAACGCTGAGTAGCACTGTATAACGCTAGTCACGGCTAGGCTGCTTCTTCACCTTGTCATAAGCAGTGAAGTAGAATTAAGTGAACTTCCTGAGGTAACTGTACTGTACTGCAGAATAATCTTCAGGGCCCTTCCTGGCACCCCCTTTGTTCCTATTCTTCAGGGTCAACTACACGACACCCCCTTTACTGTTAAACTTCCTGTGTGATCGAACTCCTTGATCCCCTGACTTCTCTGGAGTGGTCACCTTACCTAGGCAGATCCTTTGGCAAATCTCCTGGTACTCACGGACACTGTTTTTCCCAAGAAACTCTGCTAGCAGCTCCACTCATCAGCACTCCGAATCCTCTGCAGCTCAACTCCACACCTGGTTCACTAGGCCGACTGCCCGAACCACCTTCCTCACACCTGCAGGAGGAGAGACAGTCATCCACCTCCTCCTGGGAATTTGCTCCCACCAAAAGACGCCCTGTCACATGTCCCCTCAGTATTTATTATCAATCCCAGGATGCATTGCAAGAATGCCCTCCCACTGGGACTGACATAAACCCTGATGTGCCACTGGCTAGGTTTCCTCCACTGTCCAAAAAGCTCCCTCATTGGATACAGTAGGGACACTCCCTCAGACCCAGTGAATCACACCTGGAAACATGTGACAGGCAAACTAACAGATCAAGCTCCCCTGATAAGCAGCGGGAGCAATTGATGCTTTTACCTAGCACCTGTCTAGGAGGGTGCTACATGAGTAATTGTCATTCAAAATGTGAGAGCACTGAAAGCTGAAAATTGGTCTGGTTAGGAAGGGGGTTTAAGTGCCCAGTGAGTAAGTGGTTAATGGCCCTGTAATCTATTTTTCAAGAAATTGTTTCTTACTGTGTTTTCTCCCCCTTGCAATGTCCCTTGTAATGTCCTCTGTAAGCTCCCAAACTTCAACTGCTGGTTGTTTGAAACTAGCAGTGGATTTTAGTTGTGGTCTTGTGCACTGTCTACGCATACTAAAAATTTACTCCATAGTTTATCTTGGGAGCAAGCAATTCAGGGTAGCTACATTCCTACATGCAGGGGGACCACAGAGAACTAATGTAGCCACATTCTGGCAGAAAGTCAAATCACAACTGCAAAAAAAAATGTATTAAATTGGAGAAGGCTTAGAACAATTTATGGTACTTTTTTAATCATAGTTTAGTGTCACTTTAAACCAGGCATGTCCAACCTGCGGCCCGGAACCTCAGGCAATGCGGCCCACTGCCCCCTGACAATTTTTTTTTGCTGGGGAGGAAGGAAGTCGGGTCAGGGGCACGGCCACAGCAGCTGCCAACTAACGGTAGGCAGAGGCTGCCTCAGAGGGGAGGGGAGCAAGTGCAGTGTTTCTGACTCCTACCACCATGACCACTTTAAATCACTGAAGTGGTCATGGTGGTCAGAGTGTTCCTTTATTATCGCTCAGAAGAAGTAATCCTCTGTATACTGATTCCATTTCATTTGATCATCCTCTAGTTGTATTAAATTAGTGCCTGGGGGGCATTGCGGCGCGGGAAGGGAGCAGCGGCATTTTATTACTTATATACCTTAACTATAGTATATATTTTATATGCGGCCCGAGAAAATGTCTCTACACTCAATGTGGCCCAGAGAAGCCAAAAGGTTGGACACCCATGCTTTAAACACTCATTAAACATACCATTAACACCATATTAAAAAATAAACTTTAAATTACAGTGCCAAGGTTGCCCTCTCCTGGTGAGCACTGCACTTGTTACAAAGTACTAGATATTCTATTTGTGCTATACTTGACAGCTACCCCTCCTTGAACCCTGCCACTTTTTGTCTGAGACAAAGCTGGCACATGTTAATGATGAAATACATCCTTCCTTTTTAGCAGAAAAACAGGAATGATTGATGATCCTTTACAAAAATAATTTGTCTAACAAGATGAAAAATCGGTGTAAGCAACAACAAGCACTTCTAATGATTGACAGCTCTACTGCTGCTGCTGGCTTTTTTTAGCCTCAACTCCAGGTCTGATTGGCTTTTTCATCAATTCAAAATTGCCTTTGCTCCACTAAATGCAGTACCTGAACAATAAAAACATAATTTGTGTAGCTAGGCGCTGGGCTTCAGCAATATGGAGATGAAGGCATTGCCCTTTATTCTTCTCTCCCTCTACTGGGATGAAGATGTTATGCTGCACAATCCTCCTCTGCAGGCAGCAGGGGGAGAGCTAAAGGCAAGCAAGCCTATAGACTTCTATGAAGAGCGTTGGGGATCATGGGTGTGGTAGTTTGAGATGGCAGTTATATAATTGAATTCCTTACAATACAAATCATAATGTGCACTGTGCAGTAAGAGGAAAGGAGAGATGATTTTTAATTAACTTTGTGGAAAAGCTCTTCCTCTTTTCACCAAGTTAGTTAAAGAGAGTGCATCTCTGCCTGGATATTTACTAGTGTAGATCTGAGCATAGGTGTGCGCACAGGGTGTGCCAGGTGTGCCTGGACACACCCTAATCACCCCATGTACATTAACATTATCACTTTTTGTGCTGGTAGGTAGATGGGAAAAATCTCTCTCTTACTGAGTCTGCCATAAGAGAAGTCTTTAGGCACTTGCCTTTCAATGTGTCGGCAGGGAGATAAATGTGCTGGGGTCATATGTAGACACACACAAACACGTGTGTTTGAGCTTTGGGGTGCACACCCTAATTTAATAGGTTGTGCACGCCTATGGATCTGAGCCTGAGACTAGGAGTGAGGACACTTGGGGGCAGTGCAGCACCGTCCACATCATAGCACCTGCACTGCTTCAGCAGGGAGCCAGGAGTGTCCACTCGCCCTCTGCTTTCCATTGCTGATCGTCATAGGCTTTCAGGGAGGGACCAAGGGGGCCCCCCTTCTACTGTGAGAGGTCACCGCAGCATTCTGGTGACTGGTGAGAGGGCCATTCACCCATTGCTGATACTGCTAGCAGCGACTCAGCCACTGAGAACAGGACACCAAGTGTACCCAATCCATATCACACCCATACTGCACTCTACACTGTACTTATTTTTAAACTTAGACTGCACCCATGCCAACTCTATACTGCATTATACTGAACCTTTACCATATCTGAACTACATCTACCTTGCACCTGTGCCGAGACTATACCGTTCCTATACTGTTACCTATGCAAAGATGCTCTAAAAGGGTTCCAAGAATAGCTGGCAGAAGAACATCTCAAAGGATTGCCCCTTTCATAATAATTATTCTGCATTCCACTACCATCCTCCCTTTCTTTTGGACAGTGCATACCCAGTTGGTTTAGGACTAGCTGTCTTTCCAAAAAATGCTCTCGGTAGATTAAACTATACTACTGTTCACTGCTGTACTTGAGGTGGCTTTGCTACTGTTTATGCTGATCTGGACATCAAATGTCATCTAATGCCTAGTCCTTATTGTTAATCACTTTGTGTGCTAAATTGTGTTATTAGCATTGTTAAACCATTTTATGCTTGCCTAGATACCAACCATGTTGGGTGACAATATAGTAAATTTGCTTTTACTTCCCAGTTTGATGGCTATTTTATTTAATATAGCACCATTATTGGGTATCCCATTTTACTTTCAGTGATTTTCTGTGCTATTGTATGTTTGTACACTCAACCTGGTGTGTCAGAGGGGATGATGTTCTTAGGAAGGTTGAGGCAAAGAACAGAGAACTCATTTAATCCAGCGGTTCCTAATATTATTATTATACAGGATTTATATAGCGTCAACAGTATGCGCAGCGCTATACGATGTAGATGGGAGAGAGTACAATTACAATACAGTTCAATACAGAAGGGACAGGAGGGCCCTGGTCATTGAGTTTACAATCTAAAGGGAGGGGGAGGTGGTACAAAAGGTAATAGCTGTGGGGGGTGATCTGATGGAGGGTACAGTTCTTGGGTGAAGGTGGGGTAGTCTTCCCTAAATATGGGAGTTTTCAGGGACTGCCTAAAGGCAGACAGAGTAGGGGCTGACTGGACATACTGGGGCAATGAGTTCCAGAGGATGGGAGAGGCTCTGGAGAAGTCCTGGAGGCCAGCATGGGGGGGGGGGTAACAAGGAAGATAGAAAGCAGGAGATCTTGGGAAGAGCGGAGAGGATAATTTGGGCGATATCTGCAGATGAGGTTGATGATGTAGCTGGGGATGATGTTGTTGATGGCCCTGTATGTTGTGGTTAGTATTTTAATTTTTATACGGTGGGGTAGTGGAAGCTAGTGAAGGGATTGGCAGAGAGTCATGGATCAGTTAATAAGGTGTATTAGTGTAGCAGCAGTATTCATAATAGAGTGAAATGGGGATAGCCTGTGTAAGGGTAGGCCAGTGAGGAGAGAGTTGCAGTTGTCGAGGTGGGAAATAACCAAGGAGTGAATAAGTTGTTTTGTGGTGTCGTTAGTCAAGAAGGGGTGAATTCTGGAAATGTTGCGGAGGTTAAGGTGGCAAGATGTAGCCAGTGATCAGATGTGGGGGCTGAATGAGAGGTCAGAGTCTAGGATTACACCCAGCACCCTGGCATGTGTGGAGGGACCAATGGTTGTGCTGTTGATCTTGATGGTAAAGTCATAGGTAGGGGATCAGGGAGGAGGAAATATTACAAGCTCAGTTTTAGAAAGATTGAGTTTGAAGAACTGGTGTGACATCCATACTGATATGTCACTCAGTAAGTTTGTGATACGTGAGGAGATTGAGGGGGAAAGTTAGGGGTAGACACATAGATCTGGGTGTCGTCAGCATATAGATGGTATTGGAAGCCATGGGAGGCTATCAACTGGCCCAGGGAAGAGGTATAGAGAGAGAATAGGAGGGGCCCAAGGACCGAGCCTGGGTACCCCAACAGAAAGAGGAAGAGGAGCAGAAGAGATGGTGTATGTGACACTGGAAGTGCACTGAGATAGGTAGGAGGAAAACCATGAAAGAGCAGAATCATGGAGGCCAAGGGAGTGGGGTTTGTTGAAGAGGAGCGAGTGGTCAACTGTGGTCCGAAAGTATGAGTATGGAGTACTGGTCGTTGGCTTTAGCAGTAAGTAGGTCGTTGGTGAGTTTTAGTAGGGCAGTTTCAGTGGAATGTTGTGGACAGAAGCCAGACTGTAGGGGACCGAGAAGGTTGTTGTCACTGAGGTATCAACTCATACATTTGTGGAAAAGCTGTAAAAGAAATCTGGAGGCAAACGGGAAAAGGGAGATGGGTCTTAAGTTATTCAAACAGGTGGGGTCCAGTGAGGGTTTTTTAAATATGGGGGTAAGCACTGCATGTTTTAGTGGAGTGGGAAAGGTGCCAGAGGAGAGGGAGAGGTTGAAGATGTGGGTAGAGAGTTTAGGATAGAACAGGAAGGTGGTCGCAGTAATTGTGAGGGGACAGGTGGTGAGGCGGGCCGTGGAAAGGAGTTTGGCAACTTCCTCAGTGGTAACAGAGCTGAAGGAGGAAAGCATTGAGTGCGGTGTTGGACCTGGTGTGTTGGTTGGGGGAGGAAGCTGGGCACTGGATATCTCCTCACAAATTGTATTGATTTTGCTTTTAAAATGATTTCCAATCTCGTGGGCAGTATGCAAGTTAGTGGATGGAGGCAGTGGGGGGGGGGGGGGTGAAGTAAGGAATTATAGATACAAAAGAGTTGATGAGGTTTGGATGAGAGGGTTTTGATGAGGGTGGTGTAGTAGATTTGTTCATTATTGTGGAGTTGTATTTGAGAAGGGCAGGTTTGTAGAGGGTGAAGTCTTGCAGGGATTTAGTTTTACGCCACGCTCGTTCAAGAGCACAGCTGTGTCTCTTGAGATATCTAATGTCGTCTGTTTGCCAGGGTTGTAGCAAACAAGGCCTGGTTCTGCATGTAGAAAGAGGAGCGACCGTGGGAGGATGACAATATGTTGTTGTAGATGAAAGTGGTTAGGTCTGGCCAGGATAGGGGTGCAATTTTATCATAAAGGCAGCCAGTAGCAGAATGAAGAACGTAAGGGTTAAGGTTCCTGCTGGTAATAGTTTGCTGGTTAGCAGCATGGGAGGTAGGAGACAGGGAGAGTGCGAAATGGATAAAGTTGTGATTGTAGAGAGGAAAGGGGGTGTTAGAGAGGTTGCCGGGAGTGCAGCGGTGGGAGAATCTAAGGTTGAGAGTGTTCCCATTGGAATGAGTGGTGGTTTGTGTCCATTGCATTAGGTTAAAAGAGGAGGTTAGGTTGATTAGTTGAGAAGTGGTTGAGGTGTTAACATTGAACGGAATATTAAAGTCACTTAGGATGATGACAGGTACTTCAAAAGAGAGAAAGTAGGGTAGCCATGTAGAGGAATCTTCAAGAAAGCATGACACTGGGCCCAGAGGCTGATAAATGATTGCAACCCTTAGACAAACTGGAGAAAAAAATAAAATGCAGTGCCCTTCGAAAGAGCAGAGGGTAAAAGAGGGAGGTGTAGGAAGAAATTGGAAGGTGCATTGTGGGGACAGGAGAAGTCCAACACTGCCTCCTTTTCATCCTCTGGGTATGGGTGAATGAGTCCAGAGGAGGCCACCATGGGGTAGAGCAGTTGAAGAGGTAGTGTCGAACTCCTGGATCCAGGTTTTGGTCATAGCGAATAGGTTGGGTGAGTTGGAGAGGAAATGGTAATTCACAGAGGCAAGTTTTTTAGCAAATGAGCAGGCATTCCCTAGGGCACACATAAGGGAAGGAGGGGTCGATTTATGGGATTAGGGGAATTGAGATTACAGAGTGGGAGTTATGGCTTGTGTCAGGGGAGGAAGACTGCCAGTTTTGGGGGTGAGAGTTGGCTGAAGAAGGGTTTGGTGCGATATCCCCAGACATTAGGAGTAGTAAGAGGGTGAGGGCGGTAAGGTAGGAGTGGGATTTATACGAGGGCAGGTGCTGAAGTGAAGTGCAAGTGGTGACATTGTTTGGGCTCAGAATTAACAGGAGGTGATAAGTGCAGTAATATTGAGAGGGCAAAAGTGAGGGAGATATGTACAGGTTGTAGGCTAAAGAGAGGGGGGTAAATCAATGAGAATTTTGAGGCGAGAGGATGTTGTTGCAAAGAAGATTAGTTAGCCTGTTTGAGGGTGGAGAAAGGGGGAAAAGGCCATTTTTTTCTATACAGCACTGTGTTTGTCAGGATTATCGTAGCAGAGCCTGACGTGTAGAGGGATCTCTCACCCGATAGAGAGCCCAGAATGCTATGTGAAATCCAGGGACGGGGATGCAGACAGGACACATTGGCGGAAGACGCAGGTTCACCTGAGGTGCGGAGTCTAAGTGCTAGCCAGTATTCACCAGGGCTCCTGATGGTGGAAATGGATTTGGCTGCATGCTAGCACCAGGTCGCGGTCCTCAGGGTTCCCCTAGCCAGGCAAAGAGCAGGTCCAAGTCCAACAGCGGATAAACAGATCAGGGTAAGGCAAAAGCATAGTCAAGACGAGCTGGGGTCAGGGCGGGCAGCAGGCAATCAAGGTCAAAGGCCAGATGATCAAGAAACAGCAGGTACGGGCACAGGAGACACAGGAAAGCTGAAGATCAAACAGCAAAGACTCAGTGTGGCTACTGCATTTAAATAGGCCATTTGGCGCCAATGGTAATGCGTTTGCACATTCGCACAAGTGTTCATGAATGTGAGAGCGCCTCTGCTCTCTCCCCTGACAGTGTTATTGCTTTCTTTTGTTATGAGCTTTCTTTTTGTGGTATTTGATCATCACTGGGTTTTATATTGTTTGCGTTATAAACAAAAAAAGGCCGTCAATTTTGAAAAACAGAAGAATATTTTTTACTTTCTGCTAAAAAACGTATACAATAAAAAAATGTAAAAAATCAAATGTCTTCAAAAATTTAGGCCAGTATGTATTCTGCTACATATTTTTGGTGAAAAATATCCCAATAAGCATATATTGATTGGTTTACACAAAAGTTTATAGTGTCTACAAACAAATGTATATATACTGGAATTTTTATATATATATATTTTTTTTATACTTTTAATGGTGGTAATCAGCGACTTACACTCACTGGCCACTTTATTAGGTACACCTTGCTAGTATTGAGTTGGACCCCCTTTTGCCTTCATACGTGCCTACATTTTTCATGACATGGATTCAACAAGGTGTTGGAAACATTCCTCAGAGATTTCGGCCCATATTGACATCATGCAGTTGCTGCAAATTCCACCACATCCCAATGGTATTCTATTGAAATGAGATCTGGTGCTTGTGGAGGCTATGGGAGCATAGTGACCTCCAGTGGCAGCTAGTTCTCCATGGGCCGGGGGGGGTTGGCGCAGACGGACCACACCATACCCCCCCAGACCCCACCAGCTCTAGCCCGCACACCTAACCCCCCCTCAGTCATCGGCTCACTCACCCTGGGCAGGCAGCGGCAGCTTCCCCCTCAGTCACCTCCGTGGGCTTCCCCCGCGTCTCCTCTCTCCTCCTCCTCCTTGGCCAATAGCATGGCTTCTCCTTTTGGCCAATCGGGAAACAGGTTTCAGGACCCGCTTCCTGATTGGCCAGGAGGAGAATCAGTGTGGTAATAGCGAATATTTACTCACTATTGTCACACAACTAGGTGGGCTCAGGGCGCAGTGCTCTGCGCCCCGAGCCCACCCTTTTTTGAATCCTATTAGAGCCTCTGGCTCTAATCACGTGCTTAAAAAAAAAAAAAAAACCTTTGTTGGAATCCATTCATCCTGCGTCCTGCATGTAGATTAGGGGACCGGACGCATGGGTGGGGGGGGGGGGGGCGGCGCCCCTGCGCCCCCAATGGACGGGCCGCCACTGGTGACCTCATTGTCATGTTCAAGAAACCAGTTTGAGATGATTTGAGTTTTATGACATAGTGCATTATCCTGCCGGAAGTAGCCATTAGAAGATGGGTACAGTGCAGTCATAAAGGGATGGATGTGGTCAGCAACAAAACAAAAAGGTAGGCAGTGGCATTTAAACGATGCCTAATTATTACTAAGGGGCCCAAAATGTGCCAAGAAAATATTCTCCACACCATTACACCACCAGCAGCCTAAACCGTTGCTACAAGGCAGGATGGATCTATGTTTTCATGTTGTTATACCAAATTCTGACCCTACCATCTGAAATCGAGACCAGCTAAAGTTGAGACTCATCTGACTGGGTAATGTTTTTGAAATCTTCTATTATCCAATTTTGGTGAGCCTGTGCAAAGTGTAGCCTCAATTTCGGACCATTTTCTGTAAAATCTAGAGATGGTTGTGCGTGAAAATCCCAGTAGATCAGCAGTTTTTGAAATACTTAAACCAGCCTCTATGGCACCAAAAACCATGCCACGTCACTTAAATCCCCTTTCTTCTCCATTACTGATACTCGGTTTGAACTTTGGCAAGTCGTCTTCACCATGTCAAGATCCCTAAATCTCCCTAAAGGTCCCTAGAGCGGGACTGCGATATTGCAGTGGACAATCTGTCACTAACTGACACAATTGACACTTTGTGGGAACCAGTGACACTACTACAGTGATCAGTGCTAAAAATATACACTGTCACTGTACTAATAACACTGTGTGGAAAGGGGTTTAACATCTAGGGTGAACAAAGGGTTAAATGTTTGCCTAACCAGTGAAAACAAAATGGTGCTGCGCTCCTATATACTTAAAGCAATATTACTATACAATATTACAAGTTTGGGGTGGAGGAACTTGACTGGCCTGCACATAGTTCTGACCCCAACCTGACAGAACACCTTTGGGATGAATTAGAGCGGACACTGTGAGCCAGGCCTTCTTGACCAGCATCAGTGCCTGACCTCACAAATGTGCTTCTGAAAGAATGGTCAAACATTCCCATAGACACACTCCTAAACCTTGTGGACGGCCTTCCTAGAAGAGTTGAAGCTGTTATAGCTGCAAAGGTTGGGCCAACTCAATATTGAACGCTACGGACTAATGCTGGCCATACACTGGCAGAAAAATTGTTAAAAAATCTGTCATTAGTCCATTAATGGGCAAATTTTACAGAGATGAAAAACTAAAGGAACAGTTTGGAAAATTCTGCCGAACTAATGATAAATTGAAAGGTTAATGTGTTTCTCGTCCGAACTGTTTGCACTAAGCATATGTGACAAAATGAATGAAAAACGGATTCATATATATATATATTCATATTGTTCATCAAAATTCGGTCATTACATGGTGGCACAATTGTCTGCTCTCATGGCCGAGTGTTCATTTTTCGAAAATGAGGTTGAACGATTTTTCGTAAAGTGTATGGCCAGCATTAGACTGGGATTCCATTAACCACTTTAAGACCTGCTTAACGTCCAGGCCCCTTTTTTCAACTTGGCACTGCGTGACTTTAACTGACAATTGCACAGTCATACAACACCGTACCCAAACAAAATTTTCGTCCTTATTTTCCCACAAACAGAGCTTTCTTTTGGTGGTATTTGATCACCTCTGCGCTTTTCATTTTTTGCGATATTAATAAAAAAATAGCAAATATTTTGCGAAAAAATTGACATTTTCTACTTTGACAGTTAAAAAATATCCAATATATTCAATTTTTGTCATATATTTAGGCCAAAATGTATTTAGCTTCATGTCTTTGACAAAAAAATTCTCAATGAGCATATTTTTAACCACTTTAAGACTGGAAGATTTTACCCCATTCCTGACCAGGCTATATTTTGCGATTCGGCACTGCGTTACTTTAACAGACAATTGTGCGGTCATGCGACACTGTACCCAAATTAAATTTATGTCCTCCCCCCCACAAATAGAGCTTTCTTTTGGTGGTATTTGATCACCTGTGCGATTTTAAATTTTTTAAAAAAAGAGCGACAATTTTGAAAAAAATATATATATTTTTCGCATTCTGATATATAACATTCCCCACCGCCGCCGAGAGAGGGAGGAATTCAGCGTCACTGGACCAAGCTGCAGTAGCAGCAACATGAGCAGTCGGCAAGTGGTTAAACTTCATGTGCGTGTAAAGGCAGGTGTCCCAATACTTTTGACAATATAGTGTATGTTTATGTTCACATTTTTAGCACTGTTCACTATATTAGTACAACTGGTTCTCGTAAAGTGTCAAAAGTGTCAGTTAGTACTTGATTGTCTGCCGCAATATTGCAGTCCCACTATAAGTTGCTGATTGCCGCCATTACTAGTATAAAAAGAAATTCCAGAATATATCCTATAGTTTGTAGACGCTAACGTTTGCGTAAACCAATCAATATATGCTTTTGAGATTTTTTTTTTAACCAAAAACATGTAACAGAATACATATTAGCCTAAATTTATGAATAAATTATATTTTTTCAATTTTTTATTGGATATGTTTTATAGCTGAAAGTAAAATATATATATATATAGATTTTTTTTTTCAAATTTGTCTGCATTTTTTTGAGTTATAACCTAAAAAAAAAAAAAAAAAAAATTAAGTAGTGATTAAATACCACCAAAAGAAATCTCCATTGGTGGGAAAAAAATGACATATACCGTATATGCCGGCGTATAAGACTAACCCCTAATTTTCCAGTTAAAACATAGGTTTTTGGGCTATACTCGCCGTATAAGACTACCCCCCTTCCGAGGCAACACCATTTAAAAAAATCACATTTGATGTTATTACAGTTATTATGTTCCTTGGCAAAGTTTACAACCTTCAGCTTGAAACTTGCTTCATATTTACTTCTTTTTACTGGCGGAGCCATGCTGGGGTCTTGTCTAGCAGCCGTTTACACCCACTAATCTGTCAACCCAAAACGAACGTCCCTAATCTGTCAGCCCGCTGGATGTGCGGTAATACTGTACGTACCGTAGCTTCAGCTACATATAGTATACCGCGCTGAGCCAATCACGGTCGGCGAGCGATGTATTCTATTATTAAATAAAAAGCCATCTAGGACTGGCTGAGTCAGAGGTTGTAGCATCATCAGCCCGCCTCTCTGACTCCGCCAATCCAAGCAGGCTTTGTATTCATTAATATAATACATCGCTCATCGTGATTGGCTCAGGGCGATATACTGTATGTAGCCGAAGCTTCGGTACATACAGTATTACTGCACATCCAGCGGGGCGCATATAGGGTAAGTTAAACTTACATTTTGTCCTCTTAAATGCTGATAATAACGGCCGTTGGATTACAGACAGTCAGTTACAGCAGGCTGAGGCGCCACACAGTAGAGATCCCAGCTCCGGCTGACGTCACCGTCGTCACGTGACTCGGCCGTGCACTGCGTGCAGCAAGGCAGGGGAGGAGCCACACACACTGGACAGTACTATGCGATGCCGATCTGATTCGGCGATCGCATAGTATAAGGAAGTGACTATCTGTCACAGCACAGCAGCGGTCGGCGGCTCACGGGCTCAGATCATTCCGGGACACTGCATTGTCCCGGAATGAGGGTGACCGGGACCCGGGACAGACTCTCCAAATGCGGGACTGTCCCGGGCGATCCGGGACACGTGGTCACCCTAGGCGCATATGCGGTATTTTATTTGGGTACAGCGTTGCATGACCACGCAATTGACAGTTAAAGTAAAGCAGGGCCATATTGCAAAAAGTGGCCTGGTAATGAAGAGGGGTAAATCTTCAATAAGTCTAGTTAATATAATGTCAAATTTATCATCAATTTCCACATTTATATTATCTCCAGTATTTTGAGCTTTCAGGTTGATTTCTGTGTTATACCAAAGGTTATAAGACACTGTGACTGAATTTAATATTGAATTCTTGTCACTGATGACTTCTGCATCTTGGTAAAAGTTGCTATTGGTCAGCGATATACAGCCATGTTTAATGAATGTTTTTCTTTCATTTGACAGTTTTCATTCACTTGGAATGGTTTATTTATAGCCGAATGCTTTTCTGAACAGTTTGAAGCTCCGGTTGCTCCCTGGTGACAAAGCGTTTCTTTTGTTGTTCATCCAGTTAACAAAAGATGTGTAAGGAGTATGGAAAGGGGGTGGTGTTGCTTTCTACTCCAAGTACTACAAATAAACAAAGGAGAATATCTAATTGAGGTCCTCTTTCTATGGGACACAAGAACAAAGTAAAAGAAAGTAAGCCTTAACGCATCACAGCATCTAATGCATCTGATTTCCATCTCTTTTTTTTCCAGTAGATAAGAAAAATCCTAGCTAATTGTCATCTTAACTTTTGACAAATCAATTGCCTTTATTATGTTATTTATTATTGCAGCTAAATAAAGGTCTTTTTTTATATGTTTAATGACTGCCTATTTGTAATAATAGGTAGTGAGTGTTCATGCCTGGGTGGGCTCAGGCAATGTATTGGATGTCTATTCTAAAAAGAAGGCAAGATCAGAGTGTTAACCACTTAAGCCCCAGAAGATTTTACCCCCTTCCTGACCAGGGCCTATTTTGCGATTCGGCACTGCGTGACTTTAACGGACAATTGCGCGGTCGTGCGATGCTGTACCCAAACAAATTTGACGTCCTTTTTTTCCCACAAACAGAGCTTTCTTTTGGTGGTATTTGATCACCTGTGCAATTTTTTGATCATGCGCTATAAACAAAAAAAAACGCATATTTTGCAAAAATAACAATATTTTTCAAATTTTTTTTATATGAAATTCCCCAAAAAAATTTAAAAATCAAAATTTTTTAACATTTTAGGCCAATTTGTTTTATGCTACATATGTTTGGTAAAAAAAATAGCAAAAAGCGTATTTTGATTGGTTTAAAGTTATTGCGTTTACTAACTAAGGGAAAGATTTTTGTCATTTTTGTTGTTTTTTTTTTAACGAGTAATGGCGGCGATCTGCGATTTTTTTTGCGGGACTGTGACATTGCGGCGGACAGATCGGACCCTTGACTGACATTTTTTACACTTTTGGGGTTACCAGTGCCATTACTGCAGTAATCAGTGCTATACATATGCACTGTTACTGCAAAAATGACACTGGCAGTGAAGGAGTTAACTCTATTGGAGAGTGAGGGGTTAAGTGTGTCCCTAGGGGCGTTTCTAACTGTGATTGGCTGTGGCTACTAGTGTAAGAACAGAGATCAATGGTCCTACATAGTAGAACCGTGTGATCTTCATTCTTACACAGGGAAGAATGACAGGCGGCTTTGTTTACATAAGCCGCCTGCCTTTCTTCCGGTGTAACGGACGATCGGGAGTGCCCCGCGGACATCGGGTCCACCAGGCACACGTGCGGGGGGGTCCATGACCGCGTGAGAGCGGGAGCGCGCCTCCGGCGGCGCGCGCTCGCTCGCTCCCTAGAGCCTCACAGGCTAGCGACGTAATACTACGTCGCTTTGCCTGTGAGGGGCTGACCGCCGCAGTAAATAGTCGTGCGGCGGTCGGCAAGCAGTTAAATAGAACATTTTTTTTATTTGTTGTATTGTATTATATTGCTAAATGTATCCTGATACCTACAGGCTTGGTGAAAAACAATTTTTCTTCATTTAATTAGGTAATGTTAAAATGTTCTTCTGTTTACTGGATTCATGTAGTACAGCCTTTCTCAACCTTTTCCACACAGAGGAACCCTTGAAATAAATTTCTGGTCTCAGGGAACCCCTGCTAAAAATTAAAAATCCACAACTCATGATACCTTAGTGTGACAGTCAGTGGGAAGAATGCTCCTTACTCTTGTCATTGGGAAGAATTACCCCCTTACAGATAGCTAAAAGGAACAATGGTGTCATTGGGAACTCATCTGAGAGGCAGAAATTGCCCATTGCTCAAGGAACCCCTAGCAACCTCTGGAAGAACCCTAGGGTTTTATGAAACCCTAGTTGAGAAACCCTGATGTAGTCGTTTCAGAGTTTTAACCTGGCATACCTTCCATTTAGCTGTAAATAAAACATATCTCCAGCAGTGCTCTTCATGTATACTGCAGTCATATTTTAACAGTTTCCCTTTGGAACAGGGCTTTGTGAAAAATAAGGCCATCATTTACAATTTAAAAAAAAAAAAAAAAGATCTAGAGACAAGTGAATTCTTACAAACCAGCATTTGGCCCAGATCCTGCTGATTCATTTGATATACAGTAGACGTCTTTAAATTGTATAATTGTTACATGTTTAACAAGCACTTTCAGTTCCTGGTGACTTTTGGAAGCCACGCCCGCATCATGCTACTTTACATATCCTACTATTCTCCACTATGCCTGTTTATTCTCAATTTATCCAAAACCAAGCTCATATTTCCTCCCCTACATGCCTCTTCCCCTGATTTCTCTGTCAAGATCGATGGCACAACCATCAACCCATCCCCGCATGCCAAGGTGCTAGGTGTAATCCTGTATTCTAAACTATGCTTTCGGCCCCACATCCATCACTGTCCATGCCACCTCAACTTACACAACATCTCCAAAATACACCCCTTCCTAACCAATGACACCACAAAGCTCCTAGTTTGCCCTCTGGCCACCTCCTGCCTTGACTACTACAACTGCCTACACAGTGGCTTACCTTTACATAGGCTATCCTCCTTTCAGTTCATCATGAATGCTGCTGCCAGACTCATCCACCTTACCAACCGTTCAGTGTCTGCCACCCCTCTCTTCCAATCCCTCCATTGGCTGCCACTCACCCAACAAATTAAATTAGAAAAACTAACAGAAAGCCATCCACAACTTGACCCCCAGCTACATCACTAACCTAGTCTCATAATACCAACCAAATTAATCTCTTTGTTCCTCCCAAGACCTCCTGCTCTTTATGTCCCTCGTCACCTCCTCCCATGCTCACCTCCAAGAACTTTCCCGAGCCTCTCCCATCCTATGGAACTCTCTATTCCAATCTGTCCGACTATCTCTGACTCTGAACACTTTTAGGTGATCCCTGAAAACCCTTCTGTTCAAAGAAGCCTATCAGGCCCCCACCTAACATTTGTACTTTTATTTTCTCTATCAGCTCATCCCCCACAGCTATTACCTATTGTATCACTTGAACCGTCCTTCTTAGATTGTAAGCTCTAACAAGCAGGGCCCTCCGATTCCTCTTGTAATAAATTGTATTGTAACTGTACTGCCTGCTCTCATATTGTAAAGTACTGCACAAACTGTTGGCCCTATATAAATCCTGTATAATAATAATCAATTCTATCCCAAAATCTGTTACAGAAGATCTATGGTCACAGCATAAACTCTCATTTTATAACATCAGCATTGTAATAGCAATACAAACAATAGTTATTTTGGATGATCCAATATAAGCTAATGTAGCTCAAACCCCAGACTGGGCTGGCTGTAATGTCCCAGGTTCCCTTCCCTGTAAGGAACATGGCAGCCAGGCAGACAGCAGTTCATGTTCACTCAAGTCAGAAAAAAGGCCATGCATGCGTTTCTGCATTTATTTTGGATAAAGTGCAGGGGTGCTTTGGGATACCACTGTGTGGGGGGTCATTGAAAAGCAGGAGGTTGAGCCACTTACAGCTTCACAGAGAATCTGTATAGCGGTAGTAACACCATTATGCTGGGGGGCAGTGTAAGGCCACTCTTTAACTGTAAGGCCCCATTCACACTTGGCAATTTGGAAACGAGTGGCAATCGCTGCAAACTGCAAACCCCATGATGCGCCTTTTGGTGCCATTCATTCTAAATGGCACCCCAAATGTGATTCGATTCTGCTTCAATTGTCACATATCAGAATCATGTTGCAGTCATGGAAAAACACGCCTTCAAAACTCGCATGAAGCTTGCCACCCAAAAAGCAGCAACAGCTTCTTTTGGGCGACAAATGCACATAGGGCAGCCCATTGAAGCAGAATTAATCTGAAATTTATCGACACATTTTCTGCTACGTAAAGTGTAAATAGGGCCTAAGTTGCATCTGCCTGCATAGCTCTTCAGGTTACTTAAACAATCAATAAATAGATTTTGGAATGCAATGGTTGCAAATAAACAGTCTTTTGTAACAAAAAATATCTTACTTGCTTCTTATTTATTATTAATATATTCATACATCTTTAAGCTGCATTGTGTTCTTCCTTAGAATAATGAACCATTTGTTAAAATGTCCAAATGATAAAAAGGTAAAAAATGCTAACTTGTTCACTTACGCCATCTAGTGTTTAACTATTAAAAGACAGTCCATAATTTTAAAGCTTCATGCTTGATGTTTTGTTGATTACCGTATGTTGTACTGTAGTACAGAAGTGGCTGTGGATCATCCAGAGATTCATTCATCAGCTTCATGTCTTTTTCTTCACAAAAGCCTTACAATAACTGGAAGAAATAAACAATGAGTATTGTAGAATAGATTTCAGTATGTGTTACCCCAAAACATTGGAAGGAATCCATGTAGAGCACAGGGTCAAGTTTTGGTGGTATGACAACATGACAGTGTATATTGATAGACAAACTAAAGGTGCATTTAATAATAAATACCCACCCACTCCCCTATACTATAAAATAAAAAAAACGACATTTAGGATGTTGCGACTTCTTCTGGTTAGGTTGCTAGGTAAATTTAGTTTTTGGTCCCATTGCAATGAGAGGAGCAGTGATTGATTGTGTAGGTCTGCTTTAGGGTTTCCTGAGCTAAGAGTTTTATTACTTCTGACTGCCTCAGGGAGAAGTTTCCAGAACACAGGGCTGGAAGATTCAAATGATCAGGTAATTATTTATGAATACATCTGTCAGGGAAATGGCTGTGGTGAAATTGGCATTTCCGCCAGTACTTATGATGGGTGCATCAGGCGCATTCCCGTGTGCATGCGCACCGGCAGAAGATTGGTGAATGGGTGTATGCAGGTTCGCCGTGGCGTGTGTTCGTGAATGCGCATGCGCAATGGCGCATGCTTGAAGTCATAGATGCAACCATTTGCTGGCCTATATAAGACCTCTGCTCAACCCATAAAGTTACTGGATTTTTGTCCGCCTTCCTGTGTCCTGAACATCTGCTAACCTACCTTGGATTTCCTGTTGGGACTCGGCTTGTTCCTGACCTGTCTGCTCTCCTCTCCCACCTTTGACCCTGGCTTGTCTCACCTACCTCGCTCCAGTTTGGCTCTACTATGTATGACCTTGGCTTGGTCTATGGACTTGTTACCTATCTGCCTGCTCTCCAGTATATGATATCGGCTTATTTCACAGACTCCGCAATTGATTTCTACCTGAGTTCCTGTTGTGACCCTAGCTAAAGTTTCTGTTACCGCTACCTGCCTGTGCCTTCAGACTGATTAACAGTGTTTGACCCTCAGCTTGCTTTTACACTTGTTTCCTGGCTGCACTAGTTGTCGAGTTTATCTGAAGACTCCCAGAAGACTTCTGTCCAGCATCCTTCAGGTGACCAACAGTGCTTCTTTGGGCGCTATACCTCCTATTCCATCCTCAGGAGTGTATCACCCTCAGCCGCAAGGGGAGCTCTCTCTGCATTTTGGCTTTGGATCAGGTACATGAAAAAATACCTGAAAATAGGCGTTTAGAAGGTTATTGGGGAGGTGATAAATGTGAAGGAGTCCTGCGCAGATTGTTCTTTCCCTCAAGGGAGGGTTCCAGGTTCCTTTGGGGCTGTTGCCCCTGGGAGATAGCCAGAGAGATAAGAAATTGCAGTCTGGGCCTCAGAGGCTGCTGGCCTGAGAGCCTAGGGAAGATCGTCAGAGGTTTACTTTTGCTTAAGGGCACTGCACTGAAGCCTCGGGTCTGGAGAAGGATCTTTTTATCTCTCTCACTTAGGGTCTACCTGCCAATTCTGGGTGGCAGACAGCTCCTGGGACACTGTGAGTAAAGACCTTGCTGGGGACTATTCGTTTTGTGAGCACCAAAGGGAATAAAGCGCCAGAGGTTGCCATATGGATTTCGGGTGTAGGGTCCTAGCCATTCCCTGCTACCTCCAGAAAAGTTGCTATTTGAAGATTAGAGTGAAGTTCCCCCCCCCCCCCCCTTACTTCCTATTAATGTTTTGGAGTATCATGTGATCCCCCAAACCCCTCTCCTGTTAAAGTTCTTCAGCAGTAATTACTAAAAAAGACCCTAGACTAAGCCTGAATTGTTGGTGTGTGTGGGACTGTGCTTATGTGTTTGACAGCTTCTGTACTACATTGGGAGACCTTGTAATATTCTGTGGGTGAGTGCTACAAATAAAAGGGTTATTTATGTGTAGAAGCATGCCACTGCCTTTTCTCCTTGATTGGATGGCAATAGGGCCAACATATGTCTAATTTACTGGTTCCCTGATAACTCTTTGCTCCAGTACCCCCACCTTGCTAACTTTGCTTAGAGTCTGCTTCTGGCAACTCCACTAACTCCTTTCTGAACCCCTGATTTGTGTTTCAGGCTTCACTGCAATCTGTCTTCTAGCAGAGTCTATGAGAAAAGAGCAATGGATCCCTATTGCTTCTTTGTTAATCTAAAGATATTGGTGAAATGTATGTGTAGCCAGGAGCTGGCTAAATTACCCGCAGTGACAGTGGGACACCCAGCAATATTTTCCACAGGGAGATTGTTTCCCCTAGTGCCCAGCATAGACTGGGCACTAGGGGAAACAAGAGTGCAGTTTCTTGAATGCGAGTAAGACTTGCAAGTGGAGAGCAAATTATCTTGGGATGTGTAGTTTGGTAAGCCGAGTTTGCATGGGAGCCGGACCATCATGGACTACAAGTTCCAGTCGGCTGGAGGAAGAAGACAAAATGCTAAGAGAGAAAATAAATAGCTTGCGGAGAGGAGGAGCCAGGTTTTAGGAACCACGGCCAGGATCTGAAAGCAGTGAACCAGACAGTCGGTAGAGCGTGGATATGCTGCGGCCTATGCAGAGAGAGAGAGTCACCGTGAGCAGGTGTGGGTGTATCTGCTGTCAGCAACATCTGATCGTCATGTGACAGCCAGGAGGTCACGCTCATCACCTGCATCCCAAATCTAGCTGAACTGAAGCGCGGAGCGATGCGGGTTCGAGCACGGTGCCTTAAAACCAAATTCTGCAAAGGCCTACTGCAGGATCCCCACGCCATTTCTCTTGAGCGGGATATGGCTGGGATTGGTGAGCGAGCACTAGCCCATCCTCTTAACACCCAAGAGCACTGCATGCAGACACCATTGCCTTTTTCATCCAAGCCCTGTAAGGAGACACTTACAACCATTTGTTTCTACATTGATGGAATGTTGCATTCACCAAACGTGGCAAGTCATATTGGGCCCATTTAAAAGAACTAGCTGAAGACTGAGGACTTCAACCTCAAAGGACTATTATATATCCCGCCCCCCACCACCCACACACACACACACACACACACACACACACACACACACACCCAGACACACACACAAAGGACAGGAACCTTTGATGCCTATCTAGGCCTGTAACAACCAGGAACTCTCTTTATTGGAGACCAAGGTCAAAGACTCAAGAAGTTACCTTATTTAAATTACATTTATTGTTTGTGTTGTTACTGGGGCTGTGGTGGCAGGTGGCTAAAAGGAGTACCTGACCTGAACTTGGTCATTCTTCTACCCTTTTTAGGCCTGCTGTCATAGACCCTGAGTTCGTTGAACTCCACTGGTTACATACCACTAAGGGATTTCAGTTAACTATGCGTTTATCTGTGCTTAGCAAAGGGTAACACTAACCGTACCTTTTTACCTGTTGCATGTTTCTTTACTGTTGACCTTATTTACTGCAAAACTTTAAAGTAGATCTATGGCTCAATTTTTTTTTTTTTTTTCATTTTGGATAGAGCAAGGGAGGAATATAACCCCTGTCAGATTTTTTTTTTCGCCATCTCTTTTTCATTGCAGAGATTTCCCCTCACTTCCTATCCCAGAGCCAAACATAAATCCCTGCAAATTAAGGTAATTGCTTGGGGACCCCTAGGTCACCAGAGCTAGTGTCCCAATTGGAAGATTTTTCCTCTATTACTTTTCTGGGGACAACCCAAAATGTGGGATTCTTTTACATTCACTTTCAATGATAACAGTAAACAGGACAAACAGAGAGGGTGAACCTCCTTAACCACTTGCCGACCGCCGCAAGTATATTTACTGCGGCGGTCAGACCCTCACAGGCAAAGTGACGTAAATAAACGTCACTAGCCTGTGAGGCTCTGGGGAGCGAGCGCGCGCCGCCGCCGGCGCGCTCCCGCGCGGTCACGGACCCCCCCGCGCGTGTGACCGGCGGACCCGATGTCAGCCGCTCACTCTGCGATCGGCGGGGGAGAGGGAGAAAGTCAGGCAGCTTGTGTAAACAAGCTGCCTGTCATTCTCCCCTGTGCAGAGACACCGATCATACGGTTCTACTATGTAGGACCGTTGATCAGTGTAACTACAGCTCAACAGACAGCCAATCACAGTTAGAAGCACGCCCCTAGGGACACACACAACCCCTCCCTCTCAAATAAAGTTAACCCCTTCACTGCCAGTGTATTTTTACAGTAACAGTGCATATATATAGCACTGCTTACTGTAGAAATGTCACTGGTAACCCCAAAAGTGTAAAAAATGTCAGTCAAGGGTCCGATCTGTCCGCCGCAATGTCGCAGTACCGCAAAAAAAATCGCAGATCGCCGCCATAAAAAAAAAAACACCAAAAATGACAAAAATCTTTCCCTTTGTTAGTAAACGCAATAACTTTTGCGCAAACCAATCAAAATACGCTTTTTGCGATTTTTTTTACCAAACATAGGTAGCATAAAACAAATTGTCCGAAAATGTTAAAAAATTTAGATTTTTACTTTTTTTGGGGGGGGAATTTCATGTAAAAAAATGTGAAAAATATTGTTATTTTTACAAAATTTACGCTCTTTTTTTGTTTATAGCTCGTGATCAAAAAAATAGCACAGGTGATCAAATACCACCAAAAGAAAGCTCTGTTTCTGGGAAAAAAAGGACGTCAAATTAGTTTAGGTACAGCGTCGCACGACCGCGCAATTGTCCGTTAAAGTCACGCAGTGCCGAATCGCAAAATACCCCCTGGTCGTTTAGCAGCCAAATCCTCCGGGGCTTAAGTGGTTAACAGGAGCACAGACAGCAATAAAAACTGACCGATGTTCTATACCCTCTCCACTCTATCCTAAACTAAAAAAAAAAAAGTTTTGCCTTTAGTTGTACTTTAAGTAAACAAATCCAACTGGTTTACTGGGAATTATTGTGTGTCTGCATTCAAGTTTCTTTGCCTACAGAAAAATGTTTGAATCCAGAATGTCAGAGGTGTCTGAAGACTTGCAAGGTCAGGGCAACCATTGGGGTGCAGCATCTTTAAGCTGCCCTTACGGAGGTAGCACTACATATGTGCATATCAAACATTCCATTCAAGGTGTTCCCAGATTGCAGGGGAGCCTTTTTGGAATGTTTGATCAATGCATGTCCTTAATTTTGTAAAGGATGATGTTGTTGTTGGTCATCTTTGCCATTTTCCTGAAGGCTAAACCAGAGGGACTTTAAAGTGTCCCCAGTTTTTTTTGTTATTCTTATGTTTTCATGCTCTAGCAATATCAGTAACTTTAATGTATGTACACACAGTTAGCTCCCTGGTAAGGGCTCTCTTCTCCCTCCTGCAAAAATGCTGTTAGACTGATGCAGAGACCACAACGTACAGGGGTATACAATGTACGGTTAACAGCAAACACACACACACATCATAGGTTGAACTGGATGGACTGATGTCTTTTTTCGACCTCACAAATTATGTAACTATGTAACTATGTAAGAACCACCATCTTGTTTATGTTATCATCAGCTCCCTATAGTCACTCCAATGATGCTCTTAATTAATCTCTTGCATGCGTGGTATTTCACAAGCTGGCTGTGTGCTGCTGGTGCTGATAGTAGCTCACCATGACAACTGTGAAGATATACAATACTCCCGTAGTGTTGGATTATTATATTAATTTATAACTGGCTATAACTGAATGATCCTTGGCACCACATCCAAAAAATAAATGAATGAAAACAATTCAAAGTCGATAGTATATGGGATATTCACAGTGCCTTTATATCCAACCTTCAGGAAGAAAATAACCAACAAAACCCACATAAAGTTCAATAAATGTCCATTATTTTATTCAATAACACATTTGTTAAAAAGGAACATAGCCCTAGTTAAAACACATAATAGAATTACAATGTCTAAGATCAGCACCCTGTGTACCCTCCTCATAATGAATCATATTATACACTGTATATTGTCATATAAAGAACCATAACTGTAAATAGATGAACATAGCAAAGATTGAGGTAAGGGTGCCGTCCCGTGTTCCAGACATTGTAATTCTATTAGGTGTCTTAAGTAGGACTATGTTCCCTTTTTTAACAAATGTGTTATTAAATACAATTATGGACTTTTATTGAAGTTTGTGTGGAGGTTGGATTTAAAGGCACAAGTGAAAATCCCGTATACTTTTGACGTTATTTTGTTTTCAAGTGTTGTATTCTTATTGTAGCAATATTTCCAGGCATTGGGCCGGATGTGGGTCTGCCATTGTTACCGGTAACACTTCCAACACATTTAAGTTGTGAACCCAGGTGTGAGAACTGAGACAATGACCATTCCGGCATCTTTGGTTTGTTTTTTTTATTGTATATTGGGCATGGGAGAAGGGAACGAGTGGGATACTCCTCTGGCTCAACTAGGTTTAACTGTACAGAAAAGATGTGCCCATTGGCACTGTCTTAATGCCAGCTGAATGCCAGCCAACGCTTCCTGGCGTTTGAAGATACTTAATCTGCTCAAAAGTGCTAGAACTTTAACACGTTTTAACTCAGGAGACTTTAACACGTTTGTTAACTCAGGAGATCCAGGACTGTAGTATATTTGAATCCTGACGCTCTATTTAGTTCTGAAGTCCAGTGAACAACTCCCTCCAGCCCTTCACTGACTGAGGTAGCTCCTTGTAACTGCTTGTGCTTGCTGCAACTCTTAACGCTGTACACTTTACACTTTAACTCTTCAGGGCCCAACTGCTGGCGCCCACTTTACACTTCAAGGTCCTCTGACTAGGCACCCCCTCTAACACTTCCGGGTCCTCTGACTAGGCACCCCCTTTACACTAGCTGGCTTCTGGATCCCTTGAACCTTTGCTGGAGTGGTCCCCTCTACACTAGGCACACCCCCAGAGGCTGTTCACAGTACTCACGAGCTTGGAAGGCTTTCCTGGAACTGGACACCTCTTGCTCCACTGGTCTTTAGCACACTGAATCCCTTCTGCAACTCAGCTCAGCTCTCTCTTTGTACCCTCAGACAAGCCGCCCGAGACACTTAATTCTTCTGACAGGAGGAGAGACAGCCGTACTCTCCCTCCTGGGACTCTGCTTCCCACCAAAGACTCTGCATCATGTGCTCCCCTCAAACTTATACCCACTCCCAGAATCCTCTGTGGCAGAATCTGCCTTCTGGGGTAGATACAAACCTGAATGGGCCACTGATTGGGTTTCATCCACTGCCCAATGAGAATCCTCTCACAGAGCCAGTGGGGAGACTCCCCTCTCTGTAACCACACCTAGGAGACATGACAGCCTAGCTGAAATCATGGCCCCACTGTTAGGCAGCCAACGCCCACTATACTTTACCTAGCACCTACCTGTAGGGTGCTACATCATTAAATTTGAGTGGCTTCTAACTGTATAAAGATGAAGTGGAATTTTTAACAAATGGGCAAATTTGTAAGTTTTTAGGTGAGGTCAGGCCATGAGGGATAGGGATATCTGGATAGAAAAACTAGCTGAACTCAATTACAAATCAGCTATATCCACTAATACTTTAATAATTTTGTTACAATTTTAATTTTATTATTTTATTATTTATAGAGATAACTGATTTTACCCTATAGCAGGACAGTCCTTATTTACTGGTTGGAGGGCTTCCCTTACACATCTGGTGCAAACATTCGTGGAATGGATTGCAGGGGATGACACAGGTGCCAAAGTCCAGTCTATGGAAGCTCATTTCTGGTAAATGTGTGAGGTTACATAGTTACATAGTGAGGTTGAAAAAAGAGTCTATCTAGTTCAACCAATAAAAAAAAAAAAAAAAAAAAAAATCATACAACCCCATATATACACAATCCTATGCCCACAGTTTATCCAGAGGAAGGTGAAAAACCCCAGCAAAGCATGATTCAATTTGCTACAGCAGGGGAAAAAATTCCTTCCTGATCCCCTGAGAGGCAAATGGATATTCCTTGGATCAACTTTGTCTATAAATGTTAGTACCCAGTTATATTACGTACATTTAGGAAAGAATCCAGGCCTTTTTTTTAAAGCAATCTACTAAGCTGGCCAGAACTAGCTATTGATGGAGTCTATTCCACATTTTCACAGCTCTTACTGTGAAGAAACCTTTTCGTATTTGGAGATGAAATCTTTTTTTCTCTAGACATAAAGAGTGCCCTCTTGTCCTCTGTGATGGCCTTAAAGTGAATATATAACTCAACACCAAGTTCACCATATGGACCACTTATGTTTTTGTATATTTTGATCATATCTCCCCTTAATCTCTTCTCAAGAGATAATTAATTATGTTCCTCTACTCCATCCTCATAGCTGAGTTCCTCCATGTCTCTTATCAGTTTGGTTGCCCTTCTCTGAACTTTCTCCAGTTCCCTGATATCCTTTTCGAGAACTGGTGCCTAAAAACTGAACTGCATATTCTAGATGAGGTCTTACTAATGATTTGTACGGGGGCAAAATGATATGATATCTCTCTCTCTCTCTGTATCCATACCCCTCCTAATACAAGAAAGGACTTTGCTTGCCTTGGAAACAGCAGCTTGGCATTGCATGCTATTATTAAGCTTATGATCTACCAAAACTCCCAGATCCTTCTCCTCTTTGGATTCCTCCAGTTGTACTACCCCTAGTATGTATGATGCCTGCATATTCTTAGCCCCCAAGTGCATAACTTTACATTTATCAACATTAAACCTCATGTGCCATACAGTTGACCAAATAAACAGTGCATTGAGGTTTGCTTGTAAGTTGGAGACATCCTGTAAAGACGTTATTTCACTCCAAAGCTTGGTGTCATCTACAAAGACTGACATGGGGTGCATGTGAAAGATCACAAAGGAGCAGAGTTGCAGGGGAAGTCATGAAAGGCTGAACGGGTGGTCTGAGTTGTAGTTCAGCACACAAGAAGGCAGACAGCAGACTAGGCAGAGGGCAGAGTTATGATCAAAACACTGGATGAGGTCACATCAGGTAGTCAGCAGAGGCAGAAACATGACCAAGAGGCCAGGGCCAAGATAATACTGTGAAGTCAGCAGAGGCAGAATTGTAGTCAAGGGGTAGGCTGAGGTCACATTGGGAAGTCAGCAGGGATGAGTTGTGGTCAGGAACTTGCTGAGTCAGCAATAGGCAAGAAAACAAAGGCAAGGTGAGGATCAAAACAGGCAGTCAGAGCAGAAATAAGTCCAGAGGCAGGCCAAGTCAGAAACAGCTAAGCAAATCACAGGAACGTGTGCAGATTTGGGTAGCAGGGTAACTGCTGAAGACAATCCATCAACTCTGTTCTTTAAATAGACTGGTTCACAGACTGGGGTTAGGCATGCATGCCCATGTGTCTGCATGCACACGTTTGCGCCATGTGTTTGCGTCAATTAGTGTTCTTATGTACTGTAAATATATCACTTCTATGTAACTTTGTGCATGAATTTCAACTAAATACTTCAATCATTATTTTTGTTAGCTGTCAAACTATATTTATTATAAGTGTTACAACGCTCAAAGTAGAAGTATGGGCAAAGCCTTTTTGGCCATACTTCTATGGATCACAGGAGTGCAGGGCTAAAGCACGCTGTTGGCTGACATCACTCAGCCAGTCGGGATCCACCCACATGCCTGGACTGGCACCCGGATGAGCTAGCCCCTCCTGCCCCCTCCACAGCTGACACTTTATAAGCAGTTACGGCAAACAGTTTTCTCCTTCCTGGTTTTTTTAACCTAATAAAAGATGCCCATTGCAAGCACCCCAGTAAGCAGTCAATTGTTTATGTAGCACCCTCCTAGGTAGGTGCTAGGATCAGGGGTGTCCAAACTATGGCCCTACATCTGTTCAGGAACTACAATTCCCATCATGCCTAGTTATGTCTGTGAATGTCAGAGTTTTACAATGCCTCATGGGACGTGTAGTTCCGCAACAGCTGGAGGGCCGTAGTTTGGACACCCCCGTGCTAGGTAAACACATTTAATGCTCCTTCTGCTTATCAGGGGAGCCTGATTTGTTAGGTTGCCTGTTGCATGTCTCCAGGTGTGATTCACTGGGTCTGAGGGAGTGTCCCAACTGTATCCAATGAGGGAGCTTGTTGGAAAGTGGAGGAAACCCAGCTAGTGACACATCAGGTTTTATGGCAGTCCCAGTGGGAGGGCACCACCGCAGTGCATCCTGGGATTGACCATAAATACTATAAATAATGGTGGGAGGCAGAGTCCCAGGAGGAGGCAGATGGCTGTCTCTCCTCCTGCTGTGTGTGTGAGGAAGGTGGACTTAGGCGGTCGGCCTAGTGAACCAGGTGTGGAGCTGAGCTGCAGAAGATCCAGTGGAGCTGACAGTGGAGCTGACAGTGGAACTGCTGGCAGAGTCTCTCGGGGAAAACAGTGTCCATAAGTACCAGGAGATTTGGCAAAGGGTTTACCCAGGAAGGGGGACCACTCCAGTGAAGTAAGGGGATCAAGGAGCTAGCTCACACAGAGAGTGCTACAGTAAAGGGGGTGCTGAGTAAAGAGAACCCTGAAGAATAGGGACAAAGGGGGTGCCAGGAAGGGCCCTGAAGAATGTTCTACAGTACAGTGCAGCTTTTCTACTACAGTTCTTTAACATCTACCTTACCGCTAGTGACAAGGTGAAGCAGCGGCCTTGCCGCACTCAGCAATATTTAGTCATCCCAGCAAAAGTGTGCATATTTTGTTCAAGTTGGAGTATCCCACTCATTCCCTTCTCCTATCCAAGTTCTCAATAAAACCACAAAAACCAAAACTCCTAGACTGTTTCCTGACTGAGCCAAAGCACTTTGAAAATGCTGAACTGTTATGTTGTTGCTAAGGGTAACCCAGGGGAACCTGTAACCAGCAGCTCCCAAGGGAGTAGTGCTGCATATATTTCATCCCTGTAAACTAAACTAATACACCTGGAAGTAAGCTTGTTCTTTATAAAGAAAAAAGCCTAAAAAAGAAAACGAATGCAGTCATCACATCTAAGACACGATAAGCTGCAATATAATAAATGTTTGCTTTTGAGTTTAATACCACTTTAATGGCATAACATTATAACATTAATGGCACAACATATAAAAACTAGTCTTGATCCATTTTTCTGCTTGCACTATAGACAATTTTATTCCTGTACATGAAGACAGCAGCCGGTAAGGCAAATGAAAGGTCTTTGACCTCCATTCCACCTTCCACCTTTAATGTTTTGTATCTGCTCTTTCTGATATAAAAGGACACTTACATGGTGGAATTGCAGGTCATGCAATTAGCAAGGAAGGACTTTTCTGCTCATCTATATTCATAAATTAGCAGACTACCTGCAGAAAAATCCACTGACTTATTTTTCCTGTTGTCTGCAAGAAAAATGAAAGAATATTTCTTATTTTAGATATGCCTGATGAAATGAAGTATGATACTGTACTTAACCACTTAAGCCCCGGAGGATTTGGCTGCTAAACGACCAGAGGGCATTTTGCGATTCGGCACTGCGTGACTTTAACGGACAATTGCGCGGTCGTGCGACGCTGTACCGAAACGAATTTGGCGTCCTTTTTTTCCCACAAACAGAGCTTTCTTTTGGTGGTATTTGATCACCTGTGCGATTTTTTGATCACGCGCTATAAACAAAAAAAGAGCGTAAATTTTGCAAAAATAGCAATATTTTTCCCTTTTTTTTATATGAAATTCCCCCAAAAAAAAATGTAAAAATCAAAATTTTTTAATATTTTCGGCCAATTTGTTTTATGCTACCTATGTTTGGTAAAAAAAATCGCAAAAAGCGTATTTTGATTGGTTTGCGCAAAAGTTATTGCGTTTACTAACAAAGGGAAAGATTTTTGTCATTTTTGTTGTTTTTTTTTTTAACGCGTAATGGCGGCGATCTGCGATTTTTTTTGCGGTACTGCGACATTGCGGCGGACAGATCGGACCCTTGACTGACATTTTTGACACTTTTGGGGTTACCAGTGACATTTCTACAGTAATCAGTGCTATACATATGCACTGTTACTGTAAAAATGCACTGGTAGTGAAGGGGTTAACTTTATTTGAGAGGGAGGGGCTGTGTGTGTCCCTAGGGGCGTGATTCTAACTGTGATTGGCTGTGGCTTCAACTGTATGCAGAGTGATCAATGGATCTACATAGTAGATCCATGTGATCAGCTCTCATACAGAGAGGAGAATGACAGGCAGCTTGTTTACACAAGCTGCCTGACTATCTCCCTCTCCCCCGCCGATCGCAGAGTGGCCGGCGGCGATCGGGTCCGCCGGTCACGCGCGCGGGGGGGTCCGTGACCACGCGGGAGCGGGAGCGCGCCTCCGGCGGCGCGCGCTCGCTCCCTAAACCCTCACAGGCGAGCGACGTAGACCTACGTCACTTTGCCTGTGAGGGGCTGACCGCCGCCGTAGATAGTCGTGCGGCGGTCGGCAAGTGGTTAAAGTGACATAAAACTCTGTTTCAGAAAAAAAAAAAAATATTTTCAATTATGTATTCGTAACCACTTCAGCTCCGAAAGGTTTTACCCCTTAATGACCAGGCCATTTTTTGAGATTCGGCACTGCATTACTCTAACGAAAAATTGCGCGTTCATGTGACGCTGTACCCAAACACAATTTATGATGTCCCAATTGATGTCCTTTTTTTCCCACAAATAGAGCTTTCTTTTGGTGGTATTTGATCACCTCTGCGGTTTTTAAATTTTGCGCATTAAACAAAAAAAGAGCGACAATTTTGTGAAAAACGCAATATTTTTTACTTTCTGCTATAAAACATTCCCATTAAAAAAATTTAAAAAATCTAATTTTTTTATCAGTTTTAGGCCAATTTGTGTTCTGCTACATATTTTTTGGTAAAAAAAAAAATCCCAAAAAGGGTATTTTAATTGGTTTGCGCAAAAGTTATAGCGTTTAAAAACTACGGATAGATTTTTGGAATTTTTATTTATTTTTTCGTTTTTATTAGTAATGGCGGCGATCTGCAATTTTTAGCGGGACTGCGACATTGCAACGGACAGATCGGTCCCCTAACTGACATTTTTTACGCTTTTTGGGGACCAGTGACAATAATACAGTAATCAGTGCTAAATAATATGCACTGTTACTGTACTAATGACACTGGCAGGGAAGGGGTTAACACTGGGGGTGATCAAAGGGATTAATGTGTACCTAAATGTAACTACTAACTGTGCATGGGAAAGTTTCTGTGACAGGCACAGAGAGATCAAAGTTTCAGCTTAGCTGAAACTCCTGATCTCTCACTGCCTGTCTGACAGAAGATTCGCCTGCTTTGTTTACATAAGCTGGCGGGTCTTTTGTCAGTTTATCTGATGATCCCGGGAGGAAGGCGGCGATCGCCGCCGCTCCTCCCGCTGCCCGTCTCCCCTGCGGCCCGCCTCCCATTGTGTATAAACACAGCAGGAACGCGGCTCCAGCGGTGCGCACGTGCCGCCAAAATCTCATGCACGAAATCACGTAGTACTACGTGATTATGCGCAGCCAAGCCGCCCTGCCGCAGTAATACTACGGTGGGCGGTCGGCAAGAGGTTAAAGTGTTACTAAGCCCAGGACCCTGCATTCACAATAACTGGTCTCCCACAGTACACAGAACATGGAAATGCAATTTGTTCAGTAAATATGAACTGCTAAATATCTTTTCTCATCAGTCTTGTGACCTCTATCAGTGTCCGGCCGAATTATCATTCTCCTCTGACTCTCCTATGAGATTACATGACCCCTGACTCTCTGTCTGGACTGTGCTGATCACATGCACCAAGAAAAAAAAAAAATGAAACTCTCTAGCAATACACACCAAACTGAGCATGAGCAGAGTGCCCCCAAGGTTCTGTACTATCAGCAGATGGATTGGGGACTGTGGATGAAAGGGAGGATCAGAGAAAAAAGGATCAAACAGCCTTTTTACACAATGCAGAGGATTAACCTCTTAGGTTCCACAGTGAATATAACATGCATGCTTTACTGCTTATACAGATTGATTTTTCTGTTGTGGGTCTAGTAACGCTTTAACTCAGAAAAGTACCTTCTTTGGCTCTCAGCCTCCTCCAAATCTGACTTGCTGTTAGCAGGTGGCTATGTTTGTTTTTTTATGGTTCCATTGTATATAGGAACCCTTGCTCGCTCCTAAAAATGGACTTGGGACTAAAGACTATGGGATTTGTAGTGTGCATAGAGCGGTGCCCATTACCACAACTAACAAGTACCACTCATTTCAAACAAGCAGAGGTGAGAGGGAAAAGAGACAAAGTTTGGGAACTTATAGAGGATGTTACAAGACAAAACACAGTAAAAAAATAATTTCATTACAAAAGTCATTAAACTAAAGGCAACACTTTTTTTTTCATTTTGGAAAGAGCAGATTTTTTTGCCATCTGTGTCCCATTGCAGAGATTTGCCTTCACTTTCTTTCCCATAGCCAAACAGGAAGTGAGAGGAAATCCCTACAAATAAAGGAATTCCTTGGGGGGGCCCCCAGGTCACCAGAACTACTGTCCCCTTAGGAAGATTTCCCCTCTATTACTTTTCTGGGGACAACCCAAAATTTGGTATTTTCTTTACTTTAACTTTCAATAATATTGTTAAACATGACAAATAAAGAAGGCAAATCTTCTCTAACAGGGGCACCGGCAGCAATGAAGATGTCAGGGGTTCTAATTCCTCTTCACTCTATACAAAACGAAAAAAAAGTTTTGCCTTTAGTTACACTTTAATGCAACTACAGAGGAATTAAAGGGCTTCCTTTTCTTTTTTTTGTTTGACATGCAAAGTAAAGGCATAATGTGCTAGTATGCTTCGCATACTAGCACAATATGTGAAACTTACCTGCAAATGAAGCCCTCATTTTCATGGCTAGAGGCTCCATCCATCTTCACCCGTCTTCCTTCCGGGTCCACGGACTCTGGCTGTGTGACTGGTCGGTGGAAGCCATGTAACAACACTCCCGCGCACGGCACAGGGCTCTGAAGAAACAACACAAGTGGCTATTTCCTCAGAGCGCACTCGCCAATGACGTCATTGGCTGCATGTACAGTAAATATCTCCTAAACAGTGCATGCAATACCTATAGGTAAGCCTGGAAGTTTAATTCCACTTTAAGTGGTGGATGTGTATGGATTGTATGTAGAATTTATGGGATGTTTGTCGAATAAGGATATTGTTTAGGGTCAGTTTAAAGTGGTTGTAAAACTTCACATACAACCAGTGAAATGACTAGCCTCAGGTGATACACAGGGAGGAAACAAATTCTCCTTCATAAGTTGTACATGTTTATTTGCAGCACTCTCCTCTCAACAGCCTTCAACAATACACAGCTCAAAGGTTATTTTTAAATTCTACCAGGCAGGGGGCGGGGATCTATTGTCACACACTTCATAGCATAGAGGAGAGGAGACCTGAGTGTAATCTGAGACCTGAGTGGAGGGAAAGGACGTCCCTCTCTACACAGTCTCATAGGTAAACATGCAAAACTGAGGCTGTCAATCACAGGCTGTGTACTGAAGAGGGGGCAGAGCTGTCTCCCGAGATTCTGTTGTGTATGGATAACCTGTTGGAAGTCACTAATACAGATAGCAGAGGGAAGAGAGAGAGGACAGAAATAACACTGAGTACTTTGGTCTGAGGCAAGTACACAACTATAGAGGGACATGCTCTGTTCATTTTTCATTTCAGAGGTTTACAACCACTTTAAAGTCAAATTCCCTGTAAAACCTAACTACTCATAAAATGCTCTCTCCCCCTTGTAACACCTATTCTGATTAACCTATGTAAGAAATATCTATATACTTACCTATTTTCAGCCCACTCTGGTATGATCATGTGATCTCCCCTGTGTTAGCTGCAGGGGAGTGGAGAGAGCACTCAACAATGGCTTGCAATACCTGAGAGCAGTGACGTCATCCATAGACACCTATACCCATCTGTTGTTGGGACTCCCTTCCCCCCAAAAGTTAAATTATCTTCCTGCAGAGGTCAGAATCACATGTTTGTGTGATAACTCAGATCCTTCACATCACAGCCCCTGACATTTATATCACAGCCCCCTTCTTACATCAGTGTCCTCAGTCCCCCCCCTCACATCACAGTTTCCCCCTTTATGTCACAGTTCCCCCCACATTTACATCACAGTCCCCTCCCCTTCAGTCACAGTTCCCCCCTTTACATCAGTGTCTCCTATCCCCTTAACCCAATCCCTTCACAGCAGAGTCTTCAGTCCACCTTCATAGCACTGCCCTCACCTCCCTCCTCCGTTCATAGCACTGTCCTCCCCCCTCAGAGCACTGGCCCCCCCTCAGTGCACTGTCCTCACCCTTCCTCTTCAAAGCACTGTTCCTGCTCCCCCATCCACACCCCCCCCCAGTCACCTTACCCCTTCAGAGCATTGTCCTCACCCCCCCCCCCCCAATCAGAGCACTGTTTTTACTCCCCTGTTCACTTACCCCTATTAAGAGCACTGCCCCCCCCTCCCATGCAGAGCACTATCCTTACCCTCCTATTCACCTCACCCCTTTCAGAGCACTGTCCTCTCCCCCCTCATTCAGAGCACTCTCTTCACTCTCTTATTCGCCCCTCCCCTCCACTTAGAGCACTGTTCCCCCCCCCCCCCCCATATATATACCTCTCCTCTTTAGAGCACTGTATTCACCCCCCTATTCACCCCTTCCACCCATTCATAACACTGACCTCCCCCATTCAGAGCACTGTACTACCACCCCCCCCCCCACACACACACATTTAGAGCACTATCCTCACCCCCCCCCTCCTTCCCTTTCAAAGCTGATTGTTTAGTCTTATTTTCACTCTTACTTACAGTCCTACTTTACACAGGGCAGGTCTGGATGGAGGGTGGAAGCTGCCCAACTTTTCTTGTTAACGTGCTGGTGATTGTTTGCTAGGACCACCTAGCATCCTAGCAACCAATCACCCCCCTTACTCATAGCTCTTGCAATCTATTCAGACCAGCCACCTCTCATGTCCTCTGCACTTCTGTGAGGATGATAGACTGGCATGTGGGGGAAGTATACAGAAGCGGGATCTACAGGGCAGCCAGGCTAAAGAGAGCAATAGACCGGGCTCCTAAGTGGTGGGGCAGTGGCAGTCCAGATAGGACTGTGACTTGGTCTGGATCCAGACCGCGGTCCGCCATATAGTTATGCCTGGTCTAAAGCAATGATACTATCTTGGTACCCTAATATCTCTTTTTCATTTTAATGATGAATTGGCAGTTTTAAAGGTCAAAATAAAATAATAAATTATAAATACAGTAGGTATCTATAATTATAGAATACTTAGCACTATCTTCTCATGAGATGTTAAAAGGCTAAGTTCATCTTTTCCAGAAAATAGCCTGTGCAATCAAGGGGACCTAATAGATATTAAAAAAAAAAAAAAAACAGCCCAGCTTTGTAAAATGTTCAATATTGGTATTGTCATAATTGTAGGCCATGTGGGCCACCTGAATGTCTGGCTGAAAAACTCCCAGTTAGCAACCCCCACATCCTGCCTTGTTGCTATGATGTGAAAAAAACATTGGATGGTGACTCCCACCATTACAAAAGTGAAAACTAACAGTTTTTGCATCCTAGCAACAAGGCAGGATATGGCTGTTGCTAAGTGATCATTTTTCAGTTAGGCTTCCGTAGAGCCACATGGCCTACAGGTATGGCAATTCAATGAAAGTGGAACTTTACCCATAACAATTTGATCAAAAATAATGATCTTTAGCCAGGAACATACCTTCCACATTAATAATTATGCTACCAAAATTAATGTGTGCTGTAAATTACTTTCAGCATAGCTCCTGTTTCTCCTTGCTGGAAGCTGCCATTTTGCTGAAGCCGAGAGCCCCTGAACAGCAGTACATCTTTAGGCTGTCAGCAGATCGGCTTTCAGCAGATTGGCACATTGACTAAAAACAGAGAGCAACTGAATATATGCAGAGCAGGGTGGGACAGTGTATTCCTGGATTTTGAACAGTACAGGCACTTATTTTTACTGTTTTACATATCTATATCTGCAAATGGGGCCTGAAGTTATCCGGCAGTATTTCTTACTAAAGTTCCAATTTAATATACTTTTACTAAGTTTTTTAAATATATTTTTAATATCTGGAGCCTTTTGAGTTCTTAGGCTATTTTCTGGAAAAGAAGAATTTAGCATTTAATTGTATTGCACGTATTTAAATAGTTTAAAAAATCTCTTGTGTAAGAAGCTACATTATTATGAATTGCTTTACACCATCTTTTATCTGAAAAGGCACAGTTGCAATAAACTGGATCTGTTGAATGTCAAATGCGAAAACTGGTATAACTATTCTAATTCTGAATTGATGTCAGCTGTTTTCAGTACACAAACACTAGTAGAGCAAACAGTGGTGTGGGTCCCCCATCATCTATTAAATTTGTAACCTGCCAGCCAACAGAATGGTGGCTACCAACACCCACTCAGGGGAACTGAAAATTTGAAGTGTGTCTATGAGGGTATAAAGAGTAAATATGAAATACAAAATGGTACCAATGTCCCTATACTATGATAAATATTGACTTTGCTCTGGTTATCCAGAGCAGCCGCTGTAGTGGCAAGAGCAAGGGAGGGCTTGAGAATAAAGGTGGAACTTTAAAGGTACCGAATAATAATCAGTGCTCATCAAGAAAATATAAAATCAATAGATTTTTATTAAATATAGATATAAAACCAACAAGAAAAGAAAAAAGAAAAAACATATAGATATACTAATTGAAGATGTTTATAAATGTATATAGACCATGAACATATTATGTCACAGGTAACTCTAAATGACTTGGCCGGATGGTACACCGGCTATTATCCACAAAACAGCGCCCAACATGTTTCGCCGTCGCTTCCTCAGGGGCTTATAGCTGCAGCAGACATGGTCATAGAGGTACTACATTAAGCATTTCATAAGTGTCAAAGGCTTTTATTGATAATGACATTAAGTTTATGCAAAGAGTCAATATTTGCAGTATTGACCCTTCTTTTTTAAGTACTCTGTAATTCACCCTGGCATGCTGGCAATCAACTTCTGGGCCACATCCTGACCGATGGCAGCCCATTCTTGCATAGTCAATGCTTGGAGTTTGTCAGAATTTGTGATTTTTTTTGTTCACCCGCCTCTTGAGGATTAACCACAAGTTCTCAATGGGATTAAGGTCTGGGGAGTTTCCTGAATAATGACACAAAATGTTAAAGTTTTGTTCCTCAAGCTACTTAGTTATCACTTTTGCCTTATGGCAAGGTGCTCCATCATGCTGGCAAAGGAATTGTTAGTCACCAAACTGTTTTTGGAAGGCTGGGAGAAGTTGCTCTTGGAGGATGTTTTTGTACCATTCTTTATTCATGGCTGTGTTCGTAATCAAAATTGGGAGTGAACCCACTCCCTTTGCTGAGAAACAACCCCACACATGAATGGTCTCAGGATGCTTTTCTGTTGGCATGACACAGGACTGATGGTGGCACTCACCTTTTCTTCTCCGAACAAGTTTTTTTCCGGATCCCCCAAACAATCAGAGAGGGGATTCAACAGAGAAAATGATTTTACCCCAGTCCTCAGCAATCTCTGTACCTTTTGCAGAATATCAGTCTATCCCTGATGTTTTTCCTGAAGAGAAATGGCTTCTTTGCTGCCTTTCTTGACACCGGGCCATCCTCCAAAAGTCTTCGCCCCACTGCGCGTGCAGATGCCCTCACACCTGTCTGCTGCCATTCCTGAGCAAACTCTGCACTGGTGGTGCCCCAATCCTGCAGCTGAGGCACCCTGAGGCCTTCTTCACAAATATAGTGGAACTGTTTTTTTATTGGATTAAATTAATTTTCATGGCAGAAGGAACTTTGCAATTAATTGCAAGTCATCTGACTGCTCTTCATAACATTCTGGAGTATATGCAAATTACCATAATAAAAACTGAGGCAATAGACTTTGTGAAAATGAAAATCTGTGTCATTCTCAAAACTTTTGGCCATGGCTGTACAGACTAGACTGACGCATCTCCTGCTACCTGTCCTTGATTTAGGTTGCTTTCACTCTGATCCTTTTTTGTTAAGTTATTCAGTTAAAAAAAAAAAAGCGGAAGAAAACTGCATCCCTTTAAATCCTATGTAGCTCTTCACACCGGCCCATTTCACTTCAGTTGTGGTACAAAACATCCTGCTTGCTGCATTTTTAATGAGTGTTTGGTCCGGTAAAATAAACACACCAAAAACTGCATCTCCATTGAAATGAATAGAAACCGCATCAAAAAAGCATGAAAATGCATCAGAAAATCCAACACTCCTGTGTGAAGTTCTCAAACCCGGTTTAACAGAATTGCACGACAAGGGGAAATCACATTATATTTAATGGTGCCCTTCTAATCAACTCAGAAGAGTGAGATTTTGAAAAAATGTTCCTCATTGACTTCAGTGCAACTTCAGTCCCATAGACTTCTATGTTCTCACTGAAGTTGCATCAGCATAGATAAGCAATACTATGTGACTTTGATAGATCAGTGTTTTTTTTTTTTTTTTTTACCCTCACCTCTCCTCCTTAGTCAACCTTGCTGCCTAAAGGCTAACTTCACACTGAAGACCAGTTTTGGTTCTTCCTTCGATTGATCTATTCTTCCTTTGATCAGTTGTTCTATGGAAGGACGGTTAGAATGATCATTTGAAGTAAGTATCGATTGATCGATGGAAGGATCAGTAAATGGAAGGAAGGATTAATTGAGCAAAGAAAGGATCAATTGCCTGAAGGAAGGGTTGATCGATCTTCGATTGATCTTTCCTTTGGTTGATAGATCCTTCCTTCCATTATTCACTCAAATCTTACTTCAAATGATCATTCTATCCTTGTGGTGGAGTTTAACCCAAGCATCAGAATGGGGAAGAAAGGGAATTTAAGTGACTTTGAACGTGACATGGTTGTTGGTGCCAGACGGACTGGTATGAGTATTTCGAAAACTGCTGATCTACTGGGATTTTGACACACACCCATCTCTAGGGTTTACAGAGAATGGTCCAAAAAAGAGAAAATATCGAGTGAGCGGCAGTTTTGTGGATGAAAATGCCTTGTTGATGTCAGAGGAGCATGGGCAGACTGGTTTGAAATGATAGAAAGGAAACAGTAACTCAAATAACCACTCCTAACAACCAAGGTATGCAGAATATTATCTCTGAATGGACAACACACTGAACCTTGAAGCAGATGGGCTATAGCAGCAGAAGACCACATCGGGGGCCACTCCTGTCAGCCCAGAACAGGAAACTGAGGCTACAGTTTGCACAAGCTCACCAAAATTGGACAATAGAAGATTGGAAAAACATTGCCTGGTCTGATGAGTCTCGATATCAGCTGTGACATTTAGATGGTAGGGTCAGATTATGGCGTAAACAACATGAAAGCATAGATCCATCCTGCCTTGTATCAACGGTTCAGGCTGGTGGTGGTGGGGTAATGATGTGGGGTATATCTTCTTTGGGCCTCTTAGTACAAATTGAGCATAGTTTATACGCCACGACCTACGTGATTATTGCTGCTGACCATGACCTTCTCTTTATGATCTTCTGATGGCTACATATCCAGCAGGATAATGCACCATGTCACAAAGCTTAAATCATCTCAAACTTGTTTCTTGAACATGACAATGAGTTCACTGTTCACCAATAGCCTCCACAGTTACCAGCTCTCAATCAAATAAAGCACCTTTGGGATATGGTGGAACTGGAAATCGGCATCATGGATGTGAAGCCGACAAATCTGCAGCAACTGCGTGATGCCATCATGTCAATATGGACCAAAATCTCTGAGGAATGTTTCCAACACCTTGTTGAGTATATGTCACGAAGAATTAAGGCAGTTCTGAAGACAAAAGGAGGTCCCACCCAGTACTAGCAAGGTGTACCTAATAAAGTGGCCAGTGAGTGTATATTAAAAGGCAAAAAGCCCCCAATAAAAACATATCAAAAATACTAGGCAGCAAATGGATCAATTGCCCAAAGAACTAGAATTAAATTATAGTTTCCTACCTGACCCCAATCTCTCCCTTTGCAGTTTGTCCGCTTTCCTTGCAACAGATTCCAATCCACTAACACTATGGCTGCACCCACCCCCAATTCCGGGAGAAGGTCATCCAGCGCCCAGAGCAAGATGCCAAACTGCACCCCCCTACCCTTAGGGTTAGGGTCAAGGCTCCTCCCCATCCCTGCAAAAAACCATTGCACCCAGGGCAACCGACCCTCCTGCCCACCCTTTGTCCCGGCCCTGCCCACCCCCACCCCCATTATAGTGAAGGGGCTGGCCTAACCAAAAGCCTCTTTATAAGTTTTTCTAAGCCTGCTGTTCAAAGACCACGCAGCGCATTAGGCTTTAAAAAATTCCCCTAACTGCCATCCCAAACTTTCTTTAGTAAGAAGATGCACAAAAACCTTCTAAGAAAAAAGGTAGCGTAATATGCAGCCGTGCACTCTTTCTGTATAATGGTAGACTGTGGTAGCTCTATGGAGAGATAACTGCTTTAAACTATATATATTTAGCTTTAATTTTCATGATCAGAAAAATGTGACATGCTGCTGATCAAAAGGCTTAGAATCTGTACCAAAGGACACATCATTAATGTGTGCCTAGAGCAGTGTGAATAATAAATACAACCTTGGCAACATATACAGTAGCGAAGCCCAGAGAATTATTGCATGCTACTGCCAGCCTACCATAATCAGTTCACATTTCATCCACTTTAGTCTGTCCCGGGGGCATGTCAATAAAATGTCTTAACATTTAACAGTAAATTAATATTACTTATTTGAATTTCCATTTAAATACATGAAAGTTCATTAGTAATCAGAACTACAATTTAAAAAAAGGTGCTGTTCATCAAAACGAAATATTCCTGCCTTGATTCATCTCTGGCTGTAACTTCCAGTATTTCATTATTAGTTATTTGCAAGGCAAGAGATAAAAAATAAAACAAGAGGCCGGGAAGGTTTAAACGACAAGCTAATCAAAATCTGGTAGAGTAACAAGCAGCTGCAGCCGCACCTGTCAGGTAATCAGAGCGCTGACATAAATTAGGACATTCTGCACTTTTTAAACCGATAAGCATTTTGTTATTTTATAATGAGGAGCTTGTTATTATAAGTGCGTTTATAATAGGACTCGCAGGAAGGTGCCAAATAAAATAGCCTGCGAGCCTGATGAGTCAGCCTCAGAAGTGAGGGATTAGTGTAATCTTGCCCCCGAACCACCATTCTAGCTAAACTATTTAATTTTAATATCATCAGGTAATAACTAAGTAGAGAACGGAAAATGTGCAGTATGTGTGCAGCATTTTAATGCACTTTCTTAAAGAAACAGCAGAGGGCAGTAGATCTCCACAAAATTAACTTAGTGTATTTCTTTCTTTCTATCTATCTTTTTTTCTTATATGACCCATCCAATGGCGAGTCCTGCAGAAAAAAAAAACGGTATCGTTAATGTGCTGTGTTGGCAACAAAAATGTTAAGCTTCAAGAACAAAACGATCAACGAAATTGCATGCCAAGAGGGGGTCTTTATTTTTGGTTGGCAATAAGAATCAGCAAATATCATGTAGGACCTTGACTTGTTTTACATTAACAGTGCTTAGTCATGACACCTATTTTCTGATTCTGAGTCAATGAACTGGAACAAGGGGGCACATCAAGTCTTTCTGAATTTACTTGCAGGATGCTTGTTCTCAGTCAATGGTGTAGATTTACTAAAGGCAAATAGACTGTTCACTTTAATGAAACCAAAAAAAGAAGCTGCAGGTGAGTGAATCTCTAGTTAGTCCCCACATACCCTAGAAAGGTGCTAGCCCAGTGTAACATAAGGAAATGATTCCGGACGGCTGCACTTCCTAAGGCCCCTTTCACACGGGCGATCTGATCCACCTGTCAGTTTTTCAGGCGGTCCTGATCGGATGCTCCACAGGCGGTCTGTTCTCATCCGATCTCCCCATAGAGAACAGCAGGGATCTGACAGCTCCGTCTCCACCCACAGAGCGAAGATGGAGCTGATTTCCGCCTGCTCAGCGGGGATCGGCGGATCGATCCCCCGCTGAGCAGAATGGACTCCGTCGCCGAGTGAAAGGGGCCTAAAGTCCTTTTATTTAAGCTTCATTTGACAAGTGGTTGACAAATGGAGCATGGGACAAAGATGTAGACACGTTTCCCTCAAATGTTAGCACTTAGTCAATGCCTGATGTAATGACTAAGCGCTAACATTTGTGTGAAATGCGTCTACATCTTTGTCCCCTGCTCCATCTATCAACCACTTGTGATATAAGCTTCAATAAAAGGATTTTAGGAAGTGCAGCTGTCCAGAATAATTTCCAGACTGTTCACTTTGCAGGGAAAGATGAACTTTGCAAGGGACTTTCCCCCAGAGTTAGTAAATGAAAGGAAGTTCTGCTGACATCATCCATCCATTCGTCGATGCTCGTCTGTCCGAGGGCCGTGATGTCACTCCCTCTAGGAAGTGATGTCTTGGCCCTCGGACGGATGAGCCTCTGCGAATTAAGGACCAGGGAAGCCTCATGTCAGCACACAGGTGACCCTTACCCCCAGATACAGCTGTGACTGCACCGAGAGGGACCCCCACGATGCTGATGCCCAGAACCATCTATCATTATCCAATGCTTGCTTTGATACTACTCATGTGAGTAAGAATTTTTTTTATACTGTATTAAAATGGTTAACTGCTACACTTAGAAGGGCGCTTGTGGTTTTCTCCCCTTTGTTTCACAGGCACAATAAATGATGGCCGTATTGTTGGAAATATGATTATCTCCTATTCGGGTCAACTCCATCTAGTGGCCATAATGTGGTATTTTTTTTATTTAGGTGTTTTAGAAAAATACTGCATTATGACCACTAGATGCACTGATGATCATAGGGGTTTAATCACATTGAAAAGAATATGGTGATCATTTGTTGTGACTGTGCAAATTCCTAAATTGGAATTCCACTCTAGAACTAACTAAGCTTAAAATTGCTCCCACCCACTTCTAACTCCTATACTAACTACCCTGTGGAAGGAAGTTGTGCCATTGGCCTCTGCTGCTGTCAGTCAACTACTGTGAGGAGGGAGTGGGGGGCATAGTCGAGCCAGCCCGGCTTAGGATCAAACCCGCATGAATGCCCCCATAGCAAGCGGCTTGCTATGGGGGCACTCAGAGAAGTAGAGAAGCCTAGAGTACCGACGGGAAACCCTAAAATAGGAGGGTTGGGGTCGCTCTCTGCCATACCATGGCACAGAGCAGGTAAGTATAACATGTTTGTTGTTTTTTTTTTTTTTTTTTAAATACTTTATATTCACTTTAACCACTTCTGGACCAGAAGGATTTACCCCCTTAATGACCAGGCCATTTTTTTGCGATTCGGCACTGCGTTATTTTAACTGACTGATGCGTGGTCGTTCCACGTTGTACACCAATTAAAATGATGTCCTTTTTTCCCCACAAATAGAGCTTTCTTTTGGTGGTATTTGATCATCTGAGCGATTTTATTTTTTTTGCGCTAAAAACAAAAAAAGAGCGACAATAAAAAAAAAAAATAAAAAAATCAAATTTTTTGATCATTTTAGGCCAATTTGTATTCTGCTACATATTTTTGGTAAGAGAAATCCCAATAGGTGTATATTGTTTGGTTTTCGCAAAAGTTATCGCGTCTACAAACTAGGGGAAAGATTTATGTTATTTATATTTTTATTTTTTTATCACTAGTAATGGCGGCGTTTAGCGATTTCTAGTGGGATTGTGACATTGCGGCGGATAGATCGGACGCCTAACTTACATTTTTGACACTTTTGGGGGGACCAGTGACATTACTACAGTAATCAGTGTTAAAAATGTACACTGTTACTGTACTAATGACACTGGCATGGAAGGGGTTAACACCAGGGACGATCAAAGGGTTAACTGTGTCCCTAGGGGGTGCTTTCTTACTCTGGGGGGAATGGGCTTGCTGCATGAACACAGAGACCTGTGTTTCTAAATAGGGGAAAACTTTTTTTTTTTTTTTCATATACCCTCCTTAACCTCTTGCCTACAAGCTGCCGTAGTTTTACAGGTTGGCTCTGTCCCATGAAACGACGTACCTGTATGTTGCTTCTCAGGACCGCTTGCGGGGGCACAAGTGCCCATTCACCACAGGGAAAGCTATTCAGCGCTTCCAGCCGCGATTGCCGCCTGGCTCCTGCGATAGCTCCCTGTAAACACGGCAGACCGCTGTTCTGTCAGTTATGAACACAGGGACCCTGTGTTCCTTCAATTTAGGAACATAGTTCTCTGTGTTCATGCAGCAAACCCATACCCCACACAGTTAGAGAGCACCCCCTAGGGACACATTAAACCCTGATCGACGCTGGTGTTAACCCCTTCCCTGCCAGTGTCATTAGTACAGTATTTTCAGCATATTTTTAGCACTGATTACTGTAGTAATGTCACTTGTTCCCCCCAAAAGTATCAATAAATGTCAGTTACGTGTTCGATCTGTCCGCCACAATGTCGCAGTCCAGCTAAAAATCACTGATCACCATTACTATTAAAATAATAAATAAAAATGAAATTAAGCTTTCCCCTAGTTTGTAGACGTGATACCAAAGCAATCAATATGCACTTATTGGGATTTTTATACCAAAAATATGTAGCAGAATACAAATTGGCCTAAAATTATGAAAAAAAATTTGATTTTTAAATTTTTTTTTGGGAATGTTATATAGCAACTTTTGTTGTTTATAGCCCAAAAAATAAAAATCGCACAGGTGATCAAATACCACCAAAAGAAAGCTCTATTTGTGGGGAAAAAGGACATCAATTTTATTAGGGTACAGCGTCGCACGACCATGCAATTGTCAGTTAAAGTAACGCAGTGACTTATCGCAAAAAATGGCCTGGTCATTAAGGGGGTAAATCCTTCCAGTCCAAAAGTGGTTAAAGCCTATGGGGACAAGTCGGATAGAAGTCGCCTTGAAGTAGTGCAGGAAACTTTTCTAAAGTTGGAGCGAATTCCGTAGTGCTCTCATTGATTAAAATGGGACCTGACCCTACTCGTATTGCAAGACCTTGCTCATATATCAAGTTAAAATCTATAAAACAATTGCTTGTCTTGTAAAACACTCACAGACCAAGTTACTCACAATCCAAGTGTAGCAAGGTTTCCAGGCCTGTGGCCTGATGTGGGTCTGCCATTAGAACCGGTACTCTCTCCAGCCCATGTGAGCTGCGGCCATGGGTGTAATAACTGAAGCACCGACAACTCCGGCATCTTTGTTTGTGGTTTTTATTTGATTTAAAGGGGATGGAAGATGGGAATGAGTGGGATACTGGTCACTAAATACTGTCCCCCCGCTTGGTACAGCTTGAGGTAGTATCTTGTAGAACTTTGTGTAACTGTCGCTTCACTGACACTCTCTGTACAATTCAGGGCCCAGACTGCCGGGACCCCCTTAACAACTTCAGGTTCCTCTACCTAGGCACTCCCTTTACAGCTAGCTGACACTGGATCCCAGAACCTCTTCCGGAGTGGTCCCCTCTAACACTTCAGGCAGACCCCCAAAGGGGCAATCCTTAGTACTCACGACCTGTGTAGGCTTTCCTGGGACTGGACTCCTCTCTCTCTCCGCAGGCTCTCGGCACACCGGATCCCCTCAGCTCAACTCAGCACTCTCTGGACACTCAGGCGACACCCTGAGACATCCACCTTCCTCAGACAGAAGGAGAGACAGCCGCAGTCTCTCCCTCCTGGGACTCTGCTCCCGCCAAAGACACCCTGTCACGCACTACCCCCCAAACTTATGCCCACTCCCAGAATCCTTTGCAGCCTAATCTGCCTTCTCAGGTAGTTACAAGCTGGGATGTGTCCCCTGATTGGGCTTCCCACACTGCCCTATGAGAAGTCTCTCACAGGAGCCAGTGGGGATACTTCTCCCCTCAGCAGGCACAAGTCCTGACACCCTACCTAACAAATCACAGCTCTGCTGTTAGGCAGACAAGACCCACTATATATTTTACCTAGCACCTACCTGTAGGGTGCTACACAAGGTTATACCTTACCACTTTACCGCTGAGCTCTGAGGATGGGACCGTGCCTCCCGAAACACATCAGCAGTCCTACTACAGGGACATGTACAATTCCACATAGTGGTGGACCCATTCCATGTGACTTTTGTTCTTCATATCCGTGAGTATGTTTTTGGCATTTTAATAAAGGTGTCCAAGGGTAATGCACTAGGTGCTTGCACTTCCTTTCTTTTTCATATTTACTTTACCACTATTTTATTGTCCAGGTTTCCGTATTCAGAAATACAATGTTTGTAGGGTTTTCTACTAATCTTCAGGCTTAAAATGTGCATTTTAACATGTAGGCAAAAAGTACCAAAGCGATTGCGGCAGCGAAATGGTTAATACATCAAGCTCAGATTAACTTTGAATACTCATTGTTTTGTTTCTTTATTGGAGATCAAATCATTGATCTAAAAGTTATGCACTTCCTCTATCTAGCAGCAGTTAAAACCAGCTTTTCTCCAGCTAATTGTCTACCAAGAAACAAAACAAAGAGATTGCATTTAGTTTATGTGATAATGTAAAACTTGAGCCCTGCAGGTAACTTGTAACAGCAAGCAAGATACATTAATACACAGAATGAATTAGCCAGGAAAGTAATCCAGAGTGACTAATCTTTCTGAAACCTAATTTGTTCCATCTGGTAAATAAAGATGTTTTTCTAACAACTAAGGATATATCAGGAGATTTGGGATGTTAAAAATGGCAACAGCCCCAATTTATAACTAGCTTTTAAAGTGGAAGTAAACTCTCCTATTGTTTTCAGCCAGGGAAGCTGCCATCTTGCCCTCTGTTTAATCTTCAACTGCCATCAGTGGCGGCTGGTGCATTGGAGGCACAGGGGCGCTGTCCCCCTTATCCATGCGTCCGGCCCCCTAATCTACATGCAGGGCGCTGGATACATGGAGTTCAATGGGGCTTTTTTTTAACCATGTGATTAGAGCCAGAGGCTCTAATAGGCTAAAAAAAAAAGGGTGGGCTCGGGGCCCAGAGCACCCAGTTGTGTGATAATAGTGAATGAATATTCGCTATTGTCACACGGATCCTCCTCCTGGCCAATCAAGAAGCGGGTCCTGAGACCCGTTTCCCGATTGTCCGAATAGAGAAGCCATTGGGCATTGGGCATGGAGGAGGAGGGAGGAAACGCAGAAGACTGAGTGGGAAGAAACCAAAGCCGCCACTGCCATTTGCTGCTGCTGCACATGTCCAGATGTCCAGGCAGGGTGGGTAAGCCGGGGGGGGGGGAGTCTTGCTGTGGTCCTGCTGTGGTCCTGCTGTGGTCCTGGGGGGGGGGGGGTATGGTGTGTGGCCTGGTGTGGTCCGGGGGGTATGATGCGGTCCATCTGCCGCCCCCCCGGCCCATGGAGCATCAGCTGCCACTGACTGCCATGATGCTGCACATGTGATCAGTTATGGATGACTTGACAGTTTGGTTGAGAGCAGAACCAATGTGACAGTTACATTCCTGGCACGTGTAGGGAATGTAAAAAAGATGAAGGACAGGTCATAAAATGTACCTGTCATTCATTTGTGGGGACGTAGCATGACAGTTGGTATAAAAAAAAAAAAAAAAAGATTTAATTACATGTTATTAAAGACAGTCTATTGGTTGATAAGACAGAATATATGATTGGTCATTTAACTCTATTATTGATTGGACAATGACAATGTAATATTACTGGTTACTTTTTTATTACCTGTTGTTGGTTGGTCCAAAAGTGACAGAATTTTCACCTTGAGCCGTTTGGACTCCCCTATATAAAGAGGAAATCTAACGGTTAAAATTCATTCAGCAGCGGGAGCAACAGACAATAGCTTCAGGACTTTTTGTTGTTGTTACTGACCTGCTATGGAATCCCTTCTCCAGCAGATCTTGAACCGGGCCGGGGAAGCTGATGGTGTCGAATGGATGCGGCGTTGCCTGTCCTTTTCTTCGATCCCGGAGCCGGTGGAGCCTTGCCGATCTTCTTCGGCTGTTACTGATGACGTTTCTCCTGTGTCTGTGGCGCTCCCTGCTGACGCGGGTCATGTTGGCCGAGGTCGTCCAGTCAGAAAGGCTGCCCGTGACCCCAGTGATGCATTTCCTGCCTGTCGGGACCGTGACCCCAGTGACGCATTTCCGGATCGTCAGGTCTTTGACCCCGATGACGCAGTTCCGGATCGTCATTTCCGGGCGACGGTCGCAAAGAGGCAAGATGGACGCCCGCTCCGCTCGGTGAAGCGACCGGGTCGTATTGGAGATGATGTCGCCGCTTCCTGCAGGAATTCCGGGAAAAAGGGAAGGCCCGTTCGAGGTACATGTAGTACCAATTCTCAGTCGGCCCCCTTTGCTAATATCACTCCTTCTTTCCAGGTTGTCGGTCCGGAAGTGTCAGCGGCTCGGCCTACCATCCCGGTTCCTGTCGTTCCAGTTTCCTCGTCTGACTGCTCTGCTTCAGGGATCCTGCCTGGGTGTTCTACTGATACTGTGGTCGTTAATGACGCAGTACCTGAAGGTCAGTCTCATATGCTCAGGAATTTCTTTGCCATGTTGACTGAATTTTGTTCTCAAATGTCTTCTCCTGTTGCTGTGGGTTCTACTATGCCTGTTGACAAGGTTATTGTTTCTAATGTGCCTGTCCAGGGGCCATCTGTTGCGGACCCTCTGACCGAAGTTTGGTCTGAGGCGTTGCTTCCTACAGATCGCCCTGCTTTGCATGATGTATCTACCCCCTCTGTTCCTGTTTCTTCTCCTTTGGTACCTACTGTTTGCATGAAGGAGAGTATGCCTTGTGAAATTTCGCCTTTAGGATTTCATTTACCTTCTTCGGTTAAAGAACGGATTTGGAGGGGGGAATTTGTTGATCTTTTGACTTTATTACCTCATTACAGAACTGCAGGTAAGGATGGTGAGAAGCAGTGTGAGGATAGACTTAGGAATATTCCAAAGTCTTTTAATAATTGGCTGCAGGGTTATTGTATTTTTGCGAGTGTTTTAGGTGAAAGGCGTCCTGAATTATGTTCAGGTCTTTTTCAACATCTCGACATTGTCCTGGAGGCTTACAAACATTTTCAAGGATTTGGTTGGTACAGTTATGATGAATCCTTTAGACAGAAGCTTTCTATTCATCATTCCTTAAAGTGGGGAGTAAAGGATGTGGGGTTGTGGATTAATTTGTTATTGCCACAAAGATCATCTGCCCCTTCAAGATCATCTGCCCTTTCTTCCAACTTTGGGCAATTAAGAAAGGGAGTGTGCTTTGCTTTTAATGAAGGCATGTGTTCCCGTTCTAATTGCAGATTTAGACACGAGTGTTCACATTGTGCAAATAATCACCCTATTTCTCGTTGTTTTAAAAAGAATAATCCGCCTTCTGTCCCTTCAGCTAAGGATCAGCTTTTTCAAAAGAGCGGCAACTCCGGTGAGCTGGGAAAAAATGCTTCCCTGGCTCATGGAGTACCCAGACAGTGACAAAGCTTTGATTTTGTATGAGGGTTTTAGATTTGGTTTTTATTTGCCCCCATATTCTGGTTCTGGATGTTTTGTCGTTGAAAATTTACCTTCTGTACGTGAATTCCCAGAGTTGGTTCGTGAAAAACTTTTTAAAGAAATTGATGCTGGTAGGATGGCTGGCCCTTTTTCTTCTCCCCCTTTTCCAGATTTCCGCATTTCCCCATTGGGGCTTATCCCAAAGAAGGAGGTCGGCGAGTTTCGCCTTATCCATCACTTGTCCTACCCTGACGGGCTGTCTCTTAATGATGACATTGACCCTTCTCTTTGTTCTGTATCCTATTCCACATTTGAAGATGCATTGAAGAAGATTAGGGGTGTTGGGGCCTCTGCTTTGTTAGCCAAGTCTGATGTGAAGTCTGCGTTTAGACTCTTGCCTATAAACCCTTCTGCGTTCAACTCCTTAGGAATTTTTTTTTGTGATCAGTTTTTCTACGACAAATGTTTGCCTATGGGGTGTTCGCTGCCCTGCTCTTATTTTGAGCTCTTTTCTTGTTTTATTGAATGGGTAGTATCCAGTAGGGCGTCTTCTGGTAATGTTTTACATTACCTTGATGATTTCTTGTTCATTGGGGGTGCTGATTCTCTGGATTGTCTGAGAATCTTTACTGAATTCAAAATTATTTGTTATGAGTTTGGGATCCCCTTGGCTAATGAGAAGACTGTATTCCCTACCACCAGGCTTGAATTTTTGGGTATTGAAATAGACACTGTATTGATGGAATTTCGCCTCCCAGCTGCCAAGATCTCAAAGATAAAAATTTTGTTGCAATTCATTTTGTGTAAGAAAAAAGTCCAGTTGAGGACTATTCAGTCTCTTCTGGGACTTTTAAATTTTGCCTGTCGTGTGCTGCCTATGGGCAGGGTTTTTTGTAAACGTTTGTATAGAGCCATTTCTGGTTTTTCATCCCCTTTTCATTTTGTGAGAATTTCTTCTGCTATATCTGAGGATTTGCGGATGTGGTTAAGGTTTTTGGATGACTTTAATGGATCTTCTGTTTGGCAGGATGATTTTTGTTCTGCTTCTGCTCTTAATTTATTCACAGATGCCTCTGCAGCACACGGTTTTGGGGCTTATTGGGATGGCAATTGGTCTGCTGCTTCTTGGCATCCTGATTGGATTAGTAGGGGTTTGACTTCTAGTATAGTGCTTTTGGAGTTGTTTCCTGTGCTTGTTGCATTGGAATTGTGGGGACAGCAATTTAGGAATAAGAGGATTATTTTACATTCTGACAACCAAGGAGTTGTATTTGCTGTCAACTGTTTGTCCTCTCGTTCCTTACCTGTCATTTCTCTATTACGTTTCTTAGTTTTGCAGTGTCTTCGATTGAATGTTTGGTTAAAAGCGAAGTATATCCCAGGTTTTTCGAATGATATAGCTGATTCTTTATCCCGCCTGCAGTTCCACAGGTTTCGGATGTTGGCGCCCCAGGCTGCTCCAATTGGCCTGTCTTGCCCCAGCCACTTGTGGACCCTTGTTTGACTGACGTTGCATCGGCTATTCGGAATTCATTGGCTCCTTCTACTTGGTCGTCTTATCTGTCCTCGTGGGGGTTATGGTCCTCTTTCTGGTTATCGAGAGGGAGGGCTGTACTTCCTGTGGATGAGGGGTCTGTTATGTTGTTTTTGAATGACTTATGTAGTAAAAATTTTTCTTTTGCTTATGTAAATAAAACTTTGGCTGGAATTTCATTTTTTGCACGTTTGAGTGGTTATCCATCATGTGCTAGTTATTTTTCTGTGAAAGTTGTTTTGCGTGGTTATCGTAAGGCTCATGTTGTTTCTGATAAGAGGTTTGCCATATCATTGTCCATTTTGAAAAGTCTTTGTGGTGCTACATCTTCAGTTTGTTTTTCAAATTTTGAATCTTTATTGTTTCAGGCTGCTTTTTGTGTCTGTTATTTTGGAGCCTTTAGAGTATCCGAGTTATTTGCTTCGTCTTCTACAGCATGTAATGGTTTGCTGTTTCAAGATGTATCTTTGGTTGACGGGTCCTTGAGGATTTGCTTGAGGCAATGTAAAACTGACCAATCTGGACAAGGTTTTTTGATTTCCTTGAATAAACAGGTTGATACTACCATTTGTGTTGTGTTGCTGGTGGAACAGTATTTGAAAGTTAGGCCTCTGTTTTTTGGTCAATTTTTCATTCACCAAAATGGTCTTCCTGTTACTGTCTTTCAATTTAGTGCTATTCTTAAAAAATGTTTGGCTAACTTGCATTTGGACCATTTGCCAATCACGTCTCATTCGTTTAGAATTGGGGCTGCCACTTCTGCTTCTGTTGCAGGTTTTTCCAGTGGCTCTATTCAAAATATTGGCAGGTGGAGATCAAATGCTTTCAGATCTTATGTTAGACCTAACCTTTCATTTTGAAATTGCAGGTAGTGCTAAAATTGTATGGATTATCGGGCATTCCTATATTTTTTGGGCCCACAGAAGAGCTGTTTTAAGGACTTATGGCAGTAATCTAGGATTTCCTTCTACATCAGTGAAAATATATTGGTGTGGTGTTCGTGGTCTTCTATGGACTGATATGCGTTCTATGTTTTCTGCTCTTTGCATGAAGTGGCCCGTTCCTGATATTATTATTCTACATGCAGGTGGTAATGATTTGGGGAATCGCAAGAATATTGATATTATTTTGCAAGTCAGGTCTGATTTCGTGTATTTTAATTCTATTTTTCCTTCCTGTAGGTTGGTGTTTTCAGAGATGGTTTCGCGTTTGCTTTGGTTCTCTGAGGGTAAATTGTTTTTGGAGAGAAATCGCAAACGTGTAAATCGATCCGTGGCTAAATTTATGCCCTCTGTAGGTGGACTGTCTTATAGACACTCTGACCTGGAGGGGGTATTAGGCGGTTTTTATAGAAGTGATTTGGTTCATTTTTCAGATGTGGCGAATGATATTTTTAATGTAGGCCTACAATCTTGCATTGAGTTGGCCTTAGGCCTTGTGGTGGTGCCATCCCCTTAATGGGTTTGGCGTGTGGGATGTTTAATTTTATTTTGTGGTATAGGCTGTGCTTTTTGGCTAGCCTACAGTATATATATGTATTATTTGTTTATTTTTCAGTGGTGGTTAGTTTGGGCTTTAGGGCCAAGCTATACCTTTGTTTAAATCCCACATAGTATTTTAAAAATATTTAATAAAGGCCGTGGCCGTTTGTACCAATGCAAGTCTGTAGTGTCATAATTTTATATATTTAAAGCTAATGTATGGGTTATTTTAATTATTCATTCCTTATTGAAAGAGTTCTGCTTACGGCACCAAAAAGATGAAGGACAGGTCATAAAATGTACCTGTCATTCATTTGTGGGGACGTAGCATGACAGTTGGTATAAAAAAAAAAAAGATTTAATTACATGTTATTAAAGACAGTCTATTGGTTGATAAGACAGAATATATGATTGGTCATTTAACTCTATTATTGATTGGACAATGACAATGTAATATTACTGGTTACTTTTTTATTACCTGTTGTTGGTTGGTCCAAAAGTGACAGAATTTTCACCTTGAGCCGTTTGGACTCCCCTATATAAAGAGGAAATCTAACGGTTAAAATTCATTCAGCAGCGGGAGCAACAGACAATAGCTTCAGGACTTTTTGTCCCTCCCGCCCGCCCTGTTTTTCTGTTTTTGTCACGGCTTAGTGGTTGTGGGATGTTTAATTTTATTTTGTGGTATAGGCTGTGCTTTTTGGCTAGCCTACAGTATATATATGTATTATTTGTTTATTTTTCAGTGGTGGTTAGTTTGGGCTTTAGGGCCAAGCTATACCTTTGTTTAAATCCCACATAGTATTTTAAAAATATTTAATAAAGGCCGTGGCCGTTTGTACCAATGCAAGTCTGTAGTGTCATAATTTTATATATTTAAAGCTAATGTATGGGTTATTTTAATTATTCATTCCTTATTGAAAGAGTTCTGCTTACGGCACCACTATTTTTGAAACTGTTAAGGCCCCTTTCACACTTGTGTGACTTGTCCTGCAAAGTTGCATGACAAGTCGTACTCCATGATTTCCAATGAGTCCCGTTCATATCTGTGCGACTTCATGTCGCAACTACTTCAAAGTAGTCCTTGCACTATTTTGGGCCGATTTTAATGCGTTTTGAGGTCCATAAACATAGGCATTGCTTCAAGTCCAGTCAAACTCACGGGAAAAAAAATTGCAGCAAAATCGTGGTAAAAATCGCGCTACTTTTAAGTCTCATAAGTGTGAAAGGGACCTAAATCAAAAGGTTTACTTCCGCTTTAAAGTAAAGTGCACATGGAAGGGCTTTGCAAAGAGCAAACAAAATGTATTTCCCAGCACACTTACCAGCAAGCTGGTAAAAAAGAAACAGACAAAACAAAAAACCAATGACTCTTTCTAACAACTTGTGAAAAACAGAGGTTTTACTTGCACAGCATTTGCAATCATAGGCGTACACAGGGGGTGTGCCTGAGAACACCCTAATCACTGCGTACAGTGCCGAATTCCCTCAAGTTGCCTGGGCCCACCCCATGTTGCACTCCCAGAATGGAGAGCAGGGGAAGGGGCTAGTAAATATGTCATTTACTGGCCCCTTCCTTTTCTAAATGATCACAGTGAACACACTCACTCACTGTGTTCATTCATAACTGAAACTGTGTTAACTACAGTGGGGATCGAAAGTTTGGGCACCCCAGGTAAAAATTTGTATTAATGTGCATAAAGAAGCAAAGGAAAGATGGAAAAATCTCCAAAAGGCATCAAATTACAGATTAGACATTCTTATAATATGTCAACAAAAGTTAGATTTTATTTCCATCATTGACACTTTCAAAATAACAGAAAACCAAAAAATGGTGTCTGCAAAAGTTTGTGCACCCTGCAGAGTTAATATCTTGTACTGCCCCCTTTGGCAAGTATCACAGCTTGTAAACGCTTTTTGTAGCCAGCCAAGAGTCTTTCAATTCTTGTTTGAGGTATCTTTGCCCATTCTTCCTTACAAAAGTCTTCTAGTTCTTTGAGATTTCTGGGCTGTCTGTCACGCACTGCTCTTTTAAGGTCTATCCATAGATTTTCAATTATGTTAAGGTCAGGAGATTGTGCAGGCCATGGCAAAACCTGTAGTTTACGCCTCTTGATGTAATCCCCCGTGGATTTCGAGGTGTGTTTAGGATCATTATCCATTTGTAGAAGCCATCCTCTCTTTGACTTCAGCTTTTTCACAGATGGCATCAAGTTGCTATCCAAAATTTGCTGAAATTTTATTGAATCCATTTTTCCTTCTACTCGTGAGATTTTCCCTGTGTCACTGGCTGCAATACAACCCCAAAGCATGATTGATCCACCCCCATGCTTAACAGTTGGACAGAGGTTCTTTTCATTAAATTCTGTGCCCCTTCTTCTCCAAACGTACCTTTGCTCATTCCGGCCAAAAAGTTACATTTTAACCTCATCGGTCCACAGAACTTGTTTCCAAAATGCATCAGGCTTGTCTATATGTTCATTTGCAAAGTTCAAACGCTGATTTTTGTAGTGAGGACGTAGAAGAGGTTTTCTTCTGATGACTCTTCCATGAAGACCATATTTGTACAAGTATCTCTTTATAGTGGAATAGTGTACCACAACTCCAGTGTCTGCCAGATCTTTCTGGAGGGATCGTGCAGTCAAACGTGGGTTTTGAATTGTTTTTCTCACAATCCTGCGAGCTGTTCTCTCTGATATTTTTCTTGGTCTTCCAGATCTTGCTTTAACTACCACTGTTCCTGATGACTGCCATTTCTTAATTATATTCCGAACAGAGGATATTGACACGTGAAAATTATCTGCTATCTTCTTATAGCCTTCTCCAGCTTTGTGAGCATCAACTATTTTCAGTTTCAGTTTTCTAGACAACTGCTTACAAGATCCCATGGTGCTGATTGTTGGGGCAAGGTCAGATGAGTCTGGGCATTTAAAACCTTTGAGATTGACATCACCTGATCTTCCCAGACGATGATTGAGAACAATCCATGACACTGGCAGGTCTCAGCCTTGCAAAGGGGGCAGTGCATTTTTTTGTTTTCTGTCACTTTGAAAGTGTCAGTGATGGAAATAAAATTTAACTTTTGTTGACATATTATAAGAATAAGTACAGCGCCACTAAATCGGATAACTAGCTAAAAACTTGCAGAGGTAAACCAGAGTCCATGAGTCCATGTGGAGAAAAAGTAACAGATGTGGAAAATATGGCCGTAGATCCAACACCAGTCTTGCAAAGGAAGTATCCGGCAGAAATCACACAAACAATAAAGGATGTACCCTTACCAGAAAGTTGGACCCCCTGTTAAGGAAGGTCAAACAGGCGTGCGATTACAATCACCAGAGACAAACAATGCATCCAATTCTCCTCCAGTCATCCACAGGACATCCGGATAGGACCACGGATCCAGTAGACCTCAATAGACCCCAGGTATGCATAAGGGATTACCTCCAATAACACAAATGGGGGCGCACATGGTGAAGTATGTACAAACTTTTATTATATACAATGGTAAAAAAGCTTGCCCCCATGCAGACACGCTGTTCGAGTCGCGGCCTATCAATTGATTCATGACATGCCTGTATCAAGCAGCAACATGTAGTTTTTTACCTTTGTATATAATAAAAGTTTGTACATACTTCACCATGTGCGCCCCCATTTGTGTTATTGGAGGTAATCCCTTATGCATACCTGGGGTCTATTGAGGTCTACTGGATCCGTGGTCCTATCCGGATGTCCTGTGGATGACTGGAGGAGAATTGGATGCATCGTTTGTCTCTGGTGATTGTAATCGCACGCCTGTTTGACCTTCCTTAACAGGGGGTCCAACTTTCTGGTAAGGGTACATCCTTTATTGTTTGTGTGATTTCTGCCGGATACTTCCTTTGCAAGACTGGTGTTGGATCTAAGGCCATATTTTCCACATCTGTTACTTTTTCTCCACATGGACTCATGGACTCTGGTTTACCTCTGCAAGTTTTTAGCTAGTTATCCGATTTAGTGGCGCTGTACTTCTCCTTTAATTTTCCTTGGTCTGATATACCTTGTACGAGCAGCCTTTGTAGCCTAACATCTTTGTGCGCTGCTTTCTTCCCTTTTATTTTATATCATATTATAAGAATGTCTAATCTGTAATTTGATGCCTTTTGGAGATTTTTCCATCTTTCCTTGGCTTCTTTATGCACATTAACCACTTGCCTACCGGGCACTTTCACCCCCTTCCTGCCCAGGCCAATTTTCAGCTTTCAGCGCTCTCACGCTTTGAATGACAATTGCGCGGTCATGCTACACTGTACCCATATGAAATTTTTATCTTTTTTTTTCACACAAATAGAGCTTTCTTTTGGTGGTATTTAATCATCTCTGGGTTTTTTATTTTTTACAAAAAAAAAGAAAAAAGACAGAAAGTTTTGAAAAAAAAAAAAGTTTTTCTTATTTTCGGCAAGTAAATTTTGAAAATAAATAAATACATTTTTCTCCTTCACTGATGTGCGCTGATGAGGCGTCACTGATGGGCACTGATAAGCTGAACTGATGGGCACTGATGAGGTGGCATTAATGGGCACTGATGAGGTGGCACTTATGGGCACTGATGAGGTGGCACTGATGAGGAGGTACTAATATGCCGCACTGATGAGCACTGATAGGCGGCACTGATAGACGGCACTGATGAGCACTGATAGGCGGCACTGATGAGCACTGATAGGCGGCACTGATGAACACTGATAGGTGGCACTGCTGGGAACTGAGAGGTGGCACTGCTGGGCACTGAGAGGCGGCACTGACGGGCGGCACTGATAGGCGGCACTGATGGGCACTGGCGGGTGGCACTGATGGACACTGACGGGTGGCACTGATGAGCACTGATGGGCGGCACTGATGAGCAGCACCATCAGTGCCCACACTCAGTGCCCATAGTGCTGCCAGTCAGTGCCCATCAGTGCCTAGATGAGCAGGCACTGATGGGCACTGACTGGCAGCACTATGGGCACTGATTGTGGGCACTGATGGGGGGCACTGATGGAGGGCACTGTGGGCACTGATGGTGGGCACATTGTTTTTTTTTACCTCTGTAGTAATCAGGGCACTGGTGATCAGTGCCCTGATTACATTCCACTGTGTCCCCGACGGCTTATCGGCTTATCTCCTCCTTCCTCACACTGCAGTCTCCGTGTGAGGAAGGAGTGCTGGCGATGAGAGATGATCTCATATGTTTACATATGAGATCATCTCTCATTGCATGGGCCGATCACGTGGTAAATGGCCGCTGTGATTGGCCATTTACCACGATCTGTCATGGGACACGGCCAACACAGATTTTCCCCGATGCGCGCTCGTGGGAGCGCACGGGGAGCCTGTTTTTGGGAGGCCGTTTAAAGACGGCCTCCCAAAAATGTGAGTCCGCGCTGCAGCCGTACTTCGGCTATAGCGCGGATGGCAACAAATTTTTACCTGGGGTGCCCAAACTTTCGATCCCCACTGTATGCTTATGCTTATGTTATACAGGAAGCTGCTCAGCACAGATCCCTTTCATTCACTATCCCGTGTAGCTGAGCCTGCAGAGATAGGCATGTGTGATTGAGCTTTGGGGTGCACACCCTAATCTAACAGTCTGCGCACACCTATGTTTGCAAATATATGTGGAAGCTGCACTGCCTTGTCAAATTCCTCTGCATAGTATGGTCCTAACTAATCTATGAGAGTATCCATGTTGGAGAATATGGATAAATTAAAGTGGAAGCTCCGCTTATCTGATTACCCCCCCCCCCTCCCATCCGGTGCCACCTTTTGCAACTTTCAGGGGGGAGGGGGAAACGGGGACCTGTTTTTGACAGGAAACCGTCCCCACTTCCGTGAGACCCTGCCGCGCCAAGGTCCCTCAGAAGTTCGGCCCCCTTCTTCCTTCCTCTGCCACTTGACCAGTTAGATAGTGCAGCGCACTTCGCACATGCGCAGTAGGGAGCCGGCCATGAAGCGGAAAGGCTACACTGTCGGTTTCTCTTACCACGAATGGCGGCGGCAGCACCTAAGAGCCGATTAGAAAATAGGCTGGGGGGCCGACATCGCCGGATCCCTGGACAGGTAATGGTGTTAATAATAAAAGTGTTTATATTATAGTTATATTTTTATTTATATTATATGAATATATTATTATTATACAGTATTTGTAGCTACATCCTTATAATTTTTTCCTGAGGGGGCGGAACTCCGCTTTAAGGATAGGTATGCCTGGGAGGAGCCCATTTCTCTTTAACCACTTTGGCTCTCACACCTGTTTACCGCTTATGGACCAGAGTACTTTTCAAATTTCTGCTATGAGCCTATTTATTCAGCAATAATTTTGCCATTACTTAAGAAAACAATGTAATGCATACATTGTTTTTTTAAGGACAAACAAGGCTTTCTCTTTGTGAATATTATCCTGCAACAATAATTTTTTTTTTCGCAATCCTTAGACAATTAACCAGAATAAAACTAACTGAAAGGCACTATTTCTTTTTTTTGAGCAGTGTTAGTTTAAACATAAATAGTGTTACTGCACATAAAAAAGTGTGCATTTTATCTTGTAATTTGTCCTGCTTAAAACAAATCTAAAATTTAAATTTTTGTACAAAGCATTGCAAAGTTATTTACAAATCAAAAAAAGTGTGTTTTTTCAATTTTGCATGTTTTTCAGTGTAAACATACAGTATCTCCCAAAAGTGAGTACACCCCTCACATTTTTGTAAATATTTTATTATACCTTTTCATGTGACAACACTGAAGAAATGGCACTTTGCTACAATGTAAAGTACTGAGTGTACAACTTGTATAACAGTGTAAATTTGCTGTCCCCTCAAAATAACCCAACACTCAGCCATTAATATCTAAACCGCTGGCAACAAAAGTAAGTACACCCCTAAGTGGAAATGTCCAAAGTGGGCCCAAAGTGTCAATATTTTGTGTGGTCACCATTCATTTCCAGTACTGCCTTAACCCCCTTGGGCATGGAGTTCACCAGAGCTTCACAGGTTGCCACTGGGGTCCTCTTCCACTCCTCCATGACAACATCACGGAGCTGGTGGATGTTAGAGACCTTGTGCTCCTCCACCTTTCATTTGAGAATGCCCCACCGATGCTCAATAGGGTTTAGGTCTGGAGACATGCTTGGCCAGTCATCGCCTTTACCCTCAGCTTCTTTAGCAAGGCAGTGGTCATCTTGGAGGTGTGTTTAGGGTCGTTATCATGTTGAAATACTGCCCTGCAGGCTAATCTCTGAAGAGAGAGGATCATGCTCTGCTTTAGTATGTCACAGTACATCAGGGCATTCATGGTTCCCTCAATAAATAGTAGCTCCTCAGTGCCGGCAGCACTCATGCATCCCCAGACCATGACACTCCCACCACCATGCTTGACTGTAGGCAATACACACTTGTCTTTGTACTCCTCACCTGGTTGCTGCCACACACGCTTGACACCATTTTAACCAAATATGTTTATCTTGTTCTCATCAGACCACAGGACATGGTTCCAGTAATTCATGTCCTTAGTCTGCTTGTCTTCAGCAAACTGTTTGCGGGTTTTCTTGTGCATCACCTTTAGAAGAGGCTTCATTCTGGGACGACAGCCATGCAGACCAATTTGGTGCAGTGTGCGGCGCATGGTCTGAGCACTGACAGACTGACCCCCAACCCCTTCAACCTCTGCAGCAATGCTGGCAGCACTCATACGTCTATTTCCCAAAGACAACCTCTGGATATGATGCTGAGCATGTGCACTCAACATCTTTGGTCGACCATGGCGAGGCCTGTTCTGAGTGGAACCTGTCCTGTTAATCCGCTGTAGGGTCTTGGTCACCATGCTGCAGCTCAGTTTAAGGGTCTTGGCAATCCTCTTATAGCCTAGGCCATCTTTATGTAGAGCAACAATTCTTTTTTTCAGATCCTCAGAGAGTTCTTTGCCATGAGGTGCCATGTTGAACTTCCAGTGACCAGTACAGTATGAGATAGTGAGAGTGATAACACCAAATTTAACACACCTGCTCCCCATTCACACCTGAGACCTTGTAATACTAACGAGTCACATGACATCGGGGAGGGAAAATGGCTAATTGGGCCCAATTTGGACATGTTCACTTAGGGGTATACTCATTTTTGTTGCCAGCATTTTAGACATTAATAGCTGTGTGTTGAGTTATTTTGAGGAGACAGCAAATTTACTCTGTTATACAAGCTGTAAACTCACTACTTTACATTGTAGCAAAGTGTATGTTGTCACTTTAAAAGATATAATAAAATATTTACAAAAATGTGCGGGGTGTACTAACTTTTGTGAGATACTGTATGTAAATGGTGTAAAATGATTAATACACAAAGCAAACAAAAACAGAAAAAAGTTTAACTATTAGTTAATAAAATAGAAAAAAAATCACCAGGAAAATTACAATTGAATAGAGAAGGAGTTAATAAGTGCTGATTAGAGTAAACTAAGGAGTTAATAAGACGTTCAACAGAGGAACATTTCTGCACCGGAAGGTTTTACCCCCTTAATAACCAGGCCAATTTTTGTGATACGGCACTGCGTTATTATAACTGACAATTGAGAGGTGGTGCGACGCTGTACACAAATAAAATTGATGTCCTTTTTTTCCCACAAATAGAGCTTTCTTTTGGTGGTATTTGATCACCTCTGCAGTTTTTATTTTTTGCGATATAAACAAAAAAAGCGACAATTAAAAAAAAAAAAAAAACTAATTTTTTTACTTTCTGCTATAAAACACAGCCGCTAAAAAAATTAAAAAATCTAAATTTTTCATCATTTTAGGCCAATATGTGTTCTGCTACATAATTTTGGTAAAAAAAAATCCCAATAGGTGTATATTGATTACGTCTACAAACTAGGGGATAGATTTATGGCATTTTTATTTATTTATTTATTTATTTATTTATTTATTTAGTTATGAGTAATGGCAGTGATTTTTAGTGGGACTGTGATGTTGTGTCAGACAGATTGGACACCTAACTGATCGGGGTTGGCTGTTACTGAAGACATCACGCTTGCTTAAAACATAGTGTTGCAGCACTGCTCTTACTAATATGCAAACTAGTGCAAATAATATCAATGTACAACATAATATAGTGATATACTAAACCGTGCAAAGTAGGTGGAATTTTTTGCAAAATATACCAATGTGCAAATATGACAATCCGAATAGCAGTCTATTCAGATGATTTCATAAATAATTAAATACTAAAAAGAATTGTCCATATAATCATTAAAGTGTCCATCCAGTGCAGAAAAAAGTGCTTCTGTGCTTCACTAATATCCGTACGGGGTGCTCCCCCTGTGGTTTTCTACTTACCACAAAGCGTGAGCTATGCAGGCATTTAATAAAATCCTGTAGTGGAGTCACAGTCTTTTCCGGTCACAGCTTGGGATACACACTTCTGTGGGAGAGATCCTTGGAACCGGTACTTCTTCTATTGTAAATTTCCTCATAGGGATAATAAAAAGCCATCCATGGTGAAGTACGTATGAATAAAAGGTTTATTCTTAAAGAAAATTACTTACAAACATATAAAAACTCTGGGCAGATAGAGCATGGCTCGGTGGTACGCGGCCCCCGCGGCGTGCGCTTCACCGGCCGGAAGTGACGTCAAGGTACGCTCAGCCATTGCTTGCTTAGCCGTAACTCACGGCATTCCTTTCTCATGAGCTGACAGTCTGCTGGTTTTTGATTAATTTGTGCCTGTTTACAACTCATCAAAGGTATTTCTTATATACAGTGGGTACGGAAAGTATTCAGACCCCCTTAAATTTTTCACTCTTTATTATATTGCAGCCATTTGCTAAAATCATTTAGGTTCATTCTTCTTCCTCATGAATGTACACATAGCACCCCATACTGACAGAAAAACACAGAATTGTTGACATTGATGCAGATTTATTAAAAAAGAAAAACTGAAATATCACATGGTCCTAAGTATTCAGACCCTTTGCTCAGTATTTAGTAGAAGCCCCCTTTTGATCTAATACAGCCGGGAGTCTTTTTGGGAAAGACGCAACAAGTCTTTCACACCTGGATTTGGGGATCCTCTGCCATTCCTCCTTGCAGATCCTCTCCAGTTCTGTCAGGTTGGATGGTAAACGTTGGTGGACAGCCATTTTTAGGTCTCTCCAGAGATGCTCAATTGGGTTTAAGTCAGGGTTCTGGCTGGGCCATTCAAGAACAGTCACGGAGTTGTTGTGAAGCCACTCCTTCGTTATTTTAGCTGTGTGCTTAGGGTCATTGTCTTGTTGGAAGGTAAACCTTCGGCCCAGTCTGAGGTCCAGAGCACTCTGGAGAAGGTTTTTGTCCAGGATATCCCTATACTTGGCCGCATTCATCTTTCCCTCAATTGCAACCAGTCGTCCTGTCCCTGCAGCTGAAAAACACCCCCACAGCATGATGCTGCCACCACCATGCTTCACTGTTGGGACTGTATTGGACAGGTGATGAGCAGTGCCTGGTTTTCTCCACACATACCGCTTAGAATTAAGGCCAAAAAGCTCTATTTTGGTCTCATCAGACCAGAGAATCTTATTTCTCACCATCTTGGAGTCCTTCAGGTGTTTTTTTAGCAAACTCCATGCGGGCTTTCATGTGTCTTACACTGAGGAGAGGCTTCCATCGGGCCACTTGACTGGTGGAGGGCTGCAGTGATGGTTGACTTTCTACAACTTTCTCCCATCTCCTGACTGCATCTCTGGAGCTCAGCCACAGTGATCTTTGGGTTCTTCTTTACCTCTCTCACTAAGGCTCTTCTCCCCCGATAGCTCAGTTTGGCCGGACGGCCAGCTCTAGGAAGGGTTCTGGTCGTCCCAAACGTCTTCCATTTGAGGATTATGGAGGCCACTGTGCTCTTAGGAACCTTAAGTGCAGCAGAAATCTTTTTGTAACCTTGGCCAGATCTGTGCCTTGCCACAATTCTGTCTGTGAGCTCTTCAGGCAGTTCCTTTGACCTCATGATTCTCATTTGCTCTGACATGCATTGTGATCTGGAAGGTCTTATATAGACAGGTGTGTGGCTTTCCTAATCAAGTCCAATCAGTATAATCAAACACAGCTGGACTCAAATGAAGGTGTAGAACCATCTCAAGGATGATCAGAAGAAATGGAAAGCACCTGAGTTAAATATATGAGTGTCACAGCAAAGGGTCTGAATACTTAGGACCATGTGATATTTCAGTTTTTCTTTTTTAATAAATCTGCAACAATGTCAACAATTCTGTGTTTTTCTGTCAGTATGGGGTGCTATGTGTACATTCATGAGGAAGAAGAATGAACTTAAATGATTTTAGCAAATGGCTGCAATATAACAAAGGGTGAAAAATTTAAGGGGGTCTGAATACTTTCCGTACCCACTGTATTTTAAATAAAAGGACCTAAATGTTAGCAGGCTTCACTATGCTTGTTTGTTTTTTTTTATTCCCGATCCATTTGGAGCTGCTGCTAAGCAGCCACCACCTATCTCGGATACCCGGTTATTTTGTGCTTATGACCATAATAATTCCATGTCATCCAGGTCCATGTTATCTGGTAAGAAGCGTATGCTTGGTGGTGGATTTATTCAATCAACGTTACTTATTAACTTTCACTATTAGGATTTAGCGCCGCTTTTTATTTATATTGATCATTTACAGTTGGTATCATAGTTGGTTAAAGTGGAGTTCCACCCTAATTTAATACTTACCTCCATCTTCTCGCTCCGGGTCACCTGAAAAAGAAATGGATAATCGCATATTTTTTTTTTTTTACTTACCTCGTAGCGAAGAAAATATACTTACCTTACTTCCTTCTTCCTCCTTCCTCGGCCGCGGCCCGTCGTCACTTCCTGGCTCTGCAATGATTCCTGGGAGCTGAACGTCATCGCTCCCAGGAATCATTGCGCCTGCACCGGCCCCGACGTCAGTTCCGGGTCGCGCGCGTCATCCCCTTCTAAACAGCTTCTGGGCATGCCCAGAAGCTGTGGAGGGATGACGCGCGCACCGGAAGTGACGGCGGGGCCGGCGCAGGGCATCGTGGGACCGAAGAAGGCGGAAGAAGATGCCAAAGGGGATCTCGCTGGCTTCAAGCTGCCCACATCTGAGATGGCAGCGCTGGACAAGACGTTTTCAAGGTAAGTATTTGTCCTAACAGGTAAGTGCAACCCGGGACAGATCAGAGGCTAGCCATTGTGGAATGCACTAGCCCTGACTGTCCCGGGAGTATTTAAAAAATAAATAAAAAATCCAGGGTGGAACTCCGCTTTAAGTGGCTGCTTACCTTCTCGTTCTTTTTGCTTGACCTAGCACTGATTTTTTCCTGTATAATATAATGCAGAGGATTACCCATTAGGTTCCACAGTGAGTGCAACAAGCTTGCTTTACTGCATATACAGACTGATTTTACTGTTGTTGGTTTAGTAACGCTTTAAGCATGATGCAACAGACCAGCAGATACGTTTATTTATTGCAAATGAGAGTTCTTCTGTAAGGCATTCTTTTTAAATGACAGATCCCCTTCCCAACTCTGCAAATAGATGTCACATCTCAGAGGTGCTGACATGGTACATGACATGAGAGGATGTTGTCAAACATATCTAGCTGGTTTGATGTGGGAGATGCAATAAAAAAATGTCAGTGGGGGCAAAGGATGGGGAAGTCAGCAGGGCAGTGTAAAGAAACAGAAATCAGTAGGGGGAGTGTACATGGGTCAAAAGACAGGGGCAGCAGGGCAGTGTGTAGTGGGTCACCAGGGCAGAAGACAGGGTCAGCAGGGCAGAAGTTAGGTAGGTAACAGGGGAATGTACAAGGGTCAGCATGGCACTGTATAGGGGGTCAGCAGGGCAGAAAACATATAATGTGTTCCTACAGGAAAATGTAGATCTTAAACATTAACAATATTAACAATACCCATAACAAGTTATCTGCTTAGCTTTACAATTAAGTCAAGACAGCATGACATAATGCGAGTGAGACTAGGATTATGAAAGGCAGGGAGCACCCTGGGAGAGAACATTAAAGTCATATGACTGGCCAGTAGGGGGTCTTAAAGAGGGATTTAGCACTTAAAGTGGAGTTCCAGCCTCGGGGGGGAAATTTAGATAAAAATACCCCCGGGACAGTCAGGGCTTGTACATTCCACAATGGATAGCCTCTGAACTGTCCCGGGTCGCACTTACCTTTTAGAAGAAATACTTACCTTGAAAATTTCTTCTCCAGCGCTGCCATCTTGGATGTGGGCAGCTGAAGCCAGCATGTCCTCTTCTGCATCCTCTTCCATGTCCTCTTCTCCCAGAATGCTCCTGCACCGGCCCCGCTCGTCACTTCCGGTGCGGGCGCGTCATCCCTCCACAGATTCTGGGCATGGCCAGAAGATGTTAGGCAGGGAATGACGCGCCTGCGCCGGAACTGACGAGCAGGGCTGGTGCAGGCGCATTGATTCCTGGGAGCGATGACGTTCAGCTCCCAGGAATTAATGCACGGAGGAAGTGATGGCATGGGCCGTGGCCGCAGAGGGAGGAAGTGGAAGAAAGGTGAGTATATTTTCTTCAATAACAAGGTAAGTAAACACAAAAAAAATCTTAATTATCCATTTCTTTTTCAGGTGACCAAGAGCAAGCGGATGGCCCAAAATCGATTTTGTCGATTTCGAGGCCGGAACTCCGCATTAAAGACCGGAAGGTTTTACCCCATTAATGACCAGGCCAATTTTTTGCAATTTGGCACTGTACAAATTTAACTGGTAATTGCACAGTCATGCAATGCTGTATCCAAACAAAATTTATGTCCTTTTTTCCCCCACAAAGAGAGCTTTCTTTTAGTGGTATTTTATCACCACTGGGATTTTTTTTTTTTGCGATATAAATGAAAAAAGTCCAAATATTTTGAAAAAAATATATATTTATTAATTTTTCTTATAAAAAATATGCAATAAAGTAAATTTTAGTCATACATTTAGGCCAAAATGTATTTAGCTACATGACTTTGATAAAAAAATCTCACTAAGCATATATTCATTGGTTTGTGCAAAAATTATAGCGTCTACAAACTATGGTGTATATACTGGAATTTACGCAGCTTTTACTTTCTGACTGCCTATCTCATTTCTTGAAGTGCTAAAATGGCAGGGCAGTACAAGCCCCCCCCCCCCCAAATTACCCCATTTTGGAAAGTAGACAACTCAAGGAATTTGCTGAGAGGCATGTTGAACCCATTGAAAATTACATTTTTTTTGTCACAAGTGATTGCAAAATGACAAAAAATAAGTTGTCATTGAAATGATATACAGTATTGCTCACACATGCCATGGGTATATGTGGAATTACACCCAAAAATCCATTATGATGCTCAGGGGCGTAACTACAGGGGTTGCAGGGGTTGCAATCGCAACCGGGCCCCATGCTCCAGGGGGCCCGTGTGGCTCCCCTGTATACCTGGATAGGAGGGGCGGCGGGGGCAGCATGTAGAGAAATCACTGTCCATCTTTTTCCTCTTGTAACTGCAGGAGGAAAATGGAGGAGATTGGTTCCTCTGTATGCTGCCCCCGCCACTCCTCCTATCCAGTTCACTTGTGTTCTGCTGTCTCTGGGCCCTTGTGTGCTCCCCTGCCCCCCCCCCCACTGTGCTCCCTCCCCTCTCCTGACGGCTGCTGCAGGGGATGTCACAATAGAGAACCAGGAAGGGGTTGGTAAATATGTAATTTACCAGCTCCTTCCTTTTCTGAATGGACAGAGTCATAGTCAGTGACATTGTAAAAAAATAAAATAAAATGATAAAAAAATAATACAATTAAAATACCAAAAAATAAAAACTACTGACACCAGTGGGTGAACTTCCAGGATCGCAAAGGTCACACTTGCGACCGGGCCCTGGCATTCCACCACCGTGGGGAGGCCCCAACATGGCAGGAAGGGGGCCCACTGCAGAACTTGTGAAAGGGTCCCACTGCGGGACCATAATAAAGGGCCCCCGCAACGAGAGTAAAGGGCCCCAGGATCAGTGGGAAGAATCCCAGGCTTGAAGGAAAGGGCCCCGGCCAGGGGTCCCGGGGGGGCCCTTCATGGTTTCTTGCACCGGGGCCCTGAAGGTTCTAGTTACGCCTCTGATGATGCTTCTCCTGAGTATGGGGATATCCCATGTGAGAGACTTTTTGGCAGTCTAGGGGCGTACAGGACCCCAAAATCCAATCACTGCCTTCAGGCTTTCTAAGGGCATAAATTGTTGATTTCACTCCTCACTACCTATCACAGTTTTGGAGGCCATGAAATGCCAAGATAGCACAACCCCCCCCCCCCACACACAAACTACCCCTTTTTGGAAAGTAGACACCCCAAGCTATTTGCTGAGAGGCATATTGAATATTTCGCAGATCTCACTTTTGTTGCACAGTTTTGAAAATTGAAAAATAAAAAAACAAAAAAAAAATGTCTTTTCTTTCTTCATTTTCCAAAACAAATGAGAGCTGCCTCTTAGCAAATAGCTTGGTCCGTCTACGTTCCAAAATGGGGTCATTTGGGGGGGGGGGGGGGGCTTGTACTATCTTGACCTTTCAGGGCTTCTGAAACTGTGATAAGTAGTGAGGAAATAAAATGATCAATTTACGCCCTTAGAAAGTCTGAAGGCGGTGATTGGTTTTCGGGGTCCTGTACATGGCTAGACTTCCATAAAGTCTCACACATGGTATCTCTGTACTCAGGAAAAGCAGCAGAATGCATTTCGGGGTGTAATTCCACAAATACTCATGGCATGTGTGAGCAATATATCATTTACATAGATACCAAACATGACATGCTCTAAAATTGCACGCGTCCGCGGCAACAAACTACGCACATTTTTAAAAGCCTTTAAAAGCCTTTACAGGTTACCACTTTCGATTTTCAGAGGAGGTCTACTGCTATAATTACTGCCCTCAATGTCGTTCGCAGTGATAACTAACATGCATGGTGCAATTGCTGTTTACATACGACATGAGACCGATGCTTGTGTTCAAATACGGGTGGACCGGGATGCTTAATTTTTTTTAAAATTATTTTGCTTTTTTATTTTATTTTTACACTTTCCCTTTCATTTTTTTTATCACTTGTATTGTTATCACAAGGAAGGTAAAACTCCCCTATGATAGCAATAAGTAGTGACAGGTACTCTTTTTTGGAAAAAATTGGGGTCTATTAGATTCTAGATCTCTCTGCTGCCCTTAAAGCATCTGACCACACCAAGATCAGTGTGATAAGATGCTCTCTCCACTGTCAGAACACACTACCTCAGTGAGAGTGATTCTCCCATTTACCCCCAATTACCCAGCAGGTTGAACAAAAAGATTCTAATGTATGGTGGCTGCCTTACTGAAAGGACTTTAAAGAAGAACTTCATTAAAACCAGCAACTGTTGTGACAATGAACACCTTGATCATGTACAGCTTAATGTATAGATTTTAGGGGTCAGGACCAAGTAAAAAACAAAACAACATATGGAGTGTAACAATCAGGATTAATGCCTTGTTAACATCTGAGACCATTCTTACATCAAAGTTCCCAGCATTCCACCTATACATCAGAGTTTTCCCCTTATAGTGTGACCAGACAGTGGAGAAAGCGAATTAAACTCTAGGATGCATCACTAAAGGGATCACCAGCTGGAAGAAGGCGGTCCTGATTCCCCAATATGGATCTTTAGTGAGACCTCGTTTAGAATACTGTGTCCAGTTCTGGAGACCTCCCTTACAAAAAGTTATTGATAAGATAGAAGGAGTCCAGAGATGGGTAACAAAAAATGTTGAAAGGTCTGTGGTATAAAACATATCAAAAAAGAATTCAGGAACTTTATATGTAAAAGATAAACCTTTCTGGGATCCCTGGTACAAAGTAGTCAGTCTGTGGATTACTATCAGGTCAGCCATCAGAAATGTTGGGGCAACTTAACCACTTAAGCCCCAGAAGATTTGGCTGCTCAAAGACCAGGGCCTATTTTGCGATTCGGCACTGCGTGACTTTAATGGACAATTGCGCGGTTGTGCAAAGCTGTACCCAAACAAAATTGACGTCCTTTTTTTCCCCAGAAACAGAGCTTTCTTTTGGTGGTATTTGATCACCTGTGCGATTTTTATTTTTTGCGCTATAAACAAACAAAAGAGCGACAATTTTGAAAAAATAACAATATATGAAATTCTCCAAAAAAAAAAATGTAAAAATCGCAATAAGCGTATTTTGATTGGTTTGCGCAAAAGATATTGCGTTTACTAACAATGGGAAAGATTTATGTCATTTTTATTGTTTTTTTTTTTATTAGTAATGGCGGCGATCTGCGTTTTTTTTTTGCGGGACTGCAACATTGCGGCCGACAGATCCGACCCCTGACTGACATTTTTGACACTTTTGGGAGTACCAGTGACATTACTACAGTAATCAGTGCTATAAATATGCACTGTTACTGTTAAAATACCACTGGCAGCGAAGGGGTTAACTTTATTGGTGATCAGTGGGTTAAATGTATCCCTAGGGGCGTGATTATAACTGTGGGGGGGCGTGGCTTGTGATGTAACCACAGAGACATACGATCCTACTTAGCAGGATCATATAGCCTCTGTGCTTACATCAGGGAGAATGACAGACGGTTGTGTTTACATCAGCCGTTTGCCTTTCTCCCTCTCCTGCGGGAGATCGCGAGTGACCGGTGGACATCGGAGCAGCCGGTCACTCGCGTGGGGATCTCAGTAAACAAACGGGGGCAGGAGCGCGCCCCCGGCGGTGCACGCTCGCCCCCCACAGGCACTGAGCGAGTGACGTACCCCTACGTCACTTTGCCCAGCAGCGGCTGCCTGCCACAGTATATCTGCCTTGGGCGGTCGTTATGTGGTTAAACAGCTTTAGGCCTGGCCTCCCCCTGGGCCTGCCCACCAACATTCCTCAGGGCCACCATACCAAATCCTCCCACTGGCCATCCCGCTGAGTCCTTAAGTGCAGCCTTTTTTATTTGAACACTCTTACAACTTAAAGCAGAGTTCCGGTCTCAAAATCGAAAAAATCGTTTTTGGGCCATCCGCTTGCTGAGTGCAACCTCTAAAAGAAATGGATACCGCCGATTTTTTTTTTTTTTTGGTCACTTACCTTATTATAGAAGAAAATATACTCACCTTCCTTCCACTTCCTCCCTCTGCGGCCGTGGCCGGCGCTGTCTCTTCCGGTTTGCGATGACTCCTGGGAGCTTAACGTCATCGCTCCCAGGAGCCAATGCGCCTGCACCGGCCCCGCTGTGCAGGGATGCCACTCCTGCACCAGAAGTGATGAGCGGGGCCGGTGCAGTGCATTGTGGGACTCCGACGTCACGGAAGAGGACACGAAGAGGGACGCTGCGGCTTCAGCTGCCCACACCTGAGATGGCATCGCTGGAGAAGAACTTTTCAAGGTAAGTATTTCTTCTTACAGGTAAGTGCGACCCGTGACAGTTCAGAGGCTATCCATTATAGAATGTACTAGCCCTGACTGTCCCGGGGGTATTTTTAGCTAAAATTGACCCCCGAGGCCGGAACTCTGCTTTAATATATCCTCTATCCTATGTCCTTCTCCTCTACTCCCATATCCTTCTCCTCCAGTCCCATCTCCTTCCCCTGCAGTCCCATCTACTCCTCCTCCAATCTCATCTTCTCCTCCTCTTTTCCCATCTCCTCCATCCCAGGTCCTCCTCCTCCAGTCCCATCTCCTCCATCCCATGTCCTCCACCTTCTCCATCCCATTGTCATGAGCGTATAAACGCTCCTGTTCTTTAACAGCTGCTGATCTCATTCCAGCATCCTGGTTTTGGCTATGATGCATCCCTGGCTTTCTATTCACCTGCAAGGTGATTGATGTGGCCAATCTCTGGGTGGAGGCCAAACCTGATTTAAGTTAGCCAAGCCTTCAGTCTCATGCTTGTCATAGCGATGATTACATGTGCTCAAGCTGCCTGTTTGCTTGTCCTGCTCGGCTGATTGGATTCCCTTCTTGATGACCTTGGATCGCTGAACTCTGCCTGACTTTTGACTACGGATTTACCCTAACTATTCTGAACCTTGCCTGCCTTGTATCTGGACTGTCATTGAACCACTCTGCCTGTCTGCCAACCACAAGTAAATGTTTGCTTTGCTCAGTTTGCACATGCCTGGTGGCCAGGCACTATAGCGTTGTGGGGTAACTATATAGGTCCTGGCTATAGGTCCTGGGGGTAACTGAGTACAGGTAGGCCTGCTTGCCTTATGGGAAAGGGGGCTGCTATAGGTAAGGAACACAGAAGCTAGCTATAGTGTCTGACCTCCTGCATTAGGGCTAGGCTTGACACCCATGTCCTCCTCCTCCTCCTCCTCCTCCAGTCCCATCTCCCCCATCCCATGTCCTCCTCTTCCAGTCTCATCACTCCCATCCCATGTCTGCCTCAGGCTCATTCACATAGGTGCTATGACCTGTATAGTGTGAATCAGTGTTTTTTTAAAAATGTGGCTATCGTGTGTGCAGGCAGCCTATGTTATGCTATGGGGACGCAGCAGCTGTATGAGCACAGCTGCAGGTCGTAATTTGACAGGGGTGTGGATTCAGGTGTATGGCTTTAAACACACACAGTATACATTCAGGGCTACTCACTACACCTGCTCACCAGACAAATTAGGACCTGCGGCTGTGTTTATACAGCCGCAGCATCCTCATAGAGTGCTCCAGCAAAATGCTCAATCACACTGTAGGAGCTAGAGAACCTGTGTGAATGAGCCCTTACATTTTTAAATACTTTTTTACATTTTTTTAAATAATTTTTTTACAATTGTTTAAAAATTATTTTTTTTTTACAATGTTTAAAAAATATTTTTTTCAATTTATGTTTTACATTTTAAAAATAATTTTTTACATTTTTTATTTTACAGTGGTTTTGGGGGATGGGGTGGTCTTTGAGGGGTCTGAACAGACCCCTGACATCTCACCTTTGAGACAGAGAAAGGAATTAAGGACACAGATTCTTCAAATCCTTTCTCTGTAACCTCAGCTGCACTTCAGATGAATGAACAGCGGACAGAGGCCCTCATTAATAAACACAGTTTACTATGCTCAGTTATCAATGGACACTGGAGCGATCAGTACCAATTGCACACTATGTCCATTCATTCACTAAAGAAAGGGGACGGCAAATTACATATTTACTGGCCCCTTTCACCGCTCGCCATCCTGATGGATGTTCCTGTGTGCCCACAGTCACTGGCCAGACAGGGAAGCCAGCAGAGCTGTGGGTGCCCAGGGACATGGGGAGGGGGGCACACAGAAGGGAATCAAATGTAGGCATGACAGAGAGGGGGATCGGTGTGGCAGAACAGGAGGGCTATTAGAGGAACTAACTATGCCCCATCTGTCTCTCCCTCCAACAGCTGAAAGCCAGCGGAAGGGAGAGGGGGAGAACCTGGCTTTTCGCTGCTGCAAAGACCTGTGCTGGGAAATTACCCCTGCCCCGCCAAACAGATCTCTCTCTCTCTCTCTGTCCCGGCCCCCTAGAGGAGAACCGGTGGTACCCTCCTGTCGACGGCCCTGATTACTATTGACTTAATCACTAGGTATAAAATTAGCTCTTGTAACCATTGCACTAAAGCTATGAGAACAAGGTCATGGTTAGTTTGCAATAATGTCATTGTATCTGTCACAATATTTCAAACATTTCAAACATTTTTTCTCGTACATACATAAATGGCAAAATGTAGAACAATGAGGCTAAGATCTCCCTAAACAAGTTTAGCAAAGAAGGCATTTCCTCCCCGGCTCTCATCAAGATTTTCAGGCCTAGCCGCCTAGGTATAGTTATTTTCCCTGCTATTTTGTCAATACATGAAGCATAAAATACACAAAACCTTATACTTGTTGTATGCAGTGTTTGATATGATGAATTTTGGATTGCTTTGCTCTTCTCTATGCTGCGTAGTTTATTTCATTCGATCTTCTGACATACCTCATTACGTTCTAGTGTTTTAATTTGTTCTCTCTAGTAAACATGACAATCTCCATGATATCTGATGCATTAATGTGCAAACAGATAATAAAACTAGTACAACAATATTTATAGTCTGCATCTAAGACCTTCATTCACTTTATTATTTAAATTACTTCGCTAACTCTGCTTTTTAATAAGGGACATTTTTTAGATTTTGTATGCAGATAAACCATTAACACTTTCATATCTAGTGCAGTATGCAGAGTATATCATTCATGACTCTAATTTGGATAGACAGTATACAGTGAAATTCTGAAATATAAAGACTAGCAGAGTGATTTTGGCAAAAATTGACAAAACTGATATTAGGCAAAATTTGCCTCTAATGCCGCCAGGTGATCTACCATTAAGAAAAATATCCCATGCTTTGCAAGCCCTGTTATACCTTTCCAATCTAAGTGAAATTAGGGGCATACTGTACCTGCAGTCATTTAAAGGTTATTAAGCTTCACACATAGGTTTTGAGGAAGGAGATGAGAACAACTATGATGAGGCAAATATGGAAAATGTAGTATTTCTATTCAGATTTTATATTTAGCCCCCCAAAAAAACCCCAATAGGTATAAGTGGTTAGATTGGGCACACTTGATAGAATTTTTCCAATGCCAAATTTCCTGTTAGGTAATTCTTAGTGCCAGTGGGAAGGTGCAGTCTTTTCCGTTGTTTTCTCCAATGTAGGTGGCGCTTGACTGCAGCGCTATTTCAGTTGGAGGGGAAGTCAAGAGGAACTTTGTTCCTCTATGGATTCCTTGGACACTGGGGAAGCTATCTGATTGGATGCTGCAGAGTCTATTTAGGACATGACTCAGAAGCTTGGCATGCATTTTACATGTAGGTAGTGTAGAAACAGGTCACAGGGACAGTGATAAGTTGCATTTGATTGATTATATACATACTTGAAGTGCTTATATATATCTGCCGGCCGGTTTTCTGTCACTTTATGTTTTTTATGTTTTGTTTGTCTTGTTTCTTGTCACTGCACTGATTGTATTTACCAACTTATTTTACCTTGCACGGTTGTAATTATACCCCGAGATTTTTACCAATAAATATCTATGTTCACGTTATTCAGAGCCCGCTATGTTATTGCTGACTAAGTAACCTTCTTTTTTCTGTGATCTATACAGAAACATTTTGTATATATGCTGTTTTTTGGGTTAAGCCAGCCTAACACATACAGCCAATACGGGCACAGACATAGACCTTTTGATAAATTTTACTCCTCAAAAACCACTTCTTATGCCTACAGTCTCTCAAGGATCACCAGTGATCCATTCCTTGGAGTAAAAGTACTAAGCAAGGATTAAATCTACAATCAGTGACACTTGAACTTCACACACCTTCAAATAAACACCCCTTTAAAGGCATAGCATTTTCACTGGGGGAAAACATTGATTTAGAGATAAGTCAAGCCTTCAACAAAGATAGCACCACTGTACTCAATGAACAGGAGGAAATCACCAACAGATTTAAGGAGCATAAAAAATTGATTACCAAACACCTAAATAGGAAATGGGATGTCTCCTTTCTAGAGACATACATCAAAGAAGGAATAATCCCAAGAGGTCTAAGGGATAAGGTAATACCCGCCGAACATTTACAGAATGAACGGTATCTTCCAAAATGGCAGGAACAATGCATAAACCACGGAATTGAGGTCATGAGACTTATAGTAGAAGAAGAAAAAATCCAACTCACAGAACTCACCGACCAGATCACGGAAAGTATAAAAGGACTGGAGCCGTTTAAAGAAAACGAGGAACTTAACACGCACAATGATAACCTAAAGAAAGAAATTGAAAAAGCCCAACAAACACTGAAAAAGACGAAACAGTCAAAATATAAAAGAGACCTGGAAGACTGGGAGAAGGGCCAGATCTTTGACCTTACGAGAAGACGTAATCGATATAGATCCCGACAAAGAGGCTCACGATCCAGATCAAGATCAAGGGGAGATGCACATTCCAGCGGAACAGACGATGAAAACTATACAAAATCGGTGACTTTTTTAGTACCAGGAGAGGAGACAGACAACGAAGCAAGACAAAACCCACAACACCCCAGCTCCTCCCAAACCAACAGAAAACAAGGGAAACAAGAAAAGGAAAAAACAAAAAGAAAACCGAATACCAGAAGCCAGAGGGACCAATAGAAACAGCTGAACAAAAAACGACGAACGATTTGAAAGTGATTAATCTGTCTGAATTCCCCCTACAAGAACACCATACAAAACTTCTTAAAAGAGGACTATCATTTTCACCAAAAGATACCATGGATGAATTTACCGTATACAAAGACGTCGTCCTCTATATAAGGAAGATATACCTACGATCGCTATATGCGAATCAAAATAAAACCACGGATCCAGAGATAGTTCAAGACGAGAATGACAAAAAAATGCTGGAAATACTGAATTCACTATTAGAGGAAAACGAAGAAACAACATCCCCTGACAGTCCTGAGAACTTCAGAAATCAGGCATGTGAATTAAATCCCTTAACATGCCACAGATCAATAAAAATAAATGGATGAATGTCTTCCTAAGTCAAGTGCAAGCCGACCTTCACCAAATTGATTGGACAAACAGAGGCATTGACAATATCACAAAAGAAGAACGCAGGGCAATCAGGGAGCTGAATGAAGCCAAGAATATCGTCATTAAAAGAAGTGACAAGGGAGGCAATGTTGTCCTGATGAACGCAACACAATACGAAAGAGAAGTGAACAGACTCCTCAACGATGACAAAACGTATAAAAAACTGGACAACAATCCATTCCCAAAGCTAGTCAAGGAACTGAACTGGAAAATCAAACTGGCCAAAGAAGAAGGCCTAATGACGAAACAGGAAGCAGAACATATAACGGTACAAGAATACAACACACCGACATTCTACATAATCCCAAAGGTACATAAATCCTTAGTTGATCCCCCGGGAAGACCCATAGTATCGGCCATCAATGGCCCCCTTGAAAAAGTGGGCAAATACCTTGACGAGCTACTGAAAGACATGGTTACCCAACTAAAATCGTATGTACAGGATACAAGGGATGTTCTGGAGAAAATCAACAATCTACAAACAGAAAACGAAACTTGGCTCGTCGGAATCGACGTAGAGTCGCCTTACACCTCGATACCCCACAATTGGGGACTAAAAGCCATAGAAAAATTCCTTGACAGACATCACTTCAATCTAAGTCACCAAAACTAATTTATAGTCAACCTACTGGCATTCATTCTAAACAACAACAATTTCCAGTTCCTCACACAGTACTACCAGCAGATCCAGGGTACATCCATGGGAGCAGCATGGGCACCAACCTATGCATGCCTCCACCTCGGCCTATGGGAAGAAGAGGAAGTTTACCCCAATGAGCTGTACAAACAACATGTACATACATGGCTGAGATATATAGACGATGTACTGATGATATGGAAAGGGGACATGCCAACACTTGAAACATTCATTAAAAACCTGAACACGAACGAGAGGAACATACACCTAACATACACGTTTGATAAAAAGGAAATATCCTTTCTGGACCTGTGGATAAAAATGAATGACAACAGATTAACAACAAAAACATTTCGTAAAGCAAAAGCAGCAAACACCCTCCTAATGGCGGACAGTTATCATCCAAAATGGCTCAAAAACGGTATCCCCACGGGACAATTCCTGCGAATCAAACGGAATTGTTCAGAAAAAGGAGACTACCACCAGGAGAGCAAAGAACTCTACAACAGATTCCGGGAAAGGGGTTACTCCCACAGACAACTACGGAAAGCTAAACAAAAAGCCAGTGCGAGAACAAGAGAAGACCTCCTCCAGCGAAAGACAAATCCAAAAGCCGAAATGATAGGGACCACAAGGATAATCACCCAATACGGGTCTCAATGGGAATCAGTGCGCCAAGTTCTCCAAAAAAACTGGGGTATACTCAAAAATACACCCTCATTAAAAGACATAGTTGGAACCAACCCTGTCATGGTAGCCAGACGTGCTAAGAACCTTAAGGACATACTTACCCAGTCAGAATACACAAAGGACTACGATAGCACCTGGCTCATGGACACACCCAGAAGTAAAGGCATGTTCCCATGTGGAAGATGCCAAATGTGTCCGTTCGTAGATAGAACCGACACATTCCAAAACAACATTAATGGAAAAGAATTTAAAATACGCAACCTCATCAATTGTTCCTCCACCAAGATCATCTACATGATAACATGTCCATGTATCAAATATTACATAGGAAAAACGAAACGCCAACTGAAGACCAGAATAGGAGAACACATGCGGGAAATAAGAGAAAAGAATCCAGACAAACCCCTATCGAGACACTTTGCCCAACACCACAATGGCAACATAAAGAATACCAAGATCAAAGGAATCTACGAGCTGAAAATATCTGCGAGACGCGGCGATTTCAACCGCATCCTACTGCAGAAAGAAAAGTGGTGGATTTATAACCTGGACAGTCTGATCCCTATGGGTCTAAACACTGAAATGAATTTCCAAGTCTTTCTCCAACAATAAAGACAGGTAGATTGAGGACAACACTTCACCACTACCCATCCACCAACAACAAATCATTGATACCCAGACCCTCACATAGTATTAGGGACATTAGTCCCGCCTTTTTTCCTACTGACAAGTTATAAAAACATGGCCTACCTAATCCTAAAACCTCTGTTCACCTAAAAATATGGCATATAACGACATACTAACAACTGCAACATGTTAATTTCAGTAGGACTGATAATACACATCAAGGTAAATACAATCAGTCCACATGAATCCGTATCCACTTGTCCTGTCTTATGGTGTCTTCATGTTCAGATAACACTAATCGGTGTAGGAAAAACTGCAATTTCGGTACTTAATATCCTTACATGTATACTTAAGGGTTATAAATATATTGTAACAGGAAGTCAGCTAAATCTGGGAATGTAGTCACAGGAAGAAGATACATTTCCACCTGATTTAGAAAGTCCATTAATTTAGGGTGTTGGCTACAGAGCTAGCCAGCAGGAAGTTGAAAGGCCTTCACCTGTTCAGAATGAGGGAGTTAAGGCTCTATAATTTGTTCAGAGAAATTCCTATTGTTTGCTGCCTCCTGTCGCTGTGTGAGCTGGGAAGAGGAGGACAGACATACGTGTACCTCCCGACGCCGTGTGGGCATGGGAGAAGGACTGCTGCCGCCTGTCGCCGTGTGGGCTGGGAGAGGGGGACAGTCGGATGTGTGCCTCCCGACAAGCTGGTGAGCATGGGAGAAGACCCCCTACAGCGATGTGAAGCTAAGGAGGGTAACCACGAGTGAAGACGTCTAAAAGGTGAGAAGACAAAGTGTTCCATGTGAAGAGTGTGAAGAGTAAAGGGACCTGTTAAATGAACTGTGTTCAATGTGAAGAATCTGAAGAGTAAAGGATCCTGAAATAAATGAACATGTGCTGTGTGAAAGAAAACAAAGGGACATGTTCAATGGACAATGTTTGTGCTGTGTGAAAAGCAAACAAATGGACATTTGAGTGTCTGCTGTAGGATCAGCAGTGTCGGCCCAACAGTAGGTTGGGAAGACTTCTTAGGTAGGTTCCAGCGTGAGAAGGTAGCCGCCCACAGAGGCAAGGATTTATTTTGTCTTTTATTTTATTTTGGCTGTTTTGATGCTTGCAATTGTGTTAAGTAAATTGCATGAATAAATAAGTCTTGTTTTCAACCTCTAATCGGCTATCTCTCTGTGAAAACGCACCCCCAAAGGGGTCATCCACGCCTACCAATGAGTAATCCCTTACATATGGTGGAGGTATGCAGTGGGCATAAGCAGAGATCCCTGCAAGGAAGTGCATATGTTTGATGAACTTTATCTGGTGCATGAGATTGCACAATCTATGTGTGCAGGAGAGAAGATCCTGACAGAAAAAAAAAAAGTGTTTTAAAGAGACAGCGGTCTCAAAATTATTTGATGAACTTTGTTGTGTCTGGTGCAAGTGACTGCACAAACTGTGTGCGCAGGAAAAGAGATCTTGCAAGAGAGAGAACAACTACATGTGTTAAAGAGACAGTGGTCTGAAAATTTTTTTGCTGGACTGTGAAAAATTTGTTTGTTGAGTTATTGAAGATGGGGCGATCCAAACGCCTGAAAAATGCAAAGATAGATGAAATGAGAGACCGAATTCTATGGATGGAGGGGATGCTACCGTCTGAACCAGCCCCATCCATGCCTAAAGAGAGTCTACTAAAGAGGAAGGTTGTTGTCCCTAGCAACACTGATGAAACTGCTATGGAGACGCAGTGTGCTCAGATGAAAAGTAAGCTCAAAATGGAGGAGATGTTGAAACAACTGATTATATCAAATACAGCTCAACAGCAGGCAAATGCAGCTCAACAGCAGGCAAATGCGGATTTTCAGCGGAGCTTTGCAGCTCAACAAAAGGCTCATCAAGAGAGCATGGCAGGCTGGAAACAGAGACGCCAGCAGCCAATGGAGGCCATCGGTTTGGAGGAAACCGAGTGTGTGTGCAGGGCTGAGTTGGATGCCTTGCAACGGACAATGGAAGAAAAGGAACAAGCCTTGGAATTGCTTAAAATGGAGCATAGAAACTTGCAGGAAATGAATGAACTACTCAAGTCTCATGTGTTACAGTGGGAAGAATCCACTGCTCTTCTTTTGGTCGAGTTGCAAAAATGTCAAGACACTATAAAGGAGAAAGATACCATCCTCATGGAAAAGGAAATTGAAATTCAGACTTTGCAGAAGCAAAGTATGTGTGAAATGTTGGAGTTGCGTAATCAGCTGGAAAAAAGTCTTCAGTGTTTGGAAGTTACAAAAATAGACCTGCAGGAGTCGCAGGAACAGAATGTCGCTCTGAAAACGACATTGTCTCTCAGCGACAACGAGAAAAGTGAAAGAGAGGCTAAATTACTGAGTACTGTGTATGAGCTCACTACTTTGAGCAATGTGGTAGATGAATTACGTGCAGACTGTGAAAGTTGGAAAGGTGAAGCCCAACGTTTCCAGCAGCAGTTAAAGGAGAAAGAAGCCTGTGTGGCAGAATTACAGTCTCATTCCCAGAAACTAGCCAATGAGGTGAAGGCTCTTATGCAGGGAAAAGGAGATTGTGAACATAAGAGGGAAAAAGTAGAGGCACGGCTTCTGGAATCGCAAGTCAAGGTGTCAGAAGGTGACCGATTGTGTGCTAAGCTGTTAGAGAAGGCAAACCGACTGCAGGTTGAGTTGGACAATGTTACAAATCAGCTTTCTCAAGCAGACAGCAAATCTAGAGAAATTGCGGAAGATTTTTCTATCTTGGAATCGCAGCTGCAAGACACGCAGGAACTCTTACAGGAAGAGAGGTGTCAAAGGCTGAGTTTTAGCACAAAGCTCAAACAAATGGAAGATGAGAAAAATGGCTTCCTGGAACAATTAAAAGAGGAGGCGGAAGCAAAGAAAAACCTATCAGAGCAAGTCGCAACATTGCAAGCTCAGATAGCGGATATGAAAAAACGCATGGAAGAAAGCGTTGGTTCATTACAGTGTGTTGAAGATGTGAAAAAGAAGTTTGATCAGATGCTTGGTGAAGAGAAGACTGTGTCTGCAAAATATGCAGAAGAACGCGCCCGTGCAGAAACGGAGGTGCGTGATAACGAGAGCAAAGCCCTGTTCTTGGCTCGCTCCTTGGAGGAAGCTCTAGAGTGTAAAGTTGAACTAGAAAGAGTTAACCAACAGCTGTGTACAGAAATGGAAGATTTGGTCCGCTCCAAGGATGATGTTGTGAAAAGCGTTCAGGAGCTAGAAAAGTCTAAGCGAGTCTTAGAACAGCAAGTAGAAGAGATGAAGATTCCGTTGCAGGAACTGGAAGAGGAATTCCAGGCAACAGAGGATCTGTCCCAAAGAGGGGATAGTGTGCCTGATGCAGTTTTTAAAAGGATCAGTGTTTTGGGGTCTGTCCTGAGTGAGCCTCAGAAATGTGATGACATGTGGCTTGAATCACCCCTTTGGAATAAACCGTTCCTTCAAAAACTTCAAGCATTGGAAAATGTATCATTAGAACTTCAGCAAACAAAGGAGCTGAGTAAGAAATGTGATGATTTCTCAGTTCAGGCTGAAAACCTAGTGGGGAAAACTAAGGCTGTTGGTGAAAACGTGAAGCAAATGAATAAGTGCCTTTCAGGGAGTGTTTCCAAAATGGAACTGGTGAAAGACGGGTGGCAGAAGTTTGATCGTGATCTTGAGATGCATTCCATGTGGAATTCAGATAGAGAAAAAGAACTAGGTGACCTTGAGCGGTCAAATAGTTCAGCAGAAAGTGCATTGAAGAAACCTGTAAAAGAATGTGTTGCAGTTCCATGCTTCTTCACTGATGCAGAGAGGAGGTCTATAATGGATACCACCCAGATCGCTGGGTTCAACTGTGTTGTTGCCTTTAACCCCTATGTTGGTGGAAGGAAAGTTGATGATGTTCTGGTTGGCTACTTCTGTGAAGAGTTTGGCAAGAAATATAAACTGAATATCAAATCAAATAGTAGGCCTTTACTGCGACTCGCTCAGGAGGGCGAAAAGTTTAAGAAGTTGATGAGTGCAAATGCTTCAGATCTGCCTATGAATATGAAATGTTTGAATGATATTGATATCTCTGGGAAAAGGAACAGGGGTCACTTTGAAGAAATGTGTGACAGCCTGTTGTCTCAATTGGAAAATCCTCTGCACAGCATCTTAGAGCAAGCAAAGCTCAAGAAGGAAGATCATTCCCTTTTACAACAAAAAGTCAATGATTGTGTACAGCTGTATGGAGAGGCAACTCAAGTCACAGAGGGATGTCAAGAGTCCCTACTTGGAACAAAGCTTAGTGAAGCAAAGGTTCTCAAAGTTTTGTGGAAAACATTTATGGATTGCAGAGAGAGGCGTCTTAAGAATGTTGAAGACATTAAGACTAGCCCAATTGAGTTGCCTATGGATCACGGTCCTCCATGGTGGATTGGACAGACGGTTATGAGGGACAAGCTGTCTGACATTTATGAGAAAGCTGTCAATGAAGATGACAGAAACGAGAAGGAGCGAAATGATGCCAAAAATGCAGTTGAAGAATGTGTATATGAGATGAGAGACAAACTGTGTGGCATTTATGAGAAATCCGTCAATGAAGATGACAAAACAGTTTCATCCGGAAGCTTGAGGATAATAGGAGGCTTATCAGTGAGTCAGCAGTGCTTGACACATGCGTGCCTGGAAATCTGTGTCCCAACCCTAGGGTTGAAACAAGAGGGGGGGGTATGTAACAGGAAGTCAGCTAAATCTGGGAATGTAGTCACAGGAAGAAGATACATTTCCACCTGATTTAGAAAGTCCATTAATTTAGGGTGTTGGCTACAGAGCTAGCCAGCAGGAAGTTGAAAGGCCTTCACCTGTTCAGAATGAGGGAGTTAAGGCTCTATAATTTGTTCAGAGAAATTCCTATTGTTTGCTGCCTCCTGTCGCTGTGTGAGCTGGGAAGAGGAGGACAGACATACGTGTACCTCCCGACGCCGTGTGGGCATGGGAGAAGGACTGCTGCCGCCTGTCGCCGTGTGGGCTGGGAGAGGGGGACAGTCGGATGTGTGCCTCCCGACAAGCTGGTGAGCATGGGAGAAGACCCCCTACAGCGATGTGAAGCTAAGGAGGGTAACCACGAGTGAAGACGTCTAAAAGGTGAGAAGACAAAGTGTTCCATGTGAAGAGTGTGAAGAGTAAAGGGACCTGTTAAATGAACTGTGTTCAATGTGAAGAATCTGAAGAGTAAAGGATCCTGAAATAAATGAACATGTGCTGTGTGAAAGAAAACAAAGGGACATGTTCAATGGACAATGTTTGTGCTGTGTGAAAAGCAAACAAATGGACATTTGAGTGTCTGCTGTAGGATCAGCAGTGTCGGCCCAACAGTAGGTTGGGAAGACTTCTTAGGTAGGTTCCAGCGTGAGAAGGTAGCCGCCCACAGAGGCAAGGATTTATTTTGTCTTTTATTTTATTTTGGCTGTTTTGATGCTTGCAATTGTGTTAAGTAAATTGCATGAATAAATCAGTCTTGTTTTCAACCTCTAATCGGCTATCTCTCTGTGAAAACGCACCCCCAAAGGGGTCATCCACGCCTACCAATGAGTAATCCCTTACAATATATATAACATACAGCCATCTATCAGTATAGATATACATGATAAAGCGAAATGACCCCTGATCATGCAAAATGGCATTCATACTAAGTAAAAATCAAAGAGGATTATACCAGGGACTCAACTCAATGCACTATATGTGTAGTATCACTAAAATTACAATAATGAATAAGTATTGAACTTATCATAATTGGCAATACTGCACTTTCCAGTCTGTGATCAACAATGAGAATGATACCTGTGACCAAAATGACTCTTACCCATGATGTCCCAGATTAATGTACCAAATACACGATCGACAGCAAACGGGCAACCAGAAAAGACCCATAAAACAAGATTTTATCGACTTCAATCCCAATGAAGTCATAACAGTACTGAAATTTCAGCAATACCTTCTATGTCAGTTATAATTATTGCCCAACTCAGTTAAATGACAACAAATATCTATGTATGAAGTCACCAAAGAGAACGGGAAATATGACTAGGAGATATTCCAAACCCCAACCTATGAATCCCCAGATCGATGCATCCCCCCAAAAAACAAAAAATAATATTGATGTTTCATAGCACACAATACATGACCAATGAAAATCGGGCAACCAACATCCGATGGCTCAACTACTAATTATACTTCCCAGCCATGCCCCCGCAGCAACAGATGTGAGGAAATTAACATCAAGAAACTCCCTCATCACAAATTAACCCAGAGTCAGAACAGCTGAGAAGACCCAGATAAAAGGGACCAGCCGACTGACTCAAATCACGTCCAGACGAAGCTACGCGATAGGAAGCGAAACGCGTCGACGTCATAGCCCGGCGGCATATCTCTCCATCACTCCCACCAAGCATCGGACGACTAGGACTACCAAGGAGAGCGGAGACCGAAGGTGGCACGAAACAGACGGCAGGAGGCGGGTGCACTGCTCAACAGACCAGCGGAAAGGTAAAAAAGCACTTGCTAGACTGGGGTGAAGAAACGGCTTCATGCCGTCAGAGCACGCAGTATCCACCTCACTACACTGAACCGACATATAATACATGCGGTCAGCGGGAAACATATGCACAGCTCTGAAAAGTCCCCGGCACTACCTTACACCTCCACACCACCTAAACAGGATATATCAACTGCAACCACGAGCAACATCTTACCAACGAATAGGGGTGAAGAAACGGCAAAACGCCGTCAGTGATTAAGACACATAAGTCAGATCCCTGCATAGTCCCCGGATATGTAGATGAACTCTGCTCCATGGACAAACAATAAGGTAGAAAGTGCTTATACCCCCATACCACAATAACATTTAACCTTATCCGTAACTACGAGCAACACCTGGCCACCTAGGGGTGAAATAACGGTAATACACCGCCAGCGATCAAGACACTCATGTCAGATCCCTGTGTAAGTCCCCTTTAGCCACAACAACCTATGAGTGCTACATCACCATAAGGCAACAAAAAACAATTATTCTGTTTCACCTAGCTGCCCCCTGACAGGAATACTCCCCAACCCTCCCTCCATAACAAGTGTGCCAACAACACCACTTCAAGTGGTTTTTCTGGATCCACCAAATAACACTAACGGTGCAAATACCGTGACCAGACCTAGCGACGACCGATTGCCCACAAGGGAGTCCCTTCAAGAACATTAATACTGCAATTGCATTTGATTGATTATATACATACTTGAAGTGCTTATATATATATGCCGGCCGGTTTTCTGTCACTTTATGTTTTTTATGTTGTGTTTGTCTTGTTTCTTGGCACTGCAATGATTGTATTTACCAACTTATTTTACCATGCATGGTTGTAATTATACCCCGAGATTTTTACCAATAAATATCTATGTTCACGTTATTCAGAGCCCGCTATGTTATTGCTGACTAAGTAACCTTCTTTTTTCTATGATCTATACAGAAACATTTTGTATATATGCTGTTTTTTGGGTTAAGCCAGCCTAACACATACAGCCAATACGGGCACAGACATAGACCTTTTGATAAATTTTACTCCTCAAAAACCACTTCTTATGCTGACAGTGATAAGTGGCATGGAGAGGTTCCAGATAAGTAGAGAAAGGATAGGGACATGCCATCCTTCCTGGAAACCTCCCCATTTGGGACTGGCCAGGCCACCATCTTCCTCTCAAGACAGATGCTGTTGGCACATCTGAGACCTGCTCTGCTACACACTGCTATTACATTTTGTCAGTGTTCCTGTTCGGGTGCCTTCCACCAGAGTTTGCTGTGAATTATTGGATTCTACATTAATACAAGATATGTTTTCTGCAACTAGACTCTGTGAAGGGTGTGCATATCATGTGGTAAAGCACCAATTAAATTTACTAGGTTTGGGTTTGTTAAATACATAGCAGCATTGGACCATACACAGACCAATGTAGGGGAGATTAGAGCAGATATCAGCATTTGGTAAAGACAAGAAATCAATTTCTATGTAATTTTTTATGTGAATTGGTGGTTTCACTGATGCTCTAGACTAGGTCTAATTAGATGGTTGGATGTTTAGGAAAGAATAGAATGCAATTAATTGAATGTGTTTAGGATAGTGTTATGTGGAATGCTTCCTGTAATGCCTCCTGAGGACGTCATCACAAGGAAACATACGTCGGGGCATACAGGGAGCAAGCTAATCCATTTGGAAGCGGTAAGAGACTACACACGGACCATTCTCACACTGTCATAGAGTGGAGCCCGCAAGCACTAACATAATGTGTGTAAACCCAGGTGCAGGGCTAAATGCACAATGAAATGTAAGCGCATAACTAATGTTGTATGCAATATATTTAAGCTAATAAAGGGTTTTACACTATTGGAACTATTTCTCCTCTAATTCTATGGCAATGGTGAACATGAGGTGGGAGAGTAAAGCAGAAGCCCTGGGTGTTTAAAGGCAGAAAGTTTTTTTATCTTAACGCATTCTATGCATTAAAAAAAAAAAAAACTTCCTGTGTGCAGCAACCCCCCACTCAGCCCCCCTAATATTTACCTGAGCCCCATCTCAATCCAAGGATGTTGCACGAGAGTCTCGGCTGCCCAGGGACTCTCCCTCATTAGCTGACACAGCAGCAGAAGCTATTGGCTCCCTCTGCTGTCAATCAAAATTCACTGAGCCAATGAGGAGAGAGAGGGGTTAGGGCCGAGCCGCAGCTCTGTGTCTGAATTGACACACAGAGCAGTGGCTAGACTTAGGTGCCCCCATAGCAAGCTGTTTGCTGTGGGGGCACTCGGTAGGAGGGAGGGACTAAGAGCTCCGGCGGTGGGATCCGAGAAGAGGATCACTGCACAGAGCAAGTAAGTATAACAAGTTTGTTATTTTTAAACAAAAAAAAACAAGACTTTAACATCACTTTAACCTCTCTGGGAAAAGTGCATTGAGACCTTGCTCTTGAGAAGTCATGGCCATCTGGTGAGTTCTCCAGAGTGGTGGTGTTTCATGTTGGTGGATTTGAAGCACCTAAAAAACTTTATGCACATAGAGCGCTGAGCAATTTATACAGTGGAATTTTTGGAAACAGACACTTTCAATAATTTTTATGTGGATACATTTATTTGGACATTTTCATTTTTAAAAAGAATTGATCATTTTTGGATGAACTTGATTAACTGGGGACTAGTATTTATGCACCGTAGCGCTTTATATGTACAAAGAGAGTGTTTTGTTTATACAATTAATAATTGATTGACATGTATAAATTGTAGCATACATACAGTATATGCAAAGGGTAGCGATTTATACAATCTGTGAGCAACACAGTAATGGGGTATAGGTATTTATAGTTGAGCACAGCAACACCATATCACTAATTGAAGAAGAATGAGATATTTAATGCTGTATACTTAGGTTTTTTTAACAGTTAAACACTTTGCATGTTTTTGTACAGCAGCCGTATTTGGCGTAAGGGTAGCGTGGGTATTATTGGTTGAGTTTGGACTCTGAGTGTTTACTGCTTCAGTACCATGCTGCATCTTCCCACATGTCCAGTGATAAAGATCAGTAAGAAGTGAGGATGCAGAATTTAATCTTATTCCACTTCTAAGAGAGCCCTGTAATCCACTACAAACATACCTTTTATGAGATAATGGATTGCCAATTTCTCATATATTTCATACAGCAAACCTGAGTTGAAAGATCTTGAAAAATACACACACACATATATATATATATATATACCGTATATAAAAAGAAAAGGATATTGATTACCTAGGGAACATCTCTGCCCTTTGAGTTCAAATAAACTTTGATAACCAGCCTCTAAAAGATTTGCTTAATAATATACTAGCCCCTTTTGCATAGTTGGAATGTAAAGAGTGAAAAGATTTTTGCAATCATATTTTAATAAATATGAACCTGCAATTTGATAATATTTGGCACTGGTTCTGATCTATGACATGCAACTTTGCAGTGCTCATCATTGCCTCCCATCAGTGCCCATCATTGCCGCCCATCATTGCCGCCTATCAGTGCCCATTAGTGCCACCTATCAGTGCCCATCCGTACTGTATATCAGTGCCCATCAGTGCTACATATTAGTGCCTCCTCATCAGTGCCCATCAGTGTCAACTAATCTGTGCCGCCTCATCAAATTTTGCTCTGTGTGTACCGCTCTCAAATCAACAGAAGCTAGCCTAAGGACCGGCTTCTGTTGAACGGTCCTGCTGGAAAACCAGCATTTAGTGCTTGCAGCCAATTAGCACAGCACTAATCAGTGTTTTCTGGTGAGGGAGGGAGTCCCAGCTGTCATTATACAAAAGCGCAGCAAGGGGGGGTTCCCCACATCTGCCTAGGTTGTGTGGTTTAAACTCCCAGTGCACACCCTGCTTATCCACTTCCCGTAAATCGACGTGCCTGTACATTGGCTTGAGGAAGTGCTTATACCAGGGTAATGCCTGCAGCTAGAGGCATCACCCCAGGACTGTTTTTTAGAGCCGGTGGTCAGCTTTCTGATGATTACAACCGATGCAGCTAAGCAGCCGCTCAGCCGTTATCCTAGGGAGTGGGACGCCCCCTCCCGCCGCCTTCCACCGCCTTCCGCCGCTGTCTGCCAGCTGGTCAACTTTGATTGGGTCTCCGATAAAGTAACCTAAAAGCGATATCACACCGTTACTTCCGGTTTCCTTGGCTGCCATTGGCACCCATTTAAAAAATCACGAGTAGACAAACAGCCAATTTTGGCTTTTAGACCCCAGATCCCTCCGTAAAGAGTACCTGTCACTGCCTATTAACGTCACAAGGGATATTTACATTCCTTATGACAGCAATAAAAGTGATCAGATTTTTTTTTTTATGGAACAGTGAAAAAAAATTAAAAAATAAAATAAATAGGAAAAAAAAAATGTAAAGCACCCCATCCCCGTGTGCTCGTGCAGTAAAGAAAACACATACATAAGTCATGTCAACAAATGTAAGCAGTGTGAGGTATCACAGCGATCACAAGAGTGAGAGCAACAATTCTCCTCTATAACTCTAAACTGGTAGCTGTTTTAAAATTTTAAAGAGTCGCCACTCGCCTATTGAAATTTTTAAGTACTGTAGTTTGTTGTCACTCCACGAGTGTGCTCAATTTTAAACTGTAACATGTTAGGTATCTATTTACTCGGCGTGACATCATCTTTCACAATATACAAAAAAATTGGGCTAACTTTACTGTTTAGTTTTTTTTTTTTAAATTCAGTAAAGTGTATTTTTTCCCAAAAAATTGCGTTTGAAAGAATGCTGCACAAATTCAGTGTGACATAAAATATTGCAATGACCGCCATTTTATTCTCCAGAGTCTTTGCTAAAAAAAATGTATATAATGTTTGAGGGTTCTAATATAATGTTTGAGGGTTCTAAGTCATTTTCTAGCAAAAAATACTGATTTTAGCTTGTAAACAACATGTGTCAGAAATAGGCTTGGTCCTTAAGTGGTTAAGAGAAGTTGGGAGTACTACACTTTCAGTTCTGAGGAGGTAATTAGGTGTTGCAGGGGGCAGGAGACCCCATCCTAATAGCTTTATGCCCAGATCCCCTACAGAACTACATTAGTCCCTGTACTGCCTTGCAGGAGGCCCTGGTTTATGTGCAAATAGCCTGTAGCTGTTTATGTTTCAGTTCCGTTGTTGTGAAGATGTAGGCAGATACAGACTACTTTTTCCACCGCAGGCGTTACTCTTGCCCAGCGGCACTGCAGTTGGAAGAGGAAGTCAAGAGAAACAGGCCCGTATTCTGCCCCTCTGTCAGTTTGGCCGAATCCTCCCCTATACACTGTTGGACCTGTGAGTGTTTCTGACTGGGCTGCCTTCCCACCAGGTTAATTGTGAACTGTCTTTGCATTATTTCAATACAAGTTCTTTATTCACACTTGGACTGTGTGTGTTATTGCTGCTGCACCACGCTGCACCCCAACTACAAAGAGAAGCATGTATCTTCATACAATACCATAGTTCTAGTGTACCTTGTCTTGGCTAATCATAATCCACATGTATGAGCTTGTATAAAAACAACTTCTGCATACAGGTAATGGTGTCTGAAAAAAAAAAAAAAGGTTATTAGAGAAGACATAGCTATTCCAAATTGAAATGTCCAAAGAAGACTATGCAAGTTATAACTAGCAAGAACTATTTGTCACATAGTACTTACAGGGATACCACAGCTCTGCTATTTTTTTTTTTTTTTTTTTATCACTGTAAGGATTGTAGTTTGCTTGACAAAGTGATAATACATGATATGTTGCATGTATTGGCAGCTATTTCAATAAACCTGACTGAGCATTGCAATTTGGAATATCCATCATGGAGTTGAAGAAATCATTAACTTTTTCAATCAATGCTTATCTATGCCTTTTTTAAATTTACATTTATTTATAAATAGCAACAAATGTGAAAACCATTAAAATCTGACCTGTTTTCTGATTTTCTGTCATTCAAATCAGACATGTTTGAGTAGGAAGTTCATCTGGACGGATCATTTCTCACTAAAAGCAATGTCACCTGGATATTAGAACTCACAGATGTCCTAAATGTAGTATAGGAAATCTCAAATTACCCCAGCGCTGGAAAAGAAGCAAAGAAGAACAGGACACTGCATAACATGGGACCAACAGAAGTCAGCTAGAAAAAGTAATATATGCAAACAAAGCTGTGTTGCTGTCTGTTTGAGCTCTTGGAATGTTCCCGCTTTTCCCTCCCTGTTTGGTTCTAGTCGGTACAGTTTCTAGTTAGACACTAACTGCCACCCTCGCTGTTCAGTTAGTTTTACTTTCCAATGGGTTTAGTACTGTCATTGTCTTCTTAAACTTTAAAGGGCTGGAAAAGCTTTCTCTCTATTGCACTTATCAGTGTTGGATTCATCTTCTGTGTTAAGCTGCCTGTGGATTCTGCCAAGTCATTATGTCTACACAAACTGGGTCTCAGGAAAAAATGTAATTGCCTATACTGTAAATTGGCATTTGAAACAAGACCTAAAGTTGTTTCTTTGTTGTTGTTCTTCATTGCCCTGACTAAAATTCAGCTAATATACTGAAATCTGAAGCTAATTTTGACAGAAATTATTTTGATGAAAACATGTAATATTTGTATATTCATTAAATGAACAATTATTTCCTTTTTTTCATTCTCATTTCCCACCTAACAGTCAGATAATCTGCTTTTTCTGCACATAATTTCTAATGATTTGCTAATGCACTGCAGAGAGAGCACATCTCCCATGATGCCATAGAAGGTCACGTCTTGTGCTTATTCACTGAGATAACAGCTCTGCAAGGGGACCTTTCCCAGTTCTGTTCTGTCTTCCAAAACACTGACCAGCAGGCTCAAATGAACAACTGCTTGTCAATTAGTCTTATGTGGATACACTATTTACTGTCTAATAGCAGGAGCATGTGCTGGTGAAACAGAGAGGCATCTATTTGCATATTAGCTACTCCCTTGTTGGAAACAAATCTATTCAAGCGAGATGCTCTCTTGTTAAAGAGGTTTGACCTCAGTATGGAGTTCCTCCTTAAACTAAGCTTCCACTGCAGAATTTTCTCAGAGCCAGATGTCAGTGCCTTTACCCATAGCTGCATGCATTTCTGCTGAGGTGGAAGATTGTTCTTCAATATAAGCTTCACACGGCTTCTTGGAAGTGACTGCAGTGTTATCACCGGCTTTAGCAGATTTAATCTTCTTACTCTTGCTGTGCTTTGACTTTCTGGAGGGCAAAATAAAACAAACATATAAAAAACTGCTATAGAAAATATATATTAAATATGGCTTTCCTGAAGTCATCACCATGTCCTACTTGGAATGGGGGGGATGGGGGGTGAAAAAAAAGACTCACAAGCTATTTTGAAGTAAAAAAAGTTTTGCTTTGTAGCTCTACCCCCGAAGGAGCAACTGGTTCAGATGGGTCCTCTGTTCTTTGCTTCAGCCCCTCTGACATAGAGGAGACAAGAAAAAAGACATGGCAAATATTTCTTATCACCCAATAACAGTGCTATACTGAAACAGGAACCAAGCAGTTAGCAAGTATAAACTCAGTAGGGATGATTTACTAAAGGCAAATATACTGGGCACTGCAAGTGCTCTTGCTCCAGAACTTAGTAAATGAGGTAAAACTTCACTTTGCAAAGAATACTCAATCACATGCAAGAGAAATAAAAAACAGAATTTTTGCTTTCACAAGATTGGATGACAGAAATCAGCAGAGATTCCCCTTCTATCAGAGCTTCCTCTCATATCTAGAGCAACTGCCATGTGTATTTGTGGTGCACATTATATTTGCCTTTAGTAAATCAATCTCAGTGTAATTTAACCAAGCAGGTACAAATAAGTTGGCAATTGTGGTAACACAGTCCCGCATAACAGATGGGCCGAACTACCCCCTGTTTGGTTCCAAAAAATGAACCCTATTGAAGTCTATGGGATCCAAACTGAGAAAATCAAAAGTGCCCATTTTGAAGGCTTATATGCAAGTAATTGGACATACAATGGTTATTGTGGTCCGGGTACTGCCCTGGGGGACATGTATCAATAAAAAAAAAAAAAAAGTTTGTAAAAAACGTCATTTTTAAATGAGCAGTGATTTTACTGATGCTTAACATGAAAGCATCAAAATGAGAAATACCAAATAATAAAAATTCCTTTCAATATAGCGCCTGGGGGGTCCCCTTAGTCTACCTGTAAAGTGGCACATCTGTACTGTGTATAGAAGCTCCTGCAGAAATAATTGCATTTATAAAGCCAAAAAAAACGACTTCTTCCCTGCAAGCTTTCTTTATTTTGTAAAAAACAGTTCTGTCGTTGATGTATGATGAGACCACAATGTAGTGCACTAGGAACAAGATTAGAGATTTTTTAGATAAATTCTGATGTCTCTTCAGCAGACTTTGGATAGAAGTAACAGGTGCAGAAAAATTGGTCTTTGGAGATCGAAAGTGCCTTCACACCATAACTCTATAGAGGTACTATTGGTGAAAGCAATAATTGCCTTGTTGTCAAAAATTGAAATCATATGCACCTGTCAAACAGGTGCGGAAAAAGTGGTCTTTGGGTGTCTGTGGCGCCTTCACGCTGTAACCCTATAGAGATATTCTTGATGAAAGCAAGAATTGGCCTTGCTGTCAAAAACTGAAATGATATGCACCTGTCAAACAGGTACGAAAAAATAGTTTTTTGGTGTCTGTGGCGTCTTCACACCATAACCATATAGAGGTACTCTTGATGAAAGCAAGAATTGACCTTGCTGTCAAAAACTGAAATGAGATGCACCTGTCAAACAGGTGCGGAAAAATTGATCTTTGGGTGTTAATTGTGCCCATAAAACCTACGCCAAAAAAAGTCTTTCAGATGAAATCAACACACACAACATTGGGCAGCCTAGAAGTCTTGCAAAAATTCCACATCTCAAAAACATTTAATCAGTGACATTGGCATCAGGGGCTTCATAGCTTCTGGTAATCCAGGACGGATTCATTTTGATAAATGTCAGACGATCCACGGAGTCTGTGGACAGATGTAATCTATTATCAGTAACAAAACCTCCAGCAACACTGAGTGCCTGTTCAGAAAGTATGCTGCATGCAAGGCAGCCCAGCAGCTCAATTGCATACTGGGCATACTTTTGACTTGCAAGCAAGCAGAGTTATCCCGTGTGCTGTGAATGAAATATAGCGTCCTTGACCATGCTTGCTGGACCACGTCTCAGCAGTAACGTGGACTTTGCGGATGACTGCCTTGCCCATGGATGCCACAACATTGCCTTCCATGTGATGGTACAGAGCTGGAATGGCCTTACGTGAAAAAAAAAATAGACTGGGAACCTGCCATTGTGGTACAGCATATTCTTCAAATTCACGGAAGGGGGCAGAATCCACCAGATGGAAAGGCAGAAGTTGTGAAGCCAGCGGCTTTGACAAGCTTGCATTTAGACACTGTGGGCATCATCGACTTCATCCTCATTACCACTGGAGGCAATTTGGCAATACACTGCGGCTAGGGGAACATGACTGCCAATTTGTGTACCAGTGTTCTCTCCTTTCTGTAGGCTCATGTTCCTACCTTCCTCAACCTCAGAACCAACATCAGAATCAAGTAATGGCTGTGCATTGTCAAGGAGCATGTGGCTGATGCTGTGTTAAAATAACTCAGCTGACTCCTCCATGCCTGATGCTGGGGCTATGGCAGCAGTAGCTGTGGACAAGGAAGCAGATTTAGCCACTCTGGAAGCTGCAGTGGACTGCGCACTGGTCTCTGCTTGGGTGATGGAGGACGAGGATGGTTTAGTAAACCAGTCCACCACCTCCTATCAATGCTGTGGGTGGATAGCATGGGCAACATGACTAAACAGAGAAAATGATGCCCTGCCTAAGGACTGACCACATCCACCTTTGCCTGTGGACACATACGCTGCTGGCCCCCTCACAGTGCCATGGGAACGTCTGCCTCTCCTTGTTGGCCTCTTAGACATAATGGGAAAATGTAATAAAGATGTGGAATGGAAGGTGGTGTATGGTGCACTTTAACCTGAGTACTCACTACACAGACACACTCTACTGATACACTACAATATACTGCAGTTAAACTGCATTAACGCACAGAAATATACTGCATTAAATGGCATGTAACGCACTGAAATATACTGCGTTAATAGTGCAGCAATGCACAGAAATATACTGTGTTAAACGTGCACTAACGCATTGAAATATACAGGGGTAAATGCCACAGAATGTACTGAAATATACTGCGTTGAATGTGCAATTACGCACAGGAATATACTGAGTTAAATGTGCACTAACGCACAAAATATACTTCGTTAAACGGCACATAATGCACTGAAATATACTGCGCTAAACGTGCAGTAACGCACAGAAATATATTGTGTTAAACTTGCACTAACGCACTGAAATATACAGCAGTAAATGGCACACAACACACTGAAATATACTGCATTAAACATGCACTAATGCAAAGAAATATACTGCGTTAAACGCCTGTAGCACTCTCCTAGATAGGTGCTAGGAAAAGCATAGTTTGCTCTGCCTGCTTCTCAGGGGAGCCTGATCAGTAGTTATGCCTGTTGCATGTGTCCATGTGTGATTCATCTGGGCTGAGGGAGTGTCCCCACTGTGTCCAATAGGGGAGCCTGTTGGACAGTGGAGGAAACCCAGCCAGTGACACACAGGCTTTCATGGCTGTCCCAGAGGATTGGCACAAGAGTGGTGCATCCTTGGATAGGTCATAAAAGCCAGGGGCACATGTGACAGGGCGTCTTTTGGCGGGAAACCAGGTCCCAGGAGGAGGGTGATGGGTGTCTCTCCTCCTGCTGCTGAGGAAGATGGTCACAGGCGGTCGGCCTTGTGGACAGGAAGTGTGGTGCTGGCAGAGCAACCTGAGGAAAAACAGTGTCCGTGAGTACCAGGGAGCTTGCCAGGGGTCTGCCCAGGACGGGGACCACTCCAGGAGGGTGTCAGTGGACAGACGGTCAGCGCACACAGTCAGTGAGAAAGGGGGTGCCAAGTTAGATCCTGAAGAGTAATCTAAGTGAGAGTCCATATTCTTTATTCTTCACTTCAATGGCAAGGTGAATCAGCAGCCTTGCTGCATTCTACAGTCAGTCGTCATCAGGAATTGTGCATAGTTCAAGTTTGAGTATCCCACTCATTCCCTTCTCCCATCCACGTTCTAGAATAAAACACAAAAAAACAAATCCCCTGGACTGTTCATTGTCTGACCCAAGAACTTTCAAATGCCATTTTGCCTTCTATTGGTTGCTAATGGTAACCCAGGGGACCCGCAAGGTGTGATTCTCAGCAGCTCCCTAGGGGGCAGTGCTACACGTGCAATAACGCATTGAAATATACTGCGTTAAACATGCACAAATGCACAGAAATATACTGCGTTAAACGGCATGTAACGCACTGAAATATATTGAATAAACGGCATGTAACAAATAACAGCCAATTAGGGCTTCCAATGCACTGTGCGGCAGAGCAGTGCATTGTGGTCAAACGGCTGAACGCCCTGATAATTCGGGTGTTCGTCGAATGGGTGAGCAGACAATGTTCAGCCCAAACTCATGCTCAGACTGAACCGTTCGCCTATCCCTATCTAGCATGCAGAATGGCGAACAGTAAAGGCTAGGCATAAATGGTATTAATCGCCCAGATCAGCACAAACAGTAGCAGTGCTACTTGAACTGCAGCAATGGGCAGTAATGAAACTTCATCTAACAATACAGGAGCTATGCTGCCAATGAGCACTGATGGTGGCTGTGCTAGGCTTAAATCATCTGGGTAGTCATAGTCAAGTTTGAACAGCATAAACAGTGAAGGGAAATCTGCAAGATGGATGATAGGGCAGTCCTTAAGGTTGACAGGTTCTGCTGGCTAACATTTGAGCCCTTCAATGAGCGTTTGTGCACCTTGTGGTTGTCCCTTAAATTTACATGCAGTAAGGTGACAGCAGGTGCAATAGAGTTCAGTGCAAGGTGAAAATAGTGGGCTAGATATAATGATGGTGCAATACAACCACAGCTCGGAGTTGGTAGTGGTGCGGTATGGACTTTAAGGTAATGGGGAACAGAATTGCTACGGAGGGGTGCGGGTTAGGTAGTATAATTATTCTTTCGAAAAAAAGGGATACAATGTGTCAGGATTGGGGGTGGGGGGGGGGGGTATGGGAGAGAAAAAAATATTTAAGGATGAACTTAAATTAAGGTATATTTTGAGGGAACTTTAAGTGCAGTCACATATGCGAAAAAGGAAATAAAAACCAGACTGAGCTCAACCTCAGTGTAAAAAATATATACATACAATCTATCCTTAGGATACATTGCATATACATATTTTTTACATTGAGGTTGAGCTCAGTCTGGTTTTTATTTACCTCTTCTATAATTGTCCTGCTCTCAGCAATATATCTACTGCTAAACAGTACAAGGTGGGTCAGCGGTCCTCCCACCAATGTCCTGAGGTGGCGGTAGGCTTCTGTGTTGGAAGGGGCCCCTTCAGTCCTGTTCTGTTGTGACTGCAACTCAAACTGTAAGAGTGGTGGATCTGGTTAACACTCCGATCTCTTGGCAGCATTCCTGCAAAGTCAACAAGGCTGATTCCCATCGACCTTGCCCTCAACCTCAGACTCTTCAGAACTGGCTCTTTCTCCTTTCTTACACAGACAGGTCTCATGGCACCATACCTTTAAATCGCTGTGGCCTCTGGAATACACCTCCCAGGATTCCAGGCGCTCTACATTGAGGTTTATGAGTTCACTGGACTTGGATCTCCCCCTGCTGGCTGGATGAGGGTTGTGCAGTACAACATTAACATCACAAAAGGGAAGTGGAAAGTATAAATAGGAGCAATGTATCCTTCTCCATACCATTGTAGGCAGGTACCTGGTTACATTTTGATTCATAACTGTTCATATTTGCGGCCTCTAGTAATTATAAGTAAGCAATATAAGCAATTATAAGTGTAGCCATAATTACTTTTCAGAAAATCAATACATTTTCAATTTAGTTTTTGTTCCATTATCACAGATTTTCTATTCTCAAAGGGAAAGCACAGAATGTATAACTAAAGGCAAAACTAACCAGGGTAACAACTCTCCCTTACTATATCCACAATGAAAAAAAAAGTTGTGCCTTTAGTTCTACTTTCTCCACTTCAGCTCCTGAAGGTTTTACCCCCTTAACGACCAGGCCATTTTTTGTGATTCGGCACTGCATTGCTTTAACTAACAATTGCGTGGTCATGCGACGCTGTACCCAAATACAATTGATGTCCTTTTTTCCCCACAAATAGAGCTTTCTTTTGGTGGCATTTGATCACCTCTACGGTTTATAATTTTGCGTTATAAACAAAAAAAGTGCGACAATTTTTTTAAAAAAAAAGCAATATTTTTTACTTTCTGCTATAAAACATTCCCAATTAAAAAATGTTTAAAATCTAATTTTTTTTATCAGTTTAGGCCAATTTGTATTCTGCTACATATCTTTGGTAAAAAAAAATCCCAAAAAGCATATATTAATTGGTTTGTGCAAAAGTTATAGCATTTACAAACTTTGGTATAGATTTTTGGAATTTATTATTTTTGTTGTTTTTATTAGTAATGGCGGTGACCAGCAATTTTTAGCGGGGCTGCGACATTGCGGCAAATCTGACACTGAAACTTTTTGGGGACCAGTGACACCAATACAGTGATCAGTGCTAAATAATATGCACTGTTACTGTATAAATGACACTGGCAGGGAAGGGGTTAATACTGAGGGTGATCAAGGGGTGAAGTGTGCTCCTAAATTGTGCTTACTAAATGTGTGGGGAAGGCTTTGTGAAAGGCACACAGAGACCAGTGTTTCAGCTTTGATGAGACACACAATCTCATTGTGTCTGTCTGACAGAGGAGCTGCCTGCCTATGTAAACAAGGCAGGTGGCTCTCCTGTCAGTTTCCCTGAAGACTGTTGGAGGCTGGCGGTGATCGCCGGAGGCCGCGGTCTGGCTCCCACTGTGTCTAATCATGCGCCACCGAGACCACATGCCCTGCTGCAGTAAATCTGCGTGGGTTGGTCGGCAAGTGGTTAAAGAGGAACTGCAGTCTGTTCGCATATTTTGTAATAAAGACATATTTGCTATTCTGAAGCTTCTCTCCAACCTTTTTGAATATTATTTTATATATACTTGCCAAATATGCTGCAGAAATCTCCTTCCACTAAGTCTGGTTGCAGCCATTTTAACTGTGGGCAGCTGAAGCTGCTGCATGTTCACTTGGATTTACACACAGAGGCACATAGACACAAATATACTGTATACAGAAAGAAAGACACGCTCACACACACACACACATATATATACAGACAGACACACTCACACCACTACTTGCCTGCATATTTCTCCTCTCTTGATGAATACTCATGGATCTCTGCAGTCTCCTGTTATCTCCACCCTCATCCAGCCCCCTCAAGCTCTGCCGCTCTCATTGGCTTTCCTATGACTCATCCCTCTCTCCCTCGCTAGCAAACTCTCACGAGAGTGAGAGAGAGAGCTGTGCATGATGTCATTAGCCAAGGCTAATTACCAGATAGGAAAGAGAAAGTGGTATTTACAGGCAGAAAAAAAAATGTTTTACCACCCAAAGTTAAAACAGCAAGGGCGGAGGATTTAATAGATGGTAAGATGAAAAAATGACTGAAGGTCTGCTTTAATTAGCTATACTGTGCTCTGTTTGGATGCTTTGATTTTTTTATTAGAGGACAACTGGATCTTATATGAGTTTGGTTTATTTATAAATATGGGTATACTTACTTTCTAATTACAAATAGGTAAATGAAAGAGGTGATAAGTTGGAGTGGCAGGAGATGGGAGAGGGAGGTCTTCTCTTCAGGCTAACATAATCATTCTCACAACCAAAAACTATTCATACTAAGCCTCAGTCTGTTCTTGGAACATTCCCATTAGGTAGGTCCCAGTGAATAACATTCTTGATTTACTACAAGAGGTCACAAAAAATCATCACTATCCTAGAATACAGTATTACTGATTTACTAAAACTGGTGTGTGCAAAATCTGAAGCAGCCCTGCATAGAAACCAATCAGCTTCCAGATTTTTTTTTTTTGTCAAAGCTTAATTGAACAAGCTGAAGTTATAAGCAGATTAGTACAAATGGGCCCTAAGTTAGGATTTTGTGCATATGCACAGGATGAAAGTATGATTTTAATACTTCTGCCCCAGCAAGCATGCTACACGACTGAATAAGTGCAGTCAGTAAACCCCGCCAGGGGATCATACTGGTCAATGTGCTAATGACCTCAGGCATCCACCCTTTAATCGGTGTCACTGTTAAGCCAGCTTATTGGTAATTTTATGATATTGATCAGCCTTAAAGTGATACTAAACAATATCCTTATTCTCCAAAAAAAAAATCCATACACATCAATTATTTATTGACCCTGTAATTTATGTTTTATGAAATTGTTTCCTACTGTATTTTTTGCCTCCTTGTAACATCCTCTGTGACCTCCTGAACCTCCACTTTCCCCCTCTCATTTCGGATTGTTTTGAATGAGAAGTGTACGTTAGTTAGGAACTTAGAAAAGTGACGTCAGAAAAAAGACCAAGTGGTTCTTCGAGTCTACCCATTTTTTGTTTGTTTATTAATTTATTTTTTGTATAGATCTTTGTTTTTCCCAAGCATATTTGAAGCCACTTACTGTTGACTGACTCACTACCTCTGCTGGAAGTCTCACCTACCCTTTTAGTAAAATAATACTTTCTATGATTAGTTTTGAACTTTCCTTCAGTTAGTTTGAGGTCATGATTTTTTTTTTTTTTTTCAATAAACTTTATTGTAAACCATTCAAAGGTACAAAATAATGCATATATACGATGACCAACAATTTTTCAATAATTGTGTAATAGGTACAAGTAATGCATGAGGTACTAGTCAGAAGTGCATAATGACAAATTAGGGTTGTAGCACCATTGCAAACACACTAGAATAGTAAAATACCCAGCAGTACCCAGAAACAGAGCAGATAACATGAAAAACAAATAAAACTCATACTGCGACTTCTCTTTTTTCTGGATGCTGTATGTGGGGTGCGGCTAAACCCTTAGCCAGACTAAGACAGGTTCAGGAGAGTACCAACCTGAACACCATGGTGAAAAAGGGCATCAAGAGTGTCTGAGCCTAGGCGGATTGCACCCGGGGGAACCACAAATACAGCATGGGTAAGCGGAGGAAAGCCGAGACTAACATAGTAAAAACATTTTAAACAAGGATTTTGCAGGACTGTGCATAGGTAAGTCAAAGAACCTGCCACAAAAGCAGCGAGCGAGCCAAGTTCAGAAAATGTGTCCTAGGCTGCCCACGGCGACCCATACTGCAATTTAAAAATTACAGTGGGTCAGCGCCCAAGAACATCCCTGAAAATTACATGAACACAAGGATAGACTGGATCCTACGGTCTGGAGAGTTCAGCAAGGCGGGTGTGAGCGATGACCCGACACCGCCTCCGAGTATTTTTGCAGTTTAGGACAGTCCTTGCAGAGGCTCCATTGGTCCAGAGGGTGGGGGACCGAGGAAGGCTTTGAGGCGAGGGATCCGGGGTCATCCAAGTGGTGAGAACGCAGAAAGGATTCCGCTTCCGAAGGGTCCTGGAACGAAAGCTGTTCGCCAGATGGGGTCCGTAGTCGAAGGATGGCTGGATAGGCCAGAGTAAATTTGATCTGCGCATGGTGAAGTTTTGAACAGACAGTTTGGAAAGCTTTGCGCTTTTTGGCCACCTCGACCGAATAATCAGCAAAGATGAGGATCTTCATTCCGTCGAGCTGGAAAGACTTGGATTGCTGAAACCTCTGAAGAATCGCAGATTTGTCGGCGTAATTGAGGTACTTCGCTATGATTGGTCGCGGAGATGAGCGATCGAATGAAAGCATCCCCATGCGGTGAGCCCTCTCCACTACACAGACTCCTTGAATACCCAGGGCCTCTGGCATTTTCTTGGCACATAAGTCAGGAATAGCGGAAGGAGGCATTGTTTCAGGGATCCCAATAAAGCGGAGATTACTTCTGCGGGCCCTATTTTCCAAGTCCACTAGCTTCTGCAGCACAAACTGATTGGTCTTTTCCTGGGACTGTTCAAAATGATGGGACTGGTAGACCTCTTCCTCTATATTGGATACCCTGTGTTCCACTTCTTGCAGCCTAAGGGTGTCATCAGAGAGCTGCTTTTTGATCTCTTGCATCCCTGCAGTGACCGCTGTCTGCACCGCAGCAGTGATTGTGGGGGAAAGGAGGGCAACTACCGCCTGTGCTATCCGGTCGGATTGTGGGTCCCCTAGGGTGGGCACCGCGGCAGGTGCAGAAGCCGAGATGTCCATGCCTGATGCGCCCGCCAATTCCGGAGAGTAGGCCGAGACCGCGGCCTCGATTTGTGGAGGACCCGGCGGCACTCGCGGGCCGGTTTTCTCAAGGAATTTATCCATGGTCCGTTCCCAGGTGAGGAGATCGGGTGCGCGAGGTGGCGGATAGGTGCGCTGGGGCTCGATGGGGTGTTAGGCAGTTTTAATAAGCCGGTTTGTAGTCCCGCCGCTGGAGCCGAGGGTAGATGCGTCTACCCTCGGCTCAGCGCCGGAACCGGAAGTCCTGATTTTGGTTTTATATTGAAAATACTACTCTCCTAAACCTGTTCACCCCCCTTGATGTATTTGAAGGTTTCAATTATGACTCCCCTATCCATTTTTCCTCCAGACTGTACATATTAAGTTTCTGAAGTCTCTCTTCATATGTTTTATCCCTCAGACCTTTCCGCTTTTGTTTCCCATCTCTGGACTTATTCTATTTTATCCATATCTTTGTGTAAGTGAGGTCTCCAGAACTGGACACAGTATTCTAAATGAAGCCTCACTAAAGATCTATATAGGGGAATCAGAACTTCCTTCCTTCTGCTGGTGATCCCTCTAGTGATGCATCCTAGAAATTCTTTTTGATTTTCCCATTGCCTGGTCACACTGCTCATTTTGCAATCATCTGAAATAAATACCCCCAAATCTGTATTCCTTCTAGTGTTGACCAACACTGTACCCCCCAATCTTGTACTTTTTCAAGGAATTCTTTTTCCCTATGTGCATTACTTTACATTTAGAAAAATTAAACTACAGTTTCCGTTGTTTTGACCAATCTTCCAGCAATGCTAAATCCTCTTCCATGTTACAGACACCTCCAGGGCTGTCAACCCTATTGCAAACCTTTGTGTCATCTGCTTAGGTGTGCACAGCCTGTTGCAGGCATTTTTTTTGGGCATTTTTTGGGGGTCTTTGGAGGCAGGCATAACATCTGAACTTCTGTATAGGGGTATATATACACACACACTTATATGTATTTACACACATACACATATATAGGTGTTATAGCAGAGAAGCCATATGCCTGTTAATTATTTCATTAGCGCAAGCATAGGTTTCTGCTACTTTCACACCTACATATGTGTATGTGTATATATACATACAAATGTGTGTGTATATATACCCCTACACAGAAGTTCTGATGTTATGCCTGCCTCCAAAGACGCCCAAAAAATGCCCAAAAAAACGCCCAAAAAAAACGCCAGCTACAAAAACGCCCAGGTGTGTTTTTGCAGCAGGTGTTTTTTTTTTGGGCATTTTTTGGGGGTCTTTGGAGGCAGGCAAAACATCTAAAATTCTGTATAGGGGTATATATACACACACACTTATATGTATTTATACACATACACATATATAGGTGTTATAGCAGAGAAGCCATATGCCTGTTAATTATTTCATTAGCGCAAGCATAGGTTTCTGCTACTTTCACACCTATATATGTGTATGTGTATATATACATACATGTGTGTGTGTATATATATACCCCTACACAGAAGTTCTGATGTTATGCCTGCCTCCAAAGACGCCCAAAAAATGCCCAAAAAAACGCCCGGGTACAAAAACGCCCAGGTGTGTTTTTTCAGCAGGTTTTTTGGGCATTTTTTGGGGGTCTTTGGAGGCAGGCAAAACATCTGAAATTCTGTATAGGGGTATATATACACACACACTTATATGTATTTATACACATACACATATATAGGTGTTATAGCAGAGAAGCCATATGCCTGTTAATTATTTCATTAGCGCAAGCATAGGTTTCTGCTACTTTCACACCTATATATGTGTATGTGTATATATACATACATGTGTGTGTGTGTGTATATATGCCCCTACACAGAAGTTCAGATGTCATGCCTGACTCCAAACATGTCCTCAAAAACTCCCTATAAACGCCTGCAACAAAAAGCAGTATAACAGGGGTGAAGCCACCATCCTGTTCTGTAAGTGTTCTAAGAGAAACAAACTTTTCTCTATAGCGGTCACCCTGACATGGAAGGGTTTTGTCACCCTGCCATAGCAGTCAGAGTCAGTTAACCCTACACTACACTATGGTCACCCTGGCACTTAACACTTTCCCTACAGAAACTAGATTATTAAATCTAACTATAGTGGAAAATAGTACCCTAACTACACTAGATATCCCTTTCCTCACACTAATAATTGCTAAATGACACTTTGAAGCAGAAGTAACAGAACTGCTTCCACTCTCTTCCACGTCCCTGTATTACAATGCTAGAGATTTGGCAGGGCTATCTTATATACTGGGGGGCGTATTCACTAATGATTGGCCTCTGGACCCCCTAGTCACTCCAATCACATTCCTAGCATCCTCCTGCCCCCTCAATTGACTTTTACTGATGGTTCTGGTCCAATCACGGGCTCTTAAACCCCAGTTCCTGTCCCATTGCATTTTGGTCGGTTCTGGTTGCCGAATTCCGAACTTTTTCAGCAAAAAGTTTGGAATTAGGCCGAATTTCGAACAGTCAATGTTCGGGTCGAACCGATGGTCGACCCGAAGCGTTCGATCATCCCTATTCACCACTATGTGCTTCAATCATCCACATAGATTAGTGATAATCCCCTCATCCGATGTACCCTTTACCTGGGGGATAAGACCAACCAATGGTCTATATGTGCTTTTGCCTCTCTCAGGGGATCTGTTTTAATATGATTTCACTCCTTTGGTCGCAATCCTGAGATTAGAATCCTCCTTCTCTTACACTTATCTCCATACGCCCAGTTCATTTCCATACACCCAAATCATAAAGGAAGAAAGCTGGACATAGTGCTTTATCTTTTATAACAACCGGTTGATTTAACCCTTAATATAAAAACACTCACATTTTCCTGGTGCTTAGAGTGCACCCAAACTGTAAAAAGCATTCAGTCCCCACAGTGTGGGTATAAGACAATCAGACAGTGAGGAAGTCACGTGACCCTGTGCGTAGGGGAGTGGCCAATTTGTTGTCACGCTGAGGCGCACATTGTGAGCATATTGTGAGTTTTCTGATTCATCTTGCATGCATGATCTGTTGGTGAATCTGTTGGTGAACCACTTACCATTCCCTATGTGAGCGTTTCCATTGACTTAAAGGAAAGATGTTGAGGTCTCCTGTTTTGCTGAAAACGAAAAGGATTGATGACTTTTGCCTTAGGGGATATCCTACTATACTGTGTTAATTACTCTTATAATTTCCACTTCCTCTGGTAAGCGGCCATTTCTTACCATATGGCGGCGGCGCACCTGGGTGATTTACTTCTTTGTATGATATTCACTATCAAGGTGTAGATTGTATTCCTTGCATCTTCCTCAAAGTGATTTACAAGTTTAAATACTGGACTGTTATCACTTATGGGCCTTTTTTTCTTCTAAGAATATTCTTTTTGTTGTTTGCGTGTTTATTTTTTCTTTTTTGATTTCCCATCACCATTTTAATTAGAGTGGCAATTATTTTTTTGTGTATATGCTGTCTGCAATCTCATCTGGATTGTTATTGCCAGCTGCTTACGGCCTTTGTTTACCTGTGCAATAACTTATAACGAGTCTGACCATTTTTTTTTTTATTAACTTTATTGTCTGAGTATAGCTCTAGTTCCATGATGCATGCAATCTTCATCCAACTGATTTAGATGATTTAGATTGAGTCTGTGTGTTCTGAGTAGTTATCATACTTAAAATCTGAGACCCCTTCCATACATAGATAAGTGTGTGGCCTTTAAAGGGTAACTCCACTTTCGTGGGCAAAAAATAGAAAGAAAAGAAAACACAATATAGCGTATACAATTACAGCACAAGTCATATTGTAATTGAATGTTATTAAAAAATACCTTTCCTTTTCAATCTGCAGCTGTTGTAATTTTCTGAAAATGCAATGCAATATGGCTACCTGGAACTGTTCTGTATACAGAATGTGTACTGACCACACCCCAGAAACATCATTTCCTGCTTGTGTGATTGGCTCACCAATTTTCCCAGAAGTCTGCCTAAGATACAAGTCAGATTTCTGGCATCCCCTGCAACAAAAATGTCATTTTTTGTGAGAAACACCCAAGGAACACGTCTAAAGGGATGCAGGCCCAGCAGATTTCCTCATCAGAGCCCTGCAGCTGTACAGCCGATAGATAATTATGAAACTACTCCCATTAGACCCACTCAGCACAGAGCCACAGAGGAACAAACAATGATTTCTTCAGAATAACAAAAGGTTGGAATCTGCAAAAAAGTTTGTTAAAATCCCTGCAATGTACAGAGATCACCCAGAGGGGAATATTTTTTTCTCAACAAAAGTGGAGTTACGCTTTAAGTGTAACTATACCCATCGGTTTAGCTGTTTCTCAAAACTGTTACATTCAAGGCATGCTGTGTATGATAACTATCACAGTTGCTTGTCCTCTCAGCTAAACTGTCAAGCCATCAAAGGGCTGATGTCATAACCGATCACATATGCAGCACCATGGCAACTGCAGATCAAACAGAGGCTCCTTGGCTGTAATAGATAGAAGGGCTTAGTTCCATTTTACCTGACAGAGAATCATCCTTCCAACTGTTGTGAACATAATCGTTTTACAGCTTTAGTCAAGTTAAAAATCTATGAAAACTCAATTGAAGTGATGAAAGTGTAAACATAGCTTTTTCCTGTAGGTGTCAGCAACACATTATACATTAGTCAGATGTTGGCTGTTTCCGCTGTAATCAAAGTATTGTTAAAGGTTTGTATGCAGTAAGGGATTGGAAGTAATTTATGCAGATGTAAAATTCTGTCTCTGATGTGTAACTCTAAAATGATGTAGGTAGCTGCAGTCAGGATTTTCCTCCCTTTCAAAGTGTACCATTGCCTTAGCATAATTGCATGCTATAAAAAAAATTGCGTTTATAAAAAAAGAAAAAAAAAAGTTACCTTATCTTATTATAACATTGGGTGTTATTATTAATATATATGTATTTTTTTGTTATTAAATTAGTATCTTCAGTTTGCAGTTCACATAAAAGAACATATTAAAGTATTATTAAAGGCAAAACCTTTTTTTTTCTTTTTGTTTTAAATTATGGACAGAGTAGAGAGGGATTAGAATATCTGTCAGGCTTTTTTATGCTGTTACTAGAACAGGAATAAAGTGGAAATCTTCCAATTAATTTAGTTTTGGTGACCCTGGTGACAACAAGGGACTCCGTCACTTTGGCATATTTGAGGAAAGTAAAAAAATAGTCCTGGGCAAGCAGCTTCTACACCCAGTGGATCTCCACGGTCTTCTTGGCTTGTAGTGTAATGTAACAAAGATGGAAATTGAAGCACCACACCACTGATAAGAGGTCCAGATACAACTTTATTCCAATAAAAGTCAGGGGGACAATCCAAAAGCTAGTCAACACGTTTAGGGGTCCAAGAATGAACCCTTCATCAGGGCTTGATTGACAACAATGTGAAAAGACTAGAATTCAACTGGCTGCATAAACCAGCTGCTGACAGGGCCCATACTTGCAATCACACTGGAAGAAATAACATTAAAGGGACAGTTTACTTCTAGTCTGTTCACATTGTTGTCAAGTAGTGATGGGCCAAACACCCCCCTGTTCGGTTCGCACCAGAACATCTCGAACAGGGAAAAACTTCTAGCAAACATTAAACTCTATTAAAGTCTATAGAAAACGAACATGAAAAATCAAAAGTCCTCATTTTAAAGGCTTATATGCAAGTTATTGCCATAAAAAGTGTATGGGGACCCGGGTACTGCCCTGGGGGACATGTATCAATGCAAAAAATTGTTTTTAAAATGATTGTTTTTACAGGAGCAGTGATTTTAATAATGCTTAAAGTGAAACAATAAAAATGAAAAATTCCTTTAAATATCTGCCTGGGGGGGGTCCCCTAATGTGCCTGTAAAATGGTGCATCTCTATGATGTATGTAGCCTGTTGCAGCAATACTGACATTTCCAAAGGAAATAATGTCATTTAAACTTGCTTGTGGCTGTAATGTATTATCTACTCCCGGCAATACAGATAAAAAAATATGAAAAAAACGGCGTAGGGTCCCCCCCCCCCCAAGTCCATACCAGGCCCTTCTGGTTTGGTATAAATTTTAAGGGAAACCCACACCAAAATGTAAAATAAAAACGGCACAGGGTCCCCCCCCCAGTCCATACCAGGCCGTTCGGGTCTGGTATGGATTTTAAGGGGAACCCTACATCAAAATTAAAAAAAAAAAACAGCGTGGGGTCCCCCTCAAAATCCATACCAGACCCTTATCCGAGCATGCAGGATATGGGGGGGCAAGTCCTTAATGGGTTGGGTGCTTTGAGGTGGGGACAAGGGCCTCTTCCCGACAGCCCTGGGGTGTGGTTGTAGGGGTCTTCAGGTGGGGGGCTTATCAGAATATGGAAGCCCCCTTTTAACAAGGGGGCCCCCAGATCCCGCCCCCCCCTATGTTATTGGGTATTGCGTACATCTTACCCCTACCCATTCACCAAAAAAGTGTACAAGGAAAAAAATAAACACAAACTACAGGCACTACAGTTTTTGACAAGTCCTTTATTAAAAAGAAAAAAAAAAATAGTGTCCCTTGATGTAAATCCATCATCAATCACAACGCCCACCGTACCCAGAAAATAGAAAAAATTCAAAGATGCTTGGCGTGGAATTCCCCTTAAAATCCGTACCAGACCCAGGGGACCTAGTATGGATTTTGGGGGGGAACCCCACGCCGTTGTTTCATTTTTTTAAATTTTGGCATGGAGTTCCCCTTAAAATCTATACCAGACCCAAAGGGCCTAGTGTAAATTTTTTATTGGGGGGGGGGGCATGTGCCATTTTTTTTTCTATTCTGTCATAGGGTTCCCCTGAACCACTTAAATACAGGGCACTTTCACCCCCTTCCTGCTTAGACCAATTTTCAGCTTTCAGTGCTCATTAGCATCTATGGCAAATATTGGTCAGCTTGGCATGGCACTGCTCCTCATCTTTAACATTGGCGTCTATGGGAAATATTGGACAGCTTGACATGCCACTACTTCCTGTCTTTAACACTGGCATCTATGGGAAATCTTGGGCAGCTTGGCATGGCAATGTTCGCGAACTATAAGTGACAGGGACACAAACAACTTGGGGAGCACTGAGAGGGGACCCATGACTGAGACATATCTATACATTGAAAAAGTGGGGTATAACCTGAACACTACACTGACTGCATTAATCTAACTCAACACACTCAACACTGCTGTAAGCATCAGCCTTATATCATGTGGGGCGTGGACTTAGCCCCTGAGCCATGATTGGCTGAAGGCACCCTGCCTTTGGCCAATCATGGCTCTGACAAAACATTGTGCTGTTATTGGCCAAAGCATACAGCTCAGGTGCATGCTTTGGCCAATCATAAGCACTTAATGCACTGCAATCGTGCAGTGCATTTTGGGGCGCTTATCGGCAGGCGAACTTGCTGCCGAGCGCTCTGGGTGATCACCCGATATTCGAGTTGAACTTATGTTCGACTCGAACATCCAGCCCATCCCTATGATCAAGCAAACCTTGGTGAGGGGGGCTTTCTTGGACACTTTTTTTGGACTGTCCCCTTGACTTATATTGAAAATAAGTTGTATCTGTAACTGGACCTCTTCATAGTGGTGTGGCACTTCAATTTACATTTTCCCTAATTTTGGAGGAATTTTCTCTCACTTCCTGTTTTAGCTATAGTACACTTCTGACATGTTTTCCTGGCACCAAGAGAAAAAAGGTGACAAGGGAGGGACCCTTAGCTGATTGACAGCCTCAACTCTGTTCCTGTGTGGTGTGTGAAGGGGGTGTGTCCCTTCCCTGCAATCAGTTCTCAGATCTCTCCTCACAGAGCTCTGCAAAGTGTAACTTCAGCTCTGTGCCCCTGTTTTTTGCTCAGACAAAATATATAAATTCTGAACTTTGAACCGATTATGAGAACAGAGGACTGCAGATAAACAGGTACAACCTATATAGAAGAATTTGTTTCATCTCTGTCTGTCACATGAGGCCAGTCACAAGGTATATATGAGGGTTTACAACCACTTTAACCACTTATTTTACATAGTTACATAGTTTGTGAGGTTGAAAAAAGACATCAGTCCATCCAGTTCAACCTATGATGTGACCTCCAGAAAAGTTTTACCCCTTTATGCCCCTTCATGTCATTTTTTTGCTATTCAGCACGGTGCTGATTTTACTGTCAACTGTACGCAAATTAAATTTATATCAGTTTTTTCACACTAATAACACTAATACCGTAATCAGTGATAAAACTGCTCATTGACACCGTACTAATGACATTGACTGGAAAGAGGTTGCCATCTAGGGGCAATCAAGGGTAACTGTGTGCCTAATAATGTGTAATGTGTGCTGCTTTCAATTTCTGATCTAGCTTTTTTTTTTTTTTTTTGCAAAGTAGGGAGAAGAAACAGCCAGATCGTTGGGCCTAAGCACACAGAGTTGTGTACTTAGACAAAGTTACTCAGCTGGCTTCAGCCAAAATCATTGGCTGAAATCTGCTGCCAAACCGGCAGACATGAGAGTACCCGTTACATATGTGCAAGTCACAAGCAAGTCTCAAGTCTTAACCTTCAAGTCTCAAGCAAGTCCCAAGTTACTGTGGCGAAAAGCAAGCAAGTCACGTTGAGTCCCTGCTAGAAGTCAAGCAAGTCAAGTCATTTATTTTGGTCAAGTCACAAATCAAGTCAAGACTTGATCTACCCCAATTTTCACCTTTAAACCAGTTAAAAGTCAGTGGTCAGGAAAGGTTTTGTTTTATTTTCAACATTAACACAACTGCACATTCATTTTGCTTTAACACATCTTGAGAAAATGCAAATATTTAATAACTTTAAAAAGTAAAGTAATTTCGAGTCATATGTCTCAAGTCAAAGTCAAGTCTCAAGTCATCATGAATACCAAGTCAAAGTCAAGTCGAGTCTTGTAATAATTTTAATCAAGCAAGTCTCAAGTCCTCAAACTGGTGACTTAAGTATGACTTAAGTCAAGTCATATGACTCAAGTCCCCCACCTCTGCAAGCCGGTGCTGTGTCCATGTGCCTGCCCTGAGCCCTGAACCCGGAAGACTGGCAGCGATGTCCAGGTATGTTTGGTCGACCCGCCTGTGCTTGCTGCCCAAAGGCAGTAAGTAGGTAAAGTGTATGCAAAGGCAAGTTTTTGAATAGTGCAGGGAAATGTTGGAGCATTTGTCACATTCTTGATTGCTTTCTGTGTCTCCAATGGGTAGGTCCACACTCTGTCTGTTTTGGTGACCATTGCTACCAGGACAGAAAGTGAGGAGGAATCCAAAATGTCCTTGTTGTCACTACATTAAGATGTGAGGGGGTTTCTCCAGTTGGACACCTGTTCCTGTAACAAATCTTTAAGGTGGAAATTCTATTTACTTTAGGGACTTTCTCTTATTTCTTGTTGTGTCTTTAGGACAGAAAATGAAGAGAGATCTTCCCAGCAGGATAGCAAAAAACAACAACTCTAAAACAAAAAAAAAATGTGCATATACCTTAAACCCATCTAAACCCAAAAATACAAATGTAATATATTGTAGCCTACCTAGATGTGGTGGTGAATTAATTTTTCCCCTTTATTTTTACCTTGTGATTCTAAAAGTAACACACTTCCAGCCCAAGGCCCCCACACTTCTGCATGGGGAGAACAGAAACAAGATCAGACCACAGAATCCCACCCTTGTGTCCATAACATAGAGCGAAGTTGTTTTGTAGTCCTTAGAGTTAACCAAGAACAATATTATAACAGATGATAATCAGCCTAGCAAGAGAACATAAGAAATTATCAGCTCATAGGATTTCTGATAAGATCAACAGGTATTGTTTTTGAACTTATTATAAAGACATAGAAAAACACTTCAGATGGCATATTCGAAGACAAATTCCAGAAAATAAGTGACTTGTTAACCACTTGCCTACAGGACACTGATGAGGCAGCACTGGTAGGCTCTGATGATGAGGCGCTGATGGGTACTAAGCTGCACTGGTGGGCACTGATGAGGCAGCACACGTAAGCTCTGAGGATGAGGCACTGTTGAGGTTGCACTAATAGGTGGCACTGAGAGGAGGCATTGATAAGAGGCACTGGTGGGCACTGATTGGCAGCACCGGTGGGCACTGTTGGGACTGCACTGATAATCAGGAGGACACTAATAATCAGTGCCCTGATTATCTGTGTACATGTCCCTTTTACACAAGCCGAGTATCGGCTCTCTGCTCCTCTCTTCACACTGTTAGCATGAGGAAAAGAGTGCTGATAACCAGTTTCTGTCTACATCCGTGATCAGCTGTGATTGGACACAGCTGATTACGTGGTAAAGAGCCGCTGATTGGCCCATGCCCTGGAGTGGGCATGCAGGGCAGACATGATCACGGGAGGCTGTCATATGATGCTGTAGCCAAGCCATCATTTTGCTATAGCGCAGTCGACAAATGGGTAAAATGTGTTGTCTTACAATGCGTTAAGTCCAGCGGGGTGTATGCTACCTCATTTACTTATCACTTTTATTTACAGTTTATACTTTTTGTTTTCCTGAGCACTGGGAGTGTCAGCTATCACTATACTTCCAGCGCTCTGAAAAAAGAAAGGTTGCTACTGTATGACTGCCCGCATTTCTCTCCTCTGTCCATTCACAGAAGGCTTTGTATTTTGTAAAAGGGTTCAAATAATACAAAACCTACCATGACTGGGCAGAAGGAGGGAGGGGCAGTCAAAGCAGCTGTAGGATCTGAGGTCCAGAGGTCTAGTGTCAGAGTACTGGACGTATAGCAATAGCTGTACTCTAGAGTTCAGTAAAAACATAAATTGCAAATAAATTATTTTATTTGATGAATGTCTCCTCCCAAAAAATTAAAAGTCAGCATCTACAAATACTGTAGATGCTGCCTTTAAAATAAGGACACTTACCTGTCCAAGGATCCAGCGATATTGGCACCCGAGCTGATTCTTCAATCGGCTTTGGGTGCAGGCACTGATTCTTCAATTGGCTTTGGGTGCAGGCACCGGCATTGTAAGTAAGGGAAACGGGCAGAGAAGCCTTCCAGCAGTGGAGGGGGGGGGGGTGGAATCAAGCAGAGCTTCCCCTTTTGGGTGGAGCTCTGCTTTATGCTGGGCATATATTGGTCATTTTTTTCAGCCTGGTGTTATTGTATGCTACTCCTCTGTCAGAATGGAAACGGCCATAGATGGATTAAATTGGTCCAGTCCCTGCTAACCTGGCTGAATTTCGATCCATCTGTGGCCAGCTTTAACGTATTGTCAGGCAGCACATTTTAAATAGTGGCTTGTTTCCTGGAGTTCTTCTTTAACAAAACAAAAGGAACCAAATAAGAGAAGTTTATTAGATATGCTTTAAAAGCAATCCCAGTTAAAAGTGGAACCAGTCAATAAGCTACCAGTGCTTTTTAGTAAACACAGCAAATGTCACACAGTCGGTAAATTTACTCAATTTGTCTTAAAGTTGAAGTTTAGAATGATTTTTTGGGAAAGAACACCATACACATTAGTTATGTGTAATGATGTGTATCCCATTACCTGCAGGCATCTGCCACAAATCTTCCCTTCAGTGCCTCCTCAGAGGCTTCAGACACCGCAGTCATCTTCCAGCTCTGTAAAAGTTAAAGTTGAACTTGATTTAACAGTTTCCCAACACAGTTATATGCAAAGCATGCCTTGACAGATAGCTTCCTTGGATGTAGAAAAAAAAGAGGATTTACTTCTGCTTTAACTGCAGTCACTGCTTAAATACATTTGTGCCAGCTGCCGGCCCCTTCTGCTTTCTCCACCATTTCCAGACCTCATTATAGGTGTGCACAGCCTATTGCATTAGGGTGTGCACCCCAATGCTTAAACACATGTAGAGTCCCCCCAACCTCCAGAGGCCCGGTGGTGAACCCAAGAGACAGGGAGGTTTGAAATTCCTCCTCAGGGTGCAGGTTACTTGGCATGGTGGGTGGTGTACAAGGTACAAAGATGGGTGCCAGTTACTTTTATGCTTGTGTAGCAGTACCCCCATGGGGGCCACTGAGTATAGCTATATCCTGGGTCTCCCTCTGATTATCCTGTTGCCAGATATCGGGCATTTTCACACACTGCCAGGTGCACACACGCTCTTTCGCTCGTTGTCTCCAATGACCAGTTTAGGGGATTTGTTTTTGGTGTTTTATTTGGGGAACTTGTATGGGAGGAGGGATTAGTAGGATACTTCAAATTCAACTTTGTACAGGTGAGGACAACTCTCACTTGGCCTTACTTAGTGGAACTGAACAGCAGATCTTCTGCTGAACCATACAGCACTTACATGCGAATAATAAGTTCTTTGCTTGTGTTAGCAGCAGACTCAATTACCTCTGTATTGTCAGGACACTATCGAGTATCTCCTTTAGCTTACACCCAGCAGGCTGACTTGCTAGCGCCAAGAGGGGGATTTCCACAGCAACAGTCTCTAGGATCCCCATGGTAAGTCTGTACTCACAAGGCCCTGGTCGCAGGTCATCTTCCTCTGTGATACCAGACGAGATCCATGGACATCCTCCCTCAGTCAGCCCTTTAAAAGAATCCCTGGGTTTCAGCATCTCTGTTTCTGGCCCTCGGGTCGAGCACCTGAGGCAGCATGGCAGCCTGTGCTGGGGAGAGGCAGCAGCCCCCTCCCCACTTGGACTCCGCTCTTCATTCAGGAGCCTCATGTACACCTTAAATAGAAGTACAGTCACCCAGCATGCACCGCGACACCTCTCATGCCTATTCACCAGGGCTGTATAGATGTCCCTTGCTCTCATCTGCATTGTCCCACTGTTCAATACATTGTATAACTATTAGATCAGGGTGAAACATCAAGCCAGGATGAGCAGCATCAGAGCACACTGGGCAAGTTCTATCTAACAATCACAGCTCTTTGTTAAGCAGACAGCTCCCAGATTTACCTGGCTGTCTCCCTGTTAAGCAGAGAAAACAAAAACTATATACACCTACACTAGCACCTACCTAGGAGGGTGCTACACTTGAACAAAGAAAAGTTTATTTCTCACATCAGAAAAAATGTGGGAGAGAGGGGTTGGGAACAGGGCACCCTTAGTCAAAAACACAGCAGCAGACTAGAAGACCGGCAGACTCCTTAGACAAAAATGTAAAAAAGTTAGACAGCAGTACAGAAAAAGAGCCTTTAACCACTTCCCGCACGCCCTATTACAAAATGACGGCGGGAATGTGGTTGTGTTATCCTGACCAGACGTCATATGACGGCGGCAGGATAACACAGCTCTGGGCGCCCCCCGGGGGCGCGCAGAGCGGCGATCGGTGATGCGAGGTGTCAGTCTGACACCCTGCATCTCCGATCTCGGTAATGAGCCTCTGACGGAGGCTCTTTACCATGTGATCAGCCGTGTCCAATCACGGCTGGTCACATAGTAAATAGGAACAGTCGTTGATCGGCTTTCCTTAGTTCGTGCCTGACAGGCACGAGTATAGGAGCGCCGATCGGCGGCTCCCCTGACAGGGGGGGGGGGGGGGGTCGGCACTGGTAATCAGATCATTGATTACCAGTGCAGACCCTCGGGGGGGGGATGCCACTAGATCCACCAGGGATGCCCACTATGACCCCAGGGATGCCCACTATGACCCCAGGGATGCCCACTATGGCCACCAGGGATGGCAATCAGGGCTCAGGGAGCCCCCCATTGCCCTCCCCATCAGTGCTGCCCACCAGTGCCCTCCCTGTCAGTGCTGCCCACAAGTGCCCATCATTGCCATCCTTTAGTGTCGCCCACCAGTGCCCATTATTGCCCACCAGTGCCGCCTATCAGTGCCCATTAGTGCCCATCAGTGCCGCCCGTCAGTGCCGATCAGTGCTGCCCATCAGTGCCCATCAGTGCCCACCAGTGCCGCCTATCAGTGGCCATTAGTGCCCATCAGTTCCACCTATCAGTGCCCATCAGTGCCACCTATCAGTGCCCATCAATGCCGCCTATCAGTGCCTAGCAGTGCCGCCTAGCAGTGCCCACCAATGCTGCATATCTGTGCTACCTATCAGTGCCGCTTATCAGTGCCACCCCATCAGTGCCACCCCATCAGTGCCTCCTCATCAGTGCCTGTCAGTGCAATCTCATCAGTGCTCATCAGTGCAGGAAAAAACGTATTTATTTACAAAATTGTATAACATAAACAAAAAAAACTTTTTTTTTTTTCAAACTTTTCGGTCTTTTTTTATTTGTTTAGCAAAAAGGAAAAAACCCAGAGGTGATGAAATACCACCAAAAGAAAGCTCTATTTGTGGGGGGAAAATGACATAAATTTGGTGTAGGTACAGTGTTGCATGACCGCGCAATTGTCATTCAAAATGCAACAGCGCTAAAAGGGGAAAATTGGCCTGGGAAGGGAGGGAAGGGAGGGAAGTGCCCAGTATTAAAGTGGTTAAACTCGAACAAGCAATCTGTACATTGTAGAATAAGCTGTCTCTAATAGCAACAAAACTCAACTCACATAAGGTGCAGGAACTCTCTGGATTATTCCATCTTGATGCTTTCTTAGGCCCTCCTCAGTTTCCCGGTCCATGGCAGAATAACCTCTGGTACCCCATCTCAGGTCTCCATCCCTTCCCTCATACTTCCAGGTAGTGAGCAGGGTCTCCCATACAGAGCCTTGAGCACATGGCTAGGCCTCAGACTTTAGGCCTACCCAGCAGCAGCTGTTCCTCACACACCCACCCAGACAGCAGTCTGGGTGGAAAAGGACTAAGATCACCTGACTTCCTCCAAAAAACTACCTTCTCCCAGCATGCTCAGTGACCAGTATGATTGGCCGAGAAAAGTATACATATCCTTAAAGTGATTGTAAAGTCTAATTTCTTTTTTTCAATAAAAATAACAAACGTGTTTTTCTTACCTTACCTATGAATTGGTTTTGCACAGAGCAGCCTGGATCCTCCTTTTCTCAGGTCCCTCTTCAGCTCTCCTGGCCCCTCCCTCCCCTCCCTTTGAGTGCCCCCACAGTGCGCAGCTTGTTATGGTGGCACCGGAGTCACAGCTCCGTGTGTCCATTCAGCCCCCCCCTCTCCTCATTGGCTAACGGATATTGATTCATAGCAGCGGGAGCAAATGGTGTCACTGCTGTGTCTTAGCCAATGAGGAGGGGATTCCTGGACCGCTGAGACAGTCGTGGACATCGCTGGATCAAGAGGGGGTTTAGCATTAGGGAGGGGGGCCAAGGGGAGCTGCTGCACACAGAAAACTTTTTATCCAATGCATAGAATGCATTAGGATAAAAATCCTTCTGACTTACAAACACTTTAACCTAGGCTCACTGTAATTCATCACACTAATGTCAAAGGTAACAGTGCCACCTATTGACAAAAGGGAGAAACCACAGCTAAACCCGGCTTAGGAGGAAAATCCAATATTCACAAAGACTACAAAATTAGCCTGGCTAGCTACCACCTAGCACAGCTAAATTTATTAGCAGCCCTGTTTTAGGCGAGCTTCATCTCCACCATCACAGAAGTGAACTCTCAAATGCTGAGGTTTAGAGCTACTTTGTCAGAGAGAAAAGAACATATGGGGGGGGGGGTTTGACTCTGAAAAAGAGCTCACTTCTTTGATGGTGGAGGTGAACATTAAGAGCTAGAAATCTCTTAGCAACATCCTAGCAGCAAAGCAGGACAGGTTGATGCAATCACTGGGAGTTTTTCAGTTAGGCTTCAAGAGGTATGTAAATGGTCTACACCTATAGCAAGGGATTTGTTAAGGAATTGTTAAGCTGAGATCTGGTAAATATTTGCTTTTGGGTTTACTAACCTTGTGGGTTTATAGACCTTTACACTGACGTTTTGTGAATTTTTTTTCTCTCAAAATGGTATTTATTACAACCTAATATACTGTATACTCTAACCATGCTTACAAATGGTATGGAGTTTAATGTCAATTCAGATTTTAGCTTTTGCATCATGTATACAAGACTTAAGGTGATCATAGATGTAGTGATTTTTTTTCTTGCAACCATGGGTTGCAGGTAAGAAAAGCACTTGATTCTCCCATCAATACAGGTAGAGTTGATGGGGAAATCCCTGCCATGGAGCCATTGTGTTCTGCTCCCAGGGGCATGTAAAAATGTAAAATCCGACAGACTGGTTGTACACAAGTTGATATATTGATCAACTTGGATACATTCAGCCTGCCTATACATGGTTGGAATCTCAGCTAGTTCCTGCTGAATCGGCCAAGATTTGAACCGTCTATAGCCGACTTAACTTTGATCATCCCAATCATGTGTAAGAATGCAATCAGGCCGGCTAAAAAAGACACATAGAGACACATAGCAGAGGAGAGTAATAAAAATCCCAAGAAATGTTTTAGATATATTAACAGTAAAAATGTGACGTCAGAGCACATTGCCCACATAAAAGATGATGAAGGGAGGATGGATACAGGTGACACGGATAAGGTAACTGTACTAAAAATGCTTTCTTCTCCTCAGTTTTTACACTGGAAACAGAGGGGTATTCCGACCATGACTGTATTGTTAGTAACACGTTGCAGGATGTACCCTTGTTGCTAACAAAGGCCGAAGTTCAGAAAAGACCAGAAAAGCTTAACACAAATAAATCACCAGGACTGGATGGCTTACACCTGAGAGTCCTCAAAGAACTTGGTCAGGTTATTGCTAGACCATTATTCCTTGTCTTTATTGACAGCATACTGACAGGAATGGTACCAGCTGATTGGAGAAAAGCCTATGTGGTACCAATATTCAAAAAAGGGCAGAGATATATACCTGGGAATTACAGACCAGTCAGCCTAACATCAATAGTATGTAAACTTTTGGAGTGGATGATAAGAGATTATATACAAGAATTTGTTGATGAAAAGAGTATCATTAGTAGTATTCAGCGTGGGCTCCTGCCAGACCAATCTGTTAACATTCTATGAGCAAGTTAGCTGCCATCTAGATAGGGGAAGGACTGAGGATGTGGTATATCTGGATTTTGCAAAAGCATTCAATACAGTTCCCTGTAAATGCTTAATCTACAAACTGTGGTCTGTAGACATGGATCATAGGGTTTGGTCTTGAATAGAAAACTGGTTACAGGGGTGTTTCCAAAGGGTGGTGATAAATAAAGTGTACTCAGACTGGTCTGGAGTGGTCAGTGGGGTACCCCAAGGCTCTGTTCTGTGATCAATTCTGTTTAATTTATTCCTAAATTATATAGAGGTTGGTATAAATATCTCAATCTCAGTTTTTGCAGACAACACAAAAACAAGCAGGGCAATAATTTCACAACATTAGGATATAGAAATTTTACAGTAAGACCTGAATAAAATAATGGGGTGGGCAACTACATAGCAAATGGGGTTTAATGTTGAGAAAAGTAAAGTGATGCACTTTGGGCTAAAAACATAAACACAAACTACTCACTAGGGGAAGAACCTCTGGGGGAATCAAGGACGGAGAAAGACCTGGAGGTCCTGGTAGAAGACAGACTGAGCAATAGCATGCAATGTCGCGTTTGCATAAAAAAGGGAATTTACTCCAGAGATAAAATTATAATCCTGCCACTTTATAAAACTCTGGTGCGGCCACATCTGGAGTATTCCATGCAGTTCTGGTCACCAGTCCTCGGGAAGGATGTGCTGGAGCTGGACAGAGTTGAGGGAAGGGCAACAAAACTAATAATGGGACTGGAGGACCTCAATTACAAGGAACAACTACAAGCACTAAATTTATTCTCCCTGGAGAAGAGACGCTTGAGAGGAGATATGATAGCGGTATATAAATACATCAATGGTGATCCCAGCGTAGGAAAAAAAAATTTTCAGTCTCAGGGAGTGTAAGAGGACTTGGGGCCATACAGTGAAATTGGAGGAGAAGCAATTTAACCGTAAGCTGCGTAGGGGTTTTCTTTACTGTCAGGGAAATAAGGATGTGGAACTCTCTTCCACAATTGGTGGGGTCAGCGAGGAGTATTGATATTTTTAAAAGATTATTGGACATGCATCTTAGTGAACACAACATAAAGGGATATTGGAAATGATTATCGACACTGACACACATACACCTACACAGGTTGAACTGGATGGACTATTGCCTTTATTCAACCTTACCTACTATGTAACTTTGTAACTATATGTGTAGAACAAATGAGCAAATCTCGACAGTTCCACTCAATTTACTCAATTTAAAAAGTCCAGATCTTAACAAGCATAAATATCTACCTAATTCAGTGTATTTTAGGTTTATGGTTGCTTTCCAATGGGTACCTATACAATTAGGGACATTTGTGGATGGGCCACTGTACATAATACTATACATTATAAATATAAAACAAGTGTTGTGGCAAACTAAGTTCACACATTAGGTTTGCTTTACTAAAGGCAAATAGGCTGTTCAGTAAAATAAAAGTCTGTTGACTTTCATCAACCAACCTTTTGCCAGCAAAATTTTTTTTTATTTTTTATTTACTCAAATGTTTGGGTATTCTTTGTAAAATTCACCACATTCACTAAGCTAAATGAAAATTTATTTGTAAAATAAACAGTCTATTTGCATTTGGTGAATCAACCTCATTGATATTTTGCATACATAAAATCACATTTGTTTAAGTACAGTTCCTGCTTATATAGATACCTTCTAAAAAATTAGATCTATTTTTCCTGAAGATCAAGGTGTATTGTATGTAAAATTATTTATTTTATTGTTAATCAGGGAACAAGTGAAAAGAAATGCATTTTGAAGTGCAAGTAAATGTAAAAGCTCAGTAATTCATTGCACGTACCAGTTTCTTCAGTTCACTTAAGGATCTACCCAACATAGTTCTAAAGTCCTATGTAATTATTCCAAGTTACTTATCAGGCTGCATGCCTAGATAGGTTTATTTAGTAAAGCTGTACAAAGAGAAAAAAAACAGAGTAAGCTAATTTCACTTACCCTACTTGTATTAATGACAGACACATTCCAATTGGTTGGCTTTTCTTTTACTGGGTTGAGCAGTAGGGTTAGGGATTTGAGTTATTGTTAACCTAATGCTGGACATACACTAAGCAATTTTGTTGGCAATTTTGTTGTCAGCTTTCAAATACATCAATTTGCTAGCCCAGCTTCAATAGTTAAAGGATTATATGATCAAAATTGGCATGGAAATTCCAACTCAATTTCCATCACAATTTTGTTTTATTGGTCATTTAAAGCTGGGAAAGAAATGAAACTGTGCAGCAGATCTCTGTGAATGAAAGCTGACACAGGTTTCCCTGGAGGCTGCAGGAGGACTGCGTTCATGTCACTGGTGCCTAAAATAAAGGGTTGAAAAAAATGAAGTCTACAATAAAAAAAAAAAAAATCAAAAAACATACAAACTGTTATTATTTAACCCAGTGTTTCTCAACCTTTTTTCCTGTCAAGGCACCCTTTAAAAATTAAAGACAGTTTCGAGGCACGCTTTAAAAACGATGGACAGTCTCAAGGCACCCTTTAAAAATGATGCACAGTCTCGAGGCGCCCCATTATAAAATGTAAAACCTATTCTAATAGTTTTACATAATGCAGCAACATCCACAAGCCCAAGTAGGATACCCAACGTTTGAGGTGATTTATTCTTCCAAAGCAAATAACTTTTTGGAGACTGGTACTGACTAGTAATCCTATGTTTCTCTTCTCCCTCATTATTTCTCTATCACTCAGGTAATATGACCCAAACGCTGATAGAGAGGGGCAGAGGAGGGTCAAACAATGGTACTATGCAGGTGACTGACATCCTCCTCATCAACTGATGATGCCATTGGTCATTAGGACCCTGGCAACTAAAAGGTTGTAATGGTGAAAACCTGTTTCTTTGTGTAACTAAAAAGGCAGCCTTCATCCACATGCCGGCTTGTATACCATTTTTGGCCAATTTTTAGGCATTTTGCCAAGGCACCCCTGAAGAAACCTCAAGGCACACCAGGGTGCCTGGGCTCCTTGGTTGAAATTGGCTGATTTAACCACTTCTGGACAGGAAGGATTTGCCCCCTTAAAGACTAGGCCATTTTTTGCGATTCGACACTGTGTTAATTTAACGGACAATTGCGCAGTCATGCAACGCTGTACCTAAATAAAATTGTTGTCCTTTTTCTCCCACAAATAGAGCTTTCTTTTGGTGGTACTTGATCACCTCGCGGTATGCGCTATAAACAAAAAATGCGAAAATTCTGAAAAAAAAAAAAAAAAAAAAACAATATTTTTCACATTCTGCTATATAACATTCCCAGAAAAAAAAATTAAAAATCATTTTTTTTTTTTAACATTTTAGGCCAATTTGTTTTCTGCTACATGTTTTTGGTAAAAAAAAATCGCAATAAGCGTATTTTGATTGGTTTGTTATCTTGTCTACAAACTACGGGAAAGATTTATGTCATTTTTGTTGTTTTCTTTTTTTTTTACTAGTAATGGTGGCGATCTGCGATTTGTAGCGGGACTACGACATTGCGGCGGACAGATCAGATTCCTAACTGACATTTTTGACACTTTTGGGGGGACCAGTGACATTACTACAGTAATCAGTGCTAAAAATATGCACTGTTACTCTAATAATGACACTGGCAGGGAAGGGGTTAACACAGTGGGTGATCAAGGGGTTAAATGTGAGCCTAGGGGAATGTTTCTAACTGTATGGGGGTTGGGCTTTTTAAATGATCACAGAGACCTGTGATCCTATATATAAGGATCACAGGCGCACTGTGATCATTCCAGGGAGAAGAACGGTCAGCTGTGTTTACAACAGCTGACCGTCCTTCTCTCTCAGCGAGGAACGATCGCGGATGGCAGGAATCAACCGACGTAGAGCTACGTTGGTTCACACTGGAGGGCTAGCCTGCCGCAGTAAATCTGCGGCGGGGGGTCCTTAAGTGGTTAAAGCTAAAGTTTTTTTTTTTATCAGATATCGAGTTTGTGATTTTGCAGTGGGGGATGTAGAGCTAACAACAGAGAAAAGTACTTTTAAGGTCTTCTTTATAGATATCCAAGTAGAATTACCAGATTGGAGCAGAAGGGTGCATCTAACCCCAAAAGCTAACCTAATATAACAATAATATATTTCACTTAGCAGTTCTTAGGTGTGGTAGCAGCATTAGTTTTCCTTTCCAGACTTTTTTTCCTGTACTTCCAAATAGGTGGCACACTTCCTATCCTAGGATAACAATGCTCACTCATCTTACGGTATCTATGAAGAAGCCGTGTATGGGAGCTACAGAATACCTCCCTCTCTCCTCATTTTCATAGAGGTGTCCTGAAGCTCACATGAAGAGATCTGCATAGTGCAGAGTTTACAACATAGATTTAGTCATTTGTATGTTGTCTACTGCCATGGGACATGTTGGCAGAAGATTTTTTTTTAAAACAAATAAGGAAACTGTCCTGCAGAAAGAGGGACACTTATCAAATATAATGCTGGAGAATATGCTAACAAGCCTTATTGTTGCCCTGCTGATGGTACTCCAGTAGAAGGAAAGATTCAAGACAATACCAGAGCCTATACAGAATAACACAATCAGATTTATTACAATTTATTACGTTTTGGTAGAAAGTTATGAAATTGTATAGTACACTGATAGGTTAAAAGAGTGCTGATCATAGCTGGCCTCGTATAATATACAGCCACGTGAAAAAGTAAGTACACCTTGTAGAAATATTTTAAAATGTAAACATAGATCTTAATTCAAATAGTGCCTACAGAAAAAGGTTATAAACTCAAACAAATAACAGATAGGATTGACATGGTGTATTTATTCTTTTAGTTAACATGAACAGAAATGTAGATTTTTTTTATGTGTGAAAGGTAAGTACATTCTAACATTTACCACAATTTCCAATGCAAAAATTCTGGTGTTCCAGATTAGGTGACAAAGACCTCCTTGGGAAGTATGCAGGTGAAATCTGTATTATTTAAACTTCAGCTATCCAGGGTGTTGTGTCCTCTTTGCTATTGAGGTGTGTGGTGTCATCATGCTGAGATCAAAAGTGTTCTCCAAGACACTCAAAAAATATGTTTCGGATGCATTTCAATATGGCAAAGGATAAAGATCACCCATTTATTTTAAATCAGTAATTTCTCTGTAGGGAAAATATTCTTCAAATGCTACAGATATCAACAACTACTAATCTGTCCAGGGTTGGCTAGTTTAGCAAATGCATTTCAAGAGCTTACACTTTGATGCTAAAAGAAGTCTCCTCAATCCTCAATTTGTGGAATCGGCAGGTAACTCGTGCAACAGATTGTGTCAAAGTGCATACATCTATGTAAAGCACAGAGCAAACTGTTGACGTTATATAATCCTGTATTATAATAATTAATAACTAGAAAAAAAGTTCGTCGAGACAAACTTTAAGTTGGCTTGAGAAAGCCTGACCAGAAAGTTTGAAAAGTTTAGATCGATCGATCGATCGATAGAAAAGGTTTGAAGATCGATCGATAGATAGAAAAGGTTTGAAGATCGATCGATCGATAGAAAAGGTTTGAAGATCGATCAATCGATAGAAAAGGTTTGAAGATCAATCAATCGATAGAAAAGGTTTGAAGATCGATCAATCGATAGAAAAGGTTTGAAGATCGATCGATAGAAAAGGTTTGAAGATCGATCGATCGATAGAAAAGGTTTGAAGATCGATCGATCGATAGAAAAGGTTTGAAGATCGATCGATCGATATATAAGGTTTGAAGATCGATCGATCGAAAAGGTTTGAAGATCGATCGATCGAAAAGGTTTGAAGATCGATCGATCGATATATAAGGTTTGAAGATCGATCGATCGAAAAGGTTTGAAGATCGATCGATCGAAAAGGTTTGAAGATCGAACGATTGATAGAAAAGGTTTGAAGATCGATCGATCGAAAAGGTTTGAAGATCGATCGATCGATAGAAAAGGTTTGAAGATCGATCGATCGATCGAAAAGGTTTGAAGATCAATCGATCGATCAAAAATGTTTGAAGATCGATCAAAAATGTTTGAAGATCGATCGATCGATCAAAAATGTTTGAAGATCGATCGATCGATCAAAAATGTTTGAAGATCGATCGATCGAAAATGTTTGAAGATCGATCGATCGAAAAGGTTTGAAGACCGATCGATCGAAAAGGTTTGAAGATCAATCGATCGATCAAAAATGTTTGAAGATCGATCGATCAAAAATGTTTGAAGATCGATCGAAAAGGTTTGAAGATCGATCGATCGAAAATGTTTGAAGATCAATCGATTGATCGAAAAGGTTTGAAGATCGATCAATCGAAAAGGTTTGAAGATCGATCGATCAAAAAGGTTTGAAGATTGATCGATCGATCAATAGAAAAGGTTTGAAGATCGATCGATCGATAGAAAAGGTTTGAAGATCGATCGATCGAAAAGGTTTGAAGATCGATCGATCGATCGAAAAGGTTTGAAGATCGATCGATCGATCGAAAAGGTTTGAAGACCGATCGATCGAAAAGGTTTGAAGATCAATCGATCGATCAAAAAGGTTTGAAGATCGATCGATCAAAAATGTTTGAAGATCGATCGAAAAGGTTTGAAGACCGATCGATCAAAAAGGTTTGAAGATCAATCGATTGATCGAAAAGGTTTGAAGATCGATCAATCGAAAAGGTTTGAAGATCGATCGATCGAAAAGGTTTGAAGATTGATCGATCGATCAATAGAAAAGGTTTGAAGATCGATCGATCGATAGAAAAGGTTTGAAGATCGATCGATCGAAAAGGTTTGAAGATCGATCGATCGATCGAAAAGGTTTGAAGATCGATCGATCGAAAAGGTTTGAAGATCGATCGATCGAAAAGGTTTGAAGATCGATCGATAGAAAAGGTTTGAAGATCGATCGATCGAAAAGGCTTGCGATCGAAAAGGTTTGAAGATCGATCGATCGATCGAAAAGGTTTGAAGATCGATCGATCGATCGAAAAGGTTTGAAGATCGATTGATAGATAGATTAGATGAGTTTGAATGAGTTTACATTGATTAGCATCAAAGCTTGATTGAGTCTAATGGGATTTGGAGCTTGGGTCATCTGAACATCCTGTCAATGAAAGTCTATGGGCATTTTTTGGGTTTTTAATTTTAATTTTTAGGAAAACCGTAACTCAAACCAGTCTGAAAAGATATAGCACACCGAGTCAGAACAGTATGAAGGTCTGTGCCGAGTTTGGAGTATGTAGCTTGAACGGTCTAGGAGGAGATAGTGTCCAAAAATTTACCGGCCAGAAAAATAATAATAAGAAGAAGAATAATAATAAGTTTAAATACAATATCAGTAAGTTGGCTCTTCCAAGCCAACTTAATAATATGTACAATCAGAAAAAGATTGTACCAATTTAATCTGCATGATAGGAGAGCCAGGAAAAGCCTTTTCTGTCCAAAAAGAAAATTTTACTATTGAACATATAGGCAAAGACCAGGCCTTTTTTAACAATGTGCTGTGGACTGATGATTCAAAGATAAACCTCTTTGGCCAAAGTAACAGTAGACATGTTTGGTGAAAACTGAAGACAGCACTACAGAAGAAGAACCTCTTACCAGCCATGAAGCATTTTGGTGGAATGTTATAACTTGGGGTTATAATTTGAGGTGGGACTAGAAATGGATCTAATGACCCAAAGCACACTAGCAAATCCACCAATGAATGGCTTAAAAAGAAGAAAAGGAGGTTTATAAACTGGCCTAGTTGTAGAGGATTTGAAACAGGCAGATAATGCAAGGAAACTCGAGGAAACCCACAAACATGTTTTAGCTGAAGGAATTTTGGAGGAGTGGTCAAAATTTCCATTGAGACGATGGCAGAGATGGCTGTGCAGTTATGCAAAATACCTACAAAAAGTAATTTCTGCTTCAGTGGCCTACACCAGTTTCAGAGGGTGTACTTTAATAGCTAAGTTCACCTTTTGTAAAAAAAATAATAAATGTATATGATTTTGCAAAAAAGAAGATATGCGTTCCTTATTTTTTTAGCATGGAGCCTGCAAAGCATTGCGCTCGCGATCAGTAGAACTCAGGTGCAATATCAGGCTCCTGCAGACACTTCCACATGGACAGACAACTACTCAGCTGCAAAATGTGTCAGTGTCAGGAAGGCACTAGTCATAGTACAGATCAGGCATCAAGACATGCGCAGATGTGCAGTTGCCCATTTGCCTGTAAATACCCATTCGCGAGCAGCCAGTGGGACTATTTACCCTCTTAAGGACCCGCCCACTGCAGTTTTACTGTGGCAGGCTGGCCCTCCTGCACAAACCGACGTAGCTCTACGTCGGTTGTGTGCCTGCAGCTAGGGGGCAAGCGGCGTGCTCCTGCCCCCACTCCGCAGCGGGGACTCCGATTCACGGGGCCGGCGGCTCCGATTGCCGCCAGCCACCAGTGGTTGCTCCCCGCTGAGAGAGAAGGACGGGTAGCTGTTGTAAACACAGCTGATCGTTCTTCTCTCTGGAATGATCACAGTGCGCCTATGATCCTTCTATATAGGATCACAGGTCTCTGTGATCATTTCAAAAGCCCAACCCCCATACAGTTAGAAACACTCCCCTATGCTTATATTTTACCCCTTGATCACTCACTGTGTTAACCCCTTCCCTGCCAGTGTCATTATTACTGTAACAGTGCATATTTTTAGTACTGATTACTGTAGTAATGTCACTGGTCCCCCCAAAAGTGTCAAAAATGTCAGTTAGGGGTCCAATCTGTCTGCTGCAATGTCGCAGTACCTGTAAAATTACAGATCGTCGCCATTACTAGTAAAAAAATAAAACAATAAAAATTACATAAATCTTTCCCGTAGTTAGTAGACACAATAACTTTTGCGCAAACCAATCAACATACGCTTATTGTTTTTTTTTTTAACCAGAAATATGTAGCAGAAAAAAATTGGCCTAAAATGTTAAAAAAATTTGATTTTTGAATTTTTTTCTTGGGAATAAGTTTAGGTTTTTTTTTATACAGAATTGTCGCTCTTTTTTGTTTATAGCTCAAAAAATAAAAATCACGGAGGTGATCAAATACCACCAAAAGAAAGCTCTATTTGTTGGAAAAAAGGACATCAATTGTATTTAGGTACAGCATCGCATGACCGTGCAATTGTCCGTTAAATTAACACAGTGCCGAATCACAAAAAATGGCCTGGTCATTAAGGGGGCAAATCCTTCCAGTCCAGAAGTGGTTAAACTGGAGAAATTCTATTAGCCAGTGCTGTCTGTTCTACAGCTAGTACCTGTGCTCCTATATCTGTTCCTGTTCTTATTTCTGTTATTAACCTGGCTTGCCTTGACCTTGCTTGAACGCTACCTGCCCGGACCTTGGCCTGTCTTTTGATTTGCTCTGCCTTCTGCTCATCTACCTGATTCTACATTGCTGACATCTGCGTGTATCCTGACCATTCTCTGCCTGCCGTATCTGCCTGTATCTAACCATTTGTTGCTGACCTGGCTTGCCTGACCTTGCATCTGGTTATCCACCTGTCCTGCTCTGCATCCTACCTGGTCCCTGCTTGTCCTGCACCCACTACCTGCCAGCTGCCTGTCAAGCACCTGCTGTCTGCCTAATCTGGGGTCTGCTGTCTCTGCTGCCATCTGCTATTCTAGTGATCTGACTCATCTCTGGCAACACACTTAGGTGTCCTTTTATGAAACGGAGATGAGCAGTGATCCTGTTGATCACAGCTCATTTCCGATCATTCTCAGTTTATGAAACAGAAATGATCAGCGGAGAACATGTTCTTCGCTGATCATCTCTTCACACAGGAATCTGTCATTGCCTGACACAGAAACAGCCAGGCTATGAAGCTGCGATCTCCGCACTTCACTGGCGATCTGTGCCAGAATTCACACTCCCAGATTCACCCGCCTGGAGCTTGTGAAGCGGGGAGTGAAGACAGAATCGGGGGAGAACTGAGGGGGAAGGAGGAAGATTATCAACTTCCTTCTTCCTAGTTCAGACCCCCAACACAGTAATCATGTCCCCCTGCCATATTTATGTATAAATATACATGTATATATATACACACATACATGTATATATATATTTAATGTGTATATATATATATATATATATGAAATGTATGCGTGTGTGTATTCAGTGTATATATATATATATATTTATGTAAGGGGACTATTATTTATTAACATTAGTGGGGATCGTGTATAATTTATCACTGCTTGGTAAAGAGCGCCTTTGATTTTCATACTACGGTAATCTCGCTTTGTCTCACGAGATTACAGGCGCTCCCATTCACTTCTACACAGATCTCCGAGAAAACAGTTCTCCTCTGATCACCCTGGGAGAACTGAAGTTCTCCGCTTCATAAAAAGGGTGCCAGAGGAGATAATTTTCCCCGGAGAACTGCAGAGAAGTGAATAGAGAAAAAAATTCACCCTTTCATAAACGTACACCTTACTACCCACGGCAGCAGCTGACGAACATCTCACAGGCACTCATATCTTGCCGCACTCTTGCGGCCACTGTCGCAACATTAGTGGTCTCAGAGCTGGGGCTGTAAAGGCCTCCCTCTACATGTCAGGCTCTACCATAAAGTACGTGACTGTCAGTGAACTACGGGGGCGCTGATGAGTAACTTGTCACTAAAAGTGAACTTCTCCCTGAGGCTCCTTTCACACTAGCCAACTCCAAAGTTATGCGATTTAAAAACCCACACGACTTACTATCAGCTAAAACCAACGGTTACTATTCAATACTCTTACTCTTGAACCCCTCTGCTGTCTTTGATATAGTTGACCATCCCCTCCTACTCAAAAAACTCTTTTCTCTTTGTCTCCGTGACTGTACTCTCCGTTGTTTCACGTATTACCTATTTTATCGCACCATGAGTGTCAATTACAACTCTTCTTCCTCCTCTACTGTGCGTCCCACTGTTGGGGTCCCCAAAGTTTTGTCCTTGGACCTCTCCTATTCTCAATCTACACCTCCTCCCTGGGTCAGCTTCCCATGGCTTTAAATATCATTTCTACGCTGATGACACCCAAATCTATCTCTACCCCTCAGCTCACCCCTTCAGTTTCCTCACATATCACTGATTTACTAGCAGACATATCTGACTGGATGTCACACCGCATCCTTAAACTCAGTCTATCCAAAACCAAGCTCATAATATTTCCTACCCCACATGCCTCTTCCCCTGACATCCAACCCCTGTCCAAATCATGCCGCCTCAACCTCCAGAACATGCCCCTTTTAAACAAATGACACCACAAAGCTTCTAATTCATTCCCTGGTCATCTCTCGCCCTGACTACTGCAGCTTCCTCCTCATTGGATTACCTTTACATAGGCTATCCCCCCTTCAGTCTATGATCAATGCTGATGCCAGATTCATCTACCTTACCAACCGCTCGGTATCTGCTACACCTCTCTGCCAATCCCTCCACTGGCTTCTGCTCACCCAACAAATAACATTCAAAGTACTAACAACGACTTACAAAACCATCCACAACTCTGCCCCCAGCTTCATTACAAACTTGGTCTCAAAATATCAACCCAACTGTTCTCTTGGTCCTCCCAAGACCTTCTGCTCTCTAGCTCCCTTGTCACCTCCTCCCATGCTCTCCTCCAGAACCTCTCCCGAGCTTCTCCCATCCTATTGGAACTCCCTACCCCAATCTGTCAGATTATCTCTCAAACTATCCATTTTTAGACTATCCCTGAAATTCCTTCTCTTTAAAGAAACCTATCCTGCTTCTAACTAATACACTGTGTTTTTATGTCATCCATCAGCACATCTCCCACAGTTATTACCTTTTTTATCACATTACCCTCCCTCTTAGATTGTAAGCTGTAACAAGCAGGGCCACCTTATTCCTCTTGTACCAAATTGTATTGTAACTGTAATGTCTGCCTTCATTTTGTCGAGCACTACACAAACTGTTGTTGCCATATAAGTCCTGTATAATAATCATAATAATAATAATAATAAATCTCTGCTTTTTGTGTATGTCTGACAATAAAAATAGCCAAGTCTTGCCCTCTAGCAGGTGGGTATATAATTCAGTCTTACAACTGTTTGTACAAAATTTCTTGGAAAATTACTTGGAATTGTAGGGGCCTCAGCATGATCCAGTATTCTAAAATAACCTGGAACCACCAAACATAAAATGTTTCCTGAGAGCAGAAGTCCTGTAGAAAAAAATAATTGCAGTTGCAATTTTTCATGTTGAAAAAAAAGCTGTGTGTTTCTCTGACCTTATTATGATAAATCTTCTTATATATACAATATTTTAAGAATTAAATCTTACATACAGTATGTAAAGCACTGCATAAATTGTAGGTGCTATTGATATTCCTACAAATAAATTAATATGTTAAGGATATTCTTATTTTAGAACCATTCCCATTTTAGATGAATGCCCCACCCCTAATTAAAGTATATGTTTCACCTACAACACCCTGCCGGACACACAGCATTAAAAGGTGTCTCTAAATTATTTTGGGGAATGTTGCCAACTATGTTAGTGTTTGTATAAAGATCAAATGTTTTTCTGTTCAAATGAGTTTAAAAAGTCAAGACTTACCATTGGTGTGCTTACTTTTTCCCATGACTTCCTATATATTCTATTCAATCTAAACAGCCAACCAATTCATTTTTAATTCACACCCTATTTTTGACCTGTGATGATGTCATTAAGTATCAGTGTTTCTCCATTAAATCAAATGCAGACAGATTACGTGGGCAGGGCTGGCAGGGTTGTCTACATGGCTTCCTAAAAACATCACATTTCCCTGCCACAGCACACCTTTAAAGAGCCCTCAGCTTTGATGCACACATTGAGTTGGTTTTTAGAAGTTATGTCAATATTAAAAAGCTTTCAGGGATGGGTTTTCAACCTGAGGTAAAGGAAAGAAAATGGCTGGATTCCCCCATTAACACAATCAGTGTTGATGGTGAAATCCCTTCTGCCATGTTATTGTAATCTGACAGCGGGAGGTTTCCTCGTCTTCCGTATTCAATGATCATTGCTGGCGGCTATAGCTACCGTCAGTAATCTAATGAAAAAACACAACAGGCTCTTTGCATTGAAGTCGATCAATAGATCAACTTTAGCACAACCAGCCTGGCCATAGATGGATCAAAATTTAGCTGGTTCCTGCTGAACTGAGTTACGATCCTTATTTGACTGGTTTAAAGCTGGAGTTCAGGCTAAAAATATATATTTTTTTAAAAGTAATTTTAAATTTGAACATCCCACCTACTTTAGGACACTCAAATTGGCTTATTTATTGTGGTAGCATACATTTTTCTAGTAACCCAAATATTAAATTTTACTTTAAAAATGCCAAAATAAATAATGCAATGAAGTAAAATCTGATTGGATAAATTGTGCATTTATTTATAGTGCATTTGCAATAATATTACATTATCAGTTAATTGATTACATTGCAGGTAAAATTATACTTTACCAATCATATGACAGTGTTGTTGCTTGACTAAAGGGATAGAGACTGTCCACTTAGATTGCTAAATAAGGTAAAGTTAGGTTCACATTTAAAATACAATTATGTGCATGAGAACAGAAAAAAGAGTTTGAAGGTTCTTTATCGTTTTTATTGAATCCCAGATAGATTGTCCCGAGCCTACCCATCCAACCCCTCCTTATGCTTTTGCAGTTACCCAGACCTGGGGCCATATTTTAATATCTAGCAGTGGTGCTCAGTGGTACATGCAATATGGACCCAAGTCTATGACATTTTATGCATTCCTGCAAAAATGCGATACGCATGCTCCCACAAGAACCCCTCTTTAAAGTAATATTAAAGGTACATTAAATAAAAAAAGAAAAACATCATACTTACCTGTCCTGTGCAGTGGTTTTACACAGAGCAGCCTCAGTCCTCCTCTTCCCAGGTCCCCTGTTGGTGCTCCTGTCCCTTCCCCCCTGCTAAGTGCCCCCATAGCAAGCAGCCTGCTATGGGGGCACTGGAGCAGGCTTGCTCCTGAGCCCCTACTCTGTGTTTCTCCGCCCCATTGGCTCACCCTCATTGGCTCAATGGGTGTAATTGACAGTAGTAGAAACCAATGGCTACCACTGCTGTCTCAGCCAATGAGGAGGAAGAGACCCAGGAGAGCCGCTGCTCTTGTGCACATCACTGGATTGAGATGGGGTCAGGTAAGTATAAGGGGGGGTTGCTTCACATAGAGGGATTTTTACCTTCATGCATAGATTTACATCCACTTTAACTTAAAACTGACAGAGATCACCCAGAAACAGCATGCTTTGATTGTCCATGTTTTGACATCCGCGAACCAGATGATTGAAAAGGCATGGTTATCTAACACAATATCAATTGCTGAAGGTAAAATGGGTCCTGGTCAATGAGAAACGCACTGCAAAATTACATGGTACTATGATGAAATTTAAGTTTGGGATCACTGGATTTCTCATTGCCTCCCAAGTCCCTGAGAATTTTGATCATCATCTAGTCGACCTTTGATTCCTTGGTTGGACCTAGATGAGGATCATGCACTTTGGTTTGGAGCGCCCCCACCCATCTCCTCCCCTCTCCTCTCCCTCCCCGTTGCCCCCCCTTTTTTTTTTCTCTCTCTTTTTCCCTCTTTTGCCCTTAGGTGAATGAAGTGAACGGTGTGCACCCCCTAGAGCCCTAAAACAAAATCACAAATATGCATGTGCTTTTGCACTTAAAGGCTGCCCTACCGCAGTATATGTATGTAGGGCGGTCCTTAAGTGGTTAAATTCTCCATGAAACAAAACCTGGAAGCGAATTTGTTTTTATGCAGAGCTGCACCAGCAGGTGTGTGTTGGAGTAATTTCTTGGGGAGCCATTCAGCCATACAGCAACATATTATGGGCTCTTTCACACGGGCAATCAGTTTTTTGGCTCCGCTCCGGTCCTTTTTTTTTTTCCACGGAGCGGATGACACTTGTGTCATCCGCTCCGTATGTCCGCATTTCATCCCATCCGTTTGCGGATGATATACGGACATAATGTATGTCTATGGGCATTGCGGATGTCAGCGTTTTTTGAACGGAGGAAAAATAGGGTTCTGTTCCGTTCCAAAAAACGGAACAGAACTGAAAGGAAGAAAATCGGATGTCAGCGGATGGTCATCCGTTGACATCCGCAATCCATTAGACATTCATTATGTCCGTAAATCATCCGCAAAAAAATAGGATGATTTGCGGACATACGGAGCGCCCGTGTGAAAGGGCCCTAATGGTGTATTGCTGTGTGTTAAGTGTGCATGGGTCCCTAAATGGAGAATGCATAAGGCAATATCGTTTCATATAAAAAAAAAATAAAAATAAATACAAATAAAGCTTCAGTTACTGTATCTTTACAAAAAATATATTTTCACCAGTTTTTAAGACAACATAAGCTTAGTGTTTGTATGCACAACAGATTTATAATGGCATTGTTACGAGTCATCCTACGATTACATTAGGACACAATAGAGACTTTCAATAATGAATTGACACCTGTTTCGTACCTGACATTTCATGCATTATATGTAATTGGTAATACACTCTATGGAAAGTTCAGGGACATTCAGCCATTCATTAAGAAAAGCAGAACAATACCTCCAAACTGTGTCCTTTTTTATATATCAATGAACAATAAAAAGGAAAACAGAGCGTGGAGCAATTGCGTAGACATTGACAGTCCCAAGAGACTAGGGGTGCAGGCTAGACTGTGGGGCATAACAAGACATGTTTGAAAAAGGAATTTACATACTATCTTTTTTTTACATGGAGTTTTATTTTATCCACAGTGCTAATTGACTAGTGTCTGTCTGTTATCCTTGACCTTTCCAGTTACTGCTAAAAATACGACACAAAAGAGAAAAACAATGGTCTCTAAAGAGAAAAGCAGACGGTGGGAAATACTAATAGCTTTGATCTGTCATTGTATAATAAAACAATAGGATGCACGGACAGGTGACACTGAACACTTAGCATAAAAATGTGTTTTCTTTTGGTCACCCACACTTTGTCATGTGATAATCCAGCTAATAGAATACATTTAAAGGATTCTTCAGCTCGAATTCACAGTGTAGTACTCATTAAAGTGAAGAAGTGAGTGGAACAGAGACACAGGCTATAACAAGCAAGCAAAGTCTTTAGTGCGTTAGCAATATGCTAAATGATTGCTTGAGCTCTTCTGTTGCAGACTACTAGTGACTGTGAGCCCCTGCTGAGGCTGTGCTCATTAATATGGCACTGGGACAGGGCTGCTGAATACAGTAGGATCTCTTGTTATATGCCATTATTTTTTGAATGGTATATTGCTCACAGGACATTAAAGACTGTAGGCATATAGAATAGGAAATGTGACCAAAATGATTATACAATGGTGTGCATGAATCTTAAAAGAAAGCATTAAAGGCTTACATGATTTGGCACTGGGCTCGATGCTATAAAAGTTGGCAAGCTAAGCAGTATTCAAACTTATAATTATCAAACTGCTTCGCAAGCTGATTATCGCCTGGATTCATTAAATATTGGTAAATGTTCTATGCAATACTGCTTAATCTTCTTTACCAAACATTTTTAACTATTTCTGTCCTAGGTGTTGCCACACTTCTACTTGCAATTTACTGTGCAATCCCCCCAAAAAAGGCAGGTGAAGGGCAGGGGTATTGTATTGCATGTAGTCTCCCTTTGACTGATGTTTCCCTCATTACTGACTTATAGTGCCTTGTTCTGAACTATCTGTCTCAATATGGATGCAGCCATCTTGGTAGAAACAGGGTTTTGCTTCCTCATCCCAAAGCATCCAGTAGGAGAAACAGTGAGCAGCACAGCAGTGATGTCACCACATCTTACTCCAATTCTTCTGGAATTATCAGTTGGGGTAGCAGTGTCTGAGATTTTACACTGATAAGATACACAAATAAAAGCCACATCTTCTACTCTGCATTTTTGTTACAGGTCAGTGGCTCAGAAGGTGCCAAATTCTTTGAATCTGCATGACAACCAGACATCTAGCATTTACAGAAGATGATCACCAAGGCAGGCTTCAAAATGTTCTTATGGTAGGCTTCCTTTAACCACTACCGCGGCAGGACGGCTCCCCTGGGTCCAGCGACGTAGACCTACGTCGCCGACTCGCTCCTGCTCTGTTTAGACACAGCGGAAATCGGGCCGGAGGAGGAGAGGCGGCTGCCTTTCTTCCCCAATCGTTGGGAAAAGTGGGAGAAGACCCGTCTGCTTATGTAAACAAAGCAGGCGGATCTTCTCAGACAGGGAGAGATCACAGGATTTAGCACAGCTGAACCTGCGATCTCTTTTTGTGTCACAGAACCCCCCCCCCCCACACGTCAGTAAGCATGAGGCTCACATTTAACCCTTTGATCACCCATAGGGTTAACCCCTTCCCTGCCAGTGTCATTATTACAGTAACAGTGCATATTTTTAGCACTGATTATTGTAGTAATGTCACTGGTCCCCCCAAAAGTGTCAAAAATGTCAGTTAGGTGTCCGATCTGTCCACTGCAATGTCGAAGTCCCACTAAAAACCGCAGATCGCCGCCATTACTAGTAAAAAAACCAAAAAAACAATAAAAATTACATAAATCTTTCCCATAGTTTGTAGACGCGATACCTTTTGCGCAAACCAATAAAAATACGCTTATTGTGATTTTTTTTTTACCAAAAATATGTAGCAGAAAACATATTGGCCTAAAATGGTAAAAAATTGTGATTTTTACATTTTTTTGGGGGGAATGTTATATAGCAGAATGTGAAAAATATTGTTTTTTTTTTTTTCAAAATTGTCGCTATTTTTTGTTTATAGCACAAAAATTAAAAATTGCACAGGTGACCAAATACCACCAAAAGAAAGCTCTATTTGCGGGAAAAAAAGGACATACATTTTATTTGGGTATGGCATCGCACGACTGCGCAATTGTCCGTTAAAGTAACGGAGTGCCGAATCGCAAAATAGGGCCTGGTCAGGAAGGGGGTCAAATCGTCCGGTCTTAAAGTAGTTAAGAAAGACCTGGTTGTTAAAGGATTAAAGGACTCTGTTATAAGGTTTAACTACTTGCCAACCGCCGCAAGTAGATATACTGCGGCGGTCAGCCCCGGCCAGGCAAAGTGACGTATGTATACGTCACTAGCCTGTGACCGGTTTGTGAGCCAATAGCGCCCGCCGCGGCTCGTTCACGGAGGAGTCTGCGCGTGTGACCGGCGGTCACACTACGATCGTCGGTAGAGTGGGAGAAAGGCGGGCGGCTTATGTAAACAAGCCGCCTGTCATTCTCCCCTGTGTAAAAATGGAGATCAGACGGTTCTCCTATGTAGAACCGTTGATGTTTTTACAATAGGAGACCTGTCCCACTACAGTTAGAAACACGTCCCTAGGACACACTTAACCCCTCCCTCTCCAATACAGTTAACCCCTTCCCTGCCAGTGTCATTTTTACAGTAACAGTGCATATTTTTAGCACTGATTACTGCAGTAATGTCACTGGTAACCCCAAAAGTGTCAAAAATGTCATTCAAGGGTCCGATCTGTCCGCCGCAACGTCGCAGTCCCGCAAAAAAAATCGCAGATCGCCGCCATTACTCGTTAAAAAAAAACACCAAAAATGACAAAAATCTTTCCCTTTGTTAGTAAACGCGATAACTTTTGCGCAAACCAATCAAAATACGCTTTTTGCGATTTTTTTTACCAAACATATGTAGCATAAAACAAATTGGCCGAAAATGTTAAAAAATTTTGATCTTTACATTTTTTTTTGGGGGGAATTTCATGTAAAAAAATGTGAAAAATATTGTTATTTTTGCAAAATTTACGCTCTTTTTTTGTTTATAGCGCATGATCAAAAAATCGCACAGGTGATCAAATACCACCAAAAGAAAGCTCTGTTTGTGGGAAAAAAAGGACGTGAAATTCGTTTAGGTACAGCGTCGCACGACCGCGCAATTGTCCGTTAAAGTCACGCAGTAAAAAATCGAAAAAAAAACCCTGGTCGGAATGGGGGTAAAATCTTCTGGGGCTTAAGTGGTTAATATCTCCAGCAGAAGTTAATCTAAACATCATTGCCTCTGAGCAGCACAGCAGCTCCATGACAGTCACTTACAGTAAGGACTGCATTCTGTTTTTTCTGCCCCAGAACAAGTATACTGTATGCCCTGGTACAGTGGCTTTTGCCAAAGGTGATTTAGGCTGCTTACAACGCAGTCACTGTTGGAATGGTTGTTGCCTGCCACTGCCGAGGCATTCATACAGTGGGAGACTGTTGCTCTGAAACAAGTGCCACATTTAAATGATTGGGCAGTGGCAACCTCTGGAGCTCTTAAAAAGATAAAGTTTAGTATTTTATATATATACATTGTCTAGATTTATTATTTACAGGACGTAAAGTACAACTATAGGTAAAAATATTTTTTTTTCATTTGGATAGAATAAGTGAGGGTTATAACCCCTGCAAGATTTATTTTTGCCATCTTTGTCCTATTGGGGATATTTCCCTTCACTTCCTGTCCCAAAGCCAAACAGGAAGTAAGAGGAAATCCCTGAAAATTAGGGGAATCTCTTGGGGACCCCCAGGTCACCCAAACTAGTGCCCCCATTGGAATAATTCCCCTCTAATACTTTTTTGGGGACAACCCAAAATTTGGGATTTTCTTTTACTTTAACTTTCAATGATAATGACAAACAGGAAAAATAAAGAGGGTGAGTCATCCTAAGCAGTACACAGAAAGCAATAATACCTGGCAAGCGTTTTAATCCATCTCCCCTCTATCCAAAACTAAAAAAAAAGTTTTGCCTTTAGTTATACTTTAATGGCATACATTGTTTTCACTTCCTTACAGTTAAAGGGGAATTCCACTTAAAACAATAATGTGCCATATAAAATTGCCACACAAGCTAGTTTGTAATTGAATGTTATTTAAATGTTAGTAAGAAGTTTCCATTTCAATCTGAATCTGCTGTAATTGTTAAAAAGTGTCAAATAATTCTATGCAGTATAGCAACCTGGAGGTGTTTTGTCTGCGCTAAGATCACAGTAAAAAAGAGGGTTTTATTAGCACACATTTGCAAATATATATGCATTAGCTGCAGTGCCCATGCCAAGACTCCTCTGTGCTATATAAGCTCCTATTTAGGATATTTAGGACTGCAGTACACAGAGGAGCCTTAACATGGGCACTGCAGCTTATGCAAATATTTGCAAATGTGTGCAAAGAAAACCCTCTGTTTTTAACGTGAAATGTTAGACAGGGTCAATTTGGTTGTTTTGCAGGCTGGTAAGTGTGCTGTGAAATGTTTTATTTGTTTGTGATGTGCGTTGCCCTTCTACGAAAACCCTACTTTAAAGTCTACTTATAGGTTGGGGCGGTTGCCACTTTTTTGTACTGTTGGTTGAGTTGGGTGTGGGGATGCACTGGATACCTTCGCAATCATTGTGCTTTTACTGGGCACAAAGTGCGTCTCTGTGCCTTTAGGGAGGGGCAGGCTCCCTCCAGGCACACCTGTTCCTATTTGATCCTACTGCTATATGTGCTCCTATTTAGGAGACTCTGAAAATTATAGTTAGGACTGCAGTACACAGAGGAGCCTTGACATTGGCACTGTAGCTTATGCACATATTTGCAAATGTGTTCCCTCTGTTTTTAACGTAAGTTGTTAGACAGGGTCAGTTTGGTTGTTTTGCAGGCTGGCTGGTAAGCATGCTTGGAAATCTTCTGTTTGTTTGTGGTCTGCGCTATGATGCAAGAAAAAAATGGGCATCCTCTGTAATAGGATTACTTTCTTTTGGTGAGATACTCCCTAAAATTTTTAACTTCTAAAGGGGATGCATAAACGACAACTTTCCTCATTAGAGCTCTAAACGTGCACCAAGGGGTTATAATGAACTAGACACTCCCACTCTGGAATCAATCTTGCAAGGACATAGTGAAACAAAAGTTTTTGTTTTATTTAGATCATTAAAGGGTTAATTTTCTCACCAAGAGTGAAGTTACCCTTGATGTAAATATGACATATACAGTATGTATATATATATATATATATATATATATATATATATAGTGCCTTGCGAAAGTATTCGGCCCCCTTGAACTTTGTGACCTTTTGCCACATTTCAGGCTTCAAACATAAAGATATAAAACTGTCATTTCTGTGAAGAATCAACAACAAGTGGGACACAATTATGAAGTGGAATGAAATTTATTGGATATTTCAAACTTTGTTAACAAATAAATGACTGAAAAATTGGACGTGCAAAATTATTCAGCCCCTTTACTTTCAGTGCAGCAAACTCTCTCCAGAAGTTCAGTGAGGATCTCTGAATGATCCAATGTTGACCTAAATGACTAATGATGATAAATAAAATCCACCTGTGTGTAATCAAGTCTAGTGTAATAGAATCCACCTGTGTGTAATAAATGCACCTGCACTGTGATAGTCTCAGAGCATCATGAAGAACAAGGAACACACCAGGCAGGCCAGAGATACTGTTGTGGAGAAGTTTAAAGCCGGATTTGGATACAAAAAGATTTCCCAAGCTTTAAACATCTGTGCAAGCGATAATATTGAATTGGAAGGAGTATCAGACCACTGCAAATCTACGAAGACCTGGCCGTCCCTCTAAACTTTCAGCTCATACAAGGAGAAGACTGATCAGAGATGCAGCCAAGAGGCCCATGATCACTCTGGATGAACTGCAGAGATCTACAGCTGAGGTGGGAGACACTGTCCATAGGACAACAATCAGTCATATATTGCACAAATCTGGCCTTTATGGAAGAGTGACAAGAAGAAAGCCATTTCTTAAAGATATCCATAAAAAGTGTAGTTTAAAGTTTGCCACAAACCACCTGGGAGACACACCAAACATGTGGAAAAAGGTGCTCTGGTCAGATGAAACCAAAATCAAACTTTTTGGCAACAATGCAAAACGTTATGTTTAGCGTAAAAGCAACACAGCTCATCGCCCTGAACACACCATCCCCACTGTCAAACATGGTGGTGGCAGCATCATGGTTTGGGCCTGCTTTTCTTCAGCAGGGACAGGGAAGATGGTTAAAATTGATGGGAAGATGGATGGAGCCAAATACAGGACCATTCTGGAAGAAAACCTGATGGAGTCTGCAAAAGACCTGAGACTGGGATGGAGATTTGTCTTCCAACAAGACAATGATCCAAAACATAAAGCAAAATCTACAATGGAATGGTTCACAAATAAACATATCCAGGTGTTAGAACGGCCAATTCAAAGTCCAGACCTGAATCCAATCAAAAATCTGTAGAAAGAACTGAAAACTGCTGTTCACAAACGCTCTCCATCCAACCTCACTGAGCTTGAGCTGTTTTGCAAGGAGGAATGGGCAAAAATTTCAGTCTCTCGATGTGCAAAACTGATAGAGACATACCCCAAGTGACTTACAGCTGTAATCGCAGCAAAAGGTGGCGCTACAAAGTATTAACTTAAGGGGGCTGAATAATTTTGCACGCCCAATTTTTCAGTTTTTTATTTGTTAAAAAAGTTTGAAATATCCAATAAATTTCTTTCCACTTCATGATTGTGTCCCACTTGTTGTTGATTCTTCACAAACAATTACAGTTTTATATCTGTATGTTTGAAGCCTGAAATGTAGCAAAAGGTCGAAAAGCTCAAGGGGGCCGAATACTTTCGCAAAGCACTATATATATATATATATATATATATATATATATATATATATATATATATAAAATGTATCTATAATGTATACTTTTAAATTATTAATTATTTTATTTAATTTCTAATTTAATTGTAGGTATTCTTACAGGCATTGGATGCAGCTGTCACAACACAACAACCACAGTGGGATACTCACTCTATATACTGTAGATGAGACAGGCTGAACAAAAATAATCTATGTATGTACATCTAGCTTTATTCTGCTCTAATCTCTTACAAGGAAGCATACAATACATATACTGTAGTTGATATCATAAAGGAATTTAGCATGTTCACTTTGCTAAGTGAATTTTCACTTAGCTAAGCAAGGTGAAGTATTCTTTTTTAATTGTGCAGGATTTGTGCTCCCATACGATTGGATGGGTAAAGTTAGAGCATTACCTAATTCACTTTTCAAAGTGGTCATGCTCTACTTTTCTAGTAAATCAACTACTTTGTGTAAATATATGTGTGAGGATCTGCTGCCCTCCACTGTCTGTATTTGTATATAGCTGTGCTGATATCACATAATTATGTATAGCACTTCCTGTCTCTGGGTTGTTTAGTTGGAAACCCCAGATGGAGAAAGTTAGGAGAACATCTGGGTCCACATGCCCTGTCCATGGAAAAGATGCTGTTGAATCCAGCCCAGAAGCAGGGATTATTAGGTAAGTGTTCTGATGTGTAATAGTTAACTACCGCTGCCCACAGCTTCTGTGTATACATTATATCTAAAGACTGGTAAAAGAAGTAACTCTGCCCTTTGTCCCCTTGTTGTTATTCATCAAGCACTATACCAGATAGCTAAATATGTGTTACAGTGTGCATGTGTAGTAGTCACCTTTTGTATGTTAGTAGGTGTCAGGATGCACATGCCAGCAAACTAGATAACTCCTCTGGATGAACTTTCGGGCATAAGCTAAAACATATTCCCTCTCGAGCATGTCAGAATTGGACACTGGCTAATAAATATGCGCATGCACAAACTCGCGCACGCACACAAATGCTGTCGTGCATTTTCGTGCGCACTTGCACACACCTGTGACAGATGCTGGCACCAAACAGGCTGTTTAAACTCAGCCAGTGTATCTGTGATCCTGTGAACCTGCATCCTGCTTCCAGTTGCTGACCTGGCTTGTCTTGACCTTCCTCTGAACTTCCCGTGCATCGACCTCGGCTTGACCCCTGACTTCTGCTTCTGCCTGCTCCTTTGGCTCCTATTCCTCTGATCGGTTCCAGATCCGGCTTGTCTCCTGACCATGACTAAATAATCAGCATAGGCTAGAGCCAGGTTATGCACCTGATGGCCCAAAGATTGTTGGAGGTCTGGTTTTATGGCATATTAGAAGCTACTAGGGCAGGGATCCTCAAACTACGGCCCTCCAGCTGTTGCGGAACTACACATCCCATGAGGCATTGTAAAACTCTGACATTCACAGACATGACTAGGCATGATGGGAATTGTAGTTCCTGAACAACTGGAGGGCCATAGTTTGAAGACACCTGTACTAGGGACTAAGATGCAAAGTAGATTTATTCTGAGTTCCAGTGCCACATCACAGTTTCTGCTGGTAAGAAACTGCGTTCCAGGCTGGTTGGACAACAGCTAGAGAATCTCCCCATTTTTGCTGATCTTGAAATCAGGTCTCTGACACCAAGACAGATGCTGAATGACAATCATCCTCAGTGGCCCTTGCAACTGAACTGTGCTGCAACATTCATCCATGGGTATCTTTATAACTAAGTAAAACCATGTATAGCTTTGTAACTATACTGTATATATCCAGGTATATGTGGACAATTCCACCAGAACTACTGTTGGGCTCTTTGCTGATATTACCTATTTGTACATTGAATATACTGTATATACTATTATTAATATTTTCTTATATAAAACTCATATTATTTCCATACTGGCGTGCATTTGTATACTTATGGTTAATGTTATATGCTGGCTGCTGTAGTTCATCTGCTGCAAATTAATTTGCTTAGATTATTGGTTTATTTCCCAGGAAACAAATCCCCTCTGTTCACAGAGGACCTGTCCTGGGTGGAGGCACTGTCAACCTTACAGTATTATCAGACTTGCTCTTCCACTTACTAAATGTTCTGATTCTTTTACTTACCTATATGTTTAGTGCAATATCCTGGTTGGGGAGGGCCATTTGTTATAAAAGGGCAAATCAAATGGATTAAATCTGCTCCATAAAAACAAGTACAAAAATCCCCCTTGCACACACAACTCTTATGCCAGGAATAGCTTGGGTTCACAACCAAAAGGTGATGCTGTGTATATCAAAGGAGGGAAGATGCTAGCACTACAGATATCTATTAAAGTGTAAATGAGCTTAGTGAACATATGCATAATCATACTGTATGACCATTGTTTTAGGGGGACCATGTAGGCCAAGGTAAAAGGATAATTGTCCAAGGTCCACGTCACCCTAATAAAGTGAACCTACATGTCCCTGAAATGTTGGTTGTGTTGCTGCAAAAATGTTCACTCTGCTCATTTTAATTAAATATTTTTCTATGACAGATACTAGAGTATTACTGGATATACGTATATATATATATATATATATATATATATATAGTATATATGCAGTAAATAATTATAGTGCACATGTATATATACAGTATAATATATATATATATATATATATATATATATATATATATATATATATATATATATATATATATATATATATATATATACAGTATATATCTACAGGGCTTTTTTCTCATACAATAAGTGCAGGAACTCAGCCATGCCCCTCCATAACCCCCCTCCCACCCACACACACACACACACACACACACACTCCAAACAGCATCAAATAGTGAGTGTGGACAAATTTCACTAACAGTGGGATGGTCCTAAAGGGGTATTAAATACCAGGAGTGCATAGTACAGTACATAGTAAGTACAGAGTGCAGAGTTTAGGGGGAGTTACACACGAAGTGCAGAGTTCAGAGTTGCAAACAGGCAATACTGACTTTGCATTGGAGGAACTTATAATGAAATTAGAGAGATCTAATCACTGGGTTAATGACCTGTATGCATGGCCAAATTAATTCTGAAGATTGCCAATTACTGATGATACTCTTTGTCTGTTCCTTTTTCTCTTTTTTTTTTTGGTTTTACATATATACTGTATATATGTATGAAATTTGCTGTAACTCGAAGGTGTTATCTTTAGTGAGGTAACATATGAACAACATTGTTTAGTTCCATTACTCTTACATAGAATAGGCCATTTATATGTATATACATATATACCCACTCTAAATAACTGTTTTGCCCCAAATGTTTTGTGTAAAAAAGAATCTCCTTTATGTCAATACATCAGATGCACCCTGTACATTAAATATATTTGATACATTACACATACATATTGTAGTCAATCGTAGACTTTTCACTGCATTGTTCATGGATACTTATACAATTGAAATTATGGGCACATTCTGTATGGTGAAGATGGATACCTTTAATGCCCCAATAATGGGCACATTTCTTGTGGCAAAAAGAAGCTTATTCACTGTGGCAATGAAATTACTTAATGACATGGTGGTCTTGATAATCATTCATGTGTAATTTTATTGCAATAACAATACATAAAGAACGTTATTGGAAGGCTCCCCAGTCCCCACATGTTTGAGCATGAGTCTTTAACATGTGAATTAATACAATTTACCTACGCCTATCTGTGGATAAAGCAAAAAAAAATAAAATAAATAAAACTCTTCTTGCAGTGGGACTTCCCCTGCTCTGCAAGGGTTAAACCATGGCTCCATAAACAGATGGTGCTCAAATCTTGTCCCTTACAGTCCAGCTTGTAAGTGGTCCTTGGGTGCCTCACTTACTGTACATTGCAGGGCTATTGATCCTGCATTGTGCTTGATAGCATTACAATTCCCTATCACAACCTAATCTGGTAGCATGCAGGGAGGCGGTGGGAGCAGAAAACCCGATAAGAAAAGTATTTTTTTCTTGGGTAACCTAGGCATAAAAAAGCATTTAACCCTTGTGCATGGAGAACCCTTCTACAAGGCGAGTTTTTGTGTTACCCAGAGTTCAGTTTTAACATTATAAAAGGATGTTTGACCTAAGCAGACCTGTGACCAGACTGTGGACATTGTAGTATTTACACATCCTTAAAATAACCTTTCTGTAGATTTAGGTAGATGTGGAACAATGCTTCCGCAAAGTTAACAGCAGAAGCACTGTTGTCGTTTAGCTCATTCTTTCAGACAACGCCCCCCTCCCAGCAGTGACATGCTGCCTTCTAATCTCTAATGTAATAACAGGGCAGGCACTAAGGGAGAGAATAGTAAGGTTAGCTGATGAATTGACAACTTCAGTTGAAAGAAAATGAATTGGACAACTTCAGTACTCCTGCAGTGAATTTTGAGTGTTCCACAGTGTTTTCAGGTGCAGAGTAGGGATGATCGAACGGTTCGGGTCGACCATCGATTCAACCCGAATATTGACTGTTCGAAATTCGGCCGAATTCCGAACTTTTTGCTGAAAAAGTTCGGAATTCAGCAACCAGAACCGACCAAAATGCAATGGGACAGAAACTGGGCTTTAAAAGCCCATGATTGGACCAGAACCATCAGTAAAAACCAATTGAGGGGGCAGGTGGATGCTAGGAATGTGATTGGAGTGACTAGGGGGTCCAGAGGCCAATCAGTAGTGAATACGCCCCCCCAGTATATAAGATAGCCCCGCCAAATCTCTAGCATTGTAATACAGGGATGTGGAAGAGAGTGGAAGCAGTTCTGTTACTCCTGCTTCAAAAGTGTCATTTAGCAATTATTAGTGTGAGGAAAGGGATATCTAGTGTAGTTAGGGTACTATTTTCCACTATAGTTAGATTTAATAATCTAGTTTCTGTAGGGAAAGTGTTAAGTGTCAGGGTGACTGTAGTGTAGTGTAGGGTTAACTAACTCTGACTGCTATGGCAGGGTGACCAAACTCTTCCATGTCAGGGTGACCGCCATAGAAAAAAGATTGTTTGTATTAGAATTGCAGTAGAGCAGGATAGTGGCTTCGCTACTTTCACACCTGGCCGTTTTTGTTGCACGCGTTTATTGGGCTTTTTTGTGGACGTCTTTGGAGGCAGGCATGATATCTGAACTTCTGTGTAGGGGTATATATACACACACACACATGTATGTATATATACACATACACACATATAGGTGTAAAAGTAGCAGAACCCTATGCCTGCGCTAATGAAATTATTTGCAGGCATAGGGCTTCGCTCCTATCACACCTATATGTGTGTATGTGTATAAATACATATATGTGTGTGTGTGTATATATACTCCTATACAGAAGTTCAGATGTTATGCCTGCCTCCAAAGATGCCCAAAAAATGCCCAAAAACACGCCTGCAACAACACACCTGGGCGTTTTTGTTGCAGGCGTTTTTTTGGGCATTTTTTGGGGGTCTTTGGAGGCAGGCATAACATCTGAACTTCTGTATAGGGGTATATATACACACACACTTATATGTATTTATACACATACACACATATAGGTGTGATAGGAGCGGAGCCCTATGCCTGCAAATTATTTCATTAGCGCAGGCATAGGGTTCTGCTACTTTCACACCTATATATGTGTATGTGTATAAATACATATATGTGTGTGTGTATATATACCCCTACACAGAAGTTCAGATGTCATGCCTGCCTCCAAAGACGTCCACAAAAAAGCCCAATAAACGCCTGCAACAAAAACGGCCGGTTGTGAAAATAGCGGAGCCACTATCCTGCTCTACTGCAATTCTAATACAAACAATATTTTTTTTCTGGTTCTGGACATGCTACCGAGCTGAAACTTCACAGGTACACTTTTTAGACCCCCCAGACACTAAATCCAAAGAAATCTCATTTTTTTTCAATAATTTCTTTCAATAATTGGCTCTCTATCAAAAACGACAATTTTTAAGAAATTTTTTTTGTGTGATTAATAGTCCCTGGGGCATTACCCTAGGCACTTTTTAGGGGCATTTATTGGGTTTTAGGGCTTCAAAATGGTGTTTTTTGATTACCAAAGTTCGGGTCCCATTGATTTCAATGGGGTTCTGAAATCCGGGCTGAACTTTCGGGAAGTTCGGGTGTTCTGGTCGAACCGAACTTTTCAAAAGTTCGATCATCCCTACTGCAGAGCTCAGTGAGGGCTTGATACAAAGCTCACTTACTGTTTGTTAAGAATATGTTCATATCCTGGGCATGGATTAACTTTAAATAATTGGTATAGATAAACATTTGCATACCTATAGAACATTCTTCCATGTTTTATATGTCTACTGTTTTAAACTTGGTAATCTTTTCTTGTGCGAATTGTCAAACTTCTTCCACTTCTGTAATAGGGAATATTTTCTCCTTCATTTGCATTTATATACTGTATAACATATTTGGATTTGTTAAGTAAAAGATCCATATAAGCTTTGAATTACTAGGTTTTATATTTGATATCCTGCTTTACAATGAAATAAGATGACTGATTCTTATTTGGTATCCATTGAATATAAAATGGGCGAGCTTGAGGCATTTTAATTCCAATTGTGTTGTGTATGTGGAAAATCAAATGCAATAAGTATACAGTAATGAAAAGAAGCATTTTAGGACAGCATTATGGAAAAGGCAATGGAAATTACTTTTCTGACAAGCATTTGTAAAACGCCTTGTAGCTTAAAAGGAATTTTCTTTTAATGGTGCATCTGAGAACAGAGACAGTTATTCTGGTACGGTAGTCACTTGTGCTTGTTTATTTAATTCCCTTTATTGCAGGACTATGCCATTGTCATGAAATTTGTTCTCTATAGAAAAATAATTAATATCAGAAATACCAGGTACGTCTTGGCATGATTAATTAAAGTTAGGTATGTGAAATGTTTTAAAATGAGATGTATTTGTTGATTTTAAAGTTCATTCTTGAGTGAAGGAGTCAGATCAATATTTGTTCAGCATGCATAAAGTTGTAGATTTCACGTCCAACGTCACAAAATTCCATCCCCCAAGATGAATGCGTTCAGAGGTTATATGCATTGATTAAAGAGAGTGTTTCTTGTATAAGCAGTTATTGGTATTTTTCAATTTAAGTAGGAATGTTCAATCTTTCAAATCAAGAATCTGAACATACTTGCATATGAGAAACTTTTTCTAAGATTTCAAATAGTTGTGAATATTACAGAAGTTTAATGCATATTTTAAATTATAGTGGCTAACTATTCATAATACAGTAAGGCTCACTATACATTATCTGAATTAAGAAAATAATTAGAAAGTTTTAAATGTCTCTTGCTGCAGTTGGATTGTAAAGAGCAGTGGTCTCAAAACTATGACCCTTGGGTCGGATGCTTGCCTTTATCTGGCTGTTGAGGCAATATTCCTGCCACTGCCACCAACAATAGGGCACTATTCCTTCCACTGACACCAAGGATGGGGCATAATTCCTTCCACTGACAACAAAAATGGGGCACTATTCCTCCCACTGACACCAACTATTTCTCCCTCTGATACCAAATATTGGGCATTGTTTACTCTCACTGGGCACAGTCTGACCCCCCTAAAGACAAGTTTGGGGACCCCTGGTATAGAGATATGGTAAGGAATGCATCTGATCATTGAAGGTAATCACTATTTCCCAGTTAATTATCACAGAGAGTACTCAATTATTCCCTTCTGGCGAAATTGCAAGAAGTTCACATTGGATCTTGTTTTGTTATGAACTGGCACATGTCTCACCACTAATTGTTCTTGGAGTGAAAGCTGGATGTGTATGGCTACGTTCATTTGTTGTCAATTTACATGCAAATGGAAGAAATGTCAGTACATTATTTCCAGGATGAGAAAATATTTCCTAAAAGATTTTGATAATAGTAAGTGTTTTTATAGGTTTGGTAGCCAAGTGAATGAGTAATTAGCAGTATTGCTTCCAATTCTGGGTCCTGGGCTGGAACCCTAGTGGGTCTGCATTTTGTTTGTATGTCCTGTGTTCCTGTGGGTTCTGCTGCAATCCAAACACATACTGGTTGCTTACTGCAGTGGTTCTCAACTCCGGTCCTCGGGACCCACCAACAGGCCAGGTTTGCAAGATAACTAAATTACATCACAGGTGATCTCATTTGCTGCTCAGTGATTGTGGTATTCTAGTCTGCATCCCCCAAGGTAATACTTAAAATCTGGCCTGTTAGTGGGTCCCGAGGACCGGAATTGAGAACCACTGGCTTACTGGATAGCTTCTTTAAAAGGCGTGTAGAGATATGAATGTGTCTATGAATTCTATAAAGTGATACATAACACATCTGTGCAATGCCAATGTTGGACATAAATAATAGCAATAAATGCATGAAAAAATATCAATTATTATGCTTGAGTAAGTATTGAAGTTTAGGGATGTGTGGATACTTTCAGGACCTGGGCCCCTTTTTAAGTTTCTTTCACGCAGCTCAGATTAACCTAAAGTAAAAGACATTTTCATGGCCCTGTCATCAGCCTTCCTTTTTTTATTAAAACCATTGCAGTATTAGGGCATAATAAATACAGACATATCCCCTCTGTTCCTTTAACCCTTTCACTGCAGGAGCCAATATTTTTCATTTTTTGCATGTTAAAATGCAAATTTCAGGCCTAACGGTGGAGAGGCAGGCAGATGATGTCACGATCACCACCTCAGCTAATCAGAAGAAGCCTTGTATTTATTGATGAAAATACAAGGCTTTGCGCGAATGGCTGAGAAGCACTCACCCCAACTTAGTTTTGTTACAGTGGCAGGTTGGATGCCCCTGTACTGCTGTCAGAACACAGCACTGTATACTGTGTATATACAATGCTACTACACTATGACACAGCACTGACAGCAGCCTCATCAAATGGTAAATGAAATTGTTTGTTTGGGCCATCGTTAACTAAACAAACCATTTGAATTGAAGTAAACCTGTAGTTAGGGTTTGATTTATTTGATTCAAACATTTTATTCTGTTTTATCTTAACATTATTGTTGTTACTAGAGGGCTTATAAGCCCAATTTAAGGAGATATCAGGGGTCCATTAGACCCCTAATGTCACCCTTCAATTCTATTAAAGCCAATCAAACATAGACTATGCTTGATTATCTTCTTCCCCGGTCTGACGGAATGTGTTCAGTATGTGTATAGCTAAAACTTAAAAAAAATAAAATAATAATTGATAGAGTAGAGATGGGTAAACACCCTTATTTTGCTGTTTTTGACCTGTTTGGATTTCTTATTTACTTTCTGTCCTGGACTCAAAATGAGGACATCTTGAAATTCCCTCTTAGGTTAGGTTCACATTATTGCGGTTTCCCTGTGGCTGCATTTGCGTGGGAACAGCAGCCCATTCCTTTTAATGGACTGCTGTACTTATGGGAAATGCAGGGAAAAGGTCTGTGCACCTTTTCCAAAATCACAGCCACAAGGAAAACGCATGTAGTTCCCAGCACAGGAAAACACACTGTGTTTCCAGTGTGTAGGAGTGCTAACAGCAGCACGTTTTTAATGTGGGTCTGGGAGAGCGATTCAGAAATTTGGATTTACCATTGAGTTCTAGTGACAGTGGTTATCAGAACAAATCCCCACTCTATTCAAAGCCAATAAGTTTAGGTTTTAGATACACTTTAATTTTTTGTCATATGTCATGTTCTTAGAAAAGCAAGAAAAGTTGAAACTAGATACTTCAGGCAATGAAGAGCGGCTGAGCTTGACTCAATGCCAGTCCTTATTACTGCTCATTTGTGTCATTATTAGACAAGTATCCTGAGCTGATGTAATGCGGCCCCTCTAGTTCACTTTTACAAGCGCATGTTGCTCCTCTGCTTAAAGCTGCACAAAGAAGCAAGGGACACAGTTTCTGCTGCTTGATAACTTGTTTCTGTGTGCCTCCATTGACCCCTGACACAGCTGAAGCTGACATAGGAGAGCCAGGCACTAATAGGGTTGCCACCCAGTGGTGTATTTTGGTTTTGTGCTGCCCTAGGCATGACTAAAATTGGATGCCCCCCCTCCCCCTCATATGTAAATTTGTCCCACTCCTTCCTTTTTTAACGGATGTGACTCCCTCCACAATTGAAGCACTACAAGTCCCAGCATGAACCCCTGAGATCTCACGAGAGGGGGGGTAAGAGGGGGAGGGAAAGAGGAGGGGGGATGAGAGAGAGGGGGGATGAGAGAGAGAGGGGGGATGAGAGGGAGAGGGGGATGAGAGAGAGAGGGGGATGAGAGAGAGAGAGAGAGAGAGAGTGGGGGATGAGAGAGGAGGGATTGAGAGAGAGGGGGGGGATAAGAGAGAGAGAGAGGGGGTGTGTGTGTGTGAGAGAGAGAGGGGTGAGAGATAAAGAGGGGGTGAGTAAGAGAGAGAGAGAGAGAGAGAGGAGGGGGGTGAGAGAGAGAGGGGGGTGAAAGTGAGAGGGGGAGTGAGAGAGAGAGAGGGGTGTGAGAGAGGGTGGATGAGAGAGGGGGGTGAATGAAAAAGAGAGAGGGGGTGAGAGAGAGAGGGGTGAGAGAGAGAGAGGGAGGGTGAGAGGGACGGCTCTAGCAACCAGTGGCCAATAGAGTCTCAGGTGGAGGGGGGTGGCTTTTTTGCTGCCCCCCTGCAAAGTGCCACCCAAGGCCTGGGCCTTGTCGGCCTAGGCCACAATACAGCACTGCGTCTGACGTCAGATCCGGGACAGGGCACAAGAAGAAGGGCGGAAGAGCTTCACGATGCGTTTCAGAGCATGCGCGAGTACCCAACGGGGCATGCGCACTCCTTTGTCAAGTGTCCGGGGCATAGGAAAGGTCTTATATAGTCAGCTGCAGGGGGCATGTATCAAGCTTTAAAATGGCAACAGGTAGATGTTAAAGCGGCAATCATCAGGCGATATGTGGGGACTGCCCAGGTAATGTTATGATAATAAAGGTGACACATTGCAATAATAGAAGTAAACCTAGAGTCAATTTACATAGGCCCATCACGTTTCACGTGATGGGCCTATGTAAATTGACTTTAGGTCAATTTTAGGTTTCACGTTACACGTTACATATGCCCATTACATATTTATATGTTATATGTTACTCACCATTGTCCGTATATGCTACTAATGATTCTATGTTCCATACGTGCTCTATCATTGTCTATGCTATTTCCATCCGCTTGCCTCCAATTCAACATGACATGTTGTTCCAATGTGCTCACCCATGCCGTTCTATGTGCAATAATGTCCATTATTTGTCAATGCCTATATTATTGCAATTTGTCACCTCTATTATCATACCATTACCTGGGCAGTCCCCACATATCCCCAGATGATTACCGCTTTAACATCTACCTGTTGCCGTTTTAACGCTTGATACATGCCCCCTGCAGCTGACTATATGAGATCTTCTCTTTCCTATGCCCCGTACACTTGATAAAGGAGTGCGCATGCCCCGTTGGGTACTCGCAAATGCTCCAAAACGCGTCGTGAAGCTCTTCCGCCCTTCTGCTTGTGCCCTGTCCCGGCTCTGACGTCAGACACTATCAATCTTCGCCTTGCGGTTTCCACCTCCCGCCCGCCCGGAAGCAACATAGCAAGCCGGCTCGCTTGTCTGTTCCCTCATCACACCCTGGGCTTTGCGGATCACCGCTTCACCACCAATGGAGAAACTGACATCCCGGACATACGCAACATAAGTTACCTCCATATGAGTTACTACTTTGTAATCTCTGTAATAAAATTTCCATTGCACTCAGAGGTGCTCTCCCTTCTCTTTTTGTATACATATTATACAGAGTTGACTTCACTCTCCTGAGAGCCGGCCCTGAGCAGCAACTTTCCGTGCCTGGAACTGTCCTGGACACTACAGTTGGACTCCTGCACAGTCCTTTAATGACCCCATTCCCTTGAAATACGTACATGGACTATTAATCTCCCCTGTGCGCTCCTTTTATCTGATTTTACATCTGATTTTATATTTGCTCCTATTTATTACCTCCTGTTGGAATAATTATTGTCCTTATTTCCTTAAGCGCTAACACCCCACCATTTTTACAATGTGGGTTTAAGGGAAAAGCTGCAAGTGTATGCATGTCTGCATGGTGCAATATGTGATAGATCAGACAGGGGGCCCAAGCCTGAGGTCCAGAGCAGCAGGGAAGCTGTGAGGAAGAGAGCTGAAAGAGATATGGCATTTGTACAAGAACACAGGGATGCTGTTTTACAAGGCCAGGAGGCTGAATCTGACTTATGTTATTATGTGTTGTTGCTTGAAACCCCTGTGCAGACAACAGTTTGGTTATTGGACATTTTCTTTCTTTTTAATAAAAGTGGGCCAATGACACAGAAGGGGCCCGGGCAGCAGGGGGAATCTTCATCACACAGGGTGATTGGGGTATGTCCAGACACACACCCCGTGAACATGCCTATATGTGTCCGGGTTTCCGGCAGTCTGAAACTCAGACACATGAATAAAAACCTGACTGTCTGGATGAATCTCAGATAGGTGGCAACAGTGCTGTATTTTGGCCTAGGCCGACAAGGCCCAGGCCTTGGGCGGCACTTTGCAGGGGGGCAGCAAAAAAGCCACCCCCTCCACCTGAGACTCTATTGGCCACTGGTTGCTAGAGCTGTCCCTCTCACCCTCCCTCTCTCTCTCTCACCCCTCTCTCTCTCACCCCCTCTCTCTCTTTCACTCACCCCCCCTCTCTCATCCACCCTCTCTCTCACCCCTCCCCCTCTCTCTCTCACTCCCCCTCTCACTTTCACCCCCCCTCTCTCTCACCCCCTCCTCTCTCTCTTACTCACCCCCTCTTTATCTCTCACCCCTCTCTCTCTCTCACACACACACACCCTCTCTCTCTCTCTTATCCCCCCTCTCTCTCAATCCCTCCTCTATCATCCCCCACTCCCTCTCTCACCCCTCTCTCTCTCTCATCCCCCCTCTCGCTCTCATCCCCCCTCTCTCTCATCCCCCTCCTCTTTCCCTCCCCCTCTTACCCCCCAACCCCTCTCGTGAGATCTCAGGGGTTCATGCTGGGACGTGTAGTCCTTCAATTGTGGAGGGAGTCACATCCGTTAAAAAGGAAGGAGTGGGACAAATTTACATATGGGGGGAGGGGGGGGCATCCAATTTTAGTCATGCCTAGGGCAGCACAAAACCAAAATACACCACTGGTCAGACGCTATCCATCTCCGCCTTGCGGTTTCCACCTCCCGCCCGCCTGTCTGTTCCCTCATCACACCCTGGGCTTTGCGGATCACCGCTTCACCACCAACAGAGAAACTGACATCCCAGACATACGCAGCATAAGTTACCTCTATATGAGTTACTACTTTGTAATCTCTGTAATAAAATTTCCATTGCACTCAGAGGCGCGCTTCCTTCTCTTTTTTTTTAAACCCACATGAAATCCTCGGGAGGGTGTAGCCTAGAACCCTAGTCCAGAGTCTAAAAAAAACCTCCACACACCTGCATAATTATTGTGCTGGCTGTTCCCAAAACCTCGTCCCAGGATTGGAGATTTCATCCCACCCAGATCACTACCAAATCTCCAGACTCCAGGTCCCAAACCATTTTACCAACCACTGAGGAAACTGAGAAAACAGGTTCCTCCAAGTAAAAAAAACATCATGGTGCCCAGCACCCAGCCTAGTTGAAAATCTTCAGCGACACACAGCATGACAGGGAACTGTTTGTGCTTTGGTGTGCACACCCTAATGCAATAGGCTGTGCACACCTATGCGGACACATTATTCACACTCGACTTTGGCCCTCCCAAGTAACCGAGTACCACAACTGCTGAGTGCATAGGCATGCACAGTTAATGTGTGCCTGGGCACACCCTAATCACTAGAGTTTCCAACCGTCTATAGGGCTGGCTGCAGTTGTCTAAGTCGAGTGCCTCTCTCACATTTTTCAGATCCTGCACATCCCCCCCCCCCCCACACCAATGGGAGAGGAGAGAGGGCACTGATTTGCACTGCCTCCTACCTCCCTTAGCCCTCTGTGTCTGCTCAGCCACACTCCAATCCCCGCATGCCATGTCTTAGAGAAGGGAGGTGTGGATGGGGAATATGAAGCCCAGCAGCCGGCAGATACATTGTGAATGAAAGGTGCAGATGCCTGAGTCTCTATCCTCGGGTGAGTGAGATCACTGTCCACTGTGACTGAAGTCTCTACGTTTCTTCTCTCTCCTGCCTCCGAGTGAGTGAGTACACTAAGGTAAGGGGAACTCAGATGGAAGGGGTGTTCTGTGGACTCTGATGTAAGAGGGGCTTTGGCGAGCAGAAACCCCCTTACATCAGAGTCCACAGAGTTCCTCCTTAAAAGAAAAAAATGCAGTGTGCTGCTAATGTGTTCAGGTTTGGCTTGAAGAAAAGATGACAACCCTAGGCACAGACCAGGATCTGACATTACTAAAAGTGGGGGATTCATACTAAAACTGCTTTGCTCAGAACATGACAAGAAAAAATGTTGTATGCCTTACTGGTGCAAAAGTTTTACTTAAAAAGTAAAGGTTGGTGACAGGGTATCTTTTAGTAAAGTTCATTATAAAACTGATATTAAGACAGACAGACAGACGCTAAGAAGTTATTAAAAAGATTCTGCTAGCAACAGCAAAATAGCTTGCTGAGAGCCATATGTGCTTCTGGAACTACTAGTTGGGAACTGCTGCTATAAGACATTGAAAATAATGGAACTCATTACTCATAGGACTAGAAAATTGTCTAGTTTAATCACAAAAAAAGATTCTTGGTAAAGGAATAAATAATAAAGAAATATTGCCGTGAATGTAATATATTCAATATATCAAATGTCGATTTCTTACCCCCTAATAATAAAACTCAATGTTTATAGTGTCACTGAATCACCCAGCCAGTTCCTGAGTGTATGGGGGATCGAGTGGAAAGACCATCCAACAAATTGTTCTGGCACTGCTTGCCCAAAGCAGCCATTTTCATTTTAGGTGATGGAAATTGTAATGTTCCTGTTGCAAAGTGGCGGTCGGTGCTCCATTTTTTTTGGGGGGGGGGACAGCAGACAAACCCCCCCACTCGCTCGCCAGCCTGCCCACTCGCTGGCCCGTCAGCCAGCATGCCACAATTTTGTACACACACAGGGAAAGTTTTATTGGGTTGAAATAAAAGTTCCTTACAACTTTCCCATGACTAGTACTCCAAACACACATGAGGTATGTGAATTAGATCCACAAGCTGCCTAGAGGAGGATATCTTCTATGTGCTTGCACTCCTCCATCAACCCTCTTTTTCCTGCACTTCATCCTGATGAAGAGAGGAAGTAGTGGCATCTAGTGGTAAGCAGTCTGAGGAGCAGCACATAGCATGTGCTGAATAGAGGAGTTTTTCTACCTTCTGGTCAGCTCTAGGGCTTTCTTTTCCCTTCCCACACCAGTCTCTGAGTTGTATACAATTCTCTCATGATCCTTCCACCTTTTCTGCCTCTCTCTTAGTCTCTCACATTACCAGCCTGTGACAGTGCTCAGCTCCCAGTCCTAGCACCAAACTAGTCCCAGTCCCCCAATACTTCGAGAGTTTGCCTTTTCCTGCCAGCCCCGCACTTACCCCATCCAGGTAGCAGTTAGCTTCTCCTTCCGGCCAATCCGGTCGCTTCTCCTCCCGGCCAATCCAGTATTAAGACCTGCTTCCTTATTGGCCAGGAGGAGAAGCAGGAAGACAAAAATGAAAACCGTTGGTTCGCTAATGTCACACAAGTGGGTAGGCTCGTGCCCCGAGCCCAACCTGTTTGAAGCCAATTAGAGCCTCAGGCTCTAATCACATGCTTCTTAAAAAAATGTGAGATTAGGACCCGGGCGCATGAAGTTTAGGAGGGCAGCGCCCCTGCGCCCTTGTTAAGTAGCCGCCGCTGCTGTTGCACCTATTTTATTTTTATTTTTTTATTAATTTTTATTGAAGAATATTTGCATAAAACAAAACAGAGTACTAAACAGTACCAAAAGGTATAAACTGAATAACATTCAAAAGGTTTACAGTTTCACAGGTTAAGTTTAAATATACAAAGAGCAATCAAACTCAAGTCTGCCTTATTGACGACAGGATATGTAAATGACAAAACAAGAATCAAGTGAAACTAGTACAAGTGGAAACAGAATAAAAGGTATAAAATGAAGGTGTGAACAATGTCTGAAAGGAAAAGGGTTGATACTGAGGAGATGTCAAATATCATGATTGTGTCTTAAACTAGTCTTTCCATATATTCCATTGTGAATCGAATTTACTTCTATTACCACATTTGTTAGCCAACAATAATTCCTATAGATGATGCATTTGTATGATTTCGAGGACTTCCGAAATATTCAAAGCTCTATTGGATTTCTAGCCTCTTGTTATTAGTGACCTAGCTGCTAGCAGGATGTGAGTGACCACTGTGTTGGGATGGGGGGGAAATTGTCAATGCCAGGGTTCAGTATAACCATTGCAGGATTAAGAGAGGTAAGTATACCAGTAAAGCTGGAGATACAGCAGAAAATACTGTTCCAGAAGCTGGTAAGATACTTGCAGGACCAAAACATTTGCATAATATTACCAATAGCTCCACAATCTCTCCAACACAATATGGAATTGGACTGTGAGAATTTGGACATCATATAAGGTGTAAGGTACCACTTCAAGGCTATTTTTTGTGAACGTTCCCAATGTGTTACACATCTTAAAGCCTTGTAAACTGCTTTAAATGCACATTGCCACTGAGAGATAGTATATCTTTTACCAATGTCAATGTCCCATTTTTGATATGGGGCAGACTTGCCGAAATTTAGTTAATCTTGATATAAATTGTAGTAAAGAGAAATGCCTTTGTGGGGCGTAGGCATTGAGGTGTAGAACTGCTATACTGGTTTTCGGTAATAGATGTGGGGGTCTCTAAGGATCTTAAAAAGTGGGAGATTTGTAGAAATTTATAATACTCTGTGGATGGGAGATCAAATTCATCTTTAAGCATATGAAACTTTTTGAGAGTGTCATTAGTGTCTAGGTCAGTTATCCAGAGAAGGCCTTTGATGTGCCAGTCTAAAGGTGCAATATTAGGTATTATGTGTGTCAAGATATCAATAGGCACTGGGACACCTACTTTTAGAAACTAGGGGGTTCAGCTTGCAGAAATCTCTCCACGTTGTTAAGGAAGCTTGTGTTGTTAGTGGAAAATGTTTTAAAGGAAATGGTTTCCAGATGTCCAGAAGCAAGAGAGAATGCAGATCTTAAGTAGGACTAAGGGCAGACTCAATACTGGTCCAAAGGGCCTTAGAAGGGAGGAACCAAAATTTTAGCTGGGCGAGTATTGAGGCACGGTAGTAATGGCGTATGTCAATCATCCCCATGCCTCCTGCAGATCTATGTTTAACTAATTGTGTCTTGGAGCTCTTGGTGAGGCCAGAATGCCAGATAAATGTTTTGAGAATGGAGTATAGGGGTTTTAGGTGATTATTTTTCAATGGGTTGGGAAGTGTTCTAAAAATATTTAGTATTTGGGGGAGTACAAGCATCTTAAATGAGGCCAGTCGCCATGACCAAGAGAGTTCTGTTTTAGCTCATCTATGTGTTTCTTTTTCTCTATCAATGGCATATATTTGGCATCTGCAAACTATGATGGGTGTCCTGTCTCTAGGACAGAGAGCTAAACCTTCCTGCTCCATAAACTTCAGATACCATATTTCTTTGATCTCAAAGTTATTAGAAAAAGCCAGGTAAAACTACAAATTGATAAAAATAAACATCAATCAGTACAATATTGCATACAACAAAGAAACAATGAAATACAAGATGGGATAACAAGAACTCACTTTTTAATCTCTCAGAGGTGATGGCGACAGATTGAGAAAATATGTCTTGCTGCCCTGCTGTGGTGGTGGTGGTTGATTCACTTCCTGTAGAAATTCTATCCAGAATGCTCCTGGTTCCTAAAAACTTTATTAAACACATTCTGAGTTTACAATTATTGCAGAACAGCTTAAGCTATACCAGAAAGGAACAGTAGATGGCGCCTGCGCTCTGCATATATCTAACTTGTGTGAATCAAGAAAACCCAACATGTTATTTTAAGCAACATAAACACAAGTAATCAGAATAGAAGTCTGGTGGACAGGACACTCCCGCCTGAGGCCATGTGACGTCTTCTGCAGAAAGCAACAGAACAAGTTCGGCCACTGGTCTTAAAAATACTTTGGTCTCATTCTGCTGGAAGTTTTTGACTTCAACATTACGCACACGCTTATCGTCGCTTGGCAGTACTCTGGTGACCAGACCTAAAGGCCACTCATTCCTTTGTGTCTGGCAATCTCTCATGAGCACAATATCACCAGTTTTAAGATTAGGTTTTTCAGTGTGCCACTTTCTCCTTGGTTGAAGGGTAGAGATATATTGTTTCCTCCACCGACTCCAGAAGGTATTGGCAAGGGTTGTGGACTTGTCTCCACTGACGTTTGTAAAGGTCCTTTTCACAAAAATCTCCAGCTGGAGCACCAACAAGGCTAATCTTTTCAGTGAGTAACATGGAAGGTGTGAAAATCACTGGATCCTTGTCTACATTAATCAAATGAAATGTGGCAAGGTCATTAGTGTTATCCAGTGGATCCAGGCAGGACGCGTGTACCGGTCATTGTACACAAGCGCCTAGAGCAGCGCGACTTCCAGGATTGACATCACACAGTAACTAGGTAACCAGGCCCAGTGCAGGAACCAGCGTGGAACACAAGCTTGCCTTGTTGCTGTGACTACATGTTTCATGCACATGCGCTAATTGAGTTGATTTTGCGGATGATTTTTCTTATAAAGCTAAGTTGGTGACTGTTTAGTGCATACAAATTAACAATAGTATACAGTTTTTTGTTGAGTTCTCCAATCAGGATCAGGAATTCTCCCTTTCCGAATCAGGTTGAACCTCCCGGAGCGTAAAGGCAACAGAATCTTTAATGGCGATTAATACGTCTTTTTGTTTTGTAGATCCTGAGGCCATAAAGATATATAGGAAGCTTTTGTGCTGGAAGATGGGGGTATTAGAGGCCAAGAAGTGTGTCTCTTGTAAACACAGTACATCACTGGGGAGATTCAGAGCTTCTTTCCAAACTGAAGATCTCTTAACAGGATGGTTTAAGCCATGAATATTAAAGGATGTTATAGTGAGTGGCATATTTATCAGGTGAGTGAAAATGATGACAGTACCTTTAAGGATCTTTGGTGTATCCAGAGGTGTGCAGGATCAGAACCCCTAGATTAATCGGGGGACCAGAGAATTCCGGCATATCCAAAGTGATTGTTCCTCAGTAAGGATGTGTTCTGGCGCAGTAAGGTCAGACCAAGAAAAAAATAAAGAACAGCAAATGAACAAGGGCAAACAGTTTAGGTAAAACCAATGTAGTAAAAGGGTAGATTCCAATGGGAAGCTGGTGGCAGAATCTCTGCACATTGCTTAGGAGGGGAAGTGTGTGCATTATAAGCTCCATAGTGCTTCGGGATTGAAGTAGACTTGGGTTGTATATGCAGATGAGGTGCCCAGGTGTTTTTTTTTCTTGTTTTTCTTTTTATGGGACACCAGTTGCTAGTCATTCTGCGTATTCAGTGGATGGGTAGGAGTAGATTCCCCAGGAGCCCGAGTAGAAATTATTTCCCAGGAGCGGAGTAGTGCGAGGCCTTCATCAAGGGATGTGATCACCGAGTGGCCATCTCTGGTGATGGGTAATTTTGTTGGGTGACCCCAGTATACAATGTTGTTATTGTGTAGCGCCTTTGTCACAGGCAGTAGGGATTTGCATTTTAGCATAGTGTACTGTGAGAGATCCTCAAAGATCTGGATGGAGGAGTACTTCTCAGAAGGTTGTGGGTTTTTGCGAAATGCTGACATAAATTGTTCTTTAGTATGGAATAAGTGTACTCGCATCAACACGTGCCTAGGGATGTTATCTGGAAGATGGGATGGTTTGGGCAAGCAACCAATTCTGTTGATAATTAATTCTGATAGGCACTGTGGGTAAAAAAGCTCTCATGAGGTCACGTGCATACTGTTAAAGTTGCGCAGGTTGTGTAGCCTCCGGCATTCCTCTTAGTATCACATTATTTCTACATTCTAAATCCGCTATTTCGGCTTTGAGCCAGGTCACTTCATCAGTGTGATCATTATATGCATCAACCAGAGAATTATGAGAAGAGGCGAACTCCCCCATCTTTTGCTGAATGTGATCAACTCTGCCACCCAGCTCCCTCACCCCATGCTTAAAGCTTCTCATGCACTCCATCAAATCTGTGTCTAATGAACTGCAGAGGGAGACAAGCATGTCTTTCAGAGTGATATCTGAGAGGGGCTGGTTGGCAGTGAGATATGTATTAATTGTATCCACTAACTTCCTTGTGTTTTCCAGAGAGTCCTGCTCAGTGCTCACCTTGTTGTTCTGGCTTCCAGGATTCAAGCAGGGTATTGATTTTGCTGGGCTTCGGGACACAGGTATAGAGGCATCTGGGGAGTGCTGCAAGGAGCCACTCTGAGAGCATGGGTTCGGTGTAGTGAAGATAGAGCTGCCTGAGGAGGCCGGAGACTGGATGTTGGCGCCATCTTTGGGGAGGCCGCAGCCTGCCAGCGGGAAGAAGTGTTGAAGTTTCTTCGGCTGTGTGGACACTTTACGTTTCCGAGTAATCCCAGCAGCTTGGGTGGCACTATAGGCAGGCTTTGGTGTGTCTGTGTCTCAATCAGATTGAGATCCCAGCATTGGAGTGGAGCTGCAGGTCTAGGCGTCCATGCTGTAGTGCGGTAGCCATGCCTCCCCCATTGCACCTATCTTTTATGCAACATACCATGAATTGAAAATCAAAATCAAGTGCTGTCTGGAATGAGACCCCGGTAAATGATGTAGCAGTTATGTGGAGCTCAGATATCATGCTCAAAGTTCTGTCTGCCATAGGCTCAAAAAACAATGGGGTTGATTTACTAAAAGTGGAGAGTACAAAATCTGGTGCAGCTCTGCATAGAAACCAATCAGCTTCCAGGTTTATTTTGTCCAAACCTAATTGAACAAGCTAAAGTTAGAAGCTTAAAATTCATAAAAGGCAGCGCTAGCAGGTAAAAAACAACAATCCGTGTATACAATAATGGATAAAGTGCACAATGTGTTCAAGATAAATACAAATTCATCCAAAATAAAGTGCATAAGTGAAGTACAATTTAAATGTCCATAAAACAATCAAACATATATTGGTGCAAAAAATGAATAAAGTGCAGTCGAAAAAGATGGTTCCCTCAGAGGAACTAAGGTGCTGAAAAGTGCTTAAATATTCCACAAAAAGTGCCCAAGTGCTCTCAAGAAGAAGCCCCCTTTGGGGATGCACTCACCAAATGGAGAGAAAAAGGACGCATTAAGCTCACACAGTATCCCCTGGACAGATGGATGGATCCTGCACAACCTCTTTAGGATGCCTTTAGCTTACTCCTTTCCACTTAATCAGGTCCATATGTTGTAAAGGAGAGAAGGAGCCATAATAGTGAAGCCCGTAGGTGTTTTATTAAAGATATTAAACAAAATGCTACTCACAAGCGTAAAGTTTTTAAGAGCATGGGTTACATCTGCAACGGTGTCCTCCACTTCCACGTACGCTGCCGCCATGCATTCCACGGTGGTTAACAAGAAATGACGTTGTGCGATGCTCCGCTGTCCGGAAGTGCGTTGACGCGTTTCACCCGCCTTAATGGGCGTTATCAAAGACATGTTGCGGGTATTCATTTTCTAGTTTTGCAAAGTTAGAAGCTGCTTGGCTGCCATACACCAGATTTTTCACTCTCCACTTTTAGTGAATCAACACCAATGTCTACATAATCCAAAATCAATTTGGAAGGATTTACACGTTAAAATCATTGCACATCTATAGCTACTACACACTGTAACTATATGTATGTATTTTATATCGAGACTGTGAGACACAGACATAATAATAATACTTGCTTGTGATATTTTGTATTTTCTGTACTTATCCAAACAGCTTTTGCTTGTTGTACACTGAAGACCAGTGCATCAAACAACTCAGAGTTATCTCCTAGACAGGCTTCCAGGCACCCCAGACCTTATAAACATTTTTTCATACATTTCCTATGTAAATATAGGAATTTATATTAAGGAATAGTGGAGCTGAACTTAATATTTGGGTGGGGATTGTGAGTGTTTCAGAGGCTATCAACTTCATTATCATACACATCTAGAACTTCAAGAAGTAAAGCTGGCTATATATACTAGTAGATTTTCGAACAAACGTTTTTGGGAAAATTCTCAGTACATGCAATGACTTGATGAATTTCATTCAAAATTACTTCAAAATGTAATTTGCTTTAAATATTTGCATTTAAAATGATTACACTTTCCCCAATGAAAACAACATACACTGTTGAAAAATGTGTTCTTTCAGAAAAAGTTTCCATTCTGCTCGTTTGAATTTTCTTTGCACTACATTTAAAAATGATCAAAAACATCAATTTGATCCCAGCAATGATAAAGAAAATTGAGTGAACATTATTAAAATGAAACATTTTATATTAAGGTGTTACTAAACTCAGGACCCTGCATTCACTATATCTGGTCTCCCACACAGTACACCAAACATGGAAATGCACTTATTTTAGTAAATATTAACTGCTCAATACCTTTTCTCATCAGCAGTAGCTTAAAGTGAGCATTTTTCTTCCTCAAAACATGACAAGTTGAGTTAATGCTAAAGACCTCAATTTTGGTCTCATCTGACCACAGCACTTTCTCCCAATCCTTCCCTGAATATTTCGATGTTGATTAGCATGACTGTACATGTGCCTTCTTGAGGAGGGTGACTCGTCATTTTTGAAAGGAAAAAAATGCTGACTATGACCCTAAGAACACCATCCCTACAGTCAAGCATGGAGGTGGAAACATTATGCTTTGGTGCTGTTTCTCTACTAAAGGTACAGACTGACTCTGCTGCATTGAGGGGGCAATGGATAGGGCCATGTATTATAAAATATTGGATGAGAACCTTCTTCCCTCAGCCAGAACAATGAAGATGGGTCATGGATAGGTCTCCCAGCATGGCAATGACCCAAAACAAACTGCCAAGCCAACAAAGGAGTGGCTCAAGCACATTAAGGTCATGGAGTGGCCTAGCCAGTCTCCAGATCTTAATTCTATTGAAAATTTATGGAGGGAGCTAAAAATTTGAGTTGCCAAGTGACAGCCAAGAAACCTTAAGGATTTAGAGAAGATCTCTAAAGAAGAATGAACCAAAATCCCTCCTGTAATGTGTACAAACCTGGTCAACTACTACAAGAAACATCTTACCTCTGGGCTTGCCAACAAGGGTTTCTTCACAAAGTACTAAGTCATGTTTTGCTTGGGGATCAAATATTTATTCCACTTACTGAACTGCAACTTAGTTTACAGCATTTGTTTTATGTGTTTTTTTCTGGATTTTTGATTTATAGTCTCTATTATTTAAAATACACCTGTGATAAAAATGATAGACCCTTCATTTATTTGTAAGTGGGCAAATTTACAAAATCTGCAGGGGATCAAATACTTATTTCCCCCACTGTACTTTTTTGTGATGCTCTGGAGAAAGGTCTACATTAAAACTTCACCTCACCCAATCAGATGATGCTTTGCCTTCATTAAGAAAATGTTAAAGCAATTGTCTCGTCCCGTTGTTTTTTTACCTATAAAAATAAAAAAAAACATGTTATACTTACTTGAAGAGTAAACACTAAACACTAATGGCTGCTGCCCACTTCAAAAGATGCACCCCCAATGGGGGAGCGTCAGGTGTATATGTCAAAAAGGGAAGTGATTGGCGCTGCCAGGAAAGTAGGTTAATGGGAAATATGGGTTAGGCTGCTATAGTTCAAGACCAAGTTCAACACATGCAAATGCACATAGAATGTATGTGTGAGTGAAAACTATATAAGTAATAGGATATAAAAACACAATGGGTGTGTAATATGTGTGTGAAATTAACACTATGTGCTGATACCAAATCAATAAATAAATAATAAATGTGTTCAATACCTAGTTTGCTTATTGAGACTCAACATAAATATGCAAATATATGTAAATGTAGGTATAAAAATATAAAAGCATATAAAGATAGTATTAATAAATTATGGTGATATAGAGAGTTAATGTGCAAAGGTGCTAAAAAATAAATATAGTGCACTAATCAAACTAAATAAGGTGCATTCCGAATAGTCATAACCATCTATTCAATAAAGTGCAACTGCATACTCATAAGCAATGGAAATAAATAAGTAGGTGAACTATGTGCATCCCACACTGGTGACAATATAAAAACTAGTAAATAAATAAGTGCAGCCGTGCAAATAACTATATAGATTATGAAAGTGAGAACCATATAAATTCAAAGGCTCAAAAAGCAGGTTCTGTGTATTTTAAAATTGTCCAGAAATAGTGCAATCAGAGCTGGTACAGAAATCATAAAGTTCTATAGTCCATATAAGGATGGAGTAAGGTGCTCTTTTTTTCTATGAAGCCGGGAGTGCAGTGAGTGGTCGGAAGATAGGGTGCTCCCCCTCTCCTGGGGTCCTGTGCTTACTGGATGTCCGTACCCCTACAGGGGTAAATGGCGGGTCGATAACAGGGATCGCTCCCATACACCGGCAATCTGGTTCCGTCCTATCCTTCCTATTACCACTCGTATCCACTCCTTGCTCCGGTACACATAGGGGTTAAAGCATCAGGGAGAGAGCTCCAGTACAATTCCCGGGTATATGAGAAAGGGGAAAAACAGAAGCCTCCGATAGTGCAGGATTGCCTTTAAAACTTTTATTTAGATTCCAAAAAAGACATGTACTCACATAAAATCAACATGCAGCGCATCCGTATGGCATAGGGTCCGCAACTACCTCGTTCGCGGTGCACGCCTGGGATCAGCGTGCGTCCCAACCGCCGGATATGCGTTCCTAGCCTCAGGGTTCGTTCAGACGGAAGTGATGTGGTCACGTTCTCGACGCGTTTTGTCACACTGACGTCATCTGGAGAAGCGTTGACCACGTCCATTCCGTCTGTATAAGTATTAAGCGGTTACCAGGCAACTTAGTGGAGGGATGTGCAAATGTAAATTCTCCGGCCAATCATCGCAAGGGGCCATGTAATGTCATCTGTTGCTAGGCAAACATATTTTGTACGGGCATAACATTAAAAAATCTACTCGCTATTTAGCAAATAGAAAAAGAGGGGATATCTGAATATCATCTGTTGCTAGGCAGAATTGTATTACTGAAAAACGGGCTAATGGATGGTAAACAAAGAGACAGGAAACCTGTGTGCTCAAGTTCCGTCTCCCAATGCTCACTTACTCACATAAGTAGCATATTTGTTGGCGGCATATATGTAATTAATCTCAAGGGGGATTCATATATAATATATATCAATAAGGACTAGTCTGTGCAAATACCGATAAAAAGAATTAATTAAAAACGGGGTTATTTTATATTACAAATAATAAAAATAATTGATCAGGCATTATGTGATATGGAATTCGGGGGGTATTTTGTATAATTATTTGGATGAGGTCCAGAGAAGGCATATTATATGTATAGTATAATGATGGAACTTTTAATCTGATACAATGTTATTATGTTTAATTGGGCTTTGCTTAATGTTCATCATAGGTGGATTAATTTAAGTCAGGGTAGTTCTATCTCAATATAAATAGGTTAAAAAATTATTGTATAAAAATACTTAAAAAATCTTAAAAAATCATTCAATTAATGCTATCCAAGGAACGGATTTTTTATATAATCTATGTATAATCAGATAAACTTTGGCACCAGTGGACTGGTAAACTCTCAATACTATAATTAATATGTTAATCACAATTACCAATACAGGAATAATATATGAAAAATATATATATACATATATAAATACAAATAATAAAAATAAATTTAGATGAATAAATAAATATAGCAGGCCTCTCTAGGTCAAGATCATGAAAGACACTAAGAAGTGGAAGTCGAATTATATGTGTAATATGTGCTAGAGGGCCCGAAAATTAGAATAAGTGGAAAAAGTAGATGTGACCCTTATAGAACTAAAATTGAAGGTGAACAGTAGTGTATATATTAAAGACTAAAAATGTGCTTAAAAGATTAAATATAGAAGGTGTAAAATTATATAGATATTGTAACAATTTAAATAAATAAAAATAGATAAAATTATGGCATAACTTGGTTGCCGTATAAAATTGGTAAAACCTGACATGGCAATTGAACATAATTAATTTAGTGGTTGGAAATGAAGCAATTCAGATCTATATCAAGGTTCAACCCTCCAGGTTGGAGTGATTCCAATTGGAAAATCCATTTTGTTTCGTTTTTAGAGATTTTTCTCGTTTTATTCTCTCCCCTCCAATGTGCTCTTATAGTATCGATGCCATAAAATAATAGTCCCTTGGGATTCTTATCGTGCGTTTCCAGAAAATGTCTGGATTTTTTTTCGTTTTTTAGTTTTCACTCCCACATACATTCTATGTGCATTTGCATGTGTTGAACTTGGTCTTGAACTATAGCAGCCTAACCCAGATTTCCCATTAACCTACTTTCCTGGCAGCGCCAATCACTTCCCTTTTTGACATATGTTATACTTACTTGCTCTGTTGCAGTGGATTTGCAAAGAGCAGCCTGGATCCTCCTCTTCTCGGGTCCCTCTTCTGTGTTCCTGGCCCCTCCCTCCTGTTTAGTGCCCTCACAGCAAGCAACTTGTTTCAGACACGGAGCTCTGCCCGTCCCCGCCCCCCGCTCACTCCTGATTGGCTAGCTGACTTTGATTGACAGTCAATGGCACAGCTGCTGTGTCTCAGCCAATCAGGAGTGAGAATCTTGGGCGGCTAAGCCAATTGTGGCCATCGCTGGACCGAGAGGAACCTTTGGGGGGCTGAGGGGGGCTGCTGCACAGAGAATCTTTTTTATCTGTATGCATAGAATGCAATAAGATAAAAAAAACCTTCTGACTTTACATCTCCTTTAAGTGTTTCTGAATGGGGCCCCTGCCAAACAAGCAACCTCCTGTGTTCACTAAGCAGCAGGGCAGGGGCACAGCACAGGACCTGGAAACTAGTGAAGATCACTGTAGTAGTGGGGCCTACTTGAGTGATTTCCAACATCCAGGAGGACACTCCAGGTATCCCCTGCATCCCCAGGCTGGACCAATGTAACAATGCAAAAGTATGTGTACCTTATTTTCAGATGTAAGTGGTGATTATTGGGTCCTGGTGTAGAATGATTAAGGTACTTAAGGTGTAAAGTAGATATTGACAAACCTGGGGACTTATTGGCCCAGCAAACAGGATTTTCCAGTTTCGATAACTTTATGCCTGCATCCAATAATAACAGAAAAAAATGTAAAGAATCACCAGTCGTGACCTTGATTGCTCGTGCATCATAAGCCAGAGTATCAAAATGTAAAACTAAACATCACTGGGGCTGTGATCATATCATGCTGATGGCCATTAAGCACCGCTGTATTAAACAAGGGGAAAATACATTGACTAATATCTCCTCACAGCATGAGAGGGTTAGCTGAGTCTTGCTTAAAAGGTGTTAACTTAAAAGAGAAACTCTTGAGTTGATTTGATTTAAGCTGAGTGAATGTTCATTGAGCTTAGTAAATAAGGTGAAGTTGTGTTTGCATTATTTATCCAGTCACACGGGGGAAACATTTTATTTTATAATTTATATTGCCAATGTTTATGTATTCAAATAAATACACCATAACCTTTATTTATTAAGCTCAGTGAACACTTTGTAAAGTAAACTTTTTTCACTTTCTTAAGTGAACAGTCCCTATTCGTTTAGTACAATGGTGTCCATACTCCATTCCGCGGGCTGGATGCAGCCCTTTCCTTAATTCTACCTGGCCCTGGGGCAATATTCCTCCCACTGAGATCAAGGTACCTTTCCTTTCACTGACTCCCACTGACAGCAACGATGGGGTTCAATTTCCCCCCAATGACATCAATAGGGCACTATTCCTCCCACTGACAACAACCATGGGGCCCTATTCCTCCCATTGACAACAATAAAGCACAATTCCCACACTAATACCAATGATGGGGCACTTTTTCTTCCACTGACAAAAAAGCTGGGTCACTATTCCTCCCACTGATATTAACAATAAGGCACTATTTCTCCCACTAACGACAATGATGGGGCACTATCTCTCCCACTGACAACAACAATGGAGTACTATTCCTCCCACTGACAACAACAATGGGGCGCTATTCTTCCCACTAACAACAACAATAGCACACTATCAATCCCAATGACAACAGAAATGGGACACAACTCCCCCATCTGACATCAACTATAGGGCACTATTCTCACACTGATACCAAAGATGGGGCACATTTTCTTCCACTGAAATAAAAGCTGGGTCACTATTCCGTCCACTGATATTAACAATAGGGCACTATTTCTCCCGCTAACAACAACGATGGGGCACTATTCCTCCCACTGTTACCAATGATGGCGCACTATTCCTCCCACTGTTACCAATGATGGCGCACTATTCCTCCCATTGTCACCAACAAAGGGACACTATTTATACCACTTACACCTATGATGGGGCACTATTCCTTCCACTGATACCAATGACAGCAAACTATTCCTCCCACTAAACCCAATGATGGGAAATGATACCTACTCTGACACCAATTATGGGCATTATTCCTCCTCCTACTGACAACAGGGGCTATGTAATCTTTTTTACTCCCGCTAACCACCAAGCCTGAGGCATTGTTTACTTCTGCTTTTCTACCCCACTAGCCACAGTCTGTCCCCTCAAAGGTTTGAAGGACAGTAAACTTGCCCTTTGTTTAAAAAGTTTGGGGACCCCATTTGTGGAAACAAACCCTATTGTCTCTATACCACACTCCATGATCTAGAAGATCTTAGATCCATTCAAATGATATGTGTGTCTTTATCACAATCCCCAGATTCTGGGTTCCAAAAAAAAAAAAAAAAACAGTTGTTACAATTGATACAAAAATTTGTTCCACTGAGATAATTATATTGTAAGAGAATAATAATGTAATAATTGGTCTTAAAATGTAGATGAATGAGTGCCACAGTCGCTGAACATAGTTGCATGCTAGTATCAGATAGGTTTATATCTTTTTTGCTAATTCTAAACATGTCTTTAAAAATTACCTAAACATGCAACCACTTGAATCTGTTTGAAAAGAGGCTACCAGCTTTGCTTTGATCCTAGTATAGTCTGATATCTGAAATTTAGTCATTGTCTGGCTTCATCTAGGGGCAGTTTCCTTTATACAGAATGTTTTCATGAGATATTGGGGTGGATTTAATAGAGGGAAATAGATTGTGCAGTTGCACGCATTTTTCCCCAGAGCTTAGTAAATGTGGCGAAGCTCTGCTGATTTCCATCCAAACATGTGCAAGAAAAAATGCCTTTAAAAAAAAAAAATCCTTGCACCTGATTTGGTCTTTTTTACAAAGTGACACTTTACTGCATTACATTTACTAAGAAAAACGAATGCAACTGCGCTTGCAAGGTGCACAATCTATTTGTCTCTAGTAGATAAACTTCTGTTGTACGTTCTGTACGATTCATTACATAATCTCAAGACTGCCACCAAAAATTCCCCAAAAATCGAATGTACTGTATATGTTTATTGAAGAATAGTGGTGCAAACATAAAATCTGTGTGCAAACAATATAGTTCATAGTTGCCGTAGTATCAGATGACACTATTGTAGGTGGCCATTAAACCATAGGATTCCTGTCTAATGATTTGCACAAAACTCTGTGCACTATAATTGCAAGATTTTTTTTTTTGTTATAAAAATACAGAGAATTCAGTCATCACTTCAGTTTGTTCTTGCAGAATTTTGTAATACCCCTGACAGCTCGGTTGCCATGAAAACCTTACATGATAATGGGAAGTTGAAATGACTAGTGTGAAACATGATTTGTACATTTTGTTACAGACTGGTTAGTGTATGTCCTTGCTTTAGATAAAAAGATGCTCAACACAGGATTTAAATTCAAATATTTTATGCTTACAAAAGAAAAAGGGAATTGCACAATGCTTCAGCAAAAATAGGAATAAAGTGTAACAGAATCCAATAGAGGAAAATAGACTAAAATGCCTTGCACATTAAATTTATTTTCATATAAAAAGACATTTTGTCTTCTAAGTAAAATAAGAGCCAACAAAAAATAGATTTTTTATGACAAATGAAGTGTTTGCGTGTGCTTCAGATATGCAATAGACGCTTCTGGTTTTCTGGTAAGGCAGGCACAAGGCTGTATGAGGATTTCTGAACAAAAATATTTTAGGGCTTGTTCACACGGGCACAGAGTTCTGTACACCATCAATAGAGGCATTTAGGGTACTTTCACACAGGCTTTCCACCTGGCGGACTCCATTTTGCTCAGCAGGGATAAATCCGCCAATCCCCGCCGAGCAGGTGACTGCTCCGTCTCCGCTCACTGTGCTGAGTCGAGCTGTCAGATCCCTACTCTCCACTATGGGAGATCGGATGACAATGGACCGCCTGTCCGTTTTCATCCGATCCTTAAGACGAATGGAAAATAGGGTTTCCATCCGTCTGGATTTCATGGACCACATCGGTTCAGAGAGTAGTGGGTGTCAGCGAAGATGTCACAGCTGACATCCGCTGCTCCAAAGATGTGCATAGAGCATCTGATCAGGTCCACCTGAAAAAAACTGACAGGCGGACCTGATCAGAAAGCCCATGTGAAAGGGACCTTAAAAGCAAGTATATTTCTGTGCCCAGGAGTAAAGGGGTTTGTGTACAAAATAGTGACATGTTGTGGCTGGTAATCACACATCCAAACATTCATGTGTATAGGGACAGGTGAACAGCTCTGGATGCAAACTGCTTACATCCATCCATCTAAATATTCAGAGGTCCAGCTATTAGTGTTCAGTCGCACCTTGTCGTTGCTTCGTACAGATGGCTGCATGCACACCTGTGACTCCGAAGCACAGAAGAAATCTACAATGTATCAAACATTCCCATAGACACACTCCTAAACCTTGTGGACAGCCTTCCAAGAAGAGTTGAAGCTGGTATAGCTGCAAAGGGTGGGCCAACTCAATAGTGAACCCTACAGGATGCCATTAAAGTTCATTTGCTTGTAAAGGCAGGTGTCCCAATACTTTTGACATTAGTGTATATTCATTTTTGCTATACCCATCATTTGCTGAAAACGGTTGTGTTGTGAACAAGCCTTGTTTGATTTTATAGGTAGTTTCTTACCACATTAGTATTAGTCATATTTATGACTGAAGCACCCTTTATTTGTTTATTTAATCATGTTTTATTGGTTTATGAATCATATTGTAGTTTCACTGAATCACTGCTGAGCCTTGTAGTTCCCATTTTTGTAAATCATTTTATTTTTATAAATCATGTTTGATTATTTGTATTGTAAGTGGTCCAAAGCTAAGTCTTTTAGTCCCCTAGGCTATAGTATTTATAGCCATAGCCAGACGGCATCTAACAGACTTGAGAAAGGGGCTGTCCATCGAGAAACATGTTGCCTCCCATCTGAACAGCCTACATCTACCTTTCTTCAGTGTTTGGAAGGATCATGCACAGCCTGTTTACTTTGCCTTAGATTACTGTTTGCAGCTCATTGTAGGCTTTTGATCCATTGTAGGCAGCTGTCAAAGTGTAGACTGTGAAACCCTGATGATTTATGTCTTTTACCTGCATGTTGTATGTGGGACACTTCAAATTTTATATGTAAGTGGATACTTTATTTTTATTGCTACAAATATGTTTGGCACATCTCTGCACCCTGCATTTCTTTTATCTTTTCTGTCAGCTAGAACCCCCATTATCATATGAAAGGAGTTGTGAGATGGTTAAGGTACTTTTTTTTCCTTAAAATAACAAACATGGAATACTTGCCTGCTCTGTGCAATGTTATTGCCCCCTGGTGATGTCTTAATGACGAAATGCGTTGGTAGGAGCTAGCCTTTGCATCACGTCGTCATGTCGGAGTTTGGCCATCTTGTCGGCTGGAAACAAGGAGATTTATCATTTTGACATGTGCATTTTATCTGTCGTTTGGTGAGTGCCACTTCATTGATCTTAATAAATTTGCTGAAAACATACTATGCTATGAGTTTCTCTCCTTGATCCTCTCTTTATATAGGAGGTACATTGTGGACATACTGGAGAGATTCTAATACAAGACTGCTCCGGATGTATAAGGCTGAGTGATCCTTTCAAATCACCCACTGTGCAGTTTGACCATTGTGGGAACGATGGTCCACACATTAGGGTAAGAGTCAGTGTGTGTTGGAGGTGGATAATCAAGCTCACTACTGTATGGCCTTTACACCCGGGTGGAAGATCTTGTCTCAAATTACTATTGGATCATTTTATATTTTTTGGACTTTATTCTTTATGTTTTGATTTTTTTTTCAGCGCTGCATGTGTGTGTTTATATTGCATAGAGTGTCCCCAAGCCATTTCTGGGGTCCCCCACTGGTGATCCAGGCTGGTCCTCTTCTGTGTGTGTCATCATAGCAAATGCTTGCTATGGGAGCAGTTGTGTAGGCTTGATCCCAAGTTAGGATATGTGCAACGATTGACACACACACAGAGTGGCTCAGCCTTGCCCCCCTCTCTCTGCTCAGAGAATTTGATTGACAGGAATGGGAGCTAATGACTCCTGCTTCTGCTTCCATGTCCTGTGAGGAGGGAGATAGAGAGGGCAGCTGTTCTCAGGCACAGAGCTGGATCGAGATGGGGCTTATGTAAATATTTAAGGGGGAGCTGGCACTGAAGGTTTTTTTACCTTAATGCAAAGAATGGTTTGTTTTTAGAACCACTTTAACCAACATTTCATCAATTTCGCTGGATCTGCACGCTGTCTGTTGGAACTGTAGCTCAATTCTTCATATGTATGGTTTTAGTTTAATTTGGACTTATTATTTTTATATGATTTATGCTACTATAAGTTTTTTTTTTTGTGTGTGCGAAAAGGAGTCACTATTATATATATTTGTTGATTTGCAGGTCAGAAAATACATTTCTTTCCTTACCTCAGTGTGTGCCTTTGCAGGAACAAATAGCAGGAAATTATAATGAGGCAGAAGGAAATTGCATCATGCAAAGGGGAATATACACAGAAAACAAAGTGCAGTTAAAAACAGTAACCACTGAGTGGCAGCATAAGAATATGCAACTGAAAAACAGAAAAAAAAAAAAACCTCAATGCAATTACATTGCCCATATAACTGCTGGAGGCAGCACAGGTCCATAAGTATATTTCAATTAAGCCTGAAAGGGTTAGCATTAGTAACGTTTATTTAATTGTTGCATTTATTATAGGCATGAATGAACAGGTGTTGCAAGATTTGCAACCTTACAAGATATTTTATTAGATATCGTATTTAGAAAATACCTAGCGGGCGTATAACCAGTGCAGATATAGTAGATTTAATAATTAACTGTTTTGTTCTACATAAACATCTAGAAACTAAGTTTCATATATTTTTTGTGAGTGGAGTGGTTAAATGACACAGAAACAGGAAAACACAATGCAAAATAAATTATTGTTAAATATTCCATCATGTGGCAGACAGCTGGAGATAACAGATTTTGCCCTTTCGCCCCTCAAAAAATGAACTGCATGTGGATTTGTGGAAATAGTAAGGCATGTTTGAAAAGATATTTGAAAGTTCTGAAATCCTCATGAGGTCTTTTTAATCATTTTCATATCTCATTCCTTAGAAAAGATGGATTGTAAAGTAAGCCAGTGTTTTAATTATTTTCTTTTCCTACTTTGGTCATCTGTCCGTAGAGAACAGATAATTCAGTTTATGCGACCTGGAATGCTAACCATCTCATCACATCTTGTAAATCTTGAGGAATGCAGTGGCGGGATCACCGCACTTGATTTCTTGATTTCTTAAACCTGTGCACTTGTCATGGCCCATAACCACGGCTGGAGAAGCACTCAAGATGGGAGGAAACACATAAAAGTCCAAGGTGGACTAGAAGCAGGAAATATGGTGAGGAGACCTTGCTGTCTACAGATTTTAACAACCACTTTGATGGACTCCTTCGTATTGTAACTGCTGAGCCAAAACAAAAATCTAAATGCCACTACATAAGTTAAAGTATTTAGGAACTTCAGGCAGATTGAAAATACACTAATTAATACAGTTATGTATAAATATATAATTTAATTTATCTTTTAAATGATGTTACTTTAAGTAAGTATGCTGATAAGGATTGTGCTGATAGGAAAATAGAGGAGAGTGAGCAGGGGGATAACCTCATTAACCTGTTGGCCTTTCACTGTCCGGTTGGCAGGTGACATGACACCCCTGTATTTTATAAAGCTGACGTATCCTCTCTAGCTAGGAGATTAAATGGATTCTATGAGCTCACAGTGTGCATTGAAATCGGGTTATACAATTTTAGTACAGGAGAGGAGTCTGTACAACTATGGAAGACTGTAGGTAAGACTGGATTTCACCTTTAACTGTAACAGAGAAAGCAAAGTCACCTGGTTGACTGTACCAGGCTGTCTGGCAGGGCTGTGTAAATTTTAGAATTGGATAGACAGAAATACAAATCCTTGGCAGGTAAAACAGCTTGCCTGCATATATTGCATCTGCATATTTTAATGTCTGCCTGGCTTTCATTTTTCACTCCATTAAAAACCATATATGTGTATGTCAGGGGACGTAAATCCAAGTATGTCATCTTACAGGCACCATGTTTTTTTTTTTATGGAATTTTAAAAACTATAATAAAGCCTAGAAGTGAACGCTTCACTGTAGAGCTAAGAAAAGAAAAACAGCTAATGGGGGAAACCAACAGTGGAGACTTCATGAGGATTATTTACTTTTGAGGATTACCATTGACTGACCTACTGATGCTAAGCTGGGTGAGCTTAGTCCATGCAAGTGGATAGGCATGGAGAGTTGGTGAGTGGCCATTCTTTCTTTTTTTTTTTTTTTTTATTTATATTTTTAACGTTTTATTGAAATTCAACTCAGTACAAAGAAGTAAATATAGAACAACATTAACAAGATTCATATCATCAAAACAACATACGCAAAACGTACTCTGCATACACTAAGTGCTCTGCCGCAATTATATCATATTGGTGAGGAATTTCGTAGATATACGGCTGATTCGAGTAAACTGGGTCATTCCTGAGTTTTCCTTTTTGTCAGATAGGGGGTAGGGAGGAGAGGCGTGAGGGGTAGAGGTTTAAGGAGAATGGAAGGGTAATGGAGCCCAGAAGGATAGAAGGCATCGTAACCTCGTCAAATATAGGGCTAGTAAAAGAGGTGATGGAGGAGAGGGGGGACAGTGGGGAGTGGAGTGGCGGGGTCGAACACCATAAAATTGGTTAGTGTCAGATAATACAGCTACTGAACCATGCAGAAGGAGATAGCAATATACATTCACCTATGCTAGACATTTCAAGGCACCATTGGCATGTAGCACACCTGTATATGCATAGGAGCGCAGATTGGGCGGTTTGTCGTCAAAGCAGGGGTGTGCAACTTTCCACCAAGTCAGTGTAGAGGTCTCAGGTCAGTTATAGGCAGGTAGTAGCAGTCCCGTTGGAGTTGAGAGGGTATGGGCGGGCAGGTTCCATTTACGTGGCACGGTTGACCTGGGCAGGAGTGAGACGAATGATAGCCCCTCTAATTCCGTAGATTTCAAGGCATTTAGGTCTGATGTTAGCTCCGCTATAGTGGGGGCAGTGTCTGCCAGCCAGTGGCGTAGGATCAGTCTGCGTGCCAGCATCAGGCAGGTTATAATCCAAGGCTTGTACAAAGACAGAAGTTTCCTAGAGTCCTTCGATAGTTGGAGATTCTCCTTGTCCATGTAGTTGAACACTAGGGAGTAAACGTCTTTGGGCAGTAACACCCCAGTCATTCTTGCTATGTAACGTGTCGTTTTGTCCCAGAAAGTCGATACCGGAGGGCAGTGCCATAGCTTGAGTAGAAGAGATGGATAACGTGCTTTACAAAGAGTTCAGAAGTGGTGCGCTACGTCCTTGGACCAGCGGATGTGTGGATAATATGCTCCATGGAGTATCTTAAACTGTTGCTCCCTCCAGAATTCACAAGAAACATATTGTCTGGTATAGAGATAGCCCTTCAGAATTCTAGTTTGAGCATGGGGCGAGTTGAGTATTTTGTTCCAGGATTTGGCTATAGTGTGCACCGTGCTCTTGAAGAGTTCCTGGTGGAGAGGTTTATATAACTGTGATATCCTGTGTTTACCCTGTTGAAGCCAGGAGTCCACCAAGTTCAGGTGGAAGCACTGTGAGGGAGTGCAACATATACCATTGACAAAGCTTATACATTGTCTAAAATATAGATATTGACCCTTTGGTAAATCATACGTCTCGGCAAAGGATTGATAGCTCAGAGGACGCCCGGTGCTCAAGTCAAAAAGCTGCAAAACAAGTTTTATTCCTCGTTGGGACCATAACTCGTAAACTGAGTGCTGCTGTGACTGGGGGAAGCCGGGGTGGTGATGTATAGGAAGATATCTCGACAGACGCTGGGGAGACCCCAGCTTCTTCCTTACCTCTCTCAAAGCAGCCACTGTGTCTCTGATCAAGATATTGTTGCAGAGAGAGATGGGAAGATCCCCAGTCCCACAGTGCAGCAGAGCAGTCAGGTCATGAGGAAATACCATTTGTGATTCCAATGAGTGATTGGTATACCAGGATTCCTTACAGATCCAGTCTAGGCATTCTCTCATAAGGCATGTTAGATTATATATTCTCGTGTTTGGGAGATCCACCCCCGGTCCCTTTTGGGCAAATGCAGCTTGTTGAGTGAGATGCGGGGTCTTTTTCCCTGCCAAAGGAAGCTTGAGAGCTCCTTGTGCAACATCTGAGTGTCTTAACAGTAGAGGGATTGTCTGCAAAGGATACAATAATTTTGGGAAAGTGGTCATTTTGTATAAATGGCATCGGCCAAAGAATGAGAGAGGTAGTTTGGCCCAGGACTTTAGTTCAGGTATCATTTTGTCAAGGACTGGCGTATAGTTAAGGTGGTATATGGAAGAGGGGAAGCGGCCTATTTTGACTCATAGATAGGTGATGTGTTTAGTAGCTATGCAGAAACTTGTGGAGTTGGCCCATGGAGTATGAGTGGTATTTAGGGGAAGAATTTCGCTCTTGTGGAAGTTGATGCGAAGACCCGAACGCAGACGGTAATCGGCGAATATAGCTTGGATCAGTGGGAGGTCGTGGCTTGGATCTGACGTGAAGATAAGCACGTCGTCGGCGAACATGGCAGTACGTAGTTCTTCAGTGCCCACCTTTATGCCCCTAAGGTCTGGATGAGACAGCAGGAATCTGGATAGGGGCTCCAGAGCGAGATTAAACAATAGAGGGGAGAGGGGGCACCCATGTCTCGTCCCCTTGAACAAGCGGAAAGAGGGGGAAATATGACCTGCTATCATTACCTGCGCCGCCGGACATGTATACATCATTCTTATCAGATGTAGGAATCTACCCGAGAATCCCACTTTCGTAAGAACTCGATCCAGCCATTAGATATTTACATTATCAAAAGCCTTTTCGGCATCAAGGGTGATTTTTGCAGCGTCTGTGTTCGGGTCGGCTTTGGATGCCTCAAGAGCGAGAAGTACCTTCCGAATATTTGAGGTGGCTGATCTGCCTTTCGTGAACCCCGATTGCGTGGGATGTATTAAAGAGGGCATGATGGATGCCAATCTGTCCGCCATTAATTTAGGGAGCAGCTTGGAATCCACGTTAAGTAATGATATTGGCCTGTAGGAACCTGGTTCCAGTGGATCCTTTCCCTTTTTGTATATCAGTTTTACATGTGCTTGTTGTCCCGTGGGAAGATAGGGATTGCCTTCTAATATATAGTTGAAAACTGCCTGTAGCGTCTGGGCCACCGTGTCCGCTGCTATTTTCTAAAATTCAGGGGTGTACCCGTCGGGTCCGGGCGATTTTCCATGGATGAGAGATTTGATAGCCGCCAGAATTTTTTGCAGGGATAGAGGGGCATTCAGTTGAGACAGCTGTTCCCGATTAATCTGCGGGAGATGAACTTTCGAGAGCCAATCTGAGGCCACCTCTTCGTTCATGGGCTCGTAGCTATAAAGGGATTGGTAAAATTGTGCAAAAACCCTATTAATATCGTGGGGTTCCTCGACCTTATTGCCGTCGGAATCTTTAAGAGCAGAAACTTGTGTCGGCGTGAAGGGTCCCCTACAAAGAGAGGCCAACAGCTTGCCTGGTTTATTCCCGTAGAAGTGGTATTTCCAGTCCTGGTGAGATTTATAAAGTTGTTCCAGGGGTATCCTGCAAGGTGGGTGTTTGCATCAGAGTTGGTAAAGCTGTGCAGGCTGGGCAGCACTTAAAAAACACATGGTAAGAAAGAGTGTTTTCATGTAGACAGTACGACAGCTGGCTAGCCAGTCAAGGTAGGGCAGTGTCATGAGTGGGTAGTCGTCCGCTCATGTCAGTGCACCCAGACAAATTAACATAATCCTAACAATATAACCTGAGGCAACATATACAATCGCAACAATTTCCAAGATATAATTACCAAGGAGCTAGCTAGGTGTGTCCATGGGTGAACACAGGATATGCACGCCATTGTCCTCAGCAGAGAGGGCGGGAGACCTGAAAGTTGGCTTCAAGGCTAAAATCAACGATGTCTGTGTCTTGAAGAGGGACCGGACACTTGTTGCTTCTTTGCCAGATCTCTTCTTGGGCTCCGTTGCTCCCTAGCGCCTTGAGGGCGCTGGGGGGAGGGTGTGGAGGGAGGGTCCAGAGTAATATTGAAATGGCGTTGAAGGAAATGATAGGCCTCATCAGGGATGGAAAAAGATTTTTGTTCGCCAGCCGAATCCATGAGGCATAAAGTAGCGGGGTACGCCAAAGTGAATTTAATAGATTTGTGGAACAAAGCCTGGCAAATTGGCTGAAAAGCCTTCCTGCGACGGGAAACCTCCTAGGGGTAATCTGCAAAGATGAGCAGTTTGTGGCCATCGACTTGCAAGGCTTTGGAGTTGCGAAATGATTTCAGGATATTCTGCCTGTCCATATAATTAAGATATCACACTATAACAGCTCGAGGGGTGCGTCTGTCGTTGGATGGGGCTCCCAGGCGGTGGGTTCGTTCCACAGGCCAACTGGATCCCCAAAGCCATGGGTAGGCGAGTGGAGGCAATATCACAGAGAGTGTCGGTGCCATACGATTCAGGCAGCCCTATGATCCGGAGATTGTTTCTCCTGGATCTGTTTTCCAGGTCGTCCACCTTGTCCAATAAGTACCTCTGAGTCTGCCTGGAATGCTGGTCCATAGCGAAGGATCCCTGCAGCTCATCCTCCAGGTCAGACATCCTGTGTTCCATGTCAGTGAGTCTGTGGGCATGATCGCCGAGCTCCTTCCTGAGTTGTGAGATCCCATCCGAGATGGCTCTGTCCACAGCATCCTTTATGGTGGGCGACAGGAGAGTGGCCACTGCATGCGCCAATGTGCCTATCTGGGCATCAGGGATGGCTGTTGGTGACTGACCGAGCGATGCAGGTACTGGAAGGGAAGTGGCGTCCTCCAATGCCGCTTCTGCGGAGGCCGCAAGTGAAGCCGCGGCCTTGATTTGCGGGTTTGCCGGAGCGCCGCCGTGCTGTAAATAGCGATCCATGACTGCCTGTTCCCCGAGATGATAGGGGGGTGAGGTGCAGCGTCCGAGAACTCAATAGGGCTGAGATTGCCGATGAAATAGCTGGCGATGCCTGGAGCCGATGTCCCGCGCTGCTACCTACATGGGCGCCGGAACCGGAAGTGTGGCCATTCTTTCTATCCCGACACAGTGGTGGTGGAGCGTGATGGTGACCCCCTCTAAAGATCACACATCATTTTTTATTTCCTGCTGATAATCGTTAAAGTTGTGTTATCAACGTTACATCACATGGATTTTGATGGACTTTTATGCAGTTTGCTTATTTTTATGTGTTATTATGTGTGCATAGTACTAGGGTTATCTGAGTGCATTGTGAGATTGGCTGTTGTTCAGTCATATGCATATTTTCCTGGGTCTGTGCCTCACTGGATGCAGGTAGAGTGTACCATCATCCTTGCGCTACAGATATTTAGTATCACTGCCGTTTTGTGCAGCAATATTTATTTATCTTTCATATTCAGTTTTTCATATAAGTAGCAGCATTGTATGTTATTTTTAAATACTCCTAAGCGCACAGGATCACTTAGTAACCTGCTGTGAGCATTGGTTATTTGTTCAGTGTTTTTTTCACATATAATAATGAAATGTGTTTTGTCTTACTAAAAAGAGAACCAACAGTATACACCCCTTTCTCAACTTATTGTGATGATGAATGTGATGAATGGACTTGAATAGCACTCCAATGCCTCGTACACACGATCAGATGACTTATCGTTCGCATTTTGTTACCTGATACTATTATCGAATTCAACAATGCGTACTAAACATATGATTTTTTTTTGTACAATTCTGGAAAAGCTTCCTGGTTGCATAGCTATGTATCAGATAGTGCAAAACAAAAACAATGGCAGCCAGGCTTTTTCAGCGGTATTTTTGTGGTTCTGATCATGCGTGGTCTTTGTCTATCGATTTTTAGGGAACGCATACTGTACTGATTAAACGACTGTCATTTGCTAGGCTATCGTATGACAAAAGTTTTCGTGCTTGTTGGACGAAATGTCGTAACTGGCTGTCGAAAGCTGTGTACTAAAGTTCAGATTATCGCGCGATCAATTCGAAAGTGTTTTTTTTTGTACGACTATCTGCTCGTGTGTACGAGGCATTAAGGTGGCCCTCGATGGATCACAAATTTGGACAGTTTAATAGGGACCAGCCAAATTTAGATCCATGTGTGGCCACTACTGCAGATGAACAGAAGTTAATCTACTGATCAATTTCTGTTCAACTGCCCTGTCGGATAAAAACTGCTCAACCAGTGGGCAATGTAGGCAATAGACTGCGGCACTGATCAGTGTATTCTTATGATGAGGAAGTCTCCCTGCTGTCAAAATACAATAGCACAGCAGGGAGGATTCCCCTATTTACCTCGAATGTGTGGATGGGGTAATCTGTTCAGTTTTTTTCATTCAGCCTTATATCTGAATGAAAAAACCTGACCATGTATAACCAGCTTATAAAGTATTTTTCTTTTCTTTAGGAACAGAATCTAACCAGCTTTGATTTGCTTACATACCATCCATGCTGCACTGAGAAAAAAATATAGGTAAGATTAAGACATGAAAAGTTAACTTTGTTAGGAAAACACAATATTTCCCTCTACAGGGACTGTGTGTAAAAATTCCTTAATAAGGATGATGCTGATGGAAATCTGATTTGGAATAAAGATTGCCTGGAGGTGTCAGAAAGGCGCATTTGTTTTAAACCATGAGAGACTAGCTTATGACTAAAAATAATAACAATAAAGATGCTGTTTAAACTTTAACCCAATTTTAGTTTAACCACTTTGGCCCCTGAAGGCTTTACCCCCTTAATGACCAGGCCATTTTTTGCTATACGGCTATAAAGTTATTGTGTCTACAAACTATGGGATATTTTTATGCCATTTTCTTTATTTTCTTTATTTTTTTTTTACTAGTAATGGCAGTGGTCAGCGTATTTTAGCGGGACTGCGACATTGCGGTGAACAAATCAGACACCTAACTGACACTTTTGACACTGTTACTGTACTGACACTGGCAGGGAAGGGGTTAACATCAGGGAAGATCAAAGAGTTATCTGTGTGCCTAGCTGGTGCTTGCTAACTGTGTGGGGGTGCTCTGACTGGAGGAAGACAGAGATCGGTGTTCCTTCTTAGCAGGAACACCAGATCGCTATCTTCTCCCCGGTCAGAATGGCGATCTGCCTTGTTTACATGGGCAGTTTGCCGTTCTGCCTCTCTGGGGAATGATTGTGGGTGGCCAGTGGACATGGGGTCCATGGGACCAACTGGTTGGCATCCCCTGTGTCCAAGCAGCGCGCGATTGCGCCTCCGACGGCACGCGCGCTCCCAAATGTGTCTATTGCACGAAAAGACGTACAGGTACGTCGTTTCACACAATAGAGCCGACCTGCCACAGTATAAGAGCGGTAGGTGGTCAGCAAGTGGTTCCTTGTAGCCGAGGAAGTTGCCATCTTTGTCTCTTTTTGAGCTGCAGTTGTCATGGTGCTATACATCAGCTATGTTACCAGCCCATTGATGGCTTGACAGTATGGTTGAGAATTCCTGCACCTGTGACAGTTGTCATTAACAGCATACCTTGGATGTAACTGTTTTGGAAAACAGTTAAAACTGCAGATTTGATTCCCCTTTATTGTTATAGGGCACATTTATAAATATTTAGCTTGCCTAAATCTCTGGTATATGAGGGTCCTTTGGCACCTCTGTGCCCAAAGCCTCATAACTGTATATCTGCAGTGTGAAATCCAAGGCACTTATTCCTCTGACTGCTAATCTTAGGAGATTTGGAGTGACATTTTGTAATATGTGCTGCTTACTGTTTTTCTTACTGGAAGCTCTGATATGGGGAAGAAAACCCCTGCCTCTACAGTTTATAACAAGCAAGGTGAGTTAGTAATGAGGAAATGATTAGCAGTAGGAAAAGCAGGGGCAAAGCTGGTGACTTATCTTTTTTTGGGCACAGCTTCCAGAGTTCAGTTCCTATGAAAAGGTAAACTAACACACAGCACCTCCCTGGGGCCTACTCCACTTACATCAATAGATGATTAGCTTTCACTGCCCAAGCAGGTGGTGCAGGGGTCTGGGGAATTGAAAGCTGCAGTCTTTTCACCATATTTCCTTATTGATGCAAGGATGGATCCTTGTAACTCTGACCAATCAGAATTGCTCTTATCCATCCCAGCATCCCTACAGAAAGAAGGAGAAGAAAATTGCCACTGCACTGGCTGCATGGGCAGTGAAAGCTAAACATCTGAATGTGTGCAAGGTGCAGCATGGTGTGGCGGGCAGTAAACACACAGAGTCCAAGTTAGGCAATAGCAATATATTGTTGAAAGGTCCAACACAATACAACTAGACCCGATGGGTAGGAACAGCCCCCCCGGAGCCACTTACGAACTGTAACAATGGTCAGTAGATTTGCTAATACGGGGAGCAGTGTGTGGCCTGGCCAGTCCACACCCAAGGAGGAGGCTTCCTGAAAAGAGGTAGATGTAGTCCCTGCACTGTCCCTACTCCTATGGAACCTTTCCCTACCTCTAAGCACTTTTCCGGTCAGACAGTGAACCTGTTCCTACACTAGCTATTCACATAAAGCCATGGAGCCGCCGTCTTAAATAGACTGTGCCTAACCCAATATGGCCACTGAAGTCACATGGATTGCTGTCTCCTTGTGATCACAGGAGTTCATAGAGGAATTAAGTTACCCACAACTTACTTCTCCTTCTGCATCGCCCACCTGCAGTGGGGGAGGGGGAGGACAGACTGCATCTGCCTACATGCGGAGGTAAATGCAGTGAGGACTGGAGAAGACGGGGGTGGGGGGGGGGGGTGGTGATGAGTAGTGATGGGCCGAATGACCCCCTTTTCATTTCGCACCAGAACTATCAAACATTGCGAACGTTCAGGACCGAATAACGAACACCATTGAAGTCTATGGGAACTGGAAAAATCAAGAGTGCTTAATTTGAAGGCTTATGTAGCACCCTACAAGGTAGGTGCTAGACAAAGTATAGCGGGCCTTGACTGCCTAACAGCAGGGCCATGATTTTCAGCTGGGCTGTCATGTCTCCCAGGTGTTACTATTGAGGCTGGGGAGTCTCCCCACTGGCTCCATGAGAAGGGTTCCCATTGGGCAGTGGAGGAACCCCAATCAGTGGCACATTCAGGCCTGTATCTACCCCAGAAAGGCAGATTCTGCCGCACAGGATTCTGAGAGTGGGTATAAGTCTGAGGGGAATGCATGACGCAGCGTCTTTGGTGGGAAGCAAAGTCCCAGGAGGGAGGGTACGGCTGTCTCTCCTCCTGTCAGAAGGATCGGGTGTCTCGGGTGGCTGCCTGAGAGTCCAGAGAAAGAGCTGAGCTGAGCTGTAGAGAGGATCCGATGTGCCGAGGACCAGTGGAGATAGAGGGGTTCAGTTCCAGGAAAGCATGCCAAGTTCATGAGTACTGGAAATTGCCCCTGAGGGTCTGCCTAGTGTAGAGGGGACCACTCCGGTGACTGTCCCAGGGATCCAGGAGCCAGCTAGTGTCAAAGGGGTTGCCTAGTGAGAGGACCCTGAAGTGTAGAGGGGGCGCCAGTGGTTGGGCCCTGAAGAGTTAAGTGTACAGTGTTAAGGGTTGCAGCAGCACAAGCAGTTACAAGGAGCTACCTGAGTCAGTGAAGGGCTAGAGTGAGCCAATGCCATACGCAGGACTTTTGAGCTAGACAGAGTGCCAAGAATCAAGAGTTACTACAGTCCTGGATCTTCTGAGTTAACCAAGGAGTTAAAGTCGAAGCTTCAGCACAGTTCAGTGAAACAATATTTTCAAGCGCCAGGAAGCGTTGGTCGGCATTCAGCTGGCGTCAGGACAGCGCTAACAGGCATTTTCCTACAAAGTTCCCCAGTTAAACCTAGTTGAGTCAGAGGAGTATCCGAATCATTCCCTTCTCCCACCCCCATCATGAAATAAATAAAACAAACTGAAGATGCCGGAATGGTCATTGTCTCAGCTCTCACACTTGGGTTTTCAACTTAAATGTGTTGGAAGTGTTACCGGTAACAATGGCAGACCCACATCAGGCCCAATGCCTGGAAATCCTGCTACAGTTATATGCAAGTAATTGGGCATACAATGGTTATGGGAGTTCGGATACTGTCCTGGGGGACATGTATCAATAAACAAAAGTTTGTAAAAAACATCTAATTTATAAATGAGCAGTGATTTACTGATGCTTAAAGTTAAAGCATAAAAATGAGAAATAACAATAAAAATGAAAAATTCCCTTTAATATAGTACCTGGGGGGGTCCTCTTAGTCTGCTTGTAAAGTGGCACATCTGTATTGCGTATAGAAGCTGCTGCAGCTTTCTTTATTTTGTAAATAACGGTCTGTATGATGAGGCCACAATGCACTGGGAACAAGATTAGAGATTTTTAAAATAAATTCTGGTGTCTCTCCTGCAGACTTTCAATTGAAGTAACAAGTGCGGAAAAATTAATCTTTGGGTGTCGGAGGTGCCTTCCCACTGTTACCCTATAGAGGTACTCTAGATGAAAGTAAGAATTTTCTTGTCAAAAAATGAATATAATATGCTCCTGTCAAAGGGTGCGGAAAAATTGGCCTTTGGGTGTTAATTGTTCCCAGTGTGCTGAACAAAATGAACTGCAAGTTAGTCTCTGCTTAGGTGACGGAGGATGAAGAGGATGAGAATGGTTTAGTAAGCCAGTCCACCACCTCCTATGCATGCTGTGACTGGATAGCACTGGCAACATCACTAAAAATAGGAAATGATGCCCTTCCTGAGGACTGACCATGTCCACCTTTGCCTTTGGACACATACGCTGCTGACCCCCTCACAGTACCATGGTAAAATCTGCCTCTCCTTGTTGGCCTCCCAGGCATAATGGAGTGGGGGTGCTTATTAACAATATGAAATAAAGATGTAAAAAAAAGTGTGCATTGATGTATTTTAATTAATGGAAAGTGGTGTTTGGTGCACTACACAGACATACTCCACCGACACACTACAATAAACTGCAGAAAAACTGTTCTGGTGCACTGCAATATACTGCGTTAAACTTGCAGTAATGCACAGAAATGTACTGCGTTAAACGTGCAGTAACACACTGAACTATACTGCAGTAAACCTGCCCTGACAAAATAAACTGACACTAATGTAAAAATTAATGGTCACTACACTCGCACAGACTGAACTTTCACTAGATTCACACTAAACTGATATTCTACACTGACGATAGAATCAGAATAGCACACTATAGCACAGTAACTCTCTAGTAGCACTGAACAGAGCCCTGTTCTATCTCTCTCCATGCCGATATCACACTGCAAATGGCCACTATTGAAATAATACTTATATAGTGTAGGGTGTAACTAACAGCAATGAACCATGATTGGATAGAGTCATTATGACAGCGCCCAATCATGGCTCTGACAGTGCAATTTGCCCTGACTGGGCAAAGCTTTCATTCCTTCAGCCAATCAGGGCTTCCAATGCCCTGTGCGGCGGCACAGTGCATTGTGGTTGTTCGGCCGACCAAACAAACACAATTCGGGTGTTCATTAATGGGCGAACAGCCAATTTTTGGCCTGAACTCATGCTTGGGCCGAACCGATCGTTATAATGGTTTAGGGTGTTAGTTCATCTTTTCATTTTTTATGTGAAAAGGTAAATTTACGCTTTAAATCAGCCTTTTTTTACCCTTTTACCCCAGAGAAACCCTTATTATTTTTAGGTCTTAGGTAACCCCTGGTAAAACCAATTTATTGGTGGTCAGTGGGAAAAATGAAGCTTACATTATTAACTAATGGGAAGAAAGTCCCCCCTTAGAGTGGTGGGCAGAATGCCCCTCTTATAGACGGCTTTAAAGATTATTTGTTTCATGCAGCTAGCTCTGCCAAGTGTCGTTGATCTTGGGACTATGTATGCACCATAGAACGGGAAGTCAAATATTTAAAGCCCATGGAACTTCTAGCAACCTCTGGAGGAATTTTACTGGCAGAAGTGAGAAGAAAAACAGGCGCCACTGTAACAAGCCAAAGGTTTTTTATTGCACAAAATTACATGGTAACTTACACAGTAGTAAGCTCCAGTCCATGTAGCAGCATCCCCAGCCGCACGATCCGGCCGTCCACCGGCCCGGAAGTGACGTCACAGGAAGCTGGTCCGAGGAGCTGGTTACACCGGAAGCCGCAATGGAACGCAGGCTACCGGAAATGATGCAACGCGTTTCGGAGCATGCGCACTCGGCTCCTTCCTCAAGCGTGAGCGGCCGCCACCTGAAGTCAGGTTTAAGTAAGGCAGCCTACAATCGGTTGTCATGGAAATCAAGACAAAGCGGCGCGATACTCTACGGGACCAGCTATGAGGCCAGCCTGGCCGGAGAGTACACACAGCGCTCTAGATAATACAATGGGCTGTTGGAACTGGGGCTTCTTTTGTATGCAAACAGCAATTATTAAAAGACAGTAACACACTTCAAAGATATTATAATAACATGTATAAAAATAAACGTCATCCAAGGCAGATGCGTTTTGACATATCTGTATCAAGGAAATTTTATCTATACAAAGAAAAAAGTTGAAAAAGAAAAAAATATATAATAATAAAAAAGAAAGAAAAAGCTACCTTATTACAATAAACAATAACTGGTACCATGGGCTCATGAACAAATTCATAGAATTTATAAGATCTATACCATGCGCTCACAATAACAATTCATTTTCCCATGGTCCGTAGGGAATGGACACACATCTTAAGGGGGACTTATTATATAATTATGAGCATAAAAATCGCATAGAGGTGTGCAAGGTGCCTATGAAGAAACACCTACACTCAATATTTTTATATATTTAAAAGAATAAAAAGCTATAAAAACTTATTCAATATTAAAAAAAATATATATATATATATATATATATATGTGCTCGTGTAGTATGTAAAGAAAGGGTAACAGGGATAAAAGAAGGGAAGGGGACAAGAATGGGGATATTTAGAAATGCACTGACTCATAGGATGGTATTGATATCTAACTCCTCATTCAGTCCCCCGGGCGCGAGGACATTCAGGGCGTATATCCAGTAGGTTTCCCTACTACACAGACGCCTGAACCTCTCGGCCTCAGAGGGACCTTTTGGAATAGCCTCAATCACCCAGACGTATAATCCCTCGGTGGACTTGCCATGGTGATGGAGGAAATGTCTGGGGACGCTATGATGGTCTTTGCCATCCTGAATATAGCGTCGATGCTGACCAAAACGTGCTCTAAGAGTCTGTATGGTCCTGCCAACATAGTGCAGGCCACACGGACATACCAAGCAGTATACCACAAATTCCGAGGAACAGGTATGGAATTCTTTAATCCCATACCTGTTCGCCCCAACCACGAACTCCTTCTGTCCATGCTTCACATATTGACATGTCAAGCATTGTGAGAGGGGGAAGCATATTTTTTGGATTTTAACTTGCTAGGTGCAATTTTTGTTTTTATATTAGGGGCCTTTCTATATGAGAAGCGGGGTTTGTCAGGAAGTACTGCTTTTAAGTGAGGGTCTTGGAGCAGGAGTGGCCAATGTTCGGACTATGAGGCACAGGGTACAGCCCTCAAAACTAAGTTCCTTGAAAAGGGGTACCCAGACACTAACCTTACCCCCTTAAGGGGTACCCCCTCTCTAACCTTCTTCAACGTCACTGGTATGTACCAGTGCCGTAAACTACAATGCTTGACATGTCAATATGTGAAGCATGGACAGAAGGAGTTCGTGGTTGGGGGGAACAGGTATGGGATTAATGAATTCCATACCTGTTCCTCGGAATTTGTGGTGTACTGCTTGGTATGTCCGTGTGGCCTGCACTATGTTGGCAGGACCATACGGACTCTTAGAGCACGTTTTGGTCAGCATCGGCACTATATTCAGGATGGCAAAGACCATCGTAGCGTCCCCAGACATTTCCTCCATCACCATGGCAAGTCCACCGAGGGATTATACGTCTGGGTGATTGAGGCTATTCCAAAAGGTCCCTCTGAGGCCGAGAGGTTCAGGCGTCTGTGTAGTAGGGAAACCTACTGGATATACGCCCTGAATGTCCTCGCGCCCGGGGGACTGAATGAGGAGTTAGATATCAATACCATCCTATGATATATATATTTTTTAATATTGAATAAGTTTTTATAGCTTTTTATTCTTTTAAATATATAAAAATATTGAGTGTAGGTGTTTCTTCATAGGCACCTTGCACACCTCTATGCGATTTTTATGCTCATAATTATATAATAAGTCCCCCTTAAGATGTGTGTCAATTCCCTACGGACCATGGGAAAATGAATTGTTATTGTGAGCGCATGGTATAGATCTTATAAATTCTATGAATTTATTCATGAGCCCATGGTACCAGTTATTGTTTATTGTAATAAGGTAGCTTTTTCTTTTTCTTTTTTATTATTATATATTTTTTTCTTTTTCAACTTTTTTCTTTGTATAGATAAAATTTCCTTGATACAGATATGTCAAAATGCATCTGCCTTGGATGACGTTTATTTTTATACATGTTATTATAATATCTTTGAAGTGTGTTACTGTCTTTTAATAATTGCTGTTTGCATACAAAAGAAGCCCCAGTTCCAACAGCCCATTGTATTATCTAGAGAGCTGTGTGTACTCTCCAGCCAGGCTGGCCTCGTAGCTGGTCCCGCAGAGTATCGCGCCGCTTTGTCTTGATTTCCATGACAACCGATTGTTGGCTGCCTTACTTAAACCTGACTTCAGGTGGCGGCCGCTCACGCTTGAGGAAGGAGCCGAGTGCGCATGCTCCGAAACGCGCTGCGTCATTTCTGGTAGCCTGCGTTCCATTGCGGCTTCCGGTGTAACCAGCTCCTCGGACCAGCTTCCTGTGACGTCACTTCCGGGCCAGTGGACGGCCGGATCGTGCGGCTGGGGATGCTGCTACATGGACTGGAGCTTACTACTGTGTAAGTTACTATGTAATTTTGTGCAATAAAAAACCTTTGGCTTGTTACAGTGGCGCCTGTTTTTCTTCTCACTTCTGCCAGCGGAATTTTCGGAGTTTTTCCTGCCAGTGCTGCCTTGTACCCAGCCATCCTGGACAGTGCACACCAAGAATTTGGAGACATCCCCTGCGCCCCCCCTTACTGCGGTGGATCCCCCCCCTCCTCTTGTTTGGTCAGAAGCGCCCAACATCCATTTTCTCTGGAGGAATTTAGGGTGCCACAGAACCCAGGCTGAAAACGGCTTCTTTAACTTGCTAAACAAATTATAAAATACAAAATACTGCCAAATATTATATCATAATAAAAGGCAACATAAAACAAGAATACATTTGTTTTTGGAGACTATATTCACATATTTGAAGAGTTATAAACAGTAAATATACTCATTAAAAGGAATATATATTACAAGTCAAATCACACTAGGTGAGCATTTGATAAGTATTGACTTTTACAAGGGAGTACATAGTTCAATGAAGTTGAGATTCACTGACCTAGATTTTACCTTTCACTGCAGGCTGCTCTCTTCTGTATAGAAAGTCATAAAAGGGCAGAGGCGAAGAAGAAACTGACTTTATTTCAACTGGTAATTTATGTTCAGTATGTTTCCCAACCTATGTGCAGGAATAAGTGATATTTAAGCATTTGATCATAAAAGTCCATTAACACTTAAACGTTTTGAAATTACAGCATTTAACTTCACGTTGGAGATATGTTTTCATATGCATTTCATGTATGTATATAGTGTGTTGTTGAAATAATGACCTTAACCTCCCTGGCGGTATGATTATTTCGGATTTTAGGTGCTGAAAGCGGTACCATTATTTTGCTAGTAATTCTTAAGGGTGAGCAGTCCAAACCAACTATTTATATATGATTTTTTTTTTACTGTGCGTTCTTCTTTATAACATCCCGGGTATGATAAAGTTTGAAACATGAAATCCTAAATTATAATATAATAAATAACTATAAAATAATAACAAATAATAATATAATAATAATAATACTTTTTATTCAATAAATTATAGTAAATAACTTACGGTAATCAAAAACACTGACATTTTTTTGGGTCAAGACAAGGATGCAATATTAGTAGTCATATTGCTTCATTAAACGTCCCGGGTATGGAAAATTTTAAAACAGGGTACAGCAGAAAGTCCACCGTCACAGTCAGGACTATAGTACCACGCTTCTTTTCGGATTTTCCTTCCAGTGTCGTCACGTTTGGAACAGCAAACCACACATATCCTTGTGGGTGCAGGCTTCTTTTCCATTGGTGGAATGTGGTCCATAAAATGACGACCGGTCAGGCGTTCGGGGTTCACAACACCAGCAGCACGGCGTCAGGATCTACTTACAGCCGTTGGTGTTTGGTGCCTGAGAAATATCAGTTTGGCAATTTTCCAAACAAAGTCCGCATGAACCACAGGCCTGTCACTCTTTTTTAGGAGAATAAATGCGTTCCACAAACACTGTTCAAGAAGATGCCTGAATATTTTTTTATGATATTTTTTTTGTTGTTTCCGCATTGCTGGATAAAAAGTCATGGCCTGGTCTGTTCTGTCCACACCTCCCATTATGTTGTTGTAATCCATCCCCAGTTGTGGTTTCATAACATCTTTTCCACCTTTTTTGTGTAAAATGAGAATAGAGGTGTTGTAAATGGCACACATCTTTTTTGTTGCGCCATCTCAGTGCCAACATTTTTCCTTTCTGCCAGGCAACTATTTCTCAGGGCTTGAGCTTTTTGTTGGCAAAGGTTGGGGGGTATGTCACACCCGTTAGCTCTAACCAGGCCCGGACTGGGACAAAAAATAGGCCCGGGCATTTTGGACTGAGCAGCCCGCGAGGGGGGGGGGGGCATTCGTCGGGATGGTTGATGAGAGGATTTATTGTTCCAGGATGTGTGGATTCGATTACGGTACCTTTTTTAGTTTAATCTTCAATTTAGATCAGAGCTGCCATATGATGCTGTTTTTTTTGTCTTACTTTAAATCCTGTTTTGATGGTTGAGTCCTAAAAATATTATGAAGCAGCACAAGATGAGGGTTACTCTATTCAAGGGGTAGACAACCTTTTTGGATACAGTGTGCCGAAAAATGTTTTCAAAGAAATTGGGAGTGCCAGATACATAAAAAACAACTGTCAGCTTCATATAAAGGAACTGCTGTAAACCGCTTGAATAATAGTAAGAAATCAAGTGAGTTTTGCACCTTCACAAATCAGATCACCCCAATTCCTGCACCATCACACCTCAGATCAGTCCCAATTCCTGCACCTTCACACATCAGATCACCCCAATTCCTGCACCTTCACACATCAGATCACCCCAATTCCTGCACCTTCACACCTCAGATCACCCCAATTCCTGCACCTTCACACCTCAGATCACCCCAATTCCTGCACCTTCACACCTTAGATCAGCCCCTGGTAGGTTGGCACTGGCAGCAACAATTTTATTCAAATCAAATTTCTTCTGCAAATACTAGACTAGTACTATGCCTGGCTGCCAGTGCCAGGCCAGCCTATTTGCAAAATAAATCCTGATTTGAATTAGGCTGGCACTGGCAGCAATAATTTATTTGCAGAAGAAATCCTGATTTCTTTGAATAAAATTGTTGCTGCCAGTGCCAGCCCAGCCTATCTGCAAAAGAAATCCCTAAGTAGAAGTCACTCCTCTCTCCAGTCCTCCACTTACCTTGGGTGTGCTGTGCGGTGTGGCTGCAGAGTGTTCCCGCTGGACATAGTACAGGAGATGGTCAGAGACTGCAAACATGATACAAGAGATGGTCAGAGACTACGGACCTGATACAAGAGATGGTCAGAGACTACAGACATGATACAGAAGATAGTCAGAGACTGAGGACATGATACAGGAGATGGTCAGAGACTGAGGACATGATACAGGAGATGGTCAGAGACTGAGGACATAATACAGGAGATGGTCAGAGACTGAGGACATGATACAGGAGATGGTCAGAGACCGAGGACATGATACAGGAGATGGTCAGAGACTGCGGACATGATACAGGAGATGGTCAGAGACTGAGGACATGATACAGGAGAAGGTCAGAGACTGCAGACATGATATAAGAGATGGTCAGAGACTGCAGACATGATACAAGAGATGGTCAGAGACTGCGGACATGATACAGGAGATGGTCAGAGACTGAGGACATGATACAGGAGAAGGTCAGAGACTGCAGACATGATACAAGAGATGGTCAGAGATTGCAGACATGATACAAGAGATGGTCAGAGACTGCAGACATGATACAAGAGATGGTAAGAGACAGCAGACATGATACAAGAGATGGTCAGAGACTGCAGACATGATACAAGAGATGGTCAGAGACTGTAGACATGATACAGGAGATGGCCAGAGACTGCAGACATGATACAGGAGAGACTGCAGATGTGATACAAGAGAAGGTCAGAGACTGAGGATATGATAGAAGATAGAAGGACACTAGGGGGGCCAGAGAGCACAGGGAAAGCAGATAGCACTGGAGGAGCTGAAGGGCAAGGGGGGGGGGGACTGGAGAGAATTAAGGGGGGAGGGGGTTTGGAAAGCATTGCAGGGGGGTTCGAAGGTGCAGGGTGTGGATAGCACTGGGGGCGGGCGGGCAGAGAAAACCAGGGGGATGGAGAGCATGGGGGGGACTGGAGAGCACTGGGGGGGGGCTGGAAATCACTTAGGGGGGAGCCAGGGGGCACAGGGGGGTGGAGAGCACTGGGGGAGCCAGAGAGCATAGGGGAGAGGAAAAGCACTGTGGGGACTTGAAGAGAACGGGGGGGCTAAGGAGCACAGGGGGGGCTAATGAGCACTGGGGGGTTAAGAGCACTGGGGGGCTAAGAGCACTGGGGGAGGGTTAAGAGCACTGGGGGAGGGGGGCTAAAGGCAAAAGGGGTTCCAACATGCTACTAGCCAGGTGTACCTAATAAAGGGGCTGGTGAGTGTATATGCATGCATGTGCAAACAGACCAAGTAGCACCCCTCAATTCACCCCTTGATCTCACACACCTCGGAGTGCCACCAGATGGAACAAAAGGTAGGAATACCCCATGACACCCAGGGGTGGATCCGAGACGGTGCCAGGCCAAATGCAGAGAGATGTATGCAGCTAAATGGCTGTGTGAAGGAGGCCTATGGCTTCATTTAGATGTGTGGTTGAGCACATCACTTATAGATATGAACGAGACTGCCAGCAGGGGGAACACCTGTACATCCCTATGTGGATACAAATGGCTCTCTACGTGGCATGGATTAAGAACGTCGCCTTACATCCCGTGATGTATCCCTGCAATGATGCAGGCTTACACTAGAAACTATCCAACATGTTTTTAGCCAATGGGGACCTGTCACAAATGCTTTGTGAACATGTGCAATGCAGCGTACATGTTCAGCAAAACTGGGGTGAGATGTCGTCAAAATCACCTCAAGCCAATCGCCCCTGAAGAGCGATCTGAACGTGAATTGCTCATCAGAGGAGCGGTGGATTTACACACAGGTCTGAACCTGGCCACATTTTGATCTGTCCAATATAAAGAATGTCCCAACATTATAGTATGAGGTCCTGTCTATCCTTCCAATTGCAATGACAGTCAGACTGAGATTGTAGGCTGCGGGCAGCAATGTGTATAATGGATATGACATGGTACATGACTGGTCGGCCAGATGCGCTGATGACAGATGGGAAAGGTCGGTGCTCTCACACACACTATGTAGGTCATGTCCAGGGCTCAGGTGATCGCATACAGTCAGTGCTCCAGAATGACAGGCAGATGGCTCATCCAGGAGCGGGGCCCGCTGGGAATTGTAGTTCGAATCCCTGCATGGCTCATAGAGCGGCGCTGTGTGCAGACTACATTTCCCAGCACGCAGTGCGGCCCGGCCAGCCCGGGATGAATGGAAGTAGTGTGATCAGTGCGCCCTCCTCCCCCGGCCGTGCATAGCAATCAGTCCCGGTGACCGGCCGGAGCTCCGCACATGACCGCACATCGCCGGGGCCCTCCCCCCACCCGAGTGACACATCGTCATATCGAGCAGGACACCGGCGCGGCGGGAGGAAACACACTTACATACTTCAGGCAGGAACATACTTCTCTTGACTTAAGTTCCGGCTCCGCGGCCAATCAGCCTTTTGCTCAGGGGGGTGTGACTCACACCCCCCCTGAGCAGAAGGCTGATTGGCAGCGGAGCCGGTGCAGCTGGCAAGTACAGCGGCCGCGGCCACTGCAGTGAGGGAAATGAACGTCTGACTTCTACTGTGAGGAGTCGGACTGAGTGAGAGCCGATGCCGCGGCCCACCGGGAATATGCCCGGTGTGCCCGATGGTCAGTCCGGCCCTGGCTCTAACGGTCCCATACGCATCCATCTTGTTGTGAAGAAGGAACCCATACAGTTCTGGGGACGTATAAAATTTGTCTGTGGTGACACAGTACCCCTGATTCAGCAATGGCTCAATCAGCGTAAGAACTGAAGTGATTGCCATTCCATAGCTGCTGAATCCTTCATTGAATTTGGTTCCTTTCCCGGTGTATAGGACCGAATTCCAAATGTATCCAGAGTTGGATTCACATAGCATAAATGACTTTATGCCAAAGCGTGCTCTCTTGGACGCAATATACTGTATCCAGCTGAGTCTTCCTTTGTAGGCCATTAGACTTTCGTCTATACAAATGTCTCTTTCTGGCACATAGGACTGCTGGAAATTTTTCAAAATGATTTGATAAACGTCCCAAATCTTTTTGAGTTTTGGAGCTGGATGAGAAGTCTCGTCAAATTCGTCATTATTTGTAAAGTGCAAATAATTCACAATGAGCGAAAATTTGTATTCCGACATAACTGTGCAAAAAAAAAGGAGTGGCCAGTAATTTGTTGGTGGTCCAATACCACTTCTGCAGGGGTTTCCCCACCACTCCCTGTAGAATAATTAGGCCCAGAAACTTCCAGATGTCCGCTTTGGTCACGGGTTCCCACATCCTGCTCCTTGAAAATCACTGATGCGCTGCAGCTTGTTGCTCCTGGTACCGATTAGTTTCCACAACAATCTTTTCAATAACCTCATCGGTCAAAAAGAGTTGCAGGTATGCCAAGGGGTTGTCATCCTCAACATCCACTTTTATACCAGGTGCTCCAGTAAACGGGAACCTTGGGGGCGCTACGTGCTCCGTACCGCAGTCGATCGAGCACCAAGTCCGCACATCGCTGGGCACAGTCGCAGGATCATCGCTGAAATCACTTTCTGCGTCCGATGACAAACTTCCCCACTAATCGCTATCACTTCATTCTGCAAGCGATTCTGTATCACTGTCACTGTTCTCCAGCAGGTCATATACCGCTTTAGAGGTAATGGCGTGCTTTTCTGATGCCATGGTCGCTCTGCAGTATCCAGACACAAGGTACAGGAAAAATGCAGGAAGGGCAACGGAGAAAGCACTGGGGGGCAATCTAAGGTAAATTTATTTTATTTTAGTAATGTAATCCAATAGGATTACAGTGTATCAGTGTGTTCGTGCTTTTAACTTTTTGAATTTGCCGCCGGTTCCACCCCCCTGCGAACGTCACAGGAGACAGAGCATTGGGAGGAAGATCCGCTGCCACACACTGCCTGGATACATCGCTGGATCCCAGTGACAAGGTAAGTAACCCCTCTTTCAGGATCCAGCGATGCTTCTGGCGGTACCCCGAGTGTGGCTCAGGGTTACCACTTTTGACACTGAAATTTAACCCTGAGCCACACTCAGCAATACCACCTGGAAGGTTAAGGTCCTTTTCACACATTCCGACGGCGGACTCCGTTTATCTCAGCAGGGAATCGATCCGCCGATCCCCCACTAAACAGGCGGATGACAGCTGTGTCTCCGCGCTGTGTGCGGAGACAGGGCTGTCAGGTCCCTGCTGTTCTCTATGGGGGAATTGGATGGGAACGGACCGTCTGTCCGTTCTCATCTGATCCCATCCGATCCACTGGACGGATGGAAAATAGGGTTTCCATCCGTCCAGATTTGACGGATCAGATGTCAGCAGACATGTCTCCGCTGACATCCGATGCCCCATAGAGATGTATGGGGCACCCGTTCAGAGCCGCCTGAAAAACAGACGGTCCGCCTGTGTGAAAGGGGCCTTAGGGTTGATTTGATGAGCATGCAGTACAAAGAGACATCAGAAACGTCGCTGTCTTCACTTTCTGTACCTGATGACAAATTTTCCCACGAATCGCTATCGCTCAGTTCTTCAAGTAACTCAGTTTCACTGTCGCTGTTTTCCAGTTCGTCTAAAAGTGCTTTTGCTCAAAAAGAATGCTTTTTGGATGCCATGGTCGTTCTCAATTTTCCAGGCACAAAGAACTGGAAAAGCAAAGGCAGGGCACTGGAAAAGTCACCACCAGGTGCAATCCTGTGCTGAAATGGCATGGTACAGTGTGATCTGTTAGGATCACAGCTTAGTATCATATCATTTGTGTTTTTACACTTTTGAATTTGCCGCCGATTTCACCCCCCTGCGTCGCAATGCTCGCAGGAGGGAACGTGCCGGCAATCGGCCATGCACAGAGCGGGGAGAGACTGTCAGGATGCCGGGGAGGACAGCGGGGAGGAGGGCAGGGGAGCGGAGGGAAGGTGAGTAACATTTCCGGGTAATCCCGAGTGTGGCTTGGGGTTACCGTTTTTGGTACTGAAAGCTAACCCAGAGTTACACTTGGGAATACCGCCAGGGAGGTTAAGGAGAGGTGGGCTCCCTCCAGGCTCACCTGCTCTCTGCTTATCCATTATAATGCATGTACTTCCACCATGGAGGCTCTCGAAATTTAAAGTTGGGACCACAAATACTGGGGTGCCGTGATGGATTGCGTATGTATTTTGGGACACAAATGGCAAAAAAATAAATAAATAGATTAATAACAGGGGTTTTAACCCTCCCTTACTCTAATCGTAATAAAAAAAAAGTTTTGCCTTTAGTTCTATTTTAACCACTTCCTGCCCGCTCCCCGTCAAATGATGGTGGAGCAGTGCGGCTATTGTTCTGGGAGGCCGTCATATGTCGGCGCACCAGAACAGCTTCTCTCTAGCGAGTGCGGGGGGCACGCAGTGCGGCGACCGTGGCTGCGCAGTGTTGCTAAGACATGGCGCAACCCCAAACTTGATAAAGAGCCAATGACTTCGCTCTTTACCCATGTGATTGGCTATGTCCAATCACAGCCGGTCACATGTAAATGAGGAAGTGCCGTTTACCGGCTCTCCTTGCCTCACACTGTCAGAGTATGTGGTGAGGAGAGCCAATCAGCGGCTCCTCCTCAAAAGGGAACCTAGAAAAGGTAATCAGGGCACTGATCATCAATGCCCTGATTACAGAAATTAATAGAAAAACTCAAAAACAGTGCCCACCATCAGTGCCCACCATCAGTGCCCACAGTGCCCACAATCAGTGCCCATAGTGTTTCCAGTCAGTGCCTGCTCATCTGTGCTGCCCATCAGTGTCCATCAGTGCCGCCCGTCAGTGCTCGTCAGTGCCGCCTGTCAGGGCCCATCAGTGCCGCCCGTCAGTGCCCATCAGTGCTGCCCATCGGTGCCCATCAGTGCTGCCCGTAAGTGCTGCCTATCAGTGCCCATCAGTACCACCTCTCAGTGCCCATCCGTGCTGCCTTTCAGTGCCCATCAGTGCCACCTATCAGTGCTCATCAGTGCTGCCTATCAGTGCTCATCAGTGCCACCTATCAGTGTTCATCAGTGCAGCATATTAGTACCTCCTCATCAGTGTCACCTCATCAGTGCCCATAAGTGCCACCTCATCAGTGCAGCCTATCAGTGCACATCAGTGCCGCCTCATCAGTGCACATCAGTGAAGGAGAAAAATGACTTATTTTTAAAATTTACTCACAGAAAATAGGAACTTTTTTTTTTTCAAAATTTTCTGTCTTTTTTTTTTGGACGAAATTAAAAACCCAGCGGTGATAAAATACCACCAAAAGAAAGCTCTATTTGTGTGAAAAAAATGATCAACATTTCTTATGGGTAAAGTGTAGCTTGACCGCGCAATTGTCAATCAAAGTGTGACAGTGCTGAAAGCTGAAAATTGGCCTGGGCAGGAAGAGGGTGAAAGTGCACTGTATTGAAGTAGTTAAAGAAAGCCTGGAGCTCAGCCTTAAAAGGTTTGTAAAGTCAGAAGGTTTTTTTTATGTTAATGCATTCTCTGCCTTAAGATAAAAAACCTTCTGTGTTCAGCAGCCCCCTCAGCCCCCCAATACTTACCTGAGCCTCCTCTCTATCCAGCCATGCCCACGAGTCCCTCAGCCATCCGGAACTCTCTCTCCTGATTGTTTGAGACACAGCAGTGGCCCCATTGGCTCCTGGTGCTGTCAATCCAACTCAGCCAATCAGGAGAGAGACTGCAGCTCCATGTCTGAATGGATACACAAAGCTGCAGCTCAACTTGGGTGCCCCAATAGTAAGCTGCTTGCTGTGGGGGCACTCAACAGGAGGGAGAGGCTAGGAGCTCCAGCCAGGAACCCAAGAAGTGGAGGATTCGGGCTGCTCTGTGCAAAACCAACAGCACAGAGAATGTAAGTATAACATGTTTGTTATTTTGCTAGAACAAAAATGAGACTTTGTAATCACTTTAACCACTTTAGCCCCGGAGGATTTGGCTGCTCATTGACCAGGCCCTATTTTGCGATTCTGCACTGCGTGACTTTAATGGACAATTGCGCGGTGGTGCGACACTGTACCCAAATGAAAGAGTGACAATTTTGAAAAAACAATATTTTTCACATTTTTTTTACATGAAATTCTCCAAAAAATGTAAAATCCAAATGTTTTAACATTTTAGGCCAATTTGTTTTCTGCTACATATTTTTGGTAAAAAAAATGCAATAAGCGTATTTTAATTGGTTTGTGCAAAAGTTTACTAACTACGGGAAAGATTGTTTATTGTTTTTTTTTAACTAGTAATGGCGGTGATCTTTGTTTTTTTTTGCGGGACTGCGACATTTCGGCGGACAGATTGGACCCCTGACTGACATTTTTGACACTTTTGGGGGTACCAGTGACATTACTACAGTAATCAGTGCTATAAATATGCACTTTTACTGTAAAAATTATACTGGCAGGGAAGGGGTTAACTTTACTGGTGATCAAGGGGTTAAGTGTGTCCCTAGGGGCGTGATTCTAACTGTCAGGGGGCGTGGCTAGTGAAGTAACCACAGAGACATGAGATCCTATATAGCAGGACCACATCGCCTCTGTGATCACTTCAGGGAGAATGACAGACTGCTGTGTTTACATCAGCTGTCTGTCCTTCTCCCTCTGCTGCGGGAGATCGCGAGTGGCCGGCGGCCATCGGAGCCGCCGGGCACATGCGTTGGCTCCCCAGGGAATGAGCGGGGGCGAAGGCACACCGCCAGCGGCACGCTCTCGCCTACGAGATTGTAGGGGGCGAGAGGGAATGAGCGAGGGTGGAGGCGCACCGCCGGCGGCGTGCTCTCGCCCCCTACAATCTCGTGGGTGAGCGACGTAGGGCTATGTTGCTTTGCCTGTAGAGTGCCGCAGTAAATGTACGGTGGGCAGGGCGAAAGTGGTTAAAGGAAGGTATATGATATAGAAAAATAGTCGCAGAGCATCCAACTACATTTGTCTTCCTCAGTGTTACTGTCCATATGCTTAGCTCTCACTTGCCTCTGCAGTGTATTATACTGCAGTAATTTAAAATGACTGATAATCTGCTTATGTTTCCTAAATCTGATGCTTCAAATGAATATACTGAAAATCACATCTGGGGAAAAAAACTTCCCCAACTAAAATCTCCAGAAACTATGGATGAAAAAATGATAAAAAAATGATAAAAGAAAAGGTCTGTGCAACTGCATTATGCTGGCATCGAGGTGTTTGCTAAATTACCTTCAGCATTGCCTGCTGAACACACTGATAATTACAGCAATTACCTGTCTGCCTTAACAGAATGCTTTAGCCCCAAACAAAATATTATGTACAAGAGGCAGCAGTATAAAAATTGCTTAAAATGACTACCTCATAGATGCACGTGCACATCACTTATGTTTATGAGAATAGGAATGCATTCATTTTATTTTATTTAATTAATACTGAACAGTACAGAAGTAAGCAGCTGCGTCCTGCAGCATTTTCTTTCACTGGAACACAAGTGCCTTTTATAGATACATTCTGGCTAGTTATGGGTTTCAGCAATGTAACTACAAAATATTTGTTTCAATTCCCATTCACCTTTTCACTGTGCATAGAGCTCAAATGCCGTGCAAGCTGCAGAGGAAAGTGGAGGAAGAAGTAAAGGCAAAATACTAAGTTACATTTCTCATATGACTTCATCCCATCAGTATGTTCCTTCCTGCTCTGTGAAAGTAACACTCCCTGTCACACTTAACTCACATTTAGAGGGAAACGATAATAACTTTGGATCCATTTTATTTTAATATATAAGTTATTAAACTAACACATAATAATAAAAAATCTATTTTTTTATTTTTTCATATTTCTTCTTTTCGCAAAAAAAAAACAAAAACATTGATCAGGGTGCACAGATGGCAGAGCATTATATATATCTTTTTAAAGAGAAAGCATGACACTGTTCACCATTGGGTTACATTTAATAATGGCGTTGCATGTTAACCACCTCAATTGTACGTATATATACGGCCTCGTATTAAGGTGGTTATACTGGGAATGTTATTGCAGCTACAATCATGATCCTCATACTGTTGTTCTCAGAAGGCTTTCTTTGTTGTAAAAGTTGTTTCTCTTTGTTGTAAAAGAGATCTGAGCGGCTGAGAGGTGTGTGATGATATTCGTCGTCACTGGGAGTGAAAGACAGATACTTATTAGTTTGAATCGCTTCAAGTGGGACAGTAATATTTGTCAGCTGTTTGATTCTAAACATGTTTATTGAAAGAGCTAATCACATTGGCTTCTGTTCCATGTCCTTCAATGTCAGACAGGCTCTCCCTATTGTTTGTGTATTGAGATAATGTGTAATGTGTTAAGTCTGCCTGTCCCATTGTTAAATGTTAATGACCTTACATTGTTCTGTCCAGATGGCTAGATAATCAGTTCAGGTTAATTCTGTTTCTGTATACAATTTAATCTGCATATGATAATGTAATCAGACAGAGAGGAGGGATTGTTTACACTGGATGGGAGTGACTGAGTGTAAAACTCTGTTTTTATTGGATTGTAAATTTCATGTCCTGTTCCCCACAAGGTCCACCTGGGCTGTAACCTTGTGGGGGAAAACTGTATAAAAGAGCAGCTGTATCACTAAACCTAGAGTTCTACTTCACCCTCAATCTAGAGTCCTGTCTCTTATTAGGGAATCTGCTACAAGGGATTGCTATGCTCTTCATATTCCCTTGAATAATCACTAAGCTCTTGTAAGAGCTTGTTCCTGTTCCTGCTTCACGTCTGGGGAAAGAGAGGTTCCCTCACTGGAACCTGGAGCCTTGTCATAAGGTCCAGGGGGGTAGGAGACAGCGAGACCCCAACCAAGCTGCGGCGGTTTGTGGGGTCTGAGGTGGTTATAGTGTCGGGTGGAGTGCTTGGAGCCCTCGGGAAGCACTAGGAGCATCCGTCAATGGAGGTACCCAGTCGGGGTGCCAGTTGATCCGTTACATTGGCTATACAGGATCACTGCCTCCTTTGCCAGGCTCTCCCATCCCACGAGGAGGCTGTGACCAATCAGATTGCATATACTGTGAAGAGTGGAAGGAAGGGAAGTTCCTTTCCTCCTTCTGTGACATCAGAAACCGGAAGTGCTAAGTATTGTGTGGCATGTTTGGTATCTATTTACTTTGTGTATTATCATATTTAATATTTTTCCAAAAAAGTTGTGTATTATATGTGTTTGTGTTCAGAAAAACTTTTTCTCCAAAAAACTATAAAACACCCACAGTTTTATTCTCCAGGGCTTCTGCTTAAAAAATATATGTTTGGGGATTCTAATTCATTTTCTTTGCAAATGCTGCAGATATTTTTTATATGTATGACAGAAATGTCAGAATTGGCCAGGATTTGAAATGGTTAAAGTGTACCTAAAGGCAAAACTTTTATTTTCATTTTGGACAGAGTAAGGGAATTTTAAAACCCCCATCCATCAAACAGTCAGGACAAAGTCTGTCAGTCAGCAGCTCTCTGCTCTGCCCCCCAGTGGAGCGCTGGGCTGTGTAGGGGGCAGGAACAACTGATTCAGGCTCTCAGTGGCTCACTGGGAGGCTGAACCGGGTGCCAGTCCAGGCATGTGGGCAGATCCCGACTTCAATGTTGCTATCTTGCCTGAGCCTGGACCGGCTCTGTGCTTCAAGCCGCTATCTGCTGAAAACAGGTCACTGGAGTGCAGAATGAACTGCAGTCCTGTGATCCACATGCGAAGTTCAGCCAAACAAGCTGTGTAATTTGTATACCACTTAACTACTCATACACAGGTTTTTACCAACGCAAGAAAACCTTACTTTTTATTATAATAAAATTAATAATTTTTTTGTATGAAACATAAAGACATCAATAAAAATAACACATACTCCCAGATTTTGATATAAATTATCCTGATAACATTAAGGTTTAGTACACCTTATAATGTATGTACCCCCCCCCCCCCCATACCTTAATACCAATACCATAATACAAAGTATTTGCCAAAAATCAAGTCACAAGTCCAAATTTTGCCATATATCTTCTATTGGCAAGAGTTCCACACGTGAAACAGAGAGAGGAATGCCTGTTTCAGATTGTATAGAAGCAGTGTGAACAGCAAGCTTTTACAAAGCATTTACAGAGCTTTCAGCAAGCTTTGTTGATGTGTTTAAAGCGGCCTTCAGCTCCAGGGAGCATATTGCAATCCCTGCCTGCTGCATGTCTGCTGTTGCTCACAACAAAAGCAGGCAGACCCCAGTTATAAGACCCACCACAAGAAGGTAGGATCAAACCCTGGCAGCACATATCAGGGAGGACATAACCAAAACTATAAATTACATATCATAATAACCAATATATTATATTTGGATGTTTGGCTTAAGATAATTATCTGTGCCTGAGTGATCTTTGTTGGTCTTCGGTATTTATTCTTTGTCAGGTGACGATTTGGCACCAAACAATGTGGCATTTATTATAAAGGGGAGGGGAAAGTGCCCTCTTGTGGATTTCTTTGTGCAGCCTATATAGATGACGTTACATGTTTTCTCTGCTATTCCAATGCTTCTCGGAAGACATTCCGTTGGATGAAATACAAAGGGAAGAGTTGGTGAAGGTTTTGAAGAGTGGTTTAATTCAAGTTGGACTTTTATTCCATTTATCACAATTCATATGGGACTTTCTATTAATGTTTACACAACAGTTTATTTTGAGACTCGAATGCTATTCACTGTATTAAATATAAAAAAAAAAATAGCACAGATACTTTTTCACAAATATATTATACTACCTAAAAATACATACAAGACAATGCAATTCAATAAAAATAAGGCTGGGGATCTAGATACCAAGGAGATGGTAATGATGCCCAAGCCCAATGAATTTTGTAAATAATAAACTCAGTTCAAACAATAGGTTTGATGTTCCCAATAAAAACCCAAATATGAGTAGTCCTAGAACAGCCATATATTAAACAAAAAGGGCTTAATACTCAAAATGTTGTTTAAAGAGGAAGTAAACCCTCCTCGGGAAGTTGTACCTATAGGTAAGCCTATGATAAGGCTTACCTATAGGTACTGTAAATATCTCCTAAACTTGTACCGTTTAGGAGATATTTACCTTTAATGCAGCCAGTGACATCACTGGCGCATGTGCTCTGAAGGAACGGCTGATTGTGCCGTTCCTTCAGAACCCCGTGCCGTGACCGTCGGCTCCCGCGCGCGTGCGCGGGAGTGACATCACCGCAGCTCCGGCCAATCAGATGGCCGGATGCCGCGATCCTGGAAGGCAGGCGACTGAACATGTCGCTCGTCATACAGGTGAGTGAGCGGCACGGCGGTGGCTCGTTCTAAGGTATACTTAAGGTATATGCATACTAGCTCATTATGTCTTTCTCTTGCAGGTTGTAAAAAAAAAAAAATAATTTTATACGAGTTTACAACCTCTTTAAACAAGTTGGATCCATTGTATGTAAGCAATGGATCCACCTGGTCTTCATTCTCAAAACATACTTTTCAAAATCTCCACCTCTTGGGTCCTTATGGACATGGTTCAAGCCACAAAAGTAATCAACGTAGGATACTAGTTGTGCATCAATCCAACATGTCCCCCTAAGGGACTGTCAGGTAACCCACAGTCAGCATAGTACAGATGATCATGAATGTGCCGCCAAAAGGGATGTGTGATTTTGCATATATAATATGCACCGCATATGCATGTGATCAAATATACTACGCCAGTGGTAGAACTATGTAATGTTTGGGGGACAAAATACTACCATCCAGGAAAATGGTCCTCTTCCCTTCACGAATAAATAGGCAGTGGTCTCACATGTGAAGTTGATTGTGGTAGGCTGTGGCTCTCGGGGTATGACCCAGGAGGATCGAAGACCAGTGACTGGGCTTGAGTTGTCACATACATCAGTGGTAAGAAAATGTAAATATTATTTGTAGATCCTGTTAACCATTGGACTTCTGAAGAAATGGCATATCCAGCTGCGAAGCAAATAGAGATCGTCTGATGACACCTTTTCTCCCTCTGTTTCACCTTCAGTCTTCCTATAGAAGATTTGTGGACCAATTTGGGCTTGTAACTTGACTTATACTGACAAATATTTTGGTATTAGGGGGGGGGGGGGAGTTCAAAGTATATAAGGTGCACCACACCTTTATGTAATTAGGATTATTCATTTTAATGTTTACTCTTTTTCTAATTGATTTATATATAAATCAAATGTACATTTTATCTAATTACAATGTAATGTGTTTTCAATACTGTTAAAAACCCATGTTCAAATTGTACTGACCTCCACTCAAGTGCTCTATTTGCAAACAACCAGCTCAGGGTGCTGCATTTTGCACATCAGCTTTAAGGCACCTCATTTGAATACTCCTGCGGGGAGCTGTCTGTGTTTTGTTTTTCTCCCTGGTGTACCTTCAACCCTAGGGATGTCTTTCATTCAGTATTTGGGCATTGTTGGTTTTATTTTTATCCATTCTTTCTTTTTTTACACCACTACACCTGGACTTCTTCATGTTTCAATATCCACTTTTTTATATACTTTTTCATCAGCAGAGTATTATTTCCCACAATGTATAATGTTAAAATAAATGTATGTGTATGCATGTATGTATGTACATATATATGCGTATATGTGTGTGTATGTATGTATGTGTATATATGTATATCTGTATACATTTCCTTTCTCTTTTACTGATCTATTTTAATGACAGGTTATGTAATCAGTTTGATATCATTGAATGTGCGAGGGACTAATAACTTAAAGCATCAGTCTGTGTTTGACACTCTTATGTCTTTCAAACCCACTTTCATTTGTCTCCAGGAGACACATGCCAGTGCAGAGACCATAAAGTTTTTAGAACTGCGTTGTATTCAATCTGCCTATCACTCAGTTTTCTCCTCTCACGCGCAAGGTGTATAAACTGGGACGATATATCTTCCTATGATGTAAATTGTTTTATGTGCGCTGTGTCTTTGCAAATGTTTACATACCGCCTCCCTACTCTCCGGATGTGCTCTGGCAAATTTTTTTTTGAAAAACCTGTATTGGTTATGGGAGACTTTAATAATGTCTTTGATCTAGCCATAGATAAGCTCTCTTCTCCTAAAATCTCAGTTGGGGGTATATTAACCCCTTTTGGTAATCTTTGTAGGGAACTAGGCCTTTATGATCTTTAGCATATTGCACACCCCACTGAGCTTCAATATACTTGTCATTCTAAAACCCAAAATTCTCTTTCTCGTATAGACCTAACTTTGGGTTCTGCTGAAATCCTCCCTTACATTACTTCTACTAATATACAGGAGAGAGGAGTCTTTGATCATTCTCCACTATTGATATCTGTTACCATAAGCCGCTTGTTTGGTAGTGCTAGGTGGAGACTCAACCCTTTTTTGGCTTTCTCTGTTTCCTGCCCATAGGTCCATCCAGGATGCCCTTACTTATTTCTTAGATATTAATAAGGCACTGTCATTATTGGTGTGGGATGAATTGAAGGCATATCTCTGTGGTCTTCTTATTAAAGAGAATAATACTATTAACGCTGCAGGTAGATGTGAAGTTGATTGGGCAAATAGGGTGGTATTTGAGGTTGAAACCTCTTTTATTCAGGACTCCTCCTCCATTAATCATGCACATTGGTTGGATATGCAATCCAGATTGCAACAGTTGTTGTTAAAAAGGGCACATCAGAAGCAGTTTTTTCAAAAGCGACTGTCATGGGCAGAGGGAGAGCAAAGTGGTAAGTTACTAGCTAATATTGGCCGTTCCCAAACAGGTACTTCTTATGTAGGAGCTGTAAAGGCTGGTATGGGCCAAATTCACACTAGTACTACTGATCATTTGGAGATTTCAAAATCTTTTTATCAGCAGTTGTATTCCTCTAATGCTAATTTTACTGTTGTTGAATTGCATCAGTTTTTGAATCGTATTACTCTGTCAACCCTCTCTTTAAGAGATAAACATATGCTGGATGCTTCTCTGACATTAGAAGAACTTGAGGTTGCAATTGCGAGTCTCCCTAATGGTAAAGCACCAGGTCTGGACGGGCTACCTAATGAGATCTATAAACATTATGGCGAGATTATTCTGCCTGTCTTATTAAATACCTTTAAGGAAGCATTTTCCTCTGGTTCTCTTCCTCCTTCCATGACAGAAGCAACTATTGTGGTGATACCCAAAAAAACACAAAGATCCTTTATATCCAGTCTCTTAAAAACCAATATCACTGCTTAAAGCAGTGGTTCTCAACTCCTGTCCTCAGGACCCACTAACAGGTCAGATTTTAAGTATTACCTTGGGAAGATGCAGACTAGAATACTGCAATCACTGAGCAGCAAATTATATCACCTGTGATGTATTTCAGTTATCTTGCAAACCTGGACTGTTAGGGGGTCCTGAGGACTGGAGTTGAGAACCACTGGCTTAAAGTGATATAAAGATTTTTGCAAAATTACTCGCTAATAGATTAAACAAGGTCGTTTCTAAAATATTACACCCAGATCAAATGGGTTTATGCCTAATCTCTCCACTGCAATTACTATTAGGCGTACCTCCTTAAATATTCAGACTCCAATTGATGCATGTAATAATAGACCTCTTCTTTCACTTGATGCTGTCAAAGCATTTGACAGTATTGAGTGGGGTTATATGTGGGAAGTTTTAAAATAATTTGGGTTTGGAGATGAATTATTGTATACTTCTCCAAAGGCCTCGGTCCGGATCAATAGTGTGCAGTCTTCTCTTCGCTTTATCATTGAAGGAGACAGGGCTTCCCCCTGTCGCCACTTCTATTTCTGGTTGCAATAGAGCCAATGGTGACTTTGTTAAGACAGACTCCAAAAGTGCGTGGCTTTTTTAGGGAAATGCACGGGAAGATAGTAGCTCTTTATGTTGATGACATACTTCTTTTTCTCTCTGATACATATACATCCCTTTCATCTGCATTGTCTCTTGTTACAGAGTTTGGTACATTTTCAGGGTTTAGAATGAACTGGGACAAATCTGTACTGCTTCTACTTGAGCAACTCCCTGATTTATCTTTTCCTATTTTGTCCCAGTTTAAAATTGTTTCTCAGTTTAAATACCTAGGAGTGCATGTGGGTTACCAGCCGGATACAGGAATACATCCCCCTGAACTTAAATACATTACTTATTAGATTTCACTCCCAATGTTCTGTATGGTGTAATTTACCATTATCTGTAGCCGGCCGCACCAATCTCCTCAAGATGTTCTGGATGCCCCAACTGTTATACTTTTTACATAATTCACCCTGTTGGATCCCACTTAAGAGTTTTAGGAAGATTGATGCAGTGTTTAGAAATTTGATCCGACGAAAAAAAAAACAGCCCAGGATTAAATTCAAATTTTTGCAATATTCTAAAGACCATCAAGTTATCAGGTCCTAACCCATAGGTGTATTTACTTGCTCCTTAGCTTCAGCATATTGTGGAATGGGGGAGGCATGGACCTCAGGTCTTTCTTAAACATGCTTTCTTTTTTACTTAAAGGTAAAAATCCATTACAGATGATAGTCACTCCCTTTGTTCTTAAAATTATATCTGCACATCCTACATTAAATCTGATGCATAAGGTGTGGCAAACAGTTAAAACTCTTTTGGAAATCGTTGGATACACCAGATATACTTCACTTTGGTCCAATGAAACAATGACAGAACTTTTTCGGTTGGAAAGCTTTTTAAGGTGGGAGAGAGCAGAAATCACAACTCTGTCTCAGCTTTATTTTGATGGAACCCTAAAATCTTTTTAACAATTGCATTCAGAGTTTAACTTGGAACAGCATTGTTTCTATCAATATTTACAATTACGTCATGCACTTCGTGCACAGGGCTTGATTCCATCCCCCTCCTTTGCCTCCACGCATTTGCTTGATATACTTGGCCAGGCTGAGACTACTAAGGGGCCCATCTCTTTGGCATACACACAGTTGTTGTCAAAATGTCTTTTTAAGTTTCCTCTTCCATGTTAGTACAGATGGGAGGAGGATCTGGGTCACCTCTCTTATGAGCTTTTGGACGAGATGCTGCAGAATAGTCAGATTATTTCACTTTCTCCATCCGATAGAGTACCACAGCTCTTTATTTTGCATAGAGTGTCGCATAGCTGCAGGGAGAACTCACACTGTGCTAGATGTGGCCATCCACATAGTAATCTCATACATTTACTGTGTAGATCTCCAAAGCTTAGACAGTATTGGCAGGGGGTCATTTCAACTTTAAATAATTCATAAATAATTCATATGGTATTTCCCTAACCTTTGACCCTATTTTATGTATCCTGAGATATGTTGATTCCAATACATTGGACTCAAAGTTAATTGTTGCAAGATCTCTTTTTATTGCACAAAATTTGATTGCTTCACAATGGGTACCCTCTACTCCGCCATCAGTAGATGAGTGGAAATTCGAAGTGGATAAATATATTTTGTTTGAGAGACATACGTACCTGTCATGCAATGCTCTACATAAGTTTTCTGCAATATGGTTTAGTTGGATAGACACAATGGGCCTGTGTATTACTCTTTGATGAGAAAGTTGCTTTTATTGATACTTGTGGGATATTTATTAGTTGCCAAGTATGTTAGAGGGGTAGAGGTGCTACATTGATATATGTATTTTATGGTAACTTGTGGGCTTAGTGCTGTTTCCTTTTTTTTCTTTTTTTGCTATTTTGTGTACATTTTTCTGATTTTAGTTCTTTTATTTGGTGTGACAGTGTGCCTCTGTACTTGTAAAGAAAAAAATCTCTAAATACATTTTGATATACAGTGGAACCTTGGTTTACGAGTGCCTTTGTTTACGAGCATTTTGAAAGACGAGCAACATTTTTTTTAAAAATCTGTCTTGGTTTACGAGCACTGTCTTGATATACGAGCAGTTTTATCCACTAAAAGCATGCCATCCCCTCTGTTAATGCCCCTCTGTCACATAACATTATGTGTCCCAGTGCTTCTACTGTATATAAAGATGCCTATATACTGTTTTAGAGTGTTTCCCTGCACTTACTTTGTACGATTCCTGTCCCTCTGTCACTCTCTGCTCTCCGTCCTGTCTGTTCTCCCCGGCGGGAGGGGCCGATCACTCCTCCTGACGTCATCTGAGGAGGAGGGGGAGGAGAGCAACAGAGCAGGGCTGATGAGTCACACAGAGCCAGACACGCTCTAATACACTATAAATCGGCTGTTATATACAATACAGACACAGGGGCACATAATGTTATCTAACAGAGGATATGGCATACTTATACTGTACAGTTATGTACTTTATATATAATACAGCATATCTTTTTATTTATAACATTAAATGCTTGTGGAACGAATCATCTAAGTTTCAATGCTTTCCTATGGGAAAAATTGCTTTGATATACGAGTGTTTTGGATTACAAGCAAGCTGCTGGAACCAATTATACTCGTAAACCAAGGTTCCACTGTATAAAAAAAAAAAAAACATGTGCATGAGTGGTTAAAGTGGATATAAACCATCACATATATCCAGTGAAGTGAGCAGTGTCAGATGATACACAGAGATGAAACAAATCCTCATACATACGTTTTATTTGTATATCTGCTGTCTTCAGCTTTCTACACTGTTTATAAAGTGAACATTGTGTTAGAATTTTTTCTTCCTGTTCCAGCACTAGATGTGGAGTCTTGGCATACACCCTGTGTCATCTGATTGGAGCAAAGGCACCCCCCCCACCCTCCACATAGGCAGAGGAAGGAAGAAACTTGCAGAACTGTGTTGTTAATAGACCAGCTCTCTGCTAATCATTCTCTTCGCACCTACCCCGACACAAATTTCCAGCTGCTTCTATCTCCTGTGTCTGAGAACTTGTCAGAAGTTATCATGCTGATAACAGAGGAATGTAGCAGAAAGACACAGACTTAGGGCTTTGGGGAGAGAACAGTACAGATATACTGTATGTGCCCAGGTCAAATTTAATGAATGAGGTTTACATCCATTTTAAATGGTATATTGATTTAGGGGGTGTGACACCTTATCACCACCCTGAACTTTTATAATTGTATGTCAAATTTTTATCAACACTAACACTTTTTTTTTCATACTAACTCAGATCAAAGAAAAAAAGGTGTACTTTGTAAGTTTTGTTACTTTTTTATCTATGGATTGCATAGACAATAAAATTAGTTTTGCAAGACAATGTCACCAAAAGAAAACATTGTTTGCCCTAAAAAGATAAGGGTCATACTTTATTATCTTAGGTTTACAGGTCTGAGAGCTGAAATAGCTAAAGTATAATTTGACAAAAATGGCTTTAATACCGTCACAGCTGCTATACTATATTATACTATTATTATACCGTTATTTAAAAAAAAAATACATTTTCTTTTCAAACTGACAGCTATAATTGGTCAGAATCCTTATGTCATTTTCCTTTAATTAGCTTACTTCTGCTCTTACAATACTTTACAGAAAGGCAAACAGGAAATTTTCTACAGCCTTCTGTATAAAAATGATATTCCCAGAATCATCTTTGATGATAACAAAGTAGAATATTCCAGTGCAGTACAATTCTTTAATGATCAAAGTCTAAGGGTTAACCCTTTTATCTCTACCTTAAGAGGATGAGTTCTTTAGAAGATTGACCTTATTCACTAAGCTTAGTGAACATTCACTTTACTAAGTGATTAATCTCCACTCCTTTAGTAAATCAAGCTTAAGGTGAACATCCCTGACCCCGTATTTCCAGGATTTTTTACTTCCTCATTTTACATTATTTTTTCTATCAAACGTTCTAATTTCATGCAGTTAAGCTCCTGCTATAGTCCTAAATCATTTATTTTGGAAGATAGTTGACTCAGAGTTCTGAAGTTAGTAGTTTTTCTCAGTATGGCATACATTATTTGATAATTTAAAATATATTTCAAATAATATGTAGATAATTCTATGAAAATGCAGTGTTTATCTTTTCATTTAATTTAAAAAGAGAATTTTAATAAATAAAGTTTAGGTATTGTGAACTTGTGTACATCATTAAAGCTGAACTTTGGGCAAATTTAAAAGAACATGATTAACATAGTTCTTTATTTATTATTACATCTTTAAGGGCTCATTTATATTAGCTTTGCTCTCTGAACACAGATTGGTCTTCAGAAAGAATTTCACAGGCAGTGAGGGGGTGTTTTATCACCTCCTTACTGTCTGCTTTAACCCCTTGAAACCTTAAATAGCACACCGGGAATCATGTGCATTGCATGCAGTTGTTGGCAGGGGCTGACTGGCAACTGTCAGCCTATGGGCCAAGTACAAACCAGAGGCCCATGGTGCAATGACCCCTCCTACTCTCTCTTCCCGGCCTTCTCCTGACCCCCATTCCAGGGGCGGTTGGGGGGAGCTGGGACAGTTCGGTCAGGGCTGGCTGGTGGAGGAGTGTCTCCAGTGGGGCATGGAACCAGCCTCTGCTCAGACACAGCTTACACCATCCATGCTGAGGGGAGAGGGCAGGGCTCTGTCCTTGTCTTTATTCCGCCTTCAGTAGGTCAGCGGTAGGGTCTTTTTATTTCTCTTCACCAGGAATCCTTTATGCATGTCTGTGACAGAAGCAGTGCCACCTTTTTATGGGGCATCAGAGTGGCCCAGGGGGTAATTGCCCCCCTGCCCCCTGGCCCAGTCCTCCCTTGGTCATGGAGCGGTTGCAGTTCATCCCCATTCACTTAAATGGGTCATGTTTGGAGGATGGTAGCACCCACCAGAAATAACAAGGAGTATACTTTCTGCTGTGGATGTGAAGCAAAACATTGTGGCCACGGTATATGCATACCCCTCTCTCCTACCTCTGCAGCTAAAGGGGAAGTGGTTGAGAGGCAGTAAAAATGAGGCTCAACTATGGGGTTTTATCACCACCAACTGCTAGTGTGAATGAGCCCTAAATGAATTTGTTTAAATGCAGGCAGAGTACCTGAATTTGACTTGGCATCAGCCTATTGCAGTGTGTACAACAGAGCTAAGAATAGGGAAAGGGGAAACAGCATAAGAAGTTAGTTATATTACTGTACAAGGATCATTCTGCTAGAGGAAGAGTCACAAAACATTAGCTCATCAATCTGCTGCTACTTTTTTACTGTCCAGTCACAGGCTGAGAGTGGGAGGGGACATGTGTTTCTGAGCTATAGTAGAGAAAAGTCAGGTTTCCCTCCCTGCCAAACATGGCTGTGAGGTGTAAGTCTCCGAACTGGATGGACAGAAATCAAAACTCTATAACTCTTGTATGTATTTATTGAACAGGATACAGGGCTTTTTGTGAATGGACATTAAGTAAGCATAGGGAGGGTAAAGAACATGATCCCCGCACTGTACCCAAAAATTAATATTTGAATTGTACAGTACACGATACAGAAGTTGTATTTATAGATCATGGGTTATATGCAACCATGGGTTATATGCAAGCTGCTTTCAGCTGATTGAACACAGGGCTGGTGCTACAGCATACTCATATACTCCTATCCACTTAGTGAGAACTCAGTTTTTTGCTAGTGTACTTATGTCATAGTTAGATTTCCTTTTAACCATTCCTTTTTTTTTTTCTTCCAACACTTCTGTCAAGAACTAACTACTTATTGTCCTGGGCTATCTAGCAGTTTCCACAACAGTACTCCTTGGTGTTGTACCTTGGGGACCGTACTGTTTGGGCCTGGGATATGCTTGCTTTAGGCACTAGATTCTGGGTTAGATGCTCATCTTGACATTAAGGCCCCTTTCACACTTATGCAACGCGATTTTACAGCGCGATTTTACAGCGCGATTTTGCAGCGACTTTGCCGCGATTTTGACGCGATTTTGAAAGCAATGGCTATGGCTCAAAATGCAATTAAATCGTGGCCAGGGCCTGAAGACCCCTTTGAGGGTATGCCCAAAGTCATGGGCAAAGTCTGGACTCCTAACAGGCCCAAAGATGTAGATAAGGTAAGAAAGGGTTTGCCTGTAGTTTAAGGTTCCTGGCTATTAATGAACAACCCGCAGTGTTTAGCACACAATGCATATGCATAGCAGTGAACTCAGGAGTAATTCACTTAAAGCAGAACTTTACCCATAACAACTTGCTTCTTGCTGGAGGCTGCCATCTTGCTGATGCCCAGAGCCCCCAAACAGCAGTAAATCATAAAGTGGAACTAATCCCATTGATTTAACGGTTTAAAAAAAAACAGTTACATTCCTGGAATGCTGGGATTGCCATATTTGCTTGTGTTCTCAAACAAACTGTCAAACCATCAAATAGCTGTTGTCATAACTGATCATTTGTGCAGCATCATGGCAGTTTAAACATAAGCAGCTTCCTTGGCTGTTAAAGCGGAGTTCCACCCAAAAGTTGAACTTCCGCTCTTTTGCTTCCCCCCCTCCATTGCCACATTTGGCACCTTTCAGGGGGGAGGGGGGAATGGGTACCTGTTTTTGACAGGTACCCTTCCCCACTTCCGGGATACGGCGCCGCGGCGCTGTCCCTCAAAAGTTTGGCCCCCTCCTGCTTCCCCCGTCCCCGAGCCAATAGAAAAGCACAGTGCGCTTCGCACATGCGCAGTAGGGACCTGCCCGTGGAGCCGCAAGGCTTCACTGCCGGACTCCCTTACCGGCAATGGCGTTGGCAGCATCCGACAGCCGATTGAAACATCAGCTGCGGTGCCGACATCGCTGGACTCCAGGACAGGTAAGTGTCCTAATATTAAAAGTCAGCAGCTACAGTATGTGTGTCTATACCATCCTCATTCTGGTCATGAGCTCCCCCATCCTCCTTTGTATATACAGAGCTGAAGAAAGTATTTAATAAATTTGCCTTCTCTTTGTCCCCAGTCACCCACTCCTGATTATTTTGTAAAGGGCCTACATGCTCAGACCTAACCTTTTTACTGTTAATATATTTGAAGAATTGTTTGGGGTTTGTCCCATCTTTTGAAATCCGTCGTTCATTTTGAATTTTTGCGTCCTTGATTTATTTTTTACATATTCTGTTGTATTCTTTGTAACAATTAATCAACAATAGTGATCCTTCATATTTATATTTTTAACAGCTCTTTTCTTTTTATCTATAGCTTTTTTAATTTTGACCGTGAGCCACATAGGTTTTATTTTTAGCCTTTTAAACTTATTACCCCTGGGAATATACTTTACAGTGAGTTTGCACAAAGTCTTTTTGAAAATTTCCAATTTAGGTTCTTTGCTCATCGATGCCAATATTCCCTCCCAGTTTAAATCCTGGAGAGCAGCCCTCATCCTTGGAAAATTTGCTCTCTTAAAGTTAAGTGTTTTTGTATTTCCTGTATGCGTTTTTTGCTTACAGCTAACATTAAAAGAAATCATATTATGGTCACTGCTACCCAGATGTCCTTTTATATGAACATTATTAATAAGCTCTGCATGGTTTGAGATTACCAGGTCCCACAGAGCATAATTTCTAGTGAGGGCCTCAATAAACCACACCATAAAATTTTCTTGTAACAGGTTTATAAATGTTTACCCTTTAACTGTTCCAGCAGTGCCATTACTCCAGTCAATGTCTGGGTAGTTAAAATCCCCCATTATTAGCACTGTCCCAGCCCTTGCAGCCCTTTCTACAGTCAGGTCCATAAATATTGGGACATTGACACAATTCTAATCTTTTTGGCTCTATACACCACCACAATGGATTTGAAATGAAACAAACAAGATGTGCTTTAACTGCAGACTTTCAGCTTTAATTTGATGGTGTTTACATCCAAATCAGATGAAAGGTGAAGGAATTACAACAGTTTGTATATGTGCCTCTCACTTTTTAAGGGACCAAAAGTAATGGGACAATTGGCTGCTCAGCTGTTCCATGGCCAGGTGTGTTATTCCCTCATTATCCCATTTACAAGGAGCAGATAAAAGGTCCAGAGTTAATTTCAAGTGTGCTATTTGCATTTGGAATCTGTTGCTGTCAACTCTCAAAATGAGATCCAAAGAGCTGTCACTATCAGTGAAGCAAGCTATCATTAGGCCGAAAAAACAAAATAAACCCATCAGAGAGATAGCAAAAACTTTAGGGGTGGCCAAATCAACTGTTTGGAACATCCTTAAAAAGAAAGCATGCACCGGTGAACTCAGCAACACCAAAAGACCCGGAAGACCACGGAAAACTACTGTGGTGGATGACCGAATAATTCTTTCCCTAGTGAAGAAAACACCCTTCACAACAGTAAACACCCTTCACAACAGTTGGCCAGATCAAGAACACTCTCCAGGAGGTAGGTGTATGTGTGTCAAAGTCAACAAGAGAAGACTTCACCAGAGTGAATACAGAGGGTTCACCACAAGATGTAAACCATTGGTGAGCCTCAAAAACAGGAAGGCCAGATTCGAGTTTGCCAAACAACATCTAAAAAAGCCTTCACAGTTTTGGAACAACATCCTATGGACAGATGAGACCAAGATGAACTTGTACCAGAGTGATGGGAAGAAAAGAGTATGGAGAAGGAAAGGAACTGCTCATGATCCAAAGCATACCACCTCATCAGTGAAGCATGGTGGTGGTAGTGTCATGGCATGGGCATGTATGGCTGCCAATGGAACTGGTTCTCTTGTATTTATTGATGATGTGACTGCTGACAGAAGCAGCAGTATATATTCTGAAGTGTTTGGGGCAATATTATCTACTCATATTCAGCCAAATGCTTCAGAACTCATTGGACGGTGCTTCACAGTGCAGATGGACAATGACCCGAAGCATACTGCAAAAGCAACCAAAGAGTTTTTTAAGGGAAAGAAGTGAATCACCTGACCTGAATCCGATTGAGCGTGCATTTCACTTGCTGAAGACAAAACTGAAGGGAAAATGCCCCAAGAACAAGCAGGAACTGAAGACAGTTGCAGTGGAGGCCTGGCAGAGCATCACCAGGGATGAAGCCCAGCGTCTGGTAATGTCTATGCGTTCCAGACTTCAGACTGTAATTGACTGCAAAGGATTTGCAACCAAGTATTAAAAAGTGAAAGTTTGATTTATGATTGTTAATCTGTCCCATTACTTGTGGTCCCTTAAAAAGTGGGAGGCACATATACAAACTGTTGTAATTCCTACACCGTTCACCTGATTTGAATGTAAATACCCTCAAATTAAAGCTAAAAAACTGCAGTTAAAGCATATCTTGTTTGTTTCATTTCAAATCCATTGTGGTGGTGTATAGAGCCAAAGAGATTAGAATTGTGTTGATGTCCCAATATTTATGGACCTGACTTTATCTGTGCCAGGAGCTGAGTCTTCACCTCCTCATAAATACTGGGAGGTCTATAACAAACTCCAATGATAATCCTTGTATTACACACACCCATGTACATTTCCACCCATACTTCTTCAGACTCAGCACAATCTCCATCAACTAGGTCCTCTTTCACACTCACTTTGAGATCACTTCTCACATAGAGACATACACCACCAACCCTCAGTTTTACTCTGTTTTTCTGAAAGAGAGCATAGCCAGGAATATTAATAGCCCAGTCATGTGAAGAATGAAGCCAAGATTCAGCAATACCAATTAAGTCATAGTTCTCCTCGTGCACCAGAGCTTCCAACTCCCCTATTTTGCTTGGCAGACTTCTGGCATTGGTGAACAAACACTTTAAATCATTGTCACATTTATTTTTCTCACCTATTTTGCATATTTTTAGTTTTGGTACATGGGAAACTTCTTATCCTCTGCCATAACTCTCCCCCCATCTTTCTCCAATCCACCCACCAATAGGGACTGACCCCTGTCTGACCTGTCTGCCCCATTATAATCAAATTCACCCTCCCCCCTCAATCCTAGTTTAAAAAACTCCTCCAGCCTTCCCATAAACTTCTCCCCTAGCACAAAAAAACCCCCTTCCATTTAGGTGCAAACCATCTTTAACATATAGGTTGCACCCCAATTATAAGTGAGCCCAGTGCTGTAAAAACCTTAATCCCTCCTTCTTACACCAGTTATTTAGCCATGCATTCAGCTCTCTAATTCCCCTCTGCCTTTCCTGTGTTGCGCATGGCACAGGCAATATTTCAGAGAATATCACCTTGGAGGTCCTTCCCTTCAACTTGCAGCCTAGTTCATTAAATTGGTTCTTAAGGAGCCTCCACCTTCCATATATTCTGTCATTGGTTCCAATGTGTACCAAGACAACTGGGTCATGCCCAGTTCCTCCCAGTAATTTATCAACCCGGTCCACCATATGCCGAACACTGGCACCAGGGAGACAGCAAACCATTCGGTTGAGGTGATCCTGGCGACAAATTATTCTTTCAGTCATTCTGATTATAGAATCCCCAATTACCACCAACTGTCTAGGCCCCTCACCCCTCTACTAGACTGACCGCTCTCCTGGCTGTTAGGGATAGCAGTGACATCTAGGGCTGCCACCTCTAAACTTGCCACCCCAACATCTTCACCCGACATGGCAAATCTGTTAGGGTGCTCAAACCCAAGTCTGGCCTTCCTTTTCTGTGAGCCCCTACCACTCCCTCTGACTGTATTAACCAATCTTCCTACCTGATAAACCTGACTTACCCCTCCACCCTCCCCAATAACCCCACTAGCCACTAGAGGACCCCTTTCAAGGTTGTCAGTTCTGCCCAGTGTTGCAATTTCCTCCTCCAGATCTCTAAAGTGAGCTTCCAGAAGGACAACCTGCTCACATCTGTCGCAGCGGTATCCATCCTGGAGCAGTTGCTCCATTATTGTATACATGTGGCACACTGTGCACTGCACAAAACCTTCAATCTTGCTAGCACACATTTTCCTGGTTACAACAGAAAATTTCAGATGTTACAGGTCTGAAGACTCCTGTTCAAATCTCCTGTTTTAAACTCTGTTTTTTAACTCACCACTTAATCAAGTTCCACTTGCTCAGAGTTCCTGCAAGCAAAAAGGTGGCAAGATCAAGGATGAGCAAGCTCAAATGAGTCCAGCAGAAATTTATATAGTATCTGAAGCACTTGTGACCAATTAACCACTCCCCTTAATTAGTAGTCTGAAGGAAGGAAAGAAAGAGAAAAAAAAAAGGCTATTTAAAAAGTGAAAGAAAAAAAGAGTATCAAAAAAGGGGAAAACCCCCCCAAAAAACTGCAAGGAAAGAGCCCCTTAAAATGTAAACAGTCACCAGCAGTCAAAAGCAAAACTGTTTACCACTTTCCACTCAAATTTCCCAGTCTTCAGCCTCCAAACAGCAAATCTGATTTATTTTCACATGAACGAATAGTTAATGTGGTATTTGTACAAAATTTGATGTAACCTTTTTTTAAAATATTAACATAACACCACCTTTTTTAATATCTTATTTTACTATAATATGTATGTTGTGTTGGCTAATGTGCAATACATCGTGGTACAATTTTTTTTATAGAATACAACATTTAATGCCACAAAAACATATTTTTAATACTATACTTTTTTTTCTTAGCAATAAATATAATTTTGGAGGGACTGACATCATGGGGGTTAGAGCAACCCTTAACGTTTCCATTTTATTTCTCAATGTGCAGACAAAATGAGTGGGAGCCAGAAATGATAAATCCTTTTGTATTTCTGTTGAATTATATTCACATTATTGTTTTAATTTTGTTCACTATATTGTTTCATAACACCTGCCGCAATCGAATGGGCTAACTTAGTCAAGAGTGCATATGTTTTGCTTACAGCCATAAAATTCGAGTTCTTTATGATCATCACTTATTTTAACATTACAAATTTTGCCTTTGCTCTAACATCTGTTGGCTTGGAAAATAAGGAAATTGGACTCCGGAGGGATGGCACAAAATCCTATAATATTCAACGAGACAGGATAGAAAGGAAGTGACGAGTCCTCACTGAAAATAAAAAAGATATTACTTATTTAAGGAACAAATACAACTAGATAACTGGATTAAAATACTAAAAATAGGCCATAAATATGTTATATTGGATGCCTAGTTATAATTTCTTAAAGTCATGGTTTCTATTGCAAGACCTCATTTTTTTCAGCATATATTATAGAGCTGCAAACAACATGTAACACAGAAGTTGATTTGCTAAAGCTGGAGAGTGCGAAATATGGTGCAGCTCTACATAGAAATCAGCTTCCATTTTTTTTTTGTCAAATTGAAAAAGCTGAAGTTAGAAGCAAATTGGCTACCATGCACAGCTGCACCAGATTTTGCACTCTCTAGTGTTAGTAAATCAACACCACAGTTTCTCAGCTGTACAATACTTGATGAAACCCACGGATTCCTATTCTGCTATCTAGTTCATAAGGGAAAATAAAATTATTTAAAATAGATTTTTACAGCTCTTAAATTTAGATTTGCATAGGGTGAACCTAATTCAGTCAAAATACAAATAGGCAGTCCTAGTCAACACAGTGGTCTTAAAGGTAATCTCTCAGTTGGAAATTTAAGATTTGAACTATATGAAGGAAGCTTGCCTACCTGTGGCTTCATATTTTATATATTGAAATAGTTGTAATGCACCTAAGCACCTCTTCTACATTTAGCAACCCTTTGTTTTATCACAGCAGTGAAAGTAATAACTATAGAAAATGCAGATATTGCCTGCACCAGGGAAGAACGGGGAACTTTTGGCTTTGGATGTAAATACAAGCAGCTGACCCTTTCATTGTAGGGACATTTTCCTGTGGGCTAAAGTGCACCATGGAAAGTGAGCCATGGTACCACACTGATTGATGGGCATGTGAAAAGTGTTGTCTTGAAGGACATAGTTTCTTGTGATACTAATTTTTTCCATTTAGATGCTGCACATGCTTTAAAAAGAAATTGTAAATGGTGAATTGTAAATAAAGTTTTTTATGCGCCAAGCAAAATTACTGCTGTTTTTTGAAAATGGCATATACTAACCTAAAAAAATATGTCATCATCACAAGGAATTCTTATCATTCAGCTAATTTTATTAGTTTTGTCAGTTGTTTAATGACAAAAACATGCTACTGATATTTTATTTTATGAAAGTGAACACTTATACAGAACAATAAAAAGACATAAGCACCTTAAAAGAATGCACTTAATTTTTCCTTTAAATATACTATATCAGGGTCAAGGTTTGAAAGGTAACTTGATCCAGCCTTAAAAGTGTGGCACCCTAAAATATCCATGTTAGTGTTTACATAATTCCCTTTATTTTTGTGGATTTCCTTAGAGTCTAGGCACAGTCTGAAACTCTGCCCCCTATCAGTGCTAGCAAACACTCACTGTCTTTCAACTTCCACATGCCAGAGCCTCAAAAGGCAGAAAAGGTTTTGGAATTTGTTATCAGAAAATGAGGAGGTTGCTCTTAGCAATGTCACAAGGTTGATATCTATTTAGGCTTAGAATTCAAGGAGCTACACAGGGGCACATGGATAGATATGCAAATAAACATGAGTTCCTGGACCTCAGCAATCCTTTTTAGGTCAGGTTAGGTTCACTTTAACCACTTCAGCTCTGAAAGGTTTTACCTCCTTAATGACCAGGCCAATTTTTGCAATTCGGCACTGCTTTACTTTAACCTCCCTGGCGGTATGATTCTTTCTGATTTTAGGTGCTGAAAGCAGTACCATTATTTTGCATGTAATTCTTAAGAATGAGCAGCCCAAACCAACTTTTTACATATGATTTTTTTTTTAACTGTGCGTTCTTCTTTATAACATCTCGGGTATGATAAAGTTTGAAACACAAAATAATAAATTATAATATGATAAATAACTATAAATAAGTTAAAGTATGTATGTATGTATATATATATATATATATATATATATATATATACTGTATATATACATATCTATATATCTATATATAGATATGTATATATATATATATATGTATATATATATATATATATATATATATACATAAAAAGTACAGTAAAACTGCAGGAAAGGGCACTGGGGGGCAAACTAATGTGAATTTATTTTATTTTGCAATGTATCAGTGTGTTTGGGGGTTTTACTTTTTGAATTTGCCGCCGGTTCCACCCCCCTGCAAGCGTCACGTCGCAGGAGACGGAAGCAAGGGCACACAGAGCATCGGGAGGAAGATCCGCCGCCGCACATCGCTGGAATACATCGCTGGATCCCAGGGGACAAAGTAAGTAACCTCTCTTACAGGATCCAGCGATCTTCCTAGCAGTACCCCGAGTGTGGCTTGGGGTTACCGCTTTTGGCACTGAAATTTAACCCCGAGCCACACTAGGGAATACCGCTAGGAAGGTTAACTAACAATTGCCCGGTGGTGCGACCTACCCAAAAACAATTGATGTCATTTTTTCCCCACAAATAGAGCTTTCTTTTGGTGGTATTTGATCACCTCTGTGGTTTTTAGATTTTGCGCTATAAACAAAAAAAGAGCAACAATTTTGAAAAAAAAAATATTTTTTCTTTCTGCTATAAAACATTCCAAATAAACAAAAATTTAAAAAAATCTAATTTGTTTTATCAGTTTAGGCCAATTTGTATTCTGCAACATATTTTTGGTAAAAAAAATCTCAAAAAGCGTATTGTAATTGGTTTGCACAAAAGTTATAGCGTTTACAAACTAGGGGTTAGATTTTGGATTTTTTTTTTTCGTTTTTATTAGTAATGACAGCGATCAGCGATTTTTAGTGGGACTGCGACAATGCGGCAGACAGATCGGACCCCTAACTGGCATCTTTGACACTTTTTTTGTGGACCAGTGACATTAATACAGTAATCCGTGCTAAATAATATGCATTGTTACTGTATAAATTACACTGGCAGGGAAGGGGTTAATACTGGGGGTGATCAAAGGGTTAAATGTAGGCCTAATTGTGCTTACTAACTGTGGGGGGGGGGGGGCTCTGTGACAGGCACGCAGAGATCAGTGTTACAGCTTAGCTGGAACACACAATCTCAGTGTACCTGTGTGACAGAAGAGCTGCCTGCTTTGTTTATATAGGCAGGTGGTTCTCCTGTCAGTTTCTGTGAAGATCGTAGAAGGCCGGCGGTGATCTTGCCCGCTCCTCCTGCAGTCTGACTTCCGCTGTGTCTAATCAAAGTGGGAGAACTGGTCCGGCGGCGTGCGCGCGCCACCGAGTCCACGTGCACATAATCACATACATGTACATGATTATGCACAGCCAAGCTGCCCTGCCACAGTAAATCTGCGTAAGGGGGTTGGCAAGTGGTTAAATAATAATGCCTTATCTCCCTTTCTGGCAAATGCCAGAACTTCCGGCTAGGCACTCCAAACCTGGTTTAAAAAGGGCTATAGGCACACCGCTTGCTACTTGCTACCTGGTATTTTTATATACTGTATGTCCTTTATTTTATCCATAAGTGGATAACCTATTTTTTACAACATCTTTCACAGACTTTTATAATTTCTTTGCTTGTTTAATCTGCACCTCTTTATGATACAAAAATATATTATCGATTTATATAGTACTCATTCCTGTCCAGTATTTATAGTATAATGTGCAAGCTGTGAAAGAGGAACATTTTCTGCCAGTAGAGTCCTAATACTGCAATGTCATGTGCCACTTTATGATACAGAAAAGTGTCAACCGATTACTTTGAATTCTAATACATTGTATCTGCTGCAGTGCCAATACCTATTTCATCTTGATTTTTTACTGAAGGTAATCAGATTCATCTAACATGACTGTTTGCTCATAAAGCCATGCTGATTATTGATCATTTTTTGTTTGGTCTTTATACTTTTCCCTGTGTCAGTTCACTGCTGTGAATTAAAATGATATAAAACAAAGCAAAATAGTGTGACCTGAAGCTTGCTGCATTTTGTGTAATCTTTTTATACAGAATCAGATTAGGGATATGAATTTATACATGTTTAGTGAGGTTATCTTTAAAGCAGCCTGATTCTTCTCACTTATAAAACAAACAGTATGTGGACATGCGGAAATTGTAATGCGGAAGCTATCAGACATTGCTATTGTGCCGACAAAATGAGCGGGAGCCAGAAATGATAAATCCTTTTGTATTTCAGTGGTGTGTGCCTGTTGTTCGTACAAAAAACACATTTGTAATATCCCTTTCTGCTTCTTTGTGTGAAAAGGCTGAAAAAGCTGATACACTGAATATGAAGCACTCTAGGAAATAATACACTGCAGGCTTTGCTGAACAGGCAGTAATTAAATTGCTCACTTCTGCTTCTAAAACGCAAATTGAATTTACTTTTCTGGTATTTTGCTGCATAACATTTACATTTATGTGTTTTTTAGGGTGCTTTTACCATTAGACACTTCCTATAAATATAATTAACAAATACAGAATTCTAGCAAAGATTCATGTAAAGTTGGTTCAAAGATCTTGAAATCTCAGTATCTGTTTGAAGCATAACATATACCAAGTTCTATATATCCTGTATAAGAATGGAGCTACAAATAAACTGTAGTTTAATAAACTAAGTCTTGTGCAATATGTTATTTTTTTAAATATGTTTCCTAAAATCTCACACAGAAGTTTGGAAGATCCTTTGTACATTAGCCCAACATTACATTTCAGTCACATCACATAACCTTGCTGTCAATTGTTAGTATAGACCTCAGTACAGGTATTGATCAGTATTAAAATGGCCAACTGCATGCTTGGATTAGAGGATCCCAGGGCATATCCAAATCCATGTGACCACAAATGTTATTCAGGCCTATTTGGATTGTTCCTGCTTGATAGACACATTTTTCCTGGAGTTTAAGACCTCCTAGACAACTTGAGTGGCTATACATTGTTCTCTATTTTAGTTATGGGAATGGCTCACCAACAACATCAAGTTTTTTTATTTTTGAAGTGTCAAGGCATATAATAGCATTTAGTACACCCTGGGGCCTACATGAATGGGTGAGGATTCCTTTTGGCTTGATGAATGGACCTGCAGCATTTGAAAGATGACACTAGAAGGCTGGCCATTTTTTTTTTGATCAGCCAGCGGGAAAAAAAAATAAACATTTCCCCATCTACACAAATGAGGTGGATGGAGGAATCCTCCCACTGTGTTATTGTATTCTGACAACAGGGATTCCTCTGCTATTAGAAAACCTGGCTTAGCACTGCAGCTAATTGGCTTCAGCACTAAAAGAAAGAAAGATTTCCAACAAGCTAGTATAGGAGAAATCAAGATTGACTTCTCTGTGATGGGAATGGTCAAAGATAGATTGAAATTTGGCCTGTCCATGCTGAACCAGTTGAATTTTGGTCCAGCTATGGCCAGCTTAAGAGAAGAATATTCACCTTATTTGGATAACGTTCTCTGTTATTCAAAGATATTTTCAGAAAACCTTTAAAAATTTAAAACGTTTTTTTACAAGTTGCAAACACATGAGATCAAGCTTAAAGCAAACAGATATGACAGATATGAACTTACTAAAAGAGAAGCAAGATTGCTTGGTAGACTTCCTTCAGGCAATGGGGTTCAAATGGATCCAAAAGAAAATTAAGCATTGGATTCACTTTGAAAGGAACACCAAAGACAATGGGTGAAGTTGGAAAATGGTTTTTAAGCCATTATAGTTGTTTCATGCAAAATCCATCCATGACTTACTGGAAAAGAAGGATACAAAGATATAGGAAAGGGTATATATTACTCCCACCTTTGAGTTATTTATTAATGACCTGAATAAATAGTGGACTGATTCTTTTGTCAGCTTGTTCTTTTGATCTTATGCATCAAATTGAGAAGGATATTATTGAAGAGAAAAAGAAAAAATATGCATAATCAGGTTGATTATGAAACAAATATTGTGTATACCTACAGAAAAAAGAAATTGGATGAGACAAAATCAAACTAAGATGCATGTGATTTTTTTCTGATACAGAAATGGAGTATCTGAATAACACTATAGCAGAAACAAACACTGATTCTTCACCAGGGGGCTAATGATAATTCTAGAGTGCTGGAATGAAGAAATCTCTCTGTGCCTCCAAAAGAGGATGTAAGCAAGAACAAGAAAAAAAGAAACAAGAGTGGAAGAAAACCAGACGAGGGGACAGTGGAGAAAGTGCCAGTGACCAATATTTCCTATGGGGGAAAACAAGGAAATGATCTGGAATGTGTTGAACTTTTCTAATAGATAGTTAACACATGAGGAACTATCTCAGAGGGTTACATTTCTGCCCCAGTAGACACTTTAATCTCTTTGACACTATACTGCACATTAACAATTTTGTACATATTGTTACTCTTAGAAAACACTATGCCATCAGGCTAGGCTGGATTTTTGTGATTATTACAGTATTATTGATCTAGAGGAACTGGCATCTATAAGTGTTATTCACCACAAGGATGAATATAATTAGAGTGGGAGGATTTACTATAAATTAGGATCAGATTTTTATCCTATTGACTTTTGTGGGAAAGAAATGGATCACATTTTAGAAACTAGTTGAGCAGGATCTTTCTGCACCTGCACAAAGGGTTGCCTGCATTGGAAATATCAGGGAGGACAATCTAACATGTGAGGAATGAATGACTTTAAAAAAATCTAAGAAACAATACGTTTATTGCAATAAGAAACTCTGACAAAGGTGGAATGATTGTTGTGATGGATGCAGAGGTTTATAAAATCGAAACACTTAGACATTTATTGGATGGTAACACAAATATCAAATTAAAGAAAAACTTCACTAGTGAATATAAAAAAATATATAATCATTTGGTTAATAGGGGTATTCGTTTAGGGGTTGTCTCCCAGATAGAGGTGATGTGTTGATTCAGGAATATCCTATTCTGCCTATATTCTATCATGTCTGCAAAACACATAAGGGTTTAGACCTATTACATGATAGACCTATTTTAGCTGTTGTACGTTCCCTCAATGAAAGGATCAGTGGGTGGAATGTAAGCTTTAGCCATAAGCAAAGCTGATACCAAACAGTTGCTGAATATTATGAATAATTTAGAATGGGAAGACAATTATGTTTGGATCACATGTGATTTTGTGCACAATTTAATGCAATAGATGGCATGAAAGGAAGCCATCTATTGGGTACAACTGTCATGTGACATGCTGTTATTTATCATGGTAGTCACATGGTGCCAGCAGACAGCTTGTACTCTGATCACTCATCTGCTGTGTCCCGTGGTAACAGTCGGTAACAGATCGCTCCACTGCACGGCCCATCGTCGCTCCCTGACAGGACATCACATGGCATGCTCCTTGGGATCACTGAGGATTACAGTATCTACTCCCAAGGGTTCTGGGGATAGAAAAGCATTTATTAAGGGTTAACATATGTCTTGTTCTGCTTCAATGCCTCCAAAGTTGCCAGAATCCTTCTCTTCCTCTCTATCCTCTTGTGTGTTCTGTGGCATAGGAAGAATGGTGTCTGCATAAAGTGGGCTTTGAGAGGAAAGGAAGCCCTCCTCTTCCTCCCACTGCACTGCCTCAAGGGCCCTGTCCATAAAGTCATGCAGAGTCTACTCCAGCAGGAACACACCTGGGATTGTGTCATTGATGCATGCATTGTCACAGCTCACCATTCTTGTGGCCTTCTCAAATGGTGACAGTACAGTGCATGCACCCTTTATCAGCAGATATTGACGGCCCTCTGCTGCATGTACAGCCACTACAGCATTGCCATAGTCGAGTTCCACCTGGTGGGCATGTCAAAAATCAGGCAGTTTATGGGCAGGTGGAATTCCCGCTGAATTTCAGCCAACCGATCACTGGCTGTGTATGACTGCCTGAAATGGATACAGACTCTTCTGGCCTGCTTCAGCAGATCTTTCAACCCTGGGTACCTATTTAAAAAAAGCTGCGCCACTAAATGGGGGGCATGTGCCAGGCATGGCACATGTGTCAACTTTTCCTGTCTAAGGGCAGAGAGGAGGTTTGTAGAATTACACCACCATTCCTTGCTCCAGCTGGTGTCGTGTGAACCACCTCTGGGCCTGCCGCTGCAGAGCTGCCAGAATTTCTGCTCTGGTGTGGCTCTTGTCCCCTACACAGACCAACTGAAGCACTGCATGGCACCTGTCAGCCTGACTTATTGAATAGCCCCTTGAACGCTTGGGGGGTACTTGTGGTTCATGGGACAATTCAGTACAGGAGGGCATGGTGGAGGAGGAGGAGGGGGGTAAGTAAAGCTGACAAATCTTGCATCATCACCACTAGCTGTATGGAGATGTGGCGGCACAACAAGCTGCAGCACTGAGCCCTGTCCTGCATCCTACCGACTTGCAAGCAGAGTTATCCCGTGTGCTGTGAACAAAATATATCATCCCTGACCATACTTGCTGGACCACATGTCAGCAGTAATGTGGACCTTGTGGCTGACTGCCTTGCCCAATGATTCCAAAACATTGCCTTCTACGTGATGATAGAGAGCTGGAATAGTCCTACATGAAAAAAAAAATAGCGACTGGGAACCTGCCATTGTGGTACAGCACATTATGCAAATTCACGGAAAGGGCGCAGAATCCATCAGATGGAAAGGCAGGAGTTGAAAAGCCAGCAGCTTTGACAAGCTTGAATTTTGACATGGGTGGCAGTGACTTTATTTATGGACTCCGCGCTTATGGTTTATAAGGATGTGACTAATATACTGGACTGCAGCCTCCCTTGGATATAGCCCGAAGGCTATATAATGTAAAGAGGGGGGTAAGGGGAATGGCGCTGTCTGGTAATAAATTAAGTCTATGTGGCAATAAACATATTAAAAGATGATATGTGAATATATAAGAGAGAGGATGGATTCACATATCATCTTTTAATATATTTATTGCCACACAGACTTAATTTATTACCAGACAGCGCCATTCCCCTTACCCCCCTCTTTACATTATATAGCCTTCGGGCTATATCCAAGGGAGGCTGCAGTCCAGTATATTAGTCACATCCTTATAAACCATAAGCGCGGAGTCCATTACTTCTATTATTTTTTTTTTTTGCTACAGCTGGTGGTGGTGTGCTACTGGCAAACATGCTGCATGGACCTGGGACACCCTGCACCATACCATCATCCCTGTCAGTGGAGGCTGCTGAGAGGTCATGAGGGATAGCGGGGGTAGACCGGAAAGTTGAGGAGTGAGGTGGAGCAGAATTACGTCCATTTTCTGTGGCTTTCTAGTGCTCTTGCCAATGGGCTAATAGTGAGAGGGTAAATGCCTTGTCAAGCATGTGGTACCCAAATGGCTGGTGTTTTCACCATGCTTGATGTGCTTGAGGCAAAGTTTGCAAATTGCAACAGTGCGATCGGCTGCACTTCTACTAAAAAAGGCCTAAACAGCTGAGTTGTGGGAAGTGGGCCGGGAGATAACTGCTCCACTATCTGGTGGAATCGGCTGGCTGCTCTCTACTCTTCCATGATGGCTGCCTCTTTGGAGTTGCACCTCACCCTAACCTTCCTCCTCTGTTCTATCCGGCACCCAAGTTACGTCAGTGACCTCATCATCATCATCCCCTCCATCCTCATTATCACTGGAGACAACTTGGCAATACGCTGAAGCTGGGAAACATAATTGCCAATTTGCTGTTTACCAGTGTTCTCCTCTCTCTGTAGGCTCATGTTTCTACCTTCCTCAACCTCAGAACCAATATTTGAATCAAGTATTGGCTGTGCATTGAAATATACTGCACTAAACGTACAGTAACGCACTCAAATGTACTGCGTTAAACGTGCAGTAACGCACTAATATGTACTGCGTTAAACGTGCAGTAATGCACTGATGTCTACTGCATTAAATGTACAGTAACACATTGATAAATACTGTGTTAAATGTACAGTAACACACTGATATATACTGCCATTAATGAACAAAAATGCACTGATATATACTGCGTTAAACATGCAGTAATGCACTGATATATATTGTGTTAAAGGTGCAGTAACAAACTCAAATATAGTGCATTAAACGTGCAGTAATGCACTGATATATACTGCGCTAAACAAGCAGTAACTCACTGATATATAATGAATTAAACGCACAGTGACGCACTGATATATACTGCTTTAAACATACAGTAACGCACTGATATATACTGCATTAAACGAGCAGTAATGCACTGATTTATACTGCAGGAAACCTGCCTTGACAAATTAAACTGACACTAAAGTCAAAATGAATGGTCACACTACACTCACACTGAAATATCACTAGATTCACACTAAAGTGACACTAAAGTAAAAATGAATGGTCACACTACACTCACACTGAATTATCACTAAATTCACACTAAATTAATATTCAACACTGACAATAGAAGCACAATAGCACACTATGGCACACTAACTCACTAGCAGCACTGAACAGAGCCCTGTTCTACCTTTCTCCACGCCAATATCACACTGAAAATGGCCACTATGGGGAGAATATTTTTATAGTGTGGGGTGGGATTAAGAGCAATGAGCCATGATTGGATAGAGTCATCATTACTTTCTCCAATCATGGCTCTGACAGTGCCCTAAATTGGGAAAAGCTTTCATTGCTTTAGCCAGAGTTTTCAGTCAGAGCTTCCAATGCCCTGTGCGTCAGCACAGGGCATTGTGGTCATTCGGCGGTCCATACAAATGGTCGAACGCCCAGATAATTTGGGTGTTTGTAAAATAGGCGAACAGCCAATGTTTGGCCCTAACTCTTGCTTGGGCCGAACTGTTCACCCAACTCTACTGGTAAATGAATAGACCTCCCAGCAATATTATTACTAGGTGGCAGCAGAAGCTGAGCTTTAATGATTTTTGACCACAGAAAATCACTGCCATCGAGATCACATTATACTCAGAATACAAGTGAACAACACATGTTCCATACTCTCTTATAAATAAAACAGTTACTGCAGGATGCATCCTGTGACAATCATGTAACATAAATTAGGTGGCCTATTTACTCTTGCACCCCCTATGTTTAATGATAGTGGCCATGATCTGTGCTACAGCCACTTAGAGGGCCTGCAGCAGATAAACGTCTTTAGTGTTGTCCTTCTGGGATGCATGGTATCCAAACAATGGTGATCTCAGCTAGCCATTGCCAATAGTACCTTTGAGTATAATGAAAAAAGAATAATAAATGAGTTCAGTTACTAACAAACTACGCATAAAAAGTGGCACCTTCTTTATCTTTTTTTTCTTGTCACTAGTACCTTGATAAGATTTTTTTTGCCAGCTGTCCTCCTTTAGTGTTGATCCATATAATGCATTAAGCAGGACTTGTCTTTTAAGTTCAGAAGATTAAGAGCTTTTCTTTTTTATTCTAGTTATACAAAACTGCAACTTAGCTCTGATGATTTATTTTTCCAGTGCAAACAACCAGCCTCTCTCCTAAATCAAAGGGCTCTTAACCACTTGCCGACCGCCGCACGACTATCTACGTCGGCGGTCAGCCCCTCACAGGCAAATTAACGTAGGGCTACGTTGCTTGCTTGTGAGGGTCTAGGGAGCAAGCGCGCCCCCCGGGGCGCGCTCCCGCTCCCGCGTGGTCACGGACCCCCCCCGCGCGTGTGACCAGCGGACCCGATGTCCGCCGGTCACTCGGCGATTGGCGGGGGAGAGGGAGAATGTCAGGCAGCTTGTGTAAACAAACTGCCTGTCATTCTCCTCGCTGCAAAGACACTGATAAAACGGATCTGGTATGTAGATCCGTTGATCAGTGTCCTTACAGCTAGAGCCACAGCCAATCACAGTAGAAACCACGCCCCTAGGGACACACACAGCCCCTCCCTTCCAAATAAAGTTAACCCCTTCACTACCAGTGTATTTTTACAGTAACAGTGCATATGTATAGCACTGATTACTGTAGAAATGTCACTGGTAACCCCAAAAGTGTCAAAAATGTCAGTCAAGGGTCCGATCTGTCCGCCGCAATGTCGCAGTACCGCAAAAAAAATCGCAGATCGCCGCCATTACGCGTTAAAAAAAAAACAACAAAAATGACAAAAATCTTTCCCTTTGTTAGTAAACGCGATAACTTTTGCGCAAACCAATCAAAATACGCTTTTTGCGATTTTTTTTACCAAACATAGGTAGCATAAAATAAATTGGCCGAAAATTTTTAAAAATTTTGATTTTTACATTTTTTTTTGGGGGAATTTCATATAAAAAAATGTGAAAAATATTGCTATTTTTGCAAAATTGACGCTCTTTTTTTGTTTATAGCGCGTGATCAAAAAATCGCACAGGTGATCAAATACCACCAAAAGAAAGCTCTGTTTGTGGGAAAAAAAGGACGTCAAATTCGTTTAGGTACAGCGTCGCACGACCGCGCAATTGTGCGTTAAATTCACGCAGTGCCGAATCGCAAAATACCCCCTGGTCGGAATGGGGGTAAAATCTTCCGGGGCTTAAGTGGTTAATAGGAAGAAGAATTGAGATATTTAATGATGAATAATAATATTAATAGTAATAATAATAACAATAATAATATTTGTAGAAAAGTAACACTTAAAAAAGCGTACTCCCTGTGCCTAGGAGTTAATGTTTCAAAAATATTATAGATTATGTTTAAATTAGTGACAAACCGTGAAAATGTAGCAGCAGCAGTAGTGTGGAATTATATGTTAAAGAAAAAATAGTCCTGATAGGGGCTATCTACAGCGCTTGCTTAAAATGTAATATATATAAACATGAAAGTGAGAAAATGTATATAAACATAAAATGTGCAAAATTGCAATATAAGTGCAAATGTGCAAAATATAGTGCCAATCAAATGAATGTTCCGTACAGATACAAAATCATAAATATCATAAATAAAATCATAAATATATAATTACTGAAAGTTCATCTCGTATTGCAAAAATTATATATACTGTAATATAACAAAATCCAATATTCCGTGAATGTTCCTTATTCCAGGAACTGTGCAAGTGCTCTATAATGACAATCCAATGGTGACTGGTAAAGTGCGGGTGCTGAATGCCTTCTTCCCGTGAAGCAATTTATAAAATGGGTGACTTACCAAATGTAGTGGGTCTTATATACCTTACAATATTGAGACCAATCACGCTTATTGGCAGGTCCCCTTTAAGATCCTCCTGGTTATGTCGATGGTGATTTTCCTCCTCACCATTCCATAAAGCAGCTTGTGATATTGTTGTTGGAAAAAGATAAAAAAAGCTCCAGATGGTGTGATATTGTTTAAAAGGGGTTTATTCCCATAAAATATACAAGATAGCACTATCCAGCAAGATCCAGCAAGGATCGTATTGCGGAAATGTTCGTGACAAGACGGTATAACCATGCAGAGTGGCTCGCATGCAGCCTGGGCCCATCAGTGACACCAACCAGTGCCCATCAGTGACACCACTCTATGCCCATTAGTGAGGCCAATCTGTGGCCATCGATTATGCCAATCAATGCTGCCTTTTTAGTGCCCATCAGTGCCCCGATCAGTGCCGCCTATTAGTGCCCATCAGTGCCATCCATCAGTTATCATCAGTGCCGCCCAACAGTGTCCATCGGCGCTGCCCATCAGTGCTGCCTATCAGTGCCCATCAGTGTCACCTATCAGTGCCACCTATCAGTGCTGCATATTAGTGCCTCCTTATCAGCGATCATCAGTGAAGGAGAAATAATTTTGTTTTTTTTCAAAATGTTTGGTCTTTTTTAATTTTTTTAGTACAAAAAGAGAAAACCCCAGTGGTGAATAAATACCACCAAAAAAAAAAAAGCTTGTGTAAAGAAAATAATTAATTTGGGTACAGTGTTGTATGACCGCGCAATTGTCATTCAAAGTGCGACAACGCTGAAAGCTGAAAAATGGCCTAGGCAGAAAGGGGGGGGGGGGGGAAAGTGCCCTGTACTGAAGTAGTTAGAAGGCTCACACTAATCCATTTAATCTTATCACTGTACTCTATCATGATTACCAAAATGTTCCCACACCCTCCCACTTAAACTCACAGGTAGTTGGCTGACCTCAACATCACCCTGGAGAAAAGTGACTAAAACCAAATTTGAGAATCAACTAAATCCTCCCTACCTAGGTTGAAATACAAGCTATTGTTGTATATTTTATTTTCCCTAACTTCATTGTGGATGCGAAACTACGTTTCTTATTCTGCTACGTTCATAATATAGTTGCCACAATACTACAGCCGTAAACAGATGTGAAAGCACTGCAGTCAATGTATGTATGTATGTATAATAAAGACCTAATCCATTTTTTTTTAAAAGTAAATATTTGTGTTCAAAGTTTAGTTCACAAAAAATTGTCTTCTATGGATATATTTATAGTAGTTCTGCTATATACGTTATTTTCTTTATCCACGTGTAAAAGCTGCATGCTTTTCTTATAATTCTATTTTAGTTGCAGAAAGCATACTTCAGTATCATTATTTAAACTGCACACTTTGATTAAGGACAAATATTTACATACGTATTGCAAAGAATCAATGCATTTGTCTTTGTTTTCATCATAAGACCCCCATCTGTATACCAAGTCATTTCACAGGAATGAAGTTGTAAGCAATTACTGAGCCAAGCATTTGCCATTCCAGCAATATTATACATTGTTTATATTGTGATTAGAGCCATATTCCATTATCACACACATATATAACTGTATTAGTCATTTCTCAGTATATATTTAGATTTATTCTCAAAGGCATAAGTAAATAATCACGCTCTGCTGTATTGTATTACACAACTGAATGGCTTGTGGTGTATTAACTCCTGTGATCAATTACACAATAATGGATAGCTGGAACGCTGAGCCTCTGATCATTTCTTCTTTCATGATATTTGTTTTGAAGATTATTATGGAGAAGATTAAGATCTTACTAGCTAAAGAATGTGAAATACTGCCTTAGACCCTAATGTCAGTTCTCTGCTGCAGAAGAAGCAACTTATAAGGGTTATCTTGAATTCCTTTTACATTTCTAAAAAGGTTCTCTATTCATGATAAGACAGCACTAATTGTGTGTTACAAAGGTATGATTTGCCCAATTCACTGTACATTTGTTTGTAGAACAGTTTGCATTAAAATGATTCAGTAATCTTTCTTTGGCTTTGCAAAATCTTCTGTTAACAATGATTATATACATTGTATACAATACTGCAACAATGTGTAGATATTATATATATATTAGAAATTGTGTGCTATTGCCAAGTATGACAGGGTCACAGGACAATTTCTAAGGATGGCATTGTCACAACATGTCAGTGTTAGGCCGGTCATAGATGGTTCGAATCTCGGCCAGTTCAGCAGGAACCACTCAAAATCCGAACCATGTATGAGCAGGCTGAAAGTACCAAGATGATCAATCGATCAACTTGGGTACAACCAGCCTACCAAAATATAGTGTGATTATTGCTAGTGGCTGGTATATAATACAATGGCTTGGTGGGAGGGATTCCCCTGTCAACAACCCATGGTTGTAGGAAAGAAATTCACTCCATGTATGGATTGCCATAGTACAGATCGGATTATCATAAGGGTGGAGGTAATCACCTCTGTCACCAACACTTTAGTTTGGAGGTGGGGATAGGGGCCTTGGGTGTGCTAGCTTGTGGTGTAAGTTGCAGGTTGAGAAGGTCAGCATGAGAAGGGCAAATACTAGACTTCTAATTTAGGACACCAGTCCATCCTATGTGTGTGTGTTTATGCCATTACCATTTTCCATATCAGTGTACATTGAGTTCTCTAAGAAACACATCTAAAAGTTGTTTTTCAAATTTTACACTTCTACAAAATCTACACTTCCGCTGACACCACCAACTGTGGAAGGAAGTTTCACATCCTTACCCCCCTTTATTCAGTTTAAGATTGAAATGCCACATCCAACTTGATTGTATGGTTAAGTGTCTCCTTTAGAGACCTTGGTTTAAATCATTTTCACCCAATGCTAGAGTCACCATTTTAACTTTTCTGTCTTACAATCAAATCCCCTTTTAAGTGCCTCTCCTCCAGGGAGAAAAAGTTTAATTTTTGTAGTCATTCCTTAAAACTAAGGACCTTTAGTCCCGTTATTAAATTTGTTTTCCTCCTCCAGACTCTATCCAGTTCAAGGATATCCTCCTTAGAATTGGTGTCTGTGACAGACCTAACCGGAAAAACTGGGCTTTTGGAGGGGACTAGTGGCTTGCCTTTTACCCTTCTCTAATGATGGACAACAATGTGAGGAACACTGAGAGTAAGGCTTGCCTTAACTTTCTGAATAAAGACAATAAAGCTTCCCTTCTGGAATTAATGGAAAGGTATAATATTATCCTTGTACAGGTTACTGGAGAGGCAATATGGTGGCCATGCTGCAGACTGGGTTGGAGAAGCTCCTCCACTTGGGACAGAAATATTCATCAGCAGTCTCCCTCAAAAAAATCAATGAAGATAAATGAATTCCACTTTTTTCTTGTACTTTGTGTATTCAGGGGTGGGCTTGTTGCCAGACTGTCTGAGGTGGACTCCCTGAATAATTAAAGCATTTGTCTGGGTACTTGGCTGCTGATTAGCTTACTGTTAATTAGAGCACTGTTAGATGTTAGTTACTAGCTGCAATGTGATCAAGCTCTTATCTGATTTTGTGTGTCAAAAATTCTGGGTACATTTACAAAAAGTTAGTGCCAGTTTACACCGAAGCTAGTGTCGGACAGTTCTTAGGTGCAATTCTCAGCTATAATACCTGATTCCTGGTTCCAGAGTATGCCAGGTGGTCCATCACAGTGACCAAAGCCTACAAAAGATGTGGCCAAACCAGGGTTTTGTAAAGTGGTGATTATAGTTTTATTTCATGATTAAATACTCGTTTTAATGTCTGCTAGCCTTGCTTGCTGCAGCTATGTATTGCATGCTAATGCTGAGTCTGTGATCTACTGGGACCCCCAGATCCATTTTCATTCTTGATTCTGCCCGAGGTTCTCCCTCTAGCAAGTAACTTGCATTCATATTTTTAGCTCGCAAGTGCATTACTTTATATTTTTAAATAATAAACCTTATTTGCCACATGTGTCTCAAACTTTTACATGGTTTTATGTATAACAAGGGGAAACTACAATTGGTTTGGGTCAACTTTTTAAGTTTAAATATCATTTTACACAAAAGTTTCATATATAATGTATTGTTTTGCAAATAAGCATTTCATGTAGTGCTACCCCCGTAGGAACCGCAGGTGCATAGGGATCCCCCACCCTGCACAACCAAGCACACAGAATTTAAACAGCACACTTGAGTCCGGAACAGTCCAGCAACTTTGTTTGTTTTGTTTATTGGGGGTGTTAAACTTGGATAGAGATAGGGGTATTATGGGATGCCCACTTGACCTTGCAGCAAAAGAAACTCTTCAGGGACACAACTATATACAGTCCATATACACTCCTCTTCTGCCATGTGCACAAATCTTGCTTGCAGAAACACTCAGGCCCAGTTGGACACTCTGTTTGTGGGATCTGACAGGGCACTTAGCCAAATCCACTACAAATCCCTTACAGCAGAGACAGTGGGCCCCTTTGGTATGTAGAAAAATTTGCAGTGCCCGGCTACCTCCCTGTGGCTACTGATCCCAGCACCACCTCTTCAGGCACTGCCAGCCCACCTGGCTGCTGCTGCCCATTTCACTAGCCCTCATGGCTCTAGCCCTTCATAGTCCTCCCAGACTGATTCTACAGCCATCCCAGACTGCCACTTCTCAGTCATCTCAGGCTGTCTCTCAATCCTTCCCGACTGTCTCACTCATCAGCCACCCCACTTTCTTCTGCCTGGAGATCTCCTGGACATGCTTGCTGGCTCCTGCTGTCCTCACACCTGCTCCTGTGCCACTGGACAGGACTCCTCTGTGTGTTGTGAGAGAATACCTCCTGTGTCTGAGCTCCAGACCCAAGGTCACCCCCCCCAGACTAGGGTGCTACCCTCAAGGGCCTCTGACAGCCTTCTCAGCACTCCATCTCCAGCTTCCGCCCAAACTCCACACTGCCCCTTGCTGGCCTGACCCAAAGTATTTAAGAGGTCCCTCCCCCTGCTAGCCCATTTGGCCATCGATTAGTTGGGGCCCTCATTAATACTTCAGGCAGCTCCTCCTAACCTCACTCCCATTCTTCTGGAGGTTTTTTTAAAAGTTCCAGCAAGTAGGGGGAGGTAACAAAGGTGCTGCCTGACAAGTCATTCCAGCCTCCCTGAGTTACTCACCCTGACCCAGATCCAAAACACAGGCTTGGCTGTCAGCCAAGCCTAACAATTTACCTATACTACAGAAAAACACACGCTAGCACACTAAGCTAGGGGGTGCTACATTAGTAAAGGGTAGAGAAGAAGTCATTGCCTTGACTTTTTCACTTTGTGTTTACATTTCAGCTTAAGCTATTGAACCATGTAAACAACATTTTTTTTTCATGAAGCTAAGGGGCTAAGGAAAAACATGGAAACTGCTATATTAAAAAAAAAGGAAAACACCATGGGATATGGTCTAATTTCAATCTCAATTTCTAACTTTGACTCTTATAACTTAAGGTATAATGTACATTACACATATAGATGTAAACATTTGTATGTTAAAGCGGAGTTCCACCCTGGATTTGTTTTTTTTTTTTTTAATACCCCCAGGACAGTCAGGGCTAGTGCATTCCACAATGGCTAGCCTCTGATCTGTCCCGGGTTGCACTTACCTGCAAGACGAAATACTTACCTTGCAAACGTCTTGTCCAGCGCTGCCATCTCAGATGTGGGCAGCTTGAAGCCAGCGCGTCCTCTTCGGCGTCTTCTTCCGCCTTCTGTGGTCCCACGATGCTCTGCGCCGGCCCCGACGTCACTTCCGGGTCGCGCGCGTCACCCCTCCACAGCTTCTGGGCATGCCCAGAAGCTGTTTAGAAGGGGATGACGCGCGCGACCCGGAACTGACGTCGGGGCCGGTGCAGGCGCAATGATTCCTGGGAGCTATGACGTCCAGCTCCCAGGAATCATTGCAGAGCCAGGAAGTGACGACGGGCCGCGGCCGAGGAAGGAGGAAGAAGGAAGTAAGGTAAGTATATTTTCTTCGCTACGAGGTAAGTAAAAAAAAAAAAAATATGCGATTATCCATTTCTTTTTCAGGTGACCCGGAGCGAGAAGATGGAGGTAAGTATAAAAATAGGGTGGAACTCCACTTTAAGCATGCAAATAATAAATTATGCACAAATAATATCCAGAACTATACATACAAACTAACAATACAGTATATAGATGAACAGCTATATGCACTGTTTAAAGCAGAATTTTAACTATTTTTGCAAGGTCTCCCCCCCCCCCATACACATTAGCAGAAAAAAAGTATTTAAAAAGTAAAAAACTATTTTTTTTTCATTACTTGCTAAATCCTGGCCTAGGCCCCTATGATGTTATGGCTCCCCACATGTGAAGACATGCTGAGGGTCTCTGCAAGTTCTCTAGCTTTGGCAAACTCATGGTAAAACCATAAAAATTGTGGTAAACACGTGGAAAATACATACTGCTTTGCTACTTAAGCAACTTGTCATTTATAAAACTAATTTAGAGGTCCAGGCAGCATAATTGTACATAGAGAAAACCATTAAACATTCTTAAAAATACACCCAAAGCTCTTATCCCTATTTTGCCTCCTCTTTCCCCCCATATATTTATATACCTATTTTTCTTATGCTTCTCTCCTTCACTCCTCTTTACTTTCTCTTTTTTACTTTCTTTCTTACCTATTCTTGCAAGAATATCAATACCTGTATACTTAGCTTCAAAGTTTCTCCATTTTCTCATAAATTTGATTGGACAAATCATCATTTTAATCTACCTTCCTTATTATACAACGGGGGAGATTTACAGTACTAAAACTGGTGCACTCAGAATCTGGTGCAGTTGTGCATACTGTAGTAACCAATCAGCTTCTAGGTTTTATTCTCAACGCTTAACTGAACATGCTGAATTTAGAAGCTGATTGAAGCTTCTAAATTCAGCATGTTCAGTTAAAGCGGAGTTCCGGGCACAAAAACATTTTTTCAATAAACATACCCCCGGGACAGTCAGGGCTAGTACATTCCACAATGGCTAGCCTCTGATCTGTCCCGGTTCGCACTTACCTGCAAGAAGAAATACTCACTTTTAAAATTTCTTCTCCAGCGTTGCCATCTCTGTTGTGGGCAGCTGAAGCCAGCGCGATCCTCTTCTGCGTCCTCTTCCGCGTCTTCTTCTCCCAGAATGCGCCTTCAACGGCCCCTCTCGTCACTTCCGGTGCGGCGCCGCATTCCTCCACAGCTTCTGGGCATGCCCAGAAGCTGTTTAGCAAGGAATGGCGTCACACTGGAAGTGACGAGCAGGGCTGATGCCGTCGCATTGATTCCTGGGAGCGATGACGTTCAGCTCCCAGGAATCATTGCAAACCGGAAGTGACGGCGCGGGCTGCGGCCGCCAAGGGAGGAAGTGAGAGACAGGTAAGTATTTCTTTCTACAATTACAAGGTAAGTAAAAAAAAAAAAATATCCTAACTATCCAATTCTGTTTCATGTGAGGAAAAGCAAGCGGATGGCCACAAAATCAGTTATGTCGATTTTGTGGCCGAAACTCCGCTTTAAGCTTTGACAATAAAACCTAGAAGCTGATTGGTTACTATGCACAGCTGCACTAGATTTTGTGTGCACCAGTTTTAGTAAATCTTTCCCACTATTAGGCCTGGTTCACATTGATGCAGCTTGGTGAGCCATGTTTTGCGTGGGCACAGCAGCCCATTCAAATGCCTCCTGAAACTTGGAATCACAGCCCACATGGGAACTGCAAGTGCAGTGTGATTTCCAATTTGTGCAGTGTGCCACTAGGATTAATGGCACCCACACATATCTCCTGCTTTTTTCTCTGCTGGTGGATGTGGCTCAGGTGTCAGATGTGAGTCACATGTGAACCAGGCCTTAAATGAAAAATAACTCCTGCGCTACTTTAAAAGACAATCAAACTATCACTGCTAACACCTTCTGTGTTTCTCGCATATACAACGAAACTAAAATAGTGAATGGTGAAACGCTAGCACAATTTACATATGACTAATACCGTGTCATTGTATTATAACAATCAATGTATTTGTGCCAACATAAGAAAATAAAAATCATATAAATGAAATACAAGGGGGCGTGGTCTGACCTCGCATGGAGATGGCTGCCTGATCCCTGCGCTCCCGCCGACACGGACAACAGCATCCATAAGCTGGAGAGACCCGGGTGCTTCACTGCCCGACAACGATGGGATCCACCTCCCGGGCTTCCTCTGCCACCCGATCACGTTCCCCGAGGGACACAGGGGCTCAGCTGAGCCAAAGCATCCCTGAAATGTTCCGGACCCAGGGGACAAACATGGCGCTCACAGGCAGCTTGGCGCCCTCCTCCACACAAACTTCGCAGCCTGCTCGCTCCTATGCTGCGGCTACAGCCTCGGGCACCGATCCACCCGCTATGCCGACCCCCCCTCCTCCCTCGGTGACGATGGCAGACCTCCGGATGATCGCAGCCGACATTAAGGACACGCTGGGCTCTGCGATCCATGACCTGAGGGAGGAGATGAGAAGCCTGACCGGCCGAGTGCAGGGCATGGAAACTGTCACAGCACAGCATGACAGAGTGCTACGGTCTGTCACACGTGCGGTGGATTCTCACTCCCTGCAGCTTAGGGAGCTTCAACGGCATATGGAGGACTTGGACAATCGGGGTAGACGTCACAATCTGCGGGTACGTGGTCTCCCCGAATCTGTGGAACCCGACATGGTCGCCCCTGCTGTCACAGGTATTTTTAATACCCTCCTTGATCGCCCCATGCAATCCCCCATAAACATGGAGCGGATACATCGTGCGCTGCGCCCCAGGGGCAGGGATGGCGACCCTCCCAGGGACGTGGTCTGCTGCCTAGTGGATTACAAATTAAAAGAGGAGATCTTGCGAAAGGCCAGGAACAGGGCCAATTTGGAACATGAGGGTGCTGTTATTCACATCTATCAAGACCTCTCCAGCATAACCTTGCAGCACCGCAGAGATCTGCGCCCTCTGCTGGAAGCCTTGAGGCTGAAGGGGATACCATATAAATGGAAGTTTCCTTTTTGCTTGTCAGCCACCGCGCAAGGCCGTACGGCTCTCCTGAGGGTCCCGGAGGAACTCCCACACTTCTGTGCCGCCATGGGGCTCCGCTGATTGATGTCCCTAACTGGTACGCTGCATTCCGTGGGGGTCCGCCAGCAGCACCAACGCCCAGAGAGGAACCTATGGAGGCCCATGATTCTCGTTTCAGGCGTCCTCGTTCACCCTCACCACTCAGGCCCCTCGCAGCTCTGCAGATACCACCATTGGCGGCGAGTCCCACAAAACCTCCCAAGCAAAGGAAGCCTCGTCAAGGTGACTGATGGTCGGGACACCAATGATCGTCTGGCAAGTATCACTGTTTTTCACGTTATATGCTCCCTTGCCCACTCCTTGTTCTCCCGTAGTTCACTGGACTGGCCACTCTCCCCCTTTATCCATGGAGCCCACGTTTATTTGTTTCCTCGTCCCATGTTTTGGCTGGCTATGATCCGTCCTACCTCCACTCCACGTGCCTAGCCGATGTGCCTTATGAACATCCTCGGACTGCTCATTGACTCAATGCTTATGTATTGTCCAGCGCCCCTGTATTCTAACTGTCCTGCCCTCCTGACCGTTGAACGCAGATGTATGCCCACCCATGCTTGCCAGGGTCGGGCGGCCAGCCTCCCCCTCCCTAGTCCTCCCCCCCCCCAAGGCACTGGCATATTGCCGCTTAGATCTCGCCTCTTGGCATCCGCAGCAACGTAGACCCTTTATGTGCCCTGCCTGTTCATGCTATTTGCTGACTAATGGTCGCTTTACCTCTGTTGGACTTCCTTTTACTACCCCGCCCCCCCGGTTACCACAGCCTAGTGGTTATGGACCTTGCAGGCTTCCCGACTGCTGCGGTGCTTTATATGGACCGGATTACTTTTGCACTGGGTGGGGGTTGGGTTGGGGAGGGTTGGCTTTTGGATTTTGGATTTTGGGTTTTCGGTTTCTATCGGACATGCCAGGTATACCCTATTCAGGTGGTCCGCGGGATGTGGTGGCGCTGTTGACAATAGCAATGTTGCCTAATTTAATGTTTATCGTAATGTGTTGATATTTCCCTGGATAATGCTAGCTTGGGGGGTCGGGTGGGCTGCCCGGGGTCGTGCAGGGGGGGATTTGCCTGTTCCGGGCGGATCCCTTCCGCCCCCGGGGAGTCGACCGGACCTCTCTTGTGTGATATATGCTTGGAGGATGGACTTCATAATATGTGTCTATGTTTTAGTGACCTTGCAATGCTAATGTTGTAAGTAGTGGGGGGCCCACCCTCCCTGGTGACGGACGTCCATCGGGGGGGGTGGTCCTGCCATGCCCCATCCAGGGGCCTCCAGATTTTGGTTATGTTTTGCTAACTCGCTCCTGGCCTTGTGGTGGGTGACACCAGTGACCCCGGAGGCACGTGAGTGACCGGCTACTTTTCATGGTATGTGTTATACACCACGACGGTTCTCTAGTTTACCCCATGCCAGGTTTATACTGTTGCACTGATTATACGGGACTCCTTCCCCTATCCCTGTGGGCATTTGCATCTTGATCATCGTTAATGTCTCTCCCCTTTTTGCATCACCTCTTCTTTGTCCGTCGGCGGGGCACACAGTCAGTTGGTTCCTGTTTCTACCCGTGTTTCTCCTGTTTCCTTTTTTTTCCTCTCTCCCACCCGAGTGTGGAAACAGGATCTCACGTGTGCCCTCCAGGTTAGGTTTTATCCAACCCCCCTAGTGTGTTACGGTTGACTACAATTGTCAGCTTAACGGCACTCATTGCACTTAAACACTACCTCCCCCATTGTTGTTTCCGTGCTTGACAGGTAGGCAGGACCTCCTGCCACCGGATTGTTCCCACAGCCTTTCCTCCCCCTTGCCCCCTCCTCCCCGACTTAACCTTCCTTCTCCTTCTCATCCCCCGCACCCTTCTTTCTTTCTTTTCCTCTTCCTCTGCTCTTCCTCCTCTCTGCCCTCTCCCCCTCTTCCCTCCCTATTTCTCTCTCCTCTAAGCTGACCACCATGCCTGCCTCCTCTAAGAGGCGTGTGGCGCACTCCCCCGGGATGCATGCGCCGGACCCACTTTTGAAAATCCTTTCCCTTAATGTCAGGGGCTTGAACGTTCCCGAGCGTAGATCTAAGCTTTTGCTTTATGCGCGTCAGGCTAAGGCGGATGTGGTGTTTCTGCAAGAAACCCATTTCCGCTCGGATAAAACTCCCCGCTTTTACGATCGCTCCTTCCCGACGGTTTATCACTCAACGTCCAGCGTTTCTAAGTCTAAGGGAGTTTCTATACTGGTCTCTAAAAACTGTCCGTGGACTCTACAAGATTCTGTCTCAGACCAAGAGGGACGCTTTCTTTTCCTTAAGGGCACCATACGTGGTCAACTCTTTACGCTAGCGAACATTTACGCCCCAAACAAACGCCCCGTACCCTTTTTCCGGGCAACGCTTCTTCGCTTGACCGAATTTCAGGCGGGCACTTTAGTAGTGGGTGGGGATTTCAACGTAGCCCTCTCCCCCCTCCTGGATGTTTCCTCGGGCTCCTCCTCCTTACCGTACTCCGCCTTGCGAGCAATTAAGACTCTCCTTAGAGACCTTCTGCTTCATGACGCTTGGAGGACGTTGCACCCGGACACCAAGGACTTCACGTACTTCTCGCACCCCCATAATAAATACTCCAGGATTGATTATCTCTTTCTTTCCCAGGCTGCCCTCTCTTCTTTGCGCTCTGCGTCCATTGATCCTATGTTTCTGTCTGACCACCACCCTATCACCATCTCCCTCTCCCTACGGCCCGACCCTGGTCGCTCCCGCTCCTGGCGCCTGGACAACTCCCTATTGACCGACCCGGTATATATCGCGGAACTGACCTCTGCTCTGCGAGAGTATTTTGCCCATAACGCCACGCCTGATGTGACCCCTGCTACGTTGTGGGCGGCCCATAAGTGCACCATCAGGGGCGTTTTTATTGCCATGGCTGCGAAACGCAACAAGGAACGACGGGCTCATATTGCTACCCTCACTAACCGCATCCATTCCCTGGAACGCGCGCACAAGCTCACTCTAGCCGCACACACTCTGACTGAACTGACTCAAACCCGACAAGACCTCCTCACAGAATTGGGCTTTATAACGCAATGTAAATTCGCTTTACAGAAACGTCTGTTTTATGACTATGGTAACAAATCGGGCAAATTTCTGGCCAGAGCGCTTCAAACTCGACGGGCGGCAAGGACGATCCACTCGATCACGGACCCGCGTGGCGGGAAGGTCACCTCCACCAGTGCTATCGCTCAACAGTTCCTTACGTATTACCGTGCGTTATACAACCTGGATATCCCAGACCCTGAAGTCCCCCCTGCAGACAGAACAGCACATATTAAGGCATTCTTGCAGAAATACTCCCCCCCTCCCCTTTCACCGGAAGCCTTGGCGGAGTTTGATGCGCCCATCTCCTCCCCCGAACTGCACTCTGCACTCAAACAACTTAAACCGGGGAAGTGTCCGGGCCCGGATGGCTTGACGGTGGGATACTACCGGACCTTCGGGGATATCCTGTCCTCCCCAATGCTTGCGGCTTTCAACTCCTTCTCTGATTCCCCTACTTTGCACCCAGACTACTTGGAAGCTCACATTACCGTCATTCCTAAACCCGGCAAGGACCCGTCCCTGGTCTCCAATTACAGGCCAATTTCCCTCCTCAACGTGGACATCAAACTTTACGCCAAGGTACTGGCGAACCGCCTGCTACCCCACATTCCGGATGTCATCTCGCTCGACCAGGTGGGTTTTGTCCCCGGCCGCGAGGCCCGGGATAACACTCTCAAGGCACTCAACATCCACCATTGGATGACTTCCTCTGGCACTCCTGGTTTCTTCCTCTCGCTCGACGCGGAGAAGGCGTTCGACAGGGTTGCCTGGGACTACATGACTGCAGCATTGGAGTCTCTGGGCATCGCTGGTCGCATGTTGAACTTTATACGGGCTCTTTACTCGTCGCCCTCGGCTAGGGTACGGGTCAACGGGGGCCTGTCGGACGCCTTCTCCGTGTCGAATGGGACCCTACAGGGTTGCCCCCTTTCCCCATTGATATACATCATTACCCTTGAGCCCCTCCTCCGCCGCATTAACTCTAATCCCGATATAAACGGTATAACTATAGCCCATAAAACCTATAAGCTAGCGGCCTTCGCCGACGATGTGTTGCTGTTTTTGACGAACCCTGCAATCTCTTTACCTAACCTTCTCCGGGACCTTGACGCCTTTCGTCTCTTATCCAACCTCAAAATTAATTTCGCAAAATCAGAGGCCCTGAATATATCCCTCCCGCCATGCAAAGTACAGTTCTGCAAGGACAACTTCCCTTTCCGCTGGGAACCCTCTGCTATCACATACCTAGGCATCCAAATCCCTTCAACTCTTGCTGACCTTTACTCACGCAACTACCTGCCGCTGTTGCAGTCTATAAAAGCAGACCTCTCCAAATGGGAATCTGGCTCCTTCTCCTGGTTCGGCAGGATTGCAGTGGTCAAAATGAGTGTTCTTCCTAGGCTTCTCTACACTATGCAAGCCGTCCCCTTAAAGCTCCCTCCAGCGTTTTTTCGTTCGTATCGCTCCGCATGCACATCCTTTATCTGGCGCTCGAGACGCCCCAGGCTGTCTTGGGACGTCTTGACTTCCCCGAAGGAGATGGGTGGCCTGGGATTGCCGCACCTTCAGAGATACTATTGGTCCTGCCACCTGGCAAGGGTGGTGGACTGGCACAAACATCATCATGTCAAAGCTTGGGTCGCGTTGGAAGACTCTTTCTCCCCCATCCCTGTTCAACACCTGCCCTGGATCTCGACGCCTTCCTTTCCGACGGTGTGCTACAAGCACCCGACCATCAACCCCACGATCGTAATCTTTCGCAAGCTGTGCAAGACCTTGCACCTGGCATCCTCGCCTGGCCCTATGGTACCCCTTGTTCAAAATCCGGACTTCCCTCCGGGCCTCTCCTACATCCCCCCGCAGGGTTCTGCCTCCGACGCTCCATGCAGGGCCGAACACTGCTTTCAAGCGGGCTCACTGCTCTCTCTCCATGATTGGGCACAGAAATACCCGGACTTTTAGCTTCGCTTCTTCAATCACTTGCAGCTCAGAGACTTTTTCCTACATACCCCTGATGTCTCCTGCTGGTCTAGGGATCTCACCCCCTTTGAGACCCTATGCAGATCGTCGGACCCGCAACGGCATCTTATTTCCCTACTATACTCCCTCATCTCTTTGCAACTTCCGCCTCGCCTCGTCCGTTTACGGGCTAAGTGGGAGGAGATCACCGCCAAAACTTTGTCGGATGATGATTGGGAGCGAATCTTCTTTCACATTCACAAGGGTTCCAGGAACGTCCTCACACAGGAGACTGGCTTTAAAATCTTCGCACACTGGTACAGGACTCCTGAACTTTTGCATAAAATGTCGGCGGACCTCCCCTCCCTTTGCTGGCGTTGCCGCCTCCATACAGGATCTCTCCTACATATCTGGTGGGACTGCCCGCGGATCCAGCCCTTTTGGAAGGCGATACATGCCCTCATAACTCGTATCACTACTTATACGCCGGATTTCAGCCCGGCACAATTCCTCCTCCATCATTCCTCCCTCCCTCAGCGGACGTACAGGAGGTCTCTGGTCTTTCATTTAATCTCTGCCGCCAACATGTGCATCCCGTGCCTATGGCTGTCTCCCTCCCCACCCACTGTAGCTGATTGGCTGCGGAGGGTTGGAAGGATCGCCCGTATGGAAGATCTCACGTTTCAAGCTCTTGACACTCCCTCCAAATTTTATGACATTTGGGCCCCGTGGATCGACTTTGCTGCATCGGATGACCACCGTCGCCTGATGAATACATAGTCTGTCGTTAGCTCGCCACACCCCACTTGCTTCCCGGTCGTCTTGCGGGGGAGTGCGCCCGCACTCCTCTTCTCCTCCTTTCTCCATTTTCTATCCCCCTTCTGCTCTCCCTACCTAGTGTGCTCTCTCTATCCCTCTATCCCCTCTTCTTATGCTATTGCTCTCTTCCCCCACTGTCTCATGACGCTCTCGGCGTCCTCCACCCCCACCTGCTCTCCCTGTGACCCCCCTCTCCCCTACCTCCTGTTGCCTACCGTACCCGTGTGCAGCGTTGGGCGGTCTATCTACATGTATGGGTGGTGCGCCCCCGGCCCTGGACACAGTGAGTTCCCCTTGGGGGTGTCCGATTCGGAGGTGCCCCATCCAGGACATTCATTCTCATGCCTCCTGACTGCCCTCATCCTCACTTCCCATGTTTGAGGGGTCGGAATTCTCTCCCTTCATCAGTACTCCCTTACCCCCTGATTCCCAATACCCCATATGATTGCACTGAACCCCGTAACGCATTGGTTTCGGCCCATGCGGCGGGGATGTTAATCTACGCCGCAGTGGCCCTCTGTATTTGCAATAATATACTGAATTTTTGGCCATGTATTGTACGAGGCTGGGTCACTTTTGCTTTGTTTATTTTTTAGTATCTTCCGCAGATGGCATCTCTCTGCGCCCTGATACAGTTTGTGGTTATTTTGGATGTACACTGTTATTTGTACTTATGTCTGTTGACTGTACTATATTGCCATCACTTGTTAATGTGCGTTTTTTTATTCTTTTCAATAAATTGTTTATAAAAAAAAATAAATGAAATACAAGGGTATACATAATAAATAAAGTCCTTATTAAATACATGTTCTGTCTCTGTGTTATCTCTCATTTAACTCTTTAGTATTAGTATTTGTGCTAAGCATTAATGCTTACACTGCGTGCACGTAAGTCCTGCACTAAAAATACCAAAAACTAGTGGGTCTCCAATACTGTGACAAATAGCATTAACACCTGCCACCTCAGTGCTCACTATGCTCTCACCTCACTTATTTAAGCCACATAAGATACAAGATAATGTAACGCATGTTTTGTATCCACCAGGACCTCCTATCTGCTTGGATACCCGTTTATGCACTTGTGTTGTATTCACCAGGGCCTCCTATTCACTTGGGTGCACACTAGGGCACTTGTGCTGTTATCCGGAGAAATTCAGTGTTGGTTCCTTTAAGGCTGCTAAACACTCATGTGGCTCTGCTAAATAACTCATGTGGCCGTGCTATATCACTCCATCAATACCATGTTGAGAGATAAAAACAGCCTCCAATAGTGTAGTAATGAAAATAAACTGGTTTATTGTTAAAAAAAACTGCACTCACATTGCCTAAAAACCTGATTGCATGTTATAAAATACAAAGAAATACCACCAGTGCTTCATACCACCAGTGCTTCAAAAAATCTAATTTCCAGTCAAAGTTGCCCAGGTCCCGCTCTAAGCGTTATGTCATGGGTCACATGACTTTAACGATGTTATTGTATCTTTATTGGATGATGTTTTGTTCAACTTTTGCACAAATCTGTTTATCATTTCTTAAAAATCAATTAAGTACTTCTAAAGGATCAAAATTATATATATAAACTAAAAAGAAGATTTTTAATTACAACTGCTATTTAAATCTTAAAGATATTAAACAATATAGGGGTATGGCCCATTGCATTTTGCATACTCATCTTTAGACTTTAACTGATACTAAACAGAGAAGTGGTAATTACCATAATTCCTCTTTTTTTTCTGGCAGCGCTGTTGTGTGATGATCTTTCTCTGTTCTTTGGCATCTGCAAGGAAAGATCTTTGGGAGAGAATTCTTGTACTCGTCTGAGTTATGCTCACTACATGGGGGTCTGTGTCTGGCCAGCCCTGATTGGTACTGTGCCAGTCACATAACTAAAGTATAAATAGTTCCGAGGAGCAATTCAAATTAGATTATAAATATCAAATACATTTTTTACAGCTCTCAATAAATCTTTAATGAACATAAATGTGAATTTATGTGCATTGATAGGGTGTAGACAGAGTGAAAGATGATTGACATTAGCTTTAATTTTGTTCAGACAGCATCTGCATCCAAGGCTCTTTTTTTTCTTTACAGGTATTAGCAATTACATTAGATATACGGTATTCAATATTTAATTTTAATTAAAACGAACCTTTGTGGTGAGTTTCTAAGGGAATGTTTTCAATCAGCATACCGTATCCCACTCCCATACTGTTTAGAAACAGGAGGACATGAAGGAGTGGAGTGTAATTTCCCACTGTGTATATACCCACATGTGTGCATTGAGCTACACAAATAAGAAAAAGGAGGAAATGAAGAGCTTAGGAAAGGAAATGAAATTGAGCATGCTTCGTAGAGGACACGGCTGGTCTACACAATCTCAGGCTGCAGTGGGGACACAGAGAAGATGGGAAGGACAGTTGAAGGCAGGATCAACCTGGTATATTTCACTCTACATAAAACAAATGGTTTAGTGGCTTTTTGTGTATGCACACTCTGTTTTATAGCATATAATTTGAGATTTTTCATAGTCTGGGTTTAATGACAGTTTAAATGGTTCAAGTACAGGATTGCCTGTGCTTAGAAGGAATCACAAATTCTATCTCATTTTATTTTATCATTTTGTTCCATATACTTTAAATAATGAGCAAAAATAGATAGGTGAGAAAGCTTATATAATCAACATTTTATGTCCAACTTTGTTGCTGAGACTTTGTTCAGCTTGTATACTTCCTCACATCTTTATGATGGATTTAAATGGGGAAAAATATGACCAGAGGTGCTTTCTTTATTTGTCTGTAAAAGGAATGAAAACCAACCATCAATCCAACAATATGACAAATTGCCATTTGCCAACATTGTACATTCCATTTCCCTCCCAACAAAAACATGATGATTGATGCAATGATTTACATTTCCTGACAAGGCATTTTGTGAAAAAAAAAAAACTTGGTCAGGGCATTACATAAATGATAACACTTACTGTCAGGAGTAATAGATGTGAAAGGAGTTTATGGATTTGAAGATTTGTTAGCTAAATAGAAAAGTGAAAGCCCATTTTTTAAAATTAAGGCCTGTTCTTAATGTAAATCACTACCCTGCTCTTAGCAGTCCTGTCTTAAACTAATGTCTCAAGAGTATTCTGCTGATACCACTCTGGTTTCAATCCTTGTTTTAAACTCTTGCAAGCGCAGAGTTTCAGTCTGGAATAGCAGTAAATGTGATGAATGCAATACTTTATGAGGGTTTCTTGTATACATTTAAATGAGAATTAATTTGTAAAAGTCAAGGGAATGATATCTGCAAGCATAAAAAAGAAATCAGCAATCACTGCAGGCTCCTAAGATGATTCTCAATCTTATTTCAACACCCTATTTTTCAAAATTTAGTTAATAATTTATATGAACTGTAAGTCAGCTTAATCTTTTTATCAGATGCATCAAGGGGACAGCAAATAGGCTGACAGCAAAAAGGGATTTTTCACTTTTCAAGGGAATTTTCTGTTATTTTAGTGAATGTAGAGCAGCTTTAGATAATGTACAAGCAACAATAATGGTTTTTTTTTCTAATTTGTACTTTCATGTAATGTGGTTGCATGTCATGTGATTGGGTATCGTTTGCAAAATTAATCGGGGATTCTTTGCAAAATGAATTTCTCCACCAAATTCCCTTGTAAAGTAAACTTAATATTTTTCTCACATAAATAAACACCACTATCTACCCAAACTTTCTTAACCTCCACAAGTTTTCTTTAGATATCTTATTCAACTGAGTTTCCCTCTTCAATACATGATAAACAGTTGCAGCAAATCGATTAAACTGAGGAATAGTTTTTGACTGAAAAACTTTATTATGATGAAAACGATTGTGATGTAAAATCTGTTTATGATCAATAGGTCTGACATACAGGTTACTAGATCAAAATTTTTCAGTTTCATGAAAAATTTACAGATTGTAAAAATAAAATAAAGCTATTCCAAAATTATCATGTACAGATTTTAACCCATCTCCTTTTGACCCTTAAAATGCTGAGAAAATCAGATGAGTGGTTTGAATAAGATACTGGCACGGCTGAGATTTACCGACAAATCCAAATGAAACAGACTGGCCACAGGCTTAAATAAGTGAGCTATTGCAGGGGTAGGGCAGCAGGGCCCAACATCCCCTGCCTATATACATGCTTGGAGGTCTAGGCTTCGGGAGCCCATTAGTCCTGACATGACTCCCTGGGTGTGGCACCTCTCTGGAAGCCCCATTATGGACCCCCGCAGGTTCACACCTAAGTACTGGTCTTCTGCAGGAAAAATTCCATCCTCAGCAGGACCCAAAGGAAAGGGTACCCCTTTATATACATGCTTCTCCCCCTCCCATTCAACCCATAGACATGAGCCTTTGGTTGCCTCACCCAGTGATGCGCCTACCACAGAGGCCATTTGGTCACTTTATCACTGTATCCTCCCCAGGGAGATTTGTGAAAACTATATCACTGTGTAAATCTTCTGGGCATAAATGTGGCATCAGTGTTAACATTGTGGTAACCAGCAGCAGTGCATCTGAATGGATAAATTCCATATCAACTAGAGTGGCAGGTTGATATGTGTTATTGCATGGTTATTGTATGCTTCTGCAATCATCAAGAACAATTTCCCACTTGTTAAGGAACACAGGCTGGGCTGTTCACTCTTCCTTCCAATCTGAAGCCCTGTATGTTCTTCCTAAATGTATGTTCTTCCCAAATGCTGTGTGATTTTACTGTATCCCTCTGTTTCCTGCAAACATCACTTCTCGTTTTACCAGCACTTTAGAAGTAGCTAGGCAAGATTATTAGTGTAGCCCTCTTTTGGCAGGTTACAAAAAAATGGTCATCCCAAACAGGATATTGTGTTAAACCTGTAAATAAATAGGAGAACCGGAACCCTTGCTCAGTGGAAAAGTGGGTTTGATAAAAAGGTTGGCAGTGCTTCCACCCAGGATAGGGCCTCTGTAAACAGAAGAGAGGGAAAAGTTTGCAGTATGCAAAAATACTAATTCTTGCCAACCAAAGATTGCTGTGTTAGATTATGGAACCACACCTGGGGATTCGCAAGGCTGATTATGTTGAGACCCGTAAAGAATGTTCAGAACTTGCAAGAAGTCGATCGACAAAGCCTTAGATCGAGGTATCATGATGTTTAAGAGAGCATGTTGTTGGGATCGAGATGGTGATCATGATTTGTGGAGTGTGCTCTTAATGATGATGATAATGATCGTCTTTGAAATTCCCATTTTATTTCCAAATTTTCTTATGAAAGGACTAGCCTAGAGAGTATACGGTAGTTCAGAATATTTTCTCACATCTGATTGGAAGGAACGCCTATAGATTAACCTAATGTTTGTTTAGGTGTTGGCTGTACCTGTCCACCAGATGTTGCTCTAAGACTAGGAATTCCTATTTTTTTGTCTTCTGGGAAAAAAATTGGATTTATTCAATTCAAGCTTATATGGAACAAAATATATTTATCCCTGGGTTAAATCGAAATACATATGTTATGCTCATTATAGTGAGGATATGTGCAGTCCCTGGTCTAAATCATTTTATTTGCAATATTGTTCTTTAATGTACCTTCATTTTAATCTTGCGATATGTGTTAGAGATGTGTCATTTTTTTTTCCAGAAATCAATTTTTTAGGTATTATTATTCCTCAAAGAATGTCTTGATAGATATATCACATATTCAATTTCCATTCACTTCTTAATCCATATGTGGAAACACATAATCAATAGTTTAAGTATTATAATAATACAGTATCTCACAAAAGTGAGTATACCCCTCACATTTTTGTAAATATTTTATTATATCTTTTCATGTGACAACACTGAAGAAATGACACTTTGCTACAATGTAAAGTAGTGAGTGTACAGCTTGTATAACAGTGTAAATTTGCTGTCCCCTCAAAATAACTCAACACACATGCATTAATGTCTAAACCACTGGCAACAAAAGTGAATACATCTCTAAGTAAAAAAAAGTCCAAATTGGGCCCAAAGTGTTAATATTTTGTGTGGCCACCATTATTTTCCAGCACTGCCTTAACCCTCTTAGGCATGGAGTTCACCAGAGCTTCACAGGTTACCACTGGAGTCCTCTTCCACTCCTCCATGACAACATAACGGAGCTGGTGGAAGTTAGAGACCTTGCACTCCTCTACTTTCTGTTTGAGGATGCCCCACAGATGCTCAATAGGGTTTAGGTAGAAGGACATGCTTGGCCAGTCTATCACCTTTACCCTCAGCTTCTTTAGCAAGGCAGTGGTCATCTTGGAGGTGTGTTTGGCGTCGTTATCATGTTGGAATACTGCCCTGTGGCCCAATCTCTGGAAGGAGGGGATCATGCTCTGCTTCAGTATGTCACAACAGTACATGTTGGTATTTGTGGTTCCCTCAATAAACTGTAACTCCCTAGTGCCGGCAGCATCCATGCAGCCCCAGACCATGACACTCCCACCACCATGTTTGACTGTAGGCAAGACACACTTGTCCTTGTACTCTTCACCTGCTTGCTGCCACACACGCTTGACACCATCTGAACCAAAATACGTTTATCTTGGTCTCATCAGACCACAGGACATGGTACCAGTAATCCATGTCCTTATTCTGCTTGTCTTTAGCAAACTGTTTGCAGGTTTTCTTGTGCATCCTCTTTAGAAGAGGCTTCCTTCTGGGACGACAGCCATGCAGATCAGTTTTGATGCAGTGTGCTGCGTTTGGTCCGAGCACTGACAGACTGACCCCCCACCCCTTCAATCTCTGTAGAAATGCTGACAGCATTCATACGTCTATTTCCCAAAGACAACCTCTGGATATGACGCTGAGCATGTGCACTTAACTTCTTTGGTCGACCATGGCTAGGCCTGTTCTGAGTGGAACCTGTCCTGTTAAACCACTGTATGGTCTTGGCCACTGTGCTGCAGCTTAGTTTCAGGGTCTTGGCAATCTTCTTATAGCCTAGACCATCTTTAGGTAGAGCAACAATTCTTTTTTTCAGATCCTCAGAGAGTTCTTTGCCATGGGGTGCAATGTTGAACTTCCAGTGACCAGTTTGAGAGAGTGATAACACCAAATTTAAAACCACACCTGCTCCTCATTCACACCTGAGACCTTGTAGCACTAACGAGTCACATGACACAGAAGAGGGAAAGTGGCTAATTGTGCCCAATTTGGAAATTTTTACTTACGGGTGTACTCACTGTTATTGCCAGCGGTTTAGACATTAATGATTGTGTGTTGAGTTATTTTGAGGGGACAGCAAATTTACAGTGTCATTTCTTCAGTGTTGTCACATGAAAAGATATAATTAAATATTGACAAAAATGTGAGGGGTGTAATAACTTTTGTGAGATACTGTATAAGTTGTAGTCCTGTGTCCCCTCTCAGTGCTCCCCAAGCTTTGTGTTCCTGTCACTTATAGTTCCTGAGCAGTGCCATGTCAAGCTGACCAAGAATTTCCATATACACCAATGTTAGAGACAGGGAGCAGTGCTATGCCAAGCTGACAAATATTTCCCATAGATGCCAATGAGCACAGAAAGCTGAAAATTTGTCTAGGCATGAAGGTGGTGAAAGTGCCCTGTATTTAAAAAAAAAAAAAAAGGGCACCCAAAGCACCCTCCCCATGTTGGGGGGCAAGCCAATTGGTATGGTTCAGGAGGGGGTGGGGGAACTCGCTCACCCCCCCCCATCCTGGACTGCCAGGATGCATTCACTGAAAGGAGGGGGGGTGACCCTACATCGTTTTTTAAATTTTTTTTATTGCCGGGAGCCGACAGCAAGTATAAATGACATTTTTTCCTTTAGAAATGTCAATATTGCTGCAACAGGCTACATACATCATACAGATGTGCCACTTTACAGGCACATTAAGGGGACACCCCAGGCATGATATTTAAAGGAATTTTTCATTTTTATTGTTTCACTTTAAGCATTATTGAAATCACTGCTCATGTAAAAAAAATTGTTTTAAAAAAATATTTTTGCATTGCTACATGTCCCTCAGTGCAGTACCCAGGTCCCCATACACTTTTTTATGAAAATAATTTGCATATAAGCCTTTAAAATGAGGACTTTTGATTTTTCATGTTCGTGTCCCATAGACTTTAATAGAGTTTGCATGTTCACTAGCAGTGGCGGCTAGTGCTCAACATTTTTGGGGGGGCACAAACAGAAAAATCGAATAGGCATTGCTTTGTGGCAAAAAACGCGGCAAAAAATTGCATGACTTTGAGGTCACAAAGTGTGAAAGGGGCCTTCAGTAATCAAAGTATAGTGTGCCCCCATTTAATGCAGAGTTACCACAGCATGCCCCCATCAATGCAGGGTTACCACAGCGTGCCCCCATTCAATGCAGAGTTACCACAGCATGCCCCCATCAATGCAGAGTTACCACAGCGTGCCCCCTTTCAATGCAGAGTTACCACAGTGTGCCCCCTTTCAATGCAGAGTGACCACAGCATGCCCCCATTCAATGCAGAGTGACCACAGTGTGCCCCCATTCAATGCAGAGAGACCACAGCGTGCCCCCATTCAAAGCAGAGTGACCACAGCGTGCCCCCATTCAATGCAGAGTTACCACAGCGTGCCCCAATTCAATGCAGAGTTACCACAGCGTGCCCCCATTCAATACAGAGTTACCACAGCATGCCCCCATTCAATGCAGAGTTACCACAGCGTGCCCCCTTTCAATGCAGAGTTAGCACAGCGTGCCCCCATTCAATGCAGAGTGACCACAGCGTGCCCCCATTCAATGCAGAGTTAGCACAATGTGCCCCCATTCAATGCAGAGTTAGCACAGTGTGCCCCCTTTCAATGCAGAGTGACCACAGCGTGCCCCCATTCAATGCAGAGTTACCACAGCGTGCCCCCTTTCAATGCAGAGTTAGCACAGCGTGCCCCCATTCAATGCCGTGTTAGCACAGCGTGCCCCCATTCAATGCAGAGTTAGCACAGCGTGCAGAGACCAGCGTGCACTTACCTGATGCAGTGGCGGCTTCTCCTCAGTCCTCCGTGTCTCCCGAGTCCTCCTCCTCCTTCTTTGCCAATTGCAAAAGTTCGTCTTTTGGCCAATCAGGAAACGGGTCTCTGATTGGCCAGGAGGAGGATCCGTGTGACAATAGCGAATATTCACGTGCTTCAGAAGAAAAAAAATCATGTGCTTCAGAAGAAAAAAAAACCCCATTGAACTCCATGCGTCCAGCGCCCCGCATGCAGATTAGGGGGCCGGATGCATGGATTGGGGGCGCCCCCAACGCACCGGCCGCCACTGTTTGCTAGACCTTTTTCCCTGTTCAAGATGTTCTGGTCCGAACTGAACAGGTGGGTGTTCGGCACATCACTAGTGGTACATTATTTTGTGTCAGCATTGAATTCTTTTGAATTCTAATGAAATTTAACTGAATTCAATTTCCTTTGACCTCTTTCTATTTTTAAGTCACTTGTAGAAAGATTCCATCTTTTGCTAATCTTTCCTTGTGTTCCATTGTGTACTCTTCTCAGTTTATTACCATTTCTCAGTCCCTTGCAATGCAAGTAGCTGACACCATGCACAAAGTGTGGTTTCTGCCAGATGGGTAAACAGACTCTGTGTATTCCCAGTTATAAACAGTTTGTTGTCTGTTTGAGTATCCCATCTATACACTGTCCAGGGATTAAATGTCCTTGGCCTCAAGTGGGTTTCACTGTATGACTTTGGAAAACAATTCCTCAAGGATATTTAGTTTTGACATGTAACACTTTAACTTTGAGTTCATAGTTACATAGTTAGGTTGAAAAAACAGTCCATCTAGTTCAACCAATAAAAAACAAAAAAAAAATTATACAATCCCATATACACATTTCCATACCCACAGTTGATCCAAAGGATGGTGAAAAACCCCAGTAAAGCATGATCCAAATTTGCTACAGCAGGGGAAAAATCTTTCCTGATCCCCCGAGAGACAATCAGATTTTTCGCTGGATCAACTTTACCTATAAATATTAGTACCCAGTTATATTATGTACTATATATTTTGGAAAAAAATCCAGGCCTTTTTTAAAGTAATCTACTGAACTAACCAGAATCACCCCTGGAGGGTATGAGGGAGAGGGAGGGAAAGTTCATTTGAATTTCAGTAGTGCTCCCATTAGAATTTCTTATTATTTATAATTTGATATCAGGAAAACACTGACAATCTAATGTACAAACAAGTATTATCAACAAAGGGCCCATAGGAGTCCTAGTGGAATAGTGTAAATATACCCAGGTATATATAGTTGTTAACAGAGATACCTCCAGATGAATGTTGCAGCAAAGTCTAGGTGCAGGCACCACTGAGGATGATCACAATGTGGAGACCTGAAGACAAGATTTGAAAGTCATAGGGGAGACACTCCAGCCATTGTCCAACAAGCCTGGAATGCAGCTTCTTACATGCAGAAACTGTGGTGTGGCACTGCAAGTCAGGGTCAGCCTACCTACTCTGTGCTTTAGTCCCTTCCTAGTAGTTTCTAATCTGAGATGCAACCGGCCCTCTAAAAACCAGAAGTCGTCTTCGGATGCCTAACCTGGCTCTAGTCTATGCTGGTTATTAAGCCCTAAGCTAAATCTAGCTATAAAATCACAGACCAGAAGGGACTAAGATAACAGAAGCTGCATATAAACTCTATTACAACAAACAGGTTAACCTACTAATATACTAATGAGCACTACACACATGCAGTAGCTCAAACCTAGCTATCTATAATAATAGTCTATAACTTAGTGCTCAGTACAGCTAACTCACATGAAAGTCGCAGGTGCACTGCGCTGCACCTGCAGATCAGTGTGAAAGCAGCCTAATATCCCTTTTTTAGTGCTAATATGTGCTTTAAGTGCTAATATGCCCATTGCAAAAGCAATGTGTATGTGTTGTTTAATAATGTCACGTACCTGAGTGTGGGGCTTGGGTGGTCTCTTTCCCAATTCCCATCCAACCACCCCTGGTAGTGGGGACAGGGACTTCTAGGGAAGTGGAAGGGTGCAGGTGCCAGGAAGCTGATGTAGGGAGCTGAGGCTTGGAAACACAGAAGTCCTTCCAGTGGTAGTATAGAGTCTGGTCACAAGCCTTGTTCAGCAGCAGATAGGCAGACAGGTGCAGGGTCAGGATCAAGTTCAAGGTCAGAAACAAGCACAAGTCGGTAACGTGCTGGCAGTGAGGTACCAAATCAGGAGGTGAAGGCGTAGTCAGAAATCCAAGCTGAGGTCGGTAACACTAGTAAGCAGCAGAAATAACAGTCAGGGGTGATCCAAGAGAGACGTAGCCTGGTCAGGGATAAGGTTAGCAGACTTTCAAGAACCAAGAACACAGGAACCAGAGCTGAAGACAATCCAGCACTGAGGCCAGGCAGAGATTCTCAGTTTAAATAGGCTGCTGGGAGCCATGATCTGTGGATGTGTGCACACGCGTATGCCTATGTGTACCTGCAGGTACCTGTGTCAATGCTCATCCACGTGCGTATTCCAATCCTTGCCCATCTGGTTAGGCTTCTATACTAACAATCCTGCACATGAGAATGAGCACCTGCTGCAGTGAAATGAGCATCTGCTGTACAAGATCCCAGACAAATACACTGAGCTTTTGCTGGCATCGCTCTCCAGGCTGCAAGAAGGCTCCTGCTCCCTCCGTTGACAGTGCCTGCTACATGCACTCTGATGCTCTGGAATGGCGGGTCGGCAACCCAGTGATCTGGATCTGGGCTTTCCAACCCGCCATCCTAGAGCATAGGCATGAGCTTCCCTGGTTTGAGATTACGGGCCACATCAGAGGGCTCTGCAGGTCATGATTGAGCACCCATGGCCTACAACAATAAAATGTAGATCAGAGCTTGAGATAGCTCAAAAGCAACATTGTAAATTGGGCTTTGCAACACAGTCCTTTAAAAAGCAGAAAAATGTCCTTAGCTGGCCAAAGTCTGGTACACAATGAGGTTGACTTACTAAAGAAAAATAGACTGTTCATTTTGTAAGGGAATCTTCCTTTAGAGCTTAGTGAATGCAATGAAATTATGCTGACTTCATTAAGCAAAAATTCTGTTTTTAACTTGCAAGTGATTTTACTTGCAAAACAATTTCACTGTTTTCTATAAACTTTGGGGAAAACTTTTTTGCAAAGTCCAACCTTACATTGCAAAGTGAACAGCCTATTTACCTTTAGTAAATCAACCCCAGTTAGTACCACAATCTTTACAGCAGGATGCCTTCTTTGCACAATTTACTTGAGGTGATTGTAACCGTATTACAATTTTTGAACTAACAATCATAGTACTACTTGACACAAAATATCATGGTCTCAATGTATACCTCAGCTTCCTAAATCCCTATTCAACACTTTTATGACTACTCTAACCTCTGTGACTTTCCCACCACTCTGCTAAACTTTGAGCATTAGTACTGCTTGAACCCCCCCCCCCCCCCCCCGAAAAATTGTATCCTAGTGCAAATGAAAAAAGGATTATGGAAAGTTCTCAATTACTTATGTTAAAAGAATTTAAAAGGGTCAAAGTACCCTGATTTGGGTAGCAGTTGGGGTTGTCTTGTCAGACTAGACACTTGATTTATTGCGGCACACACTTCACCCTAGATACCACAGTCTGGTAGCTTTTTCCTTTCTAGGGGAGCTTGCCTTGTTCAACCTTTTTTCATCTGTGGTCAGGTCTGTAAAGATGTGATGAAACAAACTTGCTCAACTTTTAAGAACAAACACAACCACATTGCAGAGAACAACAATATACACTGATTCATTTCCTTTGCAAAACCCTACTGCACAACAGGTCATCATTAGAGCTGGGCTGATTATCCCTCTGTTTGGTTCGCACCAGAACTCCTGAACATGTAAAAAGTTCTAACCTGAGCCGCAAACCCTATTACAGTCTATGGGACCTGAACTTGAAAAATCAAAAGTCTCCATTTGTAAGGCTTATATGCAAGTTATTGGCCATAAAAAAGGTATCGGGCCTGGGTACTGCCCTGGGGGACATGTATCAATGCAAAAATGTTTTTTTTTTTTAAACTATTGTTTTTCCAGGAGCAGTGATTTTATTGACTCTGAACGGGAAATAATAAAAATTAAAAATTCCTTTAAATATAGTGCCTGGGGGGGGGGGGGGGGCTATGTACCCTATACTCATTCAAATGGGTGGGCGGGATCTAGGGGACCCTTGTTAAAGGGGGATTCCAGGTTCCGATAAGCCCCCTGCCTTCAGACCCCCACTACCACAGCCCATCAACATGTGTACAAGGTGCTTTGTGGTGGGGGGGGCAGAGCAGCCCCCACATGTTGACGGAACATGTCCTGGTATGGTTCAGGAGGTGGGGGCGCTCGCTCATCCCTCCCCCTTTCTTGAGCTGCCAGACTGCATGCTCGGATAAGGGTGTGGTATGGATTTTTTGGGGGGGACCCCCATTTTTCTTTTATATTTTGGCGTGGGGTTCCCCTTAAAGTTAATACCAGCACTAAAGGACCTGGTATGCTTTGGAGGGACCCTCACACCATTTTTTTTAACATTTTTGTATTGCCGGCAATGGTATTGTATTGCTGACAATTTAAATGTCATTTTTTTTCTTTATTAATAACAGTTGCAGCAGGTTCTATACATGGTACAGATGCGCCACTTTACAGGCAGACTAAGGGGACCCCCAAGGCGCTATATTTAAAATAATTTTTAATTTTGTTTCCCTTTGAACATCATTAAAATCACTGTTCCGTTAAAAACAATCTTTAAAAAGATAATTTTTTGCAATAATACATGTCCCCCAGGCAGTACCCGTGCCTCCATACCCTTTTTTATGGCCAATAACTTGCATATAAGCCTTAAAAATGGGGACTTTTGATTTTTCAAGTTCGGGTCCCATAGACTTTAACCACTTGCCGACCACCCCACGCATCTTCTGGCTTCCCTAGTATTTCTGCATTCACTTCTGGTGGCACGCTCTGTTGGATCTTCTTGGTTGACATCTCCAGTTTGAGATTCTGCCAGCGAGATCTTCAATAACCCGTGTTCCTCTGGTCCCTTGGCACCTCTTGTTCCACCTCCAGGGGTGCTTGGGCAGGAGGTGCAAGAGAGGCCACCCTCATCATTTCAGTCTCCTACTAGGAACATGACAGGGAGCCAGCCCATCACTATCAAGCAGTGTAGAGGTTTATACATGTAGCAAAAACCATTTTGCTAATAGATTTTCAAAAAATTGAAATGTATATATAGTTTGGGAAACTCTATGTTATGGATTTCAAAGCAATTGGTATACTGCATTAATGGAGGAATTGCCTTCAATTATAAGATTATAGAAACTAACAGTTTTGCTATGGGATCCCATCCCACATAGTTACAGCCTGGTCAGTGTATTAATAAGATCAAGCTTCAGAGACTGATTGGAAGCCCATCTGAAACATAATAGTCTGGCCAGATGAATACAAAACGGAATAATAATTTTTGAGTTAAATTAATGTCCCATTTACTATTTTATATCTGCCCAAAAAATAAGAATAGTTTCTTTGAGCAGATTTACAAAATAGTAGATTACAATTGTAATTTAGCTTTTATAAACTGATAAAACTGAATAAATTCCTATAAACGTGAGTAAGAACATTTCTTGTAGTGCAAACCCTGCATTTACTTTTTTATATTGCAGCTTTCATTCTCTATATAAAGTATAAAATGTAGCATTTATTATGAGTTATCAGTTATTGTGACCAAGAACCAAGACATTTTCTTTACAGTGTAGATTGCTAAAGGAATAAAAACATTGCCATTAAAAGAACACCTTTATGTTGATACATGGCAAGGTTAGGGCATCATAAATACACTTTAAGATAATTTTACAAAGGTCAATATGAAATTGAATATTGCAAGGACACAGTGATAATATGTATTTCCACAATGTCCTTTAGGATTTCATTTTTTATTACAGCTTAGTATTTCAGTTATGCATATTACTGCAGTGGAGACTTATATTCACCTTTCAAGCCTCCAGTTACTGTTCTAGTGCACAGACAAGCGGTTTGACTTACTAAACCCAAGCTCATAAAGCCAGTTAGATTCACTGGCAAAAAATGCTAACTTGCTTGTGCATTCATAAGCATTAGTGATGGGCCGAACACCCCCCTGTTTGGTTCGCACCAGAACATTTCGAACAGGGAAAAAGTTCTAGTGAACATGCGAACTCTATTGAATCTTTGAGAAATGAACATGAAAAATCAAAAGTCCTAATTTTAAAGGCTTTATAAGCAAGTTATTGCCATAAAAAGAGTATGGGGACCCAGGTACTGCCCTGAGGGACATGCATCAGTGTAAAATAATGTTTTTAAAATGATAATTTTTAAAGTGATTTAATGATGCCTAAAGTGAAAAAATAAATATGAAAAATTCCTTTAAATATCATGTATTGTTGGCTCAAGGCAATACCGATAAAAAAAAAAAAATGGAAAAAATTGGCATAGGTCCCCCCCCCCCAGTCTATACCAGTGATACAGGTGCAGAAAAATTGTTCCCCTAGGTTTTTGGTGGTGCCTAAACACTGTAACCCCTCACAGCTAATCTTGCTTGGAGCAGTAACGGGCCCTGCTGTTAAATATTAGAAATGGAAATTGAAATTACATGTACTCGTCATACAGGTGCAGAAAAAAAACACTGTAACCCCTCATAGTTACTCTTGCTGGGCACAGGAATGGGTCTTGCTGTTAAAAATTAGAAACAAACATCAAAATTACATTGCACCTGTGATACAGGTGCATAAAAAATTGGGCATTGGGTGTTGCTGGTGCCATAAACCAAAAACATTGTTGGAAGCTAGCATAATCATGATTCAGGAATAAGATAGGCAGCATCCCTAGCAAATTCAACCAGTTAAATCAGCATCAGGGGCTTGATAGCTGTTGTTGATCTAGGACTGATTCATTTTTATAAATGTCAGCCAGGCAACGGCGTCTGTGGACAGACGTATTCTTTTATCTGTCACAAAACCTCCAGCGGCACTGAATGTCCGTTCAGAAAGCATGCTGGAAGCAGGACAGGCCAGTAGCTTGATTGCATATTGAGCAAGTTCTGGTCAGTGGTCCATCTTCAAGACCCAGTAGTCCAGTGGATGCTCAGTTACAGTATCTCACAAAAGTGAGTACACCCCTCACATCTTTGTAAATATTTTATTATATCTTTTCATGTGACAACACTGAAGAAATTACACTTTGCTAAAATGTAATGTAATGAGTGTACAGCTTGTATAACAGTGTAAATTTGCTGTCCCTTCAAACTAACTCAACACACAGCCATTATTGTCTAAAACGCTGGCAACAAAAGTGAATACACCCCTAAATGAAAATGTCCACATTGGGCCCAATTAGCTATTTTCCCTCCCTGGTGTCATGTGACTCTTTAGTGTTACAGGGTCTCAGGTGTGAATGGGAAACAGGTGTGTTAAATTTGTTGTTATCACTCTCACTCTCTCATACTGGTCATTGGAAGTTCAACATGGCACCTCATGGCAAAGAACTCTCTGAGGATCTGAAAATTTTTTTTTGCTCTATATAAAGATGGCCTAGGCTATAAGATTGCCAAAACCCTAACACTGAGCTGCAGCACGGTGGCCAAGACCGTACAGCGGTTTAACAGGACAGGTTCCACTCAGAACCGGCCTCACCATGATCAACCAAAGAGGTTAAGGGCACGTGTTCAATGTCTTTGGGAAATGGACATATGAGTGCTGCCAGAATTGCTGCAGAGTTTGAAGGGGTAGGGGGTCAGCCTGTCAGTGCTCAGACCATACGCCGCACATTGCATCAAATATCTGTATACCTGTCATCCCAGAAGGAAGCCTCTTCTAATGATGATGCACAAGAAAGCCCGCAAACAGTTTGCTAAAGACAAGCAGACTACGGACATGGATTACTGGAAACATGTCCTGTGGTCTGATGAGACCAAGATAAACTTATTTGGTTCAGATGATGTCAAGCATGTGTGGAGGCAACCAGCGGAGGAGTACAAAGACAAGTGTGTCTTGGTTACAGTCAAGCATGGTGGTGGAAGTGTCATGGTCTGGGGCTGCATGAGTGGGGAGCTACAATTCATTGAGGGAACCATGAATGCCAACATGTACTGGGACATACTGAAAGAGAGCATGATCCCTCCCTTCGGAGACTGGGCCGCAGGGCAGTATTCCAACATGATAACGACCCCAAACACACCTTCAAGATGATCACTGCGTTGCTAAAGAAGCTGAGGGCAAAGGTAATGGACTATCTCCCGACCTAAACCTTATTGAGCATTTGTGGGGCATCCTCAAACAGAAGGTGGAGTAGCGCAAGATCTCTAACATCCACCAGCCCTGTGATTTCGTCATGGAGGGGTGGAAGAGGACTCCAGTGGCAAACTGTGAAGCTCTGGTGAACTCCATGCCCGTGAGGGCTAAGGCAGTGCTGGAAAATAATGGTGGCCACACAAAATATTGACACTTTGGGCCCAATTTGGACGTTTTCACTTAGGGGTGTACTCACTTTTGTTGCCAGCGGTTTAGACATTAATGGCTGTGTGTTGGAGTATTTTGAGGGAATAGCAAATTTACACTTTTATACAAGCTGTAAACTCACTACTTTACATTGTAGCAACGTGCCATTTCTTCAGTGTTATCACATGAAAACATATGATAAAATATTTACAAAAATGTGAGGGGTGTACTCACTTTTGTGAGATACTGTAGAAAGGTCTCCAAGTCTGCTCTTGCCGCTAGATAATCCTGACAATATGCTGCAGACGCTGCTGATAGCTGCTTAAACTTAACAGCCCTGGGCGCTGAGGACTAAAGAATTGTTTAAAGGCATCGGTCAGTCAGTCGCCTTCTCCACCGCTTCTCCTTTAACCGAACAAAGCCTCAGAAACACGTTGTCCAGGAAATGGTAACCTCCCAGTGATTGGAAAAGTGTTACACAAAATTTTTTTTAAGGCATCCTCAAGATGTTTCATCCCCTGCTCCCTCTGAAAAGGCAGGATGAGCTCTACAACTTTACCCTTGTACGTGGATCAAGAAGGGTTGCCAACCAGTAATGATCCCTCTCCACGAATCCTCGGGTCCTTTCGCAGACTTTGCAGCATCAGGGAGCCCATGCAGCGTACGTTTGAGGAGGCATGAGATTCTGAGTCCTCTGGGTCACTAAGGATGACATTGTCAGGAGCAACCTCTCCCCAGCCGCATACAACTCTGGGGGTTTCAGGGGAATGAAAACCATCCCTTGAAGATTGATGTATGTTATCTTCTACATCAATGCTGCCACAATCCTCCTCCTCCTCTTCCTTCTGTGTGTTTTGTTGCCCTCAGAAATGTTATCTGCATAAAGGGGGCTTTGTGAAGAAAGGAAGTCCTCCTCTTCCTCTCGCTGTTCTGCCTCAAATGCCCTGTCCATGATTCCACAAAGTGTGTGCTCCAGCAGGAGGACTAGAGGGACAGTGTCACTGATGCATGCATTGTCACAGCTTACCATTCTTGTGGCCTCCTCTAATGGTGACAGGACAGTGCACGCATCCTGTATCAGCAGCCACTGGCGTGGCAAAAAGAAGCCAAGCTCCCCTGAGCCTGTCCTTGTGCCATACTCACACAGGTACTCATTTATGGCGTTCTGCTGTGTGTGCAGTCACTGCAGCATTGCCAATGTTGAGTTCCACCTGGTGGGCATGTCACAAATGAGGCGGTTGGTGGACAGGTTGAATTCCCATTGAATGTCAGCCAACCGAGCACTGGAATTATAGGACCGCCAAAAATACTTTTCTGGCCTGCCTCAGAAGATCTTGTAAGCCTGGGTACCTGTTCAAGAAACACCACACCAGCAAATTCAGGACATGTGCAAAGCATGGAACATGTGTCAAGTGTCCCTGAATCTCTGGTCTGGTGTGGCTCCTGTCCCCTAAACAGAACAACTGAAGCACTTCATGACTAGAGATGTATAGAACTGTTCGCCGGCGAACAGTTCCCGGCGAACTTCGCATGTTCGCGTTCGCCGCTGCGGGCGAACATATGCGATGTTCGGTCCGCCCCCCATAATACATCATTGAGGCAAACTTTGACCCTGAACCTCACGGTCAGCAGACACATTTCCAGCCAATCAGCATACCTCCCTCCCACACCCTCCCACCTCCTATAAATAAGCAAGGGCAGCATCCATCTTAGATCATTCTAAAGCAGTGTGTGTAGTGAGAGTAGGGAGAGCTGCTGCTGCTGCTGCTGTTAAGCTAGGGACAGTTAGTCAGTGTTCCTGGTCTTGCAGTGTTCTTGGTCCACTACTGCTGTAAGGACAGCACCCCAAAAAGCCCTTCTAAGGGCTAGTATTTGTGTAATTTTTTTTTTTTATGTATATATATATATTTCTAGCATCCCCAAAAGCCCTTTTAAGGGCTGGTAATTGAGTTGTTTCTTCTTATATATATATATATCTATCTATCTAGTGTCCCCAAAAGCCCTTTTAAGGGCTGGTAATTGAGGTTTTTTTTTTTTTTATTTATATATATACATATATATATATTTAGCGTCCCCAAAAGCCCTTTTAAGGGCTGGTAACTGGTAATAGAGTTTTTCCTATATATATATATATATATATATATATATATATATATATATATATATATCTATTGTACACTGCAGTTGCCTGCCCGCTGTGTGTGAGAGGCCAAAGACCTACCACAGACTGTACTGTGTGCACACCACACTCATTTCGGGTGGCACAGGCACAGTACCTGGCATTTTAAAAAATATTTTTTTTTTCCTCTGTCATAATTGCAGTGAGTGCTGTGTCAGGTCCACAGAGTGCACTGTACCCACTGCAGTGCACTGCCCACCACTGATATATATACGGTGGCACAGCATCTTGTTGCAATAAATTGAAAAAAAAAAATATTTTTTATTATTGCAGTTGCCTGGGCTGCCAGTGACTGTCAGGTCCACAGAGTGTACTGTGCCCACTGCAGTGCCACTGTGTGCCCACCCACCACTGATATATAAGGTGGCACAGCAGCTTGCAAAGTAAAAAAAATATATATTTTTTTTAAATTGCAGTTGCCTGGGTGCCAGTGACTGCTGTCAGGTCCACAGAGAGTGTACTGTGCCACTGCCCACCCACCACTGATATATAAGGTGGCACAGCAGCTTGCAAAGTAAAAAAAAAATATATATTTTTTTAAATTGCAGTTGCCTGGGTGCCAGTGACTGCTGTCAGGTCCACAGAGAGTGTACTGTGCCACTGCCCACCCACCACTGATATATAAGGTGGCACAGCAGCTTGCAAAGTAAAAAAAATATATATTTTTTTAAATTGCAGTTGCCTGGGTGCCAGTGACTGCTGTCAGGTCCACAGAGAGTGTACTGTGCCACTGCCCACCCACCACTGATATATAAGGTGGCACAGCAGCTTGCAAAGTAAAAAAATATATATATATTTTTTAAATTGCAGTTGCCTGGGTGCCAGTGACTGCTGTCAGGTCCACAGAGAGTGTACTGTGCCACTGCCCACCCACCACTGATATATAAGGTGGCACAGCAGCTTGCAAAGTAAAAAAAAAATATATATATTTTTTAAATTGCAGTTGCCTGGGTGCCAGTGACTGCTGTCAGGTCCACAGAGAGTGTACTGTGCCACTGCCCACCCACCACTGATATATAAGGTGGCACAGCAGCTTGCACTCATAGTACAACAGTAACAACACATTAAAAAAAATGACAGGCAGAGGCAGGCCACCCCGCAAGGGCCGTCGTGGTCGTGGTGCTGTGATTTCCTTAGGCCCTAGAATAATGCCCAGTGTTCAGAGGCCACCACAGACCCTGAACTCAAAAAATTCTGAGGCCATAGTTGACTGGCTTACACAGGACACCCAATCATCTACAGCTTCCGCTCGGAACCTTAATGTACCATCCTCCTCCAGCTCAGCTTCGGGCACCTCTCAATTTACCACTCGCCAGCCCCCCGGCACCACCACCAACACTAGCACCACAGCCACTTCACTTGATCCATCAGAGGAGTTATTTTCACATCAGTTGGAGGAAATAAGTGATGCGCAACTATTAGTGCCAGAGGATGTAGATAAAGGGGATATGTCTCAGTCAGGCAGCATTATACACATGGACGTACATTGTGATGATGATGATGATGATGTTGTACCTGCTGCTGCTGCCTTTGCTGAGTTGTCAAGTGAAGCGGCTGATGATGACGATGTGTCTGTGGATGTCACCTGGGTGCCTGCTCGAAGAGCAGAAGAAGAGGGGGAAAGTTCAGATGGGGAGACAGAGAGGAGGAGGAGACGAGTTGGAAGCAGGGGGAGGAGGTCATCGCAAGGAGCTAGTGGCGCAGTCAGACAGCATGTAGATTCGGCACCCGGGGTCAGCCAGACAGCACGCCAATCAACGCAAGCTGTTGCCACCACCAGAATGCCGTCCTTGCAAAGCTCAGCAGTGTGGCATTTTTTTTGTGTGTCTGCCTCTGATATCAGCGATGCCATTTGTAACCTGTGCCAAAAGAAACTGAGTCGTGGGAAGTCCAACACCCACCTAGGTACAACTGCTTTGCGAAGGCACATGATCTCACATCACAAACGCCTATGGGATCAACACATGAGTAAAAGCAGCACACAAACTGAAAGCCACCATCCTCCTCCTGGTCCAGCATCTTCAGCCACGTCAACCACTGCTGTCCTCCATGCCCCCTATCAACAACCCGCCCCTCCGCCTCTCACCTTCAGCAGTTCCTGCTCACCTGCCCACAGTCAGGTGTCTGTCAAGGAAATGTTTGAGCGTAAGAAGCCAATCTCACAGAGTCACCCCCTTGCCCGGCGTCTGACAGCTGGCTTGTCGGAACTCTTAGCCCGCCAGCTTTTACCATACAAGCTGGTGGAGTCTGAGGCCTTCAAAAAAATTTGTCGCTATTGGGACACCGCAGTGGAAGGTACCCGGCCGAAATTATTTTTCACAAAAGGCAATCCCCAACCTGTACTCTATTGTGGAAAAGGAAATCATGTCCCGTCTGGCACACAGTGTTGGGGCAAGGGTCCATCTGACCACTGATAGCTGGTCTGCAAAGCATGGTCAGGGCAGGTATATAACTTACACTGCGCATTGGGTAAACCTGCTGGCGGCTGCCAAGCATGGAATGCGTGGCTCTGCTGCAGAGGAGTTGGTGACACCGCCACGACTTGCAGGCAGGCCTGCTGCCACCTCCTCTACTCCTCCTACTCCATCCTCTTTGCTAACCTCCTCGGCTGAGTCCTCTTCTGCTGTTGCGTCTTGCTCCACACCAACTGCACGCCCCCAGCTCCCCAGGGGCTATTCCACATGCCGGATACGACAGTGTCACGCTGTCTTGGGGTTGACTTGCCTGAAAGCAGAGAGTCACACCGGACCAGCACTACTGTCCGCCCTGAACGCACAGGTGGATCAGTGGCTGACCCCGCACCAACTGGAGATCGGCAAAGTGGTGTGTGACAACGGCAGCAATTTGTTGGCGGCATTGAATTTGGGCAAGTTGACACATGTGCCGTGCATGGCACATGTGTTGAATCTGATTGTGCAACGTTTTGTGCAGAAGTACCCAGGCTTACAGGACGTCCTCAAGCAGGCCAGGAAGGTGTGTGGCCATTTCAGGCGTTCCTACACGGCCATGGCGCACTTTGCAGATATTCAGCGGCGAAACAACATGCCAGTGAGGCGCTTGATTTGCGACAGCCCGACACGTTGGAATTCAACACTGCTAATGTTCGACCGCCTGCTCCAACAAGAAAAAGCGGCCAACGAGTATTTGTATGACCGGGGTGCTAGGACAGCCTCTGCGGAGCTGGGTATTTTTTTGCCACGTTACTGGACGCTCATGCGCAATGCCTGTAGGCTCATGCGTCCTTTTGAGGAGGTGACAAACCTAGTGAGTCGCACCGAAGGCACCATCAGCGACATCATCCCATATGTATTTTTCCTGGAGCGTGCCCTGCGAAGAGTGCTGGATCAGGCCGTTGATGAGCGTGAAGAGGAAGAGGAAGAGTTGTGGTCACCATCACCACCACCAGAAACAGCCTTACCATCGATTGCTGGACCTGCGGCAACACTGGAAGAGGAGTGTGAGGAAGAGGAGTCAGAGGAGGAATGTGGCTTTGAGGAGGAGGAACACCAACAACAGCAGGCATCCCAGGGTGCTCGTTGTCACCTATCTGGTACCCGTGGTGTTGTACGTGGCTGGGGGGAAGAACACACCTTCAATGACATCAGTGAGGACGAGGAATTGGACATGAGTAGCTCGGCATCCAACCTTGTGCAAATGGGGTCTTTCATGCTGTCATGCCTGTTGAGGGACCCTCGTATAAAAAGGCTGAAGGAGAACGACCTGTACTGGGTGGCCACACTACTAGACCCCCGGTATAAGCAGAAAGTCTGTGATATGTTACCCAATTACCGGCAGTCGCAAAGGATGCAGCAGCTACAAAATAAGTTAAAAAGTATGCTTTACACAGCATATAAGGGTGATGTCACAGCACAACGGGAATCCAACAGGGGAAGAGGTGAAAGTAATCCTCCTCCTACCACCACAACCACGCCGGCAAGGACAGGATGCTTTACAGACGTCTTGTTGATGGAGGACATGCGGAGCTTTTTTAGTCCTATGCATCGCCACAGCCCTTCGGGGTCCACCCTCAGAGAACGACTCGACCGACAGGTAGCAGACTACCTTGCCTTAACTGCAGATATCGACACTCTGAGGAGCGATGAACCCCTTGACTACTGGGTGTGCAGGCTTGACCTGTGGCCTGAGCTATCCCAATTTGCCATTGAACTTCTGGCCTGCCCCGCTTCAAGTGTGCTGTCAGAAAGGACCTTCAGCGCAGCAGGAGGTATTGTCACTGAGAAGAGAAGTCGCCTAGGTCTAAAAAGTCTTGATTACCTCACGTTTATTAAGATGAATGAGGCATGGATCCCGAAGGGACTGACAGTGGGGGATGCATTTGACTAAAAAAGGCCTGGTGATGACTGAGATGCCTTGGCCTAAAAATGGTCCACACGCTGCTGTATATAATCATTCTCTGCATGCCGGATGACTTACGTGACGTCTCCGCCACCAACTACGGTTCAAGCCGCAAATTTTTAGTGCACTTTCTGCCTTAAAACCTCAATTTTTCAGGCCGCTGCTACAGCAGCGGCTGCAACAATACCTGCTTTTTCATGCATGTGTACATGCCTAATTTTTCTGGCCTCTGGTGCTACACTGTGGCTGCAAAAAAACAAAAAACAAAAAAAAAGGCACATACATGTGTCAATTCCCCTTCGTGATCGTTACCTTGTCGTGGTGAAGGTGCTTGCGCATCACAATGAAGCGATCACCTCTAGGATTGTGTTGGCACACCCCAGATGATAAGGTCGTTGCTTCATTGTGAACAGACCAAAAGCGATCCGCAGGATAATTTTTCATAGAAAAAACATTCATTTTCTTTCATTCTTTCTGCGGAGCTGGGTATTTTTTGGCCGCGTTACTGAATGCTCATGAACAATGGCTGTAGGCTCATGCGTCCTTTTGCGGAGGTGACAACCCTGGTGGTCAGTCGAACCCAAGGCAACATCATCGACCTCATCCCATATGCGTTTTTTCTGGAGCGTGCCCTGCGAAGAGTACTGGATCAGGCTGTAGATGAGCATGAAGAGGAAGAGTTGTGGTCCCCATCACCACCAGAAGCAGCCTTGTCGTTGTCAATTGCTGGACCTGTGGCAACGCAGAGAGAGGAGTCTGAAGAAGAGAAAACACAGGAGGATGTTGGCTTTGAGGAGGTGGAATACCAGCCACAGCAGGCGTCCCAGGGGGCTTGTTGTCACCTTTCGGGGACCCTTGGTGTTGTACGTGGCTGGGTGGAGGAAGAGACCTTCAATGATGTCAGTGAGGACAAGGAACAGGACATGGCTAGCTGGTATCCAACCTTGTGCAAATGGGGAGTTTGCGGTTGTGCAAATGGACTGACTGACTGTTAAACGGGGAGTTTGGTCTGTCAGAGTTTGGTCTGTCACTGTGAAGCGGGCGACGGGCATAACCCTTACACTACTTGACCAATAAAACATCATACCTGATCGTATTCACACACTGGATGTTTTAGTGCTGGTTTACACTGCCGCTACCACTAAAGTAGCGTCGCTTCCAGTGCGACTTTGGCGCGACTTAGCGCGACTTTGGCGCGACCTCATCGCGAGGCGACTTTTTATTTGGCCAATCACAATATCATGTTTTGTGACCGTCACCTAATTTCCTTTTCCTGTTTTTTGTTTTACATATTTCCCCATGTGTGCAGTGTTGTCTGTGTCATAGCTCAACTGATAGGCATGTTTGCCTTGGCATATCATATTTCAGCTTGCCAGAAAGAAAAAAAGACAGCTGGAAAGACACTGCATTAGTTTTCTACTAAAAATTATAAGAAAAATGCTGTTTTTTTGGGGTTCTGGACATACTACAGAGCTGAAACTTGACAGGTACACTTTTTAGACCCCCCAGACACTAAATACAAAAAATGACATGCCTGCCTAAAAAAATGCCCGCTAAATGCCTGCAAGAGAAAAAGCCAGCCGCAGAGAAGCCGTATTCCTGAAAATATAAGAAAAATGCTGTTTTTTAGGGGTTCTGGACATGCTACAGAGCTGAAACTTGACAGGTACACTTTTTAGACCCTCCAGACACTAAATACAAAAAATGACATGCCTGCCTAAAAAAATGCCCGCTAAATGCCTGCAAGAGAAAAAGCCAGCCGCAGAGAAGCCGTATTCCTGAAAATATAAGAAAAATGCTGTTTTTTAGGGGTTCTGGACATGCTACAGAGCTGAAACTTGACAGGTACACTTTTTAGACCCCCCAGACACTAAATACAAAAAATGACATGCCTGCCTAAAAAAATGCCCGCTAAATGCCTACAAGAGAAAAAGCCAGCCGCAGAGAAGCCGTATTCCTGAAAATATAAGAAAAATGCTGTTTTTTAGGGGTTCTGGACATGCTACAGAGCTGAAACTTGACAGGTACACTTTTTAGACCCCCCAGACACTAAATACAAAAAATGACATGCCTGCCTAAAAAAATGCCCGCTAAATGCCTGCAAGAGTAAAAGCCAGCCGCAGAGAAGCCGTATTCCTGAAAATATAAGAAAAATGCTGTTTTTTAGGGGTTCTGGACATGCTACAGAGCTGAAACTTGACAGGTACACTTTTTAGACCCCCCAGACACTGAATACAAAAAATGACATGCCTGCCTAAAAAAATGCCCGCTAAATGCCTGCAAGAAAAAAAGCCAGCCGCAGAGAAGCCATATTCCTGAAAATATAAGAAAAATGCTGTTTTTTAGGGGTTCTGGACATGCTACAGAGCTGAAACTTGACAGGTACACTTTTTAGACCCCCCAGATGCTAAATCCAAAGAAATTTTTTATTTTTATTTTTTTTTAATTTTTCCAATAATTGGCTCTCTATCAAAAAATTATAATTTTTAAGAACTTTTTTTTGCGTGATCCCTCTCCGGCATGCCACAGTCCAGGTGTTAGTCCCCTTGAAACAACTTTTCCATCACTATTGTGGCCAGAAAGAGTCCCTGTGTGTTTTAAAATTCACCTGCCTATTGAAGTCTATGGCGGTTCGCCCGGTTCGCCGGTTCGCGAACATTTGCCGATGTTCGCGTTCGCCGTTCGCGAACGGCGAATTTTAGGTTCGCGACATCACTATTCATGACATCTTTTAGCCTGACTGCTTGCATAGCCCCTTGAACACTTAGGGAGCACTGCTGGTTCAGAGGACAATTCAGTAGAAGAGGCCATAGAGAAAAAAGAAGAAAAGAAAAGGAGGGAGTAGAGCAGATAGATGTGGCAGAATCACAACCAATGTTTTGGAGGCGTTGTAGCGGAACAAGCTCCAGCACTGAACCATGTCCTGCATCCTTCCCAGCTGCCAGCAGAGTTACCCAGTGCACCGTGAAGGAAATGTAACGTCCCTGACCAATATTTTTTTTTATGGTTCAGCAACTGGGATAGCAAAATTTACCTGCTGGTCAAATCAACAGGTGGTGTACTGCCAGCAGATTGGGTGCAAGTACCTTTGGCACCCATTGCTATACCATCATCCCTCTTAGTGCAGGTTTTTAAGAGGACTTGAGGTATAGTAGGGGTAGAGATTCCAGATGAGGAGCAGGAAAAGTCTGCATTTTATCATGGTGTGGGTCTTTTGGGTGCTCTTGCCAATGGACTGCATGGCAGGTCGTCATATGTCTTGTCAAGATGCCCAAGTGTTCTGGCCGTGCTTGATCCGCTTCAGACAGAGATTGCAAACAGCAACACTGTGGTCTGCTGCACATGTGTTGAAAAAAGCCCACACCAATTAATTTTTGGCAGTCAGTTGGGAGTTAGCAGTGCCCTGCACCTGTGGAGCTCTGTGATGTGATGCAATAGGGTGGCTGCCCTTAAACCAGCCCCTGAATAACATCCTGCCTTGTTGGAGTTGTGCCTCCTCCTCACTTTGCTCCTCTATTCTCTCAGGCACCTAAGTACGGTCAGTGACCTCATCATCCCCTCCCTCCTCATCACTGGAGCAAACTTGGCAGTATGCTGCAGCTTTTGGAACATAACTGCTAGTTTCTTGTCCGTCATTATCACCCCCCTCTCTAGGCTCATGTTTTTCCCTTCCTCAACCTGGGAACCAACATCAGAGCATTCAAACTGCTGTGCATCCTCCAGCATCATGTAACTGACACTATGATCGAATAATTCAGGTGACTCCTCCGTGCACGATGGTGAGGTTATGGATGGAGTAGCTGTGAACAAGGAGCCTGTGGAAAAGGCTGCTTTGGCAGCTGTGGTGGAAGATAAACTAGTATGAGCCTGGGTGACAGAGAACAAGGAAGATGAGGACGGCCACTCCACCAACTCTTCTGCATGTTGTGCCTCAATAAGACGGCCAGCACCGCAAAAAAGGACAATCGTGCCCCACCTGCAGAGGATGCACCATGTCCGTGACCACCACTTTTTACTGTGCACACAGAGGCTGCCTGCCCTCTTTTAGTGGTTCCCCATGAGCATCTGCCTCTCCTTGTTGGACTTATGGACATGATGAGGATTTTTGGTTTTTTTTTTATAACTTTTCATTATAGAATGTGGGATGGAAATATGATCCTCGGGTGCAATAATTGTGTGCTTGGTGCACTATAAACCGTTTTATTATTTTTTTTTGGGGGGGGGTTATACCTTTTTATGATAGAGTGTGGGAAGGGAATATGGTGCCTGGGAGCAATACTTTTGTACTTGGTGCACTATAAACCGTTTTATCGTATATTTATTTTTTTAAACTTAATAAAGCCAAAAAAAGAAAACCCCTGCTGACGCAGAAAGGAGAGCACCTGCGATGCAGAAGGGAGGACAGCAATTATGCTCTAAATACAATCAATGTTGCTGTGCCACATGAAGAAAAAAAAAAAACACAGCATATTTTTATTTAAATTTAGAGAGAGTAAGGAAGGCCTAGAAAATCTTTGGGGTTTTTATTGAAGTAAAAAAAAAAAAATATATCCCCAACAGGAACACAGACAACAATAATGTTATTTCTTTTTTTTCCGTAGCCAAATCCTCTCTATGTGCTACAACGTTCGGACAATTAAGTGGAGAGAAACATAACAAAATGTATACTCTAAAGCACACTTATCCTAAAAGAAATTAAATCAAACTGCCTAAACATTAGCCTCATTCTATCTGTATGGATAATGACGGTTCACAGTCACATAACAATGTTAGAATTTATCACTCTAGGGTACAACTAAAATGCAACCTACTTGTCCCTTACTACGGCCTCCTTTATTAGCTCTCCCTTAAGGTGTTTCCGCATTTATCTATTTATAAGTTGAAGTAGGTTAAATGATATATAAATATTCACTGGACCTAGAGCTTTCTAGTGATATCATGTCATGTCTGAGAGTTTTTGCCAATTTAAATGAGAAAAACTCTAATTTATTTAAGGTTATAGGAACATGTTATTTGCATAATTCATTTTTATAATATTTCAGCTCTTTAAGGGCTAGACTTAGAAACCTGACATCTCAGGCTCATTCTAATGCCAGTCCCTGCCTCCACATAAATCCTGATGGACCCATCATTGTTCACATTCCTATTAATCTAGAGTATTGGAAAGACTCATGTCTTTTGGGGTGCTAGTGTCAAAATTGTATGGTGCCAACTCAGTTAGAATGTTAATTCTACACTGAAGAACTTTCACTGCAAAATGAATGAAGAAGGTATTAACAGCAAGAATTAGCCTCCAGCTTTTAATTTTGTCTCAGTGATAAAATGCAAGCACTAAACTAAATTCAGCCAAAGACCACACACACGAGCCAAGAAACGGCTGATTGTTTAGTCCAAAGCTATTGTATATAATATTTCTGCAGTTAAAGCGGTGTTCCAGCTGGGGAAAAAAAAATTAAGTCAGCAGCTACAAATACTGTAGCTGCTGACTTTTAATATATAGACACTTACCTGTTCAGGGAGCCCGCGATGTCAGCACCCCAGCTGATTTTCGGCTTCGGCTGATTACGGCTGCCAGGTGCTGCCACCGCCATTCGTTCTAAGGGAAACTGCCTGTGAAGCCTTTGGGCTTCACAGCCGGTCCCATGCTGCGCATGCGCAAAGCGCGCTGCACATATTAAGTAGCTCAGCAGCGGGGGAAGGAGGAGGGGGCCGAACTTCGGAAGGGCAGTGCTGCCTCCCAGAAGTGGGGAAGCATACCTGTCAAAAACAGTTACCATTCCCCCCTCCCCCTGAAAAGTGCCAAACGTGGCACCAGAGGGGGTGGGAAGCAAATAAGCAGAAGTTCCACTTTTGGGTGGAACTCCACTTTAAATCCACGGTCAAACATTTGTCAGATTGCATTCTCAAGTGTTACTGGTCATTGCTCATCCTGCTCTGGTTATTATCTGTCAGTGGGACAGGAATTTAGGCAAATCTCTTTTCTAATTAGTCTTAAAGGAGCAACTTCATTGTGTGACTATGGGGTTTATTTAGTAAAGCTAGAGAGTGAAAAATCAGTCTCACTTCTGCAGAGAGACCAATCAGCTTGTTTATTAGGCTTTGTCAATAAAACCTGGAAGCTGATTGGTTTCTGTGCAGAAGTGAGACTGATTTTGCACTCTCCAGCTTTAGTAAATAAACCCCTAACTGTCAACAGCATCAGTTCTGTGAAATATAACATTTCTAATGGCGCTTTTCCACTGCATGGAACCGAACAGTTCGGCTCGCTTTTGTGCTTTTGCACTGCTGGTACCGCATGGTATGGTGTAGGAACAGTTCGGTACGGTACGGCGGCGCTTTTCCACTGCATGGAACGGAACGGTACGGCTCTCTAAAACAGTACCACCTCGATTGTGGTTCCAAGAGGTACCATACCGGTACCATATCCCACAATCATTTGCATGCAGTCACTACTAGCCACTGATTGGTCAGAAAATCATTGTTATCCCACCCACTTAACTTTAGTACTACTTTAGTGGAAAAGCAAACCATACCAAACCGTACCGAACCGTTCCAACACCGTACTATGCGGTACCAGCAGTGGAAAAGCAAACCAGGCCAAGCAGGGCCGAGTAGAGCCAAGCCAGTACTTGCAGTGGAAAATTGCCATAAGTATCTGGCTATTATCCTATCACCCTAAGGCTGGCCATACATTATACAATCTTCTTGTACAATTTTCCTTTAGATTTACGAAAACCACATAATAAAAGGTCAAATCCAAACACTTTAACCACTTCCCACAAACCAACGTAATTGTATGTCGGCTTGAAGAAGTGGTTATACCGGGGAGATGCCTGCAGCTGCAGGCATCAACCTGGTACCACTTTTTTAGAACCGGCAGTTGACTTTCTGGTGATAACAACCGATGTGGCACAGCAGCCACACTGCCATTACCCCAGCGAGCGGGAGGAGCGTCCCCCCTCCCACCGCCTTCCGCCACTCTGCCCGGGTCCCCTGTCCCACCAGGAGATCTGAGCAACCAGCCAGCACATCCGTGGGCTGGTTAGAGTCCTGAATGAAGCTAGATTTGGCTTCAATCGGGTCTTCGATCAAGTAACCCGGAAGCGATCTCATGACGTCACTTCCGATTTACTCGGCTGCTAATGGCGCCGATTGAAAAAAACAAACATACTTTAAAGTGCATTGGAGGTGTTTGGGGTCTTTTAAACCCCAGATTCCTCTATAAAGAGTACCTGTCACTGCATATAACTGTCACAAGGGATGTTTACATTCCTTGTGACAGCAATAAAAGTGATCAGATTTTTATTTTTTTTTAAGCAAAGTTGTTCAAAATAAAAAATAAAATAAAGTAAAATACATAGGAAAAAAAATTAAAAATTTTAAAGCGCTCCTGTGAGCTCGTGCACCAAAGAAAACTCATACGTAAGTCGTGTCCGAAAAATGTAAATGATGTTCAAATCACACATGTGATGTATCGCCGCAATCGCCAGAGCGAGAGCAATAAATCTAGCAAAATAACTACTCGGTAACTCTAAAACTTGTAACCGTTAAAATGTTTAAAGCGTCACCCATGGAGATTTTTAAGTACCAAAGTTTGTCGCCATTCAACGAATGTGCGCAATTTAAACCATACCATGTTAGGTATTTATTTACTCGGCATGGCATCATCTTTCACAATATATAAAAAAATAGGGCTAACTTTACTGTAGTTTTTTTAAATTCAGTACAGTGTATTAAAAAGTTGCGTTTGAAAGACCGCTGCACAAATACAGCGTGTGACAAAAAATATTTCAACAACCGCCATTTTTTTCTCCAGAATCTTTGCTAGAAAAATATATATAATGTTTGGGGGTTTGCTAGCAAAAAATACTGATTTTAATTTCTAAATAACATGTGTCAGAAATAGGCTTGGTCCTTAAGTGTTTAAACTTGTATGAAATCAGGCAGGCTCTTATACTACACTGTTAATTGTAAATCTAAAGGAAATTGAATAGGAAAATTGTATAATGAATGGCAAGCTTAAGTTGGCAAAACAGTATGCTATATTCAGAACTCTAAAAAAATTGTAAATGAGGTATGTGGATGGAAGTTAGAGCCAGAAGAGACGATGATGTCCTATAATGCCACACTCCTTTTTACTTGAATACCAAGGGCTATTGAGATTGTAAGGAAACGTCTGACATGAGATAATACTCATGACAGACAAATAGATCCCAAGCATGTTGCTTGTTGGACGTTTGTCTCAACACCATCTACAGAAAATAGCAGCCTAGCACCCGTTGTAAGCAATTTCTAAACGTCTGACACCCATATTTTAAATACTTTTACCATAAAATCAACCCAAAAAATTAAGTAAAAATGTTTTAATTAGCAAATATTGGCACTATATAAAAAATATAACCTCACCTTCCTTGCTTTCACTGATGCAAATTGGTTTACAAAGTGATCAAAGTCTGTTTTTTTACTTTCCTCTCTTTCTGCACTCACTTTTGCTTCAGGCTTCGGCTTACTGCATTAGCAACGCTCATGCTGCATTGATGTGAGTGTCACAGTATCTCTTCCCCCTCTATCAACAGGTTCCATGAGAAATAGAACTGTCTCAGACCAATGGAGCTGTTAACAGTCCTGTGAATGTTTGCACCATCCCAAGGGCTGCCATTAGAAATCACAGGGCCCCACAGGGTTATCCTAGCCTCACAACCCCTCAGCAACCCCTCAGGAAAATCTTGCTGATTTATTTTACAAGGGAATGTGCTGCAAAGAAGCCAATAGGGGGCGTAAAAATATGTACCTTCCTCCTGTACCTGTAAAAAAAAAAATATCAGTTTGCCTGAGCCTACCTTAAATAAGAACTTCATCAACTAGCAACTGTTAAGACAATGTTTTATGTAATGTACAACATAGTGCATAGAGTGCAAGGGTCAGGAGGAATAAGAAACATACAACATAGCATAAAGATTGCAGAGGTCAGGATAAGAGGGTGGGGGAGAGGAAGTGTACCCACATCAGAAACCCCCTTTACATCAGAATTTCCTCAAATGAGAGTCACCTATACATCAGAATCCTCCACACGTCAGAACCCCCTTACATAAGAGACCCCCGCACATCAGAGTCCTCAAACACATCAGGAGCCTTCTAAATATGAAGGCACCATTTCCTACCTTCTGCTGGTTCTTTTAGTCCTCCTGCTCAGCTTACAGTCCTTGGAATACAGCAGCAGGTCAAATGGTACAGTCTCAGCCAACCAAGTGCCATGACTTTCTCCCTCACAGTAAGCCATCCTCTGTAACGTCTGTTCCTGTCTCAGACAGTTTACAGGCTGTCATAGGATTCCTTACAGGCAATTCCTGCTAGGCCCCTCTGCTGACCCGATAGGGCCCAGGCCTTGCATGGAAATGATGCTTGTACCCCTATCAGTGAACCATCCCTATTGCTTAATGGTGCAGTGCCTCCTTCAAATGGCACCCAGGGAATGTGTCATATGTGAAATACAACACTAACACCACCTATTTCAAGTACATGGAGAACTTCTACTGACAAAAACATGGCTGTGCTATTGGATCACTAGTATCTTCTATTGTATCTAACCTGTACAGGAAAGAGTTGGTGAAGAGATCCTTGAACTCTATTAGGGGGATAACACCAAGCCTTTGGTTCAGGTATGTGGATAATAGATAGGTCAATATTAGAACACTGAACATACAGGCAAAAACACAACATTTACACAGGACAGAAGCATGGAGAAATATAATTTCAGAAAAACTTGATCATTAATAAACATTGCATTTCCTTGTCTTCCAAGCCCAGAAATACACTGAGTCAGAAGCTTGTATACAAAAAAAACCCAACACTCAAATACAAGTGTAGCGGGGTTTCCCCCCTTTTCATTGTGCATAAGAAGACTGTATGACCTTTTGTAGGAACTCGGCTCCATCTAGTGGCCAAAATGCCACATTGCAGCTGCTCTGTGATTTCCTGTCAGGGAATTTATTAAACTACATTACCCACAATTCCCTTAGAGTACCAGGGTGCATTGCCCCACCGCAGAGCCTGCTGGAGGAAGCTTGATAAAGGAAGGGAGGAGCCAAGTTTGTTCTCTTGGAATTGATATCCTGGGACAAGCAAGATCTCTGCGCTGTGGCCTGAAGCAGTTGACTAGGCCTGAAGCCCGGGCCCGAAGTGACTAAGCGAGAGTGTTCCACCCTTAGTAAAAGAACCTTCCAGGAGGCCCAGTGGATGCTTTACAGAGAATGGAATCGCTCACCATCCGTATCTAGGTGGCATACAACGCAGATCAGAGACTGAGACAACGGAAGAGAGTTCCCGGGACGTTGCTTGGCTGGTGAGAGGGCACCTGCCCAAAAACTGACTTTATCTACCAAAGAAGTAATTTTAATCAGAGATAGCCTTAGTATAACAGAAGGCATTAAACCCCGGTGGTCCAGTATACCTCCCCAGGAGATTCATAGACAGACATCTGTATCTGTATAAGAGCCGTCCGAGGCCTACATCTCCCACAGAAGTTTTACCGCCAAACTGCACAGACACCCCACGGTGACTATTAACTGTTCACTGCCATTCTCTCTCTTGATCATCCATCCCCAATGTGGAGTACAAAAACCGTGCACCACCGTTGCTAGCGAAGATCTTGAGAAGAAAGAAAAGAACTGTGTGTGGGAACTCAGATAGGCCTACCTGTCTGGTACTGTGTCTAGCATTTATTATATATGAATGTGGGAGTGTTTTTATCTTTCTAAGTTGGTACACGTAATCCTTTAAAGAGAAATATTTCATTGTATCACACTTGTTTCATTCTTTTTTTTTTTTTTGATTAAAAATGTTTATTAAAAGGTTGTCAAATATAACAATTGTATAAACTTTGTGATTATTCAGAACAAATATACATGTATGTATCAATCATACAAAAATATAATTTAACAAAAATATGGTTCGGACATGAAGAGCATTTTTTTTTTTTAAATAACAAAAAATATAAATGAACATTATATATCAGATCTTTATAAAAGACAACAAATCAAAACAAGTCAGTGATATAAAATTTCGATATCATTGTCTTCCAAACATGGAGTTTTTCAGAACTCGTAATAAAGCTACGGAACAAGTGGATCAGTACATGTGTGCATATCAACTCAAAATATAAATCTGAGGTATATCTTACATGACCAAGGAACATCTATATAGATACCATGGATTCCATTTTTGGTCAAATAATTTTTTAGAGTTGGTTATAGTATGGTGTAAATTCTCCATGGACCTGATTTCTTCAATTCTATTTAATACCTGGGGATATGGGACGTCCATGTCTTTCCAATGCAGGGCAACTGTTCACATCATTGCAACACATATGGTATGGATTAGCTTAGTGAGGTGGGAAGGAATGTCTGGGATGTTATGAAATAATAAACAATGTTGTGGCTCAAGAATGATGTTTTTCTCTGACAATTTTTCTATCAATGAGAAAATTTGTGACCAGGTATGGGTTATTTTATTACAGTCCCAAAATACATGTCTCAGGGTGCCTATTTCGCCGCAACCCCTGAAACATGTAGGTGGAACATCCGGAAAAAATTTATTAAGTTCTTCTGGTGTATAGTACCATCAGGTGAAGACTTTCAAGGCAGTTTCCCTAATATCTATAGATTTTGTGGATTTACGTACGTTTTGGGACATTATGGACCGGTCAACTGTGGAGAATGTTAATTGTAACTCAGCTTCCCACTTCACCATATATGGAAGCTTTACCAAAATACAATCTACACTAAATAAATTCATATGGAATAACAAGAGACCCAGATTCACCCAAAGCATACTATACCAACCCCAAACCTCGGGAGGATTGGACGCCCCTAATTTGTGGTTCTACTATATTAGCAGCAGACTTTCTCAGACAGCACAGTGGCACATAATGGAAGATGCTGTCCCATGGGTGTGCATTGAGAAAAGCTCTATTAAGCCATACTACTTAACGAGTATACTATGGAACAAATCTATCCCTATTAGACAAATCTCGACACGGAACAAAATAGTATCTGATGCATTGAAGATTTGGGTTAAAGCGGGTGGCTTCAAAAGTATACCATCTAATCCCCCCTTCGCTGCCTCTTTTCTGGGAGATCCTAGATTTAAAGAATCATTTTTGAATCCAGAAAAGTTCCTCTGGTGGCACACTAAAGAATTACACAGAATAAAGGATCTCTATGACGGAGGAACCTTTCTCACTTTCGACAAACTATTAGAATCACACAATATTCCCATTTCAGAAAAATCGAACTATGAGAAAATTAAGACTTATTTTGACACAAATTACGCCCTCCCCTCTCACAATTCCCCAGGTCTGTTGGAACATATATGCCTGTCAAATCCTAAGGGAAAGGGACTGATCTTGAACATTTACGTGAATTTTATTACACCTGACACTTCACTTGTTTCATTCTGATACATAGTAAATTCATCTTTAATTTAACGTCATCCTGTGTGTTGTCCCATTGTGTCACCCAGAAGGACTGCAGCTGGAGAAAGGTAACAATTCATTATTATTTGTTGAAGTGTTATATTCTACATTGTGTTCTCCTGTAGCAATTTGGTGTTCCAGTCCTATTCTGAGTTAGTTGTGCCTAGGGAGGGTTCGAGCCAATTCTGGGGGTTGTTAGGCAGGACGTTGACCCATTAATCTAATCAGCAGCTCCTACGGGGGTGGTGCTACACAAGCAAAGTAACTTTCAGTGTCGTGTAGTTTGGAAGGAAAACATATGTAAAGTGAAGAGATAAAACAACCTCTCAAAAAATTAATGGACCAACATAGAAGGGCATATTTTACAGGTCAAGACTTTGTAGTTTTTCTACACGTTAAAGAAAAGAGATTGTCTTTCAAGGACAATGAGGTTCACATTTTGTAAATAAAGGACAAAGTGTTCCTGTTCATGAGGTGTGAAAAAATATATCTGTGTTAAACTGGAATCCCTGAACAGGGGTGAGGCCTTTAGCCCCATCCTTCTTCCACATATAATGTTGTATTAACATCTATACCCAGAGTTTTGACAATTTACACCTTTAGCCACCTGTTGACATTCTGGTGTGTAGGTACTGCAGTTTAATACTAAAGCTAGCCAAGCATGTAACCCCTCTATACTTTCACACTTTACCTAACTACCTGACTAAAACGGGCTTTTTAACACTTAACCACTACTGAAATCTTAAAAACAAACCCTAACCTAAACCTTAACACACTAAAGCCTAATACATATCCCACACTCTAATCCTAAGGGTCATGTCACATGTGCAGTTTTGTCACCTCTCCATGTCTCTGAAGAAGTCAATGGACAAAACTCATCAAGCATACTATAGCTGGCAACTGTATTGTTTTTTTTTACAGCATTTGAAATACATTGGAGTTATACTATGCTAAGTTTTTTTAATCCATGACCATGTAGGGAGTTCCTGCCTGATATACTAGAGAAGAGGTTGTAAGTCCCAGGTAATTTGAAGCTGAAGTTTTGCTTGCCTGTTTTGCTGCAGAGTTGGAGAGTGATCAAAGAGCTAGGAGGAGGAGGAATAGCGCGGGAGAATTGCTGTTGCTATGGGCAATTACCTGGAGAATGAATGATCAGGAGGCTGTGACACAAGCCTTTATAGACCTTAAGAAATGAGGGTCTGGCATTTACAGTGATTGATGAATCTAGTATTTGTATGTAATTGAAAGCTTGCCGTTGGAGTACTATTATTGCACCTGACATCAGCATATACAAATAATGTAGCAACCTAATTACTAAAGTTCAACTAGCATTATCCTATAGGGTTGCTCCTTTGTTTCCAATTACAATGATATGTTTTTCCCTTGTAACAGCAATATTTTAGACATTAGTAGATTGACTACTAATTGACTACTAATAGCAATATAGGAAGTTGAATTTCAATGACTTTACTATTGATGTGAGGTTGTTTGTAACAGATACAACCTGTGGACTTTAACATTTAACCTAGCCTCTAAACTAAGCCCTAAAGACTTATCTCCTAGCCTAAAACTAAATTTTAGCCTAAAACTATACCTTGTATCTGGAGTCATGAGTATCACCTAACCTGTCTTTACTCCTCCAACACAGAGTATAGCAGACTGCATGCATTTCGTTTTCCTCATAATAGTGTTTAACAGAAAAACAACATACTTTTTAATACTCTAAACACACAATGCACATTGTTTTCTTTCCCCTTTTTCTCTTTTTATTGAAAAGTCAGTACCAACAAGGTGACTTTTATTTTAAATCCTGTAAATGGCTATGTTGACTGACTGTGTATTTCTCAAAAGTGTTTGTAAGTATTTAAAGGGTTTAGCTGTAATCTTCTGAATACTCTGAGGCAGGGGGAGAGATTTATTCCATGTTCAATGTTAAGCAAAGCTTGCTTAAGACATGCTGCCAAGGTCTTCTGAATGATATGTCCATAAATGTGCTTTATACAACCGAGAGCTCCACAACCAAAGAGGAAGGCAATTTATAAAGAGCCAAATAGGTGGCTTTGCTATCTTTTTGGAATACTGTGTTCACAATGGTATATAGCCAATTTATGAGGACTTTTACAACAGTTGAGTTCAGCATCTGAAACCCTGTTTTTTTAATCCATTGTGTTTTGGGAATGGTAATTATGTTCATCCAATTTATATTATGGCAAACAAGTTACAGAAAATGTGGGAAATAAGTTTGACTTTATTTAACCTTTTTTTTACAGTGGTTAAATAATTTTGGTGGTTGATGGTTACAATAAAAATTCTGAATTAACCCTCTGCATACTCTTATATATCCTTACATATTTATAGCAAACCTTTGCATAAAAACAAGGATTCTTGCTTCACATTTATTGCAATACATGTTCCAGCTTGATAACTGCATCAAAGTAATCTCTCTCTGGTCAGTTCTTACTCTACTCTGCAAAATGTCAAATACGTACTTCCTTATAGCAGACTTTAATGGACATATAATGCCAATATGGGGCAGACAAACACAGATTGTGTCTGGTGTCTATAATAATAGTATATAGTATATAGTAATAATATAATGTACTCACATTTATAGGTAAAGTTGATCCACAGAATATCCGATTGCATCCTGGTGGATCAGGAAGGATTTTTTCCCCTGCTGGAGCAAATTGGATCATGCTTTGCTGGGGTTTTTTCGCCTTCCTCTGGATGTACTGCGGGTATAGGATTGTGTACCGTATTTTACGGCGTATAAGACGACCCCCCTATTACATGATCTACCGGTAATACTTAGGTTACCTTGGAGATATTATACTCGGCGTATAAGATGACCTCCCATTTTTTGGGGATTTTTTTGAGGTTCAAAAGTAGTCTTATACGCCAGAAAATACAGTATATGGGACTGCATGCTTTGTTTTTTTGTTTTTTTCATTGGTTGAACTAGATAGACTTTTTTCAGCCTGACTAACCATGTAACTATGTAAAGTGCTGGAGAATAGTGCAGTGTTAGTTCAAACTCATTTAATTAGAATCTCTTCACTAATACAACTATGTTAGCTAAACTGTCTTTTTGGCAGTGGCGTAGCGTGGGTTGTCAGCACCCGGGGCAAGGCAAGTAATTTGCGCCCCCTAACCCACGTGATTTTAGCACTCGAGTCTCTTCCACTAGATTAGTTAAAGAAAGCCTTACCCCCTAAGCACGTGTATTGTTTGTTATGAAAATACTGATGTAATTAAAGTACCCTCTTTCAATGCAGAATGACCAGCATGCCCCCTTTCAATTCAGAGAGACCAGCATTCCCCTCATTCAATGCAGAGAGACTAGCATGCCCCCTTTCAATGCAGAGTGACCAGTGTGCCCCCTTTCAATGCAGAATGACCAGCATGCCCCCTTTCAATGCAGAGAGACTAGCGTGCCCCCTTTCAATGGAGAATGACCAGCGTGCCCCTTTCAATGCAGAATGACCAGCGTGCCCCTTTTCAATGCAGAGTGACCAGCGTGCCCCCATTCAATGCAGAGAGACCAGCGTGCCCCCATTCAATGCAGAGTGACCAGCGTGCCCCCTTTCAATGCAGAGTGACCAGTGTGCCCCCTTTCAATGCAGACAGACCAGCGTGCCCCCTTTCAATGCAGACAGACCAGCGTACCCCCTTTCAATGCAGAGTGTCCAGCGTGCCCCCTTCAATGCAGAGAGACTTACCTGCAGCGGCGGCTTCATCTCAGTTCCCCGCGTCTCCTCGAGTCCTCCCGCCTACTCCTCGGCCAATGGCATGCTTTCGCCTTTCGTAAGAAAGTCTCGGACCAGCTTCCTGATTGGCCAGGAGGAGGATCCTTGTGACTAATAGTGAATTTTCATTCGCTATTGTCACACAATGGGTGGGCTCGGGGCGCACTGCTCTGCGCCCCGGGTCCACCCTTTTTTGAAGCCTATTAGAGCCTCTGGCTCTAATCAGGTGATGGAAAAAAAAAACCCCACTCTGTGACAGCGCCAGGCTGCTGACTCACTCGCTGCTAAACTGACTGAGCAGTGAGGAGAGGCGCATAGGCGGGGCTTGGCTTGCAACGCCACCCCACCCTACACCAATGGACAGGTGGGGCACAGTCCAGCCCCTCCCGACCCGCCATTTTCAGCCATAGGGCAGCCGCGCTGGACATCTCCCAGCCTAAAGATCGAGGCAGCCGCAGACAGTGTGTGAACTGTGTATGTCAGAGTCAGACAGACAGAGTGACACTGCGGATGCGCCCCCCCCAGATGTTGCGCCCGGTGCGGCTGGCCCCCCCTGCACCCCCCACGCTACGCCACTGCTTTTTGGTCATACACTTAGAAACCTAGTTGCAATAACAGACACAATTACCATTTAACCAGTTCCCACCTGGCCTATAGCCAAATGATGACTAAGCAGGACCTTCGTATTTTCATTGTGCTGCGGTGCGTTCTGTCCCAGGCTGTGTCCGATGGACACAGTCAATGACAGGTCACTGTACTGGGCAGCTGCTGGTACCATGTGATCACTGTGGCCAATCACAGCAGATCCCATGACAATTGCAAACAATTGATTGCTTCATTTCATGCCATTCATTGTGTACAATTGTGTTGCTAACTGTAATTGGTCAAAGTAAACACATGGTACAGACAGGGCCAGTCACAGCCCATCTGTACCATGTGATTAGCTGTGGCAAATCACAGCCAATCACAACAATACACACTTAGTGAATCAATTTCATTCAGTAAAAATGGTTGCTTATAACAGTGAAATTCACTGGTATAAGCAATCATAATGTGTAAAATACAAAAAAGGGTAGTACAGTGTTGTTATGGTAACACTGCATTGCTCTGGTCACAGTGTGTAAAAATTATTTGTAAAGAAAAAAAAATGTAACAAAATAGAAAAAAATGAAAATAACATTTTTACATACTGTCACCAGTCAGTGTACCCGATCACCACCACACCAGTTATATGATGACACTGTACTGCACTGGTGAAAGTATGTAAAAGAAATGTGAACATTTTCTTTTTCCATTTTCCAAAAAATTGTGCCAAAAAATTACAACTTAAAAAAACTCACCATGCCTCTAAGTAAATACCTTAGACTGTCTACTTTCCAAAAATTTGTATCGTCCTGGCTTTTTTGAACAGTTAGTGCATCAGGATTGATCAATTTTCAAATACTGTATATCATAGTTTGTGGACTCTATATATCCTACAGATAAAATAATAAATACTGATTTGGGTTATTTTCACCAAAGAAATGTAGTAGAATACAGTTTGGACTACATTTATGAAGACAGATTATTTATTTGCAAAATTTTATTACAGAAATGAAGAAAAATGCATTTTTTTTTCAAAATGTTGGTGATTTAATACCACCAAAAGAAAGCTCTATTTGTGTGAAAGAAGAATGATAAACATTTCATATGGGTACAGTGTTACATGACCATGCAATTGTCTTTCAAAGTACGACAGCGTTGAAAGCTGAAAATTGGCCTGGGCAGGAGGGGGGTGAAAATGTCCTGTATTGAAGTGGTTAAATAAAAAAAATGACATGGCATTAAAAGGTCCACTGCAATCTACCACTTGTGGCTTAGATAATATTCTCTTTTTCAATAGCCAGGAAATCAAAACAGGAACAGAAAATGATCAGAAATGCTTTTGCACAGGTATTGCAGTGGGTTGTAGCATATTTTCATCATAAATCTATTATTTTTTTTATCAGAATTAGAGGGCTTGGAATTCTGAAAGCTGATGGAAAGCCTTTGCCCAGTTTTGCTAACTGTTTGTCCTGCATGAGGGCTTGTACTGACATTCTACATTTGCATGTGTCATTGTCTATGTGAGTGTCCTTCCGCATAGTCCATTTAAAGAGGAACTAAAGTCTGCAAAACTTACCCCTGCTTCCACGGTCTGATGCTTGTAAGGTCCTTCTCTGACGCTGCCATATTCTCCTTGGCTTCTCCTGGGTGCCAGTCTTTGGCCATCTAGATTGCCTGGCACAGGATATTGTAACTACAGTGCATGCTCAGGAGTTCAGTCATCCCAGTACACTGTGGCCCTGTACTCAGTGTTAATTCTTTTCGTCAGCAGCATTTTTACAGTGACAAAATCGAAAAACAAACAGTACAGCACATTTTCGTCCACTGACAAAAAACTTTGCCGAAAATCAAATCTGTTTTGGTTAACGAAAGAAAACTAAACGAAAATGTGAACAGAAAAGGAAGCAAGCGCTCTGGCATAGGCTAGATGGGATGATGGCTATGTATTAAATAGTGACCAATACGTGGCACTGTTAAGGTGATAGGGGAAGGGACAAATAATGGACTGTAGGTGACAATGAATGAAGTCCATAAAAAAAGTCCAATAGTAAAGTCCAGAACGATGAAAATCAATATGGCAATAGGTGATGGTTGCTGCTGTAAGGGCTAGCTCAGAGAAACACAGGGAAGTCAGCGCTGTGGGTACATGTAAAAGAAAGAGACAGAGCACCTCTAATTGCAGCAATTTATTAAGGCTTAAAATCACTATGTAGTAACAACTCACTAGATGGAAGTAGAGTTAGGCTTGTATGCTCCGGTGGTATGTCAGAAGATGGAGTTTTTCCCAGGGGTCCTGGAGGATGGAACACTTTGTGCCGGTCGGGTGGACGTATGGACGCTGTGCAGAGGATCCTCCGTCTTCCGGGTTCCAGGTACGGCTGGGTGCCAAGGACCACGCTGGAACGCAGCGCACGCTGCGTGACTTCACCGGAGACTGGGAATGACACGACACGTTTCAGAGCTTGCGCACGGCTCTCAATGGGCATGCACGCTCTTTTTTCAAGTGTGAGATCAACACACCGAAGATTTAGTCTCCGGTGATGTCACGCAGCGTGCGCTGTGTTCCAGCGTGGTCCTTGGCGCTCAGCCGTACCACAGTCTAGAGCACTATGCAGCATTACATGCCTCCTCAGACCTCCATCCAGAGCACTGTGCAGCATTACAGGCCTCCTCAGACCACCTTCCAGAGCACTATGCAGCATTACAGGACTCCTCAGACCACCGTCCAGAGCACTCTGCAGCATTACAGGCTTCCTCACTGTACTCAGACCGTTCAAAGCTGTGATGTTAACCACTTAAGCCCCAGCTCTATTTCGGACACTTTTTGTTTACAAGTTAAAATCAGTATTTTTTCCCAGAAAACTACTTAGAACCCCCAAACATTATATATATTTTTTTAGCAAAGACTCTGGAGAATAAAATGTCGGTCATTTCAATATTTTTTGTCACACAGTATTTGCGCAGCGGTCTTTAAAACACCATTTTTTTGGAAAAATTTTGAAAAATCACATTTCACTGCATTTAAAAAATACTTAACAGTAAAGTTAGACCATTTTTTTGTATGTAAAAAAGGTGCGTACCAACAAGTTAATAAGCACAAGCAGCGCTACAAATCCATAAAATGACAATCATAAAGCTCTATGTTAATAAAGCTCTCACAGTACATCAGTATGTGAAACAAGATAGGGTGTCAGAGTCCAATGTGACAAGAGTCCATCACCAAATATGCTTCCAATGGGGTCATGGGAAGGAAACAGCAAAACAAATATAAATCAGTTGCTGGTAGTATGCCTCCACCTCACCACGTGCAAATCCCCAAGGTTATGCTCTTACCAGATTTCTCTGTACAAAAAGCCCGTAGTCAATGATGTTCTCCAATAGATTGTCACCGAACTCAGCACTCAATAGCATTAGATCACGGCTGCACTATCCTCAAACCAGTCATGCATATGAGAGAGTAAAAGATGCACATAGGGCAATATTGCTTTGATAAAACAACGCACCTTTATTATGAAAAACCCTCTCCCATTACACTCACATTTGAAAGGACAATATACAGATTATCATCATAGGCCGTACGGTCTCTGCCGGCCGCTTACCGGTCTCCCGCCCGCTGTTCAGCGTCCCGGATGTTGCCGATCCTCGTGGCTGGACAGCGTACCGTTGCCTGGGTGACCGCGCAAGCCACCGTTGCGTCAGAGGACTTCAACGGAGAGCATCTCTAGGTTTTTTCATAATAAAGGTGCGTTGTTTTATCAAAGCAATATTGCCCTATGTGCATCTTTTACTCTCTCATATGCATGACTGGTTTGAGGATACTGCAGCCGTGATCTAATGCTATTGAGTGCTGAGTTCGGTGACAATCTATTGGAGAACATCATTGACTACGGGCTTTTTGTACAGAGAAATCTGGTAAGAGCATAACCTTGGGGATTTGCACGTGGTGAGGTGGAGGCATACTACCAGCAACTGCTTTATATTTGGTTTGCTGTTTCCTTCCCATGACCCCATTGGAAGCATATTTGGTGATGGACTCTTGTCACATTGGACTCTGACACCCAATCTTGTTTCACATACTGATGTACTGTGAGAGCTTTATTAACGTAGAGCTTTATGATTGTCATTTTATGGATTTGTAGCGCTGCTTGTGCTTATTAACTTGTTGGTACGCACCTTTTTTACATATCAATTATTTTAGGCAGCTGCTTTTTAAGATTTTAATATTTTTTGTCTATATGCATATGCACATGAGATATTGCTGCATTTATTACTAAGTGCTGGGTGATTGAGTTATAAGGTTATTCTTAGCACTCGGTCCTTCTCTACATTTTTTTTGTATATTGTGAAAGATGATGTCACGCCGAGTAAATAGATACCGAACATGTTACGGTTTAAAATTTCGCACACCCGTGGGATGGCGACAAACTACGGTCAATAAAGATCTCAATAGGCGACGCTTTAAATTTTTTTAACGGTTACCAGTTTAGAGTTAGAGTGTAGCTCTTTTTTTTCAATTATTGCTCAAGCTCTGGCAATCGCGGCGATACCTCACATGTGGGGTTTGAACAGCGATTTCATTCGTGGTTCGACTTCCGTATACGTTTTTTTTCGTGCGCGAGCTAACGGTGACGGGGGCGGCTAAATTATTTTTTTCTATTTATTTATTTTATTTTTTACTTTGTTACAGGTTTTTAAAAAAAATAAAAATCTGATCACTTTTATTGCTGTCACAAGCAATGTAAACATCCCTTGTGACACCAATATGCAGTGACAGGTACTCTTTATGGAGGGATCGTGGGTCTAAAAGACCCTAGACCCCTCCACTACACTTTCATGTATGCAAAACGTCGAAAACGGCTTTTTGCATACAGACGTTTTTTAAATCTGCCGCCTTTTGCAGCAGAGTAACCCGGAAGTGACGTCATGGACGCCGCCTCCGGGTTACGTCATCGGAGACCCGATCAAAGCCGCTTCCAGGTCTCCCGGTGGGACGGGAGGCCTGTTCAAAGTCACGGAAGGTGGCGGGAGGGGGGAGGGGGCTAACGATCGAGCAGCTGTACACCACAGTACCGGGATGGTGTCTCTAGCTAGAGGCATCATCCCGGTATAACACCGCAAAGTTTGCCGATGTAGCCCTACGTCACTTTGCGGTAAGTGGTGGTAAAAATACAACAAATTGAAGCGTCATTTGTGGACATTCTGGACAGCTCATCTCGAAATTCATACAAAGGTAAACACAGTACACACTTAACTCCACTTTTGTTGAGAACAGTCTTATTTATGTACATTGCAGGGATTTTTTTATTACATTTTCTTGCAGTCAGATTGCATACCTTTTGTTATTCTGAAGTAATAGTGGTTTGTTTGTATGTCATGTTGTGGACTTAGTCACTGAATCTTAATTGGAGTGATTTCATAATATCTCTTAGCTGCTGCAGGGCTGCTTTCCCAGAATTGAAGTATCTCACTACTATACCCATATAATTGTCATTCAAAGGTGCTGCTGGCTTCCTAAAGAAACAAAAAATAAGTAATGCTATCAAAGAACAATCTCAACAATCACAGTGATTTAAAAATGACCAAAGCTGCCTCAGACTGACGGCAGTCGGAATCGGTGGTAAGGAGGACAGTCTATATGGACAGCTTTACCTCAGTTGCCTGCATTCTTAGATGTGCCTTTTTTAATCATCAACCATGTGAGTTGCTAAATGTTGAACCTTCATTAAATGTAACCATATTGCTACACTTAGAGGTGCCTCTATTTCTCTTTTATACACTGTAGTTCCTGTTGGATTTTACTTCTAGTCCCCTTGTGGAGGCTGCCATTTGTGGATGGACATTTTATGGTTACACAACTTATCACATTGCTATAATCTTTTTATATAGACTATAAACTGAATGACCTATGAATAAATTGTTGTGGAATGAATCATATGATTTTCCATTATTTCCTACGGGGAAATTCACTTTGATATAAGAGTGCTTTGGATTACAAGCATCTTCCCGGAACGACAATGCTCACATTCCAAGGTTTTACTGTAGTAACTTTAGTATGTGTTTGCAAGGTGTTTTGTGCATAAACAGTGAGATCACGATTTGATTTGCACCGTGCCCAATTAAAGAACACTTTGCATCCATTCAGAATAGTGCCCATGGCACGTGGCCGACCTCCTGTTTTCAGAATGCAGGAGGGAAGCTGCTTGGCACAGGAACCAGAAGCAAGTGAGGATCACTGGAGACGTGGTGTCCGCTTAAGTAATTTCCAGCTTCCAGGAGCATCAGCCACATATGGATTATACTGTACATATACCATGGTATATACAAGCTAGACCAATGTAAAAAATATTAATACCTGGATTTCTTCTTTAAATGCCATCCAGTTAGGTTTGCATTTGCGTTATTCTCGGTGGAACAGTTAAAGTTCAGTAAGGACAATTCTCTTGATAGTTATGTTGTTATTATTTAATAACTGTCAGATTCTGTAAGTCTTGCTTTGAATTTTATCACAATTATCTAAGGGAAACCGAGCAGGTCACTTGTTCACAGTAGTATAAAAAAAAAAATAGAAAAGAAAAATAAATTTATAGAAAGAACCCAAAACAGCAGAAATATTTGTTTTAAATGTTTCTATTCTGAAAACCCCTGTTTCTTGCCAATATTTTCATGCCAGACAGGCTATTCATCTTATTGTTTCTAAGTCAAGTGCAGCTTTAAGCAACTGAGTATTAACATTACTGTCGGGAAAGATATTAACGTCAGGGAGTTTTACCTTGTACTGTCTATTTTTTACTCCCAGACCATGACCCTTTCAGAATGGGAGACTGGCACGCTGATTGTGTGCTGCTTGTCACTCAGAATGCTTTCTCTTTTTTATTGGGAGTCACACAGAGTCAGGCCATCATTTGCTATGGCCTCAGAATTATTATGTCAGATGGAAGCCATTACATTTTGCCAGGTAAACTACAGTCTTTGGCATCTAAAAATCACAGCCCAAGTGAAAGTGTTCCATGGAAAAATTGCTTTGTTTCTTTAGTCCAGTGAGCTGTTAAATAAGAACTGGTTAAGTAATTGTGGATTACAAGCAGTCTGTTTTAACAATTTCATTCTTATTTTATATCATGGAATACATCAATGTTATTTAAAAGACAATGTCATTCACAATGCTGTAATTGTTTTTCTCTGCTGGATTGTGCCTAATTTTTCCTCAATGTTCTATATCTTAAGTAGACTGTTAACACCTTACTGTATGGTGAGGAGGCTGATGTGCCACAGGAGCTGATCCGGACCAGGGATTGGTCGCATTGTTGGAGGGACCCTGCTTGGGCTAGTAGGTAAGTAATTATTCTCTTTCTCAACACAATACCAGCTATATACGACTGCAATGTGTGTGTGTGTGTGTGTGTGTGTGGGGGGGGGGGGGCACGTGCAGGAGGTGGAGTGGTAGCACTGTAAAGCTGGCCAGACATGGATAGAAAATCATTTGAAAAAGCATTCAATAAGCTCGATTGTTCAACTTCAGAAACATTAGTGGGCGCATTTTGATTCTTGAAATGCAAAGTTTTATGGCGAAAGAAAGATCCGTCGTGTGGAATTTTGTTGTGCAATCAAACGATTTTCTAACAATTAGTAGGGAAATCATTCAGAAATAGTTTGAAAAAACGTACAAATGCATATGCATTGATGGACAAACAATTTACCATTTATGTTGTTAATGATTGATAATATGTGAAAAACAGTTTGAGACAATGATGGTGTTAACATACAGTTGTTCGACAGATTTGTATCAAAAACAAAAGTTTTTTGTACGATTTTCTATCCATGTATGGCCAGTTTAAGGAAGAATTTCTGAAAATTCTTAGAGTTGGACTTTAAATTTAACCTGTCATCCACTGGGAGTATATATACTGTACAATAATTGGGAGCATTCCATTTCTTGTAAAGCCAAAAAGCTAGTAGAGGGAGATGCCTGCACCTTTTTCTAAATGTCCTTTTGAAAATCCCTGCAGTCAAGAGACCCATGACTCATAATACACCAATAGCAACATAAAGCAAAGCAATGTGCCTCTCTATCGATCAAGCATGTGTGGGGGAGAAGTAAAACTGGCAGAGAGGATCAACATAGTTAAAAATGAACCTTGCCTAGTTCTGTCTATTTAGCGTGAGCCCTGTTTCTCTTGCTAAAATGCTGCATTAAATTTAAAAAAAAATCGAATTAAAAATAAATAAAATAAAATGTTTTAATGCAAGGTTTTCTTTAAGATTATCCAAAATAAAATGCAACAAACACTATGATGTCAAATCAATCAAGTAATAAAATTGCATTCAGCAGCGCTTCCAAATGTCTGCACATATCAAGTGTAAATGACTAGTGATGGATGAACATCGGCTGGGGCGGTTCGCGAACACCAGCTGCAAATTTTCTCAAAAGTCTGCGAACAAAAAGTTTGAGTTCGCGGTGGGCCCCATTCACTTTAATGGGAGGCGAACTTTAAAAACCTATAGGTATATATTTTTTTTCATAAATCAGCCAGAACTTGCAGCAGCCGGTAAATACATTGTCTAATACATATTGGGTCCATTCACACATCTGTAAAATGGGTCCGCATCCATTCCTCAATTTGGCGGAACCTTTACAGACCCATTGTTTTTTCATTTCCAGTCTGAAAAATTAGGCATTCACAGGATAAAGAAGAAAGTGTTGGCCATTCCAGGCCCCAAAAATTAGCCCACATGCGTTTACCTGACAGCTAAGAATGTTTTATTCTGTGGCTGAAGGTACATTAGGCATTCACAGGATACAGAAGTAAGTGTCGGCCAGTATTGGCCCCAAAAAGTAGCCCACATGGGTTTACCTGACAGCTAAGAATGTAGTATTCTGTGGCTGAAGGTACATTAGGCATTCACAGGATACAGAAGTAAGTGTCGGCCAGTATTGGCCCCAAAAATTAGCCCACATGGGTTTACCTGACAGTTAAGAATGTAGTATTCTGTGGCTGAAGGTACATTAGGCATTCACAGGATACAGAAGTAAGTGGCGGCCTGTATAGGCTCCAAAAATTAGCTCACATGGTTTGAACTGACAGCAAAGAACGTAGTATATGATGGCTAGAGGTACGGTAGGCGTTCACAGTACACAGAACCGTAAGTGTCGGCCTGTATGGCTCCAAAAATTAGCTCACATGGTTTGAACTGACAGCAAAGAACGTAGTATATGATGGCTAGATGTACGGTAGGTGTTCACAGTACACAGAACCGTAAGTGTCGGCCTGTATAGACTCCAAAAATTAGCTCACATGGTTTGAACTGACAGCAAAGAACGTAGTATATGATGGCTAGAGATACGGTAGGCGTTCACAGTACACAGAACCGTAAGTGTCGGCCTGTATAGGCTCCAAAAATTAGCTCACATGGTTTGAACTGACAGCAAAGAACGTAGTATATGATGGCTAGAGGTACGGGAGGCATTCACAGGATACAGAACCATAAGTGTCGGCCTGTATAGGCTCCAAAAATTAGCTCAGATGGTTTGAACTGACAGCAAAGAACGTAGTATTTGGTGGCTGGAGGTACATTAGGCATTCACAGAAAAAATAATTGTCGGCCCTGAAAGGCCCCTAAAATTTGCCATTCAATGGACATGAAATGCCTTTTATGCCGCTGTATGTAGCGAAGCCAAGGACCAGGAATTGTTGTGGGTGGAGGAGTTTTGATGAAACCTGGTCTACTGGTCACATGTGTTGAATTCCTCAGAGATCCATGCCTCATTCATTTTTATAAATGTGAGGTAGTCTACACTGTCATGAGCTAGGCGAGTGCGCTTATTGGTCACGATCCCCCCTGCTGTGCTGAACGTCCTTTCGGACAGGACATTGGACGGGGGGCAAGCCAACATTTCCATTGCAAATTGTGCAAGCTGTGGCCAAAGGTCAAGCCTGCCCACCCAGTAGTCCAGGGGTTCATCACTCCTCAGAGCGTCCACATCGGCCGTTAACCCGATGTAGTCGGACACCTGTCGGTCTAGGCGTTCCCTCATGCTGGATCCGGAGTACAGCTGTCGATGGTTCGGCTGAAAGAAGGATCTCATATCTGAAGTGACCAAGACATCTTCCAACCACCCTCTTCTTGCAGGCGCTGTTGGATTGCTACCCCGCAACTGTCTCTCTGTGACTGGAAATTCCTCTGCCAGCACACGGAAAAGCAGAATGCAGCATTTCCCTCAGCAAGGCCTGGAAGTGCTGCATTCTGACCGCCCTCTATGATTGTGGTAACATTTCCGCCATTTTGTGTTTGTACCGGGGGTTTAAGTACGTTACCACCCAGTATTGGTCCTTGGCCTTTATGCGTTTTATACGGGGGTCCCCCTTAAAACATTGCAGCATGTAGGCCCCCATTCCCACTAAACTGGAAGCGGTATAGTGGTCTGCTTCCAGCTCATCATCCAGGCTAATGTTGTCCTCGTTCTCCTCCCCCTCCCCCCATCCACGGATAACACCAGGGATCCCAGAAAGGTTTAAAGCATGCTCTTCTTGCTCCTCCTCATCCCCCCCCCCAGCACCATCCTCCTCCTCTGACTCCTCTTCAGACTCCTGCTGTTGATTTGTCTCAGATGGAGTAGCACCCCCTGGGAATTCATCCAACATTGCGACTTTCTGATCTTCGTACTCCTGCTCCTCGACAGCTTGATCAATGACACGACGCAATGCACGCTCCAGAAAGAAGGCGTAAGGTATGACGTCATTTATGGCACCCTGGCCGTGACTGACCAGTTTGGTGATCTCATCGAATGGCCGCAGAAGTATGCATACGTCCCACATGAGCAGCCACTGGTCAGGTGAAAAATACCCAAACTCCCCACAACCTGTCCTGCCATGGAGTTCGAACAGGTAGTCATTAACTGCACATATCTGCTGGAGCAGCCTATCGAGCATATGCAACGTTGAGTTCCATCGCGTCGGGCAGTCACAAATAAGACGCCTGAGGGGCAGGTTGTGTCGCCGCTGAATCTCAGCAAGGTGAGCCATGGCTGTGTAAGATCTTCGGAAATGGCCCGAGATTTTCCTGGCCTGCAGCAAGACGTCCTGGACCCCAGGGTATTTGGCAACGAATCGATGCACCACCAAGTTCAGGACGTGTGCCATGCATGGCATGTGTGTTATTTTGCCCTGTTTCAGCGCGCTCAGCAGATTGGCACCGTTGTCGCACACCACTTTACCAACTGACAAATTCAGCCACTGATCTGCCTGTGAACGCAAAGTTGAAAGGAGTGCAGGACCAATGTGGCTCTTGGCTTCCAGGCACAACAGATGCAGAACAGCATGGCAACATCTCACCTGCCATGTGGAATAGGTTCTGGGGATGTTGGGTGGCGCAGGAGAAGAGACGGTAGCAGCGGAAAAAGAGGAGTCAGCCGAGGAGGAGAGGGAGGATGGAGGAGGAGGAGAAGAAGAAGCAGGCCTGCTTGCAATCCGTGGCGGTACAACTAAATCTACACGGGTGCCACGGGTTACATGCTTAACCGCCGTCAGAAGTTTCACCCAGTGGGCAGTAAATGCGATATACCTTCCCTGCCCATGTTTGCTAGACCATGTGTATGTGGTCAGATGTATCTTGGCACCAACACTGTGTGCCAGAGATATATTCACTTGCCGCTTAACATGGTCATACAGCTCTGGAATGCCCTTTTGCGAGTAGTATTTCCTGCCTGGGACCTTCCATTGTGGTGTTCCAATGGCCACAAATTTACGAAAGGCCTCAGAGTCCACCAGTTGATATGGCAGTAGTTGGCGGGCTATCAGTTCCGACAAGCCAGCAGTCAAACGTTGAGCAAGAGGGTTATCCGGCATCATAATTTTTTTCCACTCCAACATTTGGACCACAGAAGCCTGCCTTTTTCCAGAACAACGTAACAACGGCATCATGGAAGGTGGATTGGAGGGCAAATGTGAGGAGAGAGGAGAAGGAGAAGCAGAAGGGGCTGGACCGTGAGAGCCTGGAGTGTGGCTTTGTGGGTTCAACTTCTGACAATGTTGCTCCCACTGGGCTCGGTGATGGGAGTTTAGGTGCCTTCTTAAGGCGGTTGTCCCTAGGTGAGTGTTTGGGCTTACCGAGACTTATGCGTTTACTGCAAAGGCTGCAGATGGCAATACTGTTGTCAGCAACGGACACATTAAAAAAAGCCCACACTGCGGAGCCATGTGCCGGCGTCCTGGGAGCGCCAGATGTGACTGTACATGGTTGATGGCTCGCTCCTGAAACATTTGCAGTCTGCTTTCTACCTCTTGTGCAATGCAAGTTCTGCCTGACTCTCCTCCCTATCTGCTGGTCCTTCTCTCCCTCTGAACCCCCTTCCTCTTCCTCTCTTGTAGAATCCCACGTGACGTCCATAGACTCGTCATCATCCACGTCATCTTCCCCACCACTAACATTCAAGATCTCGGAGTAGGCAGCAACAGCGGGGACCAACCTCCTTGGGCTGATCTGGGTACTGTCGTCAGACTGCTGAGTGGCGGCTGTTGCTACCTCCTCTTCCTGATCCAATGCCAACAATGGCTGTGCATCGCAAACGTCTTGTGATGGATCGGAAAATAATTCCAGTGACTCAAGTGGAGGGTATGTGCTGGTGGTGGTGTCTTTGGGGGTGCACATAGCAGAGCATGAAGAGGGTGCAGACAGAGAGGATGAGGAGGGTGCAGAAGAGGAAGGCTGAGTGACCCACTCAACCAAGTCTGGTGCGTCCTTTGTCGTAATTGCATGCTGCTTTTGAAACTTCACACTTAGGCACTGGCCTACTGCTCCTGCCCTACCACTGCGTAAGTCTATGCCTCTTCCTCTGCCTGTCATGTTTTTTAATTACCCTGTAACAAAAGTCTCTAGAGAATCGCAGTATATCTGGAAAAAGGTAGATAACACCCCGCTTCAATCTGTGGTATTGGGGGTCCACAGGTTTATCACACCAGTTCTACAAATAATTGGCCAGTAACTGTTGTCACTGTGTGTAGCACAGGCAACACAGCAAGAGAGGCCACATTTTTGCAGGACTAAAATACACCCTTAGAAAAGTATACTGTTAGATAACACCCCGCTTCAATATGTGCTATTGGGGGGCTACTGGTTTATCACATCAGTTGTTGAAAAAATTGGCCAGGGAGTTTGGCGCTGTGTGTATCAGACTTCACGAGGCAATGTTGTTGCAGGACACAAATACATTTGTAAAAGTATACTCAGATAACTCCCCACTTCAATATGTGCTATTGGGGGGCCACTGGTCTATCACACCAGTTCTACAAATAATTGGCCAAGGAGTTTGCCACTGTGTGTAGTGTTGCTGCAGAAACACTCAGTCTCACCACCACACCTGTCACAATGCTGCACAGTGCACAATAATAGTACTAATCCACTATAATATGCTTTCTACAAAGTATATTATACTGTGGATTAACCCCCTCCCCCACCCCCCTTTTTAGTGCACTGCACAGCAATACCAAAAAATTTGCAGCCCTTTAAATGACTTTTGTGGACATTGACAAAGCGATTTCTGTGTAACTGCAGCCGATCTCTAACTGCCCCTAAAGCAACCACAGGATACCTGGCCCTAATGTTAAAGAGACTGTGATAGACCCTAAAACGACATTGGAGCTTTTTAAATTACTTTGGTGGACATCGACGAAGCGATTTGTGTGTGAATGCAGCCGATCTCCATTTGCCCTTAAAGCAACCACAGGATACCTGGCCCTAATGTTAAAGAGACTATAATAGACCCTAAAACGACATTGGAGCTTTTTAAATGACTTTCATGGACATCGACAAAGCAATTTGTGTGTGACTGCAGCCGATCTCTAAAAGCAACCACAGGATACCTGTCCCTAACCTGAAAAGAGACTGTAGAAGGCCTATACCGAAATACCAGCCCTAAAAAGGGCTTTTGTGGATCTTCACAGCACTATATGTGCCTAGCAAACTCTCCCTAATGAGCACAGCAGACCTCTCCCTACACTGTCAAAAAACGGAATGTGAAATGGCCGGCAGGTCAGGTCTATGTGCTAAAATGTTTCAATTGGCTGTCCCGTTCCACCTGACGGCTGTGTCACAGGTCAAAGTTCCCCCCAATGTAAACAAATATGGCCGCCGCGAATGACGCCATGTGTCCGAAAATTTGGCGGGTAGCGAACAAGCAAAGTTCGCCGCGAACCGACCGCCGGGCGAACCGCAAGGCCATCTCTATAAATGACTAGAAAGTCCCCAATATTGAGTATAGTCATTGAACAATAAGAACAGAAACCATAAGGATAGTTGTAGTCCATATATTGCTGAAAGGAATTTCAAATCAGCTCAATATATGTAGCTTGACCATCGGCGGTACTCCCAGTGCTCATATGGGTAAGTATCATTGGTTTATAATTCAACATTTATTTGGCTTTTTAGTGCTGGTTGAGTGTTTGTCGGTCGTATATCAACAACCACTTTTCCTTTGTTCTTTAAGATTATGTTTCTTGAGTTATCTTTGAAATAGTTTACTTTTTCCTCAAAACTTCAAGTAACCTTTAAATATCCTTCATTGCCGAGAATACCAAAAAAAAGTCAGTCTACAATTTTTATTACCTTTTTCTAAGCGCTAAATTTCATTGAATGACATAAATATATATTACAGTTTTCTCATGAAATTTAAGTTATCTATGGGAAGCCTGAAAGAATGATCCTTAATATAGATGTATTGTTTGTATTATATTCAAACTCATAATCTTTCCAATAATCAGTACGCTTGACATTTGTACTTCCGTTTTCCTTGAATTCGTCGACACTGTAATATCTAAATAACAGGGCAAACTTTAATGTTAGGATATCTCCATTTCTGATTTTTTTATTTATTTTTTATTTTTTTTGCTGCTCCCTAGTTTTACAGGAGATTGATTTATGAATCAATGAACAGCTGTGTTGTGCAGCTAAAGCTTATGATTTTTGATTTTAGTTTAAAAGGAATTTATAAAAAAAATACTCAAATACTATTGTATGAAATAAAAATAAAACACACACATATATATATATATATATATATATATATATATATATATATATATATATATATATATATATATATATATATTTTTTTTTTTTTTACCTGCAAGTAGCAATCACAATAACAACGGATGTGACTAATAACCACCAAACAAACTCCGAATTTGCCCACATCCTAAGAAAATTCTTATCACAGAGGTGCTAATTATAGAATGATGTTTATTTATTACAAGCATTTACGGTATATGGCTCCAATTTAGGAAGTGCTCTATATTAGCTGGCATGTAGCACACAGTGGGCTCCTTTGTTAGCATAATATTTGCATTAACTTATTCATACAAACATTTCAACCTGAAGATATCTGTCCCGGAAAATTGCTAGCAGTTTAAACCGCTGTTAAAAAATATTTTACATACCAAAGATCAAAGTATTTGCTATTTGTAAGTGACACTATTTTGTGTATTCTATGCAAGTAAATATATTTGACTATTCATAGAAAGAGTAGCATTTATAATACATAAAATATTTACAGTCCTGTTTATTAAACATGTATTTTTGATTTATTTGATGATTTTTAAAGCTATACACATGCAAAATAAAACTCTTATTAACTGAGAGTTGGTGATCAGCAATCACTGACATTAGATAAGATCTATATGTGATTGAATAGAAATAAAAATAAAAGTAAAAATATGCAGACTGATAGGAACAGAGATAAATTATATCTAAATAATATTATGGTGTTTTTAGTCCACGTGGTCCAAAAATAGCTGAGAACCAAAGGATAACAAGCCCAATGGGAAAAAAAGGCAAGTGGTTACTGGACAGAACACTCACAAGACGGCAGCTCCTTGTTCAGGTATGGGTTTCCCTCGAGAACAAAAATAAAAAGAGAAAACAGGGCAGTGCAAGTAAAAATAACAACACTTTGATGTACTTTTATGAACGGGTGACTTTTTTTTTTTTTCTCTGTTGGCTTCTCTGCAGTTCTCCGGGGAAAATGATCACCTCTGGCACCCTTTTTATGAATCGGAGAACTTCAGTTCGCCCAGGGTGATCAGAGGAGAACTGTTTTCTGGGAGATCTGTGTAGAAGTCAATGGAGTGCCTGTAATCTCGTGAGACAAAGCGAGATTACAGTAGTATGAAAATCCCTGGCGCGCTTTAACAAGCAGTGATAAATTATCACTGCTGAGTACACGATCCCCACTAAGGTTAATAAATAATAGTCCCCTTACATAAATATATATATATATATATATATATATATACACTGAATACACACATGCATACATTATATATATATATATATATATATATATATATATATATATATATATATATATATACACATTAAATATATATCTACATGTATGTGTGTATATATATACATGTATATATACATAAATATGGCAGGGGGACATGATTACTGTGTTGGGGGGTCTGAACGAGGAAGAAGGAAGTCCATAATCTTCCTTTTTCCCCCTCAGTTCTCCCCCGATTCTGTCTTCACTCCCCACTTCACAAGCTCCAGGCTGGTGAACCCGGGAGTGTGAATTCTGGCACAGATCGCCAGTGAAGTGCGGGGATCGCAGCTTCATGATGGTGATTTGTCGGACCTTTATCCAAAATTCTCAAATTTTTGGGCAATCCCAGAACATGTGATACATTGTTCCGGTATTTCCACAATTCCTCCAACATCCATCTGTTTTATCTGGTTGATATTTGTTTATTACTTCTGGTGTGATAAACCATCTTAACAGACATTTGTAATTGAATTCTGTTGTGCTAACATCTGTGGTTACAGACCCCACCATCTTTAAAACAATATCTGATTCTTGTTTTGACAATTGTGCCCCCATTTCTTTCTCCCATTTTACCATGAATGGAGGGTTCTCCAAACAGTGCCACTCTGTCAACATTCTATATATTTGTGATACTCCATGTTTTTGAGTGGAAGTGTAACTTAATTTCTCAATAGTATTAAGAGTTTATTTCCGATCTAATCGGTTGTGGTAATGATTTAACAAAATGGCACAATTGGAGATATCTCCAATCATCTAATTTTATATCTTTATTATTTTGCTTTAAGTTTTGAAATGTCTTAATTAGTGTTGAGCGAACACGGACTGTATTATTCGTGTTCGTACCGAATAATTGGATTTTTGTTACCCGAACACGAACACGGACACTTTACTGTATATTCGGGTAAAAATCCGTGTTCGGTCGTTTTATTTCCGGGTTTTGCATGCTTTGGCGCTCTTTTCATGGCGGGCTTTCAACAGCCAATCAACAATCGTTTAACTGGTGTGCCTTAAGCCATCCCAGCCATGCCTGCAAATGTCTCAGTAGCTGTGATTGGCCGTCTGAAGCATGTGACCAAGTCTTTATAAGTTCGAGGCAGCCGCAGCGGCGTCATTATGCTGCTTAGATCAGGGACAGAGCACACATCAACGTGCTGGCTGCTGATTAGGGAAAGATGGGCAGGAAAAAAACATTTGTGTCCGGATAGAATTGAGGGACAGGTCGGAGTGTTTAGGCAGGGCGAGTTGTAGGCATTTTAGGGATAGAGTCTGCTGAATTATAGGGTCAGTGTGTTCTACAAACTACAATCGATATTGCTGTGTGGGGTGGGGTCTGCACTTAGTTCTCCTGATCTACGATCTCTTCTCAATCCTGTTAGGGACAGAGTCTGCTGAATTTTAGGGAAAGTGTGTTCTACAAACTACAATCGATATTGCTGTGTGGTGTGGGATAGGAGATAGGCAGGTGTCAGTGATCCACATCCATTTTTCTGTGTGTGGGCTGCAGTGAACACAATCTTTTTGGGGTGCAGTGAACACAATCCTTTTGGAGTGCAGTGAACAAAATCTTTGGGGGGTACAGTGAACACAATCTTTGTGGGGTCCAGTGAACAAAACCTTTGTGGGGGTATAGTGAACACAATCTTTGTGGGGTGCAGTGAAGAAAATCCTTGTGGGGTGCAGTGAAGACAATCCTTGTGGGGTGCAGTGAACAAAATCTTTGGGGGGTACAGTGAACACAATCTTTGTGGGGTGCAGAGAAGACAATCCTTGTGGGGTGCAGTGAACAAAATCGTTGGGGGGGTACAGTGAACACAATCTTTGTGGGGTGCAGTCAACAAAACCTTTGTGGGGTGCAGTGAACACAATCTTTGTGGGGTGCAGTGAAGACAATCCTTGTGGGGTGCAGTGAAGACAATCCTTGTGGGGTGCAGTGAACAAAATCTTTGGGGGGTACAGTGAACACAATCTTTGTGGGGTGCAGTGAACAAAACCTTTGTGGGGTACAGTGAACACAATCTTTGTGGGGTGCAGTGAACAAAACCTTTGTGGGGTACAGTGAACACAATCTTTGTGGGGTGCAGTGAAGACAATCCTTTTGGATTGCAGTGAACACAATCTTTGTGGGGTACAGTGAACACAATCTTTGTGGGGTGCAGTGAACAAAACCTTTGTGGGGTACAGTGAACACAATCTTTGTGGGGTGCAGTGAACACAATCTTTGTGGGGTGCAGTGAACAAAACCTTTGTGGGGTGCAGTGAACACAACCTTTGTGGGGTACAGTGAACACAATCTTTGTGGGGTGCAGTGAACAAAACCTTTGTGGGGTACAGTGAACACAATCTTTGTGGGGTACAGTGAACACAATCTTTGTGGGGTGCAGTGAACAAAACCTTTGTGGGGTACAGTGAACACAATCTTTGTGGGGTGCAGTGAACAAAACCTTTGTGGGGTACAGTGAACACAATCTTTGTGGGGTGCAGTGAAGACAATCCTTTTGGAGTGCAGTGAACAAAATCTTTGTGGGGTACAGTGAACACAATCTTTGTGGGGTGCAGTGAACAAAATCTTTGTGGGGTACAGTGAACACAATCTTTGTGGGGTGCAGTGAAGACAATCCTTGTGGGGTGCAGTGAAGACAATCCTTGTGGGGTGCAGTGAACAAAATCTTTGGAGGGTACAGTGAACACAATCTTTGTGGGGTGCAGTGAAGACAATCCTTTTGGAGTGCAATGAACACAACTTAGTGGGGTACAGTGAACACAATCTTTGTGGGGTGCAGTGAACAAAACCTTTGTGGGGTGCAGTGAACACAATCTTTGTGGGGTGCAGTGAAGACAATCCTTGTGGGGTGCAGTGAAGACAATCCTTGTGGGGTGCAGTGAACAAAATCTTTGGGGGGTACAGTGAACACAATCTTTGCGGGGTGCAGTGAACAAAACCTTTGTGGGGTACAGTGAACACAATCTTTGTGGGGTGCAGTGAACAAAACCTTTGTGGGGTACAGTGAACACAATCTTTGTGGGGTGCAGTGAAGACAATCCTTTTGGAGTGCAGTGAACACAATCTTTGTGGGGTACAGTGAACACAATCTTTGTGGGGTGCAGTGAACAAAACCTTTGTGGGGTACAGTGAACACAATCTTTGTGGGGTGCAGTGAACCCAATCTTTGTGGGGTGCAGTGAACAAAACCTTTGTGGGGTGCAGTGAACACAACCTTTGTGGGGTAAAGTGAACACAATCTTTGTGGGGTGCAGTGAACAAAACCTTTGTGGGGTACAGTGAACACAATCTTTGTGGGGTGCAGTGAACACAATCTTTGTGGGGTGCAGTGAACAAAACCTTTGTGGGGTGCAGTGAACACAGGGGTACAGTGAACACAATCTTTGTGGGGTGCAGTGAACAAAACCTTTGTGGGGTACAGTGAACACAATCTTTGTGGGGTACAGTGAACACAATCTTTGTGGGGTGCAGTGAACAAAACCTTTGTGGGGTACAGTGAACACAATCTTTGTGGGGTGCAGTGAACAAAACCTTTGTGGGGTACAGTGAACACAATCTTTGTGGGGTGCAGTGAAGACAATCCTTTTGGAGTGCAGTGAACAAAATCTTTGTGGGGTACAGTGAACACAATCTTTGTGGGGTGCAGTGAACAAAATCTTTGTGGGGTACAGTGAACACAATCTTTGTGGGGTGCAGTGAAGACAATCCTTGTGGGGTGCAGTGAAGACAATCCTTGTGGGGTGCAGTGAAGACAATCCTTGTGGGGTGCAGTGAACAAAATCTTTGGGGGGTACAGTGAACACAATCTTTGTGTGGTGCAGTGAACAAAACCTTTGTGGGGTACAGTGAACACAATCTTTGTGGGGTGCAGTGAACAAAACCTTTGTGGGGTACAGTGAACACAATCTTTGTGGGGTGCAGTGAAGACAATCCTTTTGGAGTGCAGTGAACACAATCTTTGTGGGGTACAGTGAACACAATCTTTGTGGGGTGCAGTGAACAAAACCTTTGTGGGGTACAGTGAACACAATCTTTGTGGGGTGCAGTGAACACAATCTTTGTGGGGTGCAGTGAACAAAACCTTTGTGGGGTACAGTGAACACAATCTTTGTGGGGTGCAGAGAAGACAATCCTTTTGGGGTGCAGTGAACACAATCTTTGTGGGGTACAGTGAACACAATCTTTGTGGGGTGCAGTGAACAAAACCTTTGTGGGGTACAGTGAACACAATCTTTGTGGGGTGCAGTGAACAAAACCTCTGTGGGGTACAGTGAACACAATCTTTGTGGGGTACAGTGAACACAATCTTTGTGGGGTACAGTGAACACAATCTCATACTTCTGAAGCTTTGAGGGTGCTGCCTGTTCTATACTCCTCCTCCTCCTCCTCATCCATCCTTTTAGGTGTACAAACAATAGTAATTGGGGCCTAGTGTGCTTCTGTACGTGTGAAAAACATACACTTTTTTTGATCATATTTCCTATTCCGTTATTCAATAAAAACTTTGGGGCTCAATTAAATTGCGGAATAGTCTGTGTCGGTACGTGTGAGATCCACCTTTCCAAGTTTTTGGGGTTCATCTCATACTTCTGAAGCTTTGAGGGTGCTGCCTGTTCTATACTCCTCCTCCTCCTCCTCCTCATCCATCCTTTTAGGTGTACAAACAATAGTAATTGGGGCCTAGTGTGCTTCTGTACGTGTGAAAAACATACACTTTTTTTTTATCATATTTCCTATTCCGCTATTCAATAAAAACCTTTGGGGCTCAATTAAATTGCGGAATAGTCTGTGTCGGTACGTGTGAGATCCACCTTTCCAAGTTTTTGGGGTTCATCTCATACTTCTGAAGCTTTGAGGGTGCTGCCTGTTCTATACTCCTCCTCCTCCTCCTCCTCATCCATCCTTTTAGGTGTACAAACAATAGTAATTGGGGCCTAGTGTGCTTCTGTACGTGTGAAAAACATACACTTTTTTTTGATCATATTTCCTATTCCGCTATTCAATAAAAACCTTTGGGGCTCAATTAAATTGCGGAATAGTCTGTGTCGGTACGTGTGAGATCAACCTTTCCAAGTTTTTGGGGTTCATCTCATACTTCTGAAGCTTTGAGGGTGCTGCCTGTTCTATACTCCTCCTCCTCCTCTTCCTCATCCATCCTTTTAGGTGTACAAACAATAGTAATTGGGGCCTAGTGTGCTTCTGTACGTGTGAAAAACATACACTTTTTTTTGATCATATTTCCTATTCCGCTATTCAATAAAAACCTTTGGGGCTCAATTAAATTGCGGAATAGTCTGTGTCGGTACGTGTGAGATCCACCTTTCCAAGTTTTTGGGGTTCATCTCATACTTCTGAAACTTTGAGGGTGCTGCCTGTTCTATACTCCTCCTCCTCCTCCTCCTCATCCATCCTTTTAGGTGTACAAACAATAGTAATTGGGGCCTAGTGTGCTTCTGTACGTGTGAAAAACATACACTTTTTTTTGATCATATTTCCTATTCCGCTATTCAATAAAAACCTTTGGGGCTCAATTAACTTGCGGAATAGTCTGTGTCGGTACGTGTGAGATCCACCTTTCCAAGTTTTTGGAGTTCATCTCATACTTCTGAAGCTTTGAGGGTGCTGCCTGTTCTATACTCCTCCTCCTCCTCTTCCTCATCCATCCTTTTAGGTGTACAAACAATAGTAATTGGGGCCTAGTGTGCTTCTGTACGTGTGAAAAACATACACTTTTTTTTGATCATATTTCCTATTCCGCTATTCAATAAAAACCTTTGGGGCTCAATTAAATTGCGGAATAGTCTGTGTCGGTACGTGTGAGATCCACCTTTCCAAGTTTTTGGGGTTCATCTCATACTGCTGAAGCTTTGAGGGTGCTGCCTGTTCTATACTCCTTCTCCTCCTCTTCCTCATCCATCCTTTTAGGTGTACAAACAATAGTAATTGGGGCCTAGTGTGCTTCTTTACGTGTGAAAATCATACACTTTTTTTTGATCATATTTCCTATTCCGCTATTCAATAAAAACCTTTGGGGCTCAATTAAATTGCGGAATAGTCTGTGTCGGTACGTGTGAGATCCACCTTTCCAAGTTTTTGGGGTTCATCTCATACTTCTGAAGCTTTGAGGGTGCTGCCTGTTCTATACTCCTCCTCCTCCTCATCCATCCTTTTAGGTGTACAAACAATAGTAATTGGGGCCTAGTGTGCTTCTGTACGTGTGAAAAACATACACTTTTTTTTGATCATATTTCCTATTCCGCTATTCAATAAAAACCTTTGGGGCTCAATTAAATTGCGGAATAGTCTGTGTCGGTACGTGTGAGATCCACCTTTCCAAGTTTTTGGGGTTCATCTCATACTTCTGAAGCTTTGAGGGTGCTGCCTGTTCTATACTCCTCCTCCTCCTCTTCCTCATCCATCCTTTTAGGTGTACAAACAATAGTAATTGGGGCCTAATGTGCTTCTGTACGTATGAAAAACATACACTTTTTTTTGATCATATTTCCTATTCCGCTATTCAATAAAAACCTTTGGGGCTCAATTAAATTGCGGAATAGTCTGTGTCGGTACGTGTGAGATCCACCTTTCCAAGTTTTTGGGGTTCATCTCATACTTCTGAAGCTTTGAGGGTGCTGCCTGTTCTATACTCCTCCTCCTCCTCCTCCTCATCCATCCTTTTAGGTGTACAAACAATAGTAATTGGGGCCTAGTGTGCTTCTGTACGTGAGAAAAACATACACTTTTTTTTGATCATATTTCCTATTCCGCTATTCAATAAAAACCTTTGTGGCTCAATTAAATTGCGGAATAGTCTGTGTCGGTACATGTGAGATCCACCTTTCCAAGTTTTTGGGGTTCATCTCATACTTCTGAAGATTTGAGGGTGCTGCCTGTTCCATACTCCTCTTCCTCATCCTCCCTTTAGGGTAGGAAAAAATTTAATCGGGCCTAGTCTGTGTTTGTACGTGTGAGATACACAGTTTTTTATCCTATTCCGCTATTCAATACACACCCTTTTGGTGTAAAAAACATTAAATTGCGGCATAGTTTGCATATTTGACATTTGCATATATTGTGCCTTGTTGCGCTGTTTTGAGTACTCCACCAACATGGCCAGTGGCAATGACGCCGTTCTCAGCTTAACTATCCCACTTCTATGCCTCCTTGAAAAAACAATTAGGGCGATGATGGAAGAGGATGTGGCACAGGATGAGGAGGAGGAGGAGGAGGAGGATGAAGAGGTAACATTTCAAAGGCTTTCAGGGCAGTCATTCGCAAGGGGCTCCGAGGGTGGGTTCCTGCACACACAAACGCCAGGGACACAATTGTCCAGCAGGGGCACAGTTCTGGAGGATGAGGAGGATGAGGAGGAGGAGGAGCTGGAGGAGGAGATGGAACCATGTTCACAGCAGGGTGGCACCCAGGCCAGCTCATGGCCATCACTGGTGCGTGGCTGGGGGGATACAGAGGACACGGACGATACACCTCCCACAGAGGACAGCCTTTCGTCGCCTCTGGGCAGCCTGGCACACATGAGCGATTACATGCTGCAGTGTCTCCACAACGACCGCTGAGTTGCCCACATTCTAACTTGTGCTGATTACTGGGTGGCCACGCTGCTGGATCCCCGTTACAAGGACAATGTACCGTCCTTAATTCACTCACTGGAGCGCGATCGCAAGATGCGCGAGTACAAGCGCACGCTGGTAGACGCGATGCTGCTGGCATTCCCATCTGACAGCGGGGCCACAGTGGAAGCACAAGGCAGAGGAGGAGGAGGTCGCCAACTCAACCAGGGCACCGCCAGCACCTCAGAAGGCAGGGTTAGCATGGCCGAAATGTAGAAAAGCTTTGTCAGCACGCCACAACAAACAGCAGCACCAGCAGCTCAGATGGAACGTCTTAGCAGGAGGCAGCATTTTACCAACATGGTGGAGCAGTATGTGTGCACACGCCTACATGTAGTGAATGAGGGGTCTGCCCCCTTCAACTTCTGGGTCTCCAAATTGGGCACATGGCCTGAGCTTGCCCTTTACGCCTTGGAGGTGCTGGCGTGCCCTGCAGCCAGTGTATTATCTGAACGGGTATTTAGCACGGCTGGGGGTGTTATAACAGACAAGCGCAGCCGCCTGTCCAGAGACAATGTGGACAAGCTCACGTTCATTAAAATGAACCAGGCATGGATCCCACGGGACTTTTCCGTACCTTGTGCAGAATAGCAATGGATACCGACCTTACCCAGCCATTGTTCCATTTTTGCTCTTTCTCACTCTTTTGGGGTGTACCCTCATTTAAAATTTGTGAAAAGAAGCAGTGTTGGCTACCTCGTCCTCCTCCTCAGGGCCAGATTAACGTAGGGGCTATTGGAGCTGCAGCTCCATGCAGGCCCCTACCTTTTATATAGGCCCCGGGTTGGCCATATTCACTGTGACCACTCTTCTGTCACTTGTAAACACAGAAGTCTGGCTTCTATGCTCGCTTCCCCAGGCAGCACCCTCAGAACCTCCCCACACAGCGCGAAGGCCGGACAAGGAGGGACAGTTGCCGATGCATGGATGTGTTTATGGGCTTCAGAGACAGCACCCCATGTTGAATTAGGCATGCATGGCTGCACCCTTCCTCCTCTGGGTGCATGCCAAGGCACGGCCCTTAAGGCCCTTCAAAATCCTCAGCACCAAGACCATGATGCTCTTAATCCGGCCCTGGTCCTCCTCCACCGCCGCTTCCACCTACACCGCCCATAGGTGTGCGCAGCCTATTGCATTAGGGTGTGCACCCCAAAGTTGAAATACACATGCATGTGTTTGCCTACATGTACATGGCCCCGATACATTACTCTCCCTGCTGGCAAAGAGAAATAGAGCAGAGCAGGTGCGAGGGAGATCTTTCCCATCTCCTCACTGGCAAACAGAGCGATAATGCTATGTGCCCTAGGTGATTAGGGTGTGCCCAGGTACACCAGGCACACCCTGTGCGCACGCCTATGACACCGCCACATCCACCACCACCTCAACCTCCCTCCTACTCCATATGGGCCTCGTCCTTCAGAGATGAAGAACATTGTTTTATTTTTCTGGTTTTTTTTTGTTGTTTTAAGTTATTTCCCTATCCACATTTGTTTGCAGAGCACTTGCCATGCTCTTAACTACGTTTTGCTGCCATTTGCAGCACTCTAGCCCTTTCCATTGGTGTTTTAGAGCCATTTTAGTGCCTTAAACTTCGGGTCCCCATTGACTTCAATGGGGTTCGGTGTCCGGGAAAAGTTCGGTAAAAGTCCGGGACACGGACCCGGACTTTTTTTTAAAGTTCGGCCGAACCCGTCGAACACGGACATCTAGGTGTCCGCTCAACCCTAGTCTTAATACGACCTTTGTGAAGTATATCCTTTAATTGAGTGCTACCAATCCATTTTCCAAATTTCTCCTCGTTCCCTGGTGGGAAATATTTTGTGCCATTTAGTGATATCATTGGTGAGTTATATTCTAATTGCAGTTGTTTATTAACCCTATCCCATATTTTGTAAACAAACTTTGTCAATTCATGTGCACCTTGTGTTTCCCTATATTTTGGTGGTATCCATATTGTTTTGTGTAAGTGAGTATTATTTTGTGCGCATTCTATTTTCACCCATCTTTTCCCAGTTGCTTCTTTTGTCCAATAAATCATTTGTGTGATAATTACCGCCCTATAATACCTTTCTATATCCGGGGTGGCTAATCCCCCTTGTGTTTTACCTCTTGTGAGAATCTTATATTGTACCATGGGTTTTTTCCGCTGCCATATATATTTTGTTAATAAAGTTTTTATTACCCTAAAAAAGGATGGAGGAATATATATTGGTAATAGAGAAAATTTGTACAGAATCTTGGGTAATATAAACATCTTAACTACGTTTATTCTACCGATCCATGAGATTTGATTATTTGATCTCCTTGTTATATCTGTTTTTATTTCATTTAATAAAGGTATAAAATTAGCTTGATATAGTTTTCTGATTTGTGGTGTTATATATATCCCTAAATATTTTAATTTGGTTTTTCCCCAGGTATAAGGGAAGTAGGCTTTTAGTGTCTGTTCTTCTTGAATGTTTAAACTGATATTAAGAATTTCAGATTTTATTGGATTTATTTTGAAGTTTGATAATTTTCCATATTCTTTTAATTCATTTTGGATGTTTGGGAGTGTTATCCTGGGATTCGTAATATAAAATAATAAGTCATCCGCATATGCTGCTGCCTTATGTTCATCCTGATTCACCTTCACTCCACTTATATCTTTATTTTGTCTTATTTTTGCTAATAGAGGTTCTAGGGTTAACATTAACAATAGGGAGGACAGGGGACATCCCTGTCTCGTCCCATTGCTCATTTCAAAGCCCTCTGACAATCCTCCATTTATCTTAATTTTTGCTGTTGGTTTGTTATATAGAGCCTCTATCCATTGCCTCATTTTTAATCCAATCCCTAAATTTTTTATTGTCTCCTTCATGAAATCCCAGTCCACCCTATCGAAGGCCTTTTCGGCTCTTTGATGATTTTAGATGTATTATATAATAAAATGTGATTTTTAAGTACCCAGTGCCTGCAGAGTCCATGTATCAAGTCCTTTATCAATTTTTTTACTTTAATTAGGATGTGGCACTTATTACCCCATTTATACGCCCAGTCTACCGATATCTGGGAGCGTATTTTCCAGCATCTCATCTATGCTCATCCTAAATGTGAGATGACTCTGCCACAGCAGATCAGTGTTTGTCATGGTGTCATGCTGATTGTCAGGGGCTATATTGGATAGTGGACCCTCTTTGCTATCTGCATGTTGGAGAGGATGTGATCCAAGGCACAAAGTCTAAGCAAACCCCTCCCGATCATCACCAGAGCCCCCATGCAAGGAATGGTAGACTTTACTTGAGGGTGTGTCAGGTTATGCCCCTCGGGCACAATGCAGATGGCAGCTGATCAGAGGTTAGAACCAAGACATATTACAAAGCCAACAGGATGATACTGAAACAATACCAGACCAAAGGCCCAGGTGGGCAGAGAACAAGCTTAGTCAATACTAACTAAAGTCATTTAACAGAGAATAGGAAGGCAGGAGTACAAACTCAGACTGGAGCATTGGGCTTGATAATGACAGGTACATATACACAATGTTCGACCTGCTCCAGTGAGTCAAGTACATTCGATCTTATGAAAAAAGTTTCAACTGTGGCTGTAGGTAGTCTTTTTAGGAGGTATGCAGGATAGTTCAATCCCTGGGGTTAGTGGAGATGGATGGTGGAGGTGGCTGCAGGCTTCATACAGAGCTAGAGGGATTCTGCAACAGACCATAAAGGGGTAGGAGAAGAAAAGCAGCGCCACCTCAGTGTAGATTAAAAGGTTATTTATTACATAAAAACAACGTAGTAACTCACACAGAGGAAATCGTTGATCAGCAAATGGTGATGGTTCATCTGCAACACTGCAGGGATGTTCGGGAAGTACACTGTGGCGGCCGTAGTCCTGGCTGTGCCGGTGGAGTCCGACACTTCCTGTGGTTCTGGCAGCGTTCAGTATCCAGGCTTACATTCAATAGTGGCAGGGGGGTGCTCACGTTCGTAGCATGCGTGCTCCTTCCTCAGGCGATGAACCTACTGTTTAGGCAATGGGTGTTGGCCTGAGTAAAGCTAAATAATGATGTGGATTGACAGGATGGGGGGCAGAGACAGGGGCCTGGCTGTATGGATGCTATATCTATTAGCAGGTGGATTCCAGCCATGCCTGTAACTCACATTCCCTGTCTATCAGAGCAGGCTGCAAAACTTGGTAAGAGAGATTCCATGGTAATAGAACAACTCAGAGAGTCAGATAAGCTTTTCTGCTGATCTGTGACACTGGTGGGACTGCAAGAGCAGATGTATGATGATGATTGCCCCCATATGGGATTACTGTAGTAAAAGCTAATTTTATAGTATACTGTAAAAACGATTTAGGGTTATTTTTATTCTTATTTACATTAACAGATATAATAACAGATGTTTACCTGTGTGTGGATGCAGTACTAAAAAGAAAAAACAATGTTCTTTTTGACCCCATTTGCATCCTTCAGGTGGATAAAACAAAGCATTGAAACAGTTTTTTTTTAGTCCCTATCAATGAACATGTTTAAATTTACTTGAGGTTTGAGGAGAGAAATAAAGAAAAAAGCCAAATGTTTTATACTTGTTTACAGTCTGGTTATCTTATGTAGCTTACACTGCGTTCCAGAGTGCTTAAAGCGGTAGTGCCGCATACTAGCACATTATGAAATACTTACCTTAGAATGAAGCCCCCACATCGGTGCTCGGTCACTGCTGAGGGAGCCGACATGTTCCCTCTGCATTTCTTCTGAGTTTGCAGGCTGCAGCGCTGTGAGTGGCTGGAGCTGCGATGATGTCACTCCCGCACATGCACGCGGGAGCCCTCCGTTCCTGCAAGGAGCTCTGAAGTTCCAGACCTTCAGAGCGCTTGCGCCGCTGATGTCAGCAGCTGCATGTAGGGTGAATATCTCCTAAACCATGCAGGTTTAGGAGGTATTTATTTTACCTACAGGTAAGCTTTCTTATAGGCTTACCTGTAGGTAAAAATCACCAAGCGAGGTATACAACTTCTTTAAATCATATGTAAACCAAAAACAAAACTGTACTATAATTCAGCTTACTAGATGTAGTGGCTATGTATACATACACATCAAAAAAGCACACAGAAGATTATCATTCTTGTGTAAACTACCAGTCATATTAACCTACCATGTAATGGAGAAAACAAAGGCAGACATATTTGAAGTCCAACCTGTATAGCAGCCATTTCTGCTCCCATAGATAAAACAGAGGAATTAGGGTAGATGTATGAATTTATTTCTATGCTCCACTACAAAGCTGAGCTTCTGGAAATAAAGGAACCATCTCATCACTCTGGCATTAGCATGCTTGTTTTGTCTCATCCAGGTCAATGGGGTTAGGTCTGACAACCTCCTGCCTAGCACAAAGTACCACAGAGAGTCCAGAGCCCATTTTATGGCGAGACACTCTCGCTTCACCACTGTCATTTTTCTCCACTGCCGTCAGTTATTTACTAAGAAGAACTATGGGGTATTCTTCCTCATTGACCACGTGAGACAAGACCACTCCTAAGCCCTCACTTGAGGCATCTGTCTGCACCACAAACTCCTTAAAAAAATCAGGAGCCACAAGTAACTGATGCTGCCACAATGCAGTCTTAAGATTCTGAAAAGCTTCTTCGGCATCCGCATTCCACTTTATCATTACTGACTTTCCAGCCTTTTGTTAAGTCGGTTAATGGTGCAGCAATGGAGGCAAGGTTGGGAATGCACCTCCAGTAATAGCCAACTATGCCCAAAAATGCTCTGACCTGTGTTTTGGTTAAGAGACGAGGGCCAGTTCTGTATCCATCCCCATCGCACACTTCTCAGGATTGATTGTGAACCCTGCTTTTTTTAAGGAGTCTATGACCATCTGACCCTGGGAAAGATTTGACTCCCAATCGGTACTAAAAATTACAATGTCATATGGGTAGACTGAAGCACATTGTCGATGTTGGCGTAACAAACTTTTATGCTCTAATCCATTTGTGGATGTCTACCAGTGAGGCAGCTAAGGCTTCTCTGCTTCACATTTAGTGGTTTAGTGGTGCTGGGGACCATCTGGTTCTCAGTATTCTCTATGGTGAAATTCTGCCGCCGGCATAATCCTTTTCTGGCTCGCTGATTGCATGGGCAAGCCGGTAGAAGAACCGGAGGGCGGTGGGAGTGGGGGGGGGGGGGTGGTGTCCCCTCCCGACGCCTGTAAGAATTATTTAGTGGCTTAACTGCCACTATGATTGTTCTTGTTCTTACAATTCAGTAAATCGCCGGCTGCAAAGATGATATCTGAATGATGCCTGTAGCTGCAGGCATCATTCAGATATCTCCACTCAAAGTTCATGACATCCTTGGGCAAGAAGTGGATATTGATTGAATAACCTTTTCTGCTTCCTCTTTGCAGTTAGAAAATATTGTGTGTACTGCAATGACAATGTGGCCTTTAATGTGAACACCATATACATCCATGTAAGTGAATAGAAGGAGGGGAGGTGTCAAGAATACAGTATGTGTGTTATGAATTGACTTGAATTGCAGGATTTCAAATTACAGAGGCTAGTGACAGCATGGTTGTACATAATTGCAGGATCTTCTCAGTAAGAAGCCTCTAGCATTCCACTTCCTGCATGTAACTAGTAAATACATTGTATGAAACATTTCCTATTACCTAAATCAAAAGATATAAAAAAAAGCATTTTTTTTTTAATTCTGAAAATAAATATATACAAAACATTATACATTCTCTTTGTAGTGGGAGGGGGCATGGGGAGTCATCTGCCTGTGGCTTTGCACATTACAAATGTCCCCTCAATAACAGCAGGGATCTTCTGATGTCAAGTATTATACTGAATATCAGCTGCTAACTTCAGATTTGACATAGGAGTAATCGGCCAAGATAAGCAAATACATCTGTCATCTCATGAAAAGCAAGCTACACTCTTATTTCGAGTACTTAAAGTAAAACATAAAGAAAGAATAGAAATAAAATGGAAAAGTTAAACATGGAGAGAAACTGAAGAAAACCGCACTCAACCAAAGGCCTTCCATCATGCGTGTGCAGATCATACCATTAGAGGATTCTGCTGACTCAAATGACTCATAGAGACTGCTGGGGACCATCTGGTTCTTAGTATTCTTCTCTATGTTGAACTTACGCCACCGGCAGAATCCTTTTCTGGCTCGCTGATTGCAAGGGCAAGCTGGTAGAAGCACCGGAGGGCGGTGAGAGTGGAGGGGGGGGGGTGTCCCCTCCCGACGCCTGTAAGAATGATTTAGTGGCTTAACTGCCAGTATGATTGTTCCTAAAATTCAGGAAATCGCAGGCTGTAAAAGATGATATCTGAATAATGCCTGTAGCTGCAGGCATCATTCAGATATCTCCACTCAAATTTCATGACATCCTTGGGCAGGAAGTGGATATTGATTGAATAACCTTTTCTGCTTCCTCTTTGCAGTTAGCAAATATTGTGTGTACTGCAATGGCAATGTGGCCCCAGCTGTTACAGTTGACACTAATGCTAGGCTTTTACAGAGAACATAGATGGGCATTATTTTGGTCAGCGATCCATGGGGGAACTGCTATCTTAAGCTGCATCTATTCAAGGGGGCACTAAACAAATAGAAATCCCCAGTCCAAATGCTGCACACAGATCTCAGGGCACCTGGTTGCAAAGCATTGACTGCTTACAAGAGAATTGAGTTTTTCTACAGTACATACTATCAGCACCTTTTTTAAGTACTTTTCCTTTGTACACACTTGCAATGTTATTAAAATTGCTATAAAAAATACTAAAATATCACCACAAAAGGTACCCTTATGAGGCCCTTCTTTGTAAACCAATTTTAGAACTGCTTCACCCAGAGCACCAATTGGCTTTGCATCTTTTTACTGCAACTAAGTTGACCATTGCAAAGTCTTGGAAAACCCCAGTTCTTAGCTTTGAAGCAGTTAAGAACCGTATGAATGATATCATGATAAATGAGAAACTGAATGCCTTTGCTTCGGATACCCATTACAAATTTCTCAGGGTCTGGCACCCATGGATAGCATATGTCCAACCTTCCAGATTAAAAAATAAGCTCCTCTCAATTTGAGTGTTCCGCCATTGCGTACCCCGTTGGACTCCCCCCTTTTGACTCTTTTTCTTTCCCTCCTATTTCTATTTTCTAGCTTTCCCTACAGCTCTCTTCTTTTATGTATATCAGTTCTACCAGGCTGCCGGGCATGGTTTTGGTGAGGATGGTTACAATGATCACATCTTTTCACTAGTATGTTGTATACTTATTTACATAAATTTCCAATTTCTACCAGTTGAACTGCATTGTGTCCTCCATTAATATGTTTTGGTGTCTAGGTTTAAATTTATCATCCATCACAGTCTGGAGTATTAAGCTTTCTTCATCAAGGACTTAGGACTTCAGTCAGTACAACATACTGCATTAGGAAATGATGTAACATTATTTTTGTGACCCTCTGCTATATTTGATGTAACCATCTCATTGTTGGACTAATTTTTCAAATGATTTTGTGTGCAATAAAACATTTTTGTAAAAGAAATATTAAAATATCAACAGTGGAAATGATAGGGGCTACCTCAATAACAACTACCTCTTGCCGTAATTGTGTTAACAGACACCCAAATTGTTTTAAGCATTTTTAATGTTGTTGATATTTGCATGAATATTTTTAGTAGAGTGCCGTTCTTCTAAGGCCCTACATTAGAACTACAACAAAAAAGGGGGGTTCCAATATTAAAACTGTAATACCACAGCATTTTTGGAAACCAAACTCTAATAAACGTGTTCAATAAAGGTACTGTATTTGTTCTTCCCCAAAGGTGCGTTAAAGCAAAACTTCAGTCTGCTTCCAAAATGGCTCTGACCCCCCCCCCCCCCCCGCAGGCACCACCACTATGGCACATGCTCCCAGGCACTGCTCCGACTTTGGGTTCAGGCAGAATCCGTGAATGCATCTGCACATGTGTGGGGGTTTTCTGCGCACACACAAAGATTGGAAAGTTTAAGACTTCCCCTCCTCTGCATCATTAGGAAAACCCATGTGTGTCAGATGAGACACAAGTCTGCCAGATAGGACCCAAGTCTGAGCCCTGCAGCACATCTGAGCACATGCAGGGGCAAGGGCAAAGTCTTGGCTAAGCAAGAATTACAGAAGTGCTGCTCAGCACAAATAAATTTATATTCATTGTAATAATATAGACTATTGTGTATAAGCTCTTGTAGATAGTAATGGATAGAAATGAAGAATCCAAAAAAGTAGACCGCACTCAGGAAAGTAAGATGAAAACAATCAAAACTCCTTTATTCTTCTTCGGTGCAGCAGACAGACAGTACAATGCACATAACAGACGTGCCGGGTTAACGCGTTTCACTAATTAAATCGCTTACTCATAACCATACACTGTGGAGTATCCACAGTGTATGGTTATGAGTAAGCGATTTAATTCGTGAAACGCGTTAACCCGGCACGTCTGTTATGTGCATTGTACTGTCTGTCTGCTGCACCGAAGAAGAATAAAGGAGTTTTGATTATTTTCATCTTACTTTCCTGAGTGCGGTCTACTTTTTTGGATTCTTCATAGCTTGGACGGCGGATCTGACCTGCACCACCCATTGAACTGACACCTGAGCGGCTCTGCTCTTTGTTGTTGTTAGTAATGGATAGAAACACATTGGGGATGTGGCCTGGTTGGAGTCCAGGCTGAGGTTGTCACGCTTAGCACCATCACAGCACTGCATGGATGTGAGGCATCAGGGATTGCTTTCTTCTTCTACTAGTAAGAGCCAGGACAGGCTCTGTCTCTTGCCGGCACTCCCTGCAGCGGAGGCGGAGGACTCTACGCATACCCCATATCGGCGATTCTGAGCAGCGCACAAAGCAACTACCAGGGGTCACAGGGTTTACAACGCTGGTTGGGATCTCAGTGCAAAAGAGACACAGTGTTGTCAGCTTAGACAGTACTTTAACAGCACACTGAATGTATGGCACATTAGCAGGTATGTTTATGTATCTGCAGCTTTTTAGAGAAATAAAACATGTCGAAATGCGCATGTATTGCCAAGATACACACAATATGTTTTTTGTTTAATTTTGCACTTACTGTACATACAGTTTGACTGAAGAGATTTATTAGCACTTTTTTTTATAACTCACATTAGATTATTAAAGGAGTTGTATTAGATTATTAAAGGAGTTGTAAAGGCAGAAGTTTTTTTTATCTTAATGCATTCTATTGGCTCCTGCTGCTGTCAATCAAAATCAGTTAGACAATGAGGAGAGAGGGGGCTGAACGGCAGCTCAGTGTCTGAATGATACATGGAGCTGCACCTCAACTCAGGTGCAGAAAACAAAGAAAAGAGGTGCCTCTGAGTGTAGACTGTAAGCAGAAATTTATTCCAAAATAAAGAGTAAAATTCACATTGAGGTGCATATAACGAGCATTTTGGGTATTGTTTTACCCAGGGGACGTCCAGAGGAGGTAAATATAACATGTTTGTTGTTTAAAAAAAAACACAAGACTTTTATAATCACTTTAAAGTTGATTGTTGAATCAGTTGGTTGCAGTAGCACTTATAGTGCACTAAAGGGCCCCTAAAGCCTGATAAAATGAGTTGCACATACAATAACACTTTTGGCAACACTACGAAGGATGCTTTTTATTATAAAATCATGGAAATTCCACTTGATATGGTAAAAATGAAACTCTTTTGTTGGATAAAGTTTTAGGTACTATTATTATGAGTTACTATTTTTTTTTTAGCACTTTCATAGTAAGTATTCATCCTTAATTTGTATGTACAACTCTACATTTGTGTAAAAGGCATGGCAATCATGACTTTGATAATACTGCAAGAGAGAGGAAAAATGGAAAAAGCTAAATCTGCTGTCATCATGCAGGAACATTTATCAAGTTTTAGGAAAGTAAATGCCATTCCAAATATGGCTTTATTATAGTCTTTTCAACTTTGTAATGGCCCTATCATAAAATACCTCATATGCCAATCGTCCCACATAGTGACAGTTTAATATCAACACCATATTTCTTAACAGCTTACTTTACCATGAAAAACACATTTTCTTTTCCATACAGCTCAACAAAAAAGAACACCGGTAAAGGTTATTAGGATGCAGGATTCACTAGTCTAGTTCTGTAATTCCCTTTATGCGCATATATTCAGTATTTCATTTTGTAGAGGTACCCCAAGGGCCAATGCTTAATCTACCAGTGTTCTGATGTTTACAGCTATAGGGGGAGCATTTTTGGGTGAGCAGTTCAAGTGAATAAGGACTGCACTATTATTGGCTACATTGTCTGTAGTCTGCATTTATTTTTACAATGGCAGAGCACTCCCCGAAAGCAAATGCTTTTCCAAGCAAATCTGGCTCCAAACAAATGTTCTGCAACAATCACTAAGAAGCACTCAGGGAGCAGCAGCAACCCACACCAAAATGCCCTGGTGGTGCTTGTGTAGATGAAAATGGAATATGCTCTAGTGTTGCAAGAACTATGAAAGATCTGGAGCACCTCTTGGCACTCCAAGGATAAGAATTCTTGACATGATGTAGTGAAACGTGTGTGGCCTTACTGAACTAGCAGTAGGAGGAACCTTAAAATGGCATAATAAAACTTGAGTCCACTCACTTTATGCACTGCACACATATGCTACAGTTCTTATATTTACGTAATATACGTCAGTTATTGTGCTGCAACTGAGAGTCTCACAGACACATATACACCTCAGCACAATACTTTTTAAAGAATTAAACTTTTCCATTACATATGCTTTTCTGCTCACAGGGTATACTGCAGACCTAAAACTAACATTTTGAGCTTACCTTAAAGAAGCATGTCATTAAAATAGCCAGGGACTGTTTAGCAACCAGCAACAGCAACCAGCAATTAACACTTTGGTCAAGAGTATGTAACTAAAAGAATTCACTTTGAGTGCAGGGGTTAGGAGATTACAGTGGTCAGAACATCTAGAAGTACCAAGTGCAGTGGTTAGGGGTATTAATTCACAGTCCAGAATGCAGGTTACATCAGCCATAAGTATGTAAGGTACATCAGTAAAAGGTATGTACCACACAGCACAGAATACTGGGTTTGGTCAGGAGTATGTAATGTACACTGTATATTGCATAATATTATATAGTCCTGACTGCTGCAATTTGTATGCTGTGTCATGCATTGCATGCATCTGACCGCTACCCCGGTATACTAATCTATACATTTTATAATCTTGCCTCTGTTCATATTATACTATACTGCTCTGTATTTTTAATACATTTGTTCTTAACCATTTTCCCACTGGGCACTTTGAATGACAATTACTCATGCAACACTGTACTCATATGAAATTTGTGTCCTTTTTCCCCCACACAAATAGAGCTTTCTTTTGGTGGTATTTAATCACTACTGGGATTTTTATTTTTTGTGCTATAAATAAAAAAAGACTGAACATTTTGTAATAAAATGCATTTTTCTTTGTTTCTGTTATAAAATTTAGGAAACTAGTAATTTTTCTTCATATATTTTGGCCAAAAGTTACACTGCTACATTTCTTTTTTAAAAATAACCCAAATCAGTGGATATTATTTGGTCTTTGTAAAGATTACAGAGTCTACAAGCTATGGTGCCAATCATTGAAATTGATCACAGCTGATCACATCTGATGTACTGATGGCCTATCTCATTTTTTGAGGAAGTAGACATTCCAAGGTATTGAGAGGCATTGAGAGTTTTTTGAAGTTTTAATTTTTTCCCACAATTCTTTGCAAAATAAGGATTTTTTAATGTCATATTAACAGGTTATTTCTCTCACATGGCATATGCATACTTGCAACTGCATCCCAAAACACATTCTGCTACTCCTCCTGAGTATGGCACATACTCAGATGAGATACTGAGATACCATATGTGTGTCACAGCCTGGCCACATACAGAGGCCCAACATGCAAGGAGCACTGTCAGGTGTTCTAGGGACATAAATTACACATCTAATTTCCAAATTACCTATCACACTTTTGTGAGGCACTGTAGGACACTGTAGTGGCACTGATGAGCACTGTAGTGACACTGATGGGTACTGTAGTGGCACTAATGAGCGGTGATATGGTACTGATGTGGCACAGATGAGCACTGATATAGTACAGATGAGGCATGGATGAGCACTCATACGGCATGGATGAGGCATGGATGAGCACTGGATTAGGCATGGATAGGCACTGATGTGGCATGGATTAGGCATGGATGAGCACTGATGTGGCATAGATAAGGCATGGATGAACACTGATGTGGCATGGATGAGGCATGGATGTGCACTGGTATGGCATGGATGAGGCACAGGTGAGCACTGATGCGGCATGGATGAGCACTGATGTGGCAGGGATGAGCACTGAAGTGGCATGGACTAGGCATGGATGAGCACTGATGTGGCATTGATGATCACTGAAGGGACATGGACAAGGCATGGATGAGCACTGATGTGGCATGGATGAGGCACAGATGAGCACTGATGTGGCATGGTTGAGGCATGGATGGGCACTCATGTGGCATGGATGAACACTGCACTGATTGGCATGGTCGTGGCACGAATGAGCACTGATGTGGCGTGGATGAGGCACGGATGTGCACTGCTGTGGCATGGATAAGGCACAGATGAGCACTGATGTGGCATGGATGAACACTGATAATGCATGGATGAGGCACATACAAATGCTTCGAACTGTGGAGAATGCCTCCTGGACCTGTAATCTCGTGAGACAGATTAGAGTACCAGGAAATCAGTGAAACACTCAAGTTGTCCGTTATATATATATTTATATATATATAAACATTGCAGGGGGACATGTTTATATACTGTCTTGGGGGGTCTGATCAATTACCCAGTTCTCTGGGTAATTGTGTCTTCTCTCCCCGATTCTCAACCTATGGAGAATCTGAGCGAGAAGGAGGGAGAATTCTGACAGAGATCGCCAGTGAGGTGCTGAGATCGCACCTTCATAAACTGGCAGTTTCTGTGCATGTCAATGACAGATTCTCTGTGTGCAGAGATGACATGTTCTCCCCCGATCATCTCTTTTTCATAAATGGATAATGATCACAGCTCACCTCGGTTTCATAAACAGACACCTAAGAAACAGAGTAGATAGGCTGACCTCGAGTTCCAGTATCATACAACAGTGAGAAGCTATGTTTCAGACCCGTTGGAGAATCTCCCTATCATCACTGACTCAGGTTATTGTCACCAAGATGGACAGCACGTTGTATTCATCATCGGGGGCCCCTGCAGCTAGACATTGTTGCAACATTCATCTGGAGGTATCTCTATTACAAAATGATATATACCCATGTATATGTTCATAATTCTACCAGGACTCTGGTTGGGTCCTTTGTTGATATTACTTATTTGTACATTGGATGTATGTGCTATTATTAGCCTTTTATTATATGCATTGAAACGGAAACCATATCCCAGCTTGACTGCTTAATTCATTGATAAAAGCCCTGAAGACTGGTGCTCAGGGTAGGATGTTCTATCCCCAATGCAGTCAATCCATGACAAGAAAAGCCAGCCACTTTTTGTTCTTTTCCTATTGATCTTTATTGGCTACATATGAAATGGCACAGTACAAAAAATGCTAACACATTTCATAATACAGCCTTCCTCATAGTAGAGCACACAGAGTGGTCAGCTTTTCTTGTTATGGATTGACTTTCATTATATAAAGCTCATATTTTTCCATACTCGTGTGTATCTGAATACTCATGGCTAAAGTGATTCCAAAGGTTGTCATTTTTTTAAATAAATATGTTATACTTGCCTTCTCCATGTAATGATTTTGCACAGAGCAGCCCTGATCCTCTTCTTTTTGGGTCCCCCACCAGCTCCTGGCTCCTCTCCCCACTGAGTGCCCCCAATAGCAAGCCTCTTGCTATGAGGGCACTCAGACAGGCTAGTTCCCAATCCGTTCTCCTGGGAATGGACAATGTCCATTCACACACAGAGCATAGCTAGGCCCCACCCCCACTCTCTCATTGGCTCACTGCTTTTGCTTGACAGCAGAAGGAGCCAATGGCTCCTGCTGTTGTTTGAGCCAATGAGGAGAGAGAGACCTGCTACTCTCATGTACATTGCTGGATTGAGATGGGGCTCAGGTGAGCAAAAGGGGGGCTGTTGGGGAAAAGCTGCACACAGAAGGTTTTTTACCTTAATGCCTTTAAACCCACTTTAACATTGAATGTTGGCTGCAGTAGTTCCTTAGTTACTTTTTTTAGATTACTGCTCACAGAGGCCCTGTCCTGGGTGAAGGTACTGCCAAGTTTGTCAAACCCATTCTTCAACTTAGCGAAGGTTTATTTGTCTTATATTCCTACAGGTTTAGCACACTATCCTGTTTGGGGAGGGCCATGTTTCATAGCCCCAACTCCCTCTCCCCCCAAAAAGCTACACAAGGTTGTATGTTACATATACCTATCCACTGCACACTGTAAGCTGTGTCATATATAACAATCTCCTGACTGCTAAACTATGTATGCTGTGGTATACTTTGCACACACTTGACTGCTCCACTCCAGCATGCAGAGTTGTGAAGATTAAGTAAGGTATAGCTCTGCGTACAGTGTGCAATGGTCAAAAGTAACATACATGTCAGTGTACTGAGTGCATTGTTTAAGAGTATGTAATGTGCAGTACACCATACAGAGTGCAGGGCTCGGAAATATATAACATACAGTATACCCCTTCGTACTGAGTACAACATTCAGGAGTACAGTCCACCACTCATTGATTTGTAACGTAAGGTAGTAAGAGTTATGTACAATATAACTCAGCATAAAGAGTATAGCAGTCACAAGTATGTAATGTACATGGTAGAAAAAACTGACTGCTATACCCTGCTTTGCCATACATTACATACCCTTGACCACCGAACTCTATGTGTTTTGCTGTCCCCTTTCTGCCTAAGCAACCCCCCCCCCCCCTAGAAAAATCCTTCTTCCTCAAGCAACAACACCAAAAGTAACCAACTATTGCTCACAGCTGCACCCTACTTCTATTACTTACATTTATGCCCATCATCAACAGCTAACCTCTGTGCCCCTGTCCACAGCTCACTTCTGTACCCCCAATTTACAGCATACCTCCATTCCTCTTCCACTAATCCCATCCCTCCATCCCACCTCCCCCACCATCCCACTGCCCCTGATCCCATCCCCCCAACCATCCCTCTGCCACTGGTCCCATCCCTCTAACACCACCCCATTCCCAGCACCATCCCTCTGCCACTGATCCCATCTCTCCATCCCATGCCCCCCACCATTCCTCTTCCCCGATCCCCTCCCTCCACCACCATTACATCCCCCTCACCATCCCTCTGCCACTGATCCTATCCCTTCATCCCATCCCCCCCACCATCCCTCTGCCTCTGATTCCATCCCTCTGCCACTGATCCCATCCCTCTACCACCATACCATCCCTCTGCCCCTGATCCCATCCCTCCATCCCATCCCCATGATCCCTCTGCCCCTGATCCCATCCCTCTGCCACTGATACCATCCCTCTACCACCATCCCACCCCCCTCACCATCCCTCTGCCACTGATCCCATCCCTCCAACCCCCCCCACCATCCCTCTGCCCCTGATCCCATCCCTCTGCCGCTGATCCCATCCCTCTACCACCATCCCATCCCCCCCCCACCATCCCTTTGCCACTGCTCCCATCCCTTTAACACCATCTCATAAAAGACTGTGATAACTTCCAGTGACTCAGTTGTTAGCAATACAGCCTTGTAGCACTGGGGCCTTGAGTTCACTCTATAATGGAAATATCATTATGACATATTCCACATTTCTTTTGTTGTGGTCACCCCCAGAGGGGCCGCTGAGAATATGCCCAGGTCTTTCTTGCTAGTACAAAGGCTTCCTGCCAGAGACACAGTTCTGTGCACAGCGACAATACAGGCTCAGTCTAGGCCGATGTCTTTTTGTGAATTTATTGCAGAAAACTTGAACAGGAGGTGACTTAGCAGTTCTGGATATTCAAAAATGCTATCAAGAATCAAAATGAGGACAAACTTCTTACAAATCCTGCAACAGTAGCCTTGGCTGGAAGTAATAGGAAATAGCCAGCAAATCTAGGGCACTCACTTTCCTCTAGCAGCAGGCACACCTTAGAGTCCCAAAACCAGGTCTTACCCACAATGTCCTAGGAGCTGTCTGTCACCAAGCTTCCACATGACACTCTTCAGTGAGGGAGATAAAAGATCCTTCTTCAGACCAGGACTCCAGAACAATGCATATGGAATTTGTCATAAGGCACATATGACATATGGACTGTGTTTTTTTGTCAATATCACTTTATTTAGCAATGCTAGTACCAATTTTTCTCATTGGCGCAACACTTTATTTTTGGAGCATTTTTACTGTAGTCTAATCAAGAGTTCTTATTTTCTTCAGGCTTTTAAGTGGTTGTAAACCCTCTCATATTCCAAGTGAAGTATATAGCCACAGGTGATACACAGCGATTAAACAAATCCTCCTACATACAGGTGCATCTCAAAGAATTAGAATATCATTAAAAAATTAATTATTTTTTTCAGTAATTCAATTTAAAAGTGAAACTCATATATTTTATATATGTAGCACTGCCCCCTAGAGGACTGCTGAAGAATGATACTTTTGGATTCCCCTGGGTTACCCGTAGCAACTGTTTTCAGAAATCTCAATACTTTATGTTCTCGGCTCAGTCAATGAGTCTAGAGGTTGTTGTATTTGTTGTTTTATTTATATTGGGATGGGAGAAGGGATGAGTGGGATACTCCAACTGGTAACTATTCACATTTCAGAGGACTTCTAACTTGAGAATGCGGCAAGTCTGATACTTCATCCTGCCAATTGAATGAAGATGAGGTAAGTGTTCCTATTTGTGTTTCTCTTCGGGGTACTCCCCCAGTACCCCCTTTCTCTGTGCTAGCTGACACCCATCCACTGACTCTGCACTCCGGAGTGGTCCCCTTCCTGGGCAGACCCCTGGGCAAGATCCTCTGTACTCACAATACTGTTTTTCCAGAGTCTCACAGTGCCCCAACTCCTCCAGTCAGCTCTCCTGGACCTCTGGGTTCAGCCTCATCCCAATGACTCTCCAGGCCGACTGCCTGTGACTATCACCAACTGCAGCAGAAGAGGAGGCAGCCGCCACCCTCCTTTTGGGACTTTGCTTCCCGCCAAAAGACCTCTACCTCATGTGCCCATGGCTTTTTATACCCTGCCCCACAATGCACAGAGACCAACCGTCTGTGCCAATCCCTGGGGCAGTACCAAAAGCCTGTGTGTCATTAGTTAGATTTCCTCCAGCATCCTATGTGCCTCCCCATTGGATCAGCTGGGGACACTCCCTAAGACCAGATGAATCACACACTGGGCACACTAAGCAGACCTGACTCACAGACCCTGCTCTCTGTTAAGCAAAGAACAATAAAGATTTTGCCTACTGCTCCTCTGATAGGCAGACAGAGCCAAAACTATACTCTCTACCTAGCACCTGACTAGTGGGGTGCTACATATATGTAGATGCATTACACACAGAGGGATATATTTCAAGCATTTCTTTATTTTAATTTTGATTGAACATCACAGACTGTGGAACATTTTGAATTTAATTTGGAAATCAAGGTTCCAGAGTCTGGAGAAAGAGTAAAGACGCACAAAATCCAAGTTGCAGGAGGTCCAGTGTGAAGTTTCCACAGTTAGTGATGATTTGGGGAGCGTTCTCATCTGCTGGTGTTGGTCCACTGTGTTTTATCAAGTCCAAAGTCAGCGCAGCCCTCTACCAGGAAATTCTAGAGCACTTCAGGCTTTCCTCTGCTGACCAGCTTTATGAAGATGCTGATTTTTTTTTCTAGCAGGACTTGGCACCTGCCCACACTGCCAAAAGTGCCAATACCTGGTTTAATGATCATGGTATCACTGTGCTTAATTAGCCAGCAAACTCGGCTGACCTAAACCTCATAGACAATCTGTGGGGTAATGTCAAGATAAGAAGAGAGATACCAGACTCAATGATGTAGACGAGCTGAAAGCCGCTATCGAAGCAACCTGGGCTTCCTTAACACCTCAGCAGTGCCACAGCCCAATCGCCTCCATGCCACACCGCTTTGATGCAGTAATTCAAGCAAAAGGAGCCCCCACCAGGTATTGAGTGCACACTATACTGTACATGGATATACTTTTCAGTAAAACAACATTTCTGTATTAAAAATCCTTTTTTTTATTGGACTGAATTTTGGGTTTTCACTAGCTGTAAGCCATAATCATCAAGATAAAAGAAATAAATGCTTGAAATATATCACTATAAAATATACAGTATGAGTTTCACTTTTTGAATTGAATTACTGAAATAAACTAACTTTTTCATCTAATTTTATGAAATGCACCTGTAGGTTTTACTTGTTTATCTGCAGTCTTCTCTTCCCTACACCCCTTCAAAAAGGCAGAATTGTTTAAAATCCTTATCTTCTGTTAGTATCACAGAGGAGGTGTAAGACAGGTGAAAGACAGGTGTGAGACCCCTTTCATCCTTGTACGACCTAAAAGTCACACGACTTGAAACAATGCCTGTGTAATCTTGAGGTCTATGGACCTCAAGTCGCATCAAAGTTGGACCAAAGTAGTGAAGGGACTACTTTGAAGTCGCTGCAACTTGAAGCCATACAGATATGAATGGTATTCATTGGAAATCATAGAGTATGACTTGTCAAACGACTTTGCAGTCCCAAGTCGCAGGACAAGTAGCACGAGTGTGAAAGGGGCCTTAAACAGATACAGTGTGTGGGAGCTGATTGGAGGAAAGGCACACACTCCCTCCACACAGGAAACAGGAGCGAAGGAAGGATGCAGAGCTGCATTCCGAATAGACAAGCTGTGTGCTGAACTCTTCTCCCCCATCACAAATGTATCTGATGTCTCTGGAAAACTTCTCAGAAGTGAGACATGCTAATATGCAGATTTCCTGACTGAGGTTTACAACCAAATTTAGTTAGTGGATGACTCACAATATAGTGAAGCTAATGGATGAGCATGAAAGCCAGAAGTCTAGCGTTTTCCAAAAGAGGTTGGCAATAGCACCCATGTATGTAAGTAAGTTTCCTATAAGTCAGGACAGCAGCTAGCTCTAGCAACTTAACACATATTTTGCCTAAAAAGCAGAGCACTTTCAAGCTTTACAGATGCTGCTGCTTATGCTCCTTTCGGCTCAGTCCGCCTTGCCTTATATTTATGGCCCTTTTAAGTGGCTCTCACTTTCAGAAGCACAACTCATCTTAAGATGCTGCTGTCTTAAACAGGTTATGTGCATGCAAATCCTTACATTACTCTTCTTCTAAAACATCTTTTTTCTTAGCTTGTTTTAGACTTTAATATATTGTGATTTTTTTGTGTAGGAACAAGGATAATATTTGTGCTTGGTAACTAGAATAATATATCAAGTCCAATAAGAAAAAGGCTGCTAACACCAATGAATATGATTGCAACCCACAGAAACACTATAAAACAAAAGGGGTGCAGCACCAAAATAAAACTCAGTCCAATCAAGGAATGTTCATATAGGAGAAACAGAGATGATCCCCACACCAGATGCCGTTGCTGAAAGCACGCTTAACCACTGTGTCTAGAGGAAAAACCTGCTTACCAGAAGAAATTGACCTTCAAGTAATAGAGTGGTAAAATGGATATGTAGCTTATGGGTTCTCCACTGTGTAAATTCTCAGCCGCATCGAGACCAGATGGTCAGGCTAATATATATAGGCAACTTATCCAATGCCAGGCAGACAGACCCAAACAAGGGAACAGGCCAACCGATTTTCCCTGAAGTCTGCACTAAAATACAAGTCAGATTTCAGGCATCCCCTGCAGAATTGTCAGATTTAGCAACTTCTCATGAAAACATTGCTGGCTGGAATCATAAGATCTTGCTAAATCTAACAATTCTGCAGGGGATGCCTGAAATCTGACTTGTATCTTAGTGCAGCCTTCTGGGAAAATCAGTTGGCCTGTTAACTCGTTTGGGTCTGTCTGCCTGGCATTGGAGAAGTGGCCTATATATATTAGCCTTACCATCCGATCTCGATGCGGCTGAGAATATACACAGTGGAGAACCCATGAGCTACATATCCATTTGACCACCCTATAACTTGAGGGTCAATTTCTTCTGGTAAGCAGGTTTTTCCTCCAGACACAGCAGTGAAGCATACTTTCAGCAGTCACGGCCTCTGGTGTGGGGATCATCTTTGTTTCTCCTATATGAACTCTTCCTTGGTTATTTGTAACATAATAAAAATGCTGTATATATTATCAGCTGTGTATCTTACCAAGTTTTTTTTTTTTATGCCATAAATATGAATGCTCATATATCCAGAGTTATTGCTATATATACTAAATACTATACTATAATATACTAAATATTACTGTAACATTTAATAAATACAAAGCTCAGATCCACTTTGAATTTCTATTGTGGATCGGTGTGCATTCCAGAGCTAAACTGGGCAAGACCGATGACTAGTGTGAGTATGATCTGATTAAGTGGGTCTACCCCAAAAATATCTGCTTTGTGTGAGCCCTTTTAAACCTGTTTCATTTAAAGCATATTCACAACATGGATCTTTTGGAAATATTTTTGGTTGATCCTTGGTCTCACCACTAATGCTGCTCCCATGTCTGCCTTGTGAGGATTGTGGCCCCTTTGTTGTGCCCCAGTGATGTGTGCAGATCTCTACTGAATGCTCCTCATTCTGCTAAAGAAGCGGTGCTTGATACATGTAGAGACATGAATTTGCTGTCCATACTTCAACATATTTACCGACTTCACAGTCGGTACCCGGTGACACCTGAGCGATTTTCTACTTGAAGCTTGTAGCTCTAAAACGCTCAACAAGTCAAATCCTGCTCATTTCAATGGCCTCTGTTCACATCTGAGGATTCTGTTGCCTAAAGCAAAACGCCTGAAGCTCAAAAAAGTACATGAGCTTCTTGGGCAGATTACAAGCAGTTTTGGCCCCAACAGTAGCGGCCCATCTATTGGGGGCGCAGGGGCACAGCCCCCCCATCCATGCATCCGCCCCCCTAATCTACATGCAGGGCACCTGATTAGAGACAGAGGCTCTAATAGGCTTCAAAAAAGGGTTTGCTCGGGGCGCAAAGCACTACACCCTGAGCCCACCAAGTTATGTGACAATAATTAATGAATATTCCCTATTGCCACACAGATTCTCCTCCTGGCCAATCAGGAAGTGGGTCCTGAGACCTGTTTCCCAATTGGCCGAAAGGAGAAGGCATGCTATTGGCCAAGAAGAGGCGAGGAGATGGTCGCCGAGAAGGGACATGAAGGAGCCTGAGGGGGGAGCCGCCGCCTGTCATTCTGGAGGCAAAAGGTAAGTAAATGGGCTGGCGGGCAGGTGGGGGAGAGAGATTTGGTGGTGCAGCCTGGAGTGATATGGGGGGGCAGGTCCATCTGCCTCTCCCCTCTGACTGATGGAACACCAGCCGCCACTGGGCACCAAAGACTTCAATGGAAATGTCTGACTTGAGCATTTTACATGTGTTTTACAAGCATTTTATGAGCTTTTTCTGCTCAAATAGCAGCTCTCTACCCCTAAATTCCTCTCCCTCTCCTCCCCTAATGCTTTCTGTTGGCTAAACAAAAACGCCTGAAGCTGTAAAACGCTTGTAAGATGCTTCTAAAATGCTTTAAAAAAGCTTCTAAAAAGTTTCAAAAAAGCTTAACAAAAAAAAAAAAATCAGAAAAACATCAGTAAATTGATACGGTCAGGTGTGAATGGAGCCTTACTATGGTTGGAATCTCATGGCAGCCATTGGGAGCCTATGCAAACAATACGTGTGCTTGTTTTTAATCCTATATGGTTTTGTATTGAATAAAAGCAATCTATGTTTTCAACTTCTGGAACATTTGTGTAGTGTATGACAGTATCTAAAAAATCCATGTGCTTCCCCTGTTTTTTTTTTCCCGTTTTATTGTAGATGGCTGACTTAATGCAAACTGATAAGGGGGTCCTGCCCTGGCTCACACTCTGTAATGCCCCTCTCCACCTTCACTATTGAGAAAATGTGCCAATGGATATATGTGACTTATAGACATCCTGTACATGTACCCCATCTATTATGTACTTCATCCGTGAATTAATCAGTGGTTCATAAACATATTACCTTCTTAAATCACTCAAGCACTCCAGGACATTTTGGCTCAAATTTAAATGAATACATGAACAATACACTGCAGTGATAGGAAATGGGTGGATTTCCCTCACAGCAGAGACCTAGCTATCATGTCCATGCCAGAGGAGAATATTAGACAGTAAACTGGCCATAAAAAGGGGAACACATGTTTTAATTCTCCTTCAAAATAGGAAAAAATGTTTTGGTAGAATTTTAGTATACTAATCTTAAGGGTTTAGAAAAAGATATAACACAATGCTATTATATTTACTTGTGCTGACCATATAATGAACTGTATTTTTTATAAAACTTCTTTCAACTTTGTGTTGACTACACATGTTAGTGTATAATAATGTGCCAGAAGCTGCACACAGAAACAGCTTGAATTGACTGAATTTTTACTAGACTAGCTATGCATAAAGGAACTTGATTGATCAAACAAGCTTCTTTACTTCCAACATGCACACCCACTATAAAGTGCCTGTCCAATAATTTCCCCATTAGAAGAAGGGCAGTGCTAGGTTATCTCTGTTTATCTTCTTTAAGATAAACTAATGACTGGATGAAATATTTCAAATCATCCTATTTGTAGTGACACTCTTGCCTGTCTGCTGTAGTTCAGACCCAGTATCTGGATAAAAATGGTCTTTTCAAAAGCTTTTTATTTCCCTGTTATTAGAATTTTCTTGTCCAATAATTGAGACTACTGTGGAATGCACTGTTAGCGCTATACCTATATTTGGATAATAGTGGCACGTGAGTAGCCAAATGTATGTATGTATGTATGTATGTAAGAAAAGCTCTGTGTACAAAAATTTTTATTATATAATATTAGTACTAAAAGGGCATGTTTGGTAAAAGAGCTTTGAGGATCTATGAAGTCTAGTCATCTATAATTTAAGCAATTGTGGTCCTGTGGTCCTACGCCTCACTTCCTCCAGCTTCCAGTGCCAGCAACCTCAACCACTGCTCTAAGATTAGGCCCCAATAGTTGGTAAAGTGCATCAGTAGTAGGATGTGGGTGGATTGTCTCTGTTACTGCAGATAGAATAAAGATTTTGCACATGGAAGAAATCATTTGCAGCTTCGCAATTTTATTTATTAACCACTTAAGCCCCAGAAGATTTTACCCCCTTCCTGACCAGGGCCTATTTTGCGAATCGGCACTGCGTGACTTTAACGGACAATTGCGCGGTCGTGCGACGCTGTACCTAAACGAATTTGACGTCCTTTTTTTTCCCACAAACAGAGCTTTCTTTTGGTGGTATTTGATCCCCTGGGCGATTTTTTGATCATGCACTATAAAAAAAAAAAAAGATAGCGTCAATTTTGCAAAAATAACAATATTTTTCAAATTTTTTATATGAAATTCCCACCAAAAAAATGTAAAAATCTACATTTTTTAACATTTTAGGCCAATTTTTTTTTACCATATGTTTGGTAAAAAAAATTCGCAAAAAGTGTATTTTGATTGATTTGCGCAAAAGTTATTGCGTTTATTAACAAAGGGAAAGATTTTTGTAATTTTTGTTTTTGTTTTTTTTTTTAATGCGTAATGGCGGCGATCTGCGTTTTTTTTTGCGGGACTGCGACATTGGGGCAGACAGATCGGACCCTTGACTGACATTTTTGACACTTTTGGGGTTACCAGTGACATTACTACAGTAATCAGTGCTATACCTACGCACTGTTACTGTAAAAATGACACTGGCAGTGAAGGAGTTAACTGTATTGGAGAGGGAGGGGTTAAGTGTGTCCTAGGGGCGTGTTTCTAACTGTGATTGGCTGTGGCTTAATGTGTAAGAACAGTGATCAACGGTCCTACATAGTAGAACCGTTTGATCCCCATTCTTACACAGGGGAGACTGACAGGCGGCTTTGTTTACACTAGCCGCCTGCCTTTCTCCTGCTGTCACGGACGATCGCGAGTGGGGGGGTCCGTGACTGAGCGGGAGCGCGCATCCGGCAGCGCGCGCTCGCTCCCGAAACCCTTACAGGCTAGCGACGTAGCCCTACGTCGCTTTGCCTGTGAGGGGCTGACTGCCGACGTAAGTAGTCGTGCGGCAGTCGGCAAGTGGTTAAAAGTACTTATATAGCGCTGTAAATTTATACACCACTTTCAACATGTATATTGTACATTTACATCAGTCCCCTTACTATCAAGGAGCTTACAGTATAAGGTTCCTAACTCACATTCTTCATACACATACTTGGCCCAATTTACATACAAGATTTTCTTTGGAGTGTGGGAGGAAACCGTAGTACCCAAAGGCACAGGGAGGACATTCAAACTCCAGATAGGTAGTGTCATGCTTGGGATTTGAACCAATGTCCCTAGTGCTGCTAGGCAGAAGTGCTAAATACCTAACAACTGTGCTGCCCATAACCACTAATGTGAAGGGCTTTCCTTTCAGTGAGCTCTCCTTCAGTGAAGCAATGTCAGTTCTCCCTCTCTTTACTCTCTTGCCACCATTGACATCTTCTCTTCCTATTGTCTAGTCATGGATGATGTAATACCTGGCACCTACTCTTACAGATACCAGGATTGTATACTGGCTTGTGCATGCTTCATCAGTCAGTATACAATTAGGAAAAAATTGCAGAGAAAGAGATTTTGCGGCAGAAGAGGCAAACAGAGTATCTTCAGCTATGAAAAAAACGTACCTACTATCATGTAATAATTTGATCTTCCTATTAAAGTAGCCTTGATGATAATAGAGTCAATATATGCTTTATTTCTAGGAAATTATCTAGCTCTTGGCAGTTGACTACATTTGCTTAAGTAACAGAATGAGGTATGATCTATGGCTTGAGGTACAACTTACTTAGGATTATGCAAAAAAAAAAAAACCTTCCTGCTAACAAGTTTTATAATTGAAAATATTGATCAGCTTTACCTGTGAGAACTCTATGTGACCATACAGAGTGCTATCAGATCTGCCTATGTAGCGCTACCCCCCTAGGGGCTGCTGGTGAATGTGGTCATTTTCCAACCTGCACAGCCAAGCACACAAATTTCCAGTCACTCAGAGACAAGAAGAAGTCTTTGCAGGTTTTTTTTTTCTTTTTTTTTTTTAGGGGAATTGAACTTGGATGGGGAAGGGTGCATATGGGATGCCCATTTGATTGATGAAACTCTGTAGGGACTTGAACTGTTTACATTTATCCCAGTATATACATTCTCTCCTCTTCTACCTCCAGCACACACTTGCTTGAAAACTATCACTCCCAGGATCAGCTAGCATAGGTTTCAGACTCAACACAATCTTGAATGCCCTTTGCAGGCAGGGTCAGCGAGCCCCTATGGTGTAGCAAAAAATTGAAGTATTTAGTGCCAACTGTCCTATCTGTGGCTACTGCTCCCAGTAGCACTTCTTCAGACACTGCCATCCCTTCCTCTTTCCACTGCCCATGCCACCACAGTCCTCCTGACTGGCTCTGCACCCAACCCAGACTGCTCCATCCCAGTCCTCTCAGGTATGCCTCCTAGTCCTCCTGACTGTGTGTCACTAACCAGCCCTCTTGACTGTTCATTGTCCTCCTGCTCCTGCGCCTCCTGGCCAGGACACCTCTGTGTGGCTTGAAGACTTTCCTGTCTGCACCCGAGCCCAGTTCCAAGGTCACCCCCCCCCTTAGACTGGGGCTCTCCCTCAAAGGCCACAACATCCTAACACTCATTCTCCAGCTTCAAACCAAACATACTCCTCACCAAGCTGGGCTGACCCAGAGTATTTGAGGAGGCCTTCCCCCTGTCAACCGTGGGCCTGCCCCCTGTCAACCCAGGTTGGGCGATTGGTCAGGGCCCTCAGAGTACTCCAGGCAGCTCCACCTTACCTCTCCTCCCGTTCTTCTGGATGTTTCCAGTATGTTCAAGAAGTGGAGGGGGGGGGGTCTCAGTGATACCGCCTGTGAGTTATCCAGCTATCCCTGGATCTTTTCCCAACCCAGGAAAAACACAGACAGGCTTGGCTGCCAGCCAAGCCTTCACAAATGTACCTACACTAAACAGAAAAAAATCTATTTATACTTCTAGCACACTAGAGGGTGCTACACCTATTACTAGACAGCATGCTATAGGAATTGGATCACAGTGAGTGTTATGAGATCTGTATGTTACCAGAAACTGCTATAGTTTGTGAGCCGCACATTGCCGGAGAGAGTCCTAAGAGATTTGTATGTACAGTATGTTAACAGAAATAGTGCTATGCTATTGCCTAAGAGAGTAATATAAGAGCAAATGACTTGAGAACCCTGTGATAGCTGAACATTGCCTTAAAGTGGTTGTTAAGCCACTATGTTATCTTTGCACCATCCCCTCTGTTAGATTACAACCTGTATCCTAGTTCCTGTGCTTTATAAAACAAAAAGGAGATTTCTACCTGTTTCCACAGCACCTATCGGTGCTCACGTGACTCCCAGCTCTCTCCTCTTCCGGTCTGACATCTCCAGTGAGCAGGGCCAAGAACTTCCTCTGATGTAAGGCAGGGAGGAAAGGAGGAGAGATACGGGAGTCACGTGAGTGCCGATAGAAGCTGTGAAAACAGGTAGAACTTTGCTTTTTTTAAAATGCACAGGAACTAGCATGGGAGTCCACAAGGGGGGGGGGGTCAAGAATTTTCCTGGCCTGCTCTAGGAGGAGAATCTATGGGGACCCTGCTCTAAAGGGCATCTATGGGGGACCTTGCCCTGGCCTTCTCTAAAGGGGGATCTTTGGAGACCCTGCTCTAATGGGGATCTATGGGGGACCCTAGTCTGGCCTGCTTTAAAGGGGATCTATAGGGACCCTGGCCTGCTCTAAAGGGGATCTATGGGGATCCTGGCCTGCTCTAAAGGGGGTCATATATATATATTCTTTGCAGGGAGAGCCTGGAGTACCTAGTGGTGCAGGAAAACCTGGTAGCATGGGGAATATAGGTGAAAAGGTAAGACTAAAGGGGGATCTATGGGGACCCTACTCTAAAGGGGATTTATGGGGGACCCTTGCCTGGCCTGTTCTAAAGGAAGATCTATGGGGGAAAAAGGAGCGAAGCATGGGTGACCTTAAAATTATGCCCCCCCTGAAAAAAGTTCTGCGGACTCCCATGGGAACTAGGATAAAGGTTGTTAACTAACAGAGGGGATGGTGTAAAGATAACATAGTTTTGTAGCAGCTAATAGGGGAGCAGAGTGACACTAGTGAGAGCTGACAGGCAGGAAGGGCAGAAGGACAGAGGGAGACAGAAGAAAGCTGCAGATGGCTGCGGAAGATGGAGGCATGTACACTGACCACGGTGTCAGGGCTCAGCAGCCATGATACACCGTGGTCAGTGTATAGAGGGGAGGGTAGAAACTGGCAAGATCAGCCAGCTATTTTAGGTGATAGAAGGGGCCAAATTACACAGCACAAGCACTGTGCTGTATAACATGCTTTAAGGTAACAGGATTCTTTTATTTTTTTTTTTTTAGAGTAACAAGCGCTTAACCACTTCCATACCGAGTCATAGTAATATGACGTCGGCATGGTGGTTGTACGGATCCGGGCGGGCGTCATATGACGTCCGCCCGCTCTAGCTGCTACTGCGCGCCCCCGGGGGCGCGCAGCACAGCGATCAGGGGTGAGGCTCGTCCCTCGGACATAGCCCATCCCTGATCAAGGTAAACAGCCAATAGAAATTGGCTGTTTACCACGTGATCGGCTGTGTCAATCATAGCCGATCACATGAGCGGCTCCAGCACGAGCCGCTCGTTCTCTCTGCAACGCGCAGAGCAGCGATCGGGGACGAGGCTCGTCCCTCGGACAGTCGATCCCCGATCTAGGTAAAGAGCCAATGAAATTGGCTCTTTACCACGTGACCGGCTGTGTCCAATCACAGCCGGTCACAAATGTCAACAGAGAACACGGTAACTAGCTGTCACCGTGTTCTCCTCCTCACACACTGATCCTGTGTGAGGAGGAGAGTGTGGTAACAGCTAGTTACCAAGTACAGTGCACCCCAAACACACTGATTGCCCCCCCCCCAATAAAGAGCACCTGTCACTAGCCCATCAAAGTACCCGAGTACCTGTCACCAGCCCATCAGGTACTCTGATGACAGGTACTCGGGTACTCTGATGACAGGTACTCGGGTACTCTGATGGCGGGTACTCGGGTACTCTGATGACAGGTACTCGGGTACTCTGATGACGGGTACTCGGCTACTCTGATGACAGGTACACAGGTACTCTGATGACAGGTACTCGGGTACTCTGATGACGGGTACTCGGATACTCTGATGACAGGTACTCGGGTACTCTGATGACAGGTACTCGGGTACTCTGATGACAGGTACCCGGGTACTCTGATGACAGGTGCTTGGGTACTCTGATGACAGGTACTCGGGTACTCTGATGACAGGTACGCAGGTACTCTGATGACAGGTACTCGGGTACTCTGATGACGGGTACTCGGACACTCTGATGATGGGTACTCGGGTACTTTGATGACAGGTACTCGGGTACTCTGATGACGGGTACTCGGATACTCTGATGACGGGTACTCGGGTACTCTGATGACAGGTACTCGGGTACTCTGATGATGGATACTCGGGTACTCTGATGACGGATACTCGGGTACTTTGAGTACCTGTCAACGGAGTACCCATCATCAGAGTACCTGAGTACCTGTCACCTACCCATCAGAGTACCCGAGTACCTTCCACCTGCTCATCAGAGTACCTGATGCCTGAAGTACCCGAGTACTTGCCACCTGCTCATCAGTACCCATCACTACTCATCAGTACTCATCAGTACCTATCACGTATCAGTATCACCTATCAGTATCAGTACTACTCATCAGTACCTATCACCTGCCTGTCACCTGCCCATCAGAGTACCCGAGTACCTGTCACCTGCCTATCGGAGTACCCGAGTACCTGCCACCTGCTCATCAGTACCCGAGTACCTGTCACCTGCCCAACAAAGTACCCGAGTACCTGTCGTCCTTCATACAGCCACCATGTCTAAGTCCAAAAAGGTTTATATACGTCCTCCGTTTAAACCTAAATACCGGTGTTATGGCAGCAGATAGCTGCCATAACCCTGGTATTTTTTTAAACGGTGGACGGTTGGCTTTCCGATAAGGGTGGTCCCAGTGGCGGATTCGCCGTGGGATCACCCTTCCAGGATGGCGGAAGAGGTGCCCCCCCCCTCCCGCCGCGTCCGGTCCTTTTCCCCGCTTACCGGACTAGCCGACAGCGGGGAAAACGATCCGGTCCCGGATCCTCACAGACAGGATTTCGAGTGAGGGCAAGCTTGCCCTCACTTGACTCTATGGTCTTGGAGGACCAGAGCTACGGAAAATGTTGTTGCCTAGCAACCGGTTTAAAGGTCCTTTTTTTTTTTCATTTTATATAATAATTTTTTTTTTTTTTCTATCTTTTAGTGTACTTGTGAGATCTGAGGACTTTTTGACCCCAGATCTCACAAAAAAGAGGTCCTGTCGTGCCTTTTTCTATTACAAGTAATGTTTACATTTCTTGTAATAGAAATAAAAATGATCCTTTTTTTTTTTTGTTAACGGTGTAAAAATAAAAAATAATAAATAAAATAAATAGTAAAAAAAAAAAAAAATTAAAGCACCCTGTCCCCGTTAGCTCGCGCGTAGAAGCGACGCATACGGAAACCCCGCCCACATATGTAAACAGTGTTCAAACCACACATGTGAGGTATCGCCGCGATCGTTAGAGCAAGGGGAATAATTTGAGCCCTAGACCTCCTCTGTAACTTAAAGATGGCAACCTGTAGAAATTTTTAAATTGTCGCCTATTGGGATTTTTAAGTACCAAAGTTTGTCGCCATTCCGTGAGCGTGCGCAATTTTGAAACATGACATGTTGGGTATCTATTTACTCGGCGTAACATTATCTTTCACATTATGGAAAAAAATTGGGCTAACTTTACTGGTTTCTTATTTTTTAATTAAAAAAAGTGAATTTTTTCCAAAAAAATTGCGTTTGGAAGACCGCTGCGCAAATACGGTGTGATAAAAAATATTGCAATAATCTCCATTTTAATCTCTAGGGTCTCTGCTAAAAATATATATATAATGTTTGGGGGTTCTAAGCAGTTTTCTAGCAAAACAACGGATTTTAGCTTGTAAACACCAAATGTCAAAAATAGGCCTAGGCAAGTGGCTAGGATGCATGATGATGCTCCTTGGATGTTGGGCCCCTCTATATGGCTAGGCTGTGAAAAAGTCTCACACATGTGGTATTGCCATACTCAGGAGGAGTGGCAGAATGTATTTTGGGGTGTCATTTTTGCTGTGTACATGCTATGTGTTAGGAATATCCTATAAATTGACAACTTTTTGTAAAAAAAAAAAGTTTTCATTTTTTTCCCACATTTTCCAAAAACCTGTGGAAAAAAATGATATGTTCAAACGACCCATAATGCCTCATAGAATATACGTTGGAGTGTTTGCTTTCCAAAATGGGGTCATTTTGTGGACTTTTCCATTGTATTGGTGCTCTAGGGCCTTGAAAAGTGTGATAGGTAGTAAGAAAGTTTTATGTGTATTTATGCTCCTAGAACGCCTGAAGGTGCTTCTTGGACGTGGAGTCTCTTTTTGTGGCCAGGCTGTGTAAAAGTCTCACACATGTGGTATCGCCATACTCGGAAGGAGTAGCAGAATGTATTTTTGGGTGTAATTTTTGCTGTGTACATGCTATGTGTTAGAAATAGCTTATAAATTGACAACTTTGTGGGAAAAAAAAGAAAAAAAAATTTTTTTCTTCATTTTCCCAAGAATTGTGGGAAAAAATTACAACTTCAAAAAACCCACCATGCCTCTTACTAAATACCTTGGACTGTCTACTTTACAAAAAGGGGTCATTTGGGGGGTATTTGTACTGTCCTGACATTTCAGGGCCTCAAGAAAGGAGATAGGCACCACTGTGAAGGCCACAAAATGCCACCTAAGAAACTGAAATCTCACTGTTTTTTTAGGGATTAATATATATATATATATATATATATATATATATATATATATATATATATATATATATATATATATATACAGTATATATATGTTTTTAAAAGGGTTAGAAAAAAGTGTTACTTTGGACAGCATGCAAACAGAATGTAAGGTGATGTTACTGTTACCCAATGGGAGAAGCAGTTACAGTTTGCACTTATTGCCATATAACCATTGTATAGCTTTAGGTGTGGTTGCTGTGGAAATGCAGGTTATAAATTGCCAGTGTGTTACTGTGTTTCTTCCAAGTAAATTCGACAAGATGACCCTGCAAAGGATAATTAGCTCTTATGCTTGCATTTTCATTTTCAGTGTCTGAAATTGTGTTTTACCTGTCAAGGGTCCTTCATACATTGTAAATCTAAATCTCAGGGTTTGAAACATTCACCATTGCAAAAATCAAAGCTTTAATCAGCAGACAGTGGAATGAAAGCATCTGTGATAGGTAGTGCATTCATTTTATCTGTGTATTTTATAATCCCTCCTGTACTGAAGGGGCAAGCTGTAAGTGCTTAGCAATGAAGGTTGAATGAAGACTGAAGGACTGAAAGGATTAAGATTATTATGCATTCCCCCTCTGTCCTCTCTTGTTCTTGTAATAAAATTTATAAAAAGTGCTTGCCAAGACTGAGAAGCAATACTAATAGATAACAATACATTTTTTTCTATTTTAGAATGTTTCAAAGCATAATTGTAGGGGGCAGAGGGCTATTTTAGTTTAGAAACAATTGTCTACAGTGTGTTTTGTTAATTTGTTTTAATGAGCATTAACAAATATTTTTTCTCTTTCAATAATTTTTATTGTAGAGTTTTAAACATCATATATAAAAACATACACAATATCAAAATAACTGTCAACAAGCGGATGTACCCTCTGAAGTGTTCAATGGCCTTATTGCAATACAAATAATTAATAATTAATTACATAGATGGAGAGATGGTCATGGTGTGCATGTCCACATTTATTATGCTATTACACTTTAAACTCTGCACTTGGTTAGGCAGCATGTTGTTTCTGTCCATTTAAATTAACCAATTAACAAAAGTGTTACAAATATACACAAGTAGGGGTATGTTTTATTGGTGACATACAGTCAATGTATGCTGTTTCAATGAAAAAAGAACACAACCCCCTCAATAATAGTTTCAGGTAAATCAAATCAATTGCCTAGAAAAGTGTAATGTCAGATCACCGGTACCCAGAATTCTCCCTTCAACCAAGTACTCAACATAAAATATGAATTATATTTAGTCGCTATAGTTAATTTAGAATTTCTAGAATATGTAATGATGGTGACCATGTTGGCCACCCACTCGCAAGAAAAAGGCTTTGGATTTCTGGCTTCTGTATCTGCAACTCCACTGATGATATCTCCCTGCTGGTTAAACCATGCAAGAAGTATGTTACAGAATTAATAGGCATGGAAGTAATATACACACATTAGCATTTACATCTTCTGTGGTGGGAAAATTTAAAATCATAAATCCATCAGAGTTACACATCACACTTATTGAAAAAGTAACCAAAGCCAAGGCAGGTGGTAATTTCCCTGATAGAGGGAGCACACATAGATATAAAATTAAATATATTTTCATCTTTTTTTCATCTTAATGCTGAATGTGTACCTCAGCCTGTTGTGTTACCTTATTCCAGTGTTATTGGGCCTCACATGCATGCACTATCTAAGCACCATCTACCATTTTCTGTCTGGCAGTAGCCCAGTTGGCTGTCAGAAAACCTTGTTGACATTGGCTCTGGCACTATCTCACCAGAAGTGGAGTGTGGCTTGCTATAATGTTACTTTCAGCAACATGACATGCCACATGGGACCAGCCTGAGGGACTCTGCAGATTTTTAGGGAACTGGGGGCTGCCACCAACAGGTCTCATCTACAGAAGGGGTTTTAGCCCAAAAATGTGATATATGTTTGTGAAACATCATTTCTCCCTGCCTTGTATCTAGACACCTCTTTCAGTGTAATCTGATCATTAATGCTTTGTGTGTACTTTGCGCAATTTTGTATGACATTTTCACTTTTATACCTACCTAGCTAATAAAAAGTGCATAACTGTATAGTATGCTAGACTTGTGTGCCTTTTTAGGCTACTTCTTATGAGATTTCTTAGGACAGAATCTCTGTTTGGAGCCTTTAGCACCAGGTTCCTTGAGATCTCCTATGCTTCTCCTTTTAGGTATGCTAGGATATATCTATTTCCTGGCAGAATCTAGGAGGGGGCATAGGTTGAAATGCACATGAAAGAGGATTTTGCTTACTCAGGGGGTGTAAACGATTTATTGTTTATTTTATGAGGCTCTTTCATCACCTAGTAACTGGATTTGAGACCTGTTTAGACTGCCACACAGGAGCCTTTAGTTGTACTTTAAATGCGTACGACAAGATAACTAATAAGTATGCTTTTAGCATATTTACACTTTTGCATAAAAATGGTTTTTAGGTAAGTAAAAAGCAAGTTAAGTAACATTTTAAAAAGATATTCAAGTAAAAAGAAAAAGCAAGTAACAAATTAAATAGCATTTTAGAAAAATATTTAAGTTTTGCCATGTAAATGAGAACATATAGCAACTATACATTTTGTTTGCTATTCTAATTGGATGTCACACCACTTCCTAAAGCTTCTTGTAAAACTTTTTTTCTATAACTGAGCTCACAACATTGCTCTGGGGGATCTTTGGAGCAGCCGGGTGGGCTGGTGAAGAAGCAGTGGGCTGGTAGTTCCTGCAGGCAGTAGAGCTAAGATTCGTGTCTACAGTGGAGTTGGAGACACTCCAGCATGCAGCCTACAATACATTGTGCTACTTTCTAAGGGACTGAAAATTCCTAGTCCTTAAGGGGCTTATGAAATTTTGATTATCAGAGAGTGTCAGTGTCCAGGAAGGAGGACAGTTTCAGGATTGTGTATCAAGGGAGGAAGATTGTCCCTGCTTATTGTTTCAGTCAAGCTGGGAATCCCATAACTTCTATTTCCCATACAAGTTATTACCTATAATAAACAACAAAAACCAAGCTCAAAGACTATTCCTTGTGTCTGGATGAAAGTGGGAAATACTTGTTGCTTGGCTGTGCAGGAGTGGAAACCAGCCATCTGCAGCCCCTGCAGGGGTAGTGCTACAAGTGTATAATGAATACTGCTGCTAGACTCATCCACCCTTTACAACCACTCAGCATACACAACTCCTCTATGACAATCCTTCCATTGTCATTGCCCAATGAATATAATTCAAAATCCAAACAACAGCATAGGAAGGTATGCACATCTTAACAGACTTTCTCTTGGCCCCAACCGAAACCATCACCTTCACTCTTCCCAAGACCTCCATCTCCTTGGCTCCTTTTTCTCCTCCTCCCAAACGTATCCTTTAGGACGTCTCCATACTCGTTCCCAGTCTCTAGAATCTCTCCTGCCATCTTTTACACTGTTTACTTTTAGACAATCGCTGTAAATTCACCTCTTCACGGAAGCCTATCTCTCCTCTCCCTGACAACTGAACTTTTACATTCTCCATCCACTCATCCTCGCACAGTTATTACTTTTTGTATTATGTTCCCTATACCAATTGGATTGCAAGCTCTCACAAGCTTGGCTCTCCTAAACCTTTTTGTCACATTACCACAAAACATGTACCACAGTGTGGCTCACTGAATTGGGATGCATACATTTTGCTTTACAGACCACCACATTACATGGTAATAAAAAACTGTTTGTTATGTTGTGCTACCTCAGCAAATATGGTGCAGGTGCATTCGTATGACTTCTATGGTGGTTAGCAGTCTATTTAAAAAAAATAGGCTGCATTAATGCAATGCACATTTATCTATGACATAACAGAGATTGAAATGCTGGGGTTAACTCATTGCACAGGTAAGAATGGGGCCTAACTGATATCTCTGTCTAAACAGAACGGGTAGCGGGTAAAAAGGAAAAGCCTGGATGCTTCACTCAGCAGTGCTTGTGATTTGGGCATCTACTATTCAACCTGGTAAATAGACTATTTCAGCATGTCAGTTAAAGAATGCCTGATAAACAAGTAAAAAAGAACCTAGCGCATTACTGATTGCTGACACATAGTAACTATGAAAAATCCATATGCAATAGTTCCTATTTACTTTGCAACTTATATAGGTAAATTTATTTTTTGAATTATGGTCAGGCTGGAGGACTCTATGGGGCAGGTCTCTGGTGTGTCCTGCTGGTTATAGAAGCTTGGAGAAGTTTCTTGAAGTTAGTGGGTGGAGGCCAGGAGGTCCTGATCTGCATACTTGAGGGAATATGGCCAAGGCAGAAGGAGGAAAAAAAGAGGAAGCCTAAGAGGGGGATCTCCATTATCTTTGGGTCTTGTGCAAAAAGACATTCTGGCTGGCATGGGACACTAGGATCTTCATTTATGTGTACATGAAGAAGGAAGTTTGTTCTCATCAGTTGTTCTTCAAGTCAAGTTGGGCATCCCATAATCCCTACACCCTATCCAAGTTCTGTGACGTGTTAACTGTAACATAGTAATTTTAATATGTATACTTTTATATAAGAGGATTGCATAACTCTTATTCAATTTATTGTTTTTAGAGTTCTTTTTTGGCTATATTCTTTTTTAACGAATTATTTTACATGTGTCCATAATTGATTTTATACTTTGTAAAGTAGCATGTATAATAACATTTAGTATAGACCTGCCTATGTATATGCTATCCTGATAAAAGAAATATATACCCGCGGGGATACCCATATAAGGAGTCCCGCGGCTGTAGTTAATACAGTTGGGATAATTGGTGCTTTATGTATATGAATCTCCTGTGATCTGGTCGCTTGTATCCAGGTAGGAAGTATTTTTTATTTCCGGACATCGTGTGCACCGGTGAGGAGATGATACATGAGCTGTTTATGAGCCTTATCCAATGAAATTGGTTAGGCATATTTACTTTCCGGGTCATGGTGGTGATGGTCCGAGCCGTGGCTTAAGCTAGTGATTGGTCCGCGGGTCCTAAATGGGCTGTTCCGGTCACATGCTGCTGATTGGCTCGGGTCACGCTTTTTTCCGGGAGTGTGATAGTTTACCTTCCGGGTTGGAGGTGAGTGGGACTGTTCGGAGCCGGGGCACGGGCTGGTGATTGGTCTACGTGTCCCCTATGGGCGGTCACGGGCGCGGGCCGGTGATTGGTTGATGTCCCTTCCCTCTTCCGGATTGTATGGGTATTTGAGAGGAGCGTGATCATGCGTGCTCGCGCCCTCCGTAGAAGTCCGTGTGACGAAACATGTAAGGGCGTGAGCACGCATCCATCAGCTGTCACGCAGAGTCGGTGTGCGGGAGCTCTGGCTTTCCCTAACAGGCAGCGGTGAGTTTACCGGCACACGACGGACTCCATATTTATTCTACATGCTACTATTTGATTTTAACATTGTGAGTGTATCTTGTATGGGGGATTGGGATTTTAAATAAAGTGTTGTTTACGGAATTACACTATGGGTCCTCCCCCTTTCTTTTTCCCATACATGATCTGAGGTGTCTGGTGTAGTTTATGCTGAACGGAAGTCCTGATTTATATCAGAGTTTGGGCAATCCGGAGAGGTATTACCTGGAATTCTTTTACCACATTGTGGAACTATATCCCATATAAGGCGTCTCCTTTTCCATCCTGTGGTGAGTTTTTACTACCTAGGGGGGCACGTTCTTTGAGGTGTGGTGACGGTGGTCCACCTTTACAGGAAGCGCCATTGGGTGTTCATGGGCTTGCACTCCAGGATCCTATTCAATATATGAACTGTATTATTCAGCATTTACGGACACTACTCACTTTGCATGGACATTATTTCACAGAGAATAACATTTGATGCATTGTTTCTATAAACTAGTCATTTTAATTAGCGCTGCTAGTGTATGTGAGCCTCCACACCATAGATTACTTGGTTTGGGCTCCTCCAAGTAGGAGACCTCCTGTATTGGCACCTTCCCTCTCTCACTCATTAGCGCTGTGCGATAGACTATATACACATCCTACACTTATCTCGGCTCACAAACCCCTGACACATATTTTTAACAATCCGGACTTTGTTCCGGGACTAAACATAAGGGCTTTTCGATGGTGGACCAACAAGGGACTATTCAGGATAGGACACTTCCTCTCACCTCAGGGCCCCTTGTCAGTCGCACACTGTACGAGTAAGCTTGATATGCCTTCCTCAGAAAAATTTAGGTTGCACCAGATTAGACATTTCCTATCATCTATGGTCGCAGGTTCAGATGTTGAACCCCGGGCCACTTCATATGAATGCTGGTGTGCACAAGCTCAAGTCCAGAGGGGAGGTATTTTGTTGATTTACAGGGCTTTGATCGACTCACCTGACAAGCCCGGTTACGCCCTTTCCTGGGAAAGGGATCTGGAGCTATCGTGGGAACCGGACACCTGAAACTCCATTTTCCGGAGGGCTTTTAAAGGTATCTTGAATATGTCTCTAGTTGAAGCTAATGTTAAGATTATTACGCGTTGGTACCTTGTTCCCACCCGACTAGCCAGAATGTACCAGGGGACTGATCCTCTTTGCTTTCGCGAGTGCGGACATCAGGGTTCCTTGCTCCATATTTGGTGGGAATGCCCGCGTATCCGTAGTTTTTGGAATAAATTGTTTAGTCTGATCCGCAAAGTTACTGGGCTTCCGGCTCCCAGGACCCCGGAAGTAGCGCTGCTTCTTGGCTCTGGTGTAAAAGGGCCCAGAACCAGTTTGAAGCTCATGCATTTCATGTTGTTGGGGGGGAAGCTTACCTTGTCTCGGGCTTGGAAGTCCCCCTCGGTCTCAATGGGGGCGACCAAACGCAAAATCTCTTGGATCATGACCCAGGAGAAGATGGTCAGCATCTTCCGTGACAAGCAAGCGGAATTTGAAGCAGTATGGGAACCCTGGCGTCTGTACATCTCACCTCCCTCATCCTAATTGTCTGTGTTTTGTATTTTCTCCACCCGATCCCTTCTTGCATCCACTCCAGCATCTCCATCCTTTCTCCTATCCCCTTTCTCTTCTTGTGTTCTTTCCTTCTTTTCCTTTCCTTTTCTTCCTTTCGGATATTCCATACTTCCTCCTTTCTTGTGGCTTATAGGGTATCTACCTCTCTCAGGACCTATATCTTCAGAGGGTGATTATATGCAACCCCAGTTCATAAGATTCAGGGGGGGGGGGGGGGTTCCCCTTCCTGGTTTACAGAGGGCGTTTGTAACTTACATGGAGGTCCACGGTTATATTTTTCTGTGCTTCGCTTGCGGGCTGGGATTCTGTTCTGATCCTCAGACGTTTTAGTAATACTGTTTTAGTAACCATGCCTATCTCATATTGCATTGTTGCCATTGTTTTCATTACAAAGTCCCTTCCCGAGTGGGCTCTGTATATGACACATTGTATACCTTTCTTATGCAATATTTCCTGAGATTGTATGTTATTAATCTACATATGTCTTACAAAATAAAAAACTTTTGCAAGTAAAGAATACAGTAAGTAACATTAAAGCAAACCTTCCCTTGGGTCACTGGTAGCATTAAAGTGGTTGCAACTAGGGTTGAGCGAACACGGACTGTATTATTCGTGTTCGTACCGAATAATTGGATTTTTGTTACCCGAACACGGACCCGAAAACTTTACTGTATATTCGGGTAAAAATCCATGTTCGGTCATTTTATTTCCAGGTTTTGTATGCATTGGCGCGCTTTTCATGGCGGGCTTTCAACAGCCAATCAACAAGAGTTTAACTGGTGTGCCTTAAGCCATCCCAGCCATGCCTACAAATGTATTAGTAGCTGTGATTAGCCATCTGAAGCATGTGACCAAGTCTTTATAAGTTCGAGCCAGCGCCGCTGCGTCATTCTGCTGTGTAGTTCAGGGACAGAGCACACATCATACGTGCTGGCTGCTGATTAGGGACAGACAGGCAAAAATCATTTGTGTCCGGATAGAATTGAGGGACAGGTCGGGGGGGTGTTAGGCAGGGCGAGTTGTAGGGCATTTTAGGGCGAGGCTGCTGATTTTTAGGGTCAGTGTTCTACAATCGATATTGCTGTGTGGGGGGGGGGGTTGCAGTGACCGATCTTATCAATCCTTTTAGGGAGAGGCTGGAGATAGGCAGGTGTCAGTGGTCCACATCGATTTTGCTGTGTGTGGGGTGCAGTGAACACAATCTTTTTTGCCCACTGAGGAGGAGGGAGAAAAGTCTTTTTCTATCAGTCACTGTGTGCAGCATTTTTCCTTCAGTGCTGTGCTGTGCTGACTGTGATCATACACTGCTGTGTTCAGTGTTCACATGTGCTATTATTGAGAGATTTCAAAAGTTATACACTTTTTTCTATTCCGCTATTCAATATACACCCTTGGGTTAAATAAATTAAATTGTGGCATAGTCTGTACTAATCTAGTTAAAAATTACAAACTTAAAAGGGGAATTGTTTTTTTTTTTCCCTCCATAGCCTGCAGCAGAGCTGAATGATATAAGACACTGCTGTTCACATGTTCTATTGATAAATCACACCAATTTTAGATCATATTTTCTATTCCGCTATTCAATAAAAACCTTTGGGTATAAACAATTAAATTGCGGGATAGTCTGTGTTGGTACGTGTGAGATACACCTTTCCAATTTTTGGGGTGTATCTCATACTTGCGAGGATTTGAGGGTGCTGCCTGTTCCGAACTCCTCCTACTCCTCATCCTGCCTTTGGGGGTACAAAAAATAGTAATTGGGGCCTAGTCTGGTTCTGTACGTGTGAGATACATACACTGTTTTTGATAATACTTTCTATTCCGCTATTCAATAAAAACCTTTGGGTATAAACAATTAAATTGCGGGATAGTCTGTGTTGGTACGTGTGAGATACACCTTTCCAATTTTTGGGGTGCATCTCATACTTGCGAGGATTTGAGGGTGCTGCCTGTTCCAAACTCCTCCTACTCCTCATCCTGCCTTTGGGGGTACAAAAAATAGTAATTGGGGCCTAGTCTGGTTCTGTACGTGTGAGATACATACACTTTTTTTGATAATATTTTCTATTCCGCTATTCAATAAAAACCTTTGGGTATAAACAATTAAATTGCGGGATAGTCTGTGTTGGTACGTGTGAGATACACCTTTCCAATTTTTGGGGTGCATCTCATACTTCTGAGGATTTGAGGGTGCTGCCTGTTCCGAACTCCTCCTACTCCTCATCCTGCCTTTGGGGGTACAAAAAATAGTAATTGGGGCCTAGTCTGGTTCTGTACGTGTGAGATACATACACTTTTTTTGATAATATTTTCTATTCCGCTATTCAATAAAAACCTTTGGGTATAAACAATTAAATTGCGGGATAGTCTGTGTTGGTACGTGTGAGATACACCTTTCCAATTTTTGGGGTGCATCTCATACTTCCGAGGATTTGAGGGTGCTGCCTGTTCCAAACTCCTCCTACTCCTCATCCTGCCTTTGGGGGTACAAAAAATAGTAATTGGGGCCTAGTCTGGTTCTGTACGTGTGAGATACATACACTTTTTTTGATAATATTTTCTATTCCGCTATTCAATAAAAACCTTTGGGTATAAACAATTAAATTGCGGGATAGTCTGTGTTGGTACGTGTGAGATACACCTTTCCAATTTTTGGGGTGCATCTCATACTTATGAGGATTTGAGGGTGCTGCCTGTTCCGAACTCCTCCTACTCCTCATCCTGCCTTTGGGGTACAAAAAATAGTAATTGGGGCCTAGTCTGGTTCTGTACGTGTGAGATACATACACTTTTTTTGATAATATTTTCTATTCCGCTATTCAATAAAAACCTTTGGGTATAAACAATTAAATTGCAGGATAGTCTGTGTTGGTACGTGTGAGATACACCTTTCCAATTTTTGGGGTGCATCTCATACTTCTAAAGATTTGAGGGTGCTGCCTGTTCCGTACTCCTCCTACTCCTCATCCTGCCTTTGGGGGTACAAAAAATAGTAATTGGGGCCTAGTCTGGTTCTGTACGTGTGAGATACATACACTTTTTTTGATAATATATTCTATTCCGCTATTTAATAAAAACCTTTGGGTATAAACAATTAAATTGCCGAATAGTCTGTGTTGGTACGTGTGAGATACACCTTTCCAATTTTTGGGGTGCATCTCATACTTCTGAAGATTTGAGGGTGCTGCCTGTTCCGAACTCCTCCTACTCTTCATCCTGCCTTTGGGGGTACAAAAAATAGTAATTGGGGCCTAGTCAGGTTCTGTACGTGTGAGATACATACACTTTTTTTGATAATATTTTCTATTCCGCTATTCAATAAAAACCTTTGGGTATAAACAATTAAATTGCGGGATAGTCTGTGTTGGTACGTGTGAGATACACCTTTCCAATTTTTGGGGTTCATCTCATACTTCTGAAGATTTGAGGGTGCTGCCTGTTCCGAACTCCTCCTACTCCTCATTAATTGGGGCCTAGTCAGGTTCTGTACGTGTGAGATACATACACCTCTTTTTGATAATATTTTCTATTCCGCTATTTAATCTACACCTTTGGGTAAAAACAATTAAATTGCGGGATAGTCTGTGTCGGTACGTGTGAGATACATACACCTTTTGATATCATATTTTCTATTCCGCTATTTAATCAAAACCTTTGGGTATAAACAATTAAATTGCGGGATAGTCTGTGTCGGTACATGTGAGATACACCTTTCCAATTTTTGGGGCGCATCTCATACTGCCGAGGATTTGAGGGTGCTTCAGTCTGCCTCCTGCCTGTTCCGAACTCCTCCTACTCCTCATCCTGCCTTTAGGGAACATAAAATTGTAATCGGGGCCTAGTTTGTGTTTGTACGTGTGAGATACACCGTTTTGTAAAATTTGTCCTATTCCGCTATTCAATATACACCCTGTTTGAGTGTAAAAAATTAAATTGCGGGATAGTCTGTATCGGTACATGTGAGATACACCTTTTTAAATTTGTTTGGCGCATCTCCTTCTACCGCCGAGGATTGCAGGGCGCTTCAGTTTGCCTCCTGTTCCCAACTCCTCCTACTCCTCTTCCTCATCCTGCCTTTAGGGTACAAAAAATTGTAATCGGGGCCTAGTTTGTGTTTGTACGTGTGAGATACACCGTTTTGTAAAATTTGTCCTATTCCGCTATTCAATATACACCCTGTTTGAGTGTAAAAAATTAAATTGCGGGATAGTCTGTATCGGTACATGTGAGATACACCTTTTAAAATTTGTTTGGCGCATCTCCTTCTACCGCCGAGGATTGCAGGGCGCTTCAGTTTGCCTCCTGTTCCCAACTCCTCCTACTCCTCTTCCTCATCCTGCCTTTAGGGTACAAAAAATTGTAATCGGGGCCTAGTCTGTGTTTGTACGTGTGAGATACACCGTTTTTTATCCTTTTTCCTATTTTGCTATTCAATATACACCCTTTTGGGGTAAAACACATTAAATTGCGGCATAGTTTGCATATTTGACTGTGAGATACACCCATGCGATACTGTTGTTGTTTTGTTCCGCTATTCAATAAACACCTTTCTAGGGCAAGATCTTAAATTACAGAAATATGAGGAGACCGTCAAATAGGGGCCGTGGCCTTGGTCGTGGTGCTGCTGGTAGAGCTCCTGTTGCAAGTAGAGGACATGGTCGATCTGTGCCAGCTACACGCACAAGTAAAACACCTTCCTCAAGTGTTAGTAGGCGACAGAACCTGCATCAGTATTTGGTAGGGCATCATACGCCTCTAGAAGTGATGAGGCCAGAACACAGAGAGGCGATAGTAGATTGGTTTGCTGCTGACAGTGCCTCCAGTTCCTTCACATTGTCTCCCACCCAGTCTACTGCAGAAAGGTCAGAATTGGCACCTGCAGCCGATGTCCAACCGTCTTTCACCTCACCCCCTTGCAAATCAGGCAAGCAGTCTGAGCCCCAAGCCATACAGTGTAACGCTCATGCGTTTTTTGTTAGTGAATTGATTTGCAGCTGCAGAATTATTACACTCAGTAGTCATGTAGAGAATGTGTTGAACAAAATATCCAACTCTCAGGACTTCATCACTGTGTACAGCCTGTTATGCAAATATACATACACTCAATATGATGTTCCTGGAGTGATAGAATGTATATGATAGAATAGAGGTGAGAGACAGGCAATAGAATGGTGAGCACTTAGTAGTAGTATTCAGGAGAGTGGTAGGTGATGATAGTATGCAGATAGGTTTTAGCAATCATGTATAGTAACAGGTGGTAGGGGACAGCAGATGAAGTATGCAAGAGAGAGTAACCTAGTGCAATGATAGGTGATGGTAGTCCCAAGAGCTAGCAATCTATGCAGATGATAGAAATAGCTTAGATAGTAATAGTCCCTTTAGTATGCAGTAGTAGATAGTGAAAGTTAGGTTGAGGAAGGAATCCCCTGCGGGGTACTTATCACTAGATGGGTTAGTAGTAGCAAGGTCCAAGAGTAATGGAGTAATCCGGTAGTGAGATACTGGATCCGTAGCGAGGTTCCGGTCTTGTTCAGGCAAGGGGAATAGCTTGAAGCTCCGGCAGCATTGGACAAGACAAGGCAACATGCGGTTTGAACGAGCAATGAGTGAGAGAAAGCCGGCGATTGAAATAGCCGATCATAGCGGCGCCCGGCGATGACGTCATTGCCCTTAAAGGTGTATGCGTTCCATTTGGATAGCAAGATGGGACGCAATATTAAGAGAGAAATGTGGAAATAAGGGTACCAGAGGTACCAGAACATTACAGTACCCCCCCTTAAGGCCGGCTCCGGAAGGCCTCTAGAACTGTTTTTTCCGGGTATTTCGAGTGGAAATTGCGAATCAGTCTAGGGGCATGTATATCGGAGGTATCCAGCCAGGTGTCGCCTTGGGGCCCATAGTTCTTCCATCGTACTAGATATTGGAGTCTTCTTCTATGGATACGAGAATCCAGAATCTCCTTTATCTCAAATTCTTCTCCGCCTTCAACTTGTACAGGAGGTGGAGGTGAGATGGTAGGCCTTATTCCTTGGTTAGGAACATGGGGCTTTAGTAGAGACACATGGAAGATGGGATGTATCTTGAGGTCTGTTGGTAATGTGAGTTGTACTGCAGCTTTTCCAATAAGCTTCTTTATTGGGAAAGGTCCCAGGAATAAAGGTCCAAGTTTTTTACTAGGGATCTTTAATCTCAAATTTTTTGTAGAAAGCCAAACAAGATCCCCAATGGCATATTGGGGAGAGGGTTTTTTACGAAGGTCGTAGTACCTCTTTTGTTGGCTATGGGCATGTGAGATGGTGGTGTTGAGTAAACCCAGGGAATCCTTTATTTGGGTAAGATAATCAGAGGCCACTGGATTACTTGATGGCAAGATACGTGGTGGAAGAAGTGTGGGATGAAACCCATAGTTTAAGTAGAATGGACTTTGTTTAGTAGTGCTGTGGGTCGCGTTGTTATAGGCGAATTCCGCCAGCGGGAGGAGGTCCACCCAATCGTCCTGTAGATATGAAGTATAGCAACGTAGATATTGCTCAATGCACTGGTTGACTCTTTCTGTCTGTCCGTTGGTCTGAGGGTGGTAAGGAGAAGTAAGTTTTCGCTCTATTCGTAGAATCTGACATAGAGCTTGCCAAAACTTTGAGATAAACTGTGAACCACGGTCAAACAGAAGTGTTTTTGGAATATCATGTAACTTAAAGACATGTTTCACAAGTAATTCCACTGTTTGCTTGGATGAAGGTAGTCTTCGGATAGGAATGAAATGTGCCCTCTTGGTCAGATGGTCCACTGACACTAAAATGGTGTTGAATCCTTTGGAAGGTGGTTGTTCTACTATAAAGTCTAAGGACACCACTTCCCATGGAACCTGGGGTATTGGTAAACTACAAAGTAGACCCGATGGTTTTGTAGTGTCAATTTTGGACCTTGCACAGATGTCACAAGATGAAACGAACTTTTGTACGGTCGTCTTCATGTCAGGCCACCAAAATTGCCTAGTAAGTAAATTGAATGTTTTAGTCATACCCATATGTCCTGCCATAGGTACATCATGCGACAATTCCAAGATCTTGGTTCGCATAGGAGGGGGTATGTATAGTTTATCGTTGTAATAGAGGAAGCCTTCTGCATCAGCATTTAGTTGTGGTGGAGGTGAATCCAGTCCTATGCTGTGCAAAATCTCTTCCTTCAGGGAACGGACAACACCGACAATACGTTCATAGGGTATTATAGGAACTGAGGGAACCTCGGCGTAGCTATCTTCGGTTAATCGTGAAAGCGCATCCGCTTTTTTATTTTTGTCTGCAGGTGTATAGGTCACTAGAAAATTAAATCTCAAAAAGAATAATGACCATCGTACCTGCCGGTGGGAAAGAGTTCTATTAGTCTGAAGGTATTGAAGGTTTTTGTGATCTGTGTATATAAGGATTGGCAATCGAGTACCCTCAAGTAGGTGTCGCCAATTCTCTAATGCCAGTTTTATGGCTAGTAACTCTTTTTCACCCACTGGGTAATTCACCTCGGGGCTGCTTAGTGATTTTGAGAAGAAAGCAACTGGGTGAAGTGGTGAAGTGTTTGTTGGTCGTTGTGAGAGAACTGCTCCTACTGCCATATTTGACGCATCTACCTCCAAAATATATTGAAGGGATGGGTCTGGATGGCGTAGTATGGGAGCAGAAGTAAAGCTTGATTTCAACAAGCAGAAAGCTCCATTTGCTTCTTCTGACCATTTGAATTGTTTTTTTGTACTTGTGAGTTGTGTGAGAGGTCTCACAATAGCAGAGAAGTTCTTGATGAACTTTCTATAGTAGTTAGAGAATCCGAGGAATCTTTGTAATGCTTTGCGAGTTGTTGGCACAGGCCAATCTAGAATACAGGATATTTTGCTCATGTCCATTTTGATTCCATTTTTGGATATAATGTATCCTAGGAATAGTACTTCCTCTTTATGAAATAAACATTTTTTTTAATTTAACATATAAATTATGTGCAAGTAGTCTTGAGAACACGAGTCTTACATGTTTTATATGTTCAGATAAGGAATGAGAATAAATAAGTATATCGTCCAGATATACTACAACACAAACATCAAGCAAGTCTCTGAATATGTCATTTATAAATCGTTGGAAGGCTGCGGGAGCATTACACAACCCAAATGGCATCACGATGTACTCAAACAGTCCGTATCTGGTTCTGAATGCTGTCTTCCATTCATCCCAGTCACGGATTCGAATTAAGTTGTATGCCCCTTTTAGGTCCAATTTCGAAAAGTAGGAAGCTCCGCACACCTGTTCTATAAGTTCAGGAATAAGAGGTAAAGGATAACGATCCTTTATTGTAATGGTATTTAATTGTCTGAAATCAATAATAGGCCTGAGACTTGAATCTTTATTGCGGACAAAGAAGGGTCCTGCAGCAGTGGAGGAAGTAGAAGGTCTGATGAATCCTTTCGCCAAATTTTCATCCAAGTATTCCTTGAGATGAGAGAGTTCATCCTGTGAAAGAGGATAAACGTGACCGAAAGGCAATTTGCTATTAGGGAGTAGATCGATAAAACAATCATAGTCCCTATGGGGAGGCAACACTTGAGCGTTTTTCTCAAGGAAGACTTCCGACAAATCCTGATAACATATTGGTATAATCTCATCCGACACCACAGACAGGATCTTTCCATGTGATGAGAGATTACACGTGGTTTCGCAGTAGTGAGAAGAGAAGGTTAGAGTTCTTGTTTTCCAATCGATGATTGGTTGATGTATGTGTAACCAGGGAAGTCCCAAAATAATGGGAAAATGTGGTGAGGTCAGTACATCAAAAGTGGTGGTCTCCACATGAGACCCGTCAGCAGTGACAAGGAGTGCCTGTGTCTGATTAGTGATGGGACCAGAGGATAACGGAATACCGTTAATGAAACTAACAGAGACAGGTTTAAGTTTTGAAATGATAGGTATTTTATTTAAGGTAACAAAACAAGTATCAATGTAGTTCCCACAAGATCCTGTGTCGACCATAGCCTTGGTGGTGATCCTAGTTTGGTCCCACTGTAATGTCAAATGAATAAAAAGATAAGGATTAGAAAATGAAGTTGTTAGTCCCCCTAGCAAGACATTTGAACACTCACCCTCTTTTTTGCGGACAAGGGGACAGCCGTTTATCAAATGATCCGGGGACGCGCAGTACATGCAGAGATGTTCGGTTTTCCTCCTGGCACGTTCGGAAAAGGTCAAAGGTGGGCGTATCATTCCTACCTCCATAGGAGTAGGGTCAACAGGCGACATCCGAGAAGGACTGGACAATGGCAATCCCATCTTCTCAGCCTTTCTTTCTCGCAGTCGTCTGTCAATATTGATACTGGTCTGTATCAGGCCATCCAAGGTGTCAGGTAAATCCGCTCGGGCGAGCTCGTCTTTAACGGCTTCTGATAGGCCGAGTCTGAACTGCGTTCGCAAGGATGTGTCATTTCACCCTGAATCAAGGGACCATCTTTTGAAATCTGCCACGAAGTCCTCAACAGGTCTCCTTCCTTGTTTTAAAGCCCTCAATTGGGTATCAGCAGTACTCTGCCTATTGGGGTCTTCATATAAACTAGCGAGTTGCTCTAGGAATAAAGGATAGGAGTTAAGAAGTGGGTCATCTTTCTCAAAGAGAGAGTCTGCCCAGGCCCGGGGATCACCCGTCAGATAGGAAATAGTGGTACAGACTTTGATTTGGTCAGTGGGGTGGGTATGAGGTTTCAACAAGAATAGCAATCGACATGCGTTTTTAAATTCACAAAATTTACTCCGATCACCAGTAAACACTAGAGGAGGGTTTATCTTAGGCTCACGGGGCTGAGCAGCAGAGAGCTGCGCAAGACGGCCAACCTGCTGTCTTAAAGCCTGATTTTCGTTTTTTACCTCTGTAAGAGCAAGTATCAATGCATCTACTTGTTGTTTTAATTGCATTACTTGAGTGGGTAATTCTGCTGAATCCATATTTTTTTCGGGCTCGTTCAATCTGTAATGCTCATGCGTTTTTTGTTAGTGAATGGATTTGCAGCTGCAGAATTATTACACTCAGTAGTCATGTAGAGAATGTGTTGAACAACATATCCAACTCTCAGGACTTCATCACTGTGTACAGCCTGTTATGCAAATATACATACACTCAATATGATGTTCCTGGAGTGATAGAATGTATATGATAGAATAGAGGTGAGAGACAGGCAATAGAATGGTGAGCACTTAGTAGTAGTATTCAGGAGAGTGGTAGGTGATGATAGTATGCAGATAGGTTTTAGCAATCATGTATAGTAACAGGTGGTAGGGGACAGCAGATGAAGTATGCAAGAGAGAGTAACCTAGTGCAATGATAGGTGATGGTAGTCCCAAGAGATAGCAATCTATGCAGATGATAGAAATAGCTTAGATAGTAATAGTCCCTTTAGTATGCAGTAGTAGATAGTGAAAGTTAGGTTGAGGAAGGAATCCCCTGCGGGGTACTTATCACTAGATGGGTTAGTAGTAGCAAGGTCCAAGAGTAATGGAGTAATCAGGTAGCGAGATACTGGATCCGTAGCGAGGTTCCGGTCTTGTTCAGGCAAGGGGAATAGCTTGAAGCTCCGGCAGCATTGGACAAGACAAGGCAACATGCGGTTTGAACGAGCAATGAGTGAGAGAAAGCCGGTGATTGAAATAGCCGCTCATAGCGGCGCCCGGCGATGACGTCATTGCCCTTAAAGGTGTATGCGTTCCATTTGGATAGCAAGATGGGACGCAATATTAAGAGAGAAATGTGGAAATAAGGGTACCAGAGGTACCAGAACATTATATACAGCAGTCTCTTCTTCTTTTTGATGACTCTGTCAGCAGGGTTTCCCAGGGCCATCCACCTAGCCCTGCCCCAGAAGTGGAAGAGATTAAGTGCAGCGATGCCCAACCACTTATTTCTCAAGATGAGTACATGCAAGGACCATCGCAGCACGTCTCCGATGATGACGAAACGCAGGTGCCAACTGCTGCGGCGTTCAGAATTGTGGAGACCGACAAGGAGGGCAGGGGTGAAGACTGGGTGGAAGATGATGTGGAGGAAGATGAGGTCCTCGACCCCACATGGAATGAAGGTCATGCAGGTGACCTGAGTAGTTTGGAGGAAGAGGCGGTGGTCGCACGGAGCCACCAGCACAGCAGAAGAGGGAGCAGGGTGCAGAAGTGGAGCGGCCGTGCCCTAGACACTTTGCCTGCTACTGCCCAACGCAGCAAGGGAACGAGCGCAACAAAGCCAGCTCAAAGGAGTTCTCTAGCGTGGAAGTTCTTTAGAAAATGTGCTGATGACAGGACACGAGTGGTTTGCACCCTGTGCAATCAGAGCCTGAAGCGAGGTATAAACCTTCTCAACCTGAGCACAACCTGCATGATCAGGCATCTAAGTGCAAAGCATGAGCTGCAGTGGAGTAGACACCTTCAAAACCAAGAAACGTCTCTGGCTCATCCTGCTTCCTCTTCTGCTGCAGTCTCGGCCGCTCCATCCACATCTGTAGTGATGCCGGCACCTGCCACCCCGCAAACAGACGATCTGTCAGCAACACCACCACCTGGGTCACCAACCATCTCCACAATGTCCCGTGGAAGCGTTCAGCTTTCCATCTCCCAAACACTTGAGAGGAAGAGGAAGTACCCCCCTACCCACCCGTGATCCCTGGCCCTGAATGCCAGCATTTCAAAATTCTTGGCCTTTGAAATGCTGTCATTCCGTCTGGTGGAGACGCACAGTTTTAAAAACCTTATGTCGGTGGCTGTCCCACAGTACGTCGGCCCAGCCGCCACTACTTTTCCAGGCAAGCCATCCCTTCCCTGCACAACCAAGTGGGGGAAAAAATCAGGTGTGCACTGCGCAACGCCATCTGTGGCAAGGTCCACCTAACTACCGATACGTGGACCAGTAAGCACAGTCAGGGGCGTTATATCACTGCACACTGGGTAAATGCAGTGGCGGATGGGCCTGAGGCGGATAGCAATTTGGTGCATGTCCTTCCACCACCAAGGATTGCAGGGCGCTTCAGTTTGCCTCCTGTTCCTAACTCCTCCTACTCCGCTTCCTCATCCTCTACCGCCTCCTCATCCGGACAGCGTAACACCTTCACCACCAACTTCAGCACGGCCAGGGGTAAACGACAGCAGGCAGTTTTAAAACTTGCCTGTTTGGGGGAAAAACCACACACTGCGCAGGAGTTGTGGAGGAGCATGGAACAGCAGACAAATGAGTGGTTGCTGCCAGCGAGCCTCAAGCCCGGCCTGGTGGTGTGCGATAACGGGCGAAATCTCATAGCAGCTCTGGGCCTAGCCGGTTTGACGCACATCCCTTGCCTGGCGCATGTGCTGAATTTGGTGGTGCAGAGGTTCCTTAAAAACTACCCCGATATGTCAGAGCTGCTGCAGAAAGTGCGGGCCATCTGTGTGCACTTTCGGCGTTCTCACCCTGCTGCTGCTCGCCTGGCAGCGCTGCAGCGTAACTTTGGCCTTCCCGCTCACCGCCTCATATGTGACGTGCCCACAAGGTGGAATTCCACCTTGCACATGCTGGAAAGACTGTGCGAGCAGCAGCAGGCCATAGTGGAGTTTCAGCTGCAGCACGCACGCGTGAGTCGCTCTGCGGAACAGCACCACTTCACCACCAATAACTGGGCCTCCATGCGAGACCTGTGTGCCTTGTTGCGCTGTTTTGAGTACTCCACCAACATGGCCAGTGCCGATGACGCCGTTGTCAGCACGTTGACGTACTGAATGACGGGTCTGCCCCCTTCAACTTCTGGGTCTCCAAGTTGGGCACATGGCCTGAGCTTGCCCTTTACGCCTTGGAGGTGCTGGCGTGCCCTGCAGCCAGTGTATTATCTGAACGGGTATTTAGCACGGCTGGGGGCGTTATCACAGACAAGCGCAGCCGCCTGTCCAGAGACAATGTGGACAAGCTCACGTTCATTAAAATGAACCAGGCATGGATCCCACGGGACTTTTCCGTACCTTGTGCAGAATAGCGATGGATACCGACCTTACCCAGCCATTGTTCTATTTTTTCTCTTTCTCACTCTTTTGGGGTTTACCCTCATTTAAAATTTCTGAAAAAAAGCAGTGTTGACTACCTCGTCCTCCTCAAGGCCAGATTAACATAGGGGCTATTGGAGCTGCAGCTCCAGGCCCCTACCTTAATATAGGCCCTGGGTTGGCCATATTCACTGTTACCGCTCTTCTGTCACTTGTAAACACAGAAGTCTGGCTTCTATGCTTGCTTCCCCAGGCAGCTCCCTCAGAACCTCCCCACACAGCACGAAGGCCGGACAAGGAGGGACAGTTGCCGATGCATGGATGTGTTTATGGGCTTCAGAGACAGCATCCCTTGTCGAATTAGGCATGCATGGCTGCACCCTTCCTCCTCTGGGTGCATGCCAAGGCACGGCCCTTAAGGCCCTTCAAAATCCTCAGCACCAAGCCCATGATGCTCTTAATCCGGCCCTGGTCCTCCTCCACCGCCGCTTGCACCTACACCGCCCATAGGTGTGCGCAGCCTATTGCATTAGGGTGTGCACCCCAACATTTAAATACACATGCATGTGTTTGCCTACATGTACATGGCCCCGATACATTACTCTCCCTGCTGGCAAAGAGAAATAGAGCAGAGCAGGTCCGAGGGAGATCTTTCCCATCTCCTCACTGGCAAACAGAGCTATAATGCTATGTGCCCTAGGTGATTAGGGTGTGCCCAGGTACACCCGGCACACCCTGTGCGCACGCCTATGACACCGCCACATCCACCACCACCTCAACCTCCCTCCTACTCCATATGGGCCTCGTCCTTCAGAGATGAAGAACATTGTTTTATTTTTCTGTTTTTTTTTTGTTGTTTTAAGTTATTTCCCTATCCACATTTGTTTGCAGAACACTTACCATGCTCTTAACTACGTTTTGCTGCCATTTGCAGCACTCTAGCCCTTTCCATTGGTGTTTTAGAGCCATTTTAGTGCCTGAAAGTTCGGGTCCCCATTGACTTCAATGGGGTTCGGTGTCCGGGAAAAGTTCGGCAAAAGTCCGGGACACGGACCCGGACTTTTTTTTTAAGTTTGGCCGAGCCCGCCGAACACGGACATCCAGGTGCCCGCTCAACTCTAGTTGCAACCCCTCTCATATACTCTGTGAAGTAAACGGCCTCAGATAATTCACAGAGATGAAATATCCTCTTCCATAGGTTTTACTTGTTCAACTGCAGTCTTCTCCTCTCTACCTCCTTTCAAAAGTGCACATTGTCAGAAGTACAGAGTATAGGGTTGAGAGACTGCAATTACAGTATGTGAGAGTTGATTGGAGGAAAGGAATGCCCCCCCCCCTCTCCACACAACAGAAGACCTGTGTTGTAAATAGACAAGCTCCGTTCTGAACTCTTCCTTCCCCCGACACAAATTTATCTCATATGTCAGGAAAACTTCTCAAAAGTGACTCATGCTAATAACAAGGGAATGAAGCACCAGAGATAAACCACACTTAGAGCTTTGGAGAGAGATAAGTAAACACTGCAGATATATGTGCTTGGCTCAGATTCTATTACTGAGGTGTACAACCACTTTAAATATCTGCAGTTGCAGATTACACCATATTTCTCTGAGATGTCTTCACAGTGATCTTCTCTACCCTATTATCAGACAGTATTTTAAACAATGGAACAATAGTTATTACACCTGCTGTGGGAGAAACAGCAATCTTGAAAATTAATCTCCTCCCCTGCTTAGTGTATTTGTTAAAAGCCTTCCCTATTGCTATACAGTACCTAGCTAATTTCTGCAGTTGGTAAAAAGTGAATTTTTAAAATATATCTGCTACTGGACCTCAGCTTGCTTACCTCCCGGTGGGGTAATCCTTAGGACCTGGTACTAACATGCGGCAAAACCCATCTCCACCTTCAGAAGCTCTGGTAAATACCAGTTAGTACTTAGACCCCGCACCTCAGGTGAACCCGTATCATCAGCCAGGGTGACCTGCTTGTATACCTGTCCTGCTTCTCGGTGGGTGCTACTGACTTTAGAGCCTGACTTCAGCGAAAACATTGGTGTGGCACTGGGACTCAGAGTCAGCCTATCTACTCTGCGCTTAGTCCCTAGTAGCATCTAATCTGTCATGCTACTGGACCTCTAACTACCAGAAGTGGCTGTAGCAGGGCTTTTTTTCAGTTGGAACTTGGTGGAACTCTGTTCCACCAAGTTTGGCTCAGACCCTCTGCTCCCTGCTCACCAATATCACTTGTAAACACTGGAGTCCTGCTTCTGTGCTTACAAGTGACACCTTGTCTCCCAACGGCTCCCACAGATCTGATCTCCTGAGAGGCTCCCACTGAGTGCCAGATGGGGACCCCAATGAGTGGAGGATGGGGACAAGGGAGATGCAGGTGCCCAGGATGCAGTGCAGATGTCTACACTACACCTCTAATGGATGATCTCCGTACAAGTGAGAGAGATGGAGCCACCTACAGTGTGCGGGAAGGTACTAGAGCCTGCTGAGTGCTTCAAGTGATTGCAAAGTCTCGTTTTTCTTTTTTTCTTTTAAATAACAAAGATGGTATACTTACCTGCTCTGTGCAGTTGCTTTTGCACAGAGTGGCCAGGATTCTCATCTTCTCGGGTCCCTCTTCTGTGTTCCTGGCCCCTCCCTTCTGTTGAGTGCCCCCACAGCACGCAGCTTGCTATGGGGGCACCCGAGCAAAGGCACAGCTCCTGTGTCCATTCAGACACAGAGCTGCAAGCTGGCCTTGTGCCCTCTCTTTCCTGATTGGTTGACTGTCCCTTTGTGGAGCTGTCCCGGGCGAGCCATAGGTGCCCGAGATCCCAAATTTTTATCAGAGGACTGCCCTCTCTTTCCTGATTGGTTGACTGACTTTGATTGACAGCAGTGGGAGCCAGTGGTGCTACACTGTTGTCTCAGCCAATGAGGAGGGGAGTCCAGGGCAGCTTAGAAACTCCTGCAACATCACTGGATAGAGATGGGCTCAGGTAAGTATTAGGGGGGGCTGAGGGGGGCAGCTGCACACAGAAGGTTGTTGTATCTTGTTGTTGCATAAAATGTACCTTCTGACTTTACAATCCCTTTCAGCTGAATAAAGCAACAAAAGTAAGACATGTGGAAGGTTGTGGAGGGTTTTGGGGGGTCATGGTTGAGTTCCTGCACCTATTTTCAGAGAAAAAAGCCCTGGGCTGTAGGATGCCTAACATGGCTCTAAGCTGTGCTAGTTATTGAGCCCTAAACTATAAATAGCTATAAAATCCCAGACCAGAAGGGTCATGGTTAACTAGACAAATAGGAGTTGCAGATAAACTCTATTACAATAAACAGGCTAAAAAGACTAAAAAGCAGGCACAGGTTAGAAGCAATTCACAGAGTATATGTATTGCTGGATCCTGTGTTTTACCCATTATTTTTTTTGAAAGTTAAAACTTGCCACAGCTATATGATCCTCTGCTTGATTTAACAACCAAATAACACATTACACACTGACTGATAGACCTGTTTGTCTGTATTGTATTTCAATACAATGTCCGGTAATGAGATTATGTGGTTGTTGCTCATTGTTGAGTAATCACTTTTAACTGTATTGTGAATGATTTAGTATTTAGTGAGCTATAAAATAAAAAATATCTTCAGAGACACACATCTTACACACAACCCACTCACAATTTAGGCTACATCTGTCAAGTCTAGGTTTTATATTTTTACTTTTACAGATTTTGTGGACAACAGCTATATAATTTTATTTATTTTTTTTAATATGAAATAGAGGTACTTGTTTGTGTCACTTTGCTTCTTAGCATTTAGCATGAGAAAGATTTTTGACAGCAAGAATAGAAATGTTTTTTGCTTTAGAGTAGTGCTCCTTGGCACAAGGTGTTTGAGTGACTTGTGACCTTATCATGTGTTAGTAACTGTTCCACTGTGCCATTGGACTTAATATTGATCCTGCAAGTGCACATTATTAATTTGTATTTAAAATAAATTTTAGCTATGTATTATAAAGTTCACTACAGCTTCTGGCTGCTTTTTAAAGGGAAATTATCTACTATCAAAAAAAAATACATGAGCTGTCAATTTCAAACCCCTTTTCAGATTACTAGTTGCTAAGTTGTTGTTCTAATACTCTGGCTTTTATTCTTAATACATTACTTGGCCAGAACATTAATATAGATTGAGACTTTAGTAGCAGACTTGCATGCTCTAAGTCAGTAAAACAGTAATTAATGGATCTGTGATGGTCAACTTAAAAATTAGAGAGATCCTCAAGTGCTGCCCCCAACATGTGTTAAAGGTATATTGCATCGACTTAGGCAGTCCAGTCAAAATTAATGGCCTTTAATGCACCCAATAAAATAAAACAAAAAACATGGAACAGAAAAGGAGAATTGAAAAAGTCCAATTGTTGGTGGTATTGGAAGTATTGATAACTCCCAGCATTGGTGCAAGTGGCAGCAATAATAACCCCTGACATTGGTGTCAGTATTTGCAATAATAACCCTCTGCATTGGTTAACTCCCAGTAGTTTTGTGAGTGGGAGCAATAAAAATGCCCAGCACTGGTGTCAGTGACTGCTCTAATTACCCCTAGCATTGATGTCAGTGACTGCAATAATAACCCCAGGATTGTTGTCAGTGGCTGCAATAATAACCCTCAGCATTGGTGTCAGTAGTAACAATAATAACCCTCAGCATTGGTGTCAGTAGTAACAATAATAACCCTCAGCATTGGTGTTAGTAGTAACAATAATAACCTCCAGCATTGGTGTCAGTTGACACAATAATAACCCTCAGCAGTGGTGTCAGTGGCTTCAGTAATAACCCCCCCAGCACTTGTGTCAGTAGCTGAAATATTAACCCTAAGCTTTGGTGTCAGTGGTCACAATAATAACCTTCAACATTGGTGTCAATGGATGCAATAATGGTATCGAAGATTACAAAAAAATCCCCCAACATTGGTGTCAATATATACAATAATTACATCCAACATTGGTGTCAGTGCTTGCAATAATGATAACCCTCAGCATTGGTTACAGTGGCTGCAATAATAACCTCTAGCACTAGTGTAGGTGGCTGCAATAATAACACTCAGCATTGATGTCAGCGACTACAAAATTACCCATCAGCATTGGTGTTAGCAGTAACAATAAGACCCCCCAGCTTTGGTGTCAGTGGACATGATACCTTTGCAGTGCAATTTGAGCCCTGCAAAAAATTGCATGTGGTTTTAACAGGAATGCAGTGTAATTCCTGTCTGAATTGCTTGCAGTTTCCCACACCACTCCTGTGTGAACCGGGGCTGAAGTCATTATGACAAGGGCTTATTATGTATGGACTCTGTTCGCACCGAAAAGATACCGGTTTCAGGTATCAGAGCATTTGCACGAGTAAAAGTACTTGTGCAAATGCTCAGTATCGGCACTGATTCGGGTACTGGTGCAACCCTAGTGTCAGTGGATGTAATAATAACCCCCAAAATTGGCAGTAATAAATGAACCCTAGCACTAATGTCATTGGCAGTTTAATAACTCCCAGCTTCGGAGTCATTGACTGCAATAATAACACTCCCCTCCACCCGGCTGTGTAAGAACCCCACTCTAATACTGTTAATTCTTAGAGGTCAAGCTGTCGTGCAAAGTAAATGTATATGTTAAACTTAAAACAATTACCATCATACTAACACTTTCATCATTTTTTTTTACATTAGCATCCAGAGGCTACTTTATTTTGGTGCAGGGAGGTGGCTACGACTCCAGTCCTATTACATAAATGGCTGATACATTTGTCAAAGAGGAGATACGTTTGCATTAGATTAGGTTAAGTAATGATGGGGTAAAAAGTTAGGATTAGGCATTAAGGAGTAATTCCTTCTTCTTTTTGGTGCAAAAAGTGCAACCTTGGTGCAAATGGGCGCTCAAAGCTATTTTTTAATTTAACGGATACACATGTACATCCCCCAAGCTACACAGATTCTTCCGTCCTGTGAAACATATATACATGAAATGTAATCATTCTACTAATTTAGCCATATGTATTTATGTGTAAGCAATGTGTGTATTAACACTTGAACTTGAGCAGAGAGAGAAGATAAATACGTATGATCCAGGTATTTCTAAACGTGAATAAATCTCTGGGGTTCCAAGAAAGAAGCAGTGGCTGAAATCATAAATTCCTAACTGAAAATTCCATCTCTCACCCCTGCAAGCAGCTTAATTATTGGACAACTAACCTTTCTTGTTAGAATGGGATATGATTTGTCACCAGCACACCAACAAGCTGGTTTCAAAGTGCAATTTCACTTTGAAACCAGCTTGCTGTTGTGCTGATGACAAATCCATTACATGCTGTGCAATGTGACTATTTGGAAGTCATTGCAACATCCTGTTGACCACACAGTCGATTCAGTATGGTGCAAAAGGAATTGACTGTATTCCTTGTTAGAAGGGTACACCTGAAACGGAGTGGAGAACATATGTATGACTGAGGTAGAACAGATGTACCCATTCCTAATAAGATTACCTGCTATGCCATACCTAACCAATTATGTACCTATACCTGCCAATTACCAGACCACACCAGAGTTTGGATACAAATTGGCCATAGCAGCCTTTTATTACATGTAACAATAGAAAAAAGCAATTATTTTAAAACAGAAATATATGTATTAAGGTAGCTCATCTTTGAAGGTAGTACACCCAAAACTGGTTAGAAGTAAAGATGATATGTCTGGATGGCCACACTCCAATTAAATCACCTTTATTTAAATCCAAAAATTTATAAAAAAAGTCAGTCCATTCAGCAAGAATACACCATTGTTGGTGCTTAATTATAGCTGAAAGCTATGATTAAGTACCAATGGTGTGAAACGCATTAGCTGTATTGCCTGCTGTATCTTTTTCCCTCACTTGCTGTATGGACTGTCGTTTTTTATTCTTTTTTGGATTCAAATAAAAGTGATTTTATTGGATTGCAGTCATCCAGACATCTATTCTTTACACCAGACTTTCTGCTATGTGCAGTGCCAGCACCCTTTGCTTGTGCATTGGAGGTGGAACTTTAAGGGTGAATACCTTAGCTGTGTACTACTTTACCCAAAACCTGTTAATTTTATCTGCAGAACAATAGGCCCCCAGCCACAGCACACCAGCTCAGAGACAATAACCAAACTATCTGCAGAGACCTCTATGTCCCCAGTTAACCCATCGTTAACTGGAATGCACCCAAGGATGCCATACCACAGACGGGTCCCCAACAATTACCCAAGGACACCAAACAACAGATGGATCCCCAACCATTAGATTATCACTGATTTTCTACAGCCTCCAAAGACCACAACCACCAGGCTGATCTGACTTCAAACCTTGAACCAAACCAAAACACAGAGAGGGTGGGCAGTTCTCTCTCCGTCTGATGACCACCGACTGAGGTATCCATTTCTCCGCCTCTTTCTGTGCTTGCCCAAAGCCCCATCTGGATCCCTCGCTTCCTCCAATTAGGTCATATATAAACCATACCCACCATGCCTTTACCATTTACCTCCCTGTCTCCCCTCTTTACTCAGTCATGCATGCCCTTCGCTTATTTTTATTTTTTTTTCTTAGAGCCCATCTGTCCAGTCCCACAGCTGGGCTGGTACAGAACTGCTACTAAATGATTCTCTGATATCACCCTCTATCCGTCATTGATTTTTTTCCAAAACATTTTATTGAGGTAAAATGGAATGACATAACAAATCACTTTTAGGCGGTACAAAGTGCATCACAAAGAAAAACAAGGGAAACAGCAACAGTACGCACCGTGATTAGGGTTGAGTGAACAAACCACAACACAATCATACAGTGAAGTACAGGAATGTACAAGATCATCACAAGTCAGGCAGTGTAAACCGTTTAGTAAGGTGAGGACAATCTTGGTCCCCATACTCTTGGTGCAGGGCTGTGGGGATAACACGTAAACAAGAAACCGTTGCGACCTCCACCACGGTTGGGTGTGCAACGGATAAGGCACCTTCAAGGGCAGTGGTGGCTCCCCCCATATGTCCGGACATCCCCAGGGGGGAACATGCTGTATCGGGCACAGGGGGCAACCATCAAAAGCGTGTAGGCCGTCTTGGGGTGGGCAATTCCGAAGAAACCCACAGAAGGGGTCAGTGGAGGTAAGTGTTCTAGCCCGTGGGCGGAGTCGGGTCTGCGGCTTGGGGGGAACAGGGGAGCATCCGGGTGGGGGGGGAGGGGAAAGAGGGGGTAGGGGGGGTTGGGGGCAAAACAAGAGGAGAGGACGTTAGATAGGAAGAAAGAGAGAAGAAAGGGAAATCAAGGAGAGGGATACTCAGATGGGGGGCATGAAGCCCTGGTGTCGGTGAGAGGGACTCGACCAAAAATGTTATCCGTCATTGATAATCAGGGAGTAACCTCAGACATCACTAATAGTCTGATCTTGTTTCAGCCGGAATGACCTTAATCTGTTCAGATGTTTTCCATCCAGTTGAGGCAGAACCAACAATTTCTGAAGTAAAACATGGCAAGTTGATGGCTATAGGTCAAGGTGTACAACAAATAGCAAATGTGGTAGTTTTAATTATGGCAGTTCTAATTATATAAAAAATACTTTTATTAGCAAAACTTTCAGCCATATATATATATATATATATATATATATATATATATATATATACCATATATCAAGCATATCTTTGTCTAAAGCCCTATTGTATACAAATAGTAGCTACATAGTAGACTTTAAGTTACATTGTTTCAAAGTAACACCTAAAAACCACATTTGTAGAAGGATAGAACACAAGAGAGCTTTCTGCCAAAGTAAATACAGTTTGTAAAGCAAGCAACTGCTTTTGAACACCATTCGCCTCAGACAATTATGTAGCACGTTCATATTGTAGTTTAATCACAGGCTACAAAGAAACTGTGTGGAAGCCAGGTTCAAAGATAATGTGCATTTGTACCGCCTATGGTACATTTCATTTCCTTGATGAATTACGTACTTGAATTCTTAAGTCTGTTTTGTGGGGAAAAAAATCAAGTGCATTTACTCGACACACAAATCTAAAGCTGTAATTGTTTAGGCTTTATAAACTGTCATTCCCTGTAGACAAGTCTTTCTTCATTCTTTTCCTACATTGGAGTACATTTAGGTTGTGAAGCTGCTCAAAATAGCCACAGCAATAAATCAAACCTCTCATCTTCCCTTTAGTGTTACTGTTTCGCTTTCATTTTAATTCCATGCACAACATGATATTTTATAGACTACACTGGGATTATTCTCTTTAAATGGCTGTCAGAGAAAGAGATTTAGTTGAAGATTTTAAAGTCATTCTCTTGTGGGATTTGCTACATAAAAAGTAAGATCGTCTATGATCTGATCATGTTGATGCACACAACCCCTTGTCTACAACGAGGAACTTCTTAGAAGCTAAGCTTTGTTTATAAAATAAAGATTTTTGACTGAACTATGTGACAGAAGCTTTACACATGTATTGATATAAAATGTGGTATTTAAGGAAAAATAGAATGTCCCCACTTGCTTGTAACCTTTAACGTGCAAGGATCTCTACAACCTTCTACCGTATTGTAAACACCAATGGGTTTTCCAATACCTTTTCCTGTTCTTGTGTCAAGAAACATGCCTGCTTAAGCTGGCACTTGCAAGCTACAAGTAAGTATTCAGAAGCATGTTTACCCTTTGCAGTTGCAGGTGTCCATCCTCAAGGAACATAGGCATCTTTTTTTTTTCTTTAGTATTGGGTGCTGCATTCCTGCTATCAGTGTTGGGACAAGGTAATCTAATGCCCGGGGCAAAGATGTCAAAGTATGCCTCCCCAAGACAACATAAGACAACAAAAATTAACCCTCCTCCCCCAAAAAAAAAATCAAGTACTAATCTGCACATGAACCCCCTAAGCATATATTCCCATTGCGAGCCCAAATTCTCCCCAAACAAAAATTCCCCCTCTTACCAGTACACCCCCCCCCCCCATTCCAGCACAAATCTTTAAACTGCATCCTGCTTCCTAGCCTAGATATTCCCACAAGCACAAATCCTCCCCCTCAGCACAAATCCCCTTAAATCCCCCTTTTTGCACAACCCCTCAATTTCCCCTCCTAGTACAAATCCCCCCCAAGCATCCCTACTAGCACAAAACCTCCCACCTAATCCCCCTTCCTAACAGAACTCCCCCTCTTCAAATTTGCTCTCCTAGCACCACACCCCCCAAAAAATGTCTTCTCCTAGCACAAACACCCCTCCCAATAATCCCTTCTAGTACAACCCCTCCATCCCCCTTCCTAACACAATGCCCCTCTCTAAATTTGCACTCCTACTACAACCCCCCCAAATTTCCCCTCCTAGCACCCAATCCCCAATCCCCCTTGCTAACACAACCCCCCCCCAAAAAAAAAAAAATCAAACACTAATCTGCACATTAATCCCCATATTTTCCCATTGCAAGCCAAAATTCTCCCCAAACAAAAATGCCCCCTTTTGCCAGTATACCCACCCCCCCCCCCAGCACACATCTTTAAAATTAATTCTGCTTCCCAGCCTAGATATTCCCACAAGCACAAATCCTCCCTCCAAGCACAAATCCCTGAATTCCCCTTATAGCACCCCCCCCCCAATTTCCCCTCCTAGCACAAACAAATCCCCCGTAAGCATCCCTACTAGCACAAAACCTTCCCTTAACCCCCCTTCCTAACACAACTCCCCCTCTCCAAATTTGCACTCCTAGCACAACCCCCCCAAAAAATGTATTCTCCTAGCACAAACACCCCACAATAATCCCTACTAGCACAACCCCCCATCCCCCTTCCTAGCACAATGCCCCTCTCCAAAGTTGCACTCCTAGCACAACCACCCCCCCCCCCCCCAATTTCCCCTCCTAGAACAATGCCCCCACCCCCCTTGCTAACACAACTCCCCCCTCTCCAAATTCGCACTCCTATTACAACCTCCCCAATTTTCTCTCCTAGCACAGCCCCCCCCCCCCAATACCCCTTGCTAACACATCTCCAAATTTGCACTCCTAGCACAAACCCCCTCCAAATTTCCTCTACTAGCACAAATCCCCCCCAATCATCCCTACTAGTTTAAAACCTCTCCCCCATACCCCCTTCCTAACAAAACTTCCCCTCTTCAAATTTACACTCTTAGCACAACCCCCCCCCCCCCCCCAAAGCAAAATCCTCCACAAATGTCTCCCTCCAAAGAAAAATCCCTTACTAGCACAAATCCTCTCCCTTCTCTCAAATCACCCTTCCTAGAACCCCCCAATCAACCACTTGCCAGACTCCTCCCCCCCAATCTCCCCCTGGGCAAAGTATTATATAAACACAATTTTAACATTTGAGGTGAGCAAGTAATTTTTGTATGAATACTTAGAAATGTTCAGAATCTGTTTTTGCTTAGTCAAAAACTTGGTTAGTCAACTTTACATTGTGTTTATAAAGATGGCATCTATATTATAATGAAACATAGTAGAAAATCAACTAGTACCCTAAGGCTACATTCACACCTGAGCGTAGCGTTTTCGCGCGGTTTTTACCGCGATTTTTACTGCGATTTTTACCGCGATTTTACAGCTATTTTTACCGCGATTTACAGGCGTTTTTACAGGCGTTTTTTGTGCAGGCGTTTTTAGATTGAATAGAAACCAATGGAAAACGCCTATAATCTGCCCAAAAAGAAGCTCATGTACTTTTTTGAGCGTTGGGCGTTTTGCTTACAGCGTCAAAACGCTCAGATGTGAACAGGGGCCATTGAAATGAATAGGATTTGTCTTGTTGGGCGTTTTGAGAGCTGATCCTAGAGCAGAAAAACTCCCCAAAAACGCCCCAAAACGCCTAGATGTGAACGGAGCCTTAAACTCTGGCATAGTGTTATTTTGGTAATTTGTAATACATTAATATGATGAAAACTTTAAATATTTAACATATAATACCAACAGTTAAAAAAGGCACAAACTTGTGAAAATATAAAATATTTCATCATGCTGAATAACAATCAGTAATACAATTTTCTATTTTTTTTATGTTTTTTGTTATTAATGGCCTTCATGTGTGTGTGTTACATTACGTTTGTCTTTTCTTTTCATTTTTCTATGTGGCTGTTATTCCGGCTACAGCAGTACAATTCTTGATATTATTATTGCAGTCTCATATAATTTCGGCATCTTAATCAATCTAGATAGGATTTGTTTGAATTTCTGTGAAAGAATAATTTAATATTGGGGACTTGTAACATTCTAAATGTATTGTTATTTGTATTTTGTACATAGAGATGTACAGCCCTCATTAAACAGTATGAATAAACAGCAGAAATATCTGGCATCTACAAAATGATCTTGAACTGCTAGTTACATAAAGACATTAATCATTACATAGGCTGTATGCTGGAAAACTGAATACTGTATTACTGTATATAAATTATAAATGCAGCTATATAGTCAAACAGTTGACCATATCTCAAGCCGTTGTTACCTCATAGAAATTGGACATACAGACTCGGAATGATACCCACACCAATCAGTTCTTTCCAAGACGACGCTCATTTATTGAATAAACCATAACTCCATAAGAAAGTGTGTCATTAATGGCTTTTTTTAGTACACAGACTGGTAGCTTAAGGTTTTCTAACCAACTCCCTGGTCAATCTAAAATCCCCAGCTCCTTGACTTACTCATCTTAGCTCATTAGCCTATGTTGCAGGCATCTATCATCTCTATGTTCAACCTGTGCGTTTTCTCTGGGGGATGACCACCCCCCGCTATCCTAGAATGATTTCAATATGGACACGACTTATTTTTTTGTAAAATTGTTTGATAGTTATTCTGTAGGTCTAGGTCTTGTTACTAACTAGCTAAGAGTCATCCAAACATCAGGTTGGTTTTCTCCCCATCACATACGAGACAGCTAACCACTATGGTGTCATTGATATTGCTTTTGTTATGCTACAGGTAGCAGTGCTTATTTTTGGATTTCGACTTACAGAAATCTAGAATGTTTTACTATTGACAATAAAAAGACATGTTTATCTCCTTTCTATTTTATTGCATAGTTCATAAAATAAGAAATCTTAGTTGTTTATAAAAGTATGTTTTAAGTTTCAGTAGGGAGGTCAATTTGAACGGACATTGAAAATCAAGCTTCGAAAAAATGTTCTATATTGCCATTATAAATTACTACCTGTTTGTGTTCTGAGTGTATTGGGCATTCTTTCTTGTTGTATCCACTGATTTAGAAAATCAAACCCACCTGTGTAATTCAATTTCCAATGTGCTGGTTCTCGGGAGGTATCTACTCCCTTATAATGAGTAATCAGCATCGCAACTGTTCACATCACTTTGCATTTGCTGTTACATTGGTGGGCCTTATCCACATTATCATAATTTTTAGAAACTCCCCAGTGAGTCAGCAATGGTAAAGTACATGGGTACTCCACCCTACCCCTTTTCACAAAAAAAAAAAAAAAAGTAGCATGAAATAACAGGGAGTCTACAAAAGGCTGTTTCTGTTTTTTCACTGCTATTTCTATTTTTACCCTCCTCTTATGTTAGAATTCCGTTACTATCCATGATGTTAGGGTCAGTTTTGACCCGTGTTTTAAATCAGCCATAAAATACCCTCTGAATAATTATTTATCATCAAATTTGTTTCTTACCTCTTGGTTACCTTGTTAGGCTTCTTAATCCTTGAAAAGATTGGTTTTAATATTTTTGGTGTGACCCCTAGACCTTTCTTTTGATAGCATACCTCTCATTGTCAAATTGAAAAAATGGTAAAATAAAGTCAGCAACTCTGAAATGAATTTGTCCTATGTTTCTTCACTTTATTTAGAGAAGCAGACAAGCAGGAAAAGAGATAGGCCCCTCCCTAACTACAGCTCACAGGGTTGAGAGGGGATTGGCTGTCACTGTTACTAAGCAGAGAGAGTGTTTATGATTTCAGTTTTGGCACTTATTAGTGTCCTAAAATCCTATATTATAACTGGGTCAGAATTGACCCTAACACCATGAACGTCTTAATTTTCACCACAGTATTTTATAATTTAGTGAAAAGGATTATTTTTCTATTACATTGTTTAAATAGAGGTTCCTGACAAAGTAAAAAAATCTTGATGCAATAAACAAATTTATGTGATACTTATAGACATTCAAAACCTGAAAACGGGTCAGTTTTGACCCTAACACAAGAGGAGGGTTAAGACTGCAGATAATATTAAAGTTATTGTAAAGGCTGATTTTTTTTTTTTAACCTTTATGCATTCTATCCATGATGGTAAAAAGCATCCCCACTAATGCTTACAGTATGCAATAGAAAGAGAAGATTTACTGTACTTCAGTGCCGGGTCACACTTGTGCGATGCAGGAAGGCTGCGAATTCGCAGCCTGTTCCTGCATCGCAAAAGCACATCTGGCAGTTCACACTGCCATATGCGATACGCAGGGGGTGTCCGTGAAATGGTAACGACACCCCCAGTTTGATCGCATATCGCAGTGCGATCGGACAGTTTGCACAGGATCGGATCGCTCAAGTGTGAACCACTGTGCGATTCGATCCTGATGCGGCTGGAAAAAAGGGTCATGTGCGTGTTTGGTGTGAATACAGTGCAAATTCAGCCATACAAAGTGCATGGCTGAATTCGCATCTGCACCTCCGATCTCATGTAATGAAGGAGCAGTGCGCTCCGAATTACATGCGATTCAGCGCACTCAATATAGTGTGAACCGCCCTTAAAGACTGAAAATGACCTGGAAAACAGAAGTAATGCAATCCAGGTATTCAGTAAAGCAAAATATTAACAGGGGCACAATGAGAAAAAAAAAACTGCAAATGCGGCCATAATAAAAACTACTATGATGGATATCAAAAAAATACATAACATATATAAGACTCTCCTGGGTCTTTCTCTCCTCATTGGTTGACACACAACAGTGGGGCCATTGTCTCTTGCTGCTGCCATTCACAGCAAGTGATGAGGAGTGTGGGCGGGGCTTAGCTACATTCTGTGTGTCTTATGGGCTCACAGAAGTGGCTCAGGAGTGAGCAAACACAAGTGCTCCCATAGCAAGTGGCTTGCTATAGGGGCACTCGGCAAGGGGGACCTGGGAAAAGGAGGACCATGGCTGCTCTGTGCAAAACCATTGCATAGAGCAGGTAAGCATAACATTTTTAATAATAAAAAAAAAAAAACATAAGCATTTATTTTCACTTTAAGGTATATTAGGACTGTAAACTGTCACACCTCTGCCCGATTCATGTATTTACTGAGTTGCCTGCACTGAGGAATCATAGGTTGTGGCTGTGTTTTCTATTACTTGCCAGCTAAGCAAACAATCTTGCACAACAATCAAAACAAAAAAATTATAAGTATGCAAGGCTCACAAGGATAACCCAATGTTTGCATTTTGTTTCTTACCAGAGAAGCAAACACTCTTGTACATCTTAAAATCCATGAAAAACTATGTTTGAATTTATGTACACTGTCGGGTAATGGCCACACGTTACAGAACTATTTGAAAGACTGCATTCATTTTCACTGCTTTTTTTTTTCACAATATACTAACTTCTTTTTTTTTTTATATAACCACATGGTGCATGCAAGTAAAAGCAGATACAGACTTTTACAAACACAAAGTGTGGTAAAAGAGTACCTTGTACATGTACAAAGTAAAAGTACATGTAATCGTTCCTCCCAGGACCTCCTGCTCTCTGGCTCCCTTGTAACCTCTTCCCATGTTCGCCTCCAGGACTTCTCCCGACTCTCTCCCATCCTCTGGAATGCTCTACCCCAATCTGTCCGACTATCTCCTACTTTGTCTACTTTCAGACGATCCCTGAAAACTCATCTCTTCAGAGAAACCTATCTGGCAAGCACCTAACAACTGTATTTTTATTTTCTCCATCAGCCCTTCCCCCACCGTTATTACCTCTTGTATCTCTTGACCCTCCCTCTTAGATTGTAAGCTCTAACGAGCAGGGCCCTCTGATTCCTCCTGTATTAAAGTGTATTGTATTTGTACTGTCTACCCTCAAGTTGTAAAGTGATGCGTAAACTGTCGGCTCTATATAACTCCTATATAATAATAATAATAATCACAATATACATATAATAACTTTTACATCCAGTATATCCATGATATCTGGTAGGCTAACAGTTTAACACACACTATAACATAAATTCTAATTTTAGTAAAAAAAACATCAATGCTGAACAAGTTGTTCATTTCCCTTTTCACTGTGTACCATCAGTGAAGAACAGTTCAGTTTTGTCCAACAGTCCAAAAACCCTTTTACTGCTACACCCTTTGGTGTTTGGATCCTCATTTTGAATTGTTTTTCTCCCTAAATATTTACATAGGTAATTGCTGTGTGTTTGAAAATAAAACAATGCTGTGGTGTTGCTAAGTGCCGGTTTACACTAGGGCGACCTGTGAGGCGACCTGATCGCCTCACAGGTCGCCGCAGGTCGCCTCCCATAGGGAAGCTGCGGACCCGTTCTAATAGGAGCGACACAAGTCGCTCCGACCTAGAAAAGGGTCCGGAGCTTCTTTGGGGCGACCCGGAGGCGACCGCCATAGACTTCAATGTTATGAAGTCAGTGGCGGCCGCTCCGAGGTAGCGGCGTGCTGCTCGCACCGCGACCTCCGAGGTCGCGGTGCGAAGTAGCGTCACTGCAGTGTGAACCGGGTGTAAATTGCATTGTATATATGTTATTTGTTTTTTCTTACCATAAAGCATGATTATAGAAGAACACAAAATATGCCCATTTCATTCCACTCTTTGTACACCCAGGGAGAAGAGTTATACTTAAAGTGGCTCTAAAGACTTATATTTCTTTACTTTAATACATTTCATGTATTGCATTAAAGTGGTTCTAAAGTCAGAAAGTTTTTTAATGCAATCTAGTTACATGTACTATCACTTTACTCTTTTACCACACTGCCCTAACTTAGCTTTTCCAGTTTAAACATACATGAAATCTCCTTTACAGAAGAGGAAGAACCAAGAGCACTGCCAGAAGACCCTAGAAGAGTAGTTTCGGGGCCAGCAATGCACAGAGCAGGTGAGTATAACATATTTATTATTTTTATTTTTAAAAAAATGCCTTTATTAACACTTTAATATTACAGTTTAGCTTCATACATTGACAAAATGACAGGCAAGGTTCAACACATTCATGAAACAGAAAACACCTGCACTCCACAATAGTGAAGTCAAAGCAAAATAAAAAAAATATTTTACTAATATTTGGGAGCAGCGCAGGACTCCTCCCTTTGCCACCTTGAGGAAGAGATTTGGTCAGGCCCTGAAATATCTGTGGAGGATGTGTTTTGTACAATTTTTGTTATATATTTTGCTTTGATCTCGATAAATTTCTTAGATCTATAATGGGGTGATGCCTTTTCCATTTCATGAGTTAAAACAAGGCATTACTGGACACAAAGGGGTGAGATGCTGGACAGATTTGTCTACAGGTACACATAGGCTTTGATTTGCTAAAACTGGAGACTGCAAAATTTGCAACATCCTGAAGAACAATGCAACCAGATATACAAAGATCACAGGCTTAAAACCCTATGATATGGATGAGAATAAGATATCCCTCTGAGGAGAGGGACGATAGATTTTAATTAGTCAAAATCCTATTCAGGCAAAGAACCACTTCAGAATAATTCAACACCAGGGACTACCAGAAGTGGGCTATATTTAGATTTTTGGCATTAAATAAAAGTAATAGGTTTTGCAGCAGATTGGGGGGACATTTTTGGGGTGTATTGAATAAAGACTCCACTGTATCTCTGTGTTAGTAATAGTCCAAAACAGTATTTATCAATGTAAAAACCCATATCCATAATCTTCTAGCTTTGGGACACGTTCACGATTCATGTACTATTGTACTTTTCTGTCTACAGGCACAAAAATATAGAGGTTAGTAATGAGTAATTTGATAATTCAGGAAGGGGTATGGTATCATTGAACAAAAATTTTGTATTGATTCTCCAAGACTAAACTTTGAATGAGCTCCCGGCTGTGGATTTTTTTTATCTCTCTTCCAATCCTTATTTGGCAGGGATTTACCAAGTTTCTTCTCACAACAGAGCATATATTATGTTTTAGGATACAATTTGGAAGTATGTATGGAGGTCGGTATTAAGGAGATGAGGCCTGGAGTGTGGGGGTCTGAGCTAAGGCCATTATTAGGAGTCGACATCAGCAGGAAGAAATAAAATGTTGTAATTGTATATGTCATCACCTGTAGACCTGGAGGATAACAGGTGTCCCTACCTGTATTCAGAAAGCTGGAGCAGGCGTCAGGCACTAATTAAGAGAGTGGACATATGTGGGGTAAGACGCAGCTCAAAACCGACCCAGTGCTTCAGATATGGATGTGTATGGCCAAAACCATCGCTGCTTCAGCCACACTCCCTGACATGTTTCGCCCTGCCTACAGGGGCTTGGTCACAGATCAGCCCTGGTAGGTGGGGTGAAACATTTTAGGGGGCGTAGCCAGAGCAGCGCTGGCTGAGGCTTTACACAGCCATATCCACATCTGAAGCACTGGGTCTGTTTTAAGCAGTGTCTCACCCCACGATTGTAATTGTATATATTGGTAAAGTTCTCTCTACTAGGAGCAGAATGAATCTTCTTGAAATATTTAAAAGGTTAGATGTCTATGAGGTAAGCAAAGAGTACTTGTTTATAAAGCCCTTATGAAGCCACAAGCTAAATCTAGCTGGGAAGTCTATTTTATTTAGCCCAACAGTGGTAAATGGGGAGAAGTTTGGCAGTCCGAAAATGTAATGGAATCTCAGATTTAAGAGAGTGAATTAAAAGTGATGCAGTGTTGTGAATTGCATATCTGATGGTAGCCAGAGCAAGGACAATAAGGCAATAGGGTCATAATTAATTATGGTAAAGAGTACACAGATAGTTTCCAGCCTAGCATATTAAAGTGCCAATAGAGCAATATACAATATACTTCAAGTCTTACAATTACTTTGTGTTGATAAAGAATAGGTCTTTTATTCTGGGGTGTGTAGAACCCCATATAAATTGTAACACCTTTTCTGTGGAGAACAAAACTTGGTCTATAGTGAAACTTGGGTATAGATCACCGAACCAGCTACTCCTGTGGCCAATGTTTTTTTTGCCAGGAAGATATGGCATACATGTACACAGAAATATTCTCTTATCACCCCCTGCTTGCTACTAAGTAATGTTCTTTTCAACCCGGCAATTCCAGAAAGCCTATTAATACAGGGACTTTTGGATGGGAAGTCACCCCATAAAACTCCCCCAATCTGCATAAAGTGATATTGTAATGTTTCATTTTCTTATTTTTATCTGCTGGACAATCATTGACCATTAATTTTTCATTGTACAGTGAGTTTGGAGTTGGGGAATCACCCTCATTAAAGTAAAAAAGCACTTACACAGTTTTCTATACACATTTATAAAAAGTCCTTATTAAAGGTTAGGTTTTATACCAGTAGCTTTGGCTGCGCAGGAAAACACACTCTCGTTCTGTAGTAGTAAATAATTGCCATAATGGTAAATATTGTAAGAATTCTTTAAGGCTTGTGTAGATTTACTTTAGACTTTTTTTAAAAAAATATGGTCCCCCCTCACTTGAGGTCTCTTTCTGATTTCTACTTTCTACATTCCTATTCACAGGCTGAATATATTCTTGACATATCTGGTGCGTGTTCATAAGTATGCATACTGTACTGGTAGTAACCCCATTTTCCCTTAAACTCTGGGATTGACCCAGGCTTGTTTTCTTACTATATCCTAGTTCCTTTACTACTGTCCCACATTAACAGTTCCTTTATTAAATTACCTGGATTAAGCTAAAGTTTTTTGTGGATCATACTGAAGATATATACTTACTGTAAATACCATAAAAACTTTTGCCACAGTTTCTTTATGAGACTCTGTACTTTATCTATGCTAATAGATCAAACTTTCCTACTTTTGTAATAGTGTGTATATATTTTTATATTATTGAACTGTTATACTTGAATGTCTGTTTTCTCTTTCATATTTTGATTTATAAACCATTAAAAAAAACTAAATTTAAAAAATACTAAAAAATAGTTACAAAATTGTGGACGGTGATCACAACACTCAAAAGTAATAAAGAAGTTTAGACAGGAAGCTCATTTTATTGGCATTAAGCCTCCCAATCCAAGAAATGTTATATTGCCAAATACCGTAGATACAAAAGCATTGAGTTTGGGTAACAGAGGCAGATAGTTTGCTTGATAAAGGCAGAGGATGTGGGTGTAAGGTAACTACCAAGATATGCCAAGTAAGTGGATCATCCAAAGCAAATGTTTTTTTTTATTGCTCGTTATATATGTTTTTTGGGAGAGATGTTCATAGTTGTAGACTTGGATTGGTTTACTTGATGGCCTAAAACAGTCTAGAAGTTACAGAGGGTATCAAAGAAGCAGAATACATGAGAACATGGAGAGATTTTAAAAGTTTGTCTTCTGCAAATAATAAGGTTTTTTTTTATCTAGCCCTGCTTTTTCAGTCCTTTGATATCAGAGTTTTGTTGTACATAATCAGCCGGTGGCTCAATAGCCTCATATCTAGGGGATATGTAGTCCTTAGAAAGCAAAAGTAAACAGCAGAGGGGAAGCTGCAAAGCATGCATTGGGATCTAGGAAGCGGTGGAAAGAGATGGTCAGCAGACAGGCAGAACTCACAACAGTAAAGGAGATTTTATGTATGTTTAACCTGGATAAGCCAAGTTAGGGTCTGTTCCTATTCTTTACAGAATGCACATGTTAGTAGCAGGGGAGTTGGATTTAAATGTTTTGGAAGCCAGTAATGTCATCCTCTAGTTTTGTAAATAGTGTAATACTAGAGGAAAGCTGGATAATTTGACCTTGGAGGATGGATTTCTATAATTCCCACAAAGTGAGATTGATATCTATCCAAAATTCTACAAACAAGATCCATGAGTAAGCTTTGGGTTTAGCTTTTGAAGATTTATACAAGGCTATTTATTACCTTTGTTCAGTATTTGTAAGCTAATTAATCCCTTAAAGGATTTTTATATAGTAATTGGCTGTGCTTTAATATTTGATTATAATCTAATCAGTGCATGGTGACATCCTTATGAATGTTTTAAACAGAACATACTAAGTGATTTTATATACCCCTTTTTCATAGACAGACTATATGAGGTTAGCCATAACAATAGGCCATTGTGAATGGTTCTTGGGATAGCTTGCTGTCCAGGGATGGCTGGTTGTTCCCTAATTATATTGGCCCCTTTCTGGGCCTATTTCTGGGTTGAAGTTTCTATCTCTCCCTCTGGGGGACTCCGTATAACCACTGTTTTTCAGGTGCTTTTGCACATGGATGTACAGTATGTAGTATAAAATAATTTTTGTTCTATGCATGCTCTCTCTACAATTTGTTTTGTGTTTACAGACATTTCTTCAACCCCTCACTGGCTCCTGGGAAAGTGGATAATATCCAGGAAACACGTTGTATCATCAATACACAGCTTTCCTGTCTGAATTAGGTGGTTTCCCACCAAGTGTATAATGAAAGAATGTATGGGGGGTTAAAAATTTGTGAACCATGGTATTTTTATAGAAAACACTTTTTGTTCTTGATATTAAAATGGTAATATTTAAAATAATTGTTGGATTTTAATAAGCTTGAGTGAGTTGTGCCTCAAAAATCCCACCAATGTCTTTTTTGGCTTTTTCTTTTCCCCCTTAACGATGTATATACTCAGTTCATCAAACCAACTTACAAACATTATATTACTTTAATGTTGAAAAATAGGTTTTTGTTATTTACATATTTTAATAAAATGGGTAAATGAACAGAATAAATGTTTTACCTACCAAAAATACTTAATTTGTTTTCAGCCATGCTTGTAATTTGCAGACTACTGAAGAGCCGATTAGGGACACCGCTTTTTATCATATTCAGCTTTACAGCTCTTTTGTCGCCTGCCATCTGACTGGTCTGCGAAACAGAATCATCATAATACTCCTCCTTGTGCTCTTATTCTTCGATCTTCCAACTCTCACCTTACCTTCTTTTTCAGCTCCCAGCACTGGAAACATACTAAATTGACAGTAATGTTCAATGCAATTAAGCTTGAGAAAGTGTATGAACCACACCATTTTTAATTTTCTAAAATTTCTGGTGTGCAGGGGATTGTGGTAAAAACCGATTACAATATATTTGAGGCAGATTTAAAATGTGGATAATATTTTAAATGGATATATTGGTAGACTACAGGATGTTTTTTTTATATTTGTTCTGCTTTACCATAGTTTTTACACAGCCACAAAAATGTGCTTGTATTGTATTCTCTAAAGGAAAAGTTTAATAAAAACTAACATATGGAAAAGGTATATTGATTACATTTTTTATTCTTGATTATCCCTATGTTAGTTTCTAAATATTGCTTTTTTGTAAAAAATTGAAAAACATGCTGCTTTTTGGAAAGCATACCTGTTATGGTAATTATGAAACATATGCCCAAAGCTCCTCAGAAGATGGTGCTGTTAATGCATCATAAATTGTCATAGAATTATTTTGAGTTTACTTTAAAAGCCCAATTTACCTAATTGTGATAATAAAAAACAGTGTATACAGATGTCTTGCTAGTTTTAGACCAACATGTGTTTAATTAAGTTTTGATTCAATGTGGTGAGCTACATTGTAGAGAAAAAACTTTATTGAATCTGATAATTTGCCATACTAGAAAAAAATGTCAGGTTTGCTGCACAGTAAACACTGAACACTGCTTTTACTTATTTTTCCCTGGGTGCACCAATCTGCTACTGGAGCATTTAGAAAAACAATAGTGCTACTTTTATGATGCTCCTTTCTGCATCTAACAATTCAGGGCTTGGTTGCTGGGGTGTCTGTGCAGCCAGATGAGGGGGGAGGGAGTAGAGGAGGCAGATGAGGCGGGGGGGGGGGGGTTTGAGGGATTGCTTAGCAATATACAAGTTCTGACTTTTATATGGCAAAACATATTTGATTGTAAGCTCTCGTATGCAGGACCCTCCTAAAGCCAGCCATTGACAATTCGAATGCCGGCCGGTTCAGAAGGGACTGGCCAAGTTTTAAGCCATGTATGGAACGATCAACTTTGATACAACCAGCATGTTGGATTTTATATGTGATTAATACCAGTAACTATAGTGGCTATCACTAATCACTGTTCTTCTGGCAGGAACAGCCCTCCTGCACCCCCCACCCCCCTAGCCAGAGCCAGGGGAACACAATAACTCGGTGGGAGGGATTACCCCATCAACACAGTGAATTTTGATAGGGGAGTCTTGTGATTTTCTGTCCTGAAAACTGTGGTTGCAGGAAAGAAAATCGCACCATCTATAGCCGGCTTTAATCTCTTGTTGTTTTGTATTGTACTATAACTGTACTGTCTCCCTTTATATTGTAAAACTCTGTGCAAACTGTTATCTCTTTCTAAATAATAATAATATTAACTTGCATGGGACTTTTAAAGAGCTCTGGTAGGAGAGCAGTAAGGTACTTTGCTTAATATGAGCAATGTACAGATTTTCCTAAAATGATAAACCTTTTAAATATAAAGAAGAAAACATTTTACTCTAAGGTTTACAAAACTAAATGCCCAATAATGCCTGTAAGCTTGCATTTATGGAGGTCATTTATGTGTGGGCTGCATTAAACAATTGTTCTTAAGAATAAGTACAAGAGCTATCAACTCTCGCAGAATTTCCCATAAATAGCTATCAGTTGTCTCCTTACATCTCCCAAAAATTGTGCAGTGATCCTGTAATGCTCACCTTGGTACTAACGGCCTAGTGTAAGTTCACCTATAGCAGCCCCCATTACCTATTGTTTTAGTTGCTGCTCAAGTGTCACAGGAAACAGAAAAATAATGTGGTTCTAAAGGCAGAAGGCTTTTTATCTTAATACATTCTATGCATTAAGATTAAAAAAAAACCTTCTGTGTACAGCAGCCCTTCTAAGCCCCTTTAATACTTACTTGAGTCCCATCTCAATCCAGGGATTTTACACAAGAGACGAGACTCGGCTGTCTGGGACTCTCCCTTCTGATTGGCAGAGACACAGCAGCGGGCACCATAGGCTCCCACTGCTCTCAATCCAGGTCAGTGAGCCAATGAGGAGAGAGAGGCTGAGTCTGAATGGACACACAGAGCAGTGACTCGGCTCAGGTGCCCCATAGCAAGCTGCTTGCTCAGGGGGTACTTGGCAGGAGGGAGGGGCCAGGAGTGCTGGCGAGGAACCAGAGAAAAGGAGAATCAGGGTTGCTATGTGCAAAACTTCTGCACAGAGCAAGTGTGTATGACATGTTTGATATTTTTAAACAACAAAAAAATTTGACTTTAGTATCCCTTTAAAAAGAGTACCTGTGGTCCTTGGAGGAGTCAAGCATGGACTAATACTTCAGGAGCTTACAAGCTAGTAGCATAATCCACAATTAGGCAGGTCAGGGCAGGCATGGTCAGTAAGTGTAATCCAGGGACAGACAGAGGTCAGAGCAGGCAACAGACAGTAAGCATAATCAGGGCCGTTTGAAGGAATTTGGGGTCCCCAAGCAAAATGGACATGGAGGCCCCCCCACACACACGCAAAGCCTACAGGAACCACAGCATAGCCATACAGTTTAAGTTCACCCACACTTTATATAAATAAAAAATGAGTACAGTGCAAATACTGCTTGAAAAAATATTTGAAATTTGAACATTTTCAGCAATTGAACATTTGCAAAAAACACCACTGTACCATAAAATCAAATATACATTAAAAAGTGCACAATAACTAAATCTAACATACTTACACACACACACTCATATTAACATTTTTCAGTTCTCACAAACATGTGCAAATTATCTAAAACTGTTGTTTGCGAGCCTTGTTTTCTGCAAAGGCAATCACAATGTCCTCCATGTCCAAAGACTGGCAAACATCACGCTCAATTGACATAAGTGTCAGTCCTGTGAGCCTTTCTTGGCCCATGGTGGACCTCATGTAATTTTTTATCAGCTTCAAAGATGAAAAGCTCCTCTCACCAGAGGCCACTGACACAGGGAGAGTCAGGAGTACACGCAAAGCAATGCTTAAATTACTGTACAAATCCAGTAGCTTCTCACTCTATATGTAATTAAGCATCCAGCTGTCTGTTAACAGGTAGGTATTGTTCCCAATTGGACAATTGGTCCAATTTTTGCACGAAAAAATGGAGTGACAGACTGTCAGTGTGATCCTACCTGTCGCTGGCCTGGTCTGGTCCAGGAGGATGTGATGACTCGTGGTGTATCTCTCTCTGGCGAAGTTTGCGGGCCTGGTGGGGTGGCACCACTCCCGCACGCGCTTTAGGCCGCCTAGGCTGGGGCGGGGCTGGTGCGCACTGCGCAGATGTGCGCCGCTGCTGCGCACTTTCCCCCTAGTGAGCCGGCGTGACGTCATGCCGCTCCTCCGCTGTGAGAGGTCAGGACAGTCAGTGGTCAGTTAGAGTCCAGAAATTAACAAAAGATCCGGATTGTCAGCAGGAAATAGGGTACTCTAGAGACAGGTCAACAAGATCAGAACTGAGAGTGTCAGGAACAGAGTGGAACATCAGTGATGTACAGAGTTATCACAAGCCCAGAGCCTTGTTTAAATAGAGTGCCTGAGACACTGTGGTCTGTCAAAAAGAAGAAGAGTTGCTACTAAAGCTGTGCCTTTTGCCTGGAAACAAACACACCAAGTGGAGTGTGTGGGGCTGCCAGCCAATCAGTCAATCAGCATAGAAGAAGCTTACCTGCCAGGGCAAGTAGGTTGCCTAACAATGGATGTACAGGCCCTGGTTGGGTCACTGTCACATTGGCAAAGCTAAGTTGCAGGCTGTTGGGAGGTCATGACAGGCATTGTGGGATTATATTGGAGAGGTTAATAAGAAACACTCCTGAGGGATCCTAAGGACAAACTGTATTTTTAAAATCGATGTATAACTCAAAATGTTGTTTTAATTTTGGCTATAGTTGAAAAGGATTAGAACCTATTCCATGCTTTTACTGCTGTTTTTGTCTCAGTTGTAGAGATCTTTTCTCTGTATTTGTCCCAATTACTATTAACATCAGATAAAAAGTAACGGGCAATCCAAAATTGTACAGTTTTCAACAGAACAAGAGATAATGTTAAAACCAATGGGTGCACCTGTTCAAGTGACCGCTGTCTAAAGTCTGGTTCACACTCAGCAAAGTTAGTATAGCAATCTCCCCTGCTGAGCTGTTGTGTTCTGACAGGGAGATGCCCCCCAGCCAGAGCGCTCCGATCAGCGCTCTCCGCCATTGGATGCAAAACTGAACAAACATTCAAACTATATTTACAGTTTAAAAACATCTTAGTCCGCAGGAGATGCAAAGATTAAATAAAGATCTTCTGGGCTGCTGATGCAAATTTAAAATAGGGCCATGCAATATCTCATTAAAAAAAAAAAAAACATGCACATAAACAACATAAAAAAGAACATGTAAGCACAGAAAGGTCTTGTAACTCCTGAATGTGGCATAACAATGTTGCAATTGGTGCCATGTATGTCAAGGAGACAAACAGTCGGTCCTTCAAGGTCATTGGCCTTACTATGTCACATATGGAGAACACAAATGATAATTTTATCCGAAAATGTCCTTTCTACTACATGGAGTGTATTCACTGTTATGTTTGAAAACATTAATAGAAGTAATCCCTATTTTGTCTATGACCCCACTGCTTGCCAGTGTCTTCACTCAAAGGTTATCTTGTTGGGAAAAGTGCCTTGACCACGATGACATTAAAATGATGGTGGCCTTGTCAGGGGACTTGTTACTATTGTGAGCATCAGCTCTACTAATAATGCTGACATGAATGCAGTAATTCAACATTATGGCCACAATGTCTGGGTTATTACTGTGGATTAGCTGTTTTTTTGACTATTGGTTTTGCGCTTCTGTAGTGCATTAGGCAAAAGAGCGAAATATGTAGACAATTCCCTATCTAGGACTGGAAATCAGATCTGAAGGAACCCCGTTTCTTGTTTTCCTCAGCTATTATTTCATTTTTTTTAATTTGCCCTACAAACCTGACCTTGAAGCTTGTACCATCCAAACTGCTAAAATGTCAGCTATAACACCCAATTCATTACATAACTGTGTAGCCTTTTCCCACAAAGTTATTTGTAGCTTTTATTGCACACTGAAATCCCACGCCCCTTTTGGTCTACTATTAATAACCACAACCACAAGTCTGAGTACCAGCTTTGTAAGTGTAACTTACACAACTTTAACATTCAGCTCTTTTTATGTAAATAAGATGGTAATGTAAGACCATAATTCCTGGCTAGCAACTGCAAAGCAACAATTGATTGATTTATACCCCCAGCAGTGAATATAAAGAACACAGATGTTATGCATTTAAAGAAAATTTGTGGCAATTAAGTAGATAGCATATGGCCAAAAAACTGCACTTTAAATGAAACTTAAATTATCTGCACGCATAATACAAGTGCATTGCGGCTGTTAGGATGCTGTTTTAGGCAATTAACCCTCAGTAAGAGAAAGATTCATGTCCTATTATTGACAGAGCTATTTATTGCCTGACTTAAATACTTAATTAGGATGTGAAACAATCATAAAGGTACCTGTGGGGAGTGTGCAAAGTTTGATGCCTTTTGCCTGCGTACTAATGATTCTCAGTAAGGGGTTTGTAAGTTATGCGTCTTAATCTGGAACATTCTTTCTAAACTTTTCCTCTGATAAAGTACAATATATGTATGTCCTTTGGAAAATCTTGTGTTTAGAACAAAAGGAAGGATATCTTTAAAGTTCCATCAAACGAATGCAATATAAAAATACTGAAAGTTTTCAATTATTTACCTGTGAGCAATTGTTAACATAAGAAAGCATTCTACTGCCTTTAAAAAAAGTGTGCAATTAGATTTCTTGATGGTGTGCAATATCACTTTTCAAAATAAAGAATAAAATAGTAAAAAGAAAACAATATTGTGGAGACATACACACACACTTTTTTAAGAATATGGGTGGATGTGCTATTTTTGAATCGAGGACAGACCCTTGACGATTTTAACATTGTTGGATGCCAGCAATTAAAATATATATCTGTAGGTACCCCAAAAGGTAACATTTTCTACAAATCCAAGTAGGAAAAAAGTTTGTTAGTAACACACTAAGTACAGTATTTCACTGGTAACTCTGTAAAAAGACCTGGCAACTTACATTGTGAACTTGATAGTAAAATAAGGGCATACAAAAATAAAGCATAATAAAACCATTTACATAAATTGAGAGATGAGACAGAAAAAGTTAAAATTCAAAGATCTTTTGACTGAAAGAAGCAAAAGCAGAGATATTTTTGAACAGCAGGTTCTCAGGTATGTAGGAATTGCAATGCGACATCTCAGCAGACAAAGCAGACATAATCAAGACTAGAGATGGCCTTGCGGTTCGCCCGGCGGTCGGTTCATGGTGAACTTTGCTTGTTCGCTACCCACCAAATTTTCGGACACATGGCGTCGTTTGCGGCGGTCATATTTGTTTACATTGGGGAGAACTTTGAACCATGACAAAGCCGTCAGGTGGAACGGGACAGCCAATTGAAACATTCCAGCACATGGATAGTCCCCCTACCCTATAAATAGACCTGACCTGGCGGCCATTTCCCATTCCTCTTTCTGCCAGTGTAGGGAGAGGTCTGCTGTGCTCATTAGGGAGAGTTTGCTAGACACATATAGCGCTGTGAAGATCCACAAAAGTCCTTTCCAGGGCTGGTATTTTGGTATAGGCCTTCTACAGTCTCTTTTCTGGTTAGCGACAGGTATCCTGTGTTTGCTTTAGGGACAGTTAGATATCGGCTGCAGTCGCACAGAAATTGCTTTGTCAATGTCCACAAAAGTCATTTAAAATGCTCCAATGTCGTTTTAGGGTCTATTACAGTCTCTTTAACATGAGGGCCAGGTATCCTGTGGTTACTTTAAGGATAGTTAGATATCGGCTGCAGTCGCACAGAAATCACTTGGTCAATGTCCACAAAAGTCATTTAAAGTGCTCCAATGTAGTTTTAGGGTCTATTACAGTCTCTTTAACAATAGGGCCAGGTATCCTGTGGTTGCTTTAGGGACAGTTAGATATCAGCTGCAGTCGCACAGAAATCGCTTGGTCAATGTCCACAAAAGTCATTTAAAATGCTCCAATGTCATTTTAGGGTCTATTCTATTACAGTCTCTTTAACATTAGGGCCAGGTATCCTGTGGTTGCTTTAGGGGCAGTTAGATATCGGCTGCAGTCACACAGAAATCGCTTTGTCAATGTCCACAAAAGTCATGTAAAGGGTAGAGTTGAGCGGACACCTGGATGTCCGTGTTCGGCGGGTTCGGCCGAACTTGAAAAAAAAGTCCGGGTCCGTGTCCCGGACTTTTTCCGAACTTTACCCGGACACCGAACCCCATTGAAGTCAATGGGGACCCGAACTTTCAGGCACTAAAATGGCTCTAAAATACCAATGGGAAGGGCTAGAGTGCTGCAAATGGCAGCAAAACGTAGTTAAGAGCATGGCAAGTGCTCTGCAAACAAATGTGGATAGGGAAATAACTTAAAACAACAAAAAAAAACTGAAAAATAAAACAATGTTCTTCATCTGTGAAGGACGAGGCCCATATGGAGTAGGAGGTAGGTTGAGGTGGTGGTGGATGTGGCGGTGTCATAGGCGTGTGCAAAGGGTGTGTCGGGTGTGCCTGGGCACACCCTAATCACCTAGGGCACTTTAGCATTATCGCTCTGTTTGCCAGTGAGGAGATGTGAAAGATCTCCCTCGGACCTGCTCTGCCATAAGAGAAGTGCCACACACTTCTATTTCACTTTGCTAGCAGGGAGAGTAATGTACCGGGGCCATATACATGTAGGCAAACACATGCATGTGTATTTAAACTTTGAGGTGCACACCCTAATGCAATAGGCTGAGCACACCTATGGGCGGTGTAGGTGGAAGCGGCGGTGGAGGAGGACGTGGTAGCCAACACTGCTTTTTTTCAGTCATTTTAAATGAGGGTACACCCCAAAAGAGTGAGAAAGAGCAAAAATAGAACAATGGCTGGGTAAGGTCGGTATCCATCTCTATTCTGCACAAGGTACGGAAAAGTCCTGTGGGATCCATGCCTGGTTCATTTTAATGAACGTGAGCTTGTCCACATTGTCTCTGGAGTGGCAGCTGCGCTTGTCTGTGATAACGCCCCAGCCGTGCTAAATACACGTTCAGATAATACACTGGCTGCAGGGCACGCCAGCACCTCCAAGGCGTAAAGGGCAAGCTCAGGCCATGTGCCCAATTTGGAGACCCAGAAGTTGAAGGGGGCAGACCCGTCATTCACTACATGTAGGCGTGTGCACACATACTGCTCCACCATGTTGGTGAAATGCTGCTAAGACGTTCCATATGAGCTGCTGGTGCTGCTGTTTGTTGTGGCGTGCTGACAAAGCTTTTCCACATTTCGGCCATGCTAACCCTGCCTTCTGAGGTGCTGGCGGTGCCCTGGTTGCGTTGGCGACCTCTTCCTCCTCCTCCTCCTCTGCCTTGGCCTTGTGCTTCCACTGTGGCCCCGCTGTCAGGTGGGAATGCCAGCAGCATCGCGTCTACCAGCGTGCGCTTGTACTTGCGCATCTTGCGATCGCGCTCCAGTGAGTGAATTAAGGACGGTACGTTGTCCTTGTAACGGGGATCCAGCAGCTTGGCCACCCAGTAATCAGCACAAGTTAGAATGTGGGCAACTCGGCGGTCGTTGTGGAGACACTGCAACATGTAATCGCTCATGTGTGCCAGGCTGCCCAGAGGCAACGAAAGGCTGTCCTCTGTGGGAGGTGTATCGTCTGTGTCCTCTGTATCCCCCCAGCCATGCACCAGTGATGGCCATGAGCTGGCCTGGGTGCCACCCTGCTGTGAACATGGTTCCATCTCCTCCTCCATCTCCTCCTCCTCATCCTCCTCATCCTCCAGAACTGTGCCCCTGCTGGACAATTGTGTCCCTGGCGTTTGTGGGTGCAGGAACCCACCCTCGGAGCCACTTGTGAATGACTGCCCTGAAAGCCTTGGAAATGTTACCTCTTCATCCTCCTCCTCCTCCTCCTCATCCTGTGCCACATCCTCTTCCATCATTGCCCGAATCGTTTTTTGAAGGAGGCATAGAAGTGGGATAGTTAAGCTGACAACGGCGTCATCGGCACTGGCCATGTTGGTGGAATACTCAAAACAGCGCAACAAGGCACACAGGTCTTGCATGGAGGCCCAGTTATTGGTGGTGAAGTGGTGCTGTTCCGAAGAGCGACTCACATGTGCGTGCTGCAGCTGAAACTCCACTATGGCCTGCTGCTGCTCGCACAGTCTTTCCAGCATGTGCAAGGTGGAGTTCCACCTTGTGGGCACGTCACATATGAGGCGGTGAGTGGGAAGGCCGAAGTTACGCTGTAGTGCTGACAGGCGAGCAGCAGCAGGGTGAGAACGCCGAAAGTGCGCACAGATGGCCCGCACTTTCTGCAGCAGCTCTGACATATCGGGGTAATTTTTAAGGAACCTCTGCACCACCAAATTCAGCACATGCACCAGGCAAGGGATGTGCGTCAAACCGGCTAGGCCCAGAACTGCTATGAGATTTCGCCCGTTATCGCACACCACCAGGCCGGGCTTGAGGCTCGCTGGCAGCAACTACTCATTTGTCTGCTGTTCCATGCTCCTCCATAACTCCTGCGCGGTGTGTGGTTTTTCCCCCAAACAGGCAAGTTTTAAAACTGCCTGCTGTCGTTTACCCCTGGCTGTGCTGAAGTTAGTGGTGAAGGTGTTACGCTGATCGGATGAGGAGGCGGTAGAGGATGAGGAAGTGGAGTAGGAGGAGTTAGGAACAGGAGGCAAACTGAAGCGCCCTGCAATCCTCGGTGGTGGAAGGACATTCGCCAAATTGCTATCCGCCTCAGGCCCATCCGCCACTGCATTTACCCAGTGTGCCTTTAGGGAGATATAACGCCCCTGACCGTGCTTACTGGTCCACGTATCGGTAGTTAGGTGGACCTTGCCACAGATGGCGTTGCGCAGTGCACACCTGATTTTTTCCCCCACTTGGTTGTGCAGGGGAGGGATGGCTTGCCTGGAAAAGTAGTGGCGGCTGGGCACGACGTACTGTGGGACAGCCACCGACATAAGGCTTTTAAAACTGTGCGTCTCCACCAGACGGAATGACAGCATTTCAAAGCCCAAAAATTTTGAAATGCTGGCATTCAGAGCCAGGGATCGCGGGTGGGTAGGGGGGTACTTCCTCTTCCTCTGAAGTGTTTGGGAGATGGAAAGCTGAACGCTTCCACGGGACATTGTGGAGATGGTTGGTGACCCAGATGGTGGTGTTGCTGACAGATCGTCTGTTTGCGGGGTGGCAGGTGCCGGTATCACTACAGAGGTGGATGGAAAGGACGAGACTGCAGCAGAAGAGGAAGCAGGAGGAGCCAGAGACCTTTCTTGGTTTTGAAGGTGTGTACTCCACTGCAGCTCGTGCTTTGCACTTAGATGCCTGATCATGCAGGTTGTGCTCAGGTTGAGAAGGTTTATGCCTCGCCTCAGGCTCTGATTGCACAGAGTGCAAACCACTCGTGTCCTGTCATCAGCACATTTTCTGAAGAACTTCCACGATAGAGAACTCCTTTGAGCTGGCTTTGGTGCGCTCGTTCCCTTGCTGCGTTGGGCAGTAGCAGGCATAGTGTCTAGGGCACGGCCGCTCCGCTTCTGCACCCTGCTCCCTCTTCTGCTGTGCTGGTGGCTCTGTGCGACCACCGCCTCTTCCTCCAAACTACTCAGGTCACCTGCATGACCTTCATTCCATGTGGGGTCAAGGACCTCATCGTCCTCCACATCATCTTCCACCCAGTCTTCACCCCTGCCCTCCTTGTCGGTCTCCACAATTCTGAGTGCCACAGCAGTTGGCACCTGTGTTTCGTCATCATTGGAGATGTGCTGCGATGGTCCTTCCATGTACTCATCTTGTGAAATAAGTGGTTGGGCATCGCTGCACTCAATCTCTTCCACTTCTGGGGCAGGGCTAGGTGGATGGCCCTGGGAAACCCTGCTGACAGAGTCATCAAAAAGAAGAAGAGACTGCTGCATGACTTGGGGCTCAGACTGCTTGCCTGATTTGCAAGGGGGTGAGGTGAAAGACGGTTGGACATTGGCTGCAGGTGCCAACTCTGACCTTTCTGCAGTAGACTGGGTGGGAGACAATGTGAAGGAACTGGAGGCACTGTCAGCAGCAAACCAATCTACTATCGCCTCTACTTGTTCTGGCCTCATCACTTCTAGAGGCGCATGATGCCCTACCAAATACTGCTGCAGGTTCTGTCGCCTACTCACACTTGAAGAAGGTGTTTCACTTGTGCGTGTAGCTGGCACAGATCGACCACGTCCTCTCCTTGCAACAGGAGCTCTACCAGCAGCACCACGACCCAGGCCACGGCCCCTATTTGACGGTCTCCTCATATTTCTGTAATTTATGATCTTGCCCTAGAAAGGTGTTTATTGAATAGTGGAACAAAACAACAACAGTATCGCACGGGTGTATCTCACAGTCAAATATGCAAACTATGCCGCAATTAAAATTTTTTTTACCCCAAAAGGGTGTATATTGAATAGCGGAATAGAATAAAGGATAAAAAAACAGTGTATCTCACACGTACAAACACAGACTAGGCCCCGATTACAATTTTTTGTACCCTAAAGGGAGGATGAGGAAGAGGAGTAGGAGGAGTTCGGAACAGGAGGCAAACTGAAGCGCCCTGCAATCCTTGGCGGTGGAAGGAGATGCGCCAAACAAATTTAAAAGGTGTATCTCACATGTACCGATACAGACTATGCCGTAATTTAATTTTTTACACTCAAACAGGGTGTATATTGAATAGCGGAATAGAAAATTTTTTACAAAACGGTGTATCTCACACGTACAAACACAGACTAGGCCCCGATTACAATTTTTTGTACCCTAAAGGCAGGATGAGGATGAGGAGTAGGAGGAGGTCCGAACAGGAGGCAAACTGAAGCACCCTGCAATCCTCAGCGGTGGAAGATGCGCCCCCAAAATTTGGAAGGTTTATCTCATACGTACCGATGCAGACTATCCCGCAATTTAATTGTTTTTACCCCAAGGGTGTAGATTGAATAGCGGAATAGAAAATATGATATCAAACGGTGTATGTATCTCACACGTACAGACCCAGACTAGGCCCCGATTACTATTTTTTGTACCCCCAAAGGCAGGATGAGGAGTAGGAGGAGTTCAGAACAGGCAGGAGGCACACTGAAGCACCCTGCAATCCTCGGCGGTATGAGATGCGCCCCAAAAATTGGAAAGGTGTATCTCACACGTACCGATACAGACTATCCCACAATTTAATTGTTTTTACCGCAAGGGTGTAGATTTAATAGCGGAATAAAAAATATGATATCAAAAGGTGTATGTATCTCACACGTACAGACCCAGACTAGGCCCCGATTACTATTTTTTGTACCCCCAAAGGCAGGATGAGGAGTAGGAGGAGTTCGGAACAGGCAGGAGGCACACTGAAGCACCCTGCAATCCTCGGCGGTATGAGATGTGCCCAAAAATTGGAAAGGTGCATCTCACACCTACGGATACAGACTATCCCGCAATTTAATTGTTTTTACCCCAAGGGTGTAGATTGAATAGCGGAATAGAAAATATGATATCAAAAGGTGTATGTATCTCACACGTACAGACCCAGACTTGGCCCCGATTACTATTTTTTGTACCCCCAAAGGCAGGATGAGGAGTAGGAGGAGTTCGGAACGGGCAGGAGGCACACTGAAGCACCCTGCAATCCTCGGCGGTATGAGATGCACCCCAAAAATTGGAAAAGTGTATCTCACACAAACCGATACAGACTATCCCGCAATTTAATTGTTTTTACCCCAAGGGTGTAGATTGAATAGCGGAATAGAAAATATGATATAAAAGTGGTGATTTTTCAATAGCACATGTGAACACAGCAGTGTCTTATATCAGTCAGCTCTGCTGCAGGCTATGAAGGGAAAAAAAAAAGAAAATTCCCCTTTAAGTTTGTAATTTTTAAATAGATTAGTTCAGACTATGCCACAATTGAATTTTTTTAACCCAAAAGGGTGTATATATTGAATAGTGGAATAGAAAAAAGTGTATAAATTTTAAAATCACTAGCACATGTGAACATAGCAGTGTCTTATATCAGTCAGCTCTGCTGCAGGCTATGAAGGGAAAAAAAAAAGAAAATTCCCCTTTAAGTTTGTCATTTTTAAATAGATTAGTACAGACTATGCCACAATTGAATTTTTTTAACCCAAAAGGGTGTATATTGAATAGTGGAATAGAAAAAAGTGTATAAATTTTAAAATCACTCAATAATAGCACATGTGAACACAGCAGTGTATTATCACAGTCAGCAGCACTGAAGGAAAAACGCTGCACACAACTGACTGATAAAAAAGATTTTTTTCTCCCTCCTCCTCAGCAGGCAAAAAGATTGTGTTCACACCACCCCACACACAGCAAAATCGATGTAGAACACTGACCCTGCCTATTCTCCAGCCTCGCCCTAAAATGATCGATAAGATCGGTCACTGGCACTGCAAACCCCCCACACAGCAAAATCGATGTAGAACACTGACCCTGCCTATTCTCCAGCCTCGCCCTAAAATGCCCTAATAACTCGCCCTGCCTGCAGCACTCCGACCTGTCCCTGAATTCTTTTCGGACACAATATAATTTTTGACTCTCTGTCCCTAATCAGCAGCCAGCACGTATGATGTGTGCTCTGTCCCTATACTACAGCAGAATGACGCAGCGGCGCTGGGTCTCGAACTTATAGACATGGTCACATGCTTCAGATGGCCAATCACAGCTACTAATACATTAGTAGGCATGGCTGGGATGGCTTAAGGCACACCAGTTAAACGCTTGTTGATTGGCTGTTGAAAGCCCGCCATTAAAAGCGCGCCATTACATACAAACCCGGAAATAAAATGACCGAACACGGATTTTAAACCCGAAGATACAGTAAAGTTTTCGGGTCCGTGTTCTGGTAACAAAAATCCAATTATTCGGTTCGAACACGAATAATACAGTCCGTGTTCGCTCAACACTAGTAAAGGGCTGCAAATTTTTGGTATTTCTGTGCAGTGCATTAAAAAGGGGGGGTGGGGGTGGGGGGTTATCCACTGTATAATATACTTTGTAGAAAGCATATTATGGTGGATTAGTACTATTATTGTGCACTGTGCAGCATTGTGACAGGTGTGGTGGTGAGACTGAGCGTTTCTGCAGCAACACTACACACAGTGACAAAAGCACTTATAATGTATTATAACTGGTGTGATAGACCAATTGCCCCCCCCCCCATGCCACATATTGAAGTGGGGTGTTATCTGAGTAAAAATTTTCAAGTGTATTTGTGTCATGCAAAAATATTGCCTAGTTTGCTGAGTGAAGTCTGGTACACACAGCGCCAAACTCACAGGCCAATTTTTTGAACTGGTGTGCTACACCAATGCTCCCCCCCCCCCCAATGCCACAAAAATTTGGCCTCTCACTGTGTAAACAGTGCTACACACAGTGACAACAGTTACTGGCCAATTATTTGTAGAACTGGTGTAATAAACCTGTGCCCCCCCCCCCCAATGCCACATATTGAAGTGGGGTGTTCTCTGAGTAAGCTTTTTCAAGTGTATTTGTGTTATGCAAAAATATTGCCTAGTTTGCTGAGTGAAGTCTGGTACACAGCGCCAAACTCACTGGCCAATTTTTTGAACTGGTGTGCTACACCAATGCTCCCCCCAATGCCACATATTAAAGTGGGGTGTTATCTGAGTAAACTTTTTCAAGTGTATTTGTGTCATGCAACAATATTGCCTAGTTTGCTGAGTGAAGTCTGGTACACACAGCGCCAAACTCACTGGCCAATTTTTTGAACTGGTGTGCTTCACCAATGCCACATATTGAAGTGGGGTGTTATTTAACAGTATAATTTTCTAAGAGTGTGATTTAGTCCTGCAAAAATTGGCCTCTCGCTGTGTAAACAGTGCTACACACAGTGACAACAGTTACTAGCCAATTATTTGTAGAACTGGTGTAATAAACCTGTGCCCCCCCCCCCCCAATGCCACATATTGAATTGAGGTGTTATTTAACAGTATACTTTTCTAAGATTGTATTTTAGTCCTGTAAACATTTGGCCTCTTTTGCTGTGTTAACTCTGCTACACACAGTGACAACAGTTACTGGCCAATTATTTGTAGAACTGGCGGACTGACGGACCGGCAGATAGGGAGGAGAGGCAGGCAGAACTTGCATTGCAGAAGAGGTAGAAAGCAGACTGCAAATGTATCAGGAGCGAGCCATCAACCATGTACAGTCACATCTGGCGCTCCCAGGACTCTGGCACATGGCTTCGCAGTGTGGGCTTTTATTAATGTGTCCATTGCTGACACCAGTGTTGCCATCTGCAGCCTTTGCAGTCAACGCATATGTCGCGGTAAGCCCAACACTCACCTAGGGACAACTGCCTTAAGAAGGCACTTGAAATCCCATCACCAAGCCCAGTGGGAGCAAAACTGTCAGAACCCACAAAGCCACACTCCATGCTCTCACCGTCCAGCCTCTTCTCCTTCTCCTCCCCCTTCTCCTCCCCCTGCCTCCTCAAAGTTGTCCAACACTCCACCTTCCATGATGCAGTCATCACGTTTTTCTGGAAAAAGGCAGGCTTCTGTGGCTCAAATGTTGGAGCGTAAAAAAAGGTGTCAGTTCAACCCATGTGAGCTCATGTTTGCGGCCTAAACAGACCGCCACCAACTTATGTATACTGTGAACGCCTACTGTACCTCTAGCAATCATATACTACATTCTTTGCTGTCAGTTCAACCCATGTGAGCTCATTTTTGCAGCCTATACAGTCCGCCACCAACTTGTGTATATTGTGAATGCCTACTGTACCTCTAGCAATCATATACTACGTTCTTTGCTGTCAGTTCAACCCATGTGAGCTCATGTTTGCGGCCTAAACAGCCCGCCACCAACTTGTGTATACTCTGAACGCCTACTGTACCTCTAGCCATCATATACTAACTTTCTTTGCTGTCAGTTCAACCCATGTGAGCTTATGTTTGCGGCCTAAACAGACCGCCACCAACTTGTGTGTACTGTGAACGCCTACTGTACCTCTAGCCATCATATACTACGTTCTTTGCTGTCAGTTCAACCCATGTGAGCTCATGTTTGTGGCCTAAACAGCCCACCACCAACTTGTGTATACTGTGAACACCTACTGTACCTCTAGTCATCATATACTACGTTCTTTGCTGTCAGTTCAACCCATGTAAGCTCATGTTTGTGGCCTAAACAGACCGCCACCAACTTGTGTATACTGTGAACGCCTACTGTACCTCTAGCAATCATATACTACGTTCTTTGCTGTCAGTTCAGCCCATGTGAGCTCATGTTTGCGGCCTAAACAGCCCGCAACCAACTTGTGTATACTCTGAACGCCTACTGTACCTCTAGCCATCATATACTACGTTCTTTGCTGTCAGTTCAACCCATGTGAGCTCATGTTTGCGGCCTAAACAGACCGCCACCAACTTGTGTGTACTGTGAACGCCTACTGTACCTCTAGCCATCATATACTACGTTCGTTGCTGTCAGTTCAACCCATGTGAGCTCATTTTTGCAGCCTGTACAGTCCCCCGCCTACTTGTGTATACTGTGAACGCCGACTGTACCTCTAGCAATCATATACTACGTTCTTTGCTGTCAGTTCAACCCATGTGAGCTCATGTTTGTGGCCTAAACAGCCCGCCACCAACTTGTGTGTACTGTGAACGCCTACTGTACCTCTAGCCATCATATACTACGTTCGTTGCTGTCATTTCAACCCATGTGAGCTCATTTTTGCAGCCTGTACAGTCCCCCGCCTACTTGTGTATACTGTGAACGCCGACTGTACCTCTAGCAATCATATACTACGTTCTTTGCTGTCAGTTCAACCCATGTGAGCTCATGTTTGTGGCCTAAACAGCCCGCCACCAACTTGTGTATACTGTGAACACCTACTGTACCTCTAGCAATCATATACTACGTTCTTTGCTGTCAGTTCAGCCCATGTGAGCTCATGTTTGTGGCCTAAACAGCCCGCAACCAACTTGTGTATACTCTGAACGCCTACTGTACCTCTAGCCATCATATACTACGTTCTTTGCTGTCAGTTCAACCCATGTGAGCTCATTTTTGCGGCTTATACAGCCCGCCACCAACTTGTGTATACTGTGAATGCCTACTGTACCTCTAGCTATCATAAACTACGTTCTTTGCTGTCAGTTCAACCCATGTGAGCTCATGTTTGTGGCCTAAACAGCCCGCCACCAACTTGTGTATACTGTGAACACCTACTGTACCTCTAGCCATCATATACTACGTTCTTTGCTGTCAGTTCAACCCATGTGGGCTCATGTTTGCGGCCTAAACAGACCGCCACCAACTTGTGTGTACTGTGAACGCCTACTGTACCTCTAGCCATCATATACTACGTTCTTTGCTGTCCGTTCAACCCATGTGAGCTCAATTTTGCGGCCTATACAGTCCGCCGCCTACTTGTGTATACTGTGAACGCCTACTGTACCTCTAGCAATAATATACTACGTTCTTTGCTGTCAGTTCAACCCATGTGAGCTCTTTTTTGCGGCCTATACAGCCCGCCACCAACTTGTGTATACTGTGAACGCCTACTGTACCTCTAGCAATCATATACTACGTTCTTTGCTGTCAGTTCAACCCATGTGAGCTCATTTTTGCGCCCTATACAGCCCGCCACCAACTTGTGTATACTGTGAACGCCTACTGTACCTCTAGCCATCATATACTACGTTCTTTGCTGTCAGTTCAACCCATGTGAGCTCATTTTTGCGCCCTATATAGCCCGCCACCAACTTGTGTATACTGTGAACGCCTACTGTACCTCTAGCCATCATATACTACGTTCTTTGCTGTCAGTTCAACCCATGTAAGCTCATGTTTGTGGCCTAAACAGACCGCCACCAACTTGTGTATACTGTGAACGCCTACTGTACCTCTAGCAATCATATACTACGTTCTTTGCTGTCAGTTCAAACCATGTGAGCTAATGAGTGAAGTCTGATACACACAGTGCCAAACTCACTGGCCTATATTTTGAACAACTGGTGTGATAAACCAGTGGCCCCCCAATACCACATATTGAAGTGGGGTGTTATCAATCTGAGTATACTTTCATAAGTGTATTTGTGTCCTGCAACAATATTGCCTCCTCTGCTGAGAAAAGTCTGGTACACACAGTGCCAAACTCACTGGCCAATTTTTTGAAGAACTGGTGTGATAAACCAGTGGCCCCCCAATACCACATATTGAAGTGGGGTGTTATCAATCTGAGTATACTTTCATAAGTGTATTTGTGTCCTGCAACAATATTGCTTCCTCTGCTGAGTTAAGTCTGGTACACACAGTGCCAAACTCACTGGCCAATTTTTTGAACAACTGGTGTGATAAACTAGTGGCCCCCCAATACCACATATTGAAGTGGAGTGTTATCAATCTGAGTATACTTTCATAAGTGTATTTGTGTCCTGCAACAATATTGCCTCCTCTGCTGAGTTAAGTCTGGTACACACAGTGCCAAACTCACTGGCCAATTTTTTGAAGAACTGGTGTGATAAACCAGTGGCTCCCAAATAACACATATTGAAGTGGGGTGTTATCTGAGTATACTTTTACAAGTGTATTTGTGTCCTGCAACAATATTGCCTCTTTTGCTGTGTTAACTCTGATACAAACAGTGCCAAACTCACTGGCCAATTTTTTGAACAACTGGTGTGATACACCAGTGGCCCCCAATAGCACATATTGAAGCAGGGTGTTATTTAACAATATACTTTTCTAAGATTGTATTTTAGTCCTGCAAAAATATGGCCTCTATTGCTGTGTTAACCGTGCTACACACATTGACAACAGATACTGGCCAATTATTTGTAGAACTGGTGTGATAAACCTGTGGACCCCCAATACCACAGATTGAAGCGGGGTGTTATCTACACAGACACATGGTCTAGCAAACACGGGCAGGGGAGGTATATCACTTTTACTGCCCACTGGGTGAACCTTCTGACGGCCATTAGGCATGCAACCCGTGGCACCCGTGTATATTTAGTTGTACCGCCACGGATTGCAAGCAGGCCTGCCTCTTCTTCTCCTCCTCCTCCATCCCCCCTCTCCTCCTCGGCTGACTCCTCCTCTTCCGCTGCTACCGTCTCTTCTCCTGCGCCACCCAAGATCCCCAGAACCGATTTCACATGCCAGGTGAGACGTTGCCATGCTGTGCTGTGTCTGTTGTGCCTGGAAGCTAAGAGCCACACTGGTCCTGCACTCCTTTCAGCTTTGCATTCACAGGCAGATCAGTGGCTGACACCGCTGAATTTGTCAGTTGGTAAAGTGGTGTGCGACAACGGTGCCAATTTGCTGAGTGCTCTTAAACAGGGCAAAATAACACACGTGCCATGCATGGCACATGTCCTGAACTTGGTGGTGCAGCGATTCATTGCCAAATACCCTGGGGTCCAGGACGTCTTGCGGCTGGCCAGGAAAATCTTGGGCCATTTCCAAAGATCTTACACAGTCATGGCTCGCCTTGCTGAGGTTCAGCGGCGACACAACCTGCCCCTCAGGCGTCTTATTTGTGACTGCCCGACGTGATGGAACTCAACGTTGCATATGCTCGAGAGGCTGCTCCAGCAGAAACATGCAGTTAATGACTACCTGTTCGAACTCGGCGGCAGGACAGGTTCTGGGGAGCTTGGGTTTTTTTCACCTCGCCAGTGGCTGCTCATGCGGGACGCATGCAGAATTCTGCGGCCATTCGATGAGATCACCAAACTGGTCAGTCACGGCCAGGGCGCCATAAGTAACATCATACCTTACGCCTTCTTTCTGGAGCGTGCATTTCGTTGTGTCATTGATCAAGCCGTCGAGGAGCAGGAAGATGAGGAAGTCGCAATGTTGGATGAATTCCTAGGGGGTGCTACTCCATCTGAGACAAATCAACAGCAGGAGTCTGAAGAGGAGTCAGAGGAGGAGGATGGTGCTGGGGGGATGAGAAGGAGCAAGAAGAGCATGCTTTAAACCTTTCTGGGATCCCTGGTGTTATCCGTGGATGGGGGGAGGAGAACGAGGACGACATTATCCTGGATGATGAGCTGGAAGCACACCACTATACCGCTTCCAGTTTAGTGGGAATAGGGGCCTACATGCTGCAATGTTTTAAGGGGGACCCCCGTATAAAACGCATAAAGGCCAAGGACCAGTACTGGGTGGCAACGTACTTAGACCCCTGGTATAAACACAAAATGGTGGAAATGTTACCACAATCACAGTGGGCGGTCAGAATGCAGCATTTCCAGGCCTTGCTGTGGGAAATGCTGCATTCTGCTTTTCCGTGCGCTGGCAGAGAAATTTCCAGTCACAGAGAGACAGTTGTGGGTAGGAATCCAACAGCACCTGCAAGAAGAGGGCGGTTGGAAGATGTCTTGGTCACTTCAGATATGAGATCCTTCTTTCAGCCAAACCATCGACAGCTGTACTCCGGATCCAGCATGAGGGAATGCCTAGACCGACAGGTGTCCACCTACATCGGGTTAACGGCCGATGTGGACGCTCTGAGGAGTGATGAACCCCTGGACTACTGGGTGGGCAGGCTTGACCTCTGGCCTGAGCTTGCACAATTTGCAATGGAATGTTGGCTTGCCCCCCGTCCAGTGTCCTGTCCGAAAGGACGTTCAGTGCAACAGGGGGGATTGTGACCGATAAGCGCACTCGCCCAGCTCATGACAGTGTAGACTACCTCACATTTATAAAAATGAATGAGGCATGGATCTCTGAGGAATTCAACACATGTGACCAGTAGACCAGGTTTCATCGAAATTCCTCCACCCACAAAAAATCCTGGTCCTTGGCTTCGCTACATGCATCGGCATAAAAGGCATTTCATGTCCATTGAATGGCAAATTTTAGGGGACTTTCAGGGCCGACAATTATTTTTTTTGTGAATGCCTAATGTACCTCCAGCCACCAAATACTAAGTTTTTTGCTGTCAGTTCAAACCATGTGAGCTAATTTTTGGAGCCTATACAGGCCGACACGTACGGTTCTGTGTACTGTGAACGCCTACCGTACCTCTAGCCATCAAAAACTAAGTTTTTTGCTGTCAGTTCAAACCATGTGAGGTAATTTTTGCAGCCAATACTGGCCAACACTTACTTCTGTTACCTGTGAATGCCTAATGTACCTTCAGCCACAGAATACAACGTTCTTAGCTGTCAGGTAAACGCATGTGGGCTAATTTTTGGGGCCTGGAATGGCCGTCACTTACTTCTTTATCCTGTGAATGCCACATTTTTCAGACTGGAAATGAAAAACAATGGGTCTGTAAAGGTTCCGCCAAATTGTGGAATGGATGCGGACCCATTTTACAGATGTGTGAATGGACCCAATATGTATTAGACAATGTATTTACCGGCTGCTGTCAGTTCTGGCTGATTTATGAAAAAAAAAATATTTTTTGCTGTAAAGAAAAAAAAAAAAAAAATTAGGGTAACTTTTTCAATTGCAATACTTCTGTTATGACATTGTCCATGTGCTGGGACTATTTGTGCACAGCTAGTACGTGTTTTGTGACTGCAAATATGACCTAAAGGTTTTTAAAGTTCGTCTCCCATTAAAGTCAATGGGGCCCGCCGCGAACTCGCGGTTCACGGACTGTTGAGAAAATTTGCGGCTGGTGAACCGCCCCGGCCGATGTTCGTCCATCACTAATCAAGACTAAAGCCCCTTTCACACAGGCTTACCGATCAGGTTCGTCTGTCAGTTTTTCAGTGGGACCTGATCAGTAGCTCCATACAACCCTTTAGGCAGGGGAATGTACACAGACTTGTATCCACTTACACATTCCAAATCTGAATCTGTCCATGTTAGGAAAAAAATTGAAAATACCTGGATTGCAGGTAGCCTTAGGTAAATGGACACAAATCTGTTTACATCCACCCATAGAGCCATCATGGCTTCCCAACAGGCTATTGTTGAAATTGGACACAGATTGAATGGGTGTGAATATCAAAAAATTTACATCCATCCGGTTAAGCTCAGATTCAGCAAGGATCATGGATTCCTTGCTGAATGGAGCAGATTGGTATCATGTGAAAGTCTGGTCTTAGAAGGGCTAAATAATGACACCAAGTATTACTGGGTTTGGTGACTTAACCAGTGGCCTGAGCTGGCCCAGTTTGCTTTTCAGATCCTCACAAGCCTAACCCATTTGCTGCTGTTAGCTGTCCCACATCTTTCACCTTAGGGAAACTCACTAGCTTTGTTATTTTTCACAAGCACATTTTAGGCTTGAGAGGACTATACCGTATATTTTTTGTAAACACAGAACTTGCTGATTTTACACGCACAATGATATCTGTGCAAGGTTTTGTCAAAATTATATTACCTTTAAGTACACAGAAACAAAAGGATTACCCCCCCCCCCCAACCTCCTAAAAGATAAAAAGCTAACTTTTGACTGATTTATGTAAATAAAATTGTGTGAAAAGTAGAAATCAAAGATAAAGAAAAATGTATAATTATTATTAAAAATAATTCCTCAACTTCTGATGTCTGTGGTTATTTCTACTTTGTGTAGTCCCAAAAAATCCTATGTACATGTACAGGTACTAATGTGCTTTCCACTTTTTTATATACAGTATCTCACAAAAGTTAGTACACCACTAACATTTTCGTAAATATTTTAGTTTTATCTTTTCATGTGACATCACTGAACACTGCAGCTTATATAACAGTGTAAATTTGGTGTCCCCTCAAAATAACTCAACACACAGCCATTAATGTCTAAACCGCTGGCAACAAAAGTGAGTACACCCCTAAGTGAAAATATCCAAATTGAGCCCAATGTGTCAATATTTTGTGTGGCCACCATTATTTTCCAGCACTGCCTTAACTCTCTTAGGCATGGAGTTCACCAGAGCTTCAAAAGTTGCCACTGGATTCCTCTTCCACTCCTCCATGACGAAATCACAGAGCTGGTAGATGTTCGAGACCTTGCACTCCTCCAACTTCCGTTTGAGGATGCCCCACAGATGCTCAATAGGGTTTAGGTCTGGAGACATGCTTGGCCAGTCCATCATCTTTACCCTCAGCTTCTTTAGCAAGGCAGTGGTTGTCTTGGAGGTGTGTTTGGGGTCACTATCTTGTTGCAATACTGCCCTGTCTCTGAAGGAAGGGGATCATGCTCTGCTTCAGTATGTCACAGTACATGTTGCCATTCATGGTTCCCCCAATGAACTGTAGCTCCCCAGTGCCGGCATCACTTATGCAGCCCCAGACCATGACTCTCCCACTGCCATGCTTGACTGTAGGCAAGACACAGTTGTCTTTGTACTCCTCACCTGGTTGCCACCACACACGGTTGACACCACCTGAACCACAGGATATGGTTCTAGTAATCGATGTCCTTAGTCTGTTTGTCTTTAGCAAATTGTTTGTGGGCTTTCTTGTGCATCATCTTTAGAAGGGGCTTCTTTCTGGAATGACAGCCATGCAGACCAATTTGATGCAGTGTGCAGCGTATGGTCTGAGCACTGACAGGCTGACCCCCCACCCCTTCAACCTCTGCAGCAATGCTGGCAGCACTCATACGTGTATTTCCCCAAAGATAATCTCTGGATAATCTCTGGATACAACACTGAGCATGTGTGCTCAACTTCTTTGGTCGAGAATGGTGAGGCCTGTTCTGAGTGGAACCTGACATGTTAAACCGCTGTATGGTCTTGGCCACGGTGCTGCAGCTCAGTTTCAGGGTCTTGGTAATCTTCTTATAGCCTAGGCCTTCTTCATGTAGAGCAGTGGTCCTCAACTCCAGTCCTCGGGGCCCACTAGCAGGCCAGATTTGAAGTATTACCTTGGGGAGATGCAGACTAGAATACTGCAATCACTGAGCAGCAAATGAGATCACCTGGGATGTAATTTAGTTATCTTGCAAACCTGGCCTGTTAGTGGGCCCTGTAGAGCAACAATCCTTTTTTTAGATCCTCAGAGAGTTCTTTGCCATAAGGTGCCATATTGAACTTCCAGTGACCAGTATGAGAGAGTGAGAGAGATAACACACCAGCTCCACATTCACACCTGAGATCTTGTAACACTAATGAGTCACATGACACCGGAGAGGGAAAATGGCTAATTGGGCCCAATTTGGAGGTTTTCACTAAGGGGTATACTCACTTTTGTTGCCAGCGGTTTAGGCATTAATGGTTGTCTGTTGAGTTATTTTGAGGGGACAGCAAATTTACACTGTTATAAAAGATGTACACTAAGTACTTTACATTGTAGCAAAGTGTAATTTCTTCAGTGTTGTCACATAAAAAGATATAATAAAATATTTCCAAAATGTGAGGGGTGTACTTACTTTTGTGAGATACTGCAACTGTATTATTGTCACAATTGGCTAAAAAATATTTGTTTTGTACCTACACAATACCAGTAATTAACCTGTTATCTTTAATTTCTTCCATATGTGCACAATATAGTTTGCCCATCACTTTCAACCCAAAATGTTTATGTAAAATGTCAACAAACAAAACAACATGGGCCAATAGGCTGTACAGGAAAGTGTTAATTGCTTTGAATGCCAAAATTGCTTTCTAACTAAGCCAATTACACACTGTGATCTCGAGTAAATAAGTTTATCTCCCTGTGCTTTCCCTTGGCATATACTTGAAAATGAGATGTATATCTCATGCCTCAATAAAGAAAAAGATGAGAAAGTATGATAGCACAAGTTATTGATGTGTAAAGAAATTCAACACAAAGACTTAATTTTGAAATAAGTAAAGGCAATGTTTTCATCGCTTTGATCATTCATGGTGTAATTTGGAGGGAAATTTGTTTTTTTTTGTCTTAACTGATCCTTTCACAGCTGGCGAAAAAAAAAGAAAGAAACTCAAAAGAGTATTTTCTATAAATGAGGTCATAAAATGTCTACAATAAGTTTTGAAGAGGCGTCAACCTTTTTCCTTTTATTATTGTTACTAAAGTAACTTGAGATCATTTTGCAATCCCAAAAAGCTCCAAGAAATATCCAGCATGTTTCCAAACTTTGGGCATTGTTGATTCTACTCACAGAGGAAGTGTGCAAGGAGAGAATGGAGCAATGATTGGCCCCTTACAAGTACATGTAAACCTTTATTGGATAACATGTGGTTTGATACTGCATTGTGTAGCTCAAACAGTTACCTATTGCTTTAATATTATTTTACAATACTATTTTTTACTTTCCTGTCTACATGCTCCACAGTTTGCTGCACATAATTACCCGAGCTTCCTGATAGTGATAACAGTAGGCCATGCCTCTGTAATGTGATTCAGTATGGTCACTGATACTCTGGAACAAGGGAATGTGTGGCAGGGTGATAACAATGTTTTAGCTAAAGCCCCGTACACACTAGTATTTTTTTTGTTCAACCTAACAGGGCTGAAGAAATATAAACTGACAGCTCAGAAGGAGCCGCTGTACTAACTATCCAACATCCCTGCTGTTCTATTGTGTTCTGATAGTGGGACGGCCACCAGTCAGGACACTCCGGTCACTCAAGTAGCCGATCGGCAGACCTTTTTCGGTCATACCCCTTCTATTAGACCGACTCTAGTACACACATGCTGAATGTCAGCTGGTTTCTATTGAACCAGCCAATGCCACCTGACATTTGGCCCATGTGTACTAGGCTTTAGGCACTTTTACATAAAACCGCCCTGCTTCGTTCAGCAGGGGATCCTTGAGTTGTTCCCATGCTGAATCGGTGCTGACATGGATGGATGTCACTTTTTTACATTCGTGCTTCTTCATTTTGTGTCCGTGATAGCTCTATGGGTGGTCAAATGTAAATGGACTACCTACGTTCCATCAAGTTTAGGTCTGGAAAAACTGAAAAGGACACAGTGCTTTTTTTTTTTTTTTTGCTTTTTTTGTTTTTTCAGACCTGGATTTTCCTGGGGGTAGGCAGGTGTAAAAATATACAAATCCATTTACATCAGGAACATGAAAGGATACCTAGCTATTATTTAATACATTTTAAATGAAACAGCATATTTAAAATATTTTAAACAACTGTTGAAATTAAATTAACATATTCAAGCTTATATGAAATTTGTGATTGTGTTCACATCTAATTTAACATTTTTTTGGGGGAATTTTACATGTGGTTTAGGAAAAACAATTGAAACTGACCTTTCTTCCTTTTCACCAAAATCACATTATCATACAGCTTTGCCTGCTGATATAAAATCATCTTACATTCATTAGTTAAACAAACATGTTATGCTTTTACTTACAATTACTGCTTTTCCCAGTCCTGGTTTTTTGAGACACTGCTGATATAAGCCTAGTCTCACAGCTGCGTTCTGGGAAATTCCTGATACATGTATCAGGAGGCAGACACAAAATTCTAGAAAGAATTACAGGAAGTAATCCGAGATGGATTAGTCTGCCCTTATTGGAAATTACTACCATAGGAAGAATGGGTAGGAAATGAAGAATAAGGTATGCAAAGACAAATATGTCTGCAATTATTTATACATATCTGTTTATAGATTGCCATTGCTAAACATTTCTAAAGTTGTCTTTGTTTACATTTTTTGGATAAGATTCCTCTTTAATGGAACAGGCAGATAGATTTTTTTACACTGGGCCCAAATTGTGTAATCCCTAAAAAAGTATGCTCATGTAGTAAGTCTAACATAAATAATTACAACTTTCTATGATTTCAATGTTACATTATACTGCAGAAAAAGATGCGAGATACACATCGATTTTCCTACATTTTGTGGATTTAACCTCAAACAATGTTTGTTCATGTGAGTTTGGATGCTGTTTTAGACCCTATGACTGCCCTATTGGCAGTTACGCTCACGTTAAGTGTGAATGTTTTCCTGTTTTCAGTTATAGCTAGAAATCTTACTGTACACTGGTCTACTCCTAATAGCACCAGATTTGGAAATGGCACAGTTGTGCCTCACTGTTGCCCTTCTTTAATGCCTGACTGTTACACCTACAAGTGCCACTTTGCGCCAGCGGAAGTCAACCCACGGAGAGGATTAACATTTGCAAAAGGAACTTGTAAACCCCTGAACTAAGCATATAGTTATACCCTGATACTCCTGTCTTTATCACAGACATCCTCCTTTTTATGGCAAAGATTCCGGTAGTGTCCTGGAATATTACGGGTATCCATTCTCCACTGAAACGTACCATGATCTTTATGTGCTTTACTAAGTTAAACCCAGAGATATTTTGCTTTCAAGAAACTCACCTAATGCCAGACACCCTTGGATGTCTAAAGTACGATTGGGTGGGACAGGCTTATCACTTGATTCATACCTCCTTCTCTAGAGGAGTCAGTGTGTTGCTGCACAGGTGCTTTGGACTTTCAGGAATATGATAGCAAAATTAACTCGGAAGTCCGGTTTATCTTTATAAACTATCACATCTGTATTCTGCAATGCATATTAGCTTATGTGTACGCTCCTCCACCCTTTATGGCAGCGGTGCTTCGGCTTCTACTATCCTACCTAGATGGGTGGTCGGATGTACCATTGCTCGTAATTGGGGACTTCAACTGTTATCTGGACCTTGCTTTAGAAAAACATCCAGCTCCCGGGGTCTGGGCGAAGCTAGCCCAAGAGGTAGGCTGGGTGGATATCTGGAGAATTCGTAATACAAACAATTCTTGTGTTTTTCTAAGTCCCATGGTGCTTTATCCAGGATCGATCTTGAAATGGGTAACTCGTCTATGCTCCCGTTTGTCTCTGATCTGATCTAAAACCTTGCTGTGTTTTGAACCATTCCCCCCTGGTGGTATACCTTACAGTGTCCCCATCTGATACATTATCTAAAGCCCCATGGAAATTTAATGAAATTTTGTCTAAAGCTATTTTGCTCGCATGGAGGGATTGAGACGGGTATATGCGAGTTCCATATGTTCCAGATCCATCCGGTTCTTGTATACTTCATTGGGAGGCATTTAAGGCTTGCCTGAGGGAAATGTTAATAGCAAAAATAAATAAGGTGAAATGTGCCTCATTGGGCTTAAACAATGAAGTGGAATCTCTGGTCCAAGTACTGGAACAACAGTATATAGTATATAGGGAATGATGCTAGGGAGGCCTGGCAGTCAGCTCAATCGGCTTATGATTATCTGCTTGCCTCCTCGGCAGAGAAAAAGAGATTCTTCTCTATGCAGGCGCTCTTTTAGGAGGGAGAGAAAACCAATCGCCTTTTGGTGAGGATTGCTTCCTTTCAGCAGCGCTCCCCTTTGATCAAATCCCGAGCGGGGACCTTAGTACACTCACCATGGGATCATGCAAGAATTGGCAAGTTTTTGCGAAACTCTTTATCTTCCGGGTACCTCTTACGTGCCAGGTGAAAGGGACTCATGGATACACAGAGGCACCAGTTAGATGCCCCACTTACCATAGAAGAACTCCAGGAGGCAGTTTTCTCCTTTCCATATTGTAAGGTACCTGGGGAGGATGGTCTTTCTATGGAGAATTTCAAACAATATTCTGAAGTGGTGCTACCAAGACTGCTGAGGGTTTTTAATGAGTCACAAGAAGATGGAGCTTTACCCCCATCCATGTCTAAGGCAAATATTATCATGCTTCTGAAGCCGGGTAAAGACCCAGCTGATCATATAGGCCAATCTCACTGTTGCAATGCGACGTGAAAATCCTAGCGAAGGTGTTAGCAATCCGATTGAATGGGGTTGTCACGACTATTGTGTATTTCAATCAAGTCGGCTTCATGCCCAATAAATCAACTGCTGTTAATTTAAGGAGACTGTTTTTGAATATGCAATCCCCGGCTGACAATGCTGGATATAGGGCACTGCTATCACTAGATGCTACAAAGGCCTTCGATAGCATAGACTGGGACTACCTGTGACCAGTGCTAGAGAAATTTGGGTTAAGACCAAAATACATATCATGGGTATGTCTTCTCTATGGTCAATTGCTGGCTGCCATCAGGGCATTTGGTAAGCTGTCTCACACTTTTGCACTAAGAAGGGACACAAAGCATGGATGCCCTTTATCTCCTCTCCTATTCGCCTTGACGATCGAACCTCTGGCAATCAAAATTAGATCCCATCCACGTATAGTTGGCTTTTGTTATGGTAGCATACAGGAGAAGGTAATGATATATGTCGATGACACACTGCTTATGTTGAGTGACACAGATACCTCCCTACGGGAAGCAATGACCACGATCACAGAATTTGGGAGATTTTAAGGCCTCACTATAAACTGGTCAAAGTCCGCTTTAATGTTATTGGATGGAGACGCTACACAGCCTATAACATCTGAGTGCCCTATTCCTATTACCTCCGCCTTTAAATATTTAGGGGTCCATGGGACCCCCCACCTTCGGGATTTTTGTAGACTAAACATCTCTCCTCTTCTTTAGAGATTCAGAGACTGGATTACAACATGGAACTCCCTTCATCTCTCTATAGCAGGAAAGGGGAACTTGATCAAAATGGTACTCATGCCTCAGTTGCTCTATTTTCTTTATAATACCCCTATTGTAATTCCCTTAAAAATTTTCAGGAAAGTTAACTCTCTTTTCTGCACCTTAATTTGGAAAAACACATCCCTAGAATAAAATTAGAACACCTACTGAGGCTCAAAGATGAGGCTGGGCTGGCTCTGCCCAACCGAAGGTTGTATTATCTGGCAGCTCAGCTACAGCATTTGATAGGCATCATACGCACAGAAAAAGGGGCGAACTGCACGGACTACAGCTCCTCTTTGGCGGTGATGAGGCATATCATTCATAGGGGACCTGTCCCACAGGCTCTTGAGGCTCAAGCTTTTGGAAAATCGCACAAACTTTACCCAACGTACAACCTCATTCAGGAAGTCTGGAACAAAACGAAGTACCTTCAGAGGGTGCAGGGCTTTACTGAATTCAGTCCCATTTGTTTAACCACTTCGGCCCCGGAAGATTTGGCTGATCAAAGACCAGGCCCTATTTTGCGATTCGGCACTGCGTGATTTTAATGGACAATTGCACGGTCTTGCTACACTGTACCAAAATTAAATTGACATCTTTTTTTTCAAAAAAACAAAGCTTTCTTTTGGTGGTATTTGATCACCTGTGCGATTTTTATTTTTTTCGCTATAAACAAAAAAAGAGCGACAATTACAATAACAATATTTTTCACATTGTTTATATGAAATTCTCAAAAAAAAATTTAAAAATCAAACTTTTTTAACATTTTAGGCCAATTTGTTTTCTGCTACATATTTTTTGTAAAAAAAAATCACAAGAAGCATATTTTAATTGGTTTGCGCAAACATTATTGCGTTTACTAACTACGGGAAAGATTTATGTCTTTTTAAAGTTTTTTTTAACTAGTAATGGTGGCGGTCTGCAATTTTTTTTGCGGGACTGCGACATTGCGGCGGACAGATCGGAGCCCTGACTGATGTTTTTGACACTTTTGGGGTTACCAGTGACTTTACTACAGTAATCAGTGCTATAAATATGCACTGTTACTGTAAAAATGACACTGGCAGGGAAGGGGGTTAACTTTACTGGTGATAAAGGGGTTAAGTGTGTCCCTAGGGCATGATTCTAACTGTTAGGGGGCGTGGATAGTGAAGTAACCACAGAGCAAGATATAGCAGGATCCCATAGCCTCTGTGCCTACTTCAGTGAGAATGACAGACGTCTGTGTTTACATCAGCCGTCTGTCTTTCTCCCTCTCCTGTGGGAGATCGCAAGTGGTCGGCAGCCATCAGAGCCACCTGTCACACGCGCTGGCTAGGCAGGGAACGGGCGGGAGCGCGCCTCCGGCGGTGCGCGCTCGCCCCCTACAGGCTCTTTGGCAAGCGACTAGTATTACGTCACTTTGCCTGTACGCGGCTGCGTGCCGCAGTAAATATACGGGAGGCAGTCGGCAAGTGGTTAAATGACACCTATATGGAACTAGCCAAACTGCAGTCTGGTGCTAGGTGGAGGGAAAATGGAGTAACACATCTTAAGCAAATATTTCATAATGGGGTACTCCTGACATTTACAGCCCTACAGGCCAGGTAAGACTTGCCACCTTCTATGCATTTCCATTATTTGCAGCTGCAACACGCAGTCAAAGCACAAAGTAAATCTTCAGAATGGCATCTATCTTCAACTCTGGTCTTTAGTTTCATAAGGGATGCTGAATCGTCCAAATTTATGCTATGCTCTTACAGTCCTGCGACACCATCCCTTGAGAGTGATGGAGAGATGTGCGAGAGATGAAGGCCTGATGTAATCCACCTTTTGTGGAGGTGTCCGAGGTTGCATCTCAACTGGGTGGGGGTGGTACAGACAATTAACATAGTAATCTGAGTGTCTCTTCCTCTGGACCAAAGGGCGATGCTTAATTGGTGTACTGGAAGAATATGACTGGGAATCGCATCACAAAAGAGGCCATACACAGAGTCCTGTTTCAGGCAAGAAAACTTATACTGGTACATTGGAAGTCGGAAGACCCTCCTACAGTAGGAGAATAGGTAAAAAGTGTCGGTAGTGTGTTGAGAATGGGGAAGATTATCTACCAAGCACAGGGGTAGTACATCTAAATATGACAAATTATGGGCATCGTGGTTGGATTTCCCGATCTTGCCTCGGTGGATCTGACTATGGACAGGTTGCTCGGGCCCAATGTTTAATGGCAATTTTCATCTCCAATATGTATAATAGCAGCGCACTTGTGGATTGGTGGCTTCTGTTCTAAGTTGTGGCTAATGTGTCGTGATAACATTACATTGATGCGGTGAAATCTAGATTGGCAAATGTTTCAAGTGAAAGATATATTCCTATTGTATTTTGTATTGATACGTTCTGTTGGAAATATAATGGTGCTGAATCTTTAATACAAATCTTTGTTTGGATAAAAAAAAAAGTAAAGGATAATGTTAAAGATTCCTCGGACCGTGTCTTCCAAATCGTCATATAATGACTTCAGGAAGACCTCTAATCCGCAAATTGTTGCGGAGATTCCTGTTCTCTAGGTCCTCGAGTTTGTATAAGGTGGAGCAATGGGCAATTGTTAGTTAGGTGACTCTGTTCTGAAGCTCTCTTATAGCTTCCTCTTGCGAGTTTTGACGCTTTTCCGAATCTTCCACCCATGAATTCTTTTTTGATGGACTCGTCTAGGTTCTGGAATATCCCTGCTAATTATTTTTTTAAGACCCCGCATTAGGGATGACACATCTAAGCCAGCGGGAGAGCCAAGATCATCCATGTATTCAGACCTGAATGAAGATGCTGGTGAGCTCTCACAAGGTGAGGCAGCGGGGGTGAATGGAGACCTACTGGCTCGGGAGGCACAGACCTTGGCACTCCGTGTGTTTGAGCTGCTTTTGTCCGCCACTAGGAAGTGTTTATTGGAGCCTGTGGAAGGCGGTTTTGTGGTTGATCATCTCCCGGGTCGTTTACCTACAGTGGTGCGGGGTCTAGAGGCTTTTGTAGGCATTGCGAGGGTAGGAAAGCTGTGTCCCAGACGGAGCTCTGCTTAGAAGTGTATTGTTGGGGCCATGCAAAAACCACGCCCCCCCCCCATTCATCACTAAATGCTCTGCACACTATTCATCACAATACACACAGTACCACACAATATATTCAACATCACCCATTCTACATCTTATTAAACTCATGCATTAAAACTGTAGCATTAAAATGTAGTATGTACACAAACTGTAGCATGGACCCCACAGTGCACTTAGCAGTATGTAGCATTCCCCCTGTTACACGCAGTGCTACTCATCATACACCCCAATAGATAGAACAGAGGGCATAATGCACCCCATTACCTACAGTACACCACGGCATACCCCCAATGCACTCAGCACATGCCACTATGCACAGCACAAATACCCTCCACATATCATACTTATTCATTACTTAGCAGTAAATCATCAGAGTTGACAGAAGTAAATCATCAGAGCTCCGAGCAATTAATTAGAAGAATAGTTAAGACTGCATAAAGATCCACATCCCTATACCAGCAGACGTCATTTTCTGCAAACTTCCCACTAAAGTGGAACTCTTCCCACTTCTTCAACATCACTTTCCTCTACAACCTTGCCTGCAGTTCTTCTGAAAGATTTTGTGTTGGGTGTTTAACCAACAGCAGCTTGCAATAAATAATAGATGTGGCTTTCATGAAAACAGGGTTTGGGAAATCAGTTAGCAGTGGGTCACCTTACCAATGGTAACGTAAAGTTCAATGAAATCTGAGAACCTTTTACTATTTGGCTTGCATAGTTTATTATGATTCTAGCTATGGAAATGCTGGGTCTTGACAATGCAGACAAATGGGTGCATTTAGTTTGGGCTGGTTCATAGAGATTGATTACCAACTTGCCTGCAGCAGTAAAATAAGCCTTCCAAAAAGAGTGGTGCAGGAGGGCTCAGAACAATGTAATTAAAGAAGGTAATGCATTGAAACGATAATCTGACTTTCTTCAAAGAGAAAAAAACCTTCCTGTATTATTTTGATGCTGTTCTTATTAGAGCTACAATCAGGGCCGCTGATAGGGCAGTACAACCAGCCCTGTTGTACCGGGCCCGGGCTCTATCAGTCCAGCAGGGGGGCCCGGGCAGCTTTACAGTTGTTTCTCCTAAATAAATAAAAAGTTTTTTTATAAACCATACCTTCTTCAATTTGTTTGTTTTTTTGTTGAGGGTAATTTCCTGGGCCCCTAGGGTTAACATTAGGGGCCCAGGAGATGTCAGCACTGAGAAGAGGAGGGACTTCTTTTCCTTTTTCGGGGCGCAGGCAGACAAGCTTATGTGCTGCCATATAGTTCCGGTCACGGCCATCCACTGCCTAGGTTTTCACTGGCGGAGTGATATTTTTCTACACTGCTCCCTCAGTAAGTTCCACGGACAGAGGAAGAGACTGATGTGAGGTGGGCTGGAGGCTGAGAGGGCACTGCAGGCTTAATCCGATGGCTGGGGGAGGTGCACAGCTTCACACACTGACACTGACTACCAAGGAAGGAAGGTACACTCCCCGACTCTCCACTGTGTGCTTACCATCATTATGACGATCAGATCACAGCAGCTGCTCTGTCACAGTGTCACATTGCTGTTGGGTGCTGATTTTGTTAACTTTATGGCTGTACTGTGTTGCAGATTGTAAGACAGTACAGCCATAACAGAATCAGCAACCAACAGTGACACTGTGACAGAGGAACAGAGCAGCTGCTGTGCTCTGATCATTAGAATGATGGTAATCATAACCATGAGATGCTTGCTTACATTTCTGTTTGGAGGGCAGTAAATGGCTGAGCTGTGTTTTTAAGACCTCCAACAACTCCCCATAAGAATTATTTGCCCAAGCTTTCCACTTAGATCCACCAGTCAATTTTTTTGTGCATACCTCTATGTAGATCTACAGAAATCCACATACACCACACAGTGGATAGGGGTGGACTGGTGATGGCTCTATGAATGGACAGATATAAATGGAAATGTGTCCATTTACATCAGGCTATGTTTAATCTGTCATGTTTAGGTTTGGAAAAATAGATAAGGACTGCTGTCTGTTTACATCCACCTACCTCTGGATATGTCCAGTTTCCGAAAAAAAAAAATGGAAAAGGACTTCACCCTTGTCTATTTTTCCAGACCTAAACATGACAGATTAAACATAGCCTGATGTAAATGGACACATTTCCATTTACATCTGTCCATCCATAGAGCCATCACCAGTCCACCCCTATCCACTGTGTGGTATACGTGGGCATAGACTGAACTAGCACAGAGGTTTTAACACTGACATCTATGCCGAGAAGCTCCAGTTCAGCAGGGAATCCACTCATGGATCCCTTGCTAAGCAGATGTTTCAAAGAGCCTTTATGCTGGAAAGGTAGCGGGATGGAAAGTACATATGTCACAACTGCAAAGCTTTTTGCACAGCAAAAATTGTCCCCATTGGACCACCCACCATGTTGCCTACTGGCCACGATCCTATTCAACTGTTATCAGGATTTTGAAGTGGTTAACAGGTGCTGAAGAGGTGATACAATGCCTCCTCCCACCAGCCAAATGCTCTCTGAAGAGAGATCTGAATGCAGATCACTCTTCAAAGAGCAATGCTAGTGTGAAATAGCTCATAAAGATTTTAAATAATTATAATTGCATGCTTCAGCTGATTTAAAGGCATCATAGATGTACTTTAAGGCTTCAAGGATAAGTTCACCTTTTAAAAAAAATAATAAATGCACATTTTTTTGCAGTTAAAAAAATGTGCATTTATTTTTTTTTCTTTTGGAGCCTGTAAAGCATTGCACCAGCAATCAGCAGATCCCTGGTGCCATGTAGGTCTTCTTCAGATCGTCAGTATATCTGTGTGCCTGTACATCCCGTATGGGCTTGCAGATACACTGACAGGAAAAAATCAAAGAAATACCACGGTGCTCCACAGCACCATTGTAGTTCTTTGAGAACTACAATGGCGGGGGGAGAGGCGGCTGCAGGATTTGGAACATGTTACATGTTCCACACAAAATCGGGTGGTTAGGGTCAACCTATGCTTTAAAGAAAATCTACAGTATGCCTTAAAGTCATCGGCAGCATTCTCATTAAAAAGGGATGATCTCAGGTGTCTTTGAACACTAGTCTAATCAAATTTATAACAGGCAGGAGAAAAATAAATATCACTTGAGGACCAAGGCTGCATTTTGTTGAGGTGGGTGGGGTCAGGGTGGGGCCCGCTGAGGTGGGCGGGGTCGGGGTGGGGCCCGCTGAGGTGGGCGGGTCGGGGGGCCCGCTTAGGTAGGCTGTACGGGGCCCCGTGATTTCTAACAGCGGCCCTGGCTACAATTATTCTTAAAGTGTAATATATTTTTTTTAAAAAAATCTAAAACCAAAAGTACAAATAGTGAATGCAGGTCCTTTATCCTGAAGTAAGTCAGTCTCATACTGGGCTCGACCTAGCAGTCTTATCCACCACTGATCTGTCAGCACACCAGATTGTTCCTTTTCCATGAAAACTATTATTCTTATTTCAAAATAACAAATTAATTTAGTTGGTTTCTTGAACGTATGTTCCTTCAATCAAAATGATCATTGAATTAAATGTGTATATTGTTAAGTGTATCTGCAGCAAAAGACATTCCCTAATTCTTCCTAATTCTACAGGCACTTTGAAGACTTACAGCAACTCCACTGTAGAAAATCACCAAGACGGTATGCTAATGTTTTCATTTTGTTAAAAGTTATGCAAAAATTAAAAAACAGATGGTAAATTAACTTTTTTTTTAGATGGTAAAAATTATTTGGATTCTTAACATACTTTCTAGCAACATCTATAACTTGTTGACAAAACATGACAAATTCTACATGCAAACTTTCCATATAGCAAATTAATTATATACTTCTGGCTGTTTTTTATTGCAGCTCGAGACTGTAATTTTATTTCATGAGGAATTAAGTCCAGTAATAGAATACATTTCCATATTTTTGGTTAGAAGAAGATAAATAAAAACTGTTTCACTAGAGAAAGCTTCCAAGTTTTTTTTTTTTTTTTTTACAGAATTTTGTACAAAATATGGAAAATATTATTTTCTACATATTGTAATAAAAAAGGGGAAAATTACATGTGCATCAAAATGACTGTTCCGTGGTCATTTGTTCTCCTGAATAGTTTGCTCTGATCTGTACTTGTGAAGGAACAAAGTTACCATCCACTCTTCATGGGTAAAAAACCCTGGGAATTGTTGAAACTTACTGACTTCTTCCCACTCCCCCCCCCACATTCCTATTGGCTTATGACTACAATGTTGTATAGGGATTGCTGCGCTTAGTTAAGGTATACACACTTACAAATAAAATAAAGTAGTAAAACAATCAATGTAGCTGCCAACATCTGATCCTGAATCAGAGAAACCAGATCTAGAAAATTATATACATAGATAATGGTGTAGCACTATGAACTCTCAATATATATAGCTTATAAGTCCATCAGTCCATAATGTAGCCATACAGGACAGCATGATTAATTTCGAATAAAAATATAGGAAGGATTCCACAGAATGATGTGTTTATATAGTCTTAGATGTATACATGCAAATCTTCCACAGACCGAAGCCCAGTGCAGAGACAGCTACCACCATAAGGGACAAGTTAGCCTCTTACCGGAATCATAGAGGGCAGAAAGTCAAACCAAGATATGCACCAAGAGAATTCTCACTGCTGCTCCGTCCTCGATTGTACCCGCTCATCCCACAAGAATTAACAATCATGCGGAGAAAGGGACAGCTCTCATAGTGTAATAATGTCACATACACATCAGAAGACAATTGGCAACTTACAATTAGCTGGAAGAAGCAAAGCATGTAGCATGGGATCTCCTAAGACCGGTATCCAACCAGGAATATGGCCGCCGCGTCCCCCGTCCGTAGCAGCGTGACGTGCCGCAAGCTCCTCCTACGCGTTTTGTCACACATCTGACGTCGTCAGGGGGTGTGGCTATGCGGCAAGTATGAACATTATATAGGCTACGGAGCGGACAGGTGGGGCTGGAGGATTGTAAACCAGATCCAGGAAGTCATATCACTTGCGTGCCAACCCCCAGAAGCAGATACCATCCCCAGGAAAACAGGAAATGGACATCTTATTAATCGAAACACGGAGTCCATTTATAACGCCAGGATAAATAATTGGCACAATGGCTTATAAACAACAAAAGTTATTAAAAGCCCAAGTCAATCCAGGATATTTGGGAAATTATGAACTAAATCATAATTTAGTCTGCATAGTCACAGCTGTTTACAAGACAGCGGAACACAGCGCCACCCCATGGTCAGAAACCAGACAACCCGGGAGACCCCAAATGCACACTCAGCTTCCCTAACATAAAACATCACATAAAAAAACATGGCATAAAAGGTATCATAAAATATGAAATTCTAAAACAGTTATACTAAAAAGCATATTTGAGAACATAATAGAAAAATATTAAGATACCCTAATATACTCGTAGGTGACCTAAAGAGCAGGAACATTAAGATTATTTATTGTAATAACATAAGCAAGTCAATACTCTCAAACCACTCATGAATTGTTGATAAAATAATTGAGGTCCCACTCTTTATTTATTATTTTATTACTTTATTTAGCCCATGTGGGGCATAGGATTTCAAGCGGTATATCCAACTTGTCTCGAGTTGGGACACTCCTCTCGTCATGTTACTCCCCCTCCAGTTTCCTTAGAATTTATCAATTCCCAGGAAGATGGTGCCACTGAGATCCCTTCCATGACATAGATCATAGTGTCGTGAGACACTATGCTTTGGAAAGCCCTTTGCAATGTTCGCAACATGTTCCTTCAGCCGCACATTTGGGGGGAACATTTTTACACCACAATTTCTGTAAAGAGGGCTCATAGGGTAACCTCCAGACCACAACCCCCAGAAGCTCCTCCAAGGCCATTTCTTCTAAAAATGGTGAATGATAAAGATCAGGACATCATCCTGCAGAAAGCTTGGCAACATTTAAAACTATAAGTGGCAGGATCCAGGTTATCTGTCTTCCTGGATTTTGCCACTGAGGTTCAGAGACAGCAGGCAACATTTTGTTATGAAAAAAATACATTTGTGAACATGAAATCTCCTATACTACTCTTTACAACGCAAAATGACACATTGGTGTACAAAGCAATAATCATGTTTTTTAAACCCTTGTGGCAGCTGTCAAATCACTGGATGAACATGAGCAACACCTCTGTCCTGCTGCAATTCCCTGAGTTCTGCAATTAATTTCTTCCTCCTTTGTCTGAGATGCATAGCCTCTCTTGAAGATTGCACGAGAACCCTGCACTTGAATTCTATCTGATTCATTGACTCCATAGGGGTGATTTACTAAAACTGAAGCATGCAAAATTTGGTGTAGCTCTGCATAGAAACCAATCAGCTTCCAGGTTTTATTGCCAAAGTCTAATTGTGCAAGCTGAAGTTAGAAACTGATTTGCTACCATGTATAGTGCACCTATAGCTTCAGATGATATCTTCTGTACTCTCTACTTACACGATATTACAAACGTTTTGGGATACCTGCCTTTACACGCACATGCACTTTAATGGTATCCCAGCCTTAGTCCGTAGGGTTCAATATTGAGTTGGCCCACCCTTTGCAGCTATAACAACTTCAATTCTTCTAGGAAGGCTGTCCACAAAGTAAGGCATGTGTCTATGGAAATGTTTGACCATTTTTCCAGAATTGCATTTGCGAGGTCAGGTACTGATATTTGAGAGAATGCCTGGCTCACAGTCTGTGCTCTAATTTGTCCCAAAGGTGTTCTATCAGGTTGAGGTCAGGACTCTGAGCAGGCCAGCCAAGTTCCTCCACCCCAAACTCGCTCATCCATTGTTGAAGTTGTTATAGTTGTAAAGGGTGGGCCAACTCAATATTGAACCCTATGGACTAAAACTGGGATGCCATTAAAGTTCATGTGCATGTAGACTACACTGATGCCCCTTGGCAGTAGCTTCTGCAATTCTGTTTGATTGGTCTTTGGTATGGTTTTTACAGTTTTATTGTTGCTTTTACACTGATCATCTTTCTTTCTTTTTTTTTCAGTCACAGATGTTCCAACATAAAAGTTTGCTGCTACTCACCTTAGTGCCATTATGGAGGCAAATTAACTCTGGGACTGGATAACATTCGTGTTTTTATTTTTTCTTATTTTTCACAATATTAGGTGGTCTGACTTAGCATACTTATTCACAACAGCACTCCTACATCTCAAAATAACCATTATGTTATGGCTAATACCAAAACGATTGTTTTCTGTAATGTAAGAGGGCTGGATGATGTTAATAAGAAACAATCCATGTTTACTACGGTACGGGACAATTTGCTCTGTCAGGGGTCTGTTTGAAGGTGATGCTCCACCATCATGTAGATACCCTTAACTTTTTGAAATGACATCAATTATATACCCAATTTCACTCTACTTATACATCTTGATCTAGTGAAATGCCCATTCTAATTCCACATGGAATGCCATTCTCTTGCAGAAAAGTCAAGATGATAAAATATTTTCTTTTGTATTGAGTCATAAATAATGCGATCTGTATTATGCTGTATATTCTCCTACCACACTCCCCAACTCCGTGAGTTGTTTCATTTCTTGTCTGATAAACCTGAGGTTCCTGTTTTTAGTTATTGAAGTGGTTCACAGAGTTGTGGCAGAGAGCAGAGAACACATCGTGCCAAACAGCTCTTTTAGCTGTAAGTGCTACATAACATGAAATACCTTTATTTAGGTATCTTTGTCTTGATTATGTTGTTGTTAAAAAACATGAGCCTTACACAGAAGTAGCAACATATAAAACATAAATGAAGAATTACATGCCTGGGCTAAAACACAAACATCTGTGTCTTTAGAATATAACTCAGATCTTCTCAGTTTTCTTTCTGGAACATTGAAATGAATGTGCCAAAAACGTTAGAGTTAAAAGTTGTTTTTTCTATTTTCTGAATGGCATTTAAATTGCTTGCTCATTGAAGGCCTGTAAGATATAATTTATTGTTCAAAAAACGGAAAAGAAAATCTCCTGTATAAGTCATCCAGGGAGCCAGGGCCTGTATAGGTCTTTAAAAGGATAAAAAGTATAGCACTTGTTGAAGTATGACTTATGCTGAATTTGGAGCAATCAATGGATATAGAAATGACTGATGTTCAGATGCTGTATTGATTTTAAAAGAAGACTTGAGTGCTGAGTTCTGAATTGACTTTTAAAGCTCTTGGTAAATGCAGTTTCTACATTTCATCTATAGCAAGTTTCCTGTGTGAGGGGGTGCTAAACATATTATTTTTCTAAGCAATAATAAATTGCACAAATATAGTTGCTGTCGCTGACTTCTCACTGGGTGAATAGGTTCACTTATAGTCATTATAAAGTGAAAGAATGGCACTAACATCGATCCTTTCTTTCAGCAATCAATCGGCCATTTTAAAATAAACCAATTATCATAACTTCCTTCAGTAATTATCTATAAGTGTGTTTGTTTGTGCTTTTCTTTCTATTTTAGTGGTACTCACTACAATTAATAGCAGAAGCATTTGACTGAAAACATTAAAATATACTGTATAAGGTTTAGGTTATATTTCCATTTGTCTCAAATCTAATCTTCGCAGTCTTAAAAGTAAGAATATTAATAATATATAATTATATATAGCAACATGTTAACATTTTGTTTGCTAAAACCAGTAAAATAAGGATATGGCCGCGGGTTCTACACTTTGCATTTAGCAACTTGCTCCTGAGTCTAGTTTGTTGAACAAGGTCAACTGCGTTTAATATTCTGCTCGGTATTGTTTTCCAGCATATATTTACATATGTTGTTTGATAAAGCGGCTTTATGCCATGTAATGTTATGTAGAGAATTGAGTTTATTAGCAGTGTGGAAAAATAGAGCCTGGTCACCTATTTTTACCCTTGGCAATGATTACTTCAAGCACACAATACACCCTACAGTAGTCCTGGCATAAGGGAAATTGGGCATGGTCCCTATTATGTGCATTAAAGGCTGCATGTCCCATCCATGCTTAAAGATGAAGTTTGTTATATATTTTTGGGGGGAATGCAGCCTCATACACATTTTTGACCTGCAGGTAACTGCAACCCCAGCTTCAGAGAAATGTTGTGCTGTCTGCCTGCCCACTCACTACTGCTCTTTCCACCATTCACAGGAACGCATCATATTACACTCCCAAAATGCATTGCTTTCTGAGAATAGGCAGAGAGGCAATTGAATGGCAAGTCTCCTATGCTCATTAACATAATTTGATGAATTGTGGAAATGCAAAACGGTGAGTTATGTAAATGCACAAAGAGATCGGGGGCAGGTGGGGCAACATTTTGCAGTAGCAAAGGATGCAGGTAAACGTCTCACAGTGTATGTGGTGACTGTAAGGAGGCGCTAAGGAGAATACTTTTATCAGAAGCAGACACCTGCTGGTATTGAAATACACACACTATTACAGAGAACTAATGTGAATGGTGCTGTATCACACAAAAAATATATACTAAACTTACTGTACTAAAACATGCTGCATGATCACAGCATGGCAGGATGATATGGAATATAATGCTTTATTACTGCATGACATTTATAAGTGTGTTCTTACCTACCTGCTTGCTTTTATTGGTGAGCCATTATGGACTTTGAACAATTCTCCATTTATTGCAATGGCATAAAGTGGTTCTAAATGTATATGCATTTTTCTTTTTTTTTACCTGCAATCTCTGCATTAAGGTAACAAAAAAAACTTCCATATGAACCCCTCCCCAGCACCCTCTTACCTGAGCCTGATCTCAATCCTGCACTGTCCATGGGAGAAGCAGCTCTCTCGGCTCGCTCACTTTCCTTCTTGGACAGAGAGGCAGTAGCGGGAGCCATTAAATGTCATTTAGAGCCAGTGAGCAGAGAGCGGGGCTGAGCACAGCTAAGGATTGAGCCTGCACAAGTGCCCCCATTGCAAGCCACCTGAAAGGGTGGAGGAGCTAGGAGCCCCCAAGAAGAGGTGGATCAGGGCTGCTTAGTGCAAAACAATTGCACAAAGCAGGTAAATATAACATATTTGGTATTAAAAAAAAATAAGTTTACTATCACTTTAGTGTTTTAAAAAAAATTCAAATTAGAAAGATGTTCTTATGTGAAGCATAAACTGTTTCATTTCTGTCACATGCTGTAACACGGATTTGCTAATATTTTTAAGGTAAATTACCTTTTGTGATGCTGCTCTACCCTTCTCCAATACAAAAGGGGTCAACTCAAAAACGGTTATCACATGCAATATTTGTCTGTTTTCGGAAATAATGCATGTAATAATAAAAGAGTCATATCATCCAAGAAAAATATAAAATTTGCATTACATACCACAAACTCAATAAATATGGAAGGAAATCACTAACATTTATCACATACAATATTATGTATATGTATATGTATATGTCACATTACTCATTTTCATAAATTAACACATGCAATAATTTAAGGACCAGTTCATGGGAAAAAATATAAAATGTGCAATTAATAAAAACAAGGCTTTATTAAAGTCAATTCACTAAATAAAAAAAAATATTTCAGAAGTGTAGAAAATAAATAACAGTCAGCGGAACTCTGCACTGGCCAATACGTGAAAAGAAAACAATGTATCAGTGTGAGAATGCAAGAACGAATTAGCTCATGTGTATGGAATGTAGATAATTTGTAACACTGCACCAGAGACGGACCATTCTGTGAATGAATGCACACTAGGAATGTTTATATAGTTTTATAATCCAATTCTTCAAAAACTGATATATAATAATAAAGTCAATTCATTAAAAAACACACATTCTTTATTTCATTCATGGCATAGGCAGTCAAAATTTTAGGAATGCACAAAATAACAATGCGTGAAAATCTGAACTGGCCAGTAAGTTAAGAGAAAACAATGTGTCAGTGCAAAAATGTTATGCCTTTAGCTCAGGAATGTAAATAATTTGTAACATTGCACTACATTCATGCAGTGTTGACCTTAGTGAATTGACCCCAAAAATCCTGTATGAAACTTCTGTACATGCGTACCACTCCTTGGTGGTCCAGGTGTGATGGAAGTCATGTGAAGAGGAAAATAGCTTTTTTTATGCCAAAGACAATCATTGCCTCTAATGAAAAAAAAAAGATTTCTGCCTGACAGATTTCCAGAATTTATTATAGCAAATCCTGGCAGCAAATTGCAATAAGTTTTTTCCTCTCTTCAAGTTGGGGCCCTGGAAGAGTAGAGGAACTACTGACCATGGAATCTTTTTTCACCTCACAAAAAGTAATACATTCATCACTTTCACAGCTTCCTTCTCTAAAGTAATTGTGTTTTTTGTAAGGTTACAGAGTTTCTCATTAAAAATGAACCCCAGGTAGATAGAGGAGAAATGTGGCTAGTGTAAGTACCTAAATATAATCTGATTTCAGCCTCATGCAATACCCTGTACAGCAGCACTCAGACTGGAACAGGAAGACACGGCATGCATGTCTGCTAACAAGGATCATGAGCACAGGAGGAGAGAGAAGACCAGCCAGAGGCAGGGAATAAGAATATGACCTACCTAAGTTGCTTAAGGGCAGTAGAGAAAAGTAGGATGATCAAGGTGGCTCGATTGTCTGGCTGAGCTACAGTATGTAGGTCCTTGTTCACACAGGGCATATGAATCTATACCCCATCTGAGGGCCATGTTTACCCACATGGGGACGCATGAGTGTTCGGTGTATCTCCATGCAGGCAGTCCTATTGCTGTCAATTGAGATGCAATAGTTGTACAGGTGCAGGGAGCATTCGGGGCTATGTACCTGCACCCACATGAATGACAGGAGTCCATGCAGCCACTGTGTCCCGATTGACAACAATGGGACTGCCTGTATGGGGATACACAGAACACAGGTAAACACGGCCCTTACCCAGGGTATGGATCCATATGCCCCGTGTGAAGGAGGCCTAAATATCAGTAATGAGTGAACACTGATATAAATCTTTTGGCAGGAAAAACACCTACCATAAATGCATTAGCATGGAATTCATTTTAGGCCTGGAATGTGAACTTTGAATCTTCCTTCAGTTTATTCTTTCTTTATTTCTTGCAGCTAAACATATCGTCATAACAAGAATGTTGGACTAACTTATTAATGCAAAGGGTAATGTGCAAAAGTGCAGTAATCCACAGCAACCATGGTTTTCACCAAATTGACTATACTAAACAAAAATTTGCTTGGATTTTATGAATTACTGTATTTAACAGGGGGGGCTGAAACCTTATAGGAAAATTATAGACAAGGACATGTGCACATATACAGACATGTCAGGGTTGATTCACTAAAAGAGCAACTACTGTAAGTAGCTACTGTATATCAATATATTTGAAAGTACATAATAATTTTTTTAATGTATTATACATAAACAATTTGAAAAAGAGAAGGGAAATGTTCTTGGGACTTTAAAGGTGCATATTTACCCTTTGTACTAATACATCCAATAACGGATAAATCATGTTAAAATACATATACATTTTTTTAACGTATCACATTTAAAATTAGATACACAAAAATGTAGACAAAACAAGCTGATTGTATATGCCAAGTACAAACATGATACATGAATTGGTCCTTTATGCTAAAACATTTTGACCGGTTTTGAAAATTTGAATGAACAAATGTGTTGGTGATTTCATCCTTCCATTTTCTCTGTTCCAAAATAGGAGCAGGCAATGCTAACTTTGTAAAGTAAATATTCTTTCGTACAGGAAATAAATTGAAGCTTTTTTCACTTTGCATATCCAACCAAGCACAAGGGAAATACACAGGAGTATTGCCTACATGTGATTGGATGATTGACGTGAACGCAGTTTTGCTTTATTTACTGAGCTAAATAAATATTTTCTACTCCTTTAGTAAATCAATTAAAGAAAGTCTGTTTTGGTATAGAGGAAATGGTTGGGTAAACCCAAAACATATTTGGGTTTACCCAACCATTTCCTCTTTAAAATGTATTCACATGCAGTACAGCTTTTTTTTTTTTTTTTAAAGGAGAAAAAAAACCCTTCCCAAAATAAGTTACATATTATTACAAGTTGTTATAAAAAAAGGTATGTTAAGACCAATTAAGTAAATTACTTGTTATTTAAGGCATACTGTTTCCTTCTGCAAGGAAAAATAAATAGCTGTCATTGCTAGTAAAAGGTTAACTGTCCACTACATAACAAACAACAGCTGAAGCGTTACTTTCTCAATTACAATAAAACACACAAAGCAATGAGAGAAATTGCTCATAGAGTGTGCATCTTATTATGTACAAAATACTGAACATCCTTTCAATTTATGTTTCTAAACACTCATTATATTAAACATAATAGGTAAACATCTAGCTAATGATGATGCCTTTGATCTGCATGTTTCTTATGAAGATCTATATTTAATTAACTCAAGCTCATGATCATTGCTTTATTATTGATCATACTCAAAGCTAGCCATATTGATCAATAATAACATTTAGCCAAGTTTGTAAGAAACCCTTCATTTTTCAAATAAAATCTGTTCAGCAGTTTTGAAACAATGAAATATTGTAGCAAATAGATTGAAGATTATAATTAAAATAGTTTGTGTTTCAATAATACAACATCAGCATTTTATACAAAAAGAAACATCAGCCAGGGAACATTTTCACTTAACTCATAGGAAAGTCATCATTAACAGTAGAAATATTAGGACCAATTACTTCCAAGCCCAGATGTGTGCAAAGGCCAAACTGTCCATGGTTAGGGTGACAAATTCCAAAGTTGGCATTAGTGGTATATCAGAAAACCTACACCAGTGTCAAGAGTGCCAATACCTAAATTTGCAAGCTATGACCTGAATGAAAATTTACAGTAGGAGACACCATCTTCAGAAAAAGTGCATACATATTTATTGTGAAAAGGGAAACTACAACAAACAGTGCTTCAAATTATATAAAGGAAGTGAACACTGCACACAGCACATAACAATACCAACAACATACAAAAAAAAAAATTAATCAGGGTAAATAGACCAAGCTACATAAAGAGAAAATAGCTAAATTAACAAAAAGGAGCAATGAAACTTGGCTGGGGCAGTACAATACTGGGAACTCACAAGATAGGGTGCAGGATCATGGGCAAAAAAGTAGGCTAGAGTAGCACAAGGTATTGGCGGAAATTATAAGATATACGGTGCTTCACAAAAGTGAGTACACCCCTTACTTTTTTGTAAATATTTTATTATATCTTTTCATATGACAACACTGAAGAAATAACACTTTACTACAAGTAGGGAGTGTACAACTTGTATAACAGTGTAAATTTGCTGTCCCCTCAAAATAACTCAACACACAGCCATTAATATCTAAACCGCTGGCAACAAAAGTGAGTACACCCCTAAGTAAAAATGTCCAAATTGGGCCCAATTAGCCATTTTTCCACCCCAGTGTCATGTGACTCATTAGTGTTACAAGGTCTCAGGTGGGAATGGGGAGCAGGTGTGTTAAATTTGGTGTTATCTCTCTCACTCTCTCATACTGGTCACTGGAAGTTCAACACGGCACCTCATGACAAAGAACTCTCTGAGGATCTGAAAAAAAGAATTGTTGCTCTACATAAAGATGGCCTAGGCTATAAGAAGATTGCCAAGACCCTGAAACTGAGCTGCAGCACGATGGCCAAGACCATGCAGTGGTTTAATAGGACAGGTTCCACTCAGAACAGGCCTCGCCATGGTCGACCAAAAAAATTTAGTTCACTTGCTCAGCGTCATATCCAGAGGATGTCTTTGGGAAATAGAGAAAGCTGCTGTATGGCCATATATTAATCCATATAAAAAGACACCTTCATCCCAATTGAAATGTAAAGAGAATATTTCAAAGACTTTCCACGGAGCGGATGCAGAAAAAGTTCCCTGTGTCCATTGGTGGGAGACGCCAATCCACCATGGGACATCGCACTCGTGACGCGGAAAGTCACAGAAATAAATGGGAGGGCTTGCGCAAGCCGCATGGTGGATTGGCGTCTCCCACCAATGGACATAGGGAACTTTTTCCGCACCCGCTCCGTGGAAACTCTTTAAAATATTCTCTTTACATTGTCTTTGGGAAATAGACATATGAGTGTTGCCAGCATTGCTGGAGAGGTTGAAGGGGTTGGGGGGGGGGGGGGTCAGCCTGTCAGTGCTCAGACCATACACCGCACACTGCATCAAATTGGTCTGCATGTCTGTTGTCCCAGAGCGAAGCCTCTTCTAACTATGATTCATGAGAAAGCCCACAAAAAGTTTGCTGAAGACAAGCAGACTAAGGACATGGATTACCGGAACCATGTCCTGTGGTCTGATGTGAGCATTATAAACGTATTTGGTTCAGATGATGTCAAGCGTGTGTGGCAGTAACCAGGTTAGGTGTACAAAGACAAGTGTGTCTTGCCTACAGTCAAGCATGGTAGTGGGAGTGTCATGGTCTGGGACTGCATGAGTGCTGCTGGAACTGGGGAGCTACAGTTCATAGAGGGAACCATGAATACCAACATATACTGTGACATACTGAAGCAGAGCATAATCTCCTCTGGAGACTGTGCTACAAGGCAGTATTCCAACATGATAACGACCCCAAACACACCTCCAAGATGACCATTGCCTTGCTAAAGAAGCTGAGAGTAAAGGTGATGGACTGGCCAAGCATGTCTCCAAACCTAAACCCTATTGAGCATCTGTGAAGCATCCTCAAATGGAAGGTGGAGGAGCGCAAGGTCTCTGACATCCACCAGCTTCGTGATGTCGTCATGGAGGAGTGGAAGAGGACTCCAGTGGCAACTTGTGAAGCTCTGGTGAACTCCATGCCCAAGAGGGTTAAGGCAGTGCTGGAAAATAATGGCGGCCACACAAAATATTGACGCTTTGGGCCCAATTTTGACATTGTCACTTAGGGGTGTACTCACTTTTGTTGCCAGCGGTTTAGACATTAATGGCTGTTATTTTGAGGGGGACAGCAAATTTACACTTTTATACAAGCTATACATTGTAGTAAAGTGTCATTTCTTCAGTGTTTTCACATGAAAAGATATAATAAAATATTTACAAAAATGTGAGGGTTGTATTCACTTTTGTGAGATACTGTATATATATATTGTGAGGGATTAGCTCAGTGGTAGGCGTGGATGACCCCTTGGGGGGTGCGTTTTCACAAGAAGATCTCCGAGAAGTGGTTGCAAACAACAGTTTGGTTTATTAATGCAATTTTCTTCACCAGACTGCAAGCGTCAAAAACAGCATACTTCAAAATAAACATAAAATAAAATAAATCCTTGCCTCTGTGGGCGGCTACCTTCTCACGCTGGAACCTACCTAAGAGTCTGTCCCCAACCTACTGTTGGGCAGACTTGGCTGATCGTACAGCAGACTCTCAATAGTCCATGTTTTATCTCTTCACACAGCACATGTTCATTTAACAGGTCCCTTTTCCTCTTCTCATTGAACATGTCCCTTTGCTTGTCTCTTCACATAGCAAAACAGTTCATTTATTTCTTCCACATAGAAATAGTTCAAGACCTCACCTTGAGTCGTCTTCACACTTATTTTTTTTTTTTTTTTTTTTTTTTTTTTTCAAAAAACATTTTATTAAGGAATAAAGCATACATAGCACAAAAGAACACAGCAATAAAGGGCAGGTAATAGAGCCCACCAAAAATGAACAGGTACAAAAGTGATACACACATAAACAGTACTATGCACGTAAGGAGCAACATAAATCACGGGTAAACCCACAAAGTGTCATGTAACAACAACATGGTGCGAAAACAGAGGGCCAGTGGGAGAACCAAGTGGGCGTAAGGCTAATGGAGGGGTTCGCCGGGTAGGGCGCCCACCCACCTTATGAGAACCGGAACAAAAGGGTTACCCATGATGGAGCATAGTGGATCCCCCCAAGCCCGACACCCCGTAAAGGGAACTATCTGTGTCAAGGAGTGGGGGACCCACCACATAAAAGTGGGGAATCCGGTACGCACATCTCTGAACGTGGGCGCCATAGCTGTTGCCGGTGGAGGCAGAGCCACCACAGAGTGCAAAATAGAGAACCCTAAGTGATTTTTGAAAATGCATAGAAGGGAGGGAATGAGGAAGGGGGACGGGGGAAGAGGATGGGGAAGGAGGCGGGTAGGGCAAATAAGGGAGACACAAAAGGAGGAAGGAAGAAGGGAAGGGAGAGGTGTGGAAAGGAGCAGTACACTCTGGAACACTACTAGCATCAGAAGAGGCAGAACGAACTGAACATCCAGGAAAGTACCCCAGAACGTGGGGTCCCTCCTCAGAACAAGCTCCAAGGAGCCACTGAGTGGCCTACGAGTATCAAGTGCTCAATCGTTGGAAGTCTGGCAAGGATTGAAAGTGGGTCCAGGGTGCCCAAGTTGTACGATACTGGCGGTGAGTGTCCTTGGCCTGAGCCACTATGTCCTCCATCTCCGCCACCCGCAGAACCCTGCGAAGCCAGGGGGCAACCGACGGGGGCGAGGTGGACAGCCAATGGCATGGTACGCACATCCGTGCTGCGTTGATCAGGTGCAAGGTCAGGGACTTCTTGTAGCTGGCGTAGGAGAGGGAGGTGTGGTGTAAAAGGTATTGCGCCGGTGAGTAGTCAGGAGTGTACGTGGTGATACGGCAGATTAAGGCGTGGACCTCTTTCCAGAATGGTTGCAAAACTGGGCAATCCCACCATATATGCAGCAGAGTCCCCTTATGTTGCAGACACCTCCAACACAGTGGGGAATTCGAGGTGGAAAACTTGTGTAAAAGGTCTGGAGTCCTATACCACCTAGAGTATAGTCTTCACACTTATTAATTTCCCCTTCACACAGGAAATGTCCATTGGTTTCTTTTCACCTAGAAACGATCCAAGACCTCACTTCGAGTCCACACTTGCTACCCTCCTCAGCTTCACATCGCTTCAGGAGGTCTTCCCAATGCTCACACAGCTTTCAGGAGCACACGTCTGACTGCTCTCCTGTCCCCAGCCCACACGGCTTCAGGAGACAGCTTCCGGAGGCAGCCCTCCACAGACTTCCTTTGGACAAATTATAGAGGCCTTAACTTCCTCATTCTGAACAGCTGAAGTCTGTTCAACGTCTTTAGACACTTCTGCTGGCTTCTGCAGCCGACACCCTATAGTAATTGGTGAATTGTATCTCCAATCTGTGACAACACTCACAGATTTACCTGACTTCCTGTCACATTTACTTGACGTCCTGTCACAATATATATATATATATATATATATATATAATTTTGTTTTTATAATAAACTATGAATTTATACTGTACTACAACTAGAAATAATATTAACAGAGTTTATCAGTTTAAAGCTGGCCACACAGAACCTGACTACAGAGAAACATAGATAGTTCATCAGGTCTTATATTTATATCAGGTCAGATTCATCAATTTTATATTTATCTTACAAAGTGGCATTCCCAAATTTGCATGGTATAGTCCAATTTAGCTGCTGGCTTATTAGTTTGTGCAGCATATAAGTAGCTCGACCTGGAGTTGGCCAAGTATGACACACCCCCAAAATGCTGCCTTTTACTCACAATTCCATCTCCTTTCTAGCAGCCTAGGAAGAAAGCAGATGGGGTGGAAGTGGGGTTGGGAATTTGGGGGCTTTGGGCAAACTGTCTGACCAAGTTTGTTAATGACAGCAACATTTCAACAGGAGCCCCCTCATTCTGCAGCCAGAGACTGGGTTGTGAAGGAACATAGACACTACATGGGATACACCACAGGTATTAAGGAACTCAGCAGCAGCAGCGATAAACAATAAAATATGCATTTTTTAATACAGTTCAAACAAATTTTAAGAAAAAGGTACATTCTAAAATACTGTTTAACCACTTCTGGTCCAGAAGATTTTCCCCCTTAATGACCAGGCCATATTGTGCAATTCAGCACTGAGTTATTTCAATGGACAATTGCGCGGTCGTGCAACGATACATCCAAATAAAATGAATGTCCTTTTTTTTCCCACAAATAGAGATTTCTTTTGGCGGTATTTGATCACCTCTGCAATTTTTTTTTTTGCGCTATAAACAAAAAAAAAAGCGACAATTCAGAAAAAAATATATATATATTTCATTTTCTGCTATATAACATCCCCCCCAAAAAAAAGATTGAAAATCAATTTTTTTCATTATTTTAGGTCAATTTGTATTCTGTGGCATATTTTTGATAAAAAAATCCCAATAAGCGTATTTTTTTAGTTACATAGTTACATAGTTAGTGAGGTTGAAAAAAGACATCAGTCCATCCAGTTCAACCTATGATGTGTGTGTGTGTTTGCTTTTAACCGTACATTGTATACCCCTGTATGTTGTGGTCTTTAAGGTGTCCATCTAATAGTTTTTTGAAACTATCAATGCTCCCTGCTGATACGACTGCTTGTGGAAGAGAATTCCACATCCTTACCTCTCTTACAGTGAAGAACCCCTTACGCACTTTAAGGTTAAACCGCCTTTCCTCAAGTTTTAGCGAGTGGCCACGTGTCTTATTGTATCTCCTTTCTCTGAATAGTTTGTTCCTTATGCTCGGGTCGCCAGTACAGTATTTGTACATTGATATCATATCCCCCCTCAATCGTCTCTTCTCCAGAGAGAATAGGTTCAGTGCTTGTAGTCTTTCCTCATAGCTGATGTCCTCCATTCCCCTAATTATTTTTGTTGCCCTTCTCTGGACTTTCTCCAGTTCCAGCACATCCTTCCTGAGGACCGGTGCCCAGAACTGGACAGCATACTCCAGATGTGGCCGGACCAGAGTCTTGTAGAGCGGGAGAATAATCTCTTTATTTCTGGAGTGAATCCCCTTTTTTATACAACCCAGTATTCTGTTGGCTTTGCTTGCGGCGGCTTGGCATTGCATGCCACTGCCAAGCCTGTTGTCTACCAGTACCCCTAAGTCCTTTTCCATCCTAGACTCACCCAGAGGTTCCCCCCCTAGTGAGTAGCTTGCTTTCTGGTTTCTGGCCCCCAAGTGCATTACTTTACATTTTTCAACATTAAATCTCATCTGCCATGTAGTTGCCCACCCCGCTATTTTGTTCAGGTCCGCTTGCAAGGTTTCCACATCCTACATAGAAGATATTGGCATGACTAGTTTAGTATCATCCGCAAATACTGAGATTGTACTAGATATCCCCTCCTCCAGATCATTTATGAATAAATTAAACAGGATTGGTCCCAGGACAGAACCCTGGGGGACCCCACTTTCCACACCCGCCCAATCCGAGTACTCCCCATTAATCACCACCCTCTGGACTCTCCCCTGGAGCCAGTTCTCTATCCAGGTACTCACCTTATGGTCCATACCTACCTTCCTTAGTTTGTACAGTAAGCGTTTGTGGGGAACGGTGTCAAAGGCCTTTGCAAAGTCCAGATACACCACATCCACAGGCTTTCCTTTATCTAGGTGGCAGCTCACTTCATCGTAGAAGGTTAATAGATTGGTTTGGCACGAACGATTTTTAATGAATCCATGCTGATTACTACTTATAATACCGTTTTCATTACTAAAGTCTTGTATGTGGTCCCTTAACATCCCCTCCAAAATCTTGCAGACTACTGATGTTAGGCTGACCGGCCTATAGTTCCCCGGGATATACCTCGGCCCCTTTTTAAATATTGGTACCACGTTGGCTTTTTTCCAATCAGCTGGCACCATACCCGTCTGTAAACTATCCTTAAAGATCAAGAATAATGGTCTGGCAATCACCTGGCTGAGCTCATTAAGAACCCTCGGGTGCAAGCCATCCGGTCCCGGGGATTTATTTATGTTAAGTTTCTCTAGTTTAGCTCTAAGACTATCTTCTGTTAGCCATGGCGGCACTTCCTGAGGTGTATTATTTAGTTCGGCCTTACAAGCAAGGTTTGTGTAGCCCTCCGATTCCTTTGTGAAGACTGAAGAAAAGAAATTATTTAACACTTCCGCCTTTTCTCTGTCCTCAGTGGCCATTTTTCCTTTATCCTCTTTTATGGGGCCAATGTGCTCTGGCCTCGCTTTCCTACTGTTTATATACTTAAAGAACTTCTTGGGGTTCTTTTTACTCTCCTCCGCTATATGTCTCTCGTGTTCTATTTTAGCCGCCCTGATTTCGTCTTTACATTTCTTATTACACTTTGTAGTGCTTAAATGCTGCCAATGACCCCTCAGTCTTGTATTTTTTGAAGGCCTTTTCTTTAGCTCTAATATACATTTTTATGTTGGAGTTTAGCCACCCAGGGTTTAGTTTTGCTCTTTTAAATTTATTTCCCTGTGGAATGCACTGGCCCACCCCCTTGTTAAGTATGCTCTTGAAGCACTCCCATTTTTCCTCCGTGTTCTTTGTTCCCAGGGTTCTATCCCATTTGATATTTTCTAGCAGCGAGCGCAGTTTAGGGAAATTGGCTCTTTTGAAATTCAGCGTCCTTATATTACCCTTGTGTTTCCTATTACTGTAATTAATACTGAAACCAATTGACCTATGGTCACTGTTCCCTAAGTTTTCCCGTATTTCTATATCCGTGAGCAGGTCTGTATTGTTGGTAATCAGTAGGTCAATTACCGCATTGTTTCTTGTCGGTGCATTCACCATCTGACCCATGAAATTGTCCTGCAAAACATTTAGGAACTGCCGAGCCTTGGCTGAGTGCGCGGTTCCTTCTGCCCAGTCTATATCCGGATAATTAAAGTCCCCCATTATAATGACATTTCCCATCCTTGCTGCCAATCCTATCTGTAACATGAGGTCCGCCTCACCCTCCTCCCTCTGGTTGGGGGGCCTATAGCATACGCCCAATATTACCTTCCTCACCGTGCCTTCCCTTTGAAGCTCTACCCATAGGGATTCTGCCTCGTCATTAGCTCCATTATTAATATCATCCCTCATATTTACCTGTATACTGTTCTTAATATACAGACATACCCCTCCCCCTTTTTTACCCTCTCTATCCCTGCGATAAAGGGAATACCCCTGAATGGTCGCCATCCAGTCATGAGAGCTGTCAAACCAAGTCTCAGTTATCCCCACAAAATCTAAGTCCTCCTCAAACATCAGCAGCTCCAGCTCTCCCATCTTGTTGGCCAGGCTTCTGGCATTGGTATACAAGCCTCTTAATTTTGATCGGTTACATTTATCCTCATTTGATGTTTTTAGGCTGCTCTCTTGATTTTTCCCCGTACCCACCCTGGGTTTAGGAGCTCCGAACACCCTACCGCTAATGCCCCCATTTCTGCCCTCTGAAACTTGCTTTCCACTGGCTAATTCTACATCTGTACCCTCCCCCCCATTCCCTAGTTTAAAAGCCCCTCTAACTTTTTGGCCATCCTCTCACCCAGTACGGCTGCACCCACCCCATTTAGGTGCAATCCGTCCCTACCAAAGAGCCGGTGGCCGACTGAGAAGTCGGCCCAGTTCTCCAGGAACCCGAAACCCTCCTTACTACACCAGCTCCTCAGCCACTCGTTAACTTCCCTAATCTCCCGCTGCCTCTCTGGTGTGGCTCGAGGTACAGGTAGTATTAGAAAATACTACCTTGGAGGTCCTAGTCCTCAACTTAGCGCCTAAGTCCCTGAAATCGTTTAGGACTCTCCGTCTTCCTCTGCCTATGTCATTGGTACCCACGTGTACCATGACAGCTGGGTCTTCCCCAGCCCCACCCAGTAATCTGTCCACCCGATCCGCGATGTGCCGAACCCGAGCGCCCGGCAAACAACAGACTGTTCGGCGCACACGGTCTTTGTCACAGATTACACTGTCTGCCCTTCTAATAATTGAGTCCCTTACCACCAGCACCTGTCTTTCCTTTCCCTTTCTCCCGGCCTCACTGGAGGAGTTCTTCCCCTGGCAGCTAGGGGCGTCACTCTGCTCCAGCAATGCTGGTCCCTGACTGGTTTCCCCAACATCACACAACGGGGGCGTATCTATTGGGGTGCTCCAGCCCAGGATCAGCCTCCTTGCCTTGTCCCCTTCTACCCCTCCTAACTGTCACCCCTCTACTCTGCTCTGATGCCTGCACCTCCGATACTCCGCCCACCTCTGTGCAGACCCCTGTCTGCACCTGACTGGTACGATCCTGGCTCTCCTCCGGTATGGACATTCGTCTCAGTGTTGCCAGCTGCTTCCCTAGATTCAGGACCTGAGCTTCCAGGAAAGCAACGTGCTTACATTTTGCGCATTTGTATTTGCCCTCGATCGCATGTCTGAGGAACGCATACATATCACAAGATGTACACCGAGTCGCATCTCCACACCCGCCAGGCATTGTACCTACTAATCTAATCTAATGGGGATTCAGCGATTTAAGTCTATCCTATGCGGCTATTTCCTGGCTTCCTAACGCTACCTTCTCACCCTCTGGTATTCCGCTCCACTCACTTGACACTCAGTTGCACAACACTCACAATCTCACAGCCCGGTCAGTCGCACAACACTCTCAGCCGCACAGCCCGGTCAGTCGCACAACACTCACAGCTGCACAGCCCGGTCAGACGCACAACACTCAGTTGCACAACACTCAGTCGCACAGCCCGGTCAGTCGCACAGCCCGGTCAGACGCACAGCCCGGTCAGACGCACAACACTGAGTCGCACAGCCCGCTCAGATGCACAACACTGAGTCGCACAGCCCGGTCAAACGCACAACACTCAGTCGCACAGCCCGGTCAGACGCACACACGGTCGGTCACGCACACACTCCTCACACACTCCTCTCTCCTGCACGCCCTGTCAGCCTCTGATCCCGCGCTCTGCTCCACAGCACCACCTGCGCAAATCAATTTTGATTGATTTGCGCAGAAGTTACCATGTCTACAAACTAGGGGAAAGATTTATTTATTTATTTATTTATTTATTTTCCTAGGAATGGCGATGATTTTTACAGGGACTGCGACATTGCGGAGGACAGATTGGACCCCGAACTGACATTTTTGATACTCTTGGGGGGACCAGTGACATTACTATAGTAATCAGTGCTAAAAGTATGCACTGCTATTGTAATAATGGCACTGGCAGGGAAGGGATTAACCCAGGTATGATTGCAGGGTTAAATGTGAGCCTAGGGGGTGTTTTCTAACTGTGGGGGGAGATGGGCTTGTAAAATCAATACGGAGACCTTTGTTCCTAAATAGGAGGAACACAGGAGCTCTGTGTTGATAGCTGAGAGAACAAACGGTCTGCTGTGTTAACAACAGCAGACCACTGTTCTCTCTTCACGGGTAGCGATCGCGGGTGCCTGGCGGCAATCATGGCTGCTGGCCCCCGTGGATCAGCTTCCCTGCTGGCGAGTGGGCATCCGCGTGCGCCCCCCAGGGTCGCTCCCGCCAACTGCTGTACAGGTATGGCGATTCACGGCAACCTGCCAACCTGCCAACACGTATATAGGCAGTGGCTGGTCGGCAAGTCGTTAATTGAGGAAAAAAATGATTTGCACATATTAATTAAAAGAAGATTTTTAATTAATCATTCACTCCACCAAGAACGGGGACCTAGCAGGAACAAAAAGTTGACTATTTTTTTAACAGAATGTAAACACGTTTTAACCTGCTTATAGTGCCTTCAGCTCTATGAATTATACAGAACATTGTAAATCCTAAAATTAATTTTAAGAAATGTGTTTGCTAAAGATGAATGGTAACCTTTAGGAGCAATATTATTAGTTTTGTTTGCACTTACTTGTGAAAGAGAATTGCAAATGAATGATGAATTAAGATAACATTAAAGCGTAACACCACTTTGGGTGATTTATGTACATTACAAGGATTTAAACAACCTTTGCTGCAGATTCCTACCTTTTGTTTTTCTGAAGAAACCACGGTTTCTTCCTCTTTTCCCCTGTGCTGAGTTGGCCTAATGGGAGTGGTTTCATAATTATCAATCAGCTGTGCAGCTGCAGAGCACTAATGAGGAAATCTGCTGGGCCTGCATCCCTTTATATGTGATTTCCTATTGGGAGTATCTCACCAAAAATTACATTTATGTTGCAGGGGATGCCTGAAATTTAACTTGTAACTTAAGCAGACTTCTGGGAAAATTGGTGGGCCAATCACAGAAGCAGGAAATTATATTTCTGGGGTGAGGTCAGTACACATTCTGTGTACAGAACAGCTCAAGGTAGCCATATTGCATTGCATTTTTAGAAAATTACAGCGGTTGCAGATTGAAAAGGAAAGGTAATTTTTAATAGCATTCAAATACAATATGATTTGTGTCGCAATTGTATACACTATATTATTTTTATTATTGCTTATTTACCGGTATTTGTTTTTTTTTTCCCCCACGAAAGTGGAGTTACCCTTTAAAAAGTAATCCCATGAGATATACATATTGCATGGAATGGCATCACTCACTGATCTGGTGTAGGCTACTAGATATGATCTTGGCTACTAGATCGTGTTTTTAATTACCAGTATAAATTCCCAAACACTAGATTTTTACTAAACATTTTTCAGCATGTACGTATTTTTTGGGGAAAAAATCAAGATAAGACTGATTTGAAAAGTTTTTGTTATGGCAAGGCATACAAAGAGATCTCTCAAATATTAAGAAAGGTTAAGCCTGGGTTCACACATATGCGATGTCTGTGCAAATACAAATTCAGCCATATAGTTGTATGGCTGAACTAGCATTGGATTCGCACAAAAAAGGTTCACACCTATGCAATTCTATTCCTGTCCAAATTCCCATTTCGCACTGCAATCTGCGAACGGATCTGGGGGTGTCATTAATCTTTGTATTGACACCCGCAGCAGTTCGCAGAGGGCAGTGTGAACTGCCTGCTGGGCAGATGCGATGCAGGAACCTGCATTAGAAGGGGATGTGTAGAGACAGTGACCTCCTTTATAAGGCTGTGATGTTGGATGAATGGCCGGATGCATATAGGAGAGTCCATTAGCCCTCCCATTCCTCTGGTGACACAAAGCCCTGGCTGGGTTAAACCCAATGCGCTGCTGACCTACTGAGGTTTTTTTTTCTGGTAAGCAGGCCATCCTGTTTGGTGGAGGATATCACTATTGGTGGTGGAAGGCTATAGTGTCAAGGGGAAGACATACCATACGGTGTTGGATAATATTTTTTATTTCAACAGGTGTCGCACACTAATGCGAATGGACTATTTTTTAATTTCAGAATTGATTTTATGTTTTTGAATTTATGCCAATATTGCACAATCATTTTTAAGAATAATTTGTAACACAGCGCAATTTTACCTGAATGCACTAGAATCACGCTGGTTCCCGCATTGCATATGTGTGAACCCAGGCTAAAGAGTTATGAAAATGCATTAAAGAGATACAAAGAATACAATGTACTAAAAGCTGCAAAAGAAAATGTAATTAGCAAACATTGAAGCTGAAAACCATATTGCTAATGATATTTAATAAAATTCCCTAAAAGTTTTAACAGAAAAAATGAACTATAAGAAAAAGAAATCATATAATATAACACTCATGGATGATAAATTAGTCAATGTAATTGTAGGGAACAAGGCACAGTCTAAAATTGTAAATATTATTTTCATATGGCATTCATAAAGGAGTGCCCATTTAAAAACAAATGATGGAAACATGATCACTTTTCTCTATTCAATATTACCTACCTAACAAAAAAAGTACAATCACACCAAATAAATAAACAAACTAACTAGTCGAAATTCTTCACGGCATATTGTCAATTATTTAAAGCCAACCTGTTGACCATTTTAATCTTTTAAATGTCCTGCCCAAGAGTAGCCACCATATGATACCTGTCTGTTATTTTCTTTGTCAGCCAGAAAAGCCTCTTCTATGCTCCATATTGATCCTGGTTTTCCTTTTGTAACCAAGGGCTAGCCATGTACTCACCATTCTCCTGTCCTTTTCAAGCACATCAGTTAGGGGCACTCTCTTTTTTAACAGAGTACAATAAGGGTCGATCCCTCGGCAACAAAGTGAAGCTATGTTCAAAGGAGCACACAGAAAAGGCTATTCAATGTAACAAAGGGGAAAGTGAACCTAGTATCTCCTGCAGTTAGATAGGAATTGAAAATTTTCAATGGACAACACTTTAACCTGAAAGGGTTAAAAAAGCTAAAACGCTGAAACGTTCTACAAATAAAACTGACAACAAAGAGTCATTTAATAAAGACAATTAGCATAAGTAAAAAAAAAATGATGAATCATATCTTCTAATTTTTAAGAGAGGTGCATACTGGAATATTAAATTACTGATTTTGGCATTTGTGCTTTTTAACGATTCCTCAAAATATCCTGGCATAGAGGCTGCAATGCATGGACTAGGATATTGTTTCAATCCGTGGATAGAAAAATATGGATCATTTGCCAAACAGGTTACAACTTGAAATGCAGCACTACAACCATTGGTATTTGACCGAGTTGTTTTCAACTATTTATTTTATTAACTAGAAGATGAAATGATAAGTAACATTCCAGTTTTGGCTGATGACACAAAGGTGTTGATTTACTAAAACTGGAAAGTAAAAACTTTGGTGCAGCTCTGCATGGAAGTTATTAGCTGATCAGCTTCTAACTTGAGCTTGTTCAATTTGATAAAAAAAAATGGAATCTGATTGGTTTCTATGCAGAGCTGCACTAGATTTTGCACTCTCCAGTTTTAGTAAATCAACCCCAAAATTACATAGGATCGTTTAAATCTTAGATTCTAGATCTTAGAATATCATTTTAATTTCCCACTAAAATGCTGTGTGAGCTAACCATTTTGGCACCTACTGCACTTCAAACATCTCCCTAAAGTTTCGGACTAGGTAACATTTCATGAAAAGGTTATTTGTATTATTTCTGCCATAATAGCCTATTACAAACAGAAAAAAAATCTAAAATATCCCAATAGGACTTTTATTAAGAATACATTTTATTGTATTTTGTGAAAAATTAACGAAATAAGTTAAGAAGTCATTTCCTTAGCCATAGATTTGGCGTGAAGTGATATTTTATCAAACACATTTTTTACTGTAAAGAATTTTTGTATTCATATGCATCATGTAACTTTGTACAATATTAAGTAACTTTGTAGTACCAGCCATTAAAGTGGAACTAAACCCTCTTATCCTTTTCAGTCAAGGAAGGTGCCATCTTAGCCTCTGTTTTATCTACAACTGCCATGGTGCTGCAAGTGATCAGTTTTGAAACCAGCCATTTGATGGTTTGACAGTTTGGTTGAAAACACAACCAATGTGACAGTTAGCCATCCCAGCATGCCAGGAATGTAACTTAACCACTTCCATACCACTGGACATCATATGACATCCTGGGCTTCGATTGGGGATATCTGAATGATGCAGCTGCAGGCATCATTCAGATATCATTTTTTTTAATCCAGCGAAAAACAATCATAGATTCCACCGGCTCATCCGTGTGATCAGCAACCTGGAGAAGGAATCCGCTAGCAGTGGAAGTACACCATAAAGAATACAGAGGACCAGATGGTCCCCAGCAGTCTCTAGGACTCTCTGAGGCCCGGGCGTGAAGTGACGATGTCACACCCGGCTTGGTAGTTGTAAATACTGCCGTAAATGTTTACAGTCCTTGTAATAGGAATACAATTGATCAAAAAAATTAAAGAAATAAAACAAAATTAAAGTTAAAATTTATAAATTAAGTAAAAATGTAAATTGCATCACTTCCAGTCTGAAGCCGTGGAACGCAGACACTGTCCCACACTTTCTGATTTTAAATGTTGAATGTTTCTTTCCACAGTGTAAGTGCAATATATGCGATTTTAAATTAAAGGAAAAGTTTTAAAACTATATCACACTATGGGGTGTGCCTGATGTTGTTATCTCTGCATGTGAGCGATCTGAAGGGGCAGACGAGCAAAGGGGAGGACAGCCCTGGATCTGAAGCATGTGTACAGCCACAATAGTGCTGTGAATGCGAATAAATCCCACAAGGGGAAAGACTTCTGGTGAGTGATGGCAACACAGGGTGAGCAAGTGTGAAGACCACCGGCACACTGCGAGAGCTGTATAATAATTTATGGACTCACTATTATCGATTTTCAGTATATGTCACTTCATTTTTTAATCAACTTTTTATTTTTGGAACAATATTGCTACTTAGTACTTGTCACTTTATTGTCACTTTATTGACACGGCACTTGTCACTTTTTTATATCTTTGTATGTATACATTTTGTTAAGATGAATTGCAGAATCTTTCTGAATGGAGTAAGCACACACTTGGCTGCATACATTTCGTAAATTTATACATTTTTAATTTAGTAACCACCACACTAAACGTAGTCACTCAACTAATAACAAGCAGCGCCACACCCACTTCCATTTCTCATTCAAAGTATTTTTATTAGAGTTATGTGCATATAATAGATACAACAAGAGTGTAAAAAGGATACAACAAAAATGTAAAGAGGATAGAGTCCAAATATAGAGTGGAAAAATGGTATACAAGACATAGAGAGAGACAATGAGCGATAATGAAAAGTTAATAAGTATAATAAAAAACGTAGGAGTGGAAGTCAATGGGGTTGCAATAATAGGAATAGCGTGCCCGTGTCCTCCCTATGGGTCACCCCTAATGGGTTCAAGCTGTGACCCAGAAGGAGAACAGGTAATGGGAACCTTTCACAAATAAAGGATCTTCGAAAAAGTTACATATCTTGACTAATAAAAGTATCTCATAGAACATATGAAGAACAGTCTAATATAGCATGGCACATCATCCAATTGTTCAAAATAAACGAGGACTCAAATCTAGTAGAGAAAGTAAATTGTCGTATCAAAAGATTACTAGAAACCGAATAATAAAAAAAATAAAAAGAAATAGGGGGAAGGAGAAGAAAACAGAAGGCAAGAATGCCAGAGAGGAAAAAGAGTGGAAGATAGAGAGAAGAAGTGGGAACAATTATGGGGAATAAGGCAAGGATGAAGGAAACCAAATAATAGTATGTGTAGGAATGTTACCAAGAAAGTAAAACAGCTTCATTGAAGTCTGGGGGAAGCATCTTGGAAATCCAAGGTTTCCAAAGAAGGTCAAATTTATTCAAAGTGCCATTATCCAAGGACGACATCTTGGCATGTATCATCGTAGTGTTAACTTGTTGTTTAGTTTCACAAAAGTTTAAGGAAGAGGATTCCATGCTTTGGCAATAGTCTGTTTAGTGGCTGTTAAGAATTGCATAAGGAGTTTAAACTGAGTGCGTGTAAGAATGTCTGGTTTTGCATTTAAAAATGCAATCGTTGGGCCCGGCAGTAGTGGCATATCAAACAGCTTAGAGGCCAGTCAAAAGACTTCTCCCCAAAAAGAGAAAAGTGGGGAAATAAAGTTTTTAATTTGTAAAAATTGAAAAAGTTCAGAGGAAGGGGGAGAAGTGGAAGCACTTAAATCCGGGAAAGATATGAAATCAGATGTAGAGACCAAATTGCAAAGTCTAGTTAGTCCCAATGTGACCCAGTTGCGGAAAGATGACGGGGATACCCAGGCTGGGTAAAAGGAAGGATTTCTAAGAAAGGAAAGCAAAGGGTTATGTGTTGATTGGAGGCCGTATGGTGTTTTCATTCTATCCCAGATTGATATAAGAATGGAGATCAAGAGAGGATCAATTTCAGTATATTCAATAGCAACCCACAATGGTATTTCCTGTGTTGCATGTTATTTGGTGACTGGTGCAATCTGAACAGCTATATAGTAGATATTAAAGTTAGGGAACCCTAAACCACCTTGAAGGAATAAAGTCTTACTAGCAATCCTCGGTCTAGTACCACCCCAAGTGAAATTCAAAGTTTTCAGTTGAAAAATACGTAAGTGAGTTGGTATTGGTATCGGAAGGACTCTAAATAGATACAGAAATTTAGGAAGTATCGACATGTTAATAACTGCAATCCTTCCAAACCAGGAGAGGGGACGAGATGTCCTATATTTAAAAGAGATCATTCATCTTTTTCAGCAAGGGGGGGGGGTAGTTGGCTGAGAACAAACTAGATATGTCAGCAGTAAGTTTGATACCAAAATAAGGAAGGCGGTGTGAGGACCAGGAAAAGGGCAATGCGGACTGGGTCAAGTGGAGTTCTTTTGTGGATAAGGAATACTGTAGACTTATGAAGGTTCACATGTAGGCCTGAAATATTACTAAATTCATGCAAACTATGAATCAGGTTGGGTGCAGAGATATGAGGGGAAGAGAGAAATAGAAGAACATCATCCGCAAACAAACATAGTTTGTGGTGATGTCCCCCCAATTCTATCCCTTTGATAGAAGGGTTTATTCTGATGTGTTGGGCGAGTGGTTCAATTAATAGGGCAAAAAGTAGGTGCGACAAGGGACAACCTTGTCGTGTACCCCTTATCACAGGAAAAAATTCACATTTATATCCAGCGTATTTTATGTATGCTCTAGGTTCATTGTATAAGGCGGTCACCCTTGTTAAAAAATGAGGCCCAAAACCCCATTTACGTAGGGCAAAATCCATATAAGACCAGGAGACCGAGTCAAAAGCTTTTTTAATGTCTAAAGATAGGAAACAGGTGGGGATGTGTCTCTTTCTAGCAATGTGGGAAAGTAGTAAAGCCCGACGAATATTATCACCTGCTTGATGGCCAGGAATAAAACCTACTTGGTCTCTGTGAATAAGTTTTCTGATAATACTATTTAATCTTAAAGCTAGAATTTTTGCTAAGATTTTAATATTCAAATTTAAGAGGTATATAGGACAGTAGTTAGACCAGATAGTGTGATCAGTATGAGGTTTTGGTAACATGCATATGGAGGCTGTGAGAGATTCCCCTCTAAAGGATGCACCATGTAAAGGGAATTGAAAGCATTAGCCAAAAGAGGAGTCAAAGTAGAGGAAAACGTTTGGTAATATAATGTAGAAAACCCATCCGGTCTTTTACTAGGTTTCAATGATTTGATAGCTGCTAATATTTCATCTTGTGAGATGGGAGAATCTAAAAAATCTAGTTGCGGAGAAGGCAGCAAGATGAGATCTAAAGTTAGCTAGAATTTTAACAGGATTGCTAGAATAGGAATTGTCCACAATCTTAAGTTTGATATGTTTGGAGGGATTGTAAGCTTTATTTAGCATGCATGCCAAAAGGGTATCAGGCTTATTAGATTTAAGATAGAAGTAGTGTCTAGCTCTACAGATGTTTTGTCAGCCATTTCATTAAGAAATAAATCAAATTCAAGCCTAGCGTTATCCAGATCACGTTTCCAGGCAGGTGTGGGGGTCACATTGGAACGCAAGGTAGCAGTTGTTAAAAGTAGATTCCAATTTATCGCTAAGGGTTTTGCGTTCTTTTTTCAAACGCGACATTTGCATACAAATACCTCTTATTACCAGTTGATGTGCTTCACATAGGGTTAAGGGTGAGGTTTCCGGTAAGGAATTATGAGTTAAATAGTCTGACAAGGCATTAGCTATTTCGGAGCAGTGAGTCGGATTCTTAAGTAATATGTCATTCAAATACCAAGTAGGGTCATGAGCTGGGATTAGGGATGGCGGAAGCAAGAGTGGTGCAAACCGCACTATGATCAGACCAAGGGATGGGGATAATGTTAGAAGAAAGGAGTTCTGGGAGCATACCAATGGAAAGGAAAATATGATCAATACGTGAAAAGGAGTTGTGGTGATGAGAAAAATGTGTGAAATTCTTTTTAGTTGGATTGGATTCTCTCCAAGAGTCAGCAAGGCTATGTTGAGAAAGCAAACTGGACAAAGATAGTCTTCTAAGAGGGGATGAAGGAGCAGGTGGTGCCTTATCTAGAAAAGATGAAATGACCTGGTTCGAGTCACCAGCCAACAGAAGAGTACCTATTTTATGGGGGTCTATTATTTGTAAAAGGTGTGATAGGAAGGGTAAAGGGTTCTTATTTGGAGAATAATAACAGACAATGGTTACAGCAGTGTCTAGAAGGTGTCCAGTCAAGACCTTTAGGATCTTTTATCTCTTTAAGGACTGAAAAAGGTGTATTGCGGCGAAAGGCTATAAGAACCCCACGTTGTTTAGCATCTGCAGAGGCTGTGTAAATCTGTGGAGATTTTGAGTTGAAACATTTGGGAGTAGAATGGATTGAGAAGTGGGTTTCCTGAAAGCACAAAATGTGGGATTTCAAGGATGCAAAGGTACGGAAAGCTTTGGTATGTTTATGTGGATTATTTAATCCCTGCACATTCAGGAGCGAAGCCATTTTATATTAGTAAACATTATGACATTAAAATGTACATTCATAACATGTCCAAAAGGTAAATGTTTTATTCCCAAGGTCAAAGATAAGAGAAAAAAAAAAAAGGGAGGAAAAAAAGAAGGAGCGAAAAAAACAAAAAATGATAATAAAAGCATAAAGTAAAATAAAGACAAGGATTCTGCAAACAAAGGGTTACTGAAAAATGATGCAAAAAGTGGTCACCACCTCCACCTATAACTGGTCTTATTGGTAAGAAGCACTGGAAGAGCGGACGCAGATAAAAAAAAACAAATAGATTTCCAGTCACAACTTACCAACCAGCCACTCATAGCGGGACTGCGATATTGCAGTGGACAATCGGACACTAACTAACACTTTTGACACTTTTTGGGGACCAGTGACACTAATATCATGATTAATGTTAAAAATATGCAGTCCCCGTACTAATGACATTGATTGGGAAGGGATTAAACATCAGGAGCTATCAAAGGGTTAACTGTGTACTTAGCTAGTGTGTTTGTGTATTGTGGGAGGTACTTTTACTAGAGCAAGGCACAGATCCACGTTCCTGCTAGTTTATATAGGCAGATCGCTGTTCTGGCTCTCTGTCTAGGGATCAACGGGTGCCGGCAGACCAGCTCCCGCTGTGTATAATCATAGCAAGAGCGTATCGCTGGCAATCAGAGATGTATAAAGTACTAGGGACCCAGACTTGAGTAAAAGTACAAGTGCTCTATCAAAAAAGTGACTTGAGTAGAAGTTGAAGTGCTTTTTAAGCACCACACTTAAGTAGAGGTACTAAAGTATTCAATATTTTTTGTACTTAAGTATTGCAAGTAGTTTATTTTAAAATTTACTTCTCAAGTACTGAAAGTAAAAGTACAAATATTGTGTTATGTAGTTATTAAAGAAAGTAGTCAAAAGGCCAGTGCCCCTCTCCCATTTTAGATCCCCCTTAGAACAGGCCAGGGTCCCCCTCCCATTATAGATCCCCTTAGAGCAGGCCAGGGTCCCCCTCCCATTACAGATTCCCCTTAGAGTAGGCCAGGGCCCCCCTCCCATTATAGATTCTCCTTAGAGCAGGACAGGGCCCCCTCCCATTATAGAGCCCCCTTAAAGCAGGACAGGGTCCCCTTCCCATTAAAGACTCCCTTAGAGCAGGCCAGTGTCCCCCTCCCATTATAGATTCCCCTTAGAGCAGTCCAGTGTCCCCCTCCCATTATAGATTCCCCTTAGAGCAGTCCAGGGTCCCCCTCCCATTATAGAGCCCCCTTAGAGCAGGCCAGGGTCCCTCTCTCATTATAGATCCCCTTAGAGTAGGTCAGGCCAGGGCAGGTCCCTCCCCCCATTGAATAGATCTGATCCCCTTAATGAGTGACTTGACTTCAAGACAGTTCTTACTTCTCCTACCTTAGGCTGTCTCGAGTCCCCCAGCCTCTATAGATCCCACTTAGAGCAGGCCAGGGTCCCCCTCCAATTATAGACTATCCTTAGAGCAGGACAGGGCCCCCCTCCCATTATAGAGCCCCCTTAAAGCAGGACAGGGTCCCCTTCCCATTAAAGACTCCCTTAGAGCAGGCCAGTGTCCCCCTCCCATTATAGATTCCCCTTAGAGCAGGCCAGTGTCCCCCTCCCATTATAGATTCCCCTTAGAGCAGTCCAGGGTCCCCCTCCCATTATAGAGCCCCCTTAGAGCAGGCCAGGGTCCCTCTCTCATTATAGATCCCCTTAGAGTAGGTCAGGCCAGGGCAGGTCCCTCCCCCCATTGAATAGATCTGATCCCCTTAATGAGTGACTTGACTTCAAGACAGTTCTTACTTCTCCTACCTTAGGCTGTCTCGAGTCCCCCAGCCTCTATAGATCCCACTTAGAGCAGGCCAGGGTCCCCCTCCCATTATAGACTCTCCTTAGAGAAGGCAAGGGTCCCCCTCCCATTATAGAGCCCCCTTAAAACAGGCCAGGGTCCCCTTCCCATTAGAGATTCTCCTTAGAGCAGGTCAGGGTCTCCCTCCCATTATAGAGCCCCCTTAGAGCAGGCCAGGGTCCCTCTCCCATTATAGATCCCCCTTAGAGTAGGGCAGGCCAGAGCAGGTCCCTCCCCCCATTGAATAGATCAGATGCCCTTAGTGAGTGACTTGACTTCAAGACAGTTCTTACTTCTCCTACCTTAGGCTGTCTCGAGTCCTCCAGCCTCTCTCTCCACAGTCCCCAGTCCAGTCCCCCCTGCTGAAAGAAGAATATATTCCTACCTCCATCCAGTTCTCCCACACTAGAGCATATGTACCATATTGAAGGCTGCATGGACATTAGATCAAGTAAACCACATTTTTTGTGGTATATGTGATTAAAGATTTCACATCAAATGACTTAGAAGTATATTTAGAATCAAACAAAGTTTACATACATTAAACATTTCCATCCTGCTTGCTTCATGTTGAAAAAGGATATCACAATCAATAATATTTGGGTGTTCAATAAACTCAGTAAGTGAGTCCCAAAGGAGGAGGAAGCCATCTATATACCTTTTTCAAAGCACCAACTCTTGTCTACGTCCATTATAGATAACATCCTTCTCCCACTTGGCCATAAAGAGGTTTGCACTGCTGGGTTCAAATTTGGCTTCCATGGCCACACCCCTATTTTGTACAAAAAAAATAACCATCAAATCAAAAATAATTATGCCCCATAGCAAAGTCCAGAAGGCAAAGAATGAATTCACATTGTGACCCATGCAAAAATCTTTTTGTAGGTTATTGGTCTTCTAGGGCAGCGGTCCTCAACTCTGGTCCTCAGGGCCCACTAACAGGCCAGATTTAAAGTATTACCTTGGGGAGATGCAGACTAGAGTACTGCAATCACTGAGCAGCAAATTATATCACCTGGGATGGATTTCAGTTATCTTGCAAACCTGGCCTGTTAGTGGGCCCTAAGGACCAGGGTTGAGGACCACTGTTCTAGGGGAATTAAGCAGGCTTTTTATAAGCCCATGGTAGGTAGTAAATTACTGGCACACAAGGGGCTCCCAGTACAAGGAAAGCCTTCTGCATTTTAGTTAAGTATACTCTACAATAGCAAGTAATTTCTTCCTAAACTTAGTAGGACGATTGCTATTGAGGGGTAGAGCAATATCCCTATCTGATAAAAAAAAACCTATTCATCTCAGTGCTATAGGTCTCATAATCTAAGAGATGCCTTTATGGTGAGGTGCACCATAATGTCATTACATTTTTCAAGTTTTAAGACCTTTTTGTAATTTTAAATACACTCTCCTCTTTTTAATTTTCATATTCTCTACATCTTTAGGAGCCAAATCCCTAAATAACGAGACTGATGACGCTACATTTACTCACTTGAAAAGAATACACAGACTGAGTTTAGAAACTCTTCTCTGTCTAATGCTTCGCTCCACAATCCCCCTGGAAATGTAGCGTAATCTGTCTCAGTATTTAGGAATTTGGTTCTGAACTACCTCTCGCCTGCCGTATAGTAAAATGACAGTAGGCGGAATCATCTCTCATTCTGGGCCGACATCAAATGACTTTGGCCTAGTCTCACAGCAATTTTGCGCCCGTGGGGGTGCGCAGCATGGCAACCGCAGTCGTCCTGTGTAAATAGGAGATGGCGCAACCCTGATCTCAATAAAAAGCCAATGACGCCACTCTTGACCCAAGTGATTGGCTTTGACCAATCCCAGCTGGTCACATGTAAACACGGAAGTGCCATTTTTAGTCTCTCCTCGCCTCTCACTGACACAGTGTAAGGCGAGGAGAGTCAATCAGAGGCATCTTCTTGTAGGCAAGACCTATGCAGGTAATCAGGGCACTGATCATCAGTGCCCTGGTCATCAGTGCAGCCCCAGCAGTGCCCATTATTGACACCAATCAGTGCCCATCAGTGATGCCTCTCAGTGCTGCCTTTAAGTGCCTGCTCATCAGTGCCATCCATCAGTGGTCATCAGTGCACCTATCTGTGCCGCCCATCATTGCCCATAAGTGCCGCCTATCAGTGCCCATCAGTGCCCCCTATAAGTCCCCATCAGTGCCGCCTATCAGTGCTCATCAGTTCTGCATACAGTATCTGTGCCACCTATCAGTGCCCATCAGTGCTGCATATTAGTGCCTCCTCATCAGTGCCACCTAATCAGTGCCCTTCGGTGCAGCCTATCAGTGTCCATCAGTGCCGCCTCATCAGAGCACGTCAGTGAAGGAGAATAATTACTTATTTACAAAATAAATACAGTATATACATACATACAGTGCTGCATGGTCGTGCAATTATCATGTAAAGTGCGACAGCGCTGAAAGCTGAAAATTGGCCTTAGGGTGGAGCTTCGGAGGGTGACGTCTTTGTGTACTAGAACGTATCATGGTCATCTTGTTGTTTTTACATGACATACTGTTTTTTTGCTTTTTTAACCGGTTGCCGACCGCCACACGGCTATTTACTGCGGCGGTCAGCCCCGGCCAGGCAGAGTGACGTAGATCTACGTCACTTGTCTGTCACTTCCTTGTGAGCCTATAGCGGGCGAGCGCGCGCCCGCAGAGGCACGCGCCCGCCCGCCGCGGCTCATTCACAGGGAAGTCAGTGCGACATCGGGTCCTCCGGTCACTCGCCGATCGTCGGTAGAGAGGGAGAAAGTCAGGCGGCTGATGTAAACAAGCCGCCTGTCATTCTCCCCTGTGTAGAAACAGTGATCAAACGGTTCTACTATGTAGGACCGTTGATCACTGTTCCTACACTAGTAGCCACAGCCAATCACAGTAAAAAGCACGCCCCTAGGGACACACTTAACCCCTCCCTCCCCAATAAAGTTAACCCCTTCCCTGCCCCTTCCCTGCCAGTGTCATTTTGCAGTAACAGTGCATATGTAGGACCAATGCATGCTATGTCAAAAAGGAAAAGGTCAAAGGTCCTGGTATGAAATAAGAACAGGCTGACTCGTGCGACAACTGATTAACCGCTTGCCAACCGCTGCACGACTATTTACTGCGGCAGTTAACCCCCCTACAGGCAAAACGACGTAGGGCTACGTCGCTCGCCCACGGGCTTCTATGTAATGTCGTGTAGTGACGTAATGTCACTGGTAACCCCAAAAGTGTCAAAAATGTCAGTCAAGGGTCCGATCTGTCTGCCGCAATGTCGCAGTACCGCAAAAAAAATCGCAGATCGCCACTATTACGCGTTTAAAAAAAACACCAAAAATGACAGAAATCTTTCCCTTAGTAAACGCAATAACTTTTGCGCAAACCAATCAAAATACGCTTTTTGCAATTTTTTTTACCAAACATATGTAGCAGAAAACAAATTGGCCAAAAATGTTAACAAATTTTGATTTTTACATTTTTTTGGGGGGGAATTTCATATAAAAAATGTGAAAAATATTGTTATTTTTGCAAAATTGACGCTCTTTTTTTGTTTATAGCGCAAAAAGTAAAAATCACACAGGTGATCAAATACCACCAAAAGAAAGCTCTGTTTGTGGGAAAAAAAGGACGTCAAATTTGTTTAGGTACAGCATCGCAACGACCGCGCAATTGTCCGTTAAAGTCACGCAGTAAAAAATCGCAAAAAAAACCCTGGTCAGGAAGGGGGTAAAATCTTCCGGGGCTTAAGTGGTTAAATATGAGTGCATCACTCATATTTGATTTTAATATTACTACATTTTACTTTTTCTCTGATCTTTACCTTGTTAGGATTTTACCTTGTTAGGATTTTTACCATCTGGGTGAAGTGATCCTGGTGTCCTACAGGTTAATATGAATGGTGTGATTCAGTGGTTCTCACGCAATTCCAGCCATTGCCGGTAGGCATATACAGCATCTCACAAAAATGAGGACACCTCTCACATTTTTGTAAATATTTTATTATACCTTTTCATGTGACAACACTGAAGAAATGACACTTTTCTACAATGTAATGTAGTGAGTGTACAGCCTGTATAACAGTGTAAATGTGCTGTCCCCTCAAAATAACTCAACACACAGCCATTAATGTCTAAACCGCTGGCAACAAAAAAAGAGTACGAAAGCGAAAATGTCTAAATTGGGCCCAATTAGCCATTTTCCCTCCCCAGTGTTATGTGACTTGTTAGTGTTACAAAGTCTCAGGTGTGAATGGGGAGCAGGTGTGTTAAATTTGGTTTTATCGCTCTCACTCTCTCATACTGGTTACTACTTTACATTGTAGCAAAGTGTCATTTCAGTGTTGTCACATGAAAAGATATAATAAAATATTTACAAAAATGTGAGGGTTGTACTCACTTTTGTGAGTTACTCTAATTGTGCTGTTTGACCGCTTTGTATTGTGGTCAAAACTATTTGGTAAGAGGCTGTGTGTGAAAGATATAGGTGGAGGATTTCTCTGGCTCAAGCCACACTCTTGCAGCACCCCTTTTTAGGCTGATTTTCGCTTTGTCACCTTTGGCCACCTTTAAAGGACTATTAATGGACTCATATAAGATCTATTAAGTGTTTTGCACATTTTAGATTCACTTTGGTGTGAATGTTTGTTATTTTATAATATCATATTTTATCACATTTAGATTATATGTTTAGCTCTGCACCCATCTATCTGAAAGGCTGTTCATTCATTTTTCAAGGGAAGTTGCACATTGCAAAGGAAATTTCCAAAGAGCTTAGTGAATGTGCTCAAATTTCACCTTGTACTTGATTGGATTATACAAGTCAACAGAGCTTCACCTCATTCACCAAACTCTGGAGGTGTGTGTGTGTGTGTGGGGGGGGGGGGGGGTGAATTAATTTGCAATTTACCTGGAAAGTCTATTTGCCTTTAGTATATTTTCACCATTTATTTTCCTTAAAGAATTAAGAATTTTGTAATACTAAGTGATCAACTTTTTTTTACTAAGAAATTTTTAGGGCTTTCAACTTTCTAGGTTTCATTGGAAAAAAATCATAAAACTTACAAAATAATTTCTAATTTCTTGCAATCACACACATTTTTTGGTTATTTCACATATGATTTAAATTATGATCATCACAGTGTGTTTTCATCTTAAACTTCTGCATTGCCATTTTCCATTTTATTATTTTATTAAACAAAAAAGTAAAAAAGAGAAGTAAAAAAGTTCTGTTGCAAAATTAGACTAAATGCAGAACTTGAAATAAAAATTGGTAACTTTCATGTTACTGTACACAGATAATATACTGTTGGTTATTGTCTTGAACTTCTGTTGTCTGTGTGTTATATGTTTGTGTAATAATCTTCAGTTTATATTTGATCATTTTTAGAATGCACTATTTTGTTTTGCCATTCATTTTGCTGTGCAGCCTTACTGTTTAATTATATCATAAATCCCATTTACTTTCATTACAAAAGTGCCAATAGATAACATGTTTGCCTTGCCCTATGCGATAAGACACCAAATAATAAAAGTAGTTACACCTTCAAACACTGTGAGGGGAATAAAGTCTGCATCTTTCTGCAATAAAGTACATCAATTTTAACTACTGCTATATAGTATTTAGCTATTCCTATGTTCATGAGCCATTAAATTTACATTCCATATGAAAAACATTATTGAGAAAAGAAAATCAGTGAGTTTCATAATGACAACAAAAGTGATATTGGTAATTTTTCTTTATAATGAATTTGCTTTCTTTTACTTTTACAGATAATAGTAATTATACTAAATATCAACCTCAGCTACTAGTATTCGATCTAAAGCTTTATGGAAGTGTGAATTTACATTAGGACAAAAATATTTAATGTAATTATTACAAAATATGAATGCTTTATCCTGTTTCTGGATATTAAAGCAGAACTCCAGCTAAAAATTAAATGAAATTGTCCAATATATGACATATATTGTAGCGGTGTGAGGCCCTGCCACTGTGAAAATGTTGAAGAAGGTAAAACAGAATTTGCACATGTGCAGAATGCAGGGCACCAAAGTGTCAGTGGGTGGATAAAGGTGGTTTTTAATTTTTCTTTGGGTTTTGTAATTCCCAAATCAGGGTATGGAGCATGGAGACTCCAAAGTGCTTTGGAACGGAAGGAGTCTTCAACCCAGTATAGGGCTTTTGCCAGAAACCAACAGGTTGAATAGGCAGGTGTTCAAACCCCTATAACCTAGAACCTAATAACAGTTAAGGGCTCCCCCTGAGAAACAGAAGGTCCCTGTGTAGGGGTCAGGAAGACCTTAATCCTTACCCAGAAGTCAGAGAGGCTGCATGGAACAGACAGGAGCATACCATGACGGAGCAGCAAGAAGATGGAAGACAGTCAAGGTACAGAATGTGTATAGGAGCACTGAGGTGTTGTGCTTGATGGTCTGGAGGACCAAGGCAACAGGCCGGAGCAGCGGCCCTGCTAGAGAGAGCAACAAGGCTGAAGTAATTTATGGTTGTGTTGATAGTGGAAACCCCTGAATGGGAAACTGATTCTTTGTATAAATGTTTCTGTTTTGTTAATAAAAGTGAGCCAGAAAACCCTTAAACAGCACTTCTGGAGTGGACTGAACAAACTGAGAAGCACTACCTTTACTATTATTATTATTCTTATTAATATACTACAGGATTTATATAGCGCCAACAGTTTACGCAGCCCTTTATAATATAAAAGGAAGACAATACAGTTACAATACAGTAAAATACAAGAGGATTAAGAGGTCCCTGCTCAGAAGAGCTTACAATCTAATAGGGTGGGGCAGGTGTTACAAGAGGTTGTAACTGTGAGGAATGAGCTGATGGAAGAGATAAATATTAGTTGGAGGAGTGATAGGCTTCCCTGACTAGACAAGTTTTCAGGGATCGCCTGAAGGCAGCTAGAGAAGGAGATAGCCGGACAGGTTGCGGTAGAGCGTTCCAGAGGATGGTAGAGGATACATTGAAATCCTGGAAACGAGCATGGGAGGAGGAGACAAGGGAGCTTGAGAGTAGGAGGTCTTGAGCGGAGAGGATGGTTTGAGTATTATTTAGTGACAGTATTGGTGATGTAGCTCGGGGCAAAGTTGTGAATGGCTTTGTATGTTGTTTTTAGTATTTTGAATTGAATTCGCTGGGCAATCGGGAGCCAGTTTAGGGATTGACGGAGAGGGGTGGCAGATACTGAGCGGTTGGTAAGGTGGATAAGCCTGGCAGCAACATTCATCATAGACTGAAGAGGAGATAGCCTATGGAGAGGTAGTCCTATGAGAAGCGAGTTGCAACAGTTGAGAGAAAACAAAGGAGCGAATGAGTAGCTTGGTGGTTTCAGTTCTTAAAATGGGGCAAATTTTAGAGATGTTACGGAGGTGAAGTCTACAAGCTTTTCATAATGATTGGATTTGAGGATGAAAGGACAGGTCAGAGTCTAGGATGACACCTAGTACCCTGGCATGAGGGGAAGGATTGATGGCTGATTGATGGATGCTTTTGATGGAAAAGTCATGGAGAGGGGCATGGGGGGGGGGAGAGATATTACCAGCTCAGTTTTAGAGAAATTTAGTTTGAGGAAGTGGTGCGACATCCATGCTCATATGTCAGTAAGTAAGTTAGTAATGCGAGAGGAGACTGAAGGAGTGAGGTGAGGAGTAGACAGATAGATTTGAGTGTCATTGGCATATAGATGGTATAGGTGGTATTGGAAACCAGAAGCCATGGCTAGACGGATCCTCCCAAAGGTAGAAGAGTTTCCCATGTTCCCATGGAGGGCTTACACGGTGCACAGCGGCCTGCAAGGAGTCACACTTTGAGCTCACCATGCGGGGACAAACACACCTCTCTGTATTACAAAGATGCTAATAGTGTCTGGACGAAATTCACAGGATATTGTCGAGAGGATGGAAGTGTGGGAATATGTCTTCCTCCGCCAGCGTTCCAAGGAATGGATCCATCTAGCCATGGAAATGGCTTCTGGTTGCTAGCTACATATCACTAGGACATCTCATACCCCCTGAGGGAGACCTTACAACAGAGGTCGAAAAGCGTCAGTGTTCCTTCTGTTCTGGATGTGATGATCATGTGTTTTTTGTCCTTTACCAGTAGCTATGTGTGTGAATTGATATGAAATTGTGACCAGAGATCATATCGCACGCTTTTTGCGTGAGAATTTTATTATCACTTACTACTTGTTCAATAATGATAAAAAACTTTTTATACATCTATAGTCACATTTATTTTTGCTGCTAAAAAACCCCTGGGGGCCTTCCTTTTCTCCTTTAAAAGGGGAGGGCAAGGTGCCACTAGACATGGAGAGATTGAAGATGTGATTGAGGTATCATAGGATAGAATAAGAGGGTGACTGTAGTAGTTGTGACGGAACAGGATCCGTGAACATTTTTGTAACCTCTTCAGTAGTAGCCAGTTCAAAAGAGGAGAGTGTTGACTGTGCTATTAGACAAGGTATGTTGAATGGGGAAGATGTACGCACAGTGGAGGTGTCCTTATGTATTGCATCAATCTTGTCTTTGAAGTGATTGGCAATCTCTTGGGCAGTAAGTGAGTTAATGGGTAGAAGGGGTGGGGGACAAAGCCAAGAGTTAAAGGTTGAGAAGAGCCAATGGGGACTGGATGCCAAGGTATTAATGATAGAGACAAATGAGGCTTGTTTGGCAGCATGGAGGCAGGAATTTTATTTTAGGAGGGCAGACTGCAGGTGAAGTCCTGCAGGCATTTGGTTTTACGCCACAGTCGTTCAAAAGCACGGCAATGTCTCTTGAGATTTCTACTGTTATCAGTTTGCCAGGTGTGCAATGATTGGGGCCTGATTCTGCGTGTAGTTAGGGGAGCAAGTGTGTCCAGTGATGATCAGAGTGAACTGTTGTAAACAGAGGTCACCAGGTCAGGACAGGACAGGAGGGAGATTTTGTTATATAGGTGGTCAGTATCAGAATAGAGAAGAGAAGGTTTAAAGTAACGAAGGTTGCTACAAGTAATTGTTTGCACTAAAGTGTGTGTCCATTGTGTTAGGTCAAAAGATGAGGCGAAGTTGAGAAGTTGAGTTGGAGCTGGTATGTTACCATTGACAGGGATGTTGAAATCACCAAGAATAATGGTAAGTATTTTAGAGGAGAGAAAGTAGGGCAGCCAGGCAGCAAAGTCATCAAAAAGCGTGATACTGGTCCAGGAGGGAAATAAATTGCTGCAATTTTCTGAAAAATAGGAGAAAACGGACGAATACAGTGCATCTGGAATGAAGAGAGGGTGTCAGGGTGCCAGGAAACAAGACCACATGAAGATGCAAGTAAAATAAAGCAGTTTATTAGGGCAACAACAATAAACACACAGCATGAGTGAGGAGCGAAATCAGGAACAGCCAGGGTCAAGTCCAGAAGCGGGTAGTCATACAAGCCGGTATCGAGTCTAGAAGCGGGTAATCATCCATGCCGGGGTCGAGTCTAGTAGCTAGTGGTCTGCCGATGCCCGATCGTCTGCCGATGCCTGATCGTCTGCCGATGCGGAATCGAGAGCCAGGAAAGTCATCAGCCAAGCCAGCTCATGCACAGAGAAACACGAAGAACAGAAGACTACTAGCACTGATGCACCTTGGAGAACAAACACAAGGGCAAGGACTGCAAGCCCTCATGTGATATATATAGTCAGGTGTGCAACGTCATCACTGAGCGATGCCCAGTCAACAGGCAAGTGATGATGCAAACAGATATTATAAGACACAACAATTTGCACATGTCCAAGATGGCTGCCAACTGGTAGACAAGGTAAGACCTTGACAGAGGGATACAGAGGGAGAGATAGGAAGGACTTGGTAGTTGTTTTGTGGGGATAGAAGGAATTCAACTCCACCTCCTTTCTGTCTGGGGGAGTGAGTCCAGTGGAGCCCACCATAGGAGAGGGCAGCAGGAGAAGCAGAGTCAAAATGTTGAAGCCAAGTTTCCGTTATGGTGAGTATGTTAAAGCTATGAGAGATAAAAAGGTCATGCACAGATGTGAGCTTGTTACAGATTGATGCATTTCACAGGGCGCATGAGATTGAGGGGCTGGTTTTAGGAAGCAGGGGGACAGAAATTGAACATACAGTAGTGGATTGTGGCTGTGCCAGAGGAGGAGGGGTACTGGATATGTGGGTTGCAGTTAGAAGATGGAGGACCAAGATTTGGAGAAATGTCCCCTGAGGCCAGGAGAAGAAGGAGGGTGAGAAAGGTAAGATGGGAGTGGGATGTGTATGAGCGCACAAGTCTAACTGCCCTGGTGTTTAGGTTAGCATGTGGGTTCAGCAATTGCAGTAGGTAAAGGGTACAGTAGAAGGGAGAGGGTAGGAGTGAGGATGATATGTGTATGCTGTGAGGTAGAGGGGAGGGGTAAAGTAAGGGTAATTTAAGGATAGAAGACACTGATGTGAGAAGGAAGAATAGAAGGAGCATGTTTGTGGTTAGAGAGTGGGACTCTGACTTCAAATAAATTAAATGTTGAATGCTGGTTTGCTTGCCGTCTTTCCAGAGTTGTATCTTCATACAGCTTTAGTTATCCTGCTGTAGTTAAACTACGGTGGTGAAACTGTGCAACACTCATGACCGAGACACTCAAGACTGTGACATGGTGTCTGCACCTTGCCCCTGTCCTCCTATAGGTCGCTTTAAATTTATAGGGAGATTGAGTAGGCAATCCTTTGTCAGTTGATCAATATAGGATCTGATTTGAGACACATGAATATGGGAGGGGAGATGGACAATACCAGACCAGCCAAAGACACAGGCAAGGGTCATAAAAGGTTATTGAGTATTTTGATCACTCAAGCCAAATCGAGTTGGGAATCAATCACCAGTTATGTTGCTAATGCAGTGCATTTTTTTTTATAAAGCTAGCATTAAATATAAGTTTAAAGATATGGCAGCAGAAGACATTTGCCAAAAAATAAAGAGCAGTGTCATAGCCAGGCAGAGCAGAGTGTACATAAGAAGCAGAAGACATTTATCTGTAAAAAAGAAGAGAAGACATAATCAGAGTTGATAGCTGTGGTGGTGAAACTGTGCAACACTCGTGACCGAGACACTCAAGAAGACCATTAAGAGAGAAACCCCCCAAACCATCACAATATATACAGTAAACAGTATGTGTACATACAGTATATTATGTACAGTATATATATATATATATATATATATATATATATACAGTATATATATAGTATCTCACAAAAGTGAGTATACCCCTCAAATTTTTGTAAATATTTTATTTTACCTTTTCATGTGACAACACTGAAGAAATTACACTTTGCTACAATGTAAAGTAGTGAGTGTAAAGCTTGTATAACAGTGTAAATTTGCTGTCACCCCAAAATAACTCGACACACACCATTAATGTCTAAACCCCTGCCAACAAAAGTGAATACACCCTAAGTGAAAATGTCCAATTTGGGCCCAAAGTGTCAATATTTTTTGTGGTCACCATTACTTTCCAGCACTGTCTTAACCATCTTGGGCATGGAGTTCACCGGAGCTTCTTCCACTCCTCCATGATGACATCACGGACCTGGTGAATGTTAGAGACCTTGTGCTCCCCCACCTTCTGTTTGAGGATGCCCCACAAATGCTCTATAGGGTTTAGGTCTGGAGACATGCCTGGCCAGTCCATCACCTTTACCCTCTGCTTTTTTAGCAAGGCAGTGGTCGTCTTGGAGGTGTGTTTGGGGTTGTTATCATGTTGGAATACTGCCCTGTGGCCCAATCTCCAAAGGGAGGGGATTATGCTCTGCTTCAGTATGTCACAGTACATGTTGGCATTCATGGTTCCTTCATTGAACTGTAGCTCCCCAGTGCCGGCAGCACTCATGCAGCCCCAAACCATGACACTCCCAACACCATGCCTGACTTTAGGCAAGACACACTTGTCCTTGTACTCCTCCTCACCTGGTTGCGGCTACACATGACATGACACCATGTGAACCAAATACGTTTATCTTGGTCCCATCAGACCACAGGACAGGGTTCCAGTAATCCATGTCCGTACTCTGCTTGTCTTCAGCAAACTGTTTGCGGGCTTTCTTTTGCATCATCTTTAGAAAAGACTTCCTTCTGGAATGACAGCCATGCAGACCAATTTGATGCAGTGTACAGCATATGGTCTGAGCACTGACAGGCTAACCCCCACCCCTTCAACCTCTGCAGCAATGCTGGCAGCACTCATACGTCTATTTTCCAAAGACAACCTCTGGATATGACACTGAGCACGTGCATTCAACTTCTTTGGTCGACCATGGCGAGGCCTGTTCTGAGTACATTCCAAAAGAAGATGAGTGCTATATAGCACCCCCTTTTTCCTGCGCTCGGAACCTGGTCCTCAGGCTGCCTCAATCCCGGAACTCGTGCTAATATTAGGCATCCATGATGGCTAGGCTTTGCTGCCCCTTACGACCAGGGCGGTCGACCAAACACTGAAAATACAAAGCAAAGAAGAGGGCGCACCAGCCTAGCGCATTATCCTCAGCGAGTTTATTTAAATAAAAATAAAAATCAGCTACTCACAAACAATCGTAAAATTCAGGCACATCAATTCCATACATCTGGCTCTTGCCAGAAGATCAACGTCCTTTACTGGAAGCAGAGGGCTGACGCGTTTCGAGGCCGTGCCTCTTCCTCAGAGCTGATTTTTATTTTTATTTAAATAAACTCGCTGAGGATAATGCGCTAGGCTGGTGCGCCCTCTTCTTTGCTTTGTATTTTCACTGTTCTGAGTACAACCTGTCCTGTAAAATGGCTGTATGGTTTTGGCCATCATGCTGCAGCTCAGTTTCAGGTTCTTGGCAATCTTCTTATAACCTAGGTCATCTATATGTACAGCAACAATTCATTTTTCAGATCCTCTGAGAGTTTTTTACCATGAGGTGCCATGTTGAACCTCCAGTGACCAGTGTGAGAGAGTGAGAGCGATAGCACCAAACTTAACACACCTGCTCCCCATTCACACCTGAGACCTTGTGACACTAACGAGTCACATGACACCGGGGAGGGAAAATGGCTAATTGGGCCCAATTTGGACATTTTGTCTTAGGGATATACTCACTTTGTTGCCAGCGGTTTAGACACTAATGGCTGTGTGTTGAGTTATTTTGAGGGGACAGCTAATGTACACTGTTATACAAGTTGTACACTCACTACTTTACATTGTAGTGAAGTGTCATTTCTTCAGTGTTGTTACATATTAAAATATTTACAAAAATGTGAGGGGTGTACTCACTTTTGTGAGAAACTGTATATCTATTATTTTTTACTGCATTACTACTGCTACAGGACAACCTCCCCCTTTCAATGGTTGTTTAGAGTGCTGGCAGGTGCAGGTACCACCCAGTAAATTGGCAACCAGTGACTTCACCAGCCCCATGCACTTACATGACCAGGAATCTCCTGCCATATAAACAAAGGAACTGACATTGGGGTTTTCTTCCTTACTGACACCAGGCCTTTCAGGTGTGGAATGAATTTTAAGAGGGACCGCACGAAAAATAAGTGTGAAGTCCCCCCCCCCCCCCAAATTCTACACCAGACAATTTTAGGAGGTGGCCCCATACAAAAATCAAGAAAAAACAAAGCATGAGTCTCCCCAAAAAATCCACAACAGACCTTTATCTGTGAATGCAGTCTGGAAGGACAGAAAAGAGGGGCGATAAGCACATTGCACCTCTCCTGAATCATACCAGTCCACACGCCCTCACACTGGAGGTACATTACCAGGGGGATTCCAGTGACATCCTTGACCCTGAGAGACCCTGCTTTTTTGTATAAATCAGCTGTCACCTGTCAGATCTGTCATTTAGTGTGAGTGAAGAGAAAGAACCAAATATGTATCGGCGGTGGTTGGCAGGAGTTAGGCATAGCATGGTATAGCATGGTGCAGATAGGATATTTTGTTAGCTTACTCAGGATTATTCTTGAAAATAATTTATAAGTGTTCAATGAGTTTTATCTGCAATTAAGAAGTGCATCAATGGGCTTGCATGTGTCCTCCCCATATGCCAATGCATATATGAATACGGTTGAGAAGTCTTACATTTTTAACACCCTAAATTTTTGCAGTGTATGGTGGTTTGGTTTAGATTTAATGACAATTTTTTCATCATATGGGAGGGAAATATGGAGTCCTAAAGATGTTCGATTCATACCTAAATACTATGATACTACAGTTCAAAATGCATTGTGGCAAGGAATCTCTTTTCTGGATGTTAGGGTTTATAGAAAACAATAATGGACTTGAAACAGATTTATATGTAAAACTAACAGATAGCAATCAGTTATTGCTATAGTGTAGCTGTCACCCACCAGCAGTGTATAGATCAGTTTTCTGTAGCCAGATGACATGTGTAAATTGTATAGTGAGTGAGGAATCTCTGAGACAGGAACGAACTATTAGACAGTTATCCAACACAGCAATTAACCCATGAAAGACTGAGAGTGCAGGGTCTGAAAACTGACAGGAGAGTGAGCCAATAGAACAGACAGAATAAGAGAATTCCTTTTGTTTCACAGTATCATTTCTATTCTGCACAGATTTATTCAGTGATTAAAAGACACTGGATAATCCTTAGAGAGGCTTTTCCTGATATTGAGGAATTTAACGCCCCCCCCCCCCATTGTATAGGAAGGGTAAAACTATTAGGGACATGATTATTAAATCCCTGAATTTCAGAGTGGAAAAATATTGAGAATACCAACATTTTTAAGTCCAAAAAGAAATAGTTCTTTCCCTGCGTATCTTGTGTACAGTGCTTCAGTATGATCAAAGGCACTTCACTTTCACTTACATCTCCATTCAGGGAAATCAATTGGCATTGAGAGATTCTACATGCCAGAGTGCATATATAGTTTATATTCTTAAATGTCCATGTGGATTATATTATGTGGGGGAGATCACTCAAAAAATGAAGGATAGGAAATACCAACAAAAATTCTCTATTTGATCCTCCCAGTTGGAGTTACCAATTGCTAAGCATTTTTAACAATGTGGCCACACTGTAGCCCAGCTAAGATTTATGGTAATTGACCACATGCCACAACTGAAGAGAGGGGGGGGGGGCAGGGATCTAAAACTGAAACAGAGGGAAATAAGGTGGATTTCACAACTAGACACTATTTACCCTAAGGGATTGAATAGAGATTATGATTTACCATTGTTTTTATAAACATTTTGGTTAAATATTTCGTTTATTTTTCTCTTTTGCAGATATTTATATGATGTAACCAGAAACACTGTTGTATTATGTATCTTTTAAATATTAGCTGCAATGTCAGACCACATCATGTCTTAAGTTGAGATGATTCAGGTGTTGCTAATTTCCAGTCAATGCGATTAGAACCATTTTTTCATGTTTGTTTTACCTGATGAAGGATCTTAACAGATCCAAAACATTGTTATTTTTATATTTTTCTTGATGATTTTTTTTACTCTTGTAATAAATTTACAAGGTGCTGCAGATTGTACTTTTTTTTCCTATATATTGGAGTTTGGGGGATCTTCATTGCCTGCTTGCCTGCTCTGCACCTGAAGGATCAAGTTGCATGCTGGATGTGTGCTGTCCTGACTTGTTTGTGTATATATATATATATATATATATATATATATATATATATATATATATAGTTGCTATGGATTACTAATACCAAATATCATCTGTATTGTACTATACTGTACTTTTTTTTCCAGAATACAATACATTTTGTGGCTTCATAAGAGCCCAGCAGATACAGACTTTTACAATTATGACTTTCTACTGTGATCTCTGCTCTTTTCAGAGACAATATTTAAGAAAAAAATGTATAAAAAACTTTCTGTACCCTTGAAAATGTAAATTAGGTGTGCTACTGGAAAATGCATCATTCAAATACACTTTTTAATAGAAAAGTAAAAAATAAGCAAGGCTAATTACCTTAAGGGCAAAGCACAGGGTCTGTAATCAGTTTACAAGAGGAGGTATTGCTATAGGAACAACTGACAGCCCATGGCAGTTCATAGGAAATCACAAGTTACACAGTTTTTTTCATTTAAATAAATGCAAAGATAATCTTATTCATCTAGAATTCTTTAGGGTAGAAAATAATTTCCATTTGTTTTTGTTCCACTCTATCAGGCACACTAGCTCTAAGATTAAATGATAACAGTGGACCTAATAATAAAAATACAATATAATGTAATGAAAGTAATGTAGATCTAATCCTCTTTTTTATTGCATCCTGAGTGCCTTTGGTTCCATTATCTCCCTGTGTCTTTGCCTTTGACTTATTGATGTCTTGTCAGGAAAGCTAAAGGATTTGTAAAGATTATGGTATTATGCGGTCGTGAACATTCTTGCTCGGGGCACCTTTAATTACAAAATGCTAACGCTGACTGTATTTCTTGCTGTGGAAACAAATACCTTCCAGTTAACCAGTAACATTTTATTTGATAAAAAGAAGTTATCATTTGCCTTTTTGAGGATTATTTGATAGTGTATTTAATTTTTGGTTGTGTTTAACTTTTGCTATAAGATTAATTTGAATAAAATTTACAGCCAAATGTGATCTTCCTATGATTTTGAAATGAAATAGCTTTTCAAGACAAAATATTTTTGGTAAATAAAACATCCTAAGTTGATTCATATTTACAGTAGTATGAAATAAACAAACCTAACGGCTATCTGTACTACAATTCACTGAAACTATTCAGTTTTGCCAGGGATGTCACTAAGATTTCATCATCTCAATCTATATAAAGAAAAAAAATTAAAATTAATTCCACAAACCAGTCATGTTTGGTAATACAACCGCTTCTTGCTCTAGTTTTACAAGATTAAAGAGCCTTATTTTCACTTTTTTTATTGGCAAAACATAAGTCTCACCATTAGTTTCAATGTGCACACATCATTTTCACACAGCCATAACAAAAAATAGAAGAGATAATATTCCACACTCTCTATCATGCTCCATCACTGTGTATTTGACTAGGGTTCTGTCGTGCAACTTTGGTTGCATCCTCAACTGCCTGCAGTTATGAACAGGGATACACAGTAATTTGTTTAGGAACAAAAAAGTCAAACCAAATGGCTTCTATCTCTTTCATATCTCAGGAAAAGGACCAAAGTATGCTATGTCAAAAAGGAAAAGGTCAAAGGTCCTGGTATGAAATAAGAACAGGCTGACTCGTACGACAACTGATTAACCGCTTGCCGACCGCTGCACGACTATTTACTGCGGCAGTTAGCCCCCTACAGGCAAAACGACAAAGGGCTACGTCGCTCGCCCACGAGCTTCTATGTAATGTCGTGTAGTGACGTAATGTTACTGGTGCCCCCAAAAGTGTCAAAAATGTCAGTCAAGGGTCCGATCTGTCCGCCGCAATTTCGCAGTCCCGCAAAAAAAATTGCAGATCGCCGCCATTACTAGTTAAAAAAAACAATAAAAATTACATAAATCTTTCCTGTAGTTAGTAGACGCAATAACTTTTGCGCAAACCAATCAAAATACGCTTATTGCGATTTTTTTACCAAACATATGTAGCAGAAAATAAATTGGCCTACAATGTTAAAAAATTTTGATTTTTACATTTTTTTTTTGGAAATTTCATATAAAAAATGTGAAAAATATTGTTATTTTTTCAAAATTTCGCTATTTTTTTGTTTATAGCACAAAAAGTAAAAATCGCAAAGGTGATCAAATACTACCAAAAGAAAGCTCTGTTTGTGGGAAAAAAAGGACGTCAATTTAATTTGGGTACAGCTCCGCACGACCGCGCAATTGTCTTTTAAAGTCATGCAGTGCCGAATCACAAAATAGGCCCTGGTCTTTGAGCAGCCAAATCCTCCAGGGCTTAAGTGGTTAAAGTGATTGTAAATCAAGTTTTTTTATTATCTTAACGCATTCTATGCATTAAGTCAAAAAAGCCTTCTGTGTGCAGCAGCCACCACAGTTTCCACTAATGCTTACCTGAGCCCTGTCTCTCTACAGCGATGTCCACGAGTGCCTCGGCCATCTGGAACTCTCCCTCCCCATTGGCTCCCACTGCTGTCAATCAAAGTCGGTTAGCCAATCAGGAGAGAGAGTGAACAGGGCTAAACCGGGGCTCCATGTCTGAATGGACTCAGGGAGCTGTGACTCAGCTTCGGTTGCCCTATAGCAAGCTGCTTGCTGTGGGGGCACTTGACAGAAAGGAGGGGCCAGGAGAGCTGAAGAGGGACCTGAGAAGAGGAGAATCAGGGCTGCTCTGTGCAAAACCATTTCACAGAGCAGGTAAGTATACCATGTTTGTTATTTTTATGGAAAAAAAAAAACAAAAAACGAGACTTTACAATCACTTTAACTGCCATACTCAGACCTTGGATTGCCTATGTTTAATGCTGGAGGTAGAGTTTTTCATTTGTTAAGTCTAACAAGAAGGTCATAACTAAAGCCATATATGAAAACGTAACCTGTGATAAGACTTTTATGATTAAAAAGAGTCTACAATTTTACTGAAAAGATAGCCTTTTTTTTACAGACCCTTGATTTTCTTTTTTTGTTTCCCTGGAAAATTCTCACTGATGTTTGGCTGCCATCATCCCCTGCCTCTCTGCAGGGCACTCTAGATTACATAAGTGCACTCTGCAAAGCTTCTATGGGGGACATTAAAGACACTACTCACCCAGTATTTCCTGTTTAATTGTAACAAAATGGAGGCACTAGCTACACTGCCCCAACAATAAAGTTGCTTTAATTGTTTTTTTATTATTGTTTATGCACAGACAACAGCTTTAAAATATTATATCCATTATTTGATAATGTATTGAAAGAATATAGTGCCACCCTGCCCTTTCCAAACTTTATATGCCCACTAAAAAATGGAACAGTAGAAAAGGAAAGTAAAGGACATTGAGGAGAAGGAAAGAAAATGTTACTTTATACCTTGATCAGCCATAACCTTATGACCACCCACCATAACCCTTCGATGCATGGGCTCCACTAGACCTCTGAAGGTATACTGTGGTATTTGGCACCAAACCATCAGTAGCAGATCCTTTAAATTCTGTAAGCTGAGAGTTGAGGCCTGCATGGATCAGACTTGTTTTTCCATCTCACAGATACTTGATTGGATTGAGATTTGGAGAATTGGGAGGCCAATTCAACACCTCAAACTTATTGTTGTGTCCTTCAAACCATTCTTGAATTAATCAAACCAGGCCACATTCTTCCATTGCTCTATGGTCCAGTTCTGATGCTCATGTGCTTATTGTAGGCACTTTTGGTTGTGTGAAAGTGTCAGCATTCGAACACTGACTGATCTGTTGCTACGCAACAAACTGAGATGCATTGTGTGTTCTGGCACCTTTCTGTCAGAGCCAACATTAACTTTTTTGAGCTACAGTAGCTTTTCCATTAGATCGGACTACATGGGTCAACCTTTGCTACCTATGCGCATCAATGAGCCTTGGCCACCCATGGCCTGGTCACTGGTTCTATGGTTTTCCTTCCTTAGACCACATTTGGTAGATTCTGACCACTGCAGTATGGGAGTATTTCAAAAGAGCTACAGTTTTGGAGGTGTTCTGACCCAGTTATTCAGCCATTACAACTTGGAGCTTGTTAAAGTCCAATGTTATTTACCAAACAGCATACACTTGTCCTCATATGAAATTCACTAATATTTTGCAACAACAGAGGTCTCTCTCCAGAGGGAGCAAAATATTAGCAAAATATTAGACAATTGTATGCTGTTTGGTTTTCTACCAGCAGAGGAGAGGAGGAATTGTGAATTGTGTACCTTTAACTTGCCTGCAATACTTCTGATGCTGTTTTGCCGTTCATAATTTGGTGGCTGAGATTTATGATGAGTGTGCACTTTTATCATACGGGGAAAGGTGAAGGACACAGACTCGGGCGAAATGCGAATGTTACTTTTGCTGCTTATAATTTTACTTTTGCTGCTTATAATTTGGTGGCATCTAGTCCCAGTGAGTGTTTGGGTGGAAACATATTGAGTGGTGGAGGTAATTTTCTAAGGCCTAGTTCACACCTATGCAGGTGGCGGTTGATGCATTTTCCCAGGGTGTGTTGCGTTTTTTCACATGGTTTTTTAACTTGTCTTTGTTTAACTTTTGTTTGTCTTTTTTAACTTGTCTTTGTCTTTGATGCATTTTGCATTTTTGGGAGGTATCTTTTGTCATGCAGGAGAAACCAGCAAAAATGCAAGCACTGAGTTTTTGATGCCTTTTCATGCATTTCTGCTGCATATCCAATGAAGTTTATGAAACCAAAAATGCAACCTGCCTCTTTCATAAAAACACACCAGTGGAAAATGGAGAGATGTGAACGTGACCCATAGGAAACCATGGTAAATGGACTGTAGTGTATTTTTGCAAAACTAAAAATGCACTGAAAAACACATAGGTGTGAATCAAGCCTAGAAAGATGCACATTTTGGCACTCATTTCTATTTATATGTGTGGACTGTATTAATATTAACATATATTTGTATTTTATTTGATTACTCGACACTTATCTAATTATTATACTTTCAAACAAAGTATAAATGCCATTCTTACCCTGCCCTCTTTTGGCCTTAACTTACCCCCCACCTTTGACCCCAACTTACCCTACACTGCATACTTACAGCTGTGGCCTGCAGCAATGTTTACCTTCCTACAGTCTGGAACTTATTCCTGTTGTCTGAAGTGCAATAGGATGCAAACAGTGTAAGTAACCTTTTTTTTATACCAGAGGGGTTTATTAAATCATTCTTATGAATGTTTGATTATGAATTCACGAGTATATACTGTGACAGACAGACAGACATGGTCTGTCACAGTCTAAAAGACAGTTAATAACTGGTCCAGCAGTGAAAGGGTACCTAAGTAGGTGTGAGACTGATTGCTAGGGGGGTGTTGGCCTACAAATGGACTGATTGCCAGTTGGGTGTTGGCCCTCAAAAGGGAATCTGCTTGGCTTGGCATAACTTTTCCCTTTCTCTGCAGAGTTGTGCTACAGGGAGCAGCATGTGTGTGGACAGCTACATTATCTCACAAAAGTGAGTACACCCCTCACATTTTTGTAAATATTTTATAATATCTTTTCATGTGACAACACTGACGAAAATGAACTTTGCTACAATGTAAAGTAGTGAGTGTACAGCTTGTATAACAGTGTAAATTTGCTGTCCCCTCAAAATGATGGGCTGGTGACAGGTATTCGGGTACTCTGATGAAAGGTACTTGGGTACTCTGATGACAGGTACTCGGGTACTCTGATGGGCTGGTGACAGGTACTCAGGTACTCTGATGACAGGTACTCAGGTACTTTGAGTACCTGTCAGTAGAGTACCTAAGTTCCTGTCATCGGAGTACCCGAGTACCTGTCATCAGAGTACCTGAGTACCTGTCATCCGAGTACCCGAGTATCTGTCATCAGAATACCCTAGCATCTGTCACCAGCCCATCTGAGTTCCCAAGTACCTCTCTGTATCCCATAAGAGTACCCGAGTACCTGTCTCCAGCCCAGAGTACCTGAGTACCTCTCTGCAGCCAATCAGCGTACCCAAGTATCTCTCTGCAGCCCAATAGAGTACCCGAGAACATGTCATCAGCGTACCCAAGTACCTGTCACCAGCCCATCAGAGTACCCAAGTACCTGTTATCAGAGTAACTGTCACCAGCCCATGAGAGTACCCGGGTACCTGTCTCCAGCCCTTCAGGGTACCTATCTGCAGCCCATCAGAATACCTGTGTATCTGTCTCCAGCCCATCAGGGTATCTGAGTACCTATCTGCAGCCCAATAGAGTACCTGAGTACATGTCTTCTGCCCATCAAAGTATCTGAGTACCTGTCTCCAGTCCATCAGAGTACTCGAATACTTTTCTGCAGCCCATTATAGTACCCGAGTACCTCTATGTAGCCCATCAGAGTACCCGAGTACCTGTCTCCAGACCAGAGTACCCTAGTACCTGTCTACAGCCCAGAGTGCCCGAGGACCTATCTGCAGCCCATCAGAATATCCAAGGAACTTGTCTCTAGCCCATCAGAATACCCAAGTACCGCTCTGAAGCTCATCAGAGTACCCGAGTACCTTTCTGAAGCCGATCAGTGTACCTGGGTACCTGTCTGCAGCCCATCAGAATACCTGAGCACCTATCTGCAGCCCATGCCTCCTAGATTATGTGTTGGGGTGTTTGCTTTCCAAAATGGGGTCATTTTGTGGGGGTTTTCATCGTCCTGGTGTTCCAGGGCCTTCAAAAGTGTGATAGGTTGTAATGAAATTATATGTGTAATTTATGCTCCTAGAATACCTGACGGTGCTTCTTGCATGTTGGGCCTCTGTATGTGGCTATGTTGTGACAAAGTCCCACATATGTGGTATTGCCATACTCAGGAGGAGTAGCAGAATGTATTTTGGGGTGTAATTTGTGCTATGTAAATGCTATGTGTTAGAAATATTTTATAAATTGACAACTTTGTGTAAAAAAAAATGCATTTTCATTTTCTTTCCACATTTTCCAAAAACTTGTTGAAAAAAATGACATGTTCAAAAGACTCATAATGCCTCATAGAATATATGTTGGGGTGTTTGCTTTCCAAAATTGAGTCATTTTGTGGGTAATTCCTTTGTCCTGGTGTTCCAGGGCCTCCAAAATTGTGATAGGTTGTTAGGAAATTATATGTGTAATTTATGCTTCTAGAACACCTGACGGTGTTCCTTGAATGTTGGGCCTCTGTATGTGGCCAGGCTGTGTAAAAGTCTCACACATGTGGTATTGTCATACTCAGGAGGAGTAGCAGAATGTATTTTGGGGTGTAATTGCAAGTATGCATATACTGTGTGTGAGAAATAACTTGTTATTATGACAATTTTGTGTAAAAATATATATATATTTCTTCATTTTCCCAAGAATTGAGGGAAAAAAATTACAACTTCAAAAAAACTCACCATGCCTCTTACTAAATACCCTGGAATGTCTACTTTCCAAAAAGGGGTAATTTGGGGGGTATTTGTACTGTCCTGACATTTCAGGGCCTCAAGAAATGAGATAGGCTGTCGGTACATCATTTTGACCCACATTTATGAAAAAAAATTACTTATTTGCAAAATGTTATAATAGAAAGTAAAACAAAATGTTTTTTTTTCAAAATTTTCGTTCTTTTTTCACTTATATCGCAAAAAAAAAAAAAACCCAGTGGTGATTAAGGCTCTATTCACACTAGAGCGACTTGTCAGGCGACTTGTCAGCCTGACAAGTCGGGGTCCCTCGCGGCCCATTGACTGCTACAGGACTCGTTCTAACAGGAGCGACACAAGTCGCTCCGACTTAGAAAAAGGGTCCTGTACTACTTCGGGGCGACCTCAGAGCGACTTGTATAGACATTCATTATATGAAGTCCGTGCAAGTCGCGGTGCACGGGACTTCACAAGTCGCCCCCGAAGTAGTACAGAGTCGTGCCGCTTCAGTGTGAATGGGCTCTTAATACTACCAAAAGAAAGCTCTATTTGTGTGAAAAAAAGATTTAAAAAATTTCATTGGGTACAGCGTTGCATGACTGAGTAATTATCATACAAAGTGTGAGAGCGCTGAAAGCTGAAAATTGGTCTGGGCAGGAAGGTGTAACTGCTCTGTATGGAAGGGGTTAAAATAGCCAGAAGACTATATTTTTCCTCCGTTGATGTAATACTGAAAACTCCTGTGAGGGTAACTTCCTTTGTGCAGAACATTATTTTTAAAATAAAAATATTTCAGAAACACCTAATAGCAAGTAGTGATGTCGCGAACCTAAAATTCGCCGTTCGCGAACGGCGAACGCGAACATCGGCAAATGTTCGCGAACCGGCGAACCGGGCGAACCGCCATAGACTTCAATAGGCAGGCGAATTTTAAAACACACAGGGACTCTTTCTGGCCACAATAGTGATGGAAAAGTTGTTTCAAGGGGACTAACACCTGGACTGTGGCATGCCGGAGAGGGATCACGCAAAAAAAAGTTCTTAAAAATTATAATTTTTTGATAGAGAGCCAATTATTGGAAAAATTAAAAAAAAAATAAAAATAAAAAATTTCTTTGGATTTAGCATCTGGGGGGTCTAAAAAGTGTACCTGTGAAGTTTCAGCTCTGTAGCATGTCCAGAACCCCTAAAAAACAACATTTTTCTTATATTTTCAGGAATACGGCTTCTCTGCGGCTGGCTTTTTCTCTTGCAGGCATTTAGCGGGCATTTTTTTAGGCAGGCATGTCATTTTTTGTATTTAGTGTCTGGGGGGTCTAAAAAGTGTACCTGTCAAGTTTCAGCTCTGTAGCATGTCCAGAACCCCTAAAAAACAGCATTTTTCTTATATTTTCAGGAATACGGCTTCTCTGTGGCTGGCTTTTTCTCTTGCAGGCATTTAGCGGGCATTTTTTTAGGCAGGCATGTCATTTTTTGTATTTAGTGTCTGGAGGGTCTAAAAAGTGTACCTGTCAAGTTTCAGCTCTGTAGCATGTCCAGAACCCCTAAAAAACAGCATTTTTCTTATATTTTCAGGAATATGGCTTCTCTGCGGCTGGCTTTTTTTCTTGCAGGCATTTAGCGGGCATTTTTTTAGGCAGGCATGTCATTTTTTTGTATTCAGTGTCTGGGGGGTCTAAAAAGTGTACCTGTCAAGTTTCAGCTCTGTAGCATGTCCAGAACCCCTAAAAAACAGCATTTTTATTATATTTTCAGTAATATGGCTTCTCTGCGGCTGGCTTTTTCTCTTGCAGGCATTTATCGGGCATTTTTTTAGGCAGGAATGTCATTTTTTGTATTTAGTGTCTGGGGGGTCTAAAAAGTGTACCTGTCAAGTTTCAGCTCTGTAGCATGTCCAGAACCCCTAAAAAACAGCATTTTTCTTATATTTTCAGGAATACGGCTTCTCTGCGGCTGGCTTTTTCTCTTGCAGGCATTTAGCGGGCATTTTTTTAGGCAGGCATGTCATTTTTTGTATTTAGTGTCTGGAGGGTCTAAAAAGTGTACCTGTCAAGTTTCAGCTCTGTAGCATGTCCAGAACCCCTAAAAAACAGCATTTTTCTTATATTTTCAGGAATACGGCTTCTCTGCGGCTGGCTTTTTCTCTTGCAGGCATTTAGCGGGCATTTTTTTAGGCAGGCATGTCATTTTTTGTATTTAGTGTCTGGAGGGTCTAAAAAGTGTACCTGTCAAGTTTCAGCTCTGTAGCATGTCCAGAACCCCTAAAAAACAGCATTTTTCTTATATTTTCAGGAATACGGCTTCTCTGCGGCTGGCTTTTTCTCTTGCAGGCATTTAGCGGGCATTTTTTTAGGCAGGCATGTCATTTTTTGTATTTAGTGTCTGGGGGGTCTAAAAAGTGTACCTGTCAAGTTTCAACTCTGTAGCATGTCCAGAACCCCTAAAAAACAGCATTTTTCTTATATTTTCAGGAATATGGCTTCTCTGCGGCTGGCTTTTTCTTTTTTTACTTTGCAAGCTGCTGTGCCACCTTATATATCAGTGGTGGGTGGGCAGTGGCACAGTACACTCTCTGTGGACCTGACAGCAGTCACTGGCACCCAGGCAACTGCAATTTAAAAAAATATATTTTTTTTTTTACTTTGCAAGCTGCTGTGCCACCTTATATATCAGTGGTGGGTGGGCAGTGGCACAGTACACTCTCTGTGGACCTGACAGCAGTCACTGGCACCCAGGCAACTGCAATTTAAAAAAAATATATATATTTTTTTTACTTTGCAAGCTGCTGTGCCACCTTATATATCAGTGGTGGGTGGGCACACAGTGGCACTGCAGTGGGCACAGTACACTCTGTGGACCTGACAGTCACTGGCAGCCCAGGCAACTGCAATAATAAAAAATATATTTTTTTTTTCAATTTATTGCAACAAGATGCTGTGCCACCGTATATATATCAGTGGTGGGCAGTGCACTGCAGTGGGTACAGTACACTCTGTGGACCTGACACAGCACTCACTGCAATTATGACAGAGGAAAAAAAAAATGTTTTTTTAAAATGCCAGGTACTGTGCCTGTGCCACCCGAAATGAGTGTGGTGTGCACACAGTACAGTCTGTGGTAGGTCTGTGGCCTCTCACACACAGCGGGCAGGCAACTGCAGTCACAGTGTACAATATATATATGTATATATATATATATATATATATATATATATATATATATATATATATATAAAACTCTATTACCTTACCAGCCCTTAAAAGGGCTTTTGGGGACGCTAGATATATATATATGTATATATATAAATAAAAAAAAAAAACTCAATTACCAGCCCTTAAAAGGGCTTTTGGGGACACTAGATAGATATATATATATATATATATATATATATATATATATATATATAAAAAAAATTACACAAATACCAGCCCTTAGAAGGGCTTTTTGGGGTGCTGTCCTTACAGCAGTAGTGGACCAAGAACACTGCAAGACCAGGAACACTGACTAACTGTCCCTAGCTTAACAGCAGCAGCAGCAGCAGCTCTCTCCCTACTCTCACTACACACACTGCTTCAGAATGATCTAAGATGGATGCTGCCCTGGCTTATTTATAGGAGGTGGGAGGGTGTGGGAGGGAGGTATGCTGATTGGCTGGAAATGTGCCTGCTGACTGTAAAGTTCAGGGTCAAAGTTTGCCTCAATGATGTCTTATGGGAGGCGGACCGAACATCGCATATGTTCGCCGGCAGCGGCGAACGCGAACATGCTAAGTTCGCTGGGAACTGTTCGCCGGCGAACAGTTCTATACATCTCTAATAGCAAGTTGGCAAGTGGACCGTGTTCTTTGAAGCTTTACACTTGAAGCTAAATCTCACATATGGTGGAGGATGCAGGCAAAGGGTAAAGAGTGGAACTCGATTTTCTAGAAAGCTGCTGGTCTTACTGAGAGGTAAACTCTTCTGTGATGAACTGTTTATGCTCTGTGCTATGGAACCATTGATTGCAACAGCTCATGATGTGTAGCAGATGTGTACTTGCAAAAAGCCCTTAAAGTCACAGTGCACTATATTGCTTGATTGCCAATGATTTATGGATAATGGTAATTTATGTTACCCCCATATACAAACTAGAAGGTTGCTTTTATACATTTGTCCCATTGTACCTAAACAACCAGTTGCACTGAATATTTGTACTTATGTTCGTTTTACATTACACAATGGTACTCTGTTTCCATTTACTGTATGTGATTCTTTTCTTGTAATCTCAAAAAAAATATTTGAACAAGGAGATGGCAAAAGGGCTGATAGTTGTAGTGAGCTGTGAGATTAAAGCTGGGCATAGAAGTATCAGAATTCCACCAGTTCAGTAGGGACCGGCCAAACTTTGATCTATGTGTAGCCGTCCCTGTTTGAGAGAAGTCGATCATTATATCAACTTCTTCTAAACGAGAATGTTTAAAAACGATTGTTTATCAGAAGCTTTAGCGACTACCCCCACTGATTAGTGTATTGTGGCAGCAGAGAGTCCTGCTGTCAGAATACAATGTCCCGGCAGAAGGAGGGGTTTCTTCATCCACCTCACTTGTGTGAATGGAGGAATCTGTTAATTTTTTTTTCATTCAGCCCACAAGCTACCCCAATTCCCTCTTACATTAGTGGCCCCCGCAACCCAGAGTCTTGGAACACTAGGAGTCAGAGCAGGACTGAAGGAGAAACTTCCATCCTTCTCAAAATGCTGGGGCCTAGGCAAGCATGTCAATGGTTGCTAGACCACCAGATGTTCCAAGCAATCAATAACCTTGACAGTGGTGGGCAGTGGTGGAAACTATGGGGGGAGCCAAGGTATTTTCATAGACATTTTCTCCAAACTACAGACTTTTGTGGACAGGAGAAATTGGGGAGTTTATAACAAACTGTCTTTGAAAATACTGATGAATTGTAGCCCCAGAAGGGCAGGCTACCACGTGAGAGGAAAACAGATTAAGAAACCATGCAGAGGAGGTTGCATTTTTCCTCTGGGTTGATGTGATGCTGAAAACCTCTGAGAGGGTAACACCCTTGGTGTTGAATGTTTTTCATTCAAACAAAAGTTGGATGAAGGCCCTAAAGTGCATGTCAGCAAGTGGACTGGAATTGGAAAAGGGATACATAAACACTATTATAATTACTCTTGAGCTGTACTACAGAAAAGCCTTGTGTTGTCTGAATACATTGTTAGGGCTTAATATTTTAAGAGTTGTCTCACATTGATTGTACACCTGCAGTATACATGAGTAAGCCCCGTTTATGTAGGGGAAAAAATAAGAGACACTTGTAACTATCTGTAGAATACAATTATCTTTAGTTCCTCTTTAATGAATCTAACCTTATGCTTCATAGCATTGTATTATTTATTATAACATAAGTGCAACACTGGATGATGACACAGAAGGCAGAATTTATAGCTAATTACAGCACTATCTTTTGGAAATGAGATTTAAAGTTCCTACGGTTAAAGTTCAGCCGCTTCTGATGTAGAGTAGAGGTTTCCCTACTGCTCCAAAACTAGAATAATGCATTCTCTTCCAATGTAATTCATTTATATAGAGTCACAAATATTTAAAGAGCATAACATCTCTTTTGATATGACATTGCTTCCTATCATTATCAAAGACACTGAGTAATGAAAATGTGCCTAAGGTTAATTTGTCTAAACCCACTCATTACCAATCAAGTTCTACCTTTCATTTTACAAGACGTCTGCTGACTTCATTATGAAGCTTTTTGCTAATTAAGATGTAAGATACAGTTCCTTCTGATTTATAATTAACTGTGCAAATTACAAATTATTACACTGGTATTTGGCAGGACACCAAGGACTGGAAGATCCATGAAAGAGTCCTACAATATTTCCTGAATTGCAAGTCAGCAGATTCATGCATTTTAACAGCTCCCATGATAAAATCTTGTTTATGGGAAATCATGAAAAAGTGGAAATATATCTTGTGGATTTCAAATTAATAGTTGCATATAAAAACAGTAAACCCTGTTGTACTCAGTAAAACAAACTAATAAATAAAAAATGGTGTGTGTGTGTGTGTGTGTGTGCCAGGGGTGGAAATTGAAAATAAATACTTAATACAATAACTCACAGTAACTGTCAGGATCTGTGTCATTACATGGGTCACCTGCTGGTGGCACTGTTGTTCCTGGAACTGAGGGGCGCAGTTCCAGGGCCCACCAGCGGGTGTCTCCCAGCAGCTGGACTGTTCTTTTAATTAAGCTGCACCTGAGGAGGACTGCTGAGGGAATATAAGCCCGCCCTTCACTGAGGCTCAGTGCTTCAGTATTTTCTCTGCTAGCCGTGTCCCTGCCTGAAACCTGTATCCTGAAACCTGTATCCTGAGTCCTGTTCCCTGCATCCTGCTTCCTGTACCTGGCTCCCTGCTTTCCTTGTCTCCTGTCCCTGTCCTGTCCTGCTATTGTTTGCTCCATCCCTTTGTATATAGTTTGTTAGGTTCTATTGGGGTTTTGTACTGTTATCATTTATATTTTGTTTACTTGTTTATGGTCACTGGTGTTGGTATTGGAGTGTGTCATTTTGCTTAATAAACTTATTTACATCTTTATCCATCTGGGTCCTGATTCCTTGGTGCAGCCAACTGATCTGATCACCCTTGCTGGATGCCTGCATGTGGTATCCCTGACAGAATACTGAAGCCACTAACGATCAGATCGGTTGCACCTGGGAATTAGGAATTTTCTGGTTGTTGCAAGATGCAGTCAGAGGAGGTCTTTTATTTTTCTTTGCTTGTAACAGAAGACAGGGAATATTGTCGCCAAATTTTGAAAACTTACACTAGCGAGCAGTTGTTGGAATGCATCCGTCTGGCCCACTCGTTTGTTGACAAAGGCAGAGTTTTGTTCAAAGAGATTCAGCCACTTATTCAGCTCTGTGCAGAGTTGGCTTTATCTAATACCCCTAAGGGTGGTGATGATTATTCTCCTCCTTTTAGTGTCTCTCAGGTGGTATCTCTTGTGTGGCTCTTGGAAGATGATAAACCCTATTTTATTGAACATTATTCAGTGTATTCTCCAGAGGCCCTGTTGGATTGCATGAATGCTGTATATTCTCTAATCAGACAAGGGGGTTGTAAATTGAGTTTTGTTCAGGCCTTATTGCAAACCTGGTCAGATCTTTCCAATTTAGCATCAGCTAACTCACACCAATCCACTTCTGCCTCTGGACACCAGTTTTCTCTAAGTTTATCCTCTCCGTTACCCGTAGCAACCACAGCTGCAGTTAGGTATGGTTTGCTTTCCACTGCTTGTTCATATCCTGGCTTAACGAGTTGCACTTTTCCTGCATTTAACTCTGTGAAAACTTCCTCTACTACTCTGTTGCCTCTAGCAACCTCTCAGAAATTCTCCTCTGTAACTGTCTCTCCTTTTCCACCATCTCCCAATACTGCCATTTCGCTTCAATCTACTTCACAATCTATTCATAGCCCTGCAACCACTAGCAAGATTTCTGTATCTAAACCTAAAAAGAAAAGGAGATTTTTCCCAACACATACAATTATACCTGTTACCCAGCCTGCTGATCCAGTGCCCGCTGATCTGGTGCCTCCTACTGAGCCTGTTGATCCAGTGCCCACTGATCCGGTGCCTCCTACTGAGCCTGCTGATCCAGTGCCCGCTGTTCTGATGCCTGTTGTTCCAGTGCCTGCTGATCCAGTGCCCACTGATCCGGTGCCTCCTACTGAGCCTGCTGATCCAGTGCCCACTGTTCTGATGCCTGCTGTTCCAGTGCCCGCTGATCTGGTGCCTCCTACTGAGCCCGCTGATCCAGTACCTGCTGTTCCGGTGCCCGCTGATCCGGTGCCTCCTACTGAGCCTGCTGATCCAGTGCCCACTGATCCGTTGCCTTCTACTGAGCCTGCTGATCCAGTGCCCGCTGTTCTGATGCCTGTTGTTCCAGTGCCTGCTGATCCAGTGCCCACTGATCTGGTGCCTCCTACTGAGCCTGCTGATCCAGTGCCCACTGTTCTGATGCCTGCTGTTACAGTGCCCGCTGATCTGGTGCCTCCTACTGAGCCTGCTGATCCAGTGCCTGCTGTTCTGATGCCTTCTGATCCAGTGCCCGCTGATCTGGTGCCTGTTGATCCAGTGCCTGCTGTTCTGATGCCTGCTGATCCAGTGCCCGCTGATCTGGTGCCTCTTACTGAGCCTGTTGATCCAGTGCCCACTGATCCGGTGCCTCCTACTGAGCCTGCTGATCCAGTGCCCGCTGTTCTGATGCCTGTTGTTCCAGTGCCTGCTGATCCAGTGCCCACTGATCCGGTGCCTCCTACTGAGCCTGCTGATCCAGTGCCCACTGTTCTGATGCCTGCTGTTCCAGTGCCCGCTGATCTGGTGCCTCCTACTGAGCCCGCTGATCCAGTGCCTGCTGTTCCGGTGCCCGCTGATCCAGTGCCTCCTACTGAGCCTGCTGACCCAGTGCCCACTGATCCGGTACCTTCTACTGAGCCTGCTGATCCAGTGCCCGCTGTTCTGACGCCTGTTGTTCCAGTGCCCACTGATCCGGTGCCTCCTACTGAGCCTGCTGATCCAGTGCCCACTGTTCTGATGCCTGCTGTTACAGTGCCCGCTTGTCTGGTGCCTCCGACTGAGCCTGCTGATCCAGTGCCTGCTGTTCTGATGCCTGCTGATCCAGTGCCCGCTGATCTGGTGCCTCTTAATGAGCCTGTTGATCCAGTGCCCACTGATCCGGTGCCTCCTACTGAGCATGCTGATCCAGTGCTCGCTGTTCTGATGCCTGTTGTTCCAGTGCCCGCTGATCCAGTGCCCACTGATCCGGGGCCTCCTACTGAGCCTGCTGATCCAGTGCCCACTGTTCTGATGCCTGCTGTTCCAGTGCCCGCTGATCTGGTGCCTCCTACTGAGCCCGCTGATCCAGTGCCTTCTATTCCGGTGCCCTCTGATCCAGTGCCTCCTACTGAGCCTGCTGATCCAGTGCCCTTTGATCCGGTGCCTTCTACTGAGCCTGCTGATCCAGTGCCCGCTGTTCTGATGCCTGTTGTTCCAGTGCCCACTGATCCGGTGCCTCCTACTGAGCCTGCTGATCCAGTGCCTGCTGTTACATTGCCCGCTGATCTGGTGCCTTCTACTGAGCCTGCTGATCCAGTGCCCACTGATCCGATGCCTCCTACTGAGCCTGCTGATCCAGTGCCTGCTGTTCTAATGCCTGCTGGTCCAGTGCCCGCTGATCCGGTGCCTCCTACTGAGCCTGCTGATCCAGTGCCCGCTGTTCTGGTGCCCGCTGTTCTGGTGACCACTACCCAGTCTGCTGACCCAGTGCTTGCTGTTCCAGTGCCCGCTGACCCAGTGCCTGCTGTTCCGGTGCCTGCTGATCCGGTGTCTCTTACTCAGCCCGCTGATCCGGTGCCAGCTGATCCCGTGCCTGCTGATCCTGTGCCTGCTGATCCTGTGCCTGCTGATCCTGTGCCTGCTGATCCTGTGCCTGCTGATCCTGTGCCTGCTGATCCTGTGCCTGCTGATCCTGTGCCTGCTGATCCTTTGCCTGCTGACCCAGTGCTTGCTGTTCCAGTGCCCGCTGACCCAGTGCTTGCTGTTCCGGTGCCTGCTGACCCAGTGTTTGCTGATCCAGTGCCTGCTGAGCCACGGTCTGCCGCCCTGTTTGATGTGCCACTGTCTGTTGCCCAGCCTGGTGTGCCACTGCCGGATATCCTGCATGCCGCTGGCGCTCCCCTGCTTGATGTCCAGCTTGCCTTCAGTCCCAGTGTTGGGACATGTGTTGCAATGAGGGCAGGTGTATCCCTAATGTTACGCCTCTTCAGGAACTTGACCTGTGGGGTGCCAAGATGGCTTCCAGACCCTGGTGGTGGGGCGCATGATCAATTGCTGGACTCTGGTGGCACGCCTTCCGGCAAGTTAAAGGACTTTGGCCTAGAGAGTGCTAGAAGACCCGCAGACATGGAGGGGAGACCTTTTTGGACTTTTGGGGTAGAAGCACAATGGAGCGCCTGGAGGCCGCTCCTTAAAGGGGGGGAACTGTCAGGATCTGTGTCATTACATGGGTCACCTGCTGGTGGCACTGTTGTTCCTGGAACTGAGGGGCGCAGTTCCAGGGCCCACCAGCGGGTGTCTCCCAGCAGCTGGACTGTTCTTTTAATTAAGCTGCACCTGAGGAGGACTGCTGAGGGAATATAAGCCCGCCCTTCACTGAGGCTCAGTGCTTCAGTATTTTCTCTGCTAGCCGTGTCCCTGCCTGAAACCTGTATCCTGAAACCTGTATCCTGAGTCCTGTTCCCTGCATCCTGCTTCCTGTACCTGGCTCCCTGCTTTCCTTGTCTCCTGTCCCTGTCCTGTCCTGCTATTGTTTGCTCCATCCCTTTGTATATAGTTTGTTAGGTTCTATTGGGGTTTTGTACTGTTATCATTTATATTTTGTTTACTTGTTTATGGTCACTGGTGTTGGTATTGGAGTGTGTCATTTTGCTTAATAAACTTATTTACATCTTTATCCATCTGGGTCCTGATTCCTTGGTGCAGCCAACTGATCTGATCACCCTTGCTGGATGCCTGCATGTGGTATTCCTGACAGTAACATTTGGTGAGCACAATGGCTGAAGTGTTGATAGTTGATGAACCCTCTATAACCCAATAATGATTGATGCCCCCTCAAGATGCTGTGTCTTGTGTCTGGCTTGACATGGTGGAAGTGACTAGGTAACAAAGCAGGTACAAGTGGTGGTAGCAGTATTGATACTTTTGACATCTATGGACAAAGAGTATCTTTCTCTACTAGTAGTTACTAAGGGCATTGGCAGGACTGTGGTGCTGTTCCCAATAGGCAAATATAGAATATGTGGGCCTGCAAATTTTCGGGGTTTGTTTATATATATACATATATATATATATATATATATATATATATATATATTTATTTATTTATTTATTAAGTGTTCTTGCATGGCAAGACCACTTACTGTTACCTCACATATATATTCTTATTATTATAGCCAAATTTACCACCCTAACTGCTCCCACAGTTTTTACACTACATAGACAGTAATACACTGAAACGTGCAGATTGTTCCCGATTGGTGTGCTGTTACTTCTTGGAGCGTTTCGCTGAACGGTTCACGAAATATCTGCGTTTTTGTGCCCTAAATTGGTCCCATAGGAATGAATGGCGGAATGTTCAAAACTTAAGTGGTTGCTGACAAAAGCTAGAGTGGGAGCTGAAAAATCAGGACATGATTTCTAAACTGCCACCACTCCCTCATTTTCAAGCCTAGCTACACAAATCTTATATCAAAACGTTCAGCTATCCCTGCTGCCACTAAAAATGTTCACGGCTAAGCCATAGTCCTGATAGTCTTTTCTAGTTCTTATTATAGTAAAAGCCTATAGGAAAATTTGACACCTTAACTCCTCCCACAGTTTTTACACTACATAGACAAGTATTATAACGAAAAGAGCGGATCGTTCCTGATCGCATTGTAATTACTTTTTGGAAGGTTTCATGAAATGGTTTGGGAAATATCTTAATTTTTGTGGCGAAATTTGGTGAAATTAGCCCCATAGGAATGAACTACGGAATGTTCAAAACTAGAGTGGGGCCTAAAAATAGTTAGACGGTGAGTGAAGAAATCTTGCCACAATACCTAAACTGCTGTCACTCCCTCATTTTTAAGGCCACCTACACAAATGTTACATCAAAATGTTTGCCTATCCCTGCTGCCACTTAACATGTCCACATCTAAGCCATAGCCCTAACAGTTTTTACACTATGACCGTTAGTTTCTAACTCACGCCGTCCATTGACATTTATTGAAACTGCACTCAAACCATCTCAAATTTCTAACCTGTGACTGTGCCTTCAGTTTTAATGTTTCATAGACATACTATACAACAACATGTAGGCCGGGGTCTTGTGATTCCTGCAGTATAAGTCTCTAAGCTGTAAAATTTAGAGCTTTTACACTAGAGCCATATGAAGATGGGCACCTCCAACTTTGGTAACTTGCCCCATAAGAATGAATGGCGGAATGTTCCGTAATGTTCAAAACTAGACCGTTTGGTTCCAACTGCCAACATTTCTTAACTGCTGCCACACACATAAACCCCCCCCACACACACACACCACACTTACACACACCGCAATACACACACACCCTACACACCACACACACACCACCCTACACACCACACACACACCACACGCACACACTTCACACAAACTGCTGCCACTCCCACAGACACACAGTTACTCTGCCCACTCCAGCTGGAGACTACCACTGGTGATAAGAACACTTCACACAATTTCCCCGGAAACTACACGTTTTCTAGTTTACAATCAGTGGCGGCTGGTGAAGTTTTAAGATGGGGGGGGCGCAAGACCCCGCCCTTCCATTTTGACCCCTCCCATTTCTCAGAAGCCCCACCCCTTATAGACTCCACCCATTTTGTCCCCTGTATTTTGCTTGTGTGAACCAATTCTCCCAATATATCACATATTAAGGGGTCCATCAGTGCTAGTATATCCCATAATAGGGAACAGGGGCCCTATTATGGGATAAACTGTGAGAGACATCCTATTATGGGATACATGGACTGAGAGTGGCACAAACCCCACAGTACAAAGTCCTCAAGCACAAACAACTCAGGGACAAACCCCACAGTACAGGCCCTCTAGCATAAACCCCACAGTACAGGCCCTCTAGCATAAACCCCACAGTACAGGCCCTCTAGCACAAACCCCACAGTACAGGCCCTCTAGCACAAACCCCATAGTACAGGCCCTCTAGCACAAACCCCACAGTACAGGCCCTCTAGCACAAACCCCACAATACAGGCCCTCTAGCACAAACCCCACAGTACAGGCCCTCTAGCACAAACCCCACAGTACAGGCCCTCTAGCATAAACCCCACAGTACAGGCCCCTAGCACAAACCCCACAGTACATGCCCCCTTCAATATAGTGACCAGTATAAATGCCCCCTTTCAATGTAGTGACCAGCATACATGTCCCCAATGCAGTGACCAGTATACATGTCCCCAATGCAGAGCTATGCGTGCGTGCCTCCAGTGACCACCAGTATACATGTCCCCCAATGCAGAGCTATGCGTGCGTGCCTCCAGTGACCACCAGTATACATGTACCCCAATGCAGAGCTATGCGTGCATGCCTCCAGTGACCACCAGTATACATGTCCCCCAATGCAGAGCTATGCGTGCGTGCCTCCAGTGACCACCAGTATACATGTACCCCAATGCAGAGCTATGCGTGTGTGCGTGCCTCCAGTGACCACCAGTATACATGTACCCCAATGCAGAGCTATGCGTGCGTGCCTCCAGTGACCACCAGTATACATGTACCCCAATGCAGAGCTATGCGTGCGTGCGTGCCTCCAGTGACCACCAGTATACATGTACCCCAATGCAGAGCTATGCGTGCGTGCCTCCAGTGACCACCAGTATACATGTACCCCAATGCAGAGCTATGCGTGCGTGCGTGCCTCCAGTGACCACCAGTATACATGTACCCCAATGCAGAGCTATGCGTGCGTGCCTCCAGTGACCACCAGTATACATGTACCCCAATGCAGAGCTATGCCTGCGTGCGTGCCTCCAGTGACCACCAGTATACATGTACCCCAATGCAGAGCTATGCGTGCGTGCCTCCAGTGACCACCAGTATACATGTACCCCAATGCAGAGCTATGCGTGCGTGCCTCCAGTGACCACCAGTATACATGTACCCCAATGCAGAGCTATGCGTGTGTGCCTCCAGTGACCACCAGTAATGTACCCCAATGCAGAGCTATGCGTGCGTGCGTGCCTTCAGTGACCACCAGTAATGTACCCCAATGCAGAGCTATGCGAGCGTGCCTCCAGTGACCACCAGTAATGTACCCCAATGCAGAGCTATGCGTGCGTGCCTCCAGTGACCACCAGTAATGTACCCCAATGCAGAGCTATGCGTGCGTGCCTCCAGTGACCACCAGTAATGTACCCCAATGCAGAGCTATGCGTGCGTGCCTCCAGTGACCACCAGTAATGTACCCCAATGCAGAGCTATGCGTGCGTGCGTGCCTCCAGTGACCACCAGTAATGTACCCCAATGCAGAGCTATGCGTGCGTGCCTCCAGTGACCACCAGTAATGTACCCCAATGCAGAGCTATGCGTGCGTGCCTCCAGTGACCACCAGTAATGTACCCCAATGCAGAGCTATGCGTGCGTGCCCGACTGAGAGTGCACTTACCTGTGAGTCACGGCGGCTTCTCCCTCTCCTCTTCTTCGTTCGGCGGCGGGAAGGTGAGCGGCTCTTCTCCCTCTCGGCCTCTTCTGCGGCGGGTGACCGGCGCCGGCTTCTTCTCAGGACTGGACTCCTCTTCGGTGGCGGGAAGCTGACCGGGCGGTGACGGTGAGTGACTGATGCACGCACCGGCACCGCCCCCAACGAGGTCAGCATGGATGTCCTTAATCATGATTGGTCCAGGCTGGAGTCTGGACCAATCATGATCCAAGACATCACAAAAGGGGGGTGTTGTAGCGCCGTGCTCTGCGCTACAGTTACGCCCCAGAAGGCTGCCATTTGGGGCCTCTGCGGGTGGAAAACCCCACCCCCCATAGGCACCAATGGAGCGGGCTCCAAAAGGGGGGTGGGTGTAGCGCAGTGCTCTGCGCTACAGTTACGCCCCAGAAGGCCGCCTCTCGGCGCCTCTGCGGGTGGAAAACCCCACCCCCCATAGGCACCAATGAGGCGGGCGCCCCTTGTGGGCAAAATTTTTTTTTTTTTTTTTTTATCTTTTTTTTTTCTTTTTCTTTTTGGGGGGGGGGGGGCGGCGACCCTGCGCCCCTATGGGCCGGCCGCCACTGTTTACAATTACTCTCTTTTTTAAAGAATCTTATTTTTAAAAATATTTTCTCTGGTGTCATAAGCAATCTGCCCCCCCCTTCCTTGGAGAACTAAATGGGCAGTGGTCATAAACTGCTTGTTTATGTTTTGGAAGAATCAACTCAGATGATGTTCTGAGAAAACTCATACTTTTTTCCCTTTTGAGGTTAAGTATGGTTTTGCTTAAAGAAGAAATACAGCCAAAGCTCATTTGGCTGTCCTTTTCCTGTGGATCCTGTGGATCACAGGAGTGCAGTTCATTCTATACTCCTGTGACCCATTTTCAGCAGACAGCGGGCTAATGCCGACTGTTTGCTGACATCACAGAGCCAGTCCAGGCTGGGCAAGATCGCGACAATGAAGTCAGGATCCCCCCACATGCCTGGAACGGCACCTGGCTCAGTCTTTTAGAGAGCTGCTGAGAGCCTGAACCTTTCACTTCTGCCCCCTCCAAAGCCCCATGAGCGAGGGTGGGATGGGTGGGGTTCAGAGCAGACAGCAGTGACTGACAGTCACTGGCTCTCTGTTCAGGGAGCCCTGAGAACTGAGCGACTGGCAGTGTTTGATCAGTTCTCAGTCTTAGAGGAGGTGGGGACAGATGCAGCATTGGACCGATGTTGCATCCACCTAGGTAAGTATGATTCTAAAAAAAAAAAAACTGATTTCTTTTTTAAGGACATTCATGTAAGTTAGCTGACACCTCCCCCGGTCTGGGGAAAGGACTCTGTATAATGGGGATGCAGGCTTCACTAAAAACTTTCAAAACCTACCATTAAAAACACTTTCTTAGCAAAGAACTGAACTGGGGTTTAGTTATTTGTGAAACAAAGTGAAAGAAAAAATATTTGACTAAACTTAACAACACAGATAGCTACAGCCTGTTAAAAAATGCAATTTATTCTGTAAGTACACAGCTCTGAAAGAGCATGGCCACTATATGGCAGTCAGATTTTCTGCAACACAAATAGAATTTCTGCTAGTACAAGTAGCAAAATGGAATTGGTACTGTTGAGGCACTTTAACAAGTTGTAGAAGTATGACAAAGATAGTATGATCTGTACCTTTTTCTCATTTTCCAACTTTTCAAATGGTCTGAAACTAGATTTATTGGTGTGAGTCACAGACACTCAAATAGATTTCTTTAAGGGCAAAACTATTAGAAACTATCAGCTTTGTTGCCAAGTAAGAATCACATGGATTCTTTAGTCAGATTCCTGTTGTTCAGTGTCTAAGGTCAGCAAAGAGAGGCTGAAAAGAATTCTACCTGATTCTTCTGTCTGCCTAGGAGGACTTAGAACTGACTGCTGCATTGTGAGTGTCACATGGGTTCTGCAAAGAAGTTCCTTGTGGTACTTTAGTTATTTGTTAATCTAAGCAGAAGATAGTGTAATAGACTGCACTGCATAGTCAAGGAAAGACTGTTCGGCTACATACCAAGGATACATACAGACAATTTCTTTACAGTAGTGTCTGCTTGATAAAGTCAACTGTCTTGGGTATAGGTGTTCTCAAGGTGGATCGACTTAAAGGGACCCCACATCTGGTGTTTCTGGGGGTTAACCTATATATAGAAAATAACAATAGCAAAGGTTCCACCTGACCTAACTATTGAGAACCCAGATTAACCACTTCAATTTTACTGCCTTCCTGCCCAGGTAATCTGTTTTAGCTTTCAGCACTGTCACACTTTGAATGAATTCAAATCAATTGCTCAGGTATGCAAAAATTTACCAAAAATTATTTTTATAATTAAAATAGAGCTTTCTTTTGGTGGTAGTTAATTACCACTGTTTTTTTTTTTTTTTTGCTATATAAATGAAAAAAGACCAAAAGTTAAAGGAAAAAAAAACCCACACGTTTTTTCTTTGATAAAAGAACACAAATCAGTGTATATTATTTAGTCTGTGTGAACGTTATATAGCCTAGAAACTATGGTATATACAGGTGCATCTCATAAAATTAGAATATCATCAAAAAGTTAATTTATTTCAGTAATTCAATTAAAAAAGCGAGACTCATGTATTTTACACAGATGTGTTGCACACAGAGGGATATATTTCAAGCATTTCTTTCTTTTAATTTTAACGATTATGGCTGAAAGGTAGTAAATACCCAAAATTTAGTATCTCAGAAAATTAGAATATTATAGAAGACCAATAATAAAGGATTTTTAATACAGAAATGTTGGCTTACTGAAAAGTATAGTATGCACTGAAAACTTGGTCGGGGCTCTTTTTGCATGAATTACTGCATCAGTGTGGCGGGGCATGGTGGTAATCAGCCTGTGGCACTTATGGAAGCCCAGGTTTCTTTGATAGTGGCTTTCAGCTCATTTGCATAGTTGGGTCTAGTGTCTCTCATTTTCCTCTTGACAAGACCGCACAGATTCTCTATGGGGTTTAGGGCAGGCGAGTTTGCTGGTCAATAAAGCACAGGGATACCATGATTATTAAACCAGGTATTGGTACATTTGGCAGTGTGTGAAGGTGCCAAGTCCTGCTGGAAAATGAAATCAGCATCTCCATAAAGCTGGTCCGCAGAGGGAAGCATGAAATGCTCTAGAATTTCCTGGTAGAGGGCTGCGCTGCCAAATTATCATTGACTATGAAAACTTCATACTGGACCTCATGCAACTTGGATTATATGCTTCTCCACTCTTCCTCCAGACTCTGGGACCTTGATTTCCAAATGAAATGCAACATTTTCCACAGTCGGTTGTGATTTGGGGAGCCATGTCATCTGCTGGTGTTTGTCCACTGTTCACTTTATGCTTTTCTCTGCTGACCAGCTTAATGAAGGTGCTGATTTCATTTTCCAGTAGGACTTGGCATCTGCCCACACTGTCAAAAGTACCAATATGATTATGATTTTAATGATTATGGTATCACTTTGCTTGATTGGCAAGCAAACTCACCAGACCATAGAGAATCTTTGGGGTATTGTCAAGAGGAAGATGAGAGACACCAGACCCAACAATGCAGAAAAGTTGAAGGTCAGTATGAAAGCAACCTAGGCTTCTATAACACCTCAGCAGTGCCAAAGGCTGATCACCTCCATGCCACTCTGCATTGATGCAGTAAGTGGTGCAAAAGGAGCCCCGACCAAGTATTACGTGCATACTATACTGTACATGGACATAAACAAATGTAAGGTGCTGTGCTGGTAAAGTGATAACTTGCATAACGTGCTATATTAATCAATCTATGTGAAAACACTAAATAGTACAGGGGTAATAGGTAAAAATCTGGAAAAAATGCTGCAAACCAATATACTGGGTATGGTGCAAAAAATATTCAAAGCCAAACTACCATACTGTGAATAAAAAAAAAAAGGTGACACGTATAATAAATATGTGGGTGCTAACAAAAAGTTTTTTTGAATGACATCACAGTCTGTCCCTTCACTGTGTGATAAATGCTAATGACAAATAAAAAATATAAGAATCTTCAATATGGTGACACCTCAGTGCTCACAGTCCACTCACCTTACTGCTGTAAGGTAACAGCATCGGATAATGAACTTTTCACTGTAAATCCTTTCCTCTCAGCACCTTTATGAGTAAATCTATCACCTCCACGATCCTCTCTCTTTAATCTTTAATAAACTCCGTAATATCAGGAACTACAAAGCAACCTGACCAGGAACTACAAAGCAACTTGACCTGTAAACTGACGATAGAGCTGGATTTGTGTGGTCTATGATGTAGTAGCAGGCTTTGGTCAAAGCAGAAAATCTTAGTGCAATGCACAAGCTGCTCTGATCTGCAGATCTGAGGTGAGAGGAAAGGATTTACACTGAAAAGTTCATTATCCAATGCTGTTACCTTACAGCAGTAAGGTGAGCGACCCGTGAGCACTGAGGTGTCACTATATTGAAGATTCTTTTTTTTTTTTTTTTTTTTTTTGGAGTAATTAGCATTTATCACTCAGTGAAGGGACATGCTGTGATTTATGTCATTTAAAAGACTTTTTGTTAGCACCCACATATTTCTTATATGTGTCACTTTTTTATTTTTTTGTATTCACAGTATAGTATTTTTGCACCATACACAGTATATTTGTTTGCAGCATTTTTTCCAGATTTTATACCTATTATCCCTGTGCTATTTAGTGTTTTCACATAGATTGAATAATATAGCACTTTATGCATGTTATCACTTTAACAGTGCAGCACCTTACACTTGTTTATTTCATTTTATTAGCCCAGGGTTGCTTAATTGGTGTTTGATGTCTGTTAGCTATTTGTTATTTCACTTTTGTGATAGCGCAGGAGACTTTTTGATGATATTCTAATTTTATGAGATGCACTGTATACAGTATATTTGAAAATGGACCAATCCTTATGTACTGGCTACTTATCTAATTTCTTGTGGCCCTAAAATGCTAGGACAGTGCAAATTACCCCCAAAATCACTAATTTTTGTTATGTACATAGTCCAAGGTATTTAGTAAGAGGCATGGTGAGCTTTTTGAAGTTACATAGTTACATCGTTTGTGAGGTTGAAAAAAGGCATCAGTCCATCCAGTTCAACCTATGATGTGTGTGTGTGTGTTTGCTGTTAACCGTACATTGTATACCCCTGTATGTTGTGGTCTTTAAGATGCCCATCTAATAGTTTTTTTAAACTATCGATGCTCCCTGCTGATATGACTGCTTGTGGAAGAGAATTCCACATCCTTACTGCTCTGATAGTGAAGAACCCCTTACGTATTTTAAGGTTAAACCGTTTTTCCTCTAGTTTTAGTGTGTGGCCACGTGTCTTATTTTCTTTCTCTGAAAAGTTTGTTCCTTATGCTAGGGTCATCACCAGTACAGTATGTGTATATTAATATCATATCCCCCCTCAAGAGTCTCTTCTCCAGAGAGAATAAGTTCAATGCTTGTAGTCTTTCCTCATAGCTGATGTCCTCCATTCCCCTAATTATTTTTGTTGCCCTTCTCTGGACTCTCTCCAGTTCCAGCACATCCTTTCTGAGGACCAGTGCCCAGAACTGGACAGCATACTCCAGATGTGGCCGGACCAGAATCTTATAGAGTGGGAGAATAATTCCTTTATTTCTGGAGTGAATCCCCTTTTTTATACATGCCAGGATTTTGTTGTCTTTGCTTGCAGCGGCTTGGCTTTGCATGCCACTGTCAAGCCTGTTGTCCACTAGAACACCCAGGTTCTTTTCCATCTTACATTTTTCAACATTAAACCTCATCTGCCATGTAGTTGCCCACCCCATTATTTTGTTCAGGTCTGCTTGTAAGGTTTCCATATCCTGCATAGAAGATATTGGCATGCTTAGTTTAGTATCATCAGCAAATACCGAGATTGTGCTAGATATCTCCTCCTCTAGATCATTTATGAATAAATTAAACAGGATTGGTCCCAGGACAGAACCTTGGGGGACCCCACTTTCCACAACCATCCAATCCGAGTATTCCCCATTCATCACCACCATCTGGACTCTCCTCTGGAGCCAGTTCTCTATCCAGGTACTCACCCTATGTTCCACACCTACGTACCTTAGTTTGTACAATAAGCTTTGGTGGGGAACTGTGTCAAATGCCTTTGCAAAGTCCAGATACACCACATCCACAGGCTTTCCTGTATCTACATGGCAGCTCACTACATCGTAGAAGGTTAATAAATTGGTCTGGCAAGAAAAATTTTTCATGAAACCAAGCAGATTACTATTAATAATACTGTTTTCATTACTAAAGTCTTGTATGTAGTCCCTTGATGTTAGGCTAACCGGCCTATAGTTACCCGGGATATATCTTGGCCCTTTTTTAAATATTGGTACCAGGTTGGCTTTTTTCCAATCAGCTGGCACCATACCTGTAGACTATACTTAAAGATCAAGAATAATGGTCTGGCTATAACCTGGCTGAGCTCTTTAAGAACCCTCGGGTGCAAGCCATCTGGTCCCGGTAATTTATTTGTTGTAACTTTTTGTCACAATTTTCAGAAAAATTAGGAAATTAAATTTTTTTTTTTTTCACAAAGTTGTAATTTTAACAAGGTATTCTTCATACACAGCATAGGCATACTTACAATTACACACAAAAACATATTTTGCCTCCTGAGTATGGAGATACCACAGGTGTGAGCTTTTTCACAGTCTAGATGTATAGAAGGGCCCAAAATCCAGAGAGCACTGTTAGGCATTCAAAGTAACATAAATTCCACATCAAATTTTCTGACTACCTATCACATTTTTGGAGGCCGAGGAGGACCAGGACAGTGAAAACACCCACAAACATGACCAAAATTTGGAAAAGCAAACATTCCAAGGTATGTTCTGATACATAGTAATAGGGATGATCTTCGAGTTCGAGTCGAACGTAAGTTCGTCTCGAACATTGGCTGTTCACTCGTTCGTCGAATGATGAACAAATGTGCTTCTTCGTGGGAAATTTGAGCGCCCGCATCCATAATGCACTGCGCACGCGTATGCAGTGCATTATGCGATTGGCCAAAGCATGCACCCTGACCTCCATGCTTTGGCCAATCAAATCATCTCTGCCATGATTGGACAAAGGCAGGCTGCCTTTAGACAATCATGGCTCAGGGGCTAAGTACACACCCCACACTATATAAAGGCTGCTCACACAGCAGCCGCGTGTAGTGTGTGACTGTGCAGGCGAGATAGGAAGTGGTTGAGGCAGGGAGAGGATTGTGATTGAGGCAGGGAGAGGAAAGTATGTATAGAAAATTGTGCGCAGGATTTGTGATCCAAAATAAAGCTGTTACCGTAGAACCAAACGGGGATGAACTTGTGTATAAAAAATCAGGTGCGCTAAATTGGTATGTGTCACAGGTCAGAGGTGGAATTGACACTATATAAAGTGTCACTCACACCTCTGGGATGTGTGCCGAGTTTAATATACAATGAACTGTATATCTACTATAGATGAATGTGCATCAAAGTGCAGAAAACGTCTGTGTTGGGTGATGATCAGCACTCTACTTAACAGATAACAGTGCAAGTTGGGTAAGGGTGTCCACAATCACATATGCAAGTGATAAATGATCATCCAAAACAAACAACAAGGCAAAAACCCTCACCGGGGCTGTGATAAATGAAAAATAATAATCCACAAACGTAGATACAAGTGACAAATGAAATATCTGTGAGTAAATAAAGAAAACAATAACCCTCAGCTGGGCTATGACACTCAGTTCAAGGGATAACACCACTGTGACATGTGTAAGAAAAAAGGGGGGAAGTGTCTCTAGTCCCAATTGAATTCCCACAGGGATGTGGAGAGATCCTAGGGAAGAATCCTCTTCAGACTGTCAGGTGTAGACAGATCCGACCACCTAAGTGGAGACTAGCCCCTTACCAGAATGGAGAAGGTATAAGAGCGTTCATATTAGCACCGGTGTGAAATAGATGCTCAGGAGAGGGAGTGAAGTCACTCAGATAGGGGGGGGTTCAGCCTCTTACCAGATCTTGACAACAGCAGGGCTGATGTACACACTCCTATACTGGTGAATCCCCTCAGTCCTGGCACTCTGGGCGGTATTCCTCTATAGCCAAAGCGAATATCAATGGTGAGACCAATATAGCACCGTACAATAAGTTGATTATAAAACGGATTCAAGGGCGCACACATAGGATTAATAGGTCAACAAGCATGTGCCAGCAGCAAGCCATGTGCTTTCAGATGAAATCACACATCCGCCACATATATATAACTTTGTGGTATACACTACACTGCTTCTGATCTCAACAAACTGTAAAAAGAAAAAATCTCTCTCCCTGCCAGAAATGTATTTCTAAACTATAGAATTCCACTTAAAAATCACCCGCTGGCCAAGGAAATCAAACCCACAACCCAGCGATTAGCAAGGCTGGTGTTCTTCCAGCTACGCCACCGTCAAGCACACTTAGGTTGAACATACTTTCCCTACCTAACTAACTAATGTCCATCTCACCCTACACACAGTGGATGAGATAAAAGTTAGGGAGAGTGTGCTCAGCTTAAGCAGGCTTAATGGTGGCGTAGATGGTAGAATACCAGGCTTGCAATGACATGGCTGTGGGATTCGAATACCCTGGCCAGCAGGTGATTTATTGAGGTAAGAGTCCATGATAATGCAGGAACTCAAAGTTCCCACGAAGAAGCCCATTTATTCGACGAACAAGCGAACAGCCAATGTTCGAGTTGAACTTACGTTCGACTCAAACTCGAAGCTCATCCCTAGTCACTAAGATATGCAGTTAGGCAAATCCTATCAATAAACCTCTCTTATTTGCTCCATTTTGTTTGTTTATATACAGTACCATTGGAAGTATTTTATTATACTTTTAGGCAGGCGCAGTCTGCTTTCTCCACTGCAGGTGGTACTGAACTGCAGCAGCATTTCAGGGGAGAGGAAGTCAAGAGGAGCATGGTTCCGCTATGGTTATCTGGGTCACTGGGGAAGCTATTCGGTTGGATGCTGCCATCTCATGTGACTCTGGTGGCCATCTTGGGTCAGGCAGAGTCTATTTAAGACCCTGGCTCCCAGGCTTGGCACACATTTCGCCTGCGAGTAGTGTAGGGTCAGGCTACCTGTCTGACAGGGAAAGTGATAAGGGTAAGGGAGAGGTTCCTTCCTTCCTGGAAATCTGCTTATTTGGGTACGAACCAGCCAGGCCACATTCCTCCCTCAAGACAGACGCTGTTGGCACATGCAAGATCTGCTCCACTACACTCTGCTGTCATATTCTGTGAATGTTCCTGGTCAGGTGGCTTCCTGCTGGATTGTTGTGATTTTCTAGATTCTGCATTAATACAAGTTCTGTTCTCTGCAACTGGACTCTGTGTGTTTCGCCTCACCACGCTCCACGCCCCCCACCTACTCATAAATGTTTAAGTGCTAAAGAGATGTCAGAAATTCAGAGCTGTCCAGTGTCTTCTGCAGACTTTCTGTGCTATCACAACAGTCCTCTTAGCTTTTTTCCTGGACAGATGAATGATTAGCTTTTATGTTGCAGAGATCTGAGAGTAGACATGGTTGAGTAGTTTACCAAAAGACACTGGACAAGGCTGGCAACACTCAGACCACAAAATAGCTGTGTGTTGTCAGCCTTAAATGGGTTTAAAGTATGACTAAAGGGAATTTTTTTTTTAACTTTGTTTAGAGCAGAGGGGGATTGAAACATCTATCAGGTTTTCATTGCTGTCTTTCCCCGAAGGAATAACCACCCTCTTTATTTGTTCCCTCCTCTTTAAATAGATTTCCTTCCAATTCCTGTTTTTGCATTGAGACAAGAAGAGAAGGGAAATCTCCACAATGCGACACAGATGGCAAAAAAAGCAAAAAAAAAAAAAACCCAAAAAAATGGTGGGAATTATACTATCCCAAATGAAAAAAAATAAACAAATCAGATCATCAGGCATTTTTGTGTATTTCTATGGTATTTAAAGGTCACTAGAAAATGTGCATGCATTGCAGATGTGTACTGCAAATGTTTTTTTTTTTTCATTTTACCTTGACATATGCTTTAAATACTGTATCTATTATAAGCAAATGCTGGCAGTTTAACCTATTTGAGATACTCCTTTTAGTGGTTACAAGATGACAGAGGGGTAATCAGTTACCTACAAATGTTGTTTTTATCAATATTAATTGTTTTAAACTAAAACTATATAGAAAAATGAGTGATGTTTTGGTATGCCAATAATCAGGCTATGGCACAAGGCTTTTAGCAATGACACTGCTAGAACAATTTCCACGATGATGAAGAGCTTGAAACTCTATGGTAAACAATAGCTTCCTATAATAAAAACAAAAACAACAAAAACAATTCTTCCCATTAAAAGAGTATTCTTATTAAAGTAATTTTCTACTATTTCACTTCTGAAACCATAAATCTTTCATATATCCTAACGTTCTTAAATTATTCTCAAGAAACTAGTTTCCATGGAGATATTGCAGTCACGGATATGAATATGCCAAACAAAAGATTTAAAACAAAGCTACATCAGGAACTGCAGTAAAGTTGGTGTCTCCATCAGTGGCTTTTTTTGACCTAAGGGTAATCTTTCCATTGAAGCTTAATCAAATATTTCGATGAGACAAACATCAACAATACACACAGCAAAATATTGTTTAGTCATGTCAAATTTGGAAGACAGTTTGCACTATTAGGGCCTATTATATGTGTGTATTTGAGTGTATTGTTAAAACAGCCCCAGGGTATATTTATAAAGCAGAGAATGTGACATTTGCCAAACCTTTACTGCAGATGAACCAATCACTGTCAAAATAACATACCAGAAAAGTATACCAGAAGTAAATGTCACATTCACTGCTTCATAAGTATACTTATTAGAATTTGAAGTAAATATAACAGTAAAGGCAAGCATGCCTATTGCTGACCTGAACTCCTTTTTTCCTAGATATTTTGGCAATGACATTGATCATTTTATATACTGAAATATAGCACATCATATGTTACAATGCTATATTTGTTCAAATATCTTGTGGCAATATACCTTTTGCTGCCATAGCCCATATCTCAATCTTTTAATTTCTTGTACATTAGTGGAACACACATTATAAACCTGAAAATTCACTTAAGACTCTAAACTATAGATTTTCTGAAACTAGATCTTTTAAAATAGTGTGTTCTTTTTTTATATGCGACCTGTCCCTTTTTCATGTTTCAATATTTTTACATATATATATATATATATATATATATATATATATATATATATATATATATATATATATATATATATTTATATATACAGTATCTCACAAAAGTGTGTACATCCTTCACATTTTTGTAAATATTTTATTATATCTTTTCATGTGACAACACTGAGGAAATGACACTTTGCTACAATGTAAAGTAGTGAGTGTACAACACACAGCCATTAATGTCTAAACCGCTGGCAACAAAAGTGAGTACATCCCTAAGTGGAAATGTCCAAATTGGGCCCAAAGTGTCAATATTTTGTATGGCCATTTTCCAGCACTGCCTTAACCCCCTTGGGCATAGAGTTCACCAGAGCTTCACAGGGTGCCACTGGAGTCCTCTTTCACATCGACATCACAGAGCTGGTGGATGTTAAAGACCTTGCGCTCCTCCACTTGAGGATGCTCCACAGATGTCCAATATGGTTTAGGTCTGAAGACATGCTTGGCCGGTCCATCACCTTTACCCACAGCTTCTTTAGCAAGGCAGTGGTCGTCTTGGAGGTGTGTTTGGGGTCGTTATCATGTTGGAATACTGCCCTGCGACCCTGGGAGGGATTTAAGCTCTGCTTCAGTATGTCACAGTACATGTTGCCATTCATGGTTCCCTCAATTAACTGTTGCTCCCCAGTGCCGGCAGCACTCATGCAGCTCCAGACCATGACACTCCCACCTTGACTGTAGGCATGGCACACCTTTGTACTCCTCACCTGGTTGCCACCACAAACACTTGACACCATCTGAACCAAATAAGTTTATCTTGGTCTCATCAGACCACAGGACATGGCTCCAGTAATCCATGTCCTTAGTCTGCTTGTCTTCAGCAAACTGTTCCTGGGCTTTCTTGTGCATCATCTTTAGAAGAGGCTTTCTTCTGGGTTGACCGTCATGCAGACCAATTTGGTGCAGTGTGCGACATATGGTCTGAGCATTGACAGGCTAACCCCCCACCCCTTCAACCTCTGCAGCAATGCTGGCAGCACTCATATGTCTGTTTCGCAAAGACAACCTCTGGATATGACGCTGAGCATGTGCAGTCAACTTCTTTGGTCGACCATGGCGAGGCCTGTTCTGAGTTGAACCTGTCCTGTTAAACTGCTGTATGGTCTTGGCCACCGTGCTGCAGCTCAGTTTCAGGGTCTTGGCAATCTTCTTATAGCCTAGGCCATCTTTATGTAGAGCAACAATTCTTTTTTTTCAGATCCTCAGAGAGTTTTTGCCATGAGGTGCCATGTTGAACTTCCAGTGACCAGTATGAGAGAGTGAAAGCGATAACACCAAACTGAACACGCTCGCTCCCCATTCACACCTGAGACCTTGTAACACTAACGAGTCACATGACACCAAGGAGGGAAAATATTTAATTGGGCCCAATTCGGACATTTTCACTTAGGGGTGTACTCACTTTTTTGCCAGCAGTTTAGACATGAATAGCTGTGTGTTGAGTTATTTTGAGGGGAAAGCAAATTTACACTGTTATACAAGCTGTACACTCACTACTTTACATTGTAGCAAAGTGTCATTTCTTCAGTGTTGTCACATGAAAAGATATTATACATTTTTTACAAAAATGTGAGGGGTGCACTCACTTTTGTGAGATACTGTATATATATATATATATATATATATATATATATATATATATATATATACATACATATTACCCAGACAAAAATGAGAGGTGAAGGGACCTGGCCCTAGTTGGAAATGTCTACTGCTAAAAGAAAATACAGTTTTCCAAATGTTTTATTTCTCTTGAAGAGCTACTACAATGCATTCTATGTGGTATAGTTCTTAGTAATGAAAGCCCTAAATTCACTAAACTAAAAAGGAATTTTGTATAAAAATACATTAAATAAACCCAAGGAATTAGCATGGCAGTACGTTTCAGAAAACAGTGTTTTAACCTTGGAAGGCTAAGTAATTTAAAGCAGAATCAGCTTGTTATACAATAGAATTGGTTGAGAACCTAGCTAGCATCATACCTTCATGCGCAATCCTTTACTACCCCCCTCCCCCCAATAAATTATGAATACAAACCTGTGTTAAGCCCCACTCAGACTTGGAATCAAGGGCAGAATTGTTGTGATTCTGCCCACAATTCTAAATTACGCTTCCCATGTTTGGGTGCCATTTATTCTTGATGGCACCCCAAATGAGGTGCATTTTTGCTGCAATTGTTACGTGGAAAAATGCGTGAAAATCGTGCCAAACTACACATGTAAAAAAATTTGGTCCTTAAGCTTCTTTGCCATGACATATGAATAGGCTTACCCTATACATGACATGCAGAAATCTGTGTTAATCGCTCAAAAAAAATCACGAGCAGGAATATGTGTTCCTGCTATAAGAAATGTGAATGAAGCCTAAATGTTTATTTAAGTGTTTTATTTAAATCTGTAATACGGCCATTGTTATTTGCCTTTGCATGGCTTTGTTGACATTTCGGTAAAAATTCTCTTCTTGGGTTCCAGTACCATAACAATTTGTTATTTGGATCATTAGAAAAAAAAATTCAAGAACTCCAGCTTTAATATATTTTATAGAAATAAATATCATCTGTAGCTCTTTCTTTCTTCCTGTTTTGAAATATAAGATAACTTAGTTTTGTATATAACAACGTTTTTTTAAAAGAACAGTGTTGTGCTGAAATATTAGACTGTTAGCGTATCTGTTTTTCAACTCAATACAACCACCTAAAATTGCTTTTGAGCTATAAAACAAAATGGGGCCTTCACTCCATTGCAGATTTTCTGTTCTTTTTTTTTTGTTGTTTATTTATTAACTTGTAAACTACAAACAGTTGTTACATCTGTTGTATCCAAATGTTGAGACCATCAGGGGACAGTGCAGCACTAAATGAAGTATGGATAACAGAACATTTATTGTTAGTATGAATTCTGGAAGAAATATAATGATTTCTCCTTTATTTTTCTCATAAGTAAAGATTATAACGCAAGCACTTGAATTTCAGTCTGGAAGGAAGCAGAATTGAGTATGTATGCTGTTAGGCTGCAATAAAACCTCTGTTGTCTTGTGCTGGTTCAATCATTAAATCATTGATCTGTTAAAACATCTCCAGTAAACTTTGTGGTACCCAAAACAGATTTATTAGAATAATAAGTTATTCAACTAATGCAGAATATTTGATGAAAATGAAGGTATAGACATAGGCATTTGCAAAGCACAAGTGGATGAGACAAAGGGCATAGTTATAAAGCAGTGAATGTTGCATTCACCAATAATTCACTGTAGGTTGGTCAAACACTGTATTTTAAAACACATTCATCATTTAGTCCCTAAGCCCCTGTTCACATTGGCATGATTTGGCATTCAATTTGACAGGTCAAATCGCAGCCTATTGCCTGCAATGGGAGCACCTCAATTGGTGTGACGCCGACTTTGCAGTGCAGCACCGATTTCTAAAAGTAATTCCTGCACTACATTTTTGCGACCTCTGGGGCGTTTTCAATAGACATCTGTGCATGAACCCGCACAGATGTCTTTCAAGTCACACCCAAAGTCAAACTGAAATGCGCCTATAAAATTGAATTAATCTGAATGTGCATGATATCAAAGCTGCATTGATGTGAACGAGGGCTTAGTGAATGATTGGTGAATGCCACATTCCCTGCCTTATAAACATTTCTACTTTGTTAAATATTATGCCTTCCTTTGTCTTAGGTAAGTTTTTGCTTTAAAGATGAGGCTTAGTTCAAATAAGACTACAGTACTGTCATTTCATCCATAGCTAATGTATGTGTCCCAATTGAACCACACTTTGCAAAGATCCCTTAGCCAAGTAAAATGATTACAACTTATCTGGACATCACACTTATTCAACCACTTTAAATCTCTTACCTGTATACGCCTTAAAGCAGAACCTCACTCTGTCAGCATTGACTATTTTTAATTCCTTATACTGCTAGCATTAGTAAATAGATTAAAAAAATATATCATATTTACTTGTTTTAAACTTTTTTTTTTACATTTCTTTAGTGACCTTCTGGTTTCCATACCTAGGCAAATGATGTTATACATTCCAGGAGTCTTCAGGAGGGCACATCTTTTGATTTGCATGCCTGAACTAAGGGCAGATGGATTCAAGCAAGTAAATGCTACACGAGTCATTTGCCCTTACTTAAGATGGCCATGACCAGAAATTCTACAGCGTGTTTTTCAAAGTGATTTCTCGGTTAAATAAAGCATGGAGACATGGGTGGATGTGTGAGTTTACTTTAAATTTTTAAAAATGAATTGAATAGCATTTTTGATTTGAGGTGCTCAGATGCAGTGTAGTCCCGCTTTGAGGACGAGAGCAATTTATACATTTCCACTATGGGCATGTTTATCTGGTGATAACTTTGTCATGAGTGGCACATAGAGTACAATGTTGTTTTTCTTTTGTTTTGTTTTTTTGTTTTTGTTGTTTGGTACAAAATAGGTTTTCTTTTGGCAATATTGTCTTGCAAACTTTATATTATTTTCTATGTAATCGATGGGCAATAGATATAAAAGAGTAAAACATTTGTAGTTTTAGTTTTAAAAAAAAGTATACATTTTCTTTTTTACAGTTTGTCTTATTTCAAAAGATATTACTATAAATGATGTCTCTGGTACAAAACATGGTAAAGTAATTTGCAAAAAAAAAAATATATATATATTTTAGTTAAGTTTTGCACCTTTTTTTTGGACACTGAAAAAATAATAATCAAAATGAATGAACAAAAAAAAAGCAAAACAGGAGGAAGGAGCGGGATAGGGTTGATTATGGTTTAATGATGGTAAATATTGGGTTAAACAGGAATACATTTTATTTAAAAAAAAAATAGAAAATTGTCCCATAGTTTTACCTTCCTGGTGCATCTTCATGGCCGCATACAGACTCCCACCCTTTTGGTGATAGCTACATAGAATACTGCGGGCTGGGTGCCTCCCTAACTGAGAAGACGAAGCTTCCAACATTTATTCTCTGATTCTTCTGTTATCAGAGCAGTCACTTCCCTCTGATCGGCCTCTCTTGTCCCTTCCTCAAAACAGGACTGACATACTAACTTGTCAGGCAAAGATGTAATGCTGAAAACCCAGCAAGTGCTGGCCACTTACATACTGTATGCTTATGTAGCCAGGTGCCAGCTACTACAAAATGAATATAAGGGACATCTCCAAAATGAACCACAGACTATTTTGTTTCCTCCCAAAGCACTGGATATGGGACATTTCATCACTGTCTTTCTATAGAGGGGAGAGCCATTTTTCCTGTCAGAGAGCAGAGGATCTTGGAACCTGTAGTTCTGCTGCCAATCATCCCTGTATTCCAGGGCCCCTTTTAAAATATGAATCCCAGAAGAGCTGAATCAGCAAGGGATTATGGGAAAGCCTATAAATGTACCTATATCTGGCAGACACGCTCTCTTGGCCCAGGCACTTCAAAGAAGGTCACTGCTAGCAGACAACTATATGTATATATATTGCCCTGCCAGGGTCTAGAAAGAGTTTATGACCCAGAATGCTCAACCAGGCAGGTTGAGGGGCTTCATAGAGCTTGTGTCATAGAAAGGAAACTGGCTTTTCAGTTTTCTCAGTGTTTGGTAAAGTCTGTTTTGGAACCTGGAGCCTAGAGATTTCAAAGTGATCCGGGTGGGATTAAATCTCCAACCCTGGGTCCAGGGATACAGAACAGGCAGCACACTAATTAGTCAGGTGTGTGCTGGGCTTTTAGTAGTGACCTGACCATGGTTCTGTGCTCCACTCCAGCAGACAGAAGGTCTGGCCCAGGAGTAAGGAGAGTTCCACCTAGGAGAGAGGTAGGAGCAAGTGCAGCAAGAGGCTGTTAAATGTGTGCACAGATTTGGTGAGTGACCAGTCTGTGGGAGACAGACAAAGGCCTCAAGGGTAAGACCAGAGCAGGAGTGCTGCATGTACAAGCCTAGAGTGACTGAAGCAAGAGTGAAATGCTGAAAAACCCTGCGAGGGAACCATGTTATTTTGTGTTGACTGAACTTTGTTTTATTAAACATGGGCAAGGAGAGTCCCTAGCTCTACCGTTGATGCTAGTTGAGGAAACATTGCTTGTCACTTTGGCCTGTCTGCAGACCTGACTCAGTTATTTACCATCACTCTTCAACCTGAAAAAAGCCCTTAACTTGCTAGCAGATTTTATCTACAATTTCAGAATTTACTCTATTTTCTGACCACAAATGTTCACTGCTCATTTAAAGGGGCGCACCGCTTCTATCAATTTACAGTGGTGAAAATTGGTATTTGATCCCCTGTAGATTTTGTAAGTTTGCCACTTACAAAGAAATGAAAAGTCTATACTTTTTATCATAGGTATATTTCAAATGATAAAGGCAGAATATCAATCAAAAATCCAGAAAAAAAACACATGATACAAATGTTATAAATTGTGTTCCAGTTTAGTGAGTAAAATAAGTATTTGTTCCCTACCAATCAACAATAATTCTGGCTCCCTCAGACTGGCTACAGTATATGCTCATATGGTAAACATATTAGTCCTGGTAATTTAAGAAGGTGCTCCTAACGACAATTCCTTATGTGTATAAAAGACACCTATCCACAGAATCTCTTTCTTCCATTCAAACATCACCATCATGGGCAAGACCAAACAGCTGTCAAAGGAGATCATGGACAAAATTGTAGACCTTCACAAGGAATGGGCTAAAAGACCATCAGCAAAAGACTTGGTGAGAAGGAGACAGCTGTTGGAGCGATTATTTGCAAATGGAAGAAATAATCATCAACCACCCTCAGTCTGGAACTCCATGCAAGGTTTTGCCTCATGGGGTAAGGATGATCATGAGAAAAGTCAGGGATCAGCCCAGAACTACACAGGAGGAGCTTGTGAATGATCTCAAGGCAGTTGGGACCACAGTCACCAATTAAACTATTGATAACACAATATGCCGCCATGGATTAAAATCCTACAGCGCCTGCAAGGTCCCCCCTCCTCAAGAAGGCACATGTACAGGCCCATCTAAAGTTTGCCAATGAACATCTAAATAATTCAGAGAAGGATTGGGCAAAAGTGCTGTGGTCAGAGAAGACCAACATTGAGCTTGGCTCAAGCACAGAGGAGGAAACCTTATGCTTTGGGGCTGTTTCTTTGCTAAAGGTACAGGCAGACTTTGCCACATTTAGGGACCAATAGACTGGGCCATGTAATGTAAAGTCTTGGATGAGAACCTTCTTCCCCCAGCCAGAGCACTGAAGATGAGTCGTGAATGGGTGTTCCAGCAAGACAATGACCCAAAACACACAAAGGCAACAAAGGAGTGGCTCAAGAAGAAGCACATTAAGGTCATGAAGTCTCCAGACCTGTGGAGGCAGATGAAACTTTGAGTTGCCAAGGGAGAGAAACCTTAAGGATTTAGAGAAGATCTGTAAAGAAGAGTGGACCAAAATCCCTCCTGAGATGTTTTGCAAACCTAATAACCCACTACAAGAAACATCTGACCTCTGTGCTTGCCAACAAGAGTTTATCCAACAACTACTAAGTCATGTTTTGCTTGGGGAATCAAATACTTATTTTACTCACTGAACTGCAATTCAATTTATAACATTTGTATCATGTGTTTTTCTGTATCTTTGGTTGATAGCCTGTCTCTATCATTTAAAATAAACCAACGATAAAAATGATACACCCTTCATTTCTTTGTAAGTGGGCAAACTTACAAAATCGGCAGGGGATCAAATATAATATTTTTTTCACCACTGTATATCTAGATCTATCTAATATATATATATATATATATATATACAGTATCTCACAAAAGTGAGTACACCCCTCATATTTTTGTAAATATTTTATTATATCTTTTCATGTGACAACACTGAAGAAATGACACTTTGCTACAATGTAAAGTAGTGAGTGTACAGCTGGTATAACAGTGTAGATTTGCTGTCCCCTCAAAATAACTAACACACAGCCAATAATGTCTAAACTGCTGGCAACAAAAGTGAGTACACCCCTAAGTGGAAAAGTCCAAATTGGGCCCAAAGTGTGAATATTTTGTGTGGCCACCATTATTTTCCACCACTGCCTTAACCCTATAGGACATGGAGTTCACCAGAGCTTCACAGGTTGCCGCTGGAATCATCTTCCACTCCTCTGTGACAACTTCATGGAGCTGGTGGATGTTAGAGACCCTGTGCTCCTCCACCTTCTGTTTGAGGATGCCCCACAGATGATCAATAGGGTTTAGGTCTGGAGACATGCTTGGTCAGTCCATTACCTTTACCCTCAGCTTCTTTAGCAAGGCAGTGGTTGTCTTGGTGGTGTGTTTGGGGTCGTTATCATGTTGTAATACTGCCTTGCAGCCCACTCTCCGAAGGGAGGGCATCATGCTCTGCTTAAGTATGTCTCAGTACATATTTGCATTCATGGTTCCCTCAATGAACTGTAGTTCCCCAGTGGCGGCAGCACTCATGTAGGTCCAGACCTTGACACTCCCACCACCATGCTTGACTGTAGGCAAGACACACTTGTCTTTGTACTCCTCACCTGGTTGCGCTACATAGGCTTGACACCATCTGAACCAAAGAAGTTTATCTTGGTCTCATAAGACCACAGGACATGGTTCCAGTAATCCATGTTCTTAGTCTGCTTGTCTTCAGCAAACTGTGTGCGGGCTTCCTTGTGCATCATCTTTAGAAAAAGAGGCTTCCTTCTAAAACAACAGTCATGCAGACCAATTTGATGCAGTGTGCGGCATATGGTCTGAGCACTGACAGGCTTATCCCCACCCCTTAAACCTCTGCAGCAATGCTGGCAGCACTCATACGTCTATTTCCCAAAGACAACCTCTGGATATGATGCTGAGCACGTGCACTCCACTGCTTTGGTTGACCATGGCGAGGCCTGTTCTGAGTAGAACCTGTCCTGTTAAACCGCTGTATGGTCTTGGCTACCATGCTGCAGCTCAGTTTCAGGGTCTTGGTAACCTTCTTATAGCCTAGGCCATCTTTTTGTAGAGCAACAATTCATTTTTCAGATCCCCAGACAGTTCTTTGCCATGAGGTGCCGTGTTGAATTTCCAGTGACCAGTATGAGAGAGTGAGAGCGATAACACAAAATTTACCACTATATATATATATGTTCATTTATTTTTGGCTGCCAGGGAGTTGGTTGTTTTTCTGGGCCCTCTTCCCCCACAACAACACAACAACTTCTGGGTAATTACAGTTTGCTGGTGTTACCTAATTGCTGCTGTCTGGTTTTGGTTTACATTTAGTTGTTCTCTCTTGAATGTGCATATAGTTAAAAACCAATTGTAAACCTATGAGTACCAATTTGTGCCATGTTGAATTTCCTAATATAATTGAGAATACGAAATTATGTGTCTATTGCCATTTACACTTAGCTGGGTATTACTAGTGATCCATTTATTGAGCTCTGATTGTCTAATTCATGTCTGAATCTAGAGTATCAGAAGGGACGAGGAGCTTGCAGAGTCAGGGTAGCACCAGAGGACAAGCATCATCCAACAGCTCCTATGGTGTGAACGCTAAACCTAGGACCATGCACTCTCTTTTTCACCATCTTCACTATTCATCTAATCCTTTGCATAATAGGAAATGGGCAGCATTCTCTCTAGGTAGTAAGGGTATGGCAAGACATACACCTGAAATATAAAGCAACCTAGTGAGCACACAGCCAGAAGGCCAGAATGAACCAGGAAAACACTGCAAGGTAAAGATCCCCACCTAAATTAGATGTGCAGGAAGAAGGGCAGCATCGAAGCAGAAACACCACCAGTGTAAGAAAGAAAAACAGGACTTAACATAATTTTAATCCAGCGCCCTGGTTGGTGGCGTCACCTACTCACGTGTGTCCAGAAGGGTCCGCGATTCTCAATTACATGTTATTGAAGGCATAAAACTGGCAAGCTTTGTCGGATGCCAGGTGTCATCCACCTGCACATGAGCAGTATGTACCCCATTACTGAAAGAGTGAAAGAAAATATGCACACTTGAGCCAGGAAATAAAGGTCACCAAAGGAAAAAGAAAAGCAAAGCTGCAATCCAGATGCTTATTAAAAACTTAAAATTTTGATTGCTCCCCCAGACCACCAGAATGGGGCTCCTTCAATATAACTCATTTAGGGGCTGCACATATTTCCACCAAGGAGAGCATGAACATAGCTGGGATGACATGCGATGAGGAATATACCACAACCAATCCAGTTCTAAACAGTTGGAACAAAAAGGAGAATGCTGATGCGGATCCCTCTCCAATTTATATTTAACCAGTCCAATTATGTTGAGGGGTGGAACCACAACCCAATGTATGCTGCCATGAAGATGTGCCGGGAAATATTTTTTTACTGGTAAGGTTTCTTTAACTGGTGTCATATGCAGATCACATCATACTCTTGATCTACATATGAATGCAATAGAAAATACAATACATTGTTACTAAGTGGCACTTAATGACTATCTGCAAGTGTCATTTTAGGCAGGGGTGGCAGCATTTTGACCGCTGCATCTCCTTTTTTTATACATAGCAATACTCATCTGTCAGTTTTACAGCCAGTACTTGCTGGTAATAGTGGAAGTGGATTTTCTGCAGGGGATGAGGAGCCATAGGCAGGGGATATGCCCTAGAAAGTGTGATATTTAAATAGTTTCTCCTATATTTAAAATCCTCTGAAATGCTGGAGATTTTTATATCACTGGAAAAGCAAACACATTTATTGCTTTTACTTATTTTCATGAACAAAACATATACACAGGGAAGTACATTTAGGTTAAGGTTGACTGACTTACCAGTACCTATTTGCATTGTGGGAGGAATTTTCTACAAACGATCTGAACATAGTGTTATTGGAAAGAATCAGGGGTGAGTGGAGTGATTTGGGCAAAAGCTATTTTATTACAAAATTATAGATTTTACCATCAATGGATTTTTTCAAAAGTGGAATCTATCAATTTGGCGCTTTGAGCTACATCGGTGAAATTAAAATGAAAAATACATTCATTTTTATTTAGAATATGTGTTTTTTGGGGTGAGAAATGTAGCTTATTAATTTAGTGTTCCTTTCATTTGTGTTTTTGTTTTCCTTTTTGTGTATTTGATGATAGTTGAAGTGAACTTCTGTAACCCTCAGGAGCCAGTTAAAGCCTGATTCATTCTTGAATATCACCAAGAACCACCTCAATTTTTTCCCCTATTGACTATAATGCATTTTGCCAAAATGGCAACATTTCACCAACATTTCTAGATTTCCAAACATTTTTATAAATTAAAAATTCTCTATTTCACTTTTCCCCAGTGGTAATCAAACCCAAGGCCCATGGCTTGAGATACATGGCCACCAAATATGTTGCTAGCCATACTCAATTCAATATACTATAACTTTGTACTTTTTTGCAATGAAAATATCACAAAAGTTAGGAATGGGGAATGTTGTGCATTTCCATCTAAATTACATTTATTGTAATTAATTCTGTGGATGTCTGAACTGTAACAAATTTTACATATATGCCTTAAGCATTCCCACTATCAGCACATATTTAGGGCTAATATGCACAATAAATCTGTTATGCATGTTATACATTTCTTTCTTGGACATCAGATAAGAAATAAATTAGAGCACTAGAAAAAAAGGGTTTGATATTCAATCTGTGCACACAGCACTTATATTGCAAAATAAGTACTATACATCTCCCAAAGGACTATTTTATTCCAGAAAACATAAATAATACAATAAACTGTATGTTTTATGTAAGGGATACTCATAGTGTTCACAGTTATGTATTTAAAGTGAACTCATAGTCATCTTGAACTTTTAATATCTCAGTCTAAGTGTAGACATCACAGGAATCCTGCAATTATCCTTCACAGCCAATTAAACCTTCTTCTGTGTGCCTTTCAAAATATAGTCTTATTATGTTACTTGGGATCTGACTTCGTGGAATTCAGGGCTAAGCCCCACTAACTGCCAATTACCTGTCTCTTGGACACTGAGTCACACTATGTCACAAAATCCTGCCCAGAATTTCTGTGTGAACAGGATGTCACCTGCTAACCACATTAGAGAACAGAAACATAAAGGAAAGTGAAGAAGTGTTTGTTTTGCAGCAGTGAGAACTCAAAGGAACAGCTTAATCATAGCTCCCAACAGTCCCTGATTTCGAGGGTCTGTTGCTGATTTGGAACAAAATCCCTCTGTCCCTCTTTCCTCCTCATTTGCCCTTAAATTTGGTCTGATCTACAGTATATAGTTGTATATAAAAATGCACCTTTTATCTTTCAAAACGTGTTTCAAAGTGCTAAAACTTTCCTCTAGTTTCTAAATTACTTCAATTGGAAATTTCAAAATCCAGTATAAAAGAATAGTAGTGGTAAAAAAAAACAAACAAAAAAAAAAACACATGTAGGATTAACTAATCTTTCTTTTTTGTATACACATCCTTTAAGGGAGTGCGGCGGGGGGAGAGGTCCTGTCTGTGCCTATATACGTTTTGTAAAAGGCATCCCTTTTTCTCATTTAAAACATTGGGAAGTATGGCTCAAAGCTTATACACTTTTTTTTTTTTTTTTTAAACAACATTTTATTGGAGTTTGTCAGTAGTACAAACAAAACCATACAGCACATGCAAACAATACAATAAATCAAGTAACCATTTAGCCTGCAGGAAAGCCAAAAGTATTATATAGATGATGGGATAAATAGTATTTCAGACAAAACTCCCAGCTAAGGTAGGATGAGACAAAGAAATAATAGTACACAATGGGACTGGTGCTAGAATTATTAACTGTCTCAATTGAACCAGACATATTGCTTAAAAACTTTTAAACAGGGGGAGGGGGTGGAGGGGGAAGGGAAAAGGTATGAAGGGAGGGGGGGGGGGGCAGATGCATGAATTGTCACAGCTGTCTTTATAACCATTATACTAAACAAAGAAGTGGTTGAGCCTGAGGTAATGCAAAAATCTAAAGATCCAGATTGGCAAATCTCTAAAAACTGTTCCATGAACAGAGAGGGTTAGGGCCTTGTCGTATTCCTGACAGTGTCCTTAGACTTGAGAAACTTTTAAGAATGGAGTAATGGGTGTTTTTCAGGTAGCAATTGGTAGTTATCCCATTCATGGTGGAATGCAGCCGGGCGTGGATGCTGACTGAGAGAGAGATCAAGGGTCTCCCTCCTTAGCAATAAGCACAATTCTGAGCATATTTCTGACATAGTGGGAGGGTAGGTTGCTGTCCAGTGTCTCAAGATGGCTCTCCTAGCACTCATCAAGCAAGCAAGAAGCCATGGTTTTTGATGTGATACATTATTTTGCTGTCTCTTAGGTAGTGAGGAGGTAAGGTGGTTAAGATTTCCGAACAGTAGAGCGAAGATGTCCTTGGGAAGCTGGAAGCCAAACGTGTAAGCAACTAGGATTAAAACCTGATCCCAGAATGCAGAGATATCGGGGCAAAGCCAGAGCTTATGAAGTAGGGAAGGTTGGGACATCTTATACTGCTTATACACTTTAAATACGCATACTGTATATAGTAGCTGTTTTAGTTTCCCCTGGGCATAGAGAGATCAGTATATTTGTCCATTGAGTCCTGAGATTTGCACAGCTCTGCCAGACAGACTAGCTTAGTTAGGTAATAGAACTTGGCATGCAGGCATAGATCATAATGTTTGTTCTTGGATAGAAAACTGGTTACAGGGACACATCCAAAGGGTGGTGATAAATAGCATGGACTGGTCTGGAGAGGTAAGTGGGGTACCCCAAGGCTGTGTTTTGGGACCAATTCTGTTTAATTTATTCATAAATTATATAGATGATGGGATAAATAGCTCAATCTCAGTTTTTGCAGATGACACAAAAATAAGCTGGGCAATAAATGCACATCAGGATATAGACATTTTACCAAAAGACAGAACAAAATAATGGCATGACAAATGAGGTTTAATTTTGAGAAATGTAAGGTAATGCATTTGGGCACTAAAAACATAAATGCAAACTACTCTCTAAGGGGAAAACCTCTGGGGGAATCAAGGATGGAGAAGGATCTGGGGTTTGTAGTAGAAGACAGACTAAGCATTAGCCTGCAATGTCAAGCTGCAGCTACCGAAGCCGGCAGAATATTAGCATGTATAAAAAAGAGGATATACTAAAGAGATAAAACTTTATTCCTGCCACTTTATAAAATTCTGGTTTGGCCACATCTGGAGTTTTACATTCAGCTCTGGTCACCAGTCCACAGGAGGGATGTGCTGGAATTGGAGAGAGTCCTAAGAAGGAGAACAAAATTAATAAGGGGACTGGAGGACCTCAATTACGAGGACCGACTACAAGCACTAAATGTATTATCCATGGAGAAGAGACGCTTTAGAGGAGATATGATCGCCATTTATAAATACCTCAATGGTGATCCCAGCGTAGGAAAAACCTATTCAGTCTCAGGGAGTTTAAGAGGACACGAGGCCACACAATGAGATTGGAGAAGAAGCGGTTTAACGTTAAGCTGCGCAGGGGTCTTTTTTACTGTCAGGGCAATAAGGATGTGGAACTTTGTTCTACAATTGGTGGTGCCAGTGAGGAGTATTGATATTTTTAAAAGACTCTTGGACATGCATCTTAAAGAATACAACATACCAGGATATGGGAAATAATTATCGACACTGACCCACATACACCTACACAGGTTGAACTGGATGGAAAATTGTCTTTATTCAACCTTACCTATCATGCATGTAACTATGACTTGCAGTTAAACAATACAGGTTTGTCTCCTACAATCCCCCAGCCTGTGACTTGACCATGAAGGAGCAACAGCAGATTGATGAGTTCCTTGTTATGCTCTACTTCCCTATCAGGATGTTATTTCCTCAGAAAATAAATTTTAATGTCTCCTAGTGCTTTCCTTCCCTCTCCAAGCTTATTTGCCTCTCTACATGGAATTACAGGAGGCCAAATTCTTGTACTTAACCACTTCAATACCAGGCACATTCCCCCCCCCCCCTTCCTGCCCAAGACAGTTTTCAGCTTTCACCGCTGTTGCACTTTGAATGACAATAGAGCTTTGTTTTGGTGGTATTTAATCACCACTGTTTTTTTTTATTTTTTGCTAAATAAATGAAAAAAGGCTGAACAATTTGAAAAAAAAAAATGCTTTTCTTTGTTTCTGTTAAAAAATGTGTAAATACAAGTTTTATCGCACAGCACAATGCCACAGATGTCGCAAGTTTTGAGGGAGCATGCAATTGGCATGCTGACTGCAGGAATGTCCACTAGAGCTATTGCCCATGAATTGAATGTTCATTTCTTTACAATAAGCTGTCTCCAAAGGGGTTTCAGAGAACTTGGCAATACATCCAACCTGCCTCACAACCGCAGACCACGTGTAACCACACCAGCCAAGGACCTCCATATCCAGAATCTTCACCTCCAAGATCATCCGAGACCAGCCTTTTTTTAGTACATTTTTCTTTTTTTTTGCGATTTATTTTTTTTAATTACTTATTTTTTTTACATACTGTGACCAGAGCAACACAATGTTACCATATCAAGATTGCACTACTCTATAGAGGTGATCAGGATTTTTTGTTTTTACAAACTATGATTGCTTATAACAGTGAATTTTACTTGCAAAATGTTAGAGACAAAGTTTCATACAGAATTAGTGCACAGATCTGGAAGAAATACACAAAGCATACCAAGATTCACATACAAGATACACATGCCGAATGTATTTAAACATTTTTTTTTTGTTGCACAGTTCAGCTTTAAGACCCAGAACATTTACTTGTACCTTCACAGAGTATGTGACTTTACACCTAAAGACAAATGATGATAGAGAACAACATCTGGGATACAACCGAGAGGAAAATCACATTTCCATTTTCATGTAATAATGCTCAACTTTCATTATGACTAAAGAAACATTTCTTTTTGTAAGAAATTAAATTTAAACAGGAAGGCAGAAGGCAGAATGTATTTCTGATGTGACAGCCTCAGCTGGTAAGTTGTTTGGTAGAACATTTTTTTTTTGTTGCTTTCTTCAAATATCTATGTATATCCCCTGACTGTCATCCCAAAATAATTTCACGCTGCATGCATGGATCATTCTGGTTTTATGTTACAAAATACAGATTTTTACATTTTTACAAGGCAAAGATGAGTATTTATTGTGAAAGATGGTTCTTTTTGAACTCAAACATTCTTGTAACTTATGCACTGACATGCAAGAAACATTGGTACCTTGATAAGTAACAGTAAATCAGAGCAAGCTTTTAGAGAAGAAAAAAACATTGTCTTATTTTACAGTATATTTATATAGTAAACGTATGCATATTTCAAGGGTGATACTGCTTCAGTAGACGGATTTTTACGGATCAGTTGATATAACCGGGGTGATTTACTAAAGGGGTAGAGAACGTTCATTTAGCAAAGGCAATGTTCTCTGTTCAAAACAAGGTTTCACTTAGCTTAGTGAATAAGGAGAAGCTTTTTTAAAATATTGTGATCCCATCCCTTGACCACCCCCCCCCCATATTTTTTTTCTCTCTCTCCCCTTCCTTCTTTCTCCCCCCTCTTCCCCCACTTACCTTACCCTTCTTCCCCTCTATTTTGCTGTTCTCTCCCCGCATACTCGAACATCAACTGCACTTTACAAAGACAACTGAAGCACTCGACAACGCTAATGCATGCTCTCGAGTACTGAACCCCTCTGTGCCTCTGGACCCACCCATATCACGCCCGTTAAATGGGCTCTCCCCAGTACTTACACAATTCCCATATGACAACCCTTCACACACAATGATAATTTAGCTTCAGTTTCTTTTCCTTAGGTTGCATTTGGTTTTTGAGCTACGAACTAATGAAAGGGATATTTTTCAATAGCCTTCAAGAGATATCTGTAGGGCTTACCCCTGACTCCTAACTCAAGATGCTTACTTTGTGTTTTTCTTTGATTCTTGTTTGTCTAATCATTTCGTTTTTAATGGTTTATTATTGTACTCTGTACCATGATATGTATTGTTTCATATTTTCAATAAAAAAGTTTGAATAACTACTTGACGTCCGCGCTTTAGCCGAATGGCGGCTACAGTGCTGACCTGAATTGCCGGTAGGGCGTGCAATGACGTCCTCTCGGCAATGCGCGGCCTGTGTGCTCCTTGTGGAGTGCACCTGGCTCGCTCTGTGATCGGCGAGTCCATGAGGCGTAAAAGTACCTGTTTGCAAAATTTTATAGCAAACTATAAAAACAGTTTTTTTCTAAATTTTTTGTCTTTTTTTGTTTGTTTAGAAAAAAATAAAAACCCCAATAGTGATTAAGTATCACCAAAAGAAAGCTCTATTTGTTTGAAAAAAAATGATAAAAATTGTATTTGGGTACAGTGTTGCATGACCGCGCAATTGTCATTCAAAATGCGACAGCGCTGAAAGCTGAAAATTGGCCTGGAAAGGAAGGGGGTTTAAGTGACCTGTAGGCAAGTGGTTAGAAAATATATATATATTGTGATCCCCGCACTATGTAGTTTGTGCAATGCGTTTACAAGACTGCTGCTGGGATATAAGGTGTATATTTCTCTCACATGTTTTAATGTATGTACCCAGCGCTGTCCAACCATAAAGTGCTGAATATGTATCTTTTTACATTACTTGTGCAGAAACATAATGTTTAGATTGCAATACATATAACTTGTAAAAAATTAAAAGATAAAGTGCAATCAGTGCAAAAAATGTTCATGAGCTATAAGTCCCTTATAGTGCTGGTTATCTTATTCTTCCAGTGCCAGTATGTTACAAGTGCCGTTGTGCTCCCCTCCTTATGTGCCCTTACTCACTGACTAGCGATGGGTTAACTGACTGTTTCAAAAATAATACTCCAGTGGCAAAGACTGATTTTTTCCTTCTTTTGTGACTCCAGCCAGTATGTCAAAGAACCTCATATGAGAGTCGGGAGATAGAACCAGGAGAAATCCATGTTGTAATTATATTTTCATTATTAAAAAAAACATATAAAAGCCAATCTCGCACTTACAAAATGCTCTTCTTGCATGCGAGCATGTAATGACGCCGTTCTGGAATTCTAAAATCGCGCTTTGAGTTCCAAAGAGCGTGATGTAACCGTAAGTATCCACCTGCTTGTGGGTAATACACTATATATTTTTCCTGGTTTTATCTCCCTACACTCATATGAGGTTCTTTGACCAACCTGCTGGAGTCACAAAAGAAAGAAAAAAACATTCTTTGCCATTGGAGGATTATTTTTAAATTCGGGCGTTTAACCCATTGCTAGTCGGTGAGTAAGGGCACATAAGGAGGAGAGCACAGTGGCACTTGTTGGAACATATTGGCACTGGAAGAATAAGATAACCAGCACTTTAAAGGACTTATTTAATCGTTTATGCACATTTTTTGCAAGGAGAAGCTTTACTTCACTCTAAATTCACTCTCATATACATAAAAAATAAAAAAGGGACTGTTTCTTTCTGCATGAATTATTACTGTGAACCTGATTTCACTTTATTTACTAATATTTTGCAAAGTAAAAAGCCTCTTGTTTTTTTGGTACATCAAACCAGATTAATGCAATTCAACTATCTAATTTGCCCAGCTACATCTTATTTGCTTTTTAAAGGTCGTCTAACTAATTTTTCCTAAAAGTCTAGGCAGGGCCGGCGCTACCTGTAAGGCGACCTAGGCAGCCACCTAGGGCACAACTTAACAGGGGGCACGGGGCAGAGATGGGGGACTTGAGTCACATGACTTGACTTAAGTCAGACTTAAGTCACCAGTTTGAGGGCTTGAGACTTGCTTGACTAAAATTAATAAAATACTCAACTTGACTTTGACTTGATATTCATGACTTGAGACTTGACTTTGACTTGAGACATATGACTCGAAATGACTTTACTTTTTTAAGTTATTCAATATTTGCATTTTCTCAAGATGTGTTAAAGCAAAATTAACGTGCCTGTTATGTTTCTGACACCACAGTCACTTAAAACACCTCAGTGTGTTCTGATTTTTAGAACACTGGCTGTTTAACAATGGAAATACTTAACATGTTTTTAGTGACTGTGATGTTGAAACATGACCAGACGAAGGATTTTGAGCTGTTTGGGCATTCAAAGTGTTTCTTTAATATGCCAAGAAAAAAGCACTAAGCAGTTTTGTTAATGTTGAAAATAAAACAAAACCTTTCCTGACCACTGACTTGTATCTGATTTAAAGGTGAAAATTGGGGTAGATCAGTATTTTGACTTGACTTGCTTGACTTCTAGCAGGGACTCGACTTGATTTGCCTTCTTTTCGCCACAGTAACTTGGGACTTGCTTGAGACTTGAAGGTTAAGACTTGAGACTTGCTTGTGACTTGCACATGTGTGACTTACTCCCATGCCTGGCGCCGGCATCCTGCACCCGGAATCAGTAATTGACCGGCCGGTGCGACACTCCTCATGCTTTCTGCCGCCTGAGCGCTACAGCAAGCCTCAGGAGGCACACCACTGCTGTATGGAGGGCGGCCACAGAGAGTTGTAATGAGACCACAAGTTGTGGTGTAGCATACCTTGAGTCCCAAGAGTCCCAAGCCAGTGGGGCATACAGCTGCAATGAGAGTGAGTTTGAGTCCGTGAGTGGAGCTGTCAAATTGAAACTCTGATGTTGGGAAGGGCGGGGCCGATATGTGGGGCTCCGCCCCTTTGTTCCGTCTATAGAGAAAACAGCCAGCATTTACACATTTGTGGCAGGGGGAGGGACCAACTACGGCATGTGCACCCACAGCTCTGCCTAATTCAGATTGATTATACAGAGCTGTGGGTGCACATGCAGTAGTTGGTCCTGCCCCCTGCCACCTTCATCCCCACCCACCAGTGTATAAATGCCGATTGTTTTGTCTATGCAGGGGACAAAGGGGTGGGGCCCCTTACTTTGGCCACGCCCTTTCTGACAGCTCACAGCTTCAATTTGACAGCTCCTCTCATGGACTCACACTCACTCTCATTGGCCATACACCTCGCTGGCTTGCCCACCAATTCCTGGCTGTGCTGGATAGAGGTTTATACTGCTGAATGTCCTGCTATAGGCTGCTCTTATGTATTATCTAGCTGATGCCTGCATTCTTCCCTCTGCTCCTGTATGCTGCTAATCAAGATTTTAGGATGTAAGTGTGCAATGTTTAATTATTGGTGTCTTTGCCGTTTAACAAATTCCTGAACCTGCACTCTCTACAATGCATTCCTGAAGCTGCACCCTGTACAATGCATTCCTGAACCTACACTCTGTACAATGCATTCCTGGACGTGCACTTTGTACAATGCATCCTTGAACTATGCACTCTGTACAATGCATCCCTGAACCGTGCACTCTGTACAATGCATCCAGGAACCTGCACTCTGTACAATGCATTCCTAAACCTGCACTCTGCACATTGCATTCCTGAACTTCCACTCTGAACAATGCTTCCCTAAACCGTGCACTCTGCACAATGCATTCTTGAACCTGCACTCTGTACAATGCATTTCTGAACCTGCACTCTGTACAATGCATTCCGGAACCTGCACTTTGTACAATGCATTCCTTAATCTGCACTCTGAACAATGCATTCCTGAACCGTACACTCTGTACAAAGCATTCTTGAACCTGCACTCTGTACAATGCACTTCTGAACCTTGCACTCTGTACAAAACCCACTCCTGAACCTTGCACCCTGTACGAAATGCACTCCTGAACTTTGCACCCTGCACCATGCACTCCTGAACCTTGAAATCTGTATGAAATGCACTCCTGAACCTTGCCCTCTGTACAACGCATTCTGAATCTTGCACCCTGTATGAAACCCACTCCTGAACTTTGCACCCTGTATGAAACGCACTCCTGAACCTTGTACCCTGTACAAAATGCACTCCTGAACCTTGCACCCTGTACAATACATTTCTAAACCTTGCAACCTGTATGAAATGCCCCCCTAAACCTTGCGCTATGTACGAAACGCACTCTTGAATCCTTCCACAATAAGCATAACACGCTCATGGGCAGGGAAAAGGGGGTGGAGTCAGGGGCAAAATCAGGTTTCACCTAGGGTGGCAAAAATCCTTGCACCAGACCTGAGTCTAGGTACCCATAAACATGAGTTGACACGTGCCTCCTTTTATGCTTCCCCTGTTTCTTTCATTTCTCATTAACATGCTAATGATAATTGTAAGTAAAACATTTCCATTTTCCCTCAGCCCTAATGCAAGCAGTGGGCTAGCTCTTAGCAGGAGTAATTTCACCATTATGTGCTAGAATGCAAACGAATGTGCACATGCACACACAAATGTGCGCGGAGCATCCTGTGACAGATGAGGGCACCAAATGGGCTATTTAACCGATTGCCGACCGCCACACGACTATTTACTGAGGTGGTCAGCCCCGTACAGGCAAAGTGACGTAGGGCTACGTCGCTTGCCTGTGAGTCTCTAGGGGGCAAGTGCGCGCCGTCGGAGGCGCGCTCCCGCCCCCGCTCGTTCCCTAACAAGTCCGCGCGTGTGACCGGCGGACATCGGGAGGGAGGGAGGGAGGGAGAATGTAAACAAAGCCGCCTGTCATTCTCTCTTGTGTAACTGCAGAGATCATACAGTCTTGCTATGTAGGATCGTATATCTCTGTGGTTACACGAAAAGCCACGCCAGTGTCATTTTTACAGTAACAGTGCATATGTATAGCACTGATTACTGTAGTAATGTCCCTGGTACCTCCAAAAGTGTCAAAAGTGTCAAAAAATCGCAGATCGCCGCCATTACTCGTTAAAAAAAAACACCAAAAATTACAGAAATCTTTCCCTTAGTTAGTAAACGCAATAATTTTTGCGCAAACCAATCAAAATATGATTTTTGCAATTTTTTTTACCAAACATATGTAGCAGAAAACAAATTGGCCAAAAATTTAAAAAAATTTAGATTTTTACATATTTTTTTTTTCGGAATTTCTTTTTGTTTAACCACTTAAGCCCCGGAGGATTTTCCTGCTAAAAGACCAGGGGGTATTTTGCGATTCGGCGCTGCATGAATTTAACTGACAATTGCGCGGTCGTGCGACGCTGTACCTAAACGAATTTGACGTCCTTTTTTTCCCACAAACAGAGCTTTTTTTTGGTGGTATTTGATCACCTGTGCGATTTTTTGATCATGCGCTATAAACAAAGAAAGAGCGACAATTTTGCAAAAATAGCAATATTTTTCACATTTTTTTATATGAAATTCCCCCCAAAAAAATTTAAAAATCAAAATTTTTTAACATTTTCAGCCAATTTGTTTTATCCTACCTATGTTTGGTAAAAAAAATCGCAAAAAGCGTATTTTTATTGGTTTGCGCAAAAGTTATCGCGTTTACTAACAAAGGGAAAGATTTTTGTCATTTTTGTTGTTTTTTTTTTAACGCGTAATGGCGGCGATCTGCGATTTTTTTTGCGGTACTGCGACATTGCGGCGGACAGATCAGACCCTTGACTGACATTTTTGACACTTTTGGGGTTACCAGTGACATTTCTACAGTAATCAGTGCTATACATATGCACTGTTACTGTAAAAATACACTGGTAGTGAAGGGGTTAACTTTATTTGGGAGGGAGGGGCTGTGTGTGTCCCTAGGGGCGTGCTTTCTACTGTGATTGGCTGTGGCTTGAGCTGTAAGGACACTGATCAACGGATCTACATAGTAGATCCATGTGATCAGTGTCTTTACAGCGAGGAGAATGACAGGTGGCTTGTTTACACAAGCTGCCTGACATTCTCCCTCTCCCCCGCCGATCGCCGAGTGACCGGCGGACATCGGGTCCGCTGGTCACACGCGCGGGGGGGTCCGTGACCGCGCAGGAGCGGGAGCGCGCCTACGCGGGCGCGCGCTCGCTCCCCAGACCCTCCCAGGCTAGTGACGTTAATTAACGTCACTCTGCCTGGCAGGGGCTGACCGCCGCAGTAAATCTACTTGCGGCAGTCGGCAAGCAGTTAAAGCGTAAAAATCGCACAGGTGATCAAATACCACCAAAAGAAAGCTCTGTTTTTGGGAAAAAAAGGACGTCAATTTCATTTGGGTACAGCGTCGCACGACCGCGCAATTGTCCATTACGAATCGCAAAATAGGGCCTGGTCAGGAAGGGGGTAAAATCTTCCGGGGCTTAAGTGGTTAAGCTGGATCAGCACCCAGGATCAGTGCTGTCTCACCTACAGCATTCTGTGATTACCCTGTTCCCTGTTACCTGCACCTGCTCTTGAAATACTGACCCGGCTTGCTCTTGACTATTCCTTCTCTCCGCCTGCATTGACCCTGGCTTGTTCCTTGACCATGTCTCCACATCTGTACCTGATCTGATCATTCTGTGTTCGACCTGGCTTGTCTCACCCTGCTTATGTTCCAGTCCATTTGGAGCTACCAAGTTGCAAGCACCTCTCCATCTGCTACCGGGACATCTGCTGCCATCTGGCATCCTACTCAACCAGCAGCCCAGCAGCTAGCATGTCTACTGGCACTCCTGCGACTCTGCACTCCTGCATCACCTGTAGTGGTATCGTATCAGCTATAGTAAAATGACCAGCTTTGCATGAAGAAACACATGACTATGCACCAAAAGTTGAGTTGAAACAGCACCTTAATGTCACCAGTCATCAACAAAAGGCCCACACTTGGTGTCAGTAAAAGGTTCATGAGCTGTGAAAAAGCTAAGCAGCATAGGTTGTAGGACCAACCTTTTTGTGCCCACTCTCCTGCTAAAGAGCCTAAGCCAGCTGCCTACTAATGTACAAAAAGCAAATGACTCCTGCGCTTGAGAGGTAGCATTGCGGCTAGTATCCAAAAAATGCAATTCAGGTCTAATTGAAGTTTCCAGCTGTGCTGCCACTCTTAATGGGTCGTGGTAACCCAAACAGATTTTTGAAAAGGAATAGACAGAGGGCGCACCAGCCTAGCGCATTATAAGACAAATGTAGACCTCCAAAAAAACTCTTACGCGTTTCGGGGTGTTCCCCTTCATCAGAGCTCTGATGAAGGGGGGAACATCCCTAAACGCGTACGTTTTTTTGGAGGTTTACATCCTTCCACGGCCTGCGGCAGCAGAGGATGCCCAGTGGAGACCCTTGGTGCTCACTTATTGCTTACACTTGCCCGTGTTTCACAATTGTCTTATAATGCACTAGGCTGGCTGCCTACTAATCCCTTGGCCAGGAACTGCCCACAATCTTCCTTGTTTCTCACTTTACTCCCCCCCCCCCTCACAAGATAGGTAAGAAAGTCTGACTAGGGGTTTGAGAGTTTAACTTACATTAAGCAGGTAATAGTGGGCCTGGTGGTGCAGTCCTGTCTCCTACAGCTTGGAGATGATAACAGTGTGGTCCCCACTTCCTCCTTCTCTTTATTGGCCTCAGGCTGTGAGTCCTCAGAGCCACCAGTCCCCCCAAGTGACTGTTTAGGTTTGCTTCGGGGGCAGGAGCCACACTGTGCCAGAGACCCTTGTGACCCTTCTGGGATAGGCACACCTGAGAGATGGCTGACCTTCAAGCCACCTTGTGCCAGGCAAAGTTGTGTATGACAACAGCACCAACCAGCTGGCAACCCTACAGCTGTGAAAATTCAAATGAACCTTAAACATGTCTGGAACATGGTGGTGCAGCAGTTTCTGGTTGGAATGCATCATGATGAACACAAGTGCCCACAACTTCACAGAAGCAGAAGAGCCAAACCATCATTCACTCTGGTTGCTCTTGATTCAGAGCCTCACAACATCTTGTCACAATTAGAAGAGGACGCCAGAATGATGAGCTGTGATGAAGTAGGGATTGGCAGTGTGTGGTATAGGAGACTGGGCACTTCAGACCCAGCAGTGGAGGCCTTCTTGATGTACCCAGACCAGCAGGACTTTTTTCCTACTATCTTTATTCCTGTGAGGCATAAGCAGTGGGAGGCAGCAGAGGAGTATGAGAAGCAGGGTTGGGATTCAGGCGGTGTGGAGGAGGGCTGGTGTGCAGGGGGTGATGGGAAGATGAGTTGGCAGTCCTGGGTTATAGGAAGAAGAAAAGGAAATTTAGGTCAAATTTTGGGGGGGGTTAACAAATTGCACTGAGACGTTGAGACAATAAAGGTAGCTCTTAAAAGGGCTGTCAGTAACAATTGCGTGATGTAACACAAAGCTAAAAGTTATAATTGGAAGGATAAATAAATATTATACAGTACATACAATGATATTGATCACATAAATTACAAAATATAAGTAAAAATGACTATTAAAAAAATGAATATTATTTTAGAGACAACAACAAGAATTATTGTACAAACAGTATATAAGCACTTTTACAAGGTCACACTTTCAAAGGGAGGAATCACACAGGTTTTTAAAAAAGAAGTCACAATCAGAATGTGTTATTTCACAGAAAACAATCCAGACATGTTGCACAGATTTGATGCACATCATGTATGCAGCTTTAGTAGCCTGTAGTTTGAGAGGGGAACACCGGACAAGTTTAAAGTTTACCTGAAAACAGACAGAAAAAAACATTTAATACATGCACACTCTTCCAGGTGCTAAGGCCACAGTTTCAAAGGGAGACAACTGGCAGATCACAATAAACATCGCATTTATAGCTTTATTTCACAGAAAAAACAAAAATATTGTACTCAGTCTATGCACAGTATGTAGGCACTTTTACTGGACTGCCGTTTCTGTGTAAGTCAGCAGACTATTATTGGTATATTATTAGAAGTCAGCAGTATTATTTTGAAGAAAATAGCCACACGGATTATAAAAATATGCTATAGAAGTGTGTAAAATACACTGTGTCTATGGCTCAGTGTAAATACAAATGTTTTCAGCAATGACTACCAGTATCTAATTATCACTGCCAATATTCTTAAATTATCCCCAAATCGTCCACTGTACAACACATGGTTAGTGTGCCTGTTTTTTAATGTACAAATTGATGGGTCTACAGAAATAGACCTGTAGAGATCTGAAATGGGCAGGGGTTTTGTTGAGGTGCAAGCATCTAATTAAAATCTATCTGTGGAAAAAAAAAATACATTTAGGGTGGGGACACATGAAAATGCAGTATTCTAAAGCACACCTACACACATTACCAACTTATTTTGAAGCAGGAGTTAATAAGGCATCACATTTTGTTCACATGTAGAAACAATTGTTATTTCAGTGATATTTTTTGCTCTGAAATGAATGTTATGCCTGTACTAATTGATCACTTACAAATTTGGAGCTAAGCATAAAGATACTAACTCCATAAAGTTGACAGCTATGCATTTAATATATTACATTTTTTTGGTTGGAGGTGTGACACTGCTAACAAATGATAATAGGTGTAAAGATGAAAATATCTCTACACATCAGATAACAGGGAAAGTTCAATAAAGTAATTTGTAATTTCCTTCAAGCAACTCATTAAAATGGAAATAAGCCTTTTTTTTTTTTATGACTCGAGTAGTAATTTTCAAACATACACAGTACCTAAGTGCAGGTCAAAAAAAAGCTTAACACTTATCTAAATCTGTACTCTTGTTATACATTTAGGTGTCTTTATTTCTAGGTGACTTTTTTGTGAATGAGTAGAGTTACTTCATACTCATGCATGTGGGAAAGGGTGATATCTGGGGAGCCCCCCTTATATTAGAGGGGCTTCTAGATACTGATAGCACAGAACCCCACAACCATTGGTTAGGGTTGTGAAGAAGAGTCCTTTCTTCTTATTAACATGGGCATAGGTGCATTGCTAGGCATGTTCCCCCTGGCAAGGCATCCCCCATGTTGAGGACTTTTGGTCTAGTATAAGCTGCAGGGAGATATCCCTTAAAATCCATACTAGGTCAGAGGGTCTGGTATGGATTTCCTGGGGGGACCTTATACATTTTTCTTTTTATGGGGTACGCTTCAAAAACCACACCAGAAAAAAAGGATCTGGTATGCAATTTTGGGGTACTCTATGCATTTTATTTTTCTTTATAGCATAGGATTTCCTACAGCAAAAGTGACATTTACAAAAACAAACAGTACAGTTTAAATTGCTGACTGATTACATTTAATTGCCAGCTTCTTATAAAAGAAAAAATTAAGATACGCAATGGTGATTATATAGATTATAATACGCAATGGTGTTTATATAGATTATAATAAAAAAACAGGCAATGCCCTAATCCAGAATAGAGTCACATTGCTTATGCACATTATGAAATATTTTTATTTATTCTTTTGTATTTTTTACTTTTAAGTTTTAAGGTGTTTCAGCATTCTTTTGTGATAGCTGTTGACGCTGTTAGTCTATACATGTTTTGCACCCATTTCCAATCTGCTGCATCTTCTTGTCCCATGCCCTGTTATTAAATAAACAGAGCTCCCCTTAGTGTTTTCTTCTTGGTTTGAGAAAGAGGCAGAGAATGCCTCTAAACATGTAGTCATGCTCACAGAAGTCACTTTCAGTTTTGTCAATTTCGATTTCGGGTGTGCTCCACTGATCTCAGAGCGCTCCTTCCTGATTCCTCCCCAAGGCTGCCTGGTCTCCTAGGTCAACATACCACCATTTCCCAGGGTCAGTGCTAACCCATTGGATCTAGAAACGACATCGACAAACTGATCCAGGACAAAACCTTCATAGGAATATACAAGTGATCTGTACAGTATCTGTGTAAGTTGCCAATTTCTTTGTGTGAATTTCACTTCTCTTACTCACTGCACTTAGATTGATGGCCCTTCTGGACAAGAACCTTTCCTGACTGTGATGACAAGCCTTTTATAATCATCCGTATGTGAGTTGTTGTTTTAATACATTTTGTGACATCTATTACACTTAAGCCCCATACACATGGGCCGAATCTCAGGCAACATCGGCCTGTTAAAAACGTGCATAAACACATAGAATAACATGCTGGGGATTTTACTGGCTGCAGAAAAAAAAGTCTGAAGCCAAAAACAGCAACTGTAAAAACATCCAGTGTGCATGAGGCCTAAAAGTCTTTATCAATGTAATGAAAAGAAAGAGATGGTTCCCTCAATCAAATAATGCCTAATTCTGTTTAAAGAAGATCTTCCAATGCTAATCACTGGAACCCAATTTCTAACATTTCATATAATTCCCATATAATTTTTACCATGTTAATGAAAATTCAAAAGCCACTTTCAAGATTTTCACACCCTCTACCTTTTTTTAAAAGGAGTACCTAGTATTCTTCCTATGAAGGTCTTTGTTCAGATACTTACTGATATGGAGTGACTACATTCAGTGTGTAACCAGCATGGCAGAGGGAAAACCAAATAGAATTCTGGGTTGAATGGAAAGAAAACCCTCATATGTGGGACTTAAAGTGGCAATAACTCATATAATCTATAGTAAATTATAACTTTAAGATATGTATAAAAATATATAAAAAAAAGGTCTTTATTTATATCAGAAAATATAACATTTCCTCATCCTAACTAGGACAAGAAAATCTAGAGGCCCCTCCATAGACCATAATTGTACCAGACTGCACAACAATATTAAAAAAGAATAGCGCGCAAATGCAAAAGAAATTACTACCAAATCTGAAGAGAGTCCATAAATAAAAATGGGGGTTTGGTCCCACCATATGGCCATATCGTGCTCAAGCCCACTACTGCGTCAAAGTACCCCATTATCAGTGGGTCCTACACTATCCATGAAAAAGAGATGAATCCAGCCCTTCTAACCCTTGGAGATAACACTCCTTGCTGGGGAAGATGTGCAAATGCACTACAGGGGACTCCTCCTATATCCACTCGATGGTGGACACTGATTGAGTACAGGTGTGTGTGGGGGGTGGGGAGGGCTGCTCAACCTCGATAGTCTGGTCAGACCGAATACATAATAAACAGGCAAAAAATTTGGGGGAGCATACCCATGTATTTCCAAAGCTGCTGCAGCTATGAACCAAAAGACATGCATATTAAAAAAGAATAGCGCGCAAATGCAAAAGAAATTACTACCAAATCTGAAGAGAGTCCATAAATAAAAATGGGGGTTTGGTCCCACCATATGGCCATATCGTGCTCAAGCCCACTACTGCGTCAAAGTACCCCATTATCAGTGGGTCCTACACTATCCATGAAAAATAGATGAATCCAGCCCTTCTAACCCTTGGAGATAACATAATACATTCAGACTTCCACTCTTTGTTTGGGATCTCACAGGCATGGTAACGATTCAACTCCCACCTCCCAATCTTCTGAACCGTGTCACTGGCCACTGAACAATGATTTTGCACAAAGCAGCCCTGATCCTCCTCTTTTTAAGTCCCCTGCTGGTACTCCTGCCCCCCCCCCCACCTACTGATTGCCCCAGAATAAACTTCTTGCTCTGGGAGCACTCCTGTGCGCACGCTCCCCAGACACCTTTGTCAGGAATCTGCCTGTCAGTTTCAGACACAATCTCGGTGGCTGCAGCCATCGGATTGTGTGTTAAACCCCCCTCTGTCAAGTCCGTACGATGTACAGACCAGGCGGCAAAAGGGTTAAATAGAGTGCCTTAGTCTGCTTGTAAAAAGGCGCATTTGTAGCATGTATAGAACATGCTGCAGCAAAAATGAAATGAAGAAAAAAAAGTCAAATAACATTTAAATTGACTCTCAGTTGCAATTGCCGGCACCCGACTATTTAAAAAAAAAGGAAAAAAAAAACAGAGGGTCTGGTAAGAATTTTAAGGGGAACCCCACACCAAAATTTAGAGAGAAAAAAACGGCGAGGGGTAGCAGCATGCACCAGTTGGTGATGTCACAAGGGGGGCTTTTTTTATTTTTTATTAAAGCGTAACTCCAATTTTATTGTGAGAAAAACATTCCCCTCTGGATGATCTCTGTACATTGCAAGGATTTTAACAAACTTTGTTGCAGATTCCTAACTTTTGTTATTCTGAAGAAATCATTGTTTGTTCCTCTGTGCTGAGTGGGTCAAACAGGAGTGGCTTCATTATTATCTATCAGCTGTGGCAGCTGTAGGGCTCTAATGAGGAAAACTGCTGGGCCTGCATCCCTTTAGACATGTTCTCATTGGGAGTACCCCACCAAAAAGGACATTTTTGTTCCAGGGGATTCCAGAAATCAGAGTTTCTGACTTCTCAGACTTCTGGGAAAATTGGTGAGCCAATCACACAAGCAGGAAATTATGTTTCTGGGCTGTGGTCAGTACACATTCTGTGTAAAGAACTCCTCCAGGTAGCCATATTGCATTGCATTTTCTGAAAATTACAACAACTGCAGATTGAAAAGGAAAGGTAATTTTTAATACCATTTAATTACAATATGATTTGTGTCGTAATTATATACGCTATATTGTTTTTTCTTTAATTGCTGATTCCCCCCCCCCCCCCCCCACAAAAGTGGAGTTACCCTTTAACCACTTTACCACCGGAGGATTTTGCTGTCTTCCGTCCAGACCACTTTTTGTGCTTCGGCACTGTGCGACTTTAACTGACAATTGTGCGGTCATGCAATGTGGTACCCAAACTAAATTTACGTCCTTTTTTTCCCACAAACAGAGCTTTCTTTTGGTGGTATTTGATCACCTCTGCGCTTTTTATTTTTTGCGATATTAATAAAAAAAGAGAAAAATTTTGCAAAAAAATGACATTTTCAACATTGTCTTTTAAAAAATATCCAATATACTCAATTTATGTCATTTTTTTGGGCCAAAATATATTTAGCTACATGTCTTTGACAAAAAAAAATTCAATGAGCGTATTTTTATTGGTTTGCGCAAAAGTTATAGCGTCTACAAACTATGGTGTAAATACTGAAATTTTACGCAGCTTTAATTTCTGACTGCCTATCTCAATTCATGAAGTGCTAAAATGGCAGGGCAGTACAAGACCCCCCCAAATTACCACTTTTTGGAAAGTAGACATCCTAAGGAATGTTCTGAGAGGCATGTTGAGCTCATTGAATATTTAATTTTTTTTGTCACAGGTGTTTGAAAAATGACTAAAAAAAAAAAAAATTTTTTTTTAACACAAAGTTGTCACTAAAAGATAAATTTCTCACACATGCCATGGGTATATGTGTAATTACACCCCAAAATATATTCTGCTGCTTCTCCTGAGTACAGGGATACCACATATGTGAGACTTTTTGGGAGCCTACCTGTGTACGGGACCCCGAAAATCAATCTCCATCTTTAGGTTTTCTAATGGCGTAAATTTTTGATTTTACTCCTCACTACCCATCACAGTTTCGGAGGCCCTGAAATTTCAAGATAGCACAAAACCCCCCAAATGACCCCATTTTGCAAAGTAGACACCCCAAGCTATTTGCTGAGAGGCATGGTGAGTCCATGGAATATTTTATATTTTGCCACAAGTTTTGGGAAAATTACAATTTATTTATTTATTTATTTTTTTAACACAAAGTTGTCACTAAAAGATAAATTTCTCACACATGACATGGGTATATGTGGAATGACACCCCAAAATACATTCTGCCGCTTCTCCTGAGTATGGGGATACCCCATGTGTGAGACTTTTTGGGAGCCTAGCTGTGTACGGGACCCCGAAAATGAATCTCCATCTTTAGGTTTTCTAATGGCGTAAATTGTTGATTTCACTCCTGACTACCCATCACAGTTTCGGAGGCCCTGAAATTTCAAGATAGCACAAACCCCCCCCAAATGACCCCATTTTGCAAAGTAGACACCCCAAGCTATTTGCTGAGAGGCATGGTGAGTCCATGGAATATTTTATATTTTGCCACAAGTTCCGGGAATTATATTATTATTATTTTTTTTTTTGTTTTTTTACACAAAGTTGTCACTAAATGATATATTGCTCACACATGCCATGGGTATATGTGAAATGACACCCCAAAATACATTCTGCTGCTTCTCCTGAGTACAGGGATACCACATGTGTGAGACTTTTTTGACACTAGACCAACGCTTGTGTGCGCATTTGCGCGCAAGCACGGGGGGTCAGGGGGGGCTTGATTTTTTTTTTTTTAATTTGCTTTCTTATGTTATTTTGACACCTTTTCTTTCATTTTTTTTTTTTGTTTAATCATTTTTATTGTTATCACGGTGAATTTAAATTTCCCCTATGATAGCAATCTGTAGTGACAGGTACTCTTTTTAAAAACAATTGGGGTCTTTTAGACTCTAGATCTTTCCTCTGACCTTAACGCATCTGACCACACCAAAATTGGTGTGATAAAATACTTTCCCAATTTCCCAATGGCGCTGTTTATTTAAACAGAAGTCATGAAATGCTCGTAGCCTCCGGCATCTTAGGCCATAGAGATGATTGGAGCCATTCTCATCTCCAATCAGCTCTATGGTTAGATAATTGAACCACCGGCTGCACTCTCGCGTTAACCGGTGGGACAGGAGAGCCCGAGAAAAACCACAGAAGGCTGCGGAAGGCGGCGGTGGGGGGGGGGAAGCCCCTCCCACTGCATGTAAAAGCAGTCTAGCGGCCAATTATCCGCTAGGATTGCTTTTACATGTAAGCCGACCGCTGGCTGTAAAAAATTATACCAAGATGATGCCTAAATCTACAGGCATCATCCTGGTATACCCACTCAAAGTCCAGCAACGTACCAGTACATTGCTGGTCCTTGTTTGGCTGGCATATAGGTTTTTTTTTTTTCATGCAGCCTGTGGGCTGAACGAAAATAAAGAGAACCTATCAGAAATCAGCACAGGAATAATGCGTAGTATTACTCATCATTAACCGCCCAAACAACCACCCACTGAATTTAATGATGGGTATACACGACACTATCCACGTATACCAAAATAGGATTTTAACTGCAGTGCTGAAATCAGAAAATCACCACAGCTGCTATCAGCAAAGGTATCCATGTATGCTGAGCGCAAACACTGTTTGTGTCAGAATATATGAAATCAATGCGTGGTAGCCGACGAGTACCTGCAAGAGAAACAGGTCACAAAAGAATGAAAAACAAACAAAGTACATTAAAAGTACATAGAAAGTGTAGAAGAACATAAAAAATGACTGAGACGACAACTATTTTTGGCTTTTATGTATTTTTTTTTTTTTTCTTCAAACGTCGAGTTCCAGGTTCCAGGTTCGGGTCTCTCAAAATGACGATAGCCATCGAACATCTTTTGAGACCCTGTGTAAATGTGCCCTAAACTGTGCCGTGCTGTACCCTACGCTAATAATCCACTAGTGTGTGGTAGCGACGGAAACAGTCACCGTGGCAAAGACCAGGTCGGTCAGGACAGTCGGGACAATAATTCCGGGTGTCACGCCTAAATCCGCGCTTGCTGCAGACACGGCATCTTTTTTGGGGGTATTGTTTGTTAGGGGTACTCGGGAGGAATTGCGGAAAATGCCTCTCATGCAGCCGGCGCACTGCATCTGGTTGGGGAAGTTGGGCAGGAGCACCAGCTGAATACAGAAGGGCTCTGATTATCTCTTCTTGGAATTGAAAGAAGGATAATGTTCCAGCAGACGCTTTGTATAAGACAAAAGCGTTGTAAACAGCCAATTGAAATAGGTATACAGACACTTTTTTGTACCAGCGTCTGGCCTTACCGGCAATTAAGTACGGTCCCATCATCTGGTCGTTGAATTCCACCCCTCCCATTTTACGGTTATAGTCGTGGACACAGAGGGGTTTCTCAACAACAACACCGGTGACCGTAGTAATTTGGACTGCCGTGTCTGGGTGAATGGAGGACAGCACGTAAACGTTTCGTTTGTCCCTCCACTTCACTGCAAGCAATTCATCGCACCTCAAGCAGGCTCTCTCCCCCGAGCTCAGTGGGGCATTCACTAGCCGTTGGGGGAAGCCCCGGCGATTAGATCGCACGGTTCCACAAGCGCCAATTTGCAATTGATAGAGGTGTCTAAAAAGTGGCACGCTTGAATAGAAATTGTCCACGTACAAGTGGTACCCCTTTCCGAATAAGGGTGACACCAAGTCCCAAACTATCTTGCCGCTGCTCCCTATGTAGCCTGGGCAGTCGGGGGACTCCACAGTGCTATCTTTTCCCTCGTAGACACGGAAATTAACTGTATAGCCTGTGGCCCTGTCACAAAGCTTATACAACTTGACCCCGTATCTGGCACGCTTGCTGGTGAGGTACTGTTTGATAGCATGGTGACCAGTAAACTTAATCAGGGACTCGTCAACGCAGACATCTTGAATTGGGTCAGTGTACCAATATAACCGCAATTCATTCTTTCTTATAATGCCCATGTTGAAGGAAAGGCCCAGATACTTTTTAAACTCCTGAATCGTAATAGGATTCCAGGCGAATGGTCTGGCAAGGGGTGAATTTGGGTTGGCGGCGATGAATTGTTGAGTGTACAAATTTGATTGGTCCACAATAGATCTGAAAAGATCTTCAGTGAAAAACAGCTCAAAAAAGTTTATGGGATTAAAACCAGCTGTTTCCACTTGGATTCCGGGTTGGGCGGTGAATGGGGGAAGTACTGGCGCTGTGGAATCTGTGGGCTGCCAATTAGGATATGCCAGCGCTTCAGGGAGGACACTATGGGCTCTACGGGCCTGTCTTCGGATACGCGGTGGCTGCGGGCCACTACTCGTGCTAGCCACCGCACCAGCTTCAACTGCACTCAGGTGACTCGCCACGTTACCAGGTGATACTGCAGTGCTGGTTGAAGGTCCAGGGTGTACTAGGCCGCTCGTGCTTGCCAGTTCACGAGAAGTGTGAGCGGCACTAGTACTGGCACTCTGCTGCATACGAGAAACCTCCAGTTCTTGCAAGTCAACAACTCCAGAATGGGGTCGGGTACGCTTGACCCTAGCAGGGACCCCTCTGTCGGATCTATCTGTCAGGGAGCCGCTGCTGTCATCTGGTTCGTATATTGACCCTGATTCTGACAGTGAGGCTTCCCCATCGCTCTCACCTGGCATGGTCATTATACTGTAAATATCTTCATTACTGAACGAACGTTTTGTCATTTTGGTAGCTAAATTTACTCGTACAGTGATGCGACTACTAGGTAATAAAAGCACCTGGTTGTCGAGGACTATTTGGTCGCTACAAAGAAAAACTGCTAGTGCTAACAGAGATCAGGCCTGACTCTGCTAACACAGCGGTTTTGTGTGATGTGTTTTTTGGAAGTGTCAGTAATCTATTGATTACTACACTTGCCTGGGTAAGGTGGTCTGGGCAAGGGGGCTAAACGCAGGTGCTAGCAGGAATCAGTGCTGATTGTGCAAACACTGCGTTTGGGGAACACTAAATTATGAGGACGCTAGTATAGTTCTGATCAGATCAGATATTGCTCTGTTCAAACACTACACTAGTAACGGTGGTGTGTGTGTGTTAATGTACTTGACTCTAACTGACGCTAAGTAACGGTGGTGTAGTGGGACCCTAACGCTAACTAGCTAGCCTAAGTTGTGTCACCCGTGACGCTAATACAGTGATCGGTAATCACTGTATATAGTGAACACTGTGACAGGGAAGTGAAGGGGTTAAACTGGGGGAGATCAAGGGGTTAAACCTTTATAGAGGATAGATGGCGGGTGGCCTAAACCTATTCGGGCCTAGCGCAAGCGCAAATTAGGGTCACAAGTGACACTAAATACAGTGATCAGTAGTTATCTGATATACTGTATATATTAGTGCACTGTTTTATATGGAGTGAAGGGGTTAACTGGGGAAGATCAAGGGGTTAAAAGTTTATTAGGGAATAGGTGGCGGGTGCCCTAACCCTATCTGGGCTTAGCGCAAGCGCAAATTAGGGTCACAAGTGACACTAAATACAGTGATCAGTAGTTATCTGATATACTGTATATATTAGTGCACTGTTTTATATGGAGTGAAGGGGTTAACTGGGGAAGATCAAGGGGTTAAAAGTTTATTAGGGAATAGGTGGCGGGTGCCCTAACCCTATCTGGGCTTAGCGCAAGCGCAAATTAGGGTCACTAGTGACACTAAATACAGTGATCAGTATTTACCTATATACTGTATTTAGTGCACAGAGTAATAGGTAGTGAAGGGGTTAACTGGGGCTGATCAAGGGGTTAAAACTTTATTAGGGCATAGGTGGAGGGTACCCTAACCCTATTTGGGCCTAACGCAGGCGCAAACTACGCTCACAAGTGACACTTATACAGTGATCAGTAAAATATCTGTATACCACTGTATATAGTGTTCACTGTAAGGGGTTTGGGGGTGATCAGGGGGTGATCAGAGGTGATGAAGGGGTTAAATGTGCCTATGTGAGGTGTGTCAGTGTAGTGTTGGTGGAACTCACGTTTTTGCTGTGTCTCTGTCTTCTCCTGGAACCGAAAGGACTCCAGGAGGGACAGTGACATCACTTCCCCAGTCTGTGTTTACATTACACAGACAGGGGACAGATTGTCATTGGTGGGGACCGATCTCCAGACACTGACCAAAAATCATTGGTCAGTATCTGGTGATTGATCGGTTCCCTACCGAATGCGATCGGTATCGGGACCCGCGGCGCGCGGGAGCGCGCTCTGGAGCCGCGATCGCGCATGACGTTAATACTACGTGGCTGGACGGTATCGTGCCGCACTGCCGCAGTAGTATTACCGCGCACGGTCGTAAAGTGGTTAAAGGAATTGTTAAAAACTGTCTCTGTGTTTTTATTACTTTTTGACACTTTTATGGTGTATGGTAGGGGTACTATGCTCATACTCACTCACATGGGGGGGAGGCCTTTATCTGGGGGCCCCCTTGTTAAAGGGGTACTCCAGATTCCGATAAGCCCCCTGTCCGCAGACCCTCACAACCACAGCCCAGGTTTGTGGGGAAAAGACCCTTGTCCCCATCAACATGACAAGCTGATGACTGGTTGTTAAGGACACCACAGCCTGCTCCCTGGCCCTGCTCCTTAACAACCAGCTTTTACTGTGCCCTGACTGGACAAAGCTTAAATATTACAATAATTTTAATTTTTTTTTTTTAAGTACACCGCTTTCCACGTGCTAATGGCCAAATGCAAATGTTCACGTAGGTCCCCCATATGTATACGGTGATCGCACCACTCATGTGAGGTATCAATGCGATCATCAGAGCAAGAACAATAATTCTAGCCCCAGACCTCCCGTGCAACCCTAAAATGGTAGCCTGTAAAGGCTTTTTAAGCGTGTAGGTTATGGAGATTTTTAGGTACTATAGTTTGGCACCATTCCATGGACATGGACGCATTTTTAAAGCATGTTAGGAATATATATTCACTTATTATGTATCTATTCAAAAATTCAATTTTTTTTGTTAAGAATAGTGTTGAGCGAACACGGACTGTATTATTCGTGTTCGTACCGAATAATTGGATTTTTTGTACCCGAACACGGACACGGACACTTTACTGTATGTTCGGGTAAAAATCCGTGTTCGGTCGTTTTATTTCCGGGTTTTGCATGCTTTGGCGCTCTTTTCATGGCGGGCTTTCAACAGCCAATCAACAATCGTTTAACTGGTGTGCCTTAAGCCATCCCAGCCATGCCTGCAAATGTCTCAGTAGCTGTGATTGGCCGTCTGAAGCATGTGACCAAGTCTTTATAAGTTCGAGGCAGCCGCAGCGGCGTCATTATGCTGCTTAGATTCAGGGACAGAGCACACATCAACGTGCTGGCTGCTGATTAGGGAAAGATAGGCAGGAAAAAACCATTTGTGTCCGGATAGAATTGAGGGACAGGTCGGAGTGTTTAGGCAGGGCGAGTTGTAGGCATTTTAGGGATAGAGTCTGCTGAATTATAGGGTCAGTGTCTTCTACAAACTACAATCGATATTGCTGTGTGGGGGGTGGGGTCTGCACTCAATCCTGATCTACGATCTCTTCTCAATCCTGTTAGGGACAGAGTCTTCTGAATTTTAGGGAAACTGTGTTCTACAAACTACAATCGATATTGCTGTGTGGTGTGGGATTGGAGATAGGCAGGTGTCAGTGATCCACATCCATTTTTCTGTGTGTGAGCTGCAGTGAACACAATCTTTTTGGGCTGCAGTGAACACAATCTTTTTGGGCTGCAGTGAACACAATCTTTTTGGGCTGCAGTGAACACAATCTTTTTGGGCTGCAGTGAACACAATCTTTTTGGGCTGCAGTGAACACAATCTTTTTGGGGTGCAGTGAACAAAATCTTTTTGGGGTGCAGTGAACACAATCCTTTTTGGTGTGCAGTGAACACAATCTTTGTGGGGTGCAGTGAACAAAATCCTTTGTGGGGTGCAGTGAACACAATCTTTTTGGGGTGCAGTGAACAAAATCCTTTTTGGGGTGCAGTGAACAACATCCTTTTTGGGGTGCAGTGAACACAATCTTTTTGGGGTGCAGTGAACAAAATCCTTTGTGGGGTGCAGTGAACACAATCTTTTTGGGGTGCAGTGAACACAATCTTTTTGGGGTGGAGTGAACAACATCCTTTTTGGGGTGCAGTGAACAAAATCCTTTTTGGGGTGCAGTGAACAAAATCATTTTTGGGGTGCAGTGAACACAATCTTTTTGGGGTGCAGTGAACACAATCTTTGTGGGGTGCAGTGAACACAATCTTTTTGGGGTGGAGTGAACAACATCCTTTTTGGGGTGCAGTGAACAACATCCTTTTTGGGGTGCAGTGAACACAATCTTTTTGGGGTGCAGTGAACACAATCTTTGTGGGGTACAGTGAACAGAATCTTTGTGGGGTGCAGTGAACACAATCTTTGGGGGGTACAGTGAACACAATCTTTGGGGGGTACAGTGAACACAATCTTTGTGAGGTGCAGTGAACACAATCTTTGTGGGGTGCAGTGAACACAATCATTGTGGGGTGCAGTGAACTCAATCTTTGTGGGGTACAGTGAACACAATCTCATACTTCTGAAGGTTTGAGGGTGCTGCCTGTTCCATACTCCCCCTACTCCTCATCTAGCCTTTTAGGGGTACAAACAATAGTAATTGGGGCCTAGTGTGGTTGTGTACGTGTGATATACATACACTTTTTTGGGATCATATTTTCTATTCCGCTATTTAATCAAAAACCTTTGGGGATCAGTTAAATTGGGGGATAGTCTGTGTTGGTACGTGTGAGAGAGATCCACCTTTCCAAGTTGTTGGGGTTCATCTCATACTTCTGAAGGTTTGAGGGTGCTGCCTGTTCCATACTCCCCCTACTCCTAGCCTTTTAGGGGTACAAACAATAGTAATTGGGGCCTAGTGTGGTTGTGTACGTGTGATATACATACACTTTTTTGGGATCATATTTTCTATTCCGCTATTTAATCAAAAACCTTTGGGGATCAGTTAAATTGGGGGATAGTCTGTGTTGGTACGTGTGAGAGAGATCCACCTTTCCAAGTTGTTGGGGTTCATCTCATACTTCTGAAGGTTTGAGGGTGCTGCCTGTTCCATACTCCCCCTACTCCTAGCCTTTTAGGGGTACAAACAATAGTAATTGGGGCCTAGTGTGGTTGTGTACGTGTGATATACATACACTTTTTTGGGATCATATTTTCTATTCCGCTATTTAATCAAAAACCTTTGGGGATCAGTTAAATTGGGGGATAGTCTGTGTTGGTACGTGTGAGAGAGATCCACCTTTCCAAGTTGTTGGGGTTCATCTCATACTTCTGAAGGTTTGAGGGTGCTGCCTGTTCCATACTCCCCCTACTCCTAGCCTTTTAGGGGTACAAACAATAGTAATTGGGGCCTAGTGTGGTTGTGTACGTGTGATATACATACACTTTTTTGGGATCATATTTTCTATTCCGCTATTTAATCAAAAACCTTTGGGGATCAGTTAAATTGGGGGATAGTCTGTGTTGGTACGTGTGAGAGAGATCCACCTTTCCAAGTTGTTGGGGTTCATCTCATACTTCTGAAGGTTTGAGGGTGCTGCCTGTTCCATACTCCCCCTACTCCTAGCCTTTTAGGGGTACAAACAATAGTAATTGGGGCCTAGTGTGGTTGTGTACGTGTGATATACATACACTTTTTTGGGATCATATTTTCTATTCCGCTATTTAATCAAAAACCTTTGGGGATCAGTTAAATTGGGGGATAGTCTGTGTTGGTACGTGTGAGAGAGATCCACCTTTCCAAGTTGTTGGGGTTCATCTCATACTTCTGAAGGTTTGAGGGTGCTGCCTGTTCCATACTCCCCCTACTCCTAGCCTTTTAGGGGTACAAACAATAGTAATTGGGGCCTAGTGTGGTTGTGTACGTGTGATATACATACACTTTTTTGGGATCATATTTTCTATTCCGCTATTTAATCAAAAACCTTTGGGGATCAGTTAAATTGGGGGATAGTCTGTGTTGGTACGTGTGAGAGAGATCCACCTTTCCAAGTTGTTGGGGTTCATCTCATACTTCTGAAGGTTTGAGGGTGCTGCCTGTTCCATACTCCCCCTACTCCTAGCCTTTTAGGGGTACAAACAATAGTAATTGGGGCCTAGTGTGGTTGTGTACGTGTGATATACATACACTTTTTTGGGATCATATTTTCTATTCCGCTATTTAATCAAAAACCTTTGGGGATCAGTTAAATTGGGGGATAGTCTGTGTTGGTACGTGTGAGAGAGATCCACCTTTCCAAGTTGTTGGGGTTCATCTCATACTTCTGAAGGTTTGAGGGTGCTGCCTGTTCCATACTCCCCCTACTCCTAGCCTTTTAGGGGTACAAACAATAGTAATTGGGGCCTAGTGTGGTTGTGTACGTGTGATATACATACACTTTTTTGGGATCATATTTTCTATTCCGCTATTTAATCAAAAACCTTTGGGGATCAGTTAAATTGGGGGATAGTCTGTGTTGGTACGTGTGAGAGAGATCCACCTTTCCAAGTTGTTGGGGTTCATCTCATACTTCTGAAGGTTTGAGGGTGCTGCCTGTTCCATACTCCCCCTACTCCTAGCCTTTTAGGGGTACAAACAATAGTAATTGGGGCCTAGTGTGGTTGTGTACGTGTGATATACATACACTTTTTTGGGATCATATTTTCTATTCCGCTATTTAATCAAAAACCTTTGGGGATCAGTTAAATTGGGGGATAGTCTGTGTTGGTACGTGTGAGAGAGATCCACCTTTCCAAGTTGTTGGGGTTCATCTCATACTTCTGAAGGTTTGAGGGTGCTGCCTGTTCCATACTCCCCCTACTCCTAGCCTTTTAGGGGTACAAACAATAGTAATTGGGGCCTAGTGTGGTTGTGTACGTGTGATATACATACACTTTTTTGGGATCATATTTTCTATTCCGCTATTTAATCAAAAACCTTTGGGGATCAGTTAAATTGGGGGATAGTCTGTGTTGGTACGTGTGAGAGAGATCCACCTTTCCAAGTTGTTGGGGTTCATCTCATACTTCTGAAGGTTTGAGGGTGCTGCCTGTTCCATACTCCCCCTACTCCTAGCCTTTTAGGGGTACAAACAATAGTAATTGGGGCCTAGTGTGGTTGTGTACGTGTGATATACATACACTTTTTTGGGATCATATTTTCTATTCCGCTATTTAATCAAAAACCTCTGGGGATCAGTTAAATTGGGGGATAGTCTGTGTTGGTACGTGTGAGAGAGATCCACCTTTCCAAGTTGTTGGGGTTCATCTCATACTTCTGAAGGTTTGAGGGTGCTGCCTGTTCCATACTCCCCCTACTCCTAGCCTTTTAGGGGTACAAACAATAGTAATTGGGGCCTAGTGTGGTTGTGTACGTGTGATATACATACACTTTTTTGGGATCATATTTTCTATTCCGCTATTTAATCAAAAACCTTTGGGGATCAGTTAAATTGGGGGATAGTCTGTGTTGGTACGTGTGAGAGAGATCCACCTTTCCAAGTTGTTGGGGTTCATCTCATACTTCTGAAGGTTTGAGGGTGCTGCCTGTTCCATACTCCCCCTACTCCTAGCCTTTTAGGGGTACAAACAATAGTAATTGGGGCCTAGTGTGGTTGTGTACGTGTGATATACATACACTTTTTTGGGATCATATTTTCTATTCCGCTATTTAATCAAAAACCTTTGGGGATCAGTTAAATTGGGGGATAGTCTGTGTTGGTACGTGTGAGAGAGATCCACCTTTCCAAGTTGTTGGGGTTCATCTCATACTTCTGAAGGTTTGAGGGTGCTGCCTGTTCCATACTCCCCCTACTCCTAGCCTTTTAGGGGTACAAACAATAGTAATTGGGGCCTAGTGTGGTTGTGTACGTGTGATATACATACACTTTTTTGGGATCATATTTTCTATTCCGCTATTTAATCAAAAACCTTTGGGGATCAGTTAAATTGGGGGATAGTCTGTGTTGGTACGTGTGAGAGAGATCCACCTTTCCAAGTTGTTGGGGTTCATCTCATACTTCTGAAGGTTTGAGGGTGCTGCCTGTTCCATACTCCCCCTACTCCTAGCCTTTTAGGGGTACAAACAATAGTAATTGGGGCCTAGTGTGGTTGTGTACGTGTGATATACATACACTTTTTTGGGATCATATTTTCTATTCCGCTATTTAATCAAAAACCTTTGGGGATCAGTTAAATTGGGGGATAGTCTGTGTTGGTACGTGTGAGAGAGATCCACCTTTCCAAGTTGTTGGGGTTCATCTCATACTTCTGAAGGTTTGAGGGTGCTGCCTGTTCCATACTCCCCCTACTCCTAGCCTTTTAGGGGTACAAACAATAGTAATTGGGGCCTAGTGTGGTTGTGTACGTGTGATATACATACACTTTTTTGGGATCATATTTTCTATTCCGCTATTTAATCAAAAACCTTTGGGGATCAGTTAAATTGGGGGATAGTCTGTGTTGGTACGTGTGAGAGAGATCCACCTTTCCAAGTTGTTGGGGTTCATCTCATACTTCTGAAGGTTTGAGGGTGCTGCCTGTTCCATACTCCCCCTACTCCTAGCCTTTTAGGGGTACAAACAATAGTAATTGGGGCCTAGTGTGGTTGTGTACGTGTGATATACATACACTTTTTTGGGATCATATTTTCTATTCCGCTATTTAATCAAAAACCTTTGGGGATCAGTTAAATTGGGGGATAGTCTGTGTTGGTACGTGTGAGAGAGATCCACCTTTCCAAGTTGTTGGGGTTCATCTCATACTTCTGAAGGTTTGAGGGTGCTGCCTGTTCCATACTCCCCCTACTCCTAGCCTTTTAGGGGTACAAACAATAGTAATTGGGGCCTAGTGTGGTTGTGTACGTGTGATATACATACACTTTTTTGGGATCATATTTTCTATTCCGCTATTTAATCAAAAACCTTTGGGGATCAGTTAAATTGGGGGATAGTCTGTGTTGGTACGTGTGAGAGAGATCCACCTTTCCAAGTTGTTGGGGTTCATCTCATACTTCTGAAGGTTTGAGGGTGCTGCCTGTTCCATACTCCCCCTACTCCTAGCCTTTTAGGGGTACAAACAATAGTAATTGGGGCCTAGTGTGGTTGTGTACGTGTGATATACATACACTTTTTTGGGATCATATTTTCTATTCCGCTATTTAATCAAAAACCTTTGGGGATCAGTTAAATTGGGGGATAGTCTGTGTTGGTACGTGTGAGAGAGATCCACCTTTCCAAGTTGTTGGGGTTCATCTCATACTTCTGAAGGTTTGAGGGTGCTGCCTGTTCCATACTCCCCCTACTCCTAGCCTTTTAGGGGTACAAACAATAGTAATTGGGGCCTAGTGTGGTTGTGTACGTGTGATATACATACACTTTTTTGGGATCATATTTTCTATTCCGCTATTTAATCAAAAACCTTTGGGGATCAGTTAAATTGGGGGATAGTCTGTGTTGGTACGTGTGAGAGAGATCCACCTTTCCAAGTTGTTGGGGTTCATCTCATACTTCTGAAGGTTTGAGGGTGCTGCCTGTTCCATACCCCCCCTACTCCTCATCTAGCCTTTTAGGGGTACAAACAATAGTAATTGGGGCCTAGTGTGGTTGTGTACGTGCGAGATACATACACTTTTTTTGATCATATTTCCTATTCCGCTATTCAATAAAAACCTTTGAGGATCAATTGAATTGCGGGATAGTCTGTGTCGGTACGTGTGAGAGAGATCCACCTTTCCAAGTTGTTGGGGTTCATCTCATACTTCTGAAGGTTTGAGGGTGCTGCCTGTTCCATACTCCCCCTACTCCTCATCTAGCCTTTTAGGGGTACAAACAATAGTAATTGGGGCCTAGTGTGGTTGTGTACGTGCGAGATACATACACTTTTTTTGATCATATTTCCTATTCCGCTATTTAATCAAAAACCTTTGGGGATCAGTTAAATTGGGGGATAGTCTGTGTTGGTACGTGTGAGAGAGATCCACCTTTCCAAGTTGTTGGGGTTCATCTCATACTTCTGAAGGTTTGAGGGTGCTGCCTGTTCCATACTCCCCCTACTCCTCATCTAGCCTTTTAGGGGTACAAACAATAGTAATTGGGGCCTAGTGTGGTTGTGTACGTGCGAGATACATACACTTTTTTTGATCATATTTCCTATTCCGCTATTCAATAAAAACCTTTGAGGATCAATTGAATTGCGGGATAGTCTGTGTCGGTACGTGTGAGAGAGATCCACCTTTCCAAGTTGTTGGGGTTCATCTCATACTTCTGAAGGTTTGAGGGTGCTGCCTGTTCCATACTCCCCCTACTCCTCATCTAGCCTTTTAGGGGTACAAACAATAGTAATTGGGGCCTAGTGTGGTTGTGTACGTGCGAGATACATACACTTTTTTTGATCATATTTCCTATTCCGCTATTTAATCAAAAACCTTTGGGGATCAGTTAAATTGGGGGATAGTCTGTGTTGGTACGTGTGAGAGAGATCCACCTTTCCAAGTTGTTGGGGTTCATCTCATACTTCTGAAGGTTTGAGGGTGCTGCCTGTTCCATACTCCCCCTACTCCTCATCTAGCCTTTTAGGGGTACAAACAATAGTAATTGGGGCCTAGTGTGGTTGTGTACGTGCGAGATACATACACTTTTTTTGATCATATTTCCTATTCCGCTATTCAATAAAAACCTTTGAGGATCAATTGAATTGCGGGATAGTCTGTGTCGGTACGTGTGAGAGAGATCCACCTTTCCAAGTTGTTGGGGTTCATCTCATACTTCTGAAGGTTTGAGGGTGCTGCCTGTTCCATACTCCCCCTACTCCTCATCTAGCCTTTTAGGGGTACAAACAATAGTAATTGGGGCCTAGTGTGGTTGTGTACGTGTGATATACATACACTTTTTTTGGATCATATTTTCTATTCCGCTATTCAATAAAAACCTTTCTAGGGCAAGATCTTAAATTACAGAAATATGAGGAGACCGTCAAATAAGGGCCGTGGCCTGGGTCGTGATGCTGCTGGTAGAGCTCCTGTTGCAAGGAGAGGACATGGTCGATCTGTGCCAGCTACACGCACAAGTGAAACACCTTCCTCAAGTGTGAGTAGGCGACAGAACCTGCATCAGTATTTGGTAGGGCATCAAACGCCCCTAGAAGTGATGAGGCCAGAACAAGTTGAGGCGATAGTAGATTGGTTTGCTGCTGACAGTGCCTCCAGTTCCTTCACATTGTCTCCCACCCAGTCTACTGCAGAAAGGTCAGAGTTGGCACCTGCAGCCAATGTCCAACCGTCTTTCACCTCACCCCCTTGCAAATCAGGCCAGCAGTCTGAGCCCCAAGCCATACAGCAGTCTCTTATTCTTTTTGAGGACTCTGTCAGCAGGGTTTCCCAGGGCCATCCACCTAGCCCTGCCCCAGAAGTGGAAGAGATTGAGTGCAGCGATGCCCAACCACTTATTTCTCAAGATGAGTACATGCAAGGATCATCGCAGCACGTCTCCGATGATGACGAAACGCAGGTGCCAACTGCTGCGGCGTTCAGCATTGTGGAGACCGACAAGGAGGGCAGGGGTGAAGACTGGGTGGAAGATGATGTGGAGGACGATGAGGTCCTCGACCCCACATGGAATGAACGTCATGCAGGTGACCTGAGTAGTTTGGAGGAAGAGGCGGTGGTCGCACAGAGCCACCAGCACAGCAGAAGAGGGAGCAGGGTGCAGAAGCGGAGCGGCCGTGCCCTAGACACTACGCCCGCTACTGCCCAACGCAGCAAGGGAACGAGCGCACCAAAGTCAGCTCAAAGGAGTTCTCTAGCGTGGAAGTTCTTTAGAAAATGTGCTGATGACAGGACACGAGTGGTTTGCACCCTGTGCAATCAGAGCTTGAAGCGAGGCATGAACCTTCTCAACCTGAGCACAACCTGCATGATCAGGCATCTAAGTGCAAAGCACGAGCTGCAGTGGAGTACACACCTTCAAAACCAAGAAACGTCTCTGGCTCATCCTGCTTCCTCTTCTGCTGCAGTCTCGGCCGCTCCAGCCACATCTGTAGTGATACCGGCACCTGCCACCCCGCAAACAGACGATCTGTCAGCAACACCACCACCTGGGTCACCAACAACCATCTCCACAATGTCCCGTGGAAGCGTTCAGCTTTCCATCTCCCAAACACTTGAGAGGAAGAAGAAGTACCCCCCTACCCACCCGCGATCCCTGGCCCTGAATGCCAGCATTTCAAAATTATTGGCCTTTGAAATGCTGTCATTCCGTCTGGTGGAGACGCACAGTTTTAAAAACCTTATGTCGGTGGCTGTCCCACAGTACGTCGTGCCCAGCCGCCACTACTTTTCCAGGCAAGCCATCCCTTCCCTGCACAACCAAGTGGGGGAAAATATCAGGTGTGCACTGCGCAACGCCATCTGTGCCAAGGTCCACCTAACTACGGATACGTGGACCAGTAAGCACGGTCAGGGGCGTTATATCTCCCTAACGGCACACTGGGTAAATGCAGTGGCGGATGGGCCTGAGGCGGATAGCAATTTGGCGCATGTCCTTCCACCACCGAGGATTGCAGGGCGCTTCAGTTTGCCTCCTGTTCGTAACTCCTCCTACTCCGCTTCCTCATCCTCTACCGCCTCCTCATCCGGACAGCGTAACACCTTCACCACCAACTTCAGCACGGCCAGGGGTAAACGACAGCAGGCAGTTTTACAACTTGCCTGTTTGGGGGACAAACCACACACCGCGCAGGAGTTGTGGAGGAGCATGGAACAGCAGACAAATGAGTGGTTGCTGCCAGCGAGCCTCAAGCCCGGCCTGGTGGTGTGTGATAACGGGCGAAATCTCATAGCAGCTCTGGGCCTAGCCGGTTTGACGCACATCCCTTGCCTGGCGCATGTGCTGAATTTGGTGGTGCAGAGGTTCCTTAAAAACTACCCCGATATGTCAGAGCTGCTGCAGAAAGTGCGGGCCGTTTGTGCGCACTTTCGGCGTTCTCACCCTGCTGCTGCTCGCCTGGCAGCGCTGCAGCGTAACTTCGGCCTTCCCGCTCACCGCCTCATATGTGACGTGCCCACAAGGTGGAACTCCACCTTGCACATGCTGGAAAGACTGTGCGAGCAGCAGCAGGCCATAGTGGAGTTTCAGCTGCAGCACGCACGCGTGAGTCGCTCTGCGGAACAGCACCACTTCACCACCAATAACTGGGCCTCCATGCGAGACCTGTGTGCCTTGTTGCGCTGTTTTGAGTACTCCACCAACATGGCCAGTGGCAATGACGCCGTTCTCAGCTTAACTATCCCACTTCTATGCCTCCTTGAAAAAACAATTCGGGCGATGATGGAAGAGGATGTGGCACAGGATGAGGAGGAGGAGGAGGATGAAGAGGTAACATTTCCAAGGCTTTCAGGGCAGTCATTCGCAAGGGGCTCCGAGGGTGGGTTCCTGCACACGCAAACGCCAGGGACGCAATTGTCCAGCAGGGGCACAGTTCTGGAGGATGAGGAGGATGAGGAGGAGGAGGAGCTGGAGGAGGAGATGGAACCATGTTCACAGCAGGGTGGCACCCAGGCCAGCTCATGGCCATCACTGGTGCGTGGCTGGGGGGATACAGAGGACACGGACGATACACCTCCCACAGAGGACAGCCTTTCGTCGCCTCTGGGCAGCCTGGCACACATGAGCGATTACATGCTGCAGTGTCTCCACAACGACCGCCGAGTTGCCCACATTCTAACTTGTGCTGATTACTGGGTGGCCACGCTGCTGGATCCCCGTTACAAGGACAACGTACCGTCCTTAATTCACTCACTGGAGCGCGATCGCAAGATGCGCGAGTACAAGCGCACGCTGGTAGACGCCATGCTGCTGGCATTCCCATCTGACAGCGGGGCCACAGTGGAAGCACAAGGCAGAGGAGGAGGAGGAGGAGGTCGCCAACGCAACCAGGGCACCGCCAGCACCTCAGAAGGCAGGGTTAGCATGGCCGAAATGTGGAAAAGCTTTGTCAGCACGCCACAACAAACAGCAGCACCAGCAGCTCAGATGGAACGTCTTAGCAGGAGGCAGCATTTTACCAACATGGTGGAGCAGTATGTGTGCACACGCCTACATGTAGTGAATGACGGGTCTGCCCCCTTCAACTTCTGGGTCTCCAAATTGGGCACATGGCCTGAGCTTGCCCTTTACGCCTTGGAGGTGCTGGCGTGCCCTGCAGCCAGTGTATTATCTGAACGGGTATTTAGCACGGCTGGGGGCGTTATAACAGACAAGCGCAGCCGCCTGTCCAGAGACAATGTGGACAAGCTCACGTTCATTAAAATGAACCAGGCATGGATCCCACGGGACTTTTCCATACCTTATGCAGAATAGCAATGGATACCGACCTTACCCACCCATTGTTCCATTTTTGCTCTTTCTCACTCTTTTGGGGTGTACCCTCATTTAAAATTTTTGAAAAGAAGCAGTGTTGGCTACCTCGTCCTCCTCCTCAGGGCCAGATTAATGTAGGGGCTATTGGAGCTGCAGCTCCAGGCCCCTACCTTTTATATAGGCCCCGGGTTGGCCATATTCACTGTTACCGCTCTTCTGTCACTTGTAAACACAGAAGTCTGGCTTCTATGCTCGCTTCCCCAGGCAGCACCCTCAGAACCTCCCCACACAGCGTGAAGGCCGGACAAGGAGGGACAGTTGGCGATGCATGGATGTGTTTATGGGCTTCAGAGACAGCATCCCATGTTGAATTAGGCATGCATGGCTGCACCCTTCCTCCTCTGGGTGCATGGCAAGGCACGGCCCTTAAGGCCCTTCAAAATCCTCAGCACCAAGCCCATGATGCTGTTAATCCGGCCCTGGTCCTCCTCCACCGCCGCTTCCACCTACACCGCCCATAGGTGTGCGCAGCCTATTGCATTAAGGTGTGCACCCCAAAGTTGAAATACACATGCATGTGTTTGCCAGCAGGGAGAGTAATGTATCGGGGCCATGTACCTGTAGGCAAGGAGAAATAGAGCAGAGCAGGTCCCAGGGAGATCTTTCCCATCTCCTCACTGGCAATGCTATGTGCCCTAGGTGATTAGGGTGTGCCCAGGCACACCCAGCACACCCTGTGCGCACGCCTATGTCACCGCCACATCCACCACCACCTCAACCTCCCTCCTACTCCATATGGGCCTCGTCCTTCAGAGATGAAGAAGAACATTGTTTTATTTTTCTGTTTTTTTTTTGTTGTTTTAGGTTATTTCCCTATCCACATTTGTTTGCAGAGCACTTGCCATGCTCTTAATTACGTTTTGCTGCCATTTGCAGCACTCTAGCCCTTTCCTTTGGTGTTTTAGAGCCATTTTAGTGCCTTAAAGTTCGGGTCCCCATTGACTTCAATGGGGTTCGGTGTCCGGGAAAAGTTCGGTAAAAGTCCGGGACACGGACCCGGACTTTTTTTTAAAGTTCGGCCGAACCCGTCGAACACGGACATCTAGGTGTTCGCTCAACCCTAGTTAAGAATTTACTTTGAGAAAAAAAAACCCTCTGGCATTTCTTGCTGTGGCCGACTACAGACAGATGATTCATGTAGTATTTGCTTCCTGGAATATACTTTCCCTTAGATCAGGCATGCTGGCAGGAGGGTGTGTTTAGCTGAGAAAGCCCCTCCTCTAAATGATAGAAAAAAAAATGCTCATGATGGTTTTTGGGATGTATGACATTATTATGGTCTAGACAGCAACAAGTGAAACATTTTAAAAGAAAAGTTTAAAACAAATATAATATACCCTCCTATCTATTTATTAAGGCTAGCAGCATAAGAATTAAAAATTGTTCATTTTACTTGTGAGAGCTTAGTTCCACTTTAAGAAAAATGCAATAGAGCAATGCTAGGGCCCTTGTACTATATAGTTCTTTTTCCTGCTTGTTTCCTTAATTATTAGAGCATTTCTTTGTTAGGACACAAATGTGTGCACACCAAGTAATTACCATGCAATTAACTGCTGATATCTTGAAGTCTGGAGAGAACAAATGATATTTGAAAAGACACAAAAGCCATTCACTGGGGATCCACATAAAATATAAATATATATAAAAAAAACATATTGACTGTACTTCAAACAACATGAGTAATGTGGTTTAATTTTCCTCAAAATACAAAGAGGACGGAAGAACCATCATTTGTGAAATAACTTGTTTTTCATTTCTTAAGATGTAATAATTACTTAAGATTGTTTTAATTATGATCATACATACTTCTGTGTTGGAATGTATCAGGCTGAATTTCATCTTAACAGGAAATTTACAGTACGTTTTATTTCATATCTGGTGCTCACTCTGCCATGTAAAAATGCAGACATTAATGGCTTCCCACAGTTCATTAAAGTGTTTGTTACCCCAGCATTTTATATTCCTGATATGTGCTTGCTGTACCATGTACTTGTGTGAAAAAGTATGCTGTTCTCTTTGTTTTGCTTCCTTTATGTGAAATCACTGTTTCCTGCCAGTCCCTTTGCTGTCCTTTTAAAAACTGACCACACTAAGCACCACACTAAGCAGGAGAACATGCCGTGGTCAGTTCTCTAGTTGTGCTGGAAACTTGGTGTGCTCTCCTCCGATGAATAGACTTGTCATGACACCCCCCCCCCCCTCACAACCTTTCACTGGGAAGCTCAGTGTACTGCTGGTCCCCCCAGCTCCTGTGCAGCTGAGAACAGAGGGAATGTGATCACTTATAAAAAAAAAAGGAAAAAACATGACTGGGTTGTTTTACAGGGAGATCGTTGTTTACAATCACTTTAACAACTAGACTTTTTGTTCAATTGTGTACACGGATCATCAGACTGGAGTGTATCTATTGAGAAAAAGTGATGTTTACAGAGAACTGCGGTATGAAACCGGCCATATAACAATATCTGATTTCACACTAACAAAACTAATCTTGGTTTATAGACTTCCACGGAGTACAAAATTCTCTCTTATCCACAAATACCCATCAAAATATATAAAAATAACAAAATATAAACCTCTGGAGCTTTTCTTACTTAGAAGACCTTTTTATTAATTCAAAAATGAAAACCAACTACTGTGGTACACTAAAAGAATACCTGTGATATGCCTATCTGCTGCAAACACAACACTGTGCTTATGGTAAATATATACATGCCTGTCAGGACTCAACACAATTTATTATTTTTTTTTGTGGGATTTGTCGGTACTGAGGACTCCAGACTTAAATTCGGGGGTCAAATTAATGCAAAGAGAATTCCAAGCTCTAACTTACCAACCAACCAGCGACTAACCAAAATGACCTGTCTAACAATACGTGTTAAGAACAGAAGTAAGCCAAAACAACCACAAAATACTAATAGTAACAGTGAACAGATAAACACTGATCTGACAAGGCTTTTCCCATACTGAATTTATTTTAAATAGTAACATTATTCCAGACACTAACTGACAGGGAAGAAGCATGCTAGGGAACTGCTATATGTCTAATTTGATTATAGGAACACTAGGGTCAATGGGGGGAAGAAACTTACAATATCCAGATTATAAGTCTTTCAAAAGAGGACTACTACGAATGTGTAAGCATTGCAAGAGCATGAACCACGAGGCTGGCCCGGGGTGGTAGGGGAAGGTGTGCCAGGATTACAAAAAAAACCCCAGGACACCTTGGGCCCTGCCAGGAAAAAATGATGTGACATGTGGTGAGTGTAGTCACACTAAACTGGCAGTGGAGGTGCTTAAAGGAGCATAGTTTACAACATTTTATCCTACCCATTGTAGCACCCCGGACCTTCTGAGGCATGTGAGGGACCCCCAGTAGAAGGGACGCCTAGCATTTTTTTCAGGGTCCTTGGCTGCAAATAAGGGAAAGGGATATGTAACAGTTGGGCACCAATTAATTAAATGCCTTCTAGAGATTTTCTTCCACAAAGGGAACTTACAGGGAGGGAGGAGTAGGAATTCAGTCACCCATACTGTGCTGTAAACTCCATCTTTATCACTACTGTACAGACAAAAAGCCTGAAAGGGAAAACCAGCAACTTGTTCTTTCTCTGTAAGCAGCTTTGATGATCCTTTATATGAGCCTCCAATCTCTACATGAGTTCCTTGTCCCCAGGAACTCCAACAGCAAAGTCACCTCTAGTACCCCATCCACGTAATCACCTACCACCTTCCAGGCACCCATCCTCTCTGGGGTTCCTTGTACCCAGGACCTCCAGCAGCAGGACCATCCTTGACTCACAGGTTTCCATTAGCATCCTCTCAAGCTTCGTACAAGGCACATGCAAAGGCTTTTTAGCCTACGCCTAGTCAGCCCCCAAATATTTATTTTCTCCTCCAGCAAGCAAACATTTATTTATTGCAGCGATGAAAATCAAAAATGTTACAATTGTTTGCGCACACCTGTTCTAGTAACAACTACGTTTTTATAGATTTTCTATAACTTCCTGTTGTGTTTCCAAGGCAGGAAGTAAAGGAAATTTATACCAACTAGATTGGGATAAATGGAAAGATGATAATCTGGATCGTGAGGAACACACTGCCCTTCAAGAACTTAAAGAATCAATCGAGCTTGATAATTAAAAAAAGTGATAAAGGGGGCAATTTGGTCCTTCTACCCGAAGTCTATTATGAAGGTGAGATTGGACGACAACTTGAGGACAGATCTACATATGAGAAACTTGACATTAACCCTTTTCCCACTATAGTAAAGGAGTTAAACTTTAAACTGAGTCTGGCATATGAAGAATTGAAAAAAATTTACTGAATAAGAAGGCATTGGAATATCTAAAGGTAACGGAATATAATATACCCACCATCTACATCATTCCCAAAATTCACAAGTCCATTGAAAACCCCCCAGGTAGACCTATTATTTCAGCTACACTGGAAAGGATTAGGAAATATCTGGATGCTCTCCTTAAGAAAATGGTCACTGAACTACCTTCCTTTGTGCAAGATACTAGACATGTACTTATGAAAATTGATAATTTGATGTTGCCTCCGGATATCATTCTAGCCAGCGTTGACGTTGAGTCTCTCTCTACTTCTATACCCCACTCTTGGGGTCTATCAGCAATTGCACACTTCTTCTTAGACTCCAATTTTCCTTCCATGGGAGCCCAAAATTAATTTTTGTTGGAACATTTGCAATTTGCATTAATGAATAACTGCTTCCAGTTTATGGGAATAAACTTTAAACAAATACGTGGCACTTCCATTTGGAGCCCCATGGGCACAGGCATATGCATGCTTACACCTAGACTGGTGGGAGGAGGGAGGAGGTTGTGTACTTCTCAGAGCTATGCCATGGCCATGTCCATCTCATGGCTAAGATTTATAGATGATGTGCTGTTATTCTGGAAAGGTACACCAGAGACACTTGAACACTTCATTGAAGAACTTAATATTAACAGCGATAATATTCATCTCACCTTCAACTATGACTTCTCTCAGATTTCCTTCCTTGACCTACTGATCAGAATCGAACAGGGTAAACTAATCACCAAGACATATAGGAAAGATACAGCGGGGAATACCCTACTTGAAGCAAGTAGCCACCACCATCCTTAATAAGGGAATCCCCACAGGACAATTCCTTCGGATACGCTGGAATTGTACTCTACACTCTGATTATCAAACTGAAGCAACAGAGCTATAAGCCAGATTCAGAGAATGAAACTACCCTCACAGAAACCTGAGAAGATCTAAGAGACAGGCACAACTAAAAACTAGAACTGACCTCTTAAAAACCAAAGTTTCTAACGACCAGGTTACTCAAGCTACCACAGATCTGGTTAGGATTGTTGCCACCTATGGCTCTCAGTGGGAGGAAGTGCGTTGTGTTCTTAATAAGCATTGGCATCTCCTAACCCGTTCACCACAATTGGCCGAGATTGTGGGTCCCAGACCCCTTCTACTGGCCAGAAGAGACAAAAATTTATCTGATGAACTAGCAAGATCAGAATTAATTAAATCTACACAATTAATTAAATCTACACCCAGACTGCTCTGCGACTGACAGACCGCTCTGCGACTGACAGACCGCTCTGCGACTGACAGACCGCTCTGCGACTGACAGACTACTCTGCGACTGACCGACGGTGCTCTGCGACTGACCGACTGGTGAGTATATTTGCGACTGGTGAGTATATTTGCAACTGGTGAGTATCTGCGACTGGGGAGTATCTGCGACTGGTGAGTATCTGCGACTGGTGAGTATCTGCGACTGGGGAGTATCTGCGACTGGTGAGTATCTTTGCGACTGGTGAGTATCTTGCGACTGGTGAGTATCTTTGCGACTGGTGAGTATCTTTGCGACTGGTGAGTATCTTGCGGGAGAGATTCTTTGCGACTGGTGAGTATCTTGCGACTGGTGAGTATCCTTGCGTCTGTGCTATCTTTGCGACTGGTGAGTATCTTTGCGTCTGTGCTATCTTTGCGACTGGTGAGTATCTTTGCGTCTGTGCTATCTTTGCGACTGGTGAGTATCTTTGCGTCTGTGCTATCTTTGCGACTGGTAAGTATCTTAGCGACTGGTTAGTTTATTAGAGACTGGTGAGTACCCCAGGTTTAGTACCAGGGAAGTTAGAGGTAGGGTAGGTAAGGAAGAGCAGGTCGTTAACATTATCCCCATAGAGTAGTGGGTAATAATGTCCGACAGGATTGGGGGTGCCACTCAGTGCACTTCTTGCGGCATGTATGCGTTCCTTGATGATCCAATCGAGGACGAATACTGCTGTGCGAGATGTGAGCAACTGGTTGCTCTGGAAGCCCACATCGTGGATCTAAAGAACACAGTGACAAGACTGCGTGGCATCTACAACCTGGAAAGGAGCTTGGACTTTACCCATCAGGCGCTGGCAGGGGTCAGCATAGAGGAGGGAGGAATGGAGGAGACGCAAGCAGCAGAGGTACGCAGCTGGGTGACTGTTAGGAATGTTAGGGGGAGGAGTGTCAGGGAGGCCAGTCCTGAGTTGATAGACCCCAACATGTTTGCCGAGTTGCAGGTTGAGGGGGATATCAACACAGGGGTGGCAGTGCTGGAGCATGCGCCCTCCCCCAGCTGCCAGGGGGGGGTCGGCTCCAGGAAGAAGGGGGGCCGTAACTCAGGAAAGGTTAGAAAGGTTGTGGTAGTGGGGGACTCAATTATCAAGAGGACAGAGAGGGCAATCTGTAAAAAAGATCTCGTGAACCGAACAGTATGTTGTTTACCGGGCGCCCGCGTTCGGCATATCGCAGATCTGGCAGACAGATTGTTGTGCGGGGCTGGGGATGACCCAGCGGTCATGGTGCATGTGGGCACTAATGACAAAGTTAAAGGTAGGTGGAGGATCCTTAAGAACGATTTCAGGGACTTAGGTAATAGATTGAGGAAAAGGACCTCCAAGGTGGTTTTCTCTGAAATACTGCCTGTACCTCGAGCCACACAGGAGAGGCAGAAGGAGATTAGGGAACTTAACAAGTGGCTGAGGAACTGGTGTAGGAAGGAGGGGTTTGGGTTCCTGGAGAACTGGGCTGACTTCTCAGTCGGCTACCGGCTCTTTAGTAAGGATGGGCTGCACCTTAATGGGGGCGGTACAGCTCTTTTGGGGAGAAAGATGGCCACCAAGTTGGAGGAGCTTTTAAACTAGGAGACGGGGGGGAGGGCTCAGAAGTAGAGTCAGTTAGGAGGGAGCAAAGGACTGAAGGCAGCTGTAGGGTCAGCAGCGACAGTAGGTCCACAACGTCTATTGGTAGGTCTGTGCGGGAGAACCGCAGACCAAACAGGAATAAACATAACCAATCACGTTTAACTTCCGTAAAACTAAGAGGGGTATATGCTAATGCCAGGAGCCTAGCTAATAAAATGGATGAGTTGGAAATGTTAGTACATGAGGAGGACATAGACCTAGTGGGAATAACGGAGACTTGGTTCGACCCCTCACATGACTGGCTGGCAAATATCCAAGGGTATTCAGTGTACCGGAAGGACGGAGTTGGAAAAAGAGGGGGAGGGGTATGTCTCTACGTCAGGAATAATGTAAGGGTGATAGAGAGGAGTGACATTACGGAAGGGATGAGTATGGAGTTAGAATCCGTGTGGGTAGAACTCCATAGGGAAGGAGAAAAGGGAAAAGTAATTGTGGGGGTTTGCTATAGGCCACCTAAACAAGGGGAGGAGGTAGAGCTGGAATTTTTAGCACTTTTGGGTAAAGTGGCAAAGCTAGGATCAGTCATCATATTGGGGGACTTCAATTATCCCGACATTGACTGGGGAGAGGGGACTACACACTCACATAAGGGCCGTCAATTCACGGAAACCTTACAGGATAATTACATGTCACAGTTGGTGGATTCCCCTACCAGAGAAAACACAATCCTGGATCTATTGATCACTAATGACCCAGACCTAATCTCGGAGGTAGGAGTCCAGGACAACCTGGGCTCTAGCGATCACAGGAGGATCACATTTAGCGTAAATAACAATATAGCAAGGCAAGTGGGGAACATAAGAACCCTTAACTTCAGAAGGGCAAACTTTCCAAAATTGTACTTGTTGATGGGAAGGGTAAACTGGGACCGAACCCTGGGATCACTGACCACAGAGGAAAAATGGGAATGCTTTAGGAACATATTAAGCAAAGGCATCTTGCAGTGCATTCCTATGGGAAATAAATTTAGAAGGGACAAAGCCAAACCTGGCTGGCTAAACCGGAGCGTTAAAAAACTTATTAGGGGAAAAAAATTGGCCTTCAGGAAATATAAATCAGAGGGCACAGTATTGGCTTTCGACCAATACAAGGAGGCAAATAGGAAGTGTAAACACAAAATCAAGATGGCTAAAATAGACTTTGAGAGACAAATAGCGGAGGATAGCAAAAAAAACCCAAAGAAATTCTTTAAGTATATCAACAGCAAAAAAACTAGGGCAGAGCATATTGCACACATAATTAACAATGATGGGAGGATGGTTACAGAGGACACTGAAAAAGCAACCGTACTGAATGCCTTTTTCTCATCAGTCTTTACACAGGAATCGGAGGGGTACACTGACCGTGACTGTATAGTTAGTAGTAATACACAGGACTTGCCACTATGGCTAACAGAGGGGGAAATCAGAGAAAGGCTGGATAAACTCAACACAAACAAATCACCAGGCCCGGATGGCGTACATCCGAGAGTACTCAAGGAACTCAGTAAGGTTATATCCAGACCACTGTTCCTGATCTTTGCGGACAGTATTAGGACAGGAGATGTACCAGGGGAGTGGAGGAAAGCTAACGTGATTCCGATATTCAAAAAGGGTCAGAGGCATATACCGGGAAACTATAGGCCTGTCAGTCTGACATCAGTAGTATGTAAACTTCTGGAGGGGATGATAAGGGACTATATCGTAGAGTTTGCTAAGAACAACAGCATCATCAGTAGTAACCAGCACGGGTTTACAAATGGGCGTTCTTGTCAAACCAATCTCTTAACATTCTACGAGGAGGTGAGCTGTGAGCTAGATAGGGGCAGACCAGTGGATGTGGTGTACCTAGACTTTGCTAAGGCGTTTGATACAGTTCCCCATAAGCGCTTAATTTATAAAATAAGGTCTGCAGGTATCGACAGCAGGGTTTGCTCTTGGATACGGAACTGGCTAAAAGGGCGTATCAAAAGGGTGGTAATAAACAGCACATACTCAGACTGGTCTGAGGTAGTAAGCGGGGTCCCCCAAGGCTCTGTCCTAGGACCAACCTTGTTCAATTTATTCATAAACAGCATTGAGGACGGGATCAGTAGTTCAATATCAGTTTTTGCAGATGACACTGTCACGGAACCATGAACCAGACGTACAACAACAGATAAGTGAAAATAAGACAGCTTTATTGAAAAACAAGCTATAAAGCAAAAGTCCAAACGGATGGCGAAACCGATGCAGAGTCTTTGCGAAGCCAGGGGTCAGGAACCAGCAAGGTAGTCAGACGAAGCCAGGATCAGGAACCAACAGGGTAGTCAGACGAAGCCAGGATCAGGAACCAACAGGGTAGTCAGACGAAGCCAGGAACAGGAACCAGAAGTAGCAGCAGTCTTAGTAGCATGTGAACACAGGAGGACCAAGCAGGGAACTGAAGCCACAGACCTCCTATATATATGAGCTAGGCATCCAGCTCCTCCCAGTGGGAAGGAGGAGCCGCAGGGTGGGAGGCTACAAGAAACCCAGAAACCAAGATGGCCGCCAGCACATGTCAAACGAAGGAGAACAGCAAGAAGGTAAGACCATGACAGTACCTCCCCCTCAAGGGCCCCTCCTCCGCGGAGTAAAGAACGGTTTCTGAGGGAAGCGTGCGTGGAAGGCTCGGAGCAAGGCAGGAGCATGGACATCTGCGGAGGGAACCCAGGAACGCTCCTCTGGACCATAACCACGCCAATGAACCAAAAACTGCACCCGACCGCGGACCAGGCGTGAGTCCAGGATATTGCTCACCTCATACTCCTCACGATTGCCCACTCGGACCGGACGAGGCCGAGGAACCGAGGAAGTGAAACGATTACACACCAGAGACTTCAACAGGGAGACATGAAACACGTTGGAGATCCGCATGCCAGGAGGAAGCGCAAGGGCATAGGCTACCGGGTTTACCCTGCGAAGCACTCGGAAGGGACCAACAAAGCGAGGCGCCAGCTTGGGAGTGGGCACTCGAAGGTTGAGGTTGCGGGTGGACAACCATACACGGTCTCCGGCCTGGTAGGAAGGAGCAGGCGCTCGTCTGCGATCAGCCTGGAGTCTCTGGCGCTGCGCAGAGACCTCAAGGGACTTCTGGATCTGTACCCAAGAAGCACGTAGGACGGAAAGGTGATCCTCCACAGCCGGAATATCCTGGGGAGAGAATACCTCCGGTAACACGGCAGGTTGGAACCCATAGTTGGCCATGAAGGGAGACGTCCCAGAGGAAGAGTTCACCGCCGTGTTCCTGGCAAACTCAGCCCAAGGCAGGAGGTCAACCCAATTGTCTTGGTGATCGGAGACATAGCAACGAAGAAATTGCTCCAAGGCCTGATTGGATCGTTCTGCGGCCCCATTGGACTGAGGGTGGTAGGCCGAGGAGAAGGAGAGATGAATCCCCAACTGGGAGCAAAAGGCGCGCCAGAACCTGGACACAAACTGACTCCCCCGATCCGACACAATCTCCTTGGGCAAACCGTGCAACCGGAAGACCTCCCTGGCAAAAATCGTGGCCAACTCCTGTGCAGAGGGTAACTTCTTGAGAGGAACACAGTGACACATTTTGGAAAACCGATCCACAATCATGAGAATGACCGTATGGCCTCGGGATGCAGGGAGGTCCACAATGAAATCCATCCCCAGGTGTGACCATGGGCGCTCCCCGGTGGCTAAGGGTTGCAGAAGGCCCAACGGAAGGTGCCGAGGGGACTTACTCTGGGCACAAACGGAGCATGCCGCTACATATGCGGCGATGTCGGAACGTAGGGAAGGCCACCAGAACAGACGTGAAACAGCCCAGGACAGCTGATTCTTTCCAGGATGCCCCGCGGTCTTGGAGTTATGGTAGGTTCGCAACAACCGAGTGCGCAACTCCTCAGGCACAAAACATCTGCCGTTGGGTCTCCCAGAGGGAGCACCAGATTGAGCCGCCAAAATCTGCTCACCCAGGGGAGAGGTCAGGCTGGTGCGAATGGCAGCCAGGATCTGATTCGGAGGTATGACCGAAGTCGGAATCGACTCCTCCCTGGACAGTTCGGAGTACTGCCGTGATAAGGCATCAGCCCTGATGTTCTTGGAACCGGGTAGGTAGGAGACCACGTAATTAAAACGTGACAAGAACAGAGCCCATCTGGCCTGACGTGGTGTCAATCTCTTGGCCTCAGAGAGGTAGGTCAGATTCTTGTGGTCCGTCAAGATGAGGACCGGAACCACCGAACCCTCGAGCAAGTGCCTCCATTCTTTAAGAGCCTGCACGATGGCCAATAATTCCCTGTCACCAATCTGGTAGTTGCACTCCGCGGAAGACAGTTTCCGGGAGTAAAACCCACAAGGAAGCAGAGGACCCTCTGGTGTTCTACGCTGAGACAGAAGGACGCCTACTCCCGTCTCAGACGCGTCCACCTCGAGGACAAAGGGCAACCCAGGGTTGGGATGCGACAGAATCGGAGCCGACACAAAGGCGGACTTTAGAGCCTCAAAAGCTCGGATGGCCTCGGGCGGCCAGACCTGGGAATTACTGCCCTTCCTGGTCAGATCCGTGAGAGGCTTGGCTAGCATGGAAAAGTCCCTGATGAACTTCCGATAATAATTGGCGAAGCCCAAAAAGCGCTGCAGGGAGCGAAGACCACTGGGCTGGGGCCACTGTAAGACAGCCGAAACCTTCTCAGGATCCATGGAGAACCCCTCAGCGGAAATGATGTAACCTAAGAAGGTTACCTGGGATCGGTGAAATTCGCATTTCTCAAGCTTACCGAACAGCTTGTTCTCTCGTAACCGTTGCAACACTCGTTTGACATCCAGAATGTGGGTCTCCATGGACTCAGAATATACCAAGATGTCATCCAGGTAGACCACCACACACTGCTGCAACAGGTCACGGAAAACATCGTTGATGAATTCCTGAAAGACTGCGGGCGCATTGCACAGCCCAAAGGGCATAACCAAGGATTCATAATGACCGGTCCTGGTGTTAAACGCGGTCTTCCACTCATCGCCCGCCTTGATCCTTACGAGGTTATATGCCGCCCTCAGGTCGAGTTTGGTAAAGACCGTGGCCCCTTTAAGGCGATCGAACAGCTCGGAAATCAAGGGTATCGGGTAAGCGTTCTTGATCGTGATGCGATTGAGACCCCTGTAATCGATGCAAGGCCTCAACTCACCGCCCCTCTTTTTCACAAAGAAAAATCCAGCCCCTGCCGGGGACGAGGATTTGCGAATGTGTCCACGTGAAAGCGCCTCCCTCACGTACTCCTCCATGGCCTCATTCTCCGCTACCGACAGTGGATAGACTTTGCCACGAGGAGGAACGGCACCAGATTGTAACTCGATGGCACAATCGTATGGGCGGTGCGGAGGTAGGGCAACCGCGCGCACCTTATCGAATACATCCCGGTACTCCTCGTATTCAGGGGGCAACAGAGAGTCCGAGGAAGTACACAGCAACTTGACAGGCCCATGGATGCAACTAGTCCCACACTGCGGTGACCACGAGAGGATCTCGGCCGATCTCCAATCGAAAATCGGATTATGCTTCTGGAGCCAGGGGTACCCCAAGACCACCGAGTAGTGTGGAGACGAAATAACCTGGAAGCAGACCGACTCTCTGTGGACGGCACCAATGGCTAACCCCACTGGAAGGGTCTCATGAGTCACGTGTGGCGGCAGAAGGGGGCACGCACGCTGGTCTCTGCATTGAAAGTGGGCACACACACTGGTCTCTGCATTGAAAGGGGGCACACACGCTGGTCTCTGCATTGAAAGGGGGCACGCACGCTGGTCTCTGCATTGAAAGGGGTCACACACGCTGGTCTCTGCATTGAAAGGGGGCATGCACGTGTCACGGAACCATGAACCAGACGTACAACAACAGATAAGTGAAAATAAGACAGCTTTATTGAAAAACAAGCTATAAAGCAAAAGTCCAAACGGATGGCGAAACCGATGCAGAGTCTTTGCGAAGCCAGGGGTCAGGAACCAGCAGGGTAGTCAGACGAAGCCAGGATCAGGAACCAACAGGGTAGTCAGACGAAGCCAGGATCAGGAACCAACAGGGTAGTCAGACGAAGCCAGGAACAGGAACCAGAAGTAGCAGCAGTCTTAGTAGCATGTGAACACAGGAGGACCAAGCAGGGAACTGAAGCCACAGACCTCCTATATATATGAGCTAGGCATCCAGCTCCTCCCAGTGGGAAGGAGGAGCCGCAGGGTGGGAGGCTACAAGAAACCCAGAAACCAAGATGGCCGCCAGCACATGTCAAACGAAGGAGAACAGCAAGAAGGTAAGACCATGACAGACACAAAATTAGGCAGGACAATAACAGCACAGCATGAAGCAGATATCCTACAGAATGACCTGGACAAAATAACGGAGTGGGCAAAGACATGGCAAATGAGGTTTAACGTGGAGAAATGTAAGGTTTTACACTTGGGGACTAGAAACATAAAAGCACAATACACGTTAGGAGGGGAACCCTTGGGAGAATCAAAAATGGAGAAGGATCTGGGAGTCTTGGTTGATGATAGACTAGGCAACAGCATGCAATGTCAAGCGGCAGCTGCCAAGGCTAGCAGAATATTAGCATGCATAAAGAAAGGGATGTATTCCAGAGATAAAACTATAATCCTTCCACTTTATAAAACTCTGGTCCGACCTCATCTGGAGTATTCGGTCCAGTTCTGGTCACCAGTCCTCAGAAGGGATGTGTTGGAGCTGGAGAGAGTCCAGAGAAGGGCAACTAAACTAATTAGGGGATTGGAGGACCTTGATTATGAGGAGCGTCTGCAATCGCTTGATTTATTCTCCCTGGAGAAGAGACGCCTGAGGGGGGACATGATAGCAATTTTTAAATATCTAAATGGGGATCTAGGCTTAGAAAAAAAGCTGTTCAGTCGAAGGGATTGCATGAGAACTCGGGGGCATACAATGCGATTAGAGGAGAAGCGTTTTAACCTCAGGCAACGTGGGGGGTTCTTTACTGTTAGGGCTACAAGATTGTGGAATTCTCTACCACATGAGGTGGTTTCTGCGGGTAGTATGGTGGCTTTCAAAAGACTCTTAGACGTACATCTCAAGGATCAGAACATTCAGGGGTATGCAAGATGATTACAGCCACACACATCTACACAGGTTGAACTGGATGGACTTTTGTCTTTATTCAACCTCACCAACTATGTAACTATGTAACTATGTAACTATGTAACACCCCGTAATTGGCTTGCTAATCTTCCTCAACTTTGCAGAATGTTTCCCTGTGGCAAATGTCATATTTGCAAATTTGTTGATAAAACAGCGAACTTTACTGATGCTGACAGACTGAAGACGTACCCTATAAAACAATTAATTAATTGTAACACGACCAGGGTACTATATATGTTGGAATGCCCATGCCATATGTTATAATTCCTTTGAAAATTTGCATTGGTGAGCACCTAGCAAGTATTAGGAGTAAAAAGGATGAGGATACACCTATTGCACAGCATTTTGCTAGATACCATAATAAGAATCCTAAAGGCCTCAAAGTTAAGGGCTTTTTGCCCTCAAACTCTCAAGTAGAAGAGGTGACTTTAACACCATTCTCCTCCAGAGAGAAAAGGAGTGAATTTTCCGGTTGTGAACAATGGTGCCAAAGGGACTCAACAATGAATTAAAACTTCAGGTGTCTCTAACAGCTTAGTTAAATGTGCTTCTATACATTGTTTGATAGGAATATACGTGCTAGGCCAAATGGCCCTTTCTCCCCTTTAAGGATCTAGATATGCTAATAAATGTATTTCACATCAAGTGGTGATATAATGAAACCTATGTGCACACAACTAATAGAATTGGGTACTAAGAGAATAATATGTATCTAATTATATGTGAACTTTTTATTTTGTGCACAAGATGGCGCTATCCAGATATTCCCTGGCCCACACACTTTGCTCTTTTTGGCTAATTAAGGGGTTAATTTGTCATTTACCTATTACCTGGGCAGAAGTGACCTAAAAGCCCTTCCTGTTTTCAGAGACCCCATGAGGATTTATAGACTGGAGAGCCAAGCGAACATAACACCCTGAAGAAGTCCACGCCACCTAGTGGATGAAACGCATTGGTGTGTGTGCCCCTGCACCCCCAGGATTTATCCCTGCACCCTTTGTCATCCCTTTTTGGATCTTTTTTTTTTTGGATTTCTCTTTCTGGAGTCACCCTTCAGGACTTTTCCTATGAACGTTACCCAAAACTATAGTCCTGCAACTTTACAAAACTCTGGTCCGGCCACATCTGGAGTATTCTGTTCAGTTCTGGTCACCAATCCTCAGAAGGGATGTTTTCGAGTTGAAGAGGGTCCAAAGAAGGGCAACCAAACTAATTAGAGGATTGGAGAACCTCAATTATGAGGAGCGACTACAAGCACTACATTTATTTTCGCAGGAGAAGAGATGCTTGAGAGGGGAAATGATAGTGATTTACAAACACCTTAATGTTGTTCTCAGTGTAGGAAAAAACTTTTCATTCTCAGGGAGTGTAAGAGGACAGGGGGCCACACAATGAAATTGGAGGAGAAGCGGTTTAACCTTAAGTTGCGTAATGAGTTTTTCACTGTCAGGGCGCAAAGAATGTGAAAATCTCTTCCACAATTGGTGGTAACAGGGAAGGAGTATTGATACTTTTAAAAGACTTTTGCATGTGCATCTCAAAAAACACAATATACAGGGATATAGGAAATGATTAATGTCACTGACACACACCTATACAGGTTGAACTGGATGGACTATTGTCTTTATTCTTAACTACTATGTTATGTTACAACACAGTGTATATTGTGCAGGAGTCTAGAGTATTTCACATGAATCCAAGGGAAAAAGTGCAATGATCATGAGTATTTTAAGAGTATATATGGTCAAAATGTAACTGACATTCACTGTACTCTGCTTTAAGAAGACTGAGAGCTAAGCGATCAGCGGTCATGTGATAGCTCAGTTCCCAGTCTTATAAATGATGTGAGGCAAATGCAGAATCACACATATCCTGCAGCACGGAGGTTAGTATGTGTGTTTGCTTTTTCAAAGTCTATACTTCTTTTTTAAGTGGAACTGTAGCTACATGGTACTTGCCATAATGTACTGTATACTGTGCATATTTGCACATTATGGCAGACTAACTTGGCTGTTTTGCCTCCTACCGGAAGCAATGTGCACTAATTAATAACTTCATTTTTAGCGGAAGTGAAGAAAGTCTATCTCCTAGCAATGCTGAAAAACTGAAATACAGTATCCCTTTAACACAGAACAGAGTTCTGGCATTCTAGAAAACATCTTTGTGCCCTCCCTCCAGTGAGCAAAATTTTGAAAAACGCTATTTGGCGCTGACTTGACTCTGGCTGAATGCCTATCAACACTGGCTTGACGCTGGTTGACGCTGGCCGGATGCCTGTTAACCCCGAACTGACTTGTGACTGCTTTCTGACTAAAGAAGTCCTCTTTGAGCTCCCTTAACCACTTAAGCCCCGGAAGATTTTACCCCCATTCCGACCAGGGGGTATTTTGCGATTCGGCACTGCGTGACTTTAACGGACAATTGCGCGGTCGTGCGACGCTGTACCTAAACGAATTTGGCGTCCTTTTTTTCCCACAAACAGAGCTTTCTTTTGGTGGTATTTGATCACCTGTGCGATTTTTTGATCACGCGCTATAAACAAAAAAAGAGCGTCAATTTTGCAAAAAAAGCAATATTTTTCACATTTTTTTATATGAAATTCCCCAAAAAAAAAATTTAAAAATCAAAATTTTTTTACTTTTTCGGCCAATTTGTTTTATGCTACCTATGTTTGGTAAAAAAAATCGCAAAAAGCGTATTTTGATTGGTTTGCGCAAAAGTTATCGCGTTTACTAACAAAGGGAAAGATTTCTGTCATTTTTGTTGTTTTTTTTTTTAACGTGTAATGGCGGCGATCTGCGATTTTTTTTGCGGTACTGCAACATTGGGGCGGACAGATCGGACCCTTGACTGACATTTTTGACACTTTTGGGGTTACCAGTGACATTTCTACAGTAATCAGTGCTATATATATGCACTGTTACTGTAAGAATACACTGGTAGTGAAGGGGTTAACTTTATTTGGGAGGGAGGGGCTGTGTGTATCCCTAGGGGCGTGCTTTCTACTGTGATTGGCTGGGGCTTGAGCTGTATGGACACTGATCAACGGATCTACATACTAGATCCGAGTGATCAGTATCCTAACAGCAAGGAGAATGACAGGTGGCTTGTTTACACAAGCTGCCTGACATTCTCCCTCTCCCCCGCCGATCGCCGAGTGACCGGCGGACATCGGGTCCGCCGGTCACACGCGCGGGGGGGTCCGTGACCACGCGGGAGCGGGAGCGCGCCTCCGGGGGCGCGCGCTCGCTCCCTAGACCCTCACAAGCTAGTGACGTAGCCCTACGTCACTTTGCCTGTGAGGGGCTGACTGCCGACGTAGATCGGCGTTAGGCAGTCGGCAAGTGGTTAAAGAGGTTGTAAACCTCCGATTAAAAAAAAAAAAAAAACAAAACCTGAAAGAAAAACACATAATGAGCTAGTATGCATCGCATACTAGGTCATTATGAAATACTTACATAAGAACGAAGCCCCGCAGTGCCGACCACTTACCTGTCCATGGGCGACATGTTCTGTCGCCCTTCTTCCGGGTTTGCGGCATCCGGCCATCTGATTGGCTGGAGCCGCAATGACGTCACTCTCGCACATGCGCGCGGGAGCCGACGGTAATGGCACGGGGCTCTGAAGGAACGGCAAGAGCGGCCGTTCCTTCAAAGCGCATGCGCCAGTGATGTCACTGGCTGCATGCAAAGTAAATATCTCCTAAACGATGCATGTTTAGGAGATATTTACAGTACCTATAGGAACAAGTTGTAGAGGAGGGTTTACTTCCTCTTTAAGAATCCTAGCTGAGGTAGCTACTTGTATACTGCTGCACTGCTGAACACTTCAGGGCCCACACCGGTTTCTCACAATTATCTTTAGGGCTTAGATATTGGCACCCCCTTTCCTAAGCCTCCTCTACTGGTTAGCTGGCTCCCGGATCTCTTTGACCTTCTGGAGTGGCCCCCCTCTTAGGCAGACCCCTGGGCAGTTTTGAGTACTCACAACACTGTTTTTCCTGGAAACTTCTGCCCAGCAGCTCCACTCGGTCAGCAACACTCTGGATCCTCTTCCTGCAGCCCAGTTCAACCTCCAGTCCTCTAGGCCGACTGCCCAGGACACCCTCACTTGCTATGACAGGAGGAAAGACAGCCTCCTCCTGGGACTCTTCTTTCTGCCAAAGACCCCTTGTCACATGCTCTCCTCAGGTTTTTATCCGATCCCAGGGTGCATTGCAGCAAACTCCGCCCACTGAGACAGCTATAAGCCCTGGTGTGCTATTGGCCAGGTTTCCTCCACTGTCCAATAAGAACCCTCATTGGATACAGTGGGGAGACTCCCCAGACTCAACAGACCACACCTGAAAACACATGACAGCCTAACTGAATGATCAGGCCCCCTGATACGCAGACAGGGCCAATATATAATTTTCCTAGCACCTATCTAGGAGGGTGCTACATCATTTTTTAATAAAAGACTGTCAAATACTGTCTTTTATGTTTAATAATTTTTTGTACAATTGGTACAATGTACCCGATATCCATTCACATAGGGGGGGGCAGGATCTGGGGGCACCCCAAAGCATCCTCCTCATGTTAAGGGCAAGCGGCCTGGTACGGTTCAGGAAGGGGGGGGGCGTTCGCTCGCCCCCCCCCTATCTTGGCCAGCCAGGCTGCTTGCTTGGATAAGGGTCTGATATGGATTTTGGCGGGACTCCACACCGTTTTTTTCATTTTTTTATCTGTATTGCCAGGAACCTACAATACATTACAGCAGCGAGCACGTTTAAATGACATTTTTTCCTTTAGAAATGCCAGTATTGATGCAGCAGGCTACATACTGCACATCATACAAATGCGCCACTTTACAGGCACATTAAGGGGACCCCCCCAGGCATGATATTTAAAGGAATTTTTCAATTTATTGTTTCACTTTAAGCATTATTAAAATCACTGCTCCTGTAAAAACGATTGTTTTAAAACAACATTATTTTCCATTGATACATGTCCCCCAGGACAGTACCCGAGTCTATACACTTTTTATGGCAATAACTTGCATATAAGCTTTTAAAATTAGGACTTTTGATTTTTCATGTTCGTGTCCCATAGACTTTTTTTTTAGAGTTTGCATGTTCGCTAGAACTTTTTCCCTGTTCGAGATGTTCTGGTGCGAACCGAACAGGGGGGTGTTCGGCCCATCACTATTTGAGAGTCATAATTACTTGAACAGATCCAGAAAAGACACTGGCTCATTTTGGTTTGGTGGAAAATCTAAAAGATTTAGTTGTGTACCTATTGGTTACTCTCATATATTTGTGGTATGCCAGACCTAGAGCAAGTCATGGATGCAGCTAAATAAGAGTAGGAAGGTGAAAGTTGACCCTTTCAGCTATGTATCTAGATAACCTGCCATCACTTAAGATGACTAGCTGTGTATAACATAGCATCTCTGTTTAGCATTCCATTATTCTCAGTAATGTGTAGTAACCTATTATCACTCTACATATCCTGACATCAGTCTGGTACGAAGAGGTATACTTATCCTGTTACATCTATTTTAAGCTGTAGATCTGGTTATTGTATGATGGGGTTTACTTTTCAACACCCTCCTTATACAGGATCAAAGCAAGGGATAACAGAAGACATTGGAGTAAAAGTGCAGAAGAATGACATAAATGTCCTGTTTAGGCAAGTCAATTAACTCCAAATTCAAGTGTCAGATGTTTTATGTTCATTACTATTGGACACCTGGTGAAATGTTACCTGTGTCTTGTCTAATTGTATTCTTATATGAAATGTATGATCCAGTTACTTGTACACCTGACAGACCCCATGGTTTAGTATTTTTGGCAATAAGGGAAAACTTCTGCCACACGTAATTTTTTTTTTAGAGCTGTAGTTGTTTAATATTTCTGTGTTACATCATATGACTGCGTCCCTACCTAATTAGCTAACATCACTGTCATAATATGGTATCACTTAAAAGCAGAACTTTACCCATAACAATTTGACAAAAAATAATGTTCTTTAGCAAGGAACATACATTCCACATCAATAATTATGCTACCAACATTAGTGTGTGCTATAAATGAACTTCAACATTGCTCCTGTTTCTTCTTGCTGGAGGCTGCCATTTTGCTGAAGCCCAGAGCTGCTGAACAGCAGTAAATCATAAAGCAGAACTAAACCCATTATTTTAACGGTTTCAAAAAACAATTATATTTTTGGAATGCCAGGATTGCTAACTGTTACATTTAATTGTGTCCTTAAGCAAACTGTCAAACCATCAAATGACTGGTACCAAAACTGATCATATGTGCAACACCATGGCAGGTGCAAATCAAACAGAAGCAACTTCCTAGGCTGTAAAGGATAGGAGGGGGTTAATTCTGCATTAAGGCTGTCAGCACTGCCACCTCTACAAATGCAGCAGTGCCTTATGCCCCATACACACGTGCAGATTATCTGCAGACTTTTGTCTGCAGACTTACCAAAACCATATAATATGAGGTCAAACCTAAACACTTTCAATTTGTATGCAATCCGGCAGGCCCTTGCACTACATAGAAAAGGTAAGTCTGCAGACAAAAGTCTTCAGATAATCTGCACGTGTGTACGGGGCATAAAAGTGCCTAAAAATGAAGAGCAACTAGGTGAAACAGTGTATTACTGGATTTTAAACAGCATATGCACTTATTTTAGTGTTTTAACATGGTTAAACCTGCAAAAGGGGCCAGTCGAAAGTGATCTAGCAGGACTTAATTTTTTGACTAAAGTTCCACTTTAACCGGTTGCCGACCGCCGCACGACTATATACTGCGGCGGTCAGCCCCGGCCAGGCAGAGTGACGTATGGATACGCCACTCGCCTGTCACTGACTTGAGAGCCAATTGCGGGCGGGCGCGCGCCCGCCGCGGCTCGTTCACAGACAAGTCAGTGCGTGTGACCGGCGGACTCCATGTCCGCCGGTCACACTACGATCGCTCCGGTGAAGGGAGAAAGGCGGAGCGGCTTATGTAAACAAGCCGCCCGTCATTCTCCCTGGTGTAAAAATGAAGATCAGACGGTTCTACTATGTAGGACCGTTGATCTTTGTTTTTACACCAATAGCAATGTCCCTATACAGTTAGAATCACGCCCCTAGGACACACTTAACCCCTCCCTCTCCAATAAAGTTAACCCCTTCCCTGCCAGTGTCATTTTTGCAGTAACAGTGCATATGTATAGCACTGATTACTGCAGTAATGTCACTGTTACCCCCAAAAGTGTAAAAAATGTCAGTCAAGGGTCCGATCTGTCCGCCGCAATGTCGCAGTACCGAAAAAAAATCGCAGATCGCCGCCATTACACGTTAAAAAAAACCCACCAAAAATGACAAAAATCTTTCCCTTTGTTAGTAAACGCGATAACTTTTGCGCAAACCAATCAAAATACGCTTTTTGCGATTTTTTTTACCAAACATAGGTAGCATAAAACAAATTGGCCGAAAATGTTAAAAAATTTTGATTTTTACATTTTTTTGGGGGAATTTCATATAAAAAAAATTTGAAAAATATTGTTATTTTTGCAAAATTTACGCTCTTTTTTTGTTTATAGCGCATGATCAAAAAATCGCACAGGTGATCAAATACCACCAAAAGAAAGCTCTGTTTGTGGGAAAAAAAGGACGTCAAATTAGTTTAGGTACAACGTCGCACGACTGCGCAATTGTCCGTTAAAGTCACGCAGTAAAAAATCGCAAAAAAAACCCTGGTCTTTTAGCAGCCAAATCCTCCGGGGCTTAAGTGGTTAAAGGCTACGTTAAGTTTTTTTTTTTTCGAAATCCAGCTATCCTATGTACAAATATACCAATATTGTACAAGCTTTCCTTGACTTTGAGAACAAGACCTTACCTTAGCCCTTGCTCTATTTCTTAGAAAGCTTCAGAGACTCCCTGGTATACAGGAAGAGACGGAGAAACCAGTAAGACATAGGAAGGTGTTTACCACCTGACCTCATTTGCACATACCCTTCACCCATCAGTTATCACAGCACCCCCTGGCATTTCTCTATGCGTTCATTTGTCTGGCTACCCCAGGGACCATTCAGACAGGCTCAGGCTTCATGCTAAACTCCCTGGGACCACATGCAACCCATGGGACACCCCTGATGTAGTGTAAGGGCCTGTCTGATTGGATTATACAGAGTGATTGGATAGATGGTGTGTCCTCCTATTATATCGTTTTAGTAAATCTGAAGGAGATTGTACAATAGGATTGTATAGTGTAAGGCCACATTAAAACACTTTCAGTGTCATTAATTGTTAACGGCACACAAACCACAAAAGCAAACACACAACATGTGCAAAACAAAAATAAAACAAAAAATGTGCTCCCACTATTTTAGGTGTGAGTGGGCCTGAAAGTGAAATTGGTACGTTTACACAAGAATAAGGAGGCTCCATTCACATCTCTGTGTTTCCAAATGCATGGAAAAATACACAGAAAATGTGCTTTTTGCCATGCGTTTCAGAAACCCTGCAAATGTGCATCATGCTTGTGTTATCATTACATGTTAAAGGCACCCCATGTGCTGCAAATGCACTAAAAAATGGAGCTTCTCTGTGGCAATTGTTGTGTGTAGGACAGCCCATTCAAGTGAATACGAGTGAAAACGCTCCAAAAAAAATGCATGTGAGAATGTGAGTTTTCGCTACGTAGAGATGTGAACGAGGCCTGACAACTGGGAGTCTCCGTCCACTCTTTCCTATGCACTTGTGTAAAGATGGCCATACACTATGCAATCTGATTGTACAATCTCTGTACAATTTCCTTAAGATTTACTAGAACTATGGAAAAGGCGGACACACCTAAACAATCCATTCAATTTGTATGAAATCAGACAGGCCCTTGTACTGCATAGCTGATTGGAAATCTAAAAAAGATTGTACAATCAAATTGTATAGAAAGAGGGTGGAAGGTGGTATTGGAATGAAAGAGGTGCGGTCCAGAGTGGTGAACACACCCTATCACACCCTCTTCTGCAACAAGGAAGTGAAGCTTCTGGGAGATGACCTAACAGGAAGTGACAGCTGAAAGAATCTACAGGATGTGAATGAATCTGAAAATCCTTTTAAAAATTCAAATAAACTGACAAGGTTTTAAACTTCCTGTGGCTAAGAGAGAGAGAAAAAAGCACATTGGGATGGCTGAGCCAGAAAAGGCATTGGAAAATGGTGAAATTTCCTTTAGCCCCGATTCATACTGCCACGACTTGTCATGCGACTTGAGAGTTCAAAGTCACATGACAAGTCGCTCCCCATTAACTGCAATGGAACAATTCTAATTGGTGTGGCTCAAGTTGCTCCAACTTAGAAAAAGGTTCCTGCACTTATTTTTTTGTAACTTCTTAACGACTTGTATTGACTTCTGTTATAGAAGTCGTATGCAAGCCACAATGGAGTCACGCAGGGATGTTGGATTCAAAGTTGCTCGAAAGTTGCGGCAGTGTGAACCCAGGTTTTACCATAAGGTTTATGGTATGATTATGGATATCACAACCTCACTCTGTGATAGCTTGCCATCACTAAGGAAAGAAGGTATCACTATGGTACCTGATTATCTTCTTTTATTTCTAAAATGACAATGTAATGACTTTGGCCAAATGGCACAAAGATTGTGCATTTGTTTAACACAATATTCACAAAGGTGCCACTTTCATAACTGCCCAATACCCCTATTTTTCTAGAGTTGGCATAGTATGAGGGCTTGAGACAAATGTATTTAACATTTTTCCTGTTAATTAATAGATGGCCTTTTCACTACCTGCAAAATGTTACTATTGGAAACAACCAGTTAGTATGTACACTATATTACCAAAAGTATTGGGACGCCTGCCTTTACACGCACATGAACTTTAATGGCATCCCAGTCTTAGTCCGTAGGGTTCAATATTGAGTTGGCCCATCCTTTGCAGCTATAACAGTTTCAACTCTTCTGGGAAGGCTGTCCCCAAGGTTTAGGAGTGTGTCTATGGGAATATTTGACAATTTTTCCAGAAGCACCTTTGTGAGGTCAAGCACTGATGTGGACAGGAAGGCCTGGCTCGCAGTCCCTGCTCTAATTCACCCCACAGATGTTTTATCGGGTTGAGGTCAGGACCGTGTGTGGGCCAGTCAAGTTCCTTCACCCCAAACTCCCTCGTCCATGTCTTTATGGACCTTGCTTTGTGCACTGGAGTGCAGTCATGTTGGAACAGGAAGGGGCCATCCCCAAACTGTTCCTACAAAGTTGGGAGCATGAAATTGTCAAAAATGTCTTGGTATGCTGACGCCTTGAGAGCTCCCTTCACTGGAACTAAGGGGCCAAGCCCAACCATTCAAAAACAACTCCACACTATAATCTCCCTTCCACCAAATGATTTGGACCAGTGCACAAAGCAAGGTCCATAAAGACATGGATGAGCGAGTTTAGGTTGGAGGAACTTGACTGTCCTGCACGGAGTCCTGACTTCAACCTGATAGAACATCCTTGGGATGAATTAGAGCGCAGGCTGTGAGCCAGGCCTTCTCATCCAACATCAGTGACTGACCTCTCAAATATGCTTCTGCAAGAATGGTCAAACATTCCCATAGACCCACTCCTATACATTGTGAACAGCCTTCCCAGAAGAGTGGATGAGCGAGTTTAGGGTTGAGGAACTTGACTGTCCTGCACAGAGTTCTGACTTCAACCCAATAGAGCACCTTTGAGATGAATTAGAGCGGGGGCTGGGAGCCAAGCCTTCTCATCCAGTATCAGCGCCTGGCCTCACAAATATGCTTCTGGAAGAATGGTCAAACATTTCCATAGACACACCACTCTACATTGTGGACAGCCTACCCAGAAGAGTTGAAGCCGTTATAGCTGCAAAGGGTGGGCCAACTCAATATTGAACCCTACAGGCTGAAACTGGGATGCGATTAAAGTTCATGTGTGTGTATAGGCAGGTGTCCCAATATTTTTGGTAAAATAGTGTATATGGGATACAATATGATTTTATCAGGCTCATAAACTCATAAAGCACACAATAAACAGTATAAAACAACTAAACTAAAGCAATTTTGCTCACTTTTAGGTAAACAACAAAAATGCCATAGCACAATGACAAAACTCCCCCCAAAAAAACATAAAAGCTAAGCTAACTTTAACAATGTGGTAAAGTACTTATTATCCATAAGTGTTATTTCTTTTGCTCCCTGACTATCTCCCAATAATGGGTAGCATAACCTACTTTTTCCTATTGAGACATGAATATCAATTCATGACTTTTCATTTCTCAATAAAATAGCCTTATAATGATTTGGCGCTAAAATTAGAATCTGCAGCTTGTTACCGAAATGATGGCATACGGTATTCAACACCTTAGAAACTAAATGAAAATTGTAGCTTCTGGCAATGACTTTTTAACTCTTCATCAAGTGCTGCTAGGGTGATTTGCACATCTTCTCTGATTACTTAAAACCTTGAGCGTTTATGAGCTTTTAAGACACTCTATATCTTTCTTCAGATGTGCAAGTGAAAATAAACTCAACGTTAAAAGATAATGCAAATTCTCATTTGACTATAGGAAGCCACTTTATACTGGATTCTATCAAGCTCTCTTGCATTCATATGCCAGCCTTGCCAGCGCTCCATACAGAGTAACGGCATGCCATCTACCCTTGAGCATCTCTGGGTCACAAAGGGGTTGTGAAAGCTGAACTTTAGTACAGCATGATCTCCTCTGTAGTTGCTAGGCAATAATTGTGTTCTCAAAAGTGACTGATTCAGACCCTTGTCTGCTACATTTCCGCATTTAATTTGCAATTCTAATTTCCTGACAGGCAGAAGCAACCAAGCTGTTCACCTAAGATTGCAAAAGTTATATTGAAATACATGAAATATCCACTGCCTGGAGCCCTCTTTGATAGTAGAGTGAATGGAAAAAAAACAGATTTAATCACAATAGAAAATGTATGGTCCATTTGAATTTGATCAGTGTACATCATTATCACTCCCACCTAACTGGGCAAAATCTGTCTATCATGTGGTCTCCATTTCTTTATTGTGAGTTAAACAAACAGACTCATCTTTAAGGTACTCTCAGGTCAGACATCTCATTTTTCTATTTAGACAGAGGGACAAAACCTACTAGAAAAACACTCCGAATTTTCATTATGGTATTAATTCTATATATCAGCCATGTTTTATAAATCTGTATATTCTGCTTCTAATCTGTCAGTGCTTTAGTCTGCAATTTCAAAGTGAATAGTTTGTGATGTTATTTATTTAATATTTATTATTATGTATGATATAGAATCATTAAGAAACGCTTGATGCCCTTTGCATCAACTGCATGTGTAACCCCACATAAGAAACAAGTACTTTGAAAGTGGCAGAAGGAATGCCAATATTTATGTATCTGCTTATGCTACTTAAACAGTGAAGGATAGTTGTACCGTGATTATAGTGTACCCATAACCTATTTGACCTGCCTTCCCAATCTGTAATACCCTAAATATTTCTAAAATCTGGAACTTTATGGCCACCAGTGGGGCACAAGTGTCGTGGCGGGGGTAGGGGGAATGGGATGTAGTGGTGAGCCGCAGGACTAAAAAAAGTGGTCTGTATTTGTATAATAAAGCAGCCTGGCTTAAAGAGCTCTGAGGACAGTCTAGAATGTACTAGTTGTAATAGTGCAAGGCCCTGCCACTGTGTGAAAGTAGGGAAAAGGGGCACCGGGTACAGTAGTAGCTAATATAATGAAAGACTTGGACATAGGTCAGTGCTCCCGTTTGGAGACAGGTGTGTTCCATCAAGGAGACAGGTTTGCTTGGTACAGGGGACAGATATGCTCCAACCAAAGCCAGGAGTTCTCAGGCTAGAAGACTTTAGATGGGTTCCAGGAGATTCCCCTATCGAGAGGCAAGGGCATGGGCCGCTGCAGTGATACATGTGGAGTGATACACAGGGGGCTCATGCAAGAGGTACATGGACTGTATTTGAGCACAGAAGGGACTTTTAAGTGGCCTAAGGGACTAACCCATAGGTCAGAATTGTGACCTGAGCAGCTGCGCTGCAAGAGAGATCCAGTATGCTAACCATCATTTTTTTTTCATGTTTTGAACTGATGGTAGAAGCCCCTGCATGGGCAAAGGTTCTGTGTTAAATTTATCTTTTTTTTTTTTTAACTAAAAGTGGACTGCCACTGCCTAGAACAGACTTCCTGACTCACATGGACTCACTGAAAATGCATATACCACCAAGCTAATTTCCAGTATTACAGACTGTACTGATGTGCAGGCCCTGGGAGGCACCTGCTATAGCAGAGAACTGGGAGTATATCATCCTCTAAAATGATCCCTCTCTATATTTCCCGTTTGTCTATACTGCTTGCATCCATGTTTGCTTTCTCTTGACATGACCTCTTGCTGATTTCTTTGTTTTAGGGTTTTTTTTATTCATTTTGACTTTCAAAACGCAGTTTATTGAGAAATAACAGACAAAACTACATGGTAAACCAATATGCAAAACAGTATACTGCATTGCGTACAGAAAAGTAAGATTAAAATTGTGAACATTCAGGCAAATGAGCATCTAACAGCAGTAGTATACAACAGGGACACAATCAGGCACACAAAGAATATAAAAAGAGAAGAGAACTAAGCACAACCCCAAGTCCAGAATGATAATGTGGGGGGTTTCTTTAAAGGGAGGATACTCAGCAAATACCATCAATCCATGTTGAGGGAACCAAAGCAAGGAGGGTCCACTCACACCTAGCCAGTGCACGTGCGGGAGTCCTCCAGCCACCGACCCCAAACCCGGTAATTTTTTTAGGGCAACCCCTGTGAAGATAGATCAAGCGTTTATATGGGAGAGTGGAAGTAATCTCAGCCATCCACATCCGAAGGGTAGGGGGGTGTGAGCGAATCCACAACTTCCCAATAAGCTTACGGGCGTGGAAGAGCATCTCTTGTAGGAAAAGAGTCAGAAATTTATCAGCTATATCATTTGGGAAGAGGCCAAGAATGCAAGGTTTGATGTCCAACTGGAGCGGGGAACCTAGGTGATCATGTAGGAAGGTGATGATCTGTAATCAGAAGGTCTGTACGTCAGGGCACGACCAGTTTTTTTATTCATTTTAAACAACATTACAATAGGTGAATTATATCTAAGTACAAAACCGAAAAAAATGCTTATATTGTTTCATTGTTACAGGTTACCCAGGAAAAGGCCAATAAACATTGCATGTACTGAACATGAATAATTATACATTTGTTGAGCTAAAGAAATCAGTTGCAGGCATATTGTTAGGAGTCCTGGATATTTGGGGAAAACATTACATAATAGCCAGATTTTGCATCCCAATTGAAATTAAAAAAGAATGGAAACTGTGGAAAGTTGAAGAGAATCGGGAGGAGGGGGAATAGAAGTGTCAGCTAGGAGGAGTAGTATCTTATGTATTAATTGTAGGCTGACAAAAGGGAGAGAAAGGAGAATTCATTACACCAAGAAAAAGTGGAGTAATAGGACACTAATATAAAATAACAGAAAAAAGCTAGCTAATGATGTGTCAGTGGTTACTGGATGTATGCATGGTTTGCTTATTACATATGGTGGATGCAGGTGAACTATGGTTCCCATATCTCCCTAAATTTTGCATGTCTATTGATTAGTATTGTGACATAATGATTAGTGAGGTGATTGAGAAACAGCATGTTTCACCTCGCATGCTTTGATATGTTGGAAACTCAGGCAGAATCCAGTCCACGTTTTCCATCTTGGCAGTGTGGAATCTAAGCTGGGTTTTGCTTCCTACTTTTGACCGGCAGCAGGTGAAATAAAGTAGGAAGGGCTGGAGCAAAAGGGTGCTCTGGCCTAAGACTTAGGAAACCTACCTGAGAAAGCTGCACATGAAAATCACTCCGTAAAAAGTTCGCCAAACGCTTATTTTGTTGATGACTTGGAGAACCCATTCACATGTCAGAGAGGAATCTGTCTCATTTAGTTAGTGCTTGGTCGACAAGGTTTTTTTTTTTTTTTTTTCTGTTTTGTTCCGTTTGTTTTGTTTGCAACCTTTTATGTTTGTTTATGCCTTTTTCCTGGAAGGTTAACCTCACTTGAGCTAAGCCCCACAGTATACTAAAATGTTTCTCATAGATCATGATCCAATAGAGCCTATTTTTAAAGCTGTCCCAGGATATCTTTTTTAGATCTCTAGGAACATGCCATAACCCTTTTGGCCGCTAGTAAGGCAAAGGATATGAATAGTTGTAAGTGTTTGGGTATATTGGTTACAGGTTGGTTTAGGAGGGCTATTTGTGGGGAAAATGGTTATCTTTACTCATGTTATGTGGATGATAAGGGCAGAAACTGCTGTGATCAGTACTTGCTGACTGTAGGGCATTGCCACCATTTATAAAATGTTGACCCTATCTGTCCACAATTGCAAAAGCATAGTGAAGAGCAGTGAGGTTCTATCTTGTGTAATTTGTAGGGTACTAAGTACCATCAAGATAGATTTTTATGGAGCATCTCAAACTTCAGTTAGCCCAAAATTGCCATTTGTCTATTGTTATATCTGCCTTTTTTAGGTAGGTAGGTTTTGCTGATTTGTTTGGTTTCATACTCTCCTTTCTGTCACCTTTCTTTGTAGTTTGGTGTCTTTTGTTCGCATTCCACCATTATTTTTGTTATCTACCTGTTGTTTCTTTTGCATTATGGTACCTCCAGTTGAAAAGCCTCTGTGCTCACTGAGGGGCAAATTCCTTGGATAGATATGTGGTCCATCAGGCCTCCCTAATCATTTGTTCTCTGTCGTGAAGTTAAATTTTCTGATTTTTTTTATTACAATTTATAATTTTTACACAATCCACTCTAGAGAACACCCCCAGTGCAGTCCCTTTTCTGTAGAATACCTGTTTAATTACCCCCCAGATATCATAGTTCATTAGACATATACAGTGCTCAGCATAAATGAGTACACCCCCCAACAAATTTGTCAGAAAACCTTTACTTTCCTTTCAGAATGAACATTTTCTATGGGACACTATACTACAAAATACTCCCACAAATGCAGGCCATTGATTGCAACCAAGATTTGGTTAATTTGCACACACAAAAAAAAGTATTTTTCATAACAAATTAATTTAAGACCATGTTGCAAATGTGAACACGCCCCAATGAAAGTCTTAGGAACAAAGCTAAAAATGAAACAACAAAATCCTAATTAATAAGAATGCAACTGCAGGGGAGTCTAATTATTCATTAAACGGGTGTCCAGCAGACAGTTGTTTATAAAAGGGCATTACTTAACAAAGGAAACCCCTTCCCATTTTATGCTGTCAGTGTTGGCACCACATGGAAGAGAAATGTCACAAGGCCTGAGAAATAAAATTATTTCTTTACACAAGAAAGGTCAAGGCTACAAGAAGACTAGCAAAACTTTACTTCAGTCAAAATTTAACAAAGATGGAACTGCAACTATCTCACAGAGCCGTCCACAGAAAGGAACACCATGACAGGAGCATCTTCTGATGAGAAAGGTTGAAGAAAATCACCATGTAAGTTCACTGCAGTTAGATAAAGAAGTAGAAGACCAAACTGGGGTATTGTTTCCTGTGACACAATATGTACACTACAGAGGAATGCCATGCATGGGTGTCATCCATGAAGGAAGCCTCTCCTAAAGCTCATGCACAAAAAAGCCAACCTAGAATATGCCAGGGCCCATGCTGAAAAAGAAGAAGACTACTGGGACTCCGGAGTGATGAGACCAAGATAAATGTTTTTGGAACTGATGGCTTCAAAACGGTATAGTGTCTCAAGGGTGAGGAGTGCAATGAAAAATGCATGGCTCCCAAAGTGAAACATGGTGGAGGCAGTGGCCTTCTGTGGAGCTGCATGGGTGCTGCTGGTGTCGGGGAGCTGCATTTCATTGATGGGATAATGAATTCACAGATGTACTGCTCTATATTGAAAGAGAAGATGCTACCAGTACTTCGTGCCCTTGGTTGTCGTGCACTTTTCCAACATGACAATGATCCAAAACACACATCTAAGGTCACTGTTGCAGGCTGAAAGTGATTCAGTGGCCAAGTATGTCTCCTGATCTTAACCCAATCAAACACTGATGGGGAATTCTAAAGAGACAAGTTGAGCATCACTCTCCATCCAGCATCCAGGCTCTAAAAGAGATCGTTCTTGAAGAATGGAAAAGATTGATGTCGGAATAAGTCGCCAACTTGTTCATTCCATGCCTAGAAGACTTGGTGCTGTCCTTACAAATCGTGAAGGTCATACAAAATACTTAATGTAGTAGTTTTTGTTGTGGGAGTGTATTCATTTTTGCATCTACTACTTTGAGTAAAACTGAAGATTTTGTAATCTAGGTTATATTATTAACCTTACTTTCATGTAATGAGCTAAACACATGTTCCAAAAAAATCAGTTTTGTAAAAATGTTGGAAATTGCTCTTATGTTCATTGAGATATTGATTAAATTCTTGCTTATCAAAAGTAATGTACTCATTTATGCTGAACACTGCTAAAACCTATTATGTCTACTCTTTTGATTAGGGATGATCGAACTTTTCAAAAGTTCGGTTCGGCCAGAACATCCGAACTTCCCGAACGTTCGGCCCGGATTTCAGAACCCCATTGAAATCAATGGGACCCGAACTTCGGTAATCATAAAACACAATTTTGAAGCCCTAAAACCCAATAAATGCCCCTAAAAAGTGCCTAGGGTTCTGGGTCATACCCCAGGGACTATTAATCACACAAAAAAAAGTTATTTTTGATAGAGAGCCAATTATTGAAAAAATTTAAAACAAAAAAAAAATTCTTTGGATTTAGTATCTGGGGGATCTAAAAAGTGTACCTGTGAAGTTTCAGCTCTGTAGCATGTCCATAACCATAAAAAAAGATCGTTTGTATTAGGTCACTTATAGAACAGGTTAGTGGCTTCTCGCTTTTCACACCTTGCTGGTTTAGTAGCAAGCGCTGTTTTGGGCATTTTTTTGTGTTCTTTGGAGGCAGGAAAAACATCTGAACTTGTGTATAGTGGTATGTTTTGCCTGCCTCCAAAGAACCCCAAAAAATGCCCAAAAAAACGCTAGCGTCAAAAAAAAAAACGCCCAGGTGTGTTGTTGCAGGCATTTTATGGGGGTTTTTGGAGGCAGGCAAAACATCTGAACTTGTGTATAGTGGTATATGGTACATACTTATATGTATTTTACACTTAGACATATATAGGTGTGATAGGAGCGTAACTATATTGGTGTTAATTATTTCATTAGCGCAAGTAGTTTTTTTCTGCTCCTTTCACACCTATATATGTCTAGGTGTATATATACACATACATGGGTGTGTATATATACCCCCTATACACATGTTCAGATGTCATGCCTGACTCCAAACATGTGCTCAAAAGATCCCTATGGACGCCTGCAGCCAAAAAGAATGCTGACGGGGCGAAGCCATATTACTGCAGCGAAAGTGACACAAGAGAAACTAGATTATCTCTATAGCGGTCACCCTGATATGGAAGGGTTTTGTCACCCTGCCACAGCAGTCACTATCAGTTAACCCTACACTACACTACGGTTCCCTTACACTTACACTTTCGCTACAGAAACTGAATAAATTAAAGCTAACTAAAGTGTAAAAAAGCACCCTAACTACACTAGATATCCCTTTCCTCACACTAATAAATGCTAAATGACACTTTGTAGCAGAAGTCCACGAACTGCTTCCACTCTCTTCCATGTCCCTGTATAACAATGCTAGGAATTTGGTGGGGGCTATCTTATATACTGGGGGGCGTATTCACTAATGATTGGTCTATGGACCCCCTAGTCACTCCAATCACATTCCTAGCTTTCTCCTGCCCCCTCAATTGGCTTTTGCTAATGGTTCTGGTCCAATCATGGGCTTTTAAAGCCCATTTCCTGTCCCATTGCATTTTGGTCGGTTCTGGTTGCCGAATTCTGAACTTTTTGGGCAAAAAGTTCTAAATTCGGCCGAACCTCGAACAGCCAATCGAACCGTTCGATCATCCCTACTTTTGATTCCCTAACCATGAGATGTGTGCTTGTCTTTGCAAAAACACCTGTTTCTTGATGTAAAATGATGAGTAAATTACCCCACCAAATGCCTTGGTACCTTTTAAAGCCCATTTGCCCTCTCTACTTGATTTCCTGACCATCAGAATTTTTCTAGTGTCTGTCAGAACACATTTTGTTTGAATACACACAGCTATGTTTGCCACAAGCACCTGCTCTATGTAGTTTAAGAAACTCACTGAGTATGCACAAACAAATGGTTACTGCCCACACCTGTAACTGGTCTCTGCAGCGAGGAGCATTGGAAGGGCAATGCATATAACGAGACACAAAAAGATTCCAAGCTCTCCTTACTGACCGACCAACCGAATCGACCTGTCCAACAGTATACGTTAAAAACAGGGGTTTAGTTGTACACATTTGCAAATACATGCGTAAGCCACAGAGACCCGACAAGGCACCCCATTATCTATGGTCCTAACTCTAAATTCTGAGAGTCTCCAACAATGGAAGCACATGCATTTAAATGGACAGGTGTAGGACAGATATACCTAAATGGAGCCCACCCCTTCTTAAAGGCACAGGGGCACACTGAACACCCAGCTTATAGCACCATAGTTACATATTTACATAGTTAGTGAGGTTGAAAAAAGACATAAGTCCATCCAGTTCAACCTATGATGTGTGTGTGTGTGTGTGCTTTTAACCGTACATTGTATACCCCTGTATGTTGTGGTCTTTAAGGTGTCCATCCAATAGTTTTTTGAAACTATCAATGCTCCCCGCTGATACGACTGCTTGTGGAAGAGAATTCCACATGCTTACCGCTCTTACAGTGAAGAACCCCTTACGCACTTTAAGGTTAAACCGCCTTTCCTCAAGTTTTAGTGAGTGGCCACGTGTCTTATTGTATCTCCTTTCTCTGAATAGTTTGTTCCTTATGCTAGGGTCGCCAGTACAGTATTTGTACATTGATATCATATCCCCCCTCAATCGTCTCTTCTCCAGAGAGAATAAGTTCAGTGCTTGTAGTCTTTCCTCATAGCTGATGCCCTCCATTCCCCTAATTATTTTTGTTGCCCTTCTCTGGACTTTCTCCAGTTCCAGCACATCCTTCCTGAGGACCGGTGCCCAGAACTGGACAGCATACTCCAGATGTGGCCAGACCAGAGTCTTGTAGAGTGGAAGAATAATCTCTTTATTTCTGGAGTGAATCCCCTTTTTTATACAACCCAGAATTCTGTTGGCTTTGCTTGCGGCGGCTTGGCATTGCATGCCACTGCCAAGCCTGTTGTCTACCTGTACCCCCAGGTCCCTTTCCATCCTAGACTCACCCAGAGATTCCCCCCCTAGTGAGTAGCTTGCTTTCTGGTTTCTGGCCCCCAAGTGCATTACTTTACATTTTTCTACATTAAATCTCATCTGCCATGTAGTTGCCCACCCCGTTATTTTGTTCAGGTCTGCTTGCAAGATTTCCACATCCTGCATAGAAGATATTGGCATGCCTAATTTAGTATCATCTGCAAATACTGAGATTGTACTAGATATCCCCTCCTCTAGATCATTTATGAATAAATTAAACAGGATTGGTCCCAGGACAGAATCCTGGGGGACCCCACTTTCCACTCCCGCCCAATCCGAGTACTCCCCATTAATCACCACCCTCTGTACTCTCCCCTGGAGCCAGTTCTCTATCCAGGTACTCACCTTATGGTCCATACCTACCTTCCTTAGTTTGTACAGTAAGCGTTTGTGGGGAACGGTGTCAAAGGCCTTTGCAAAGTCCAGATACACCACATCCACAGGCTTTCCTTTATCTAGGTGGCAGCTCACTTCATCGTAGAAGGTTAATAGATTGGTTTGGCACGAACGATTTTTCATGAATCCATGCTGATTACTACTTATAATACAGTTTTCATTACTAAAGTCTTGTATGTGGTCCCTTATCATCCCCTCCAAAATTTTGCAGACTACTGATGTTAGGCTGACCGGCCTATAGTTACCCGGGATATATCTTGGCCCCTTTTTAAATATTGGTACCACGTTGGCTTTTTTCCAATCAGCTGGCACCATACCCGTCTGTAAACTATCCTTAAAGATCAAGAATAATGGTCTGGCAATCACCTGGCTGAGCTCATTAAGAACCCTTGGGTGCAATCCATCCGGTCCCGGGGATTTATTTATGTTAAGTTTCTCTAGTTTAGCTCTAAGTCTATCCTCTGTTAGCCATGGCGGCACTTCCTGAGGTGTATTATTTAGTTCGGCCTTACAAGCGGGGTTCGTGTAGCCCCCCGATTCCTTTGTGAAGACTGAAGAAAATAAATTATTTAACACTTCCGCCTTTTCTCTGTCCTCTGTGGCCATTTTTCCTTTATCATCTTTTATGGGGCCAATGTGCTCTGGCCTCGCTTTCTTACTGATTATATACTTAAAGAACTTCTTGGGGTTCTTTTTACTCTCCTCCGCTATATGTCTCTCGTGTTCTATTTTAGCCGCCCTGATTTCGTCTTTACATTTCTTATTACACTCTTTGTAGTGCTTAAATGCTGCCAATGACCCCTCAGTCTTGTATTTTTTGAAGGCCTTTTCTTTAGCTCTAATATACATTTTTATGTTGGAGTTTAGCCACCCAGGGTTTAGTTTTGCTCTTTTAAATTTATTTCCCTGTGGAATGCACTGGCCCACCCCCTTGTTAAGTATGCTCTTGAAGCACTCCCATTTTTCCTCCGTGTTCTTTGTTCCCAGGGTTCTATCCCATTTGATATTTTCTAGCAGCGAGCGCAGTTTAGGGAAATTGGCTCTTTTGAAATTCAGTGTCCTTATATTACCCTTGTGTTTCCTATTACTGTAATTAATACTGAAACCAATTGACCTATGGTCACTGTTCCCTAAGTTGTCCCGTATTTCTATATCCGTGAGCAGGTCTGTATTGTTGGTAATCAGTAGGTCAAGTACCGCATTGTTTCTTGTCGGTGCATTCACCATCTGACCCATGAAATTGTCCTGCAAAACATTTAGGAACTGCCGAGCCTTGGCTGAATGCGTGGTTCCTTCTGCCCAGTCTATATCAGGATAATTAAAGTCCCCCATTATAATGACATTTCCCATCCTTGCTGCCAATCCTATCTGTAACATGAGGTCCGCCTCACCCTCCTCCCTCTGGTTGGGGGGCCTATAGCATACGCCCAATATTACCTTCCCCACCGTCCCTTTCCTTTGAAGCTCTACCCATAGGGATTCTGCCTCGTCCATAGCTCCATTATTAATATCATCCCTCATATTTACCTGTATACTGTTCTTAATATACAAACATACCCCTCCCCCTTTTTTACCCTCTCTATCTCTGCGATAAAGGGAATACCCCTGAATGGTCGCCATCCAGTCATGAGAGCTGTCAAACCAAGTCTCAGTTATCCCCACAAAATCTAAGTCCTCCTCAAACATCAGCAGCTCCAGCTCTCCCATCTTGTTGGCCAGGCTTCTGGCATTGGTATACAAGCCTCGTAATTTTGATCGGTTACATTTATCCTCATTTGATGTTTTTAGGCTGCTCTCTTGATTTTTCCCCGTACCCACCCTGGGTTTAGGAGCTCCGAACACCCTACCGCTAATGCCCCCCTTTCTGCCCTCTGAAACTTGCTTTCCACTGGCTAATTCTACATCTGTACCCTCCCCCCCATTCCCTAGTTTAAAAGTCCCTAGACACCATGACAGCAAAGGTGTCAGTGCGTTGCCTGGCCAATATAATCCATAGCTCAAACAATGGTTACCGCCCACACCTGTAACTATTCTCTGCAGCAAGGAGCATTGGAAGGACAACGCATATAACAAGACACAATAAGATTCCAAGCTCTCCTTACTGACCTGTCTGCGACCAACCAAATTGACCTGTCCAACAGTATGCTTTAAAAACAGGGGTTTAGTTGCACACATTTGCAAATACATGCATATGCCACAGAGCCCCGACAAGGCATCCCATTATCTGTGGTCCTAACTCTAAATTCTGAGAGTCTCCAACAATGGAAGCACATGCATTTAAATAGACAGGTGTAGGACAGATATACCTGAATGGAGCCCACCCCTTCTTAAAGGCACAGGGGCACACTGAACACCCAGCTTATAGCACCATGACAGCAAAGGTGGCCAATATAATCCATAGCACAAACAAATGGTTACTGCCCACCCCTGTAACTGGTCTCTGCAGCAAGGAGCATTGGAATTTGTATGCCTCACTGTGTATGCCAACATCTGCCCCCATCTGCTATTCAGAGTGGTGACATTTTTTTATCCAGGTATTGGAAAACATTTGGGCTTGGCACCCTTTAGATATATATGCAAACTCATGAATTCCAGCATAGTAGCAACATGGATTTAAATCAAAAAAGGCTAGAAGCACTATGATACGTTGTTCCCCTTATTTCTCTTGCCATTCCCAAAACAGGTGTGCTTGGGGGTGATTGTGAGCTCAAGGACAGGGCTAGAGACATAAGACTACCAGTGGCCAGGAAGGAAGCTTAGCTTTATTTTATTTTGCACATTTTAAAATGCAAATTTTAAACCTAAAGATTAGTTAAAAGCTCTAAGCATTATATATTTTCTGAAAGCAGATACCCAGCATTAAAATGTTAGTAGTTTAATTTTTTGATGCTACATGATATTAGTGCAGGTTTATCAAATGTTAAAAAAAAAATACTGTTAAAAAAAATACTGTCAAACTGATTTTGGCACATAAACACAACATTGTTACTCAATTTTTGGTAAATTATGAGGTTGGGTCGAATAAATAGATCAAACATGTCAAGCCCTACATTTGAGCAGGCCTGTGAAACGCCAACAAACCTCAATTTTGAAAATTGTCGATAACTGAGATTTAAAAAGCCTGTGTTATCAGTTTAGAAGTACTTTAAAATATTTGAAAACTTTCAAAGTATTTTTATTTAAAAGATATGTCTGGGTTTTTTTTTTTAAGAACCATACTTACCTAGGTACATGCAGCATTGGTCCGGTACTGCATCTGTCCCTCAAAGCCTCTAACACTGAGAACTGAGTGTTCGAACATCGCTGATTGCTCAGTTCTCACAGCTCCCTGAGCAGAGAGCTAGTGGCTCTTAGGCAGCATCTCTTTTCTCTGCTCCCCGCGCTCACTGGAGCACTGGGCTGTGGAGGGGGAGTTCAGGCATTCAGTGGCTTGCTGAGCCGGGTGCTGGTCAAGGCATGTGGGCGGATCTCAACTTCATTGTCGCAATCTTGCCTGAGCCTGGACCAGCTCTGTGATGTCAGCTGACAGCAGGGTTTAGCCTGCTGTCTGCTGAAAACGGGTCACAGGAGTGCAGAACAAACTGCACTCCTGTGATCCACAGGAGAAGTACAGCCAAACAATCTTTGGCTGTACTTCTCCTATAATATATGCTATTTTAAATATTATTTGCTACTATAATTTACATTTTGTGGATAGTCAGGTAGTGAGGATCCGGGCATCACTTTCACCAGAAAGCTGACAGCCTTAAACACACTCTTGGCTGCTATAACAGCAGAAAATGTGTTTTAAAGCATTTGCTATCAGTAGCCATTTATAAAAGGTGCTGTAAGACATGTGGGTAAACATTTGCTGTTTTGGATGTCTGCTGTTCCCGAAATGTATCATTCCAGAGACCTGCAGTTGTGGAGCTGCTGCTTTGGAGTAGTTACTGTTCCATTGGATATGTCAAGATCTTTGTTGGTGTCTATTTGCAGTTGTTGTAGTTTACAATGGAGTTGTGCTCACATGCCTTAAAAGTCAATATTCAACTTGCCAGTGGCTTAGATAGGGCCTCTTGTTCATATATAGGGTTTACAGTTGCTATTATTGTGCCTGGTTTTCAAACTCTGTTTTTCCACATTGCTCTTTCTGCATGTTTTTTTGCTGAGTCTACTGTCCCACTAACCGTCTAAATGTATAGGACTTTACTCTTTTTAATAAAGCTCATTTAAACTGTTTCCAGGTGTGTTGGTGGACACTCCGGTCTGGGTCCAGGTACAGGGCAGGTCATAACCGGTGCCGGACAGGAAGACACAAATAATTCAGTGGCTCCCCCAGTGGTAGCGCTATACTAAGATACATTTAATAGAGAAGTTTTGGACCTTGCTAAAGTTATATGTTTCCTAGATAAAAAAAGCAGTTTGCTGAATAGTTTTATTTGTTGTGTTGAGGTACACTTTAATATGGAACTAGTAAATGAAGAAATCAGAAAAAAATGTTCTGTCACCCTTACGAAAGGGACAATTTTTCATCTATTTGCCATGCTCTCAATTATGGCAACTTCTGCCATGTTGATATATAATAGCACGCCAAATAGGGAAATGTTACAAGAGTTCTTAAAAGAAGCAATCTTTTTTTTCCCTCTCATTTGCATGTACTCATTCTGCTTTAATTTGCAGTTTGCTGACATTTGTACGTGCTTATGCAGGCCTGAATTATGAATGGAAGCACATTCAGCCTATTCAGCCTTAACCCTTTTCATTGTATCACATCAAAGATGACATTTCCTGTAATCTTTTCTGCGATTTTATCAAACTGGTTGGAGGTAGGGGATGTGCTTAACTCAATCGCTAGCAATATTTAGGAATTTAGAAAGCTAGTCATGAAATGCTTCATTTCTTCTGGACATAGCTAAATTTAGTTGTGATTTAAAAAGGTTGTGTCTAGTTTGAAAAGCACAGTCTGTACTTTAAGGTGGCTTTGTCATTTTGAAATAAGATTTTATTTTTGCTAGAATAACAGTAGTATGACTCAAATGCAAAGCCAATACATACTACATCAAACTTTGTAGTAATAAAAGTAACACTTTTATTTTGTTTTTAAACAATTTCCACATGTATTTCAGGTTTAACATCTTCAATCTTGTAAGCAAATATTTGAAGTTATTATTGCAATTTTATCTTTAAAGTGGTTGTAAACCTTAGTCATGAAATCTGAGCAAAGCACATATATCTGTAGTGTTTACTTGTCTCTCTCCAAAGCTCTAAGGGTTTTCTCTCTCTGGTGCTTCATTCTTCTGTTATCAGCAAAGGAAGTTTTCCCAACACATGAGATAAAATTTGTGTCAGGGAGGAGAGCTCAGCACACAGCTTGTCTATTCAATATGCAGTTCTGCCCTGTAGGAAGGGCAGTGTGTTCCTTTCCTCCAATCAGCTCTCACATAGTGTCTCAGACCTCTAACTGCAGCTCTCCCCCCCTCCTATGTAATACTAAAAAATGTAGATGGAGTTTATCTAAAATCAGCACTTTTGAAGGGGTGTAAAAAAGAGAAAACTGCAGATAAACAAGTAAAACGTATGTAAGAGGATTTGTTTATTCTCTGTGTATCATATGGGGCTATTCACTTCACTGTGTATATGAGAGGGTTTAAAACAACTTTAAGTATTATATATATATTTTTTTTCTATGAGATTTTACTACTTGTTCTTCTATACTTTTTTTTTTATTAAATATTGGGATTCGTAGATTGCCCACTATTGGTAGCTCTTTATTTGACAATAATCATTCAACCTCCTTGTTTAACAAATGCTGAGATAGCAGTCACATAGATAATGTATAGGAAAATGGGCCACCAGAGAACTAAGCTGGAGTTATAAGAAGGGGCAGTAAAGCACAACCACTGTAATACAATGCAAAGCAGGAAATGGAGGCTGGGCATGTGATGCACAAATAAGGCTGCCTGCATACATAATACAAGGGCATACATAATTGCAAACCAAACATGAAAACAAGTTTTTTTTTTTTAAATCATAATTAAACATTAAAAACATTATTTTAGATAAACTGGTTTATTAGGAAAAGGGCCTTTTCCCAACAAACCTCACCTGGTGGTTTTGGGGGACTGTGGGTTGAAGGCTCATCATAACCTGAAAAGCAGTCACCAGATACACCCCCCCCTCCCCCTCCATGTGACTGAGCAAGGGGTACATAGTACACCTACTTACTCACCAAATAAAATGTATAGTGTAAAAAACACACATACACAGTTTTTGACAAGTCATTTATTGGAAAACAAAAAAAAAGTCCCCTGATCTACATTCATCATCAACAACACTGTCCAATAGTGTAGATCCACGTCAATCATGATATCAAATGCCTGCCGACCCACTAAAAGAAAAAAAAAAAGCCTCCCACACATGGATGGTCTGGTTGCTTACCTTAGCTAAATGGATCTGGGTGCCCTCCTATTGTTAAGGGGAGTTCAAAATTTTTATAACCCCCATTTTCAGACCCCCACCACCACTAGGCCGGGGTTGTTGGGAAGAGACCTTTGCCCAATATCAGGCTTTGATATACATCGAGTGACACTATTTTTTTTTCTTTTTAATAAAGGACTTGTCAAAAACTGTTTCCTGTGGTTTTTACTTTTTTACACTTTTTTGGTGAATGGGTATGGGTTCGATGTACCTAAACCCATTCACATAGGGGGTCGGGATCTGGGAGCCCCCCTTCCACATTCCGATAAGCCCCCCCCCCACAGACCCCCACAAACACAGCCCACAACCAGGCTGCATGCTTCAATAAGGGTCTGGTATGTATTTTGGGGGGGGGACCCCATGCTGTTTTTTTTTTTTTTTTTTTTTGCATGGAGTTCCCATTAAAATCTATACCAGACCCAAAGGGTCTGATATGTATTTTGAAGGGGACCTCACACCAGTTTTTTTTCATTTTGGTGTGGAGTTACCCTTAAAATCTATACCAAACACAATGGGTCTAGTATAGATTTAGAGGGGGGCCCAGGCAATTTTCTTTAAAACTCTGTCATAGGGTTCCCCTTAACCACCTAAATACAGGGCACTTTCACCCCCCTTCCTGCTCTGACCAATTTTCAGCTTTCAGTGCTCATTGGTGTCTATGGGAAAACTTAGTCAGCTTGACATAGCACTGCTCCCTGTCTTTAACATTGGCATCAATGGGAAATATTGGTCAGCTTGACATGGCAAGGCTCTCGGTCTTTAACATTGGCATCTTTGGCCAATCATGGCTCTAACAGTACATTGTGCTGTGATTGGCCAAAGCATACAGGTCAGGTGCATTTTTTGGCCAATCATCAGCAATCAATGCACTGCAAGAGCGCAGTGCATTATGGGGCGCTCATCGGCAAGCGAACTTCCCACTGAGCGCTCTATTTGTTTATTTGTTTGTGTGTTCAGCAAACGCACAAACAGCTGATGTTTGAGTCGAACTTAAGCTCAACTCGGACACAGAGCCCATCCCGACATTATATATTTTTTGAAAGAGGAAACACTGAAGAATAAAATGATGGTTCCATTTTTTTTTTTTGCACAATATTTGCACAGCCATTTTTTAATTTTCAGGAACAAAATACAGTTTAATGCACACAAACACAATATAATTCCTTAACATATAAAAGATGATGTTACACTGAGTAAATATATACCTAACGTATCATGCTAAGGCAATTCTTTATTATGCATTAAATTATCGCTATATGTATAAGCCTTTGCAGTTTACCAGTTTATAGTTAAACAGAATTCTAGCAATTGAATTTTTGCTCTCACACTGACCTTTGCAATGATACCTCACATGTGTGGTGCGATCGCTGTTAACATACACCCTTAAGACCTACGTATGTGTTCACATTTGTGCATGAGCACGGGGTAGGGGCACTTTAATTTTTTTACGGTTTATTATTTATTTTATGTACTTTTGTTTACACTGTCTCTTTAATTTTTTTTTAACCACTTCAGCTCTAAAAGGTTTTTACCCCCTTCATGACCAGGCCATTGTTTTGTTATTTAGCAGTGCGCTATTTTAACTGGTAAATGCTTGGTCATGCAATGCTGTATCCAAACGCAATTTATATAATTTTTTTCACACAAATATAGCCTTCTTCAGTGCCACCTCATCAATGCTTATTAGTGCTCATCAGTGCAGCCTCAACAGCACACACCCAGTGAGGCAGAAAAATTAACTGTTTGCAAAATTTTATAACAAACTATTATTTTTTTTTTTCATTTTGTTATTTTTTTGTTTGTTTAGAAAAAAATAAATAAAAAACCCAATGGTGATTAAATACAACAAAAAGAAAGCTCTATTTGTGTGGAAAAAATGATAAAAATTTCATGTGTGTACAGTGTTGTGTGACAGCGCTGAAAGCTGAAAATTGGCCTTGGCAGTAAGGGGGTAAAAGTGGTTAAAAAAAAAAAAAAAAAAATATATATATATATATATATATATATATTTTAATTTCTGTTATAAAACATATCCAATAATGAAAAAAAAATATAATATCTTTAAAAAAAATGAGACCATAACATATTCTGCTACATGTCTTTGGAAAAAAAAAATCGTAATAAGTGTAGATTAATTGGTTTTCATGAACATTTTAGTGCCTACAAACTATGGTATATATGCGGCGGGCAATCTGTCACTGATCCTGGGTGGGAACTTACTAACTGACACTGACATCACCAATGATCTGGGCTGCGACTGGGCACAGCCGTTCAACAGGTCCTCACCATAAATCATTGGCCAAGACCTGCTGACAAAATCCTGCTGTGATTAGAAAGGTGGTGGGGGGGGGGGTGGTGTTCAGTAAAACCAACAGGTCGCAGTGGTCCCAGGCTCCCTGATTTCACTGGGAAGCCCAAGACTCCCTCTCTCTCTTTGCCACATATTGTAATTGACCAATTTAACAGTGCATTAAGGTCTGCTTGTATGTTGGAGAGTTGGAGGCATCTTGTAAGGATGTTATTCTACTACATACTGTAGCCTGGTGTCATCTGCAAACACTGTAATTTCAATTGCAAACTCTATATCTTTTATATACAGGTTAAGAAGGAAAGAGCCCAACACTGAGCTCTAGGATGCACCTCAAATAACTTTAGACCATTCAAAGTATAAATCAATAATCACTATCACATTTCTTATTAAGGCGTTTTAACCAGCTGTCTATCCATATGCAGGCGGTCCCTGGGCAACAAAAAACGATAGGTTCTTAAGTCGAATTTGTTTGTAAGTCAAAATATTTTGCATTTCTAAGTGTAACTCCAGCCTGTGCATGGATGTGCCGGGTGCTTCTGGGTGTGCAGTTGTGTTATCTGGGGCTCTTATGGTCATGCAGTAGATTCAGTACTTCAGTGTGGGATGTGTCCGCTGCTGCAAGATGGACCTGGGGGTACTGGTAGACAACAGGCTTGGCAGTGGCATGCAATGCCAAGCCGCTGAAAGCAAAGCCAACAGAATATTGGCAAGTATAAAAAAGGGGATTCACTCCAGAAATAAAGAGATTATTCTCCCACTCTTAAAGACTCTGGTCCGGCCACATCTGGAGTATGCTGCCCAGTTCTGGGAATCGGTCCTCAGGAAGGACGTGCTGGAACTGGAGAGGGTCCAGACAAGGACAACAAAAATAATTAGGGGAATGGAGGGCATCGGCTATGAGGAAAGACTACAAACACTGAACTTATTCTCTCTGGAGAAGAGACGATTGAGGGGGAGCTAATTAATCAGTCTTTCCTGAGGCAAAGCCTTCTAGGAATGGACGGTAGAATTCTCATTCAATCCGGGTGGTGAAGTCACTTAAAGCCTTTTTATCCAATGCATTTCGAGTTGTAAGAGAGACTTGTTCCAGTCTCCCCCCCCCCCCCCTGGTGGGGATGTGTATTCTGTCTAGTGCTGAAAATGTTATTTTTGGCATTTTGTATTTGTGAAAGTATGCCATATGTCTCCCAAGGGGAAGGTGAAAGTTCCCTATCTTCATGCTTTGGAGATGCTTATTCACTCTTTTGCCAAATTCTTGGCGTGTCTTACCGACATAAAAAGCTCCACACTCACATTCCATCAAATAAACAATCCCTTTTGTCCTGCAATTAACAAAGTGTTTTGGTGTAAAGAAGTCCCTGTTTGGTAATATTTTTGATGTTGATTTGCGGATTACTGTGCATTGTGCACAGGCTCCTTACGGGAAAGTTCCCTTGGTTTTACATGGGTCTTTTCTTTCTTTTAGTTCACTGTGCACAAGAGTCTGTTTCATTGAACCTGATTTTTTGTATGTAATCATTGGATTGTCTGGGACTAGGTCTGTTACACTTGGGTCTTCTTTTAAAATTGGCCAAAGTTTTTTGAGAATAATTTTGATTTTTTGGTGTTTTCGTTGGAGAATCTCATGATTATTCTTGTCGTTTGTTTATCCTTTTCCTTTATTTTGTCCTTTTTATTAAAGAGAATGTCTTGTCTGTCTCTTTTTTGGACTTTGTTAAAGGCCTTTCTAAGGCAAGTTTTGCCATTAGAGATTTAAATCTATTACTAGAAGAAGGCGGCCTGGACGATCTAGAAGAACCAGACCAACAAACAGACAGTGAGGAAGAAGGGGATGAGGAAGAAAATAGACAGAACCCAAAATGTAACCACTTACCGCAAAGTGACGTAGGGCTACGTCGGCAAACTTTGCGGGGTTATACTGGGATGATGCCTCTAGCTAGAGGCACCATCCCGGTACCGTGGTTTAGAGCCAACGGTCGGCTTTCCGTCAGTAACGACCGATGCGGCTCGGGAGCCGATCGATCATTACCCGGGTGAATGGGAGGGGACGTTCCCCCCCCCCGCTGCCTTTTTTGAGTTTGCCCGGGCCTCCCGTCCCACCGGGAGACCCGAGCACCCAGCCGGCGTGTGGCTTCGATCGGGTCTCCGATGACGTAACCCAAAGGTGGCGTCCATGACGTCACTTCCGGGTTACTCTGCTGCAAAAGGCGGCAGATTTAAAAAATGGCTGTATGCAAAAATGCAGTTTTCGTCGTTTTGCATATATGAAAGTGTACTCCATAAAGAGTACCTTTCACTGCATATTGGTGTCACAAGGGATGTTTACATTGCTTGTGACAGCAATAAAAGTGATCAGATTTTTTTTTTTAAAACCTGTAATAAAATAAATAGGAAAAAAAAAATAAAAAAAATTTTAGCCTCCCTCGTCACTGTTAGCTCGCGCACAAAAGAAAACGTATACAGAAGTCGAGCTGAAAATTAAATCACTCTTAAAACCACACATGTGAGGTATCGCCGCAGTCGCCAGAGCGTGAGCAATAATTAAAAAAATAGAGCTACACTCTAACTCTAAACTGGTAACCGTTAAAAAATTTTAAAGCGTCGCCTATTGAGATTTCTATTGACCGTAGTTTGTCGCCATTCCACGGGTGTGCACAATTTTAAACCGTAACATGTTGGGTATCTATTTACTTGGCGTGACATCATCTTTCACAATATACAAAAAAAACGGGCTAACTTTACTGTTTAGTATTTTTTAAATGCAGTGAAATGTGATTTTTCGTAATTTTTCCAAAAAAATGGTGTTTTAAAGACCGCTGCGCAAATACCGCGTGACAAAAAATATTGCAATGACCGACATTTTATTCTCCAGAGTCTTTGCTAAAAAAATATATATATAATGTTTGGGGGTTCTAAGTAGTTTTCTAGGAAACAATTCTAATTTTAACTTGTAAACAAAAAGTGTCTGGAATAGGGCTGGGGCTTAAGTGGTTAAGAAAAAAAATCACAAAAATTTCCCCCATTAAATACAAATCCAGCCATAGCACTATTTGTGCGACAAACAACAAAGGACATTGAGAAACTTCGGGAAGATACAACTATTAACAATCTAACCAAGAGTAAAAAAAAGACACTAGACGAACTCAAAAACAACAAAAAAATCACAATCAAACCATCTGATAAAGGAGGGAACGTGGTACTAATGGACAACGAAAAATATAAATTTATGTGTCTCAAAATATTGGAAAATAAAAAATGCTATAAGCAAATTTCACCAATTATGACACAATCCTTCAATCAAGAAACCCCATGTAACTAAATTAGCATTCTACACGAAGGACACAGTCCACTTCTTACAAATCTTGGAAGGTATAACAATACCAACAGATGCACTATTGGTGACAATTGACGTGTCCTTGTACAATAATAATGTGGAACACACACTAAGCCAACAAAGCCAGCATGACAGAAAATGTAATGACTTTATCCTACGCATGTTAGACTTCATTCTCAATCACAACGTCTTTTCCTTCTGCGGGACCTACTACCTACAAACATGCGGAGTGGCAATGGGCACAAGTTGTGCCCCATCTTATGCCAATATTTATCTTGGTAAATGGGAACAATAATTTTTGATACAAGATGAAAATCATCATAATATGGCAAAGGTATATCGATGATATCCTTATGATATGGAACGGACCAGAAAATCTCATTAACGATTGTCTCAAAAGAATGAATACAAACAATTACAATATGTTCTTCACTATGAACTATAGTACTATAGTACCTTTTTTGGGCACATACATCTACAAGGACAAAGAAGGAAACCTCATGACAACACTTTACAGAAAGGAAACAGCTGGGAACACAATCCTGCATGCGTCCAGCTTTCACATAGAACCCCTAAAAAAATCCATACCTTTTAGTCAATTCTTAAGGTTAAAAAGGAACTGCACAAACCCAGATGAATTCCAGAAAGAAGCTGATGCCCTTACTATACGATTAAGGGAAAGAGGCTATACCAAAACTTGCCTTAGAAAGGCCTTTAACAAAGTCCAAAAAAGAGACAGACAAGACATTCTCTTTAATAAAAAGGACAAAATAAAGGAAAAGGATAAACAGACGACAAGAATAATCATGAGTAGGGTTGAGCGAACACCTAGATGTCCGTGTTCGACGGGTTCGGCCGAACTTTAAAAAAAAGTCCGGGTCCGTGTCCCGGACTTTTACCGAACTTTTCCCGGACACCGAACCCCATTGAAGTCAATGGGGACCCGAACTTTAAGGCACTAAAATGGCTCTAAAACACCAAAGGAAAGGGCTAGAGTGCTGCAAATGGCAGCAAAACGTAATTAAGAGCATGGCAAGTGCTCTGCAAACAAATGTGGATAGGGAAATAACTTAAAACAACAAAAAAAAAACAGAAAAATAAAACAATGTTCTTCTTCATCTCTGAAGGACGAGGCCCATATGGAGTAGGAGGGAGGTTGAGGTGGTGGTGGATGTGGCGGTGACATAGGCGTGCGCACAGGGTGTGCTGGGTGTGCCTGGGCACACCCTAATCACCTAGGGCACATAGCATTGCCAGTGAGGAGATGGGAAAGATCTCCCTGGGACCTGCTCTGCTCTATTTCTCCTTGCCTACAGGTACATGGCCCCGATACATTACTCTCCCTGCTGGCAAACACATGCATGTGTATTTCAACTTTGGGGTGCACACCTTAATGCAATAGGCTGCGCACACCTATGGGCGGTGTAGGTGGAAGCGGCGGTGGAGGAGGACCAGGGCCGGATTAACAGCATCATGGGCTTGGTGCTGAGGATTTTGAAGGGCCTTAAGGGCCGTGCCTTGCCATGCACCCAGAGGAGGAAGGGTGCAGCCATGCATGCCTAATTCAACATGGGATGCTGTCTCTGAAGCCCATAAACACATCCATGCATCGCCAACTGTCCCTCCTTGTCCGGCCTTCACGCTGTGTGGGGAGGTTCTGAGGGTGCTGCCTGGGGAAGCGAGCATAGAAGCCAGACTTCTGTGTTTACAAGTGACAGAAGAGCGGTAACAGTGAATATGGCCAACCCGGGGCCTATATAAAAGGTAGGGGCCTGGAGCTGCAGCTCCAATAGCCCCTACATTAATCTGGCCCTGAGGAGGAGGACGAGGTAGCCAACACTGCTTCTTTTCAAAAATTTTAAATGAGGGTACACCCCAAAAGAGTGAGAAAGAGCAAAAATGGAACAATGGGTGGGTAAGGTCGGTATCCATTGCTATTCTGCATAAGGTACGGAAAAGTCCCGTGGGATCCATGCCTGGTTCATTTTAATGAACGTGAGCTTGTCCACATTGTCTCTGGACAGGCGGCTGCGCTTGTCTGTTATAACGCCCCCAGCCGTGCTAAATACCCGTTCAGATAATACACTGGCTGCAGGGCACGCCAGCACCTCCAAGGCGTAAAGGGCAAGCTCAAGCCATGTGCCCAATTTGGAGACCCAGAAGTTGAAGGGGGCAGACCCGTCATTCACTACATGTAGGCGTGTGCACACATACTGCTCCACCATGTTGGTAAAATGCTGCCTCCTGCTAAGACGTTCCATCTGAGCTGCTGGTGCTGCTGTTTGTTGTGGCGTGCTGACAAAGCTTTTCCACATTTCGGCCATGCTAACCCTGCCTTCTGAGGTGCTGGCGGTGCCCTGGTTGCGTTGGCGACCTCCTCCTCCTCCTCCTCTGCCTTGTGCTTCCACTGTGGCCCCGCTGTCAGATGGGAATGCCAGCAGCATGGCGTCTACCAGCGTGCGCTTGTACTCGCGCATCTTGCGATCGCGCTCCAGTGAGTGAATTAAGGACGGTACGTTGTCCTTGTAACGGGGATCCAGCAGCGTGGCCACCCAGTAATCAGCACAAGTTAGAATGTGGGCAACTCGGCGGTCGTTGTGGAGACACTGCAGCATGTAATCGCTCATGTGTGCCAGGCTGCCCAGAGGCAACGAAAGGCTGTCCTCTGTGGGAGGTGTATCGTCCGTGTCCTCTGTATCCCCCCAGCCACGCACCAGTGATGGCCATGAGCTGGCCTGGGTGCCACCCTGCTGTGAACATGGTTCCATCTCCTCCTCCAGCTCCTCCTCCTCCTCATCCTCCTCATCCTCCAGAACTGTGCCCCTGCTGGACAATTGCGTCCCTGGCGTTTGCGTGTGCAGGAACCCACCCTCGGAGCCCCTTGCGAATGACTGCCCTGAAAGCCTTGGAAATGTTACCTCTTCATCCTCCTCCTCCTCCTCATCCTGTGCCACATCCTCTTCCATCATCGCCCGAATTGTTTTTTCAAGGAGGCATAGAAGTGGGATAGTTAAGCTGAGAACGGCGTCATTGCCACTGGCCATGTTGGTGGAGTACTCAAAACAGCGCAACAAGGCACACAGGTCTCGCATGGAGGCCCAGTTAAATTAAATAGCGGAATAGAAAATATGATCCAAAAAAAGTGTATGTATATCACACGTACACAACCACACTGGGCCCCAATTACTATTGTTTGTACCCCTAAAAGGCTAGATGAGGAGTAGGGGGAGTATGGAACAGGCAGCACCCTCAAACCTTCAGAAGTATGAGATGAACCCCAACAACTTGGAAAGGTGGATCTCTCTCACACGTACCGACACAGACTATCCCGCAATTCAATTGATCCTCAAAGGTTTTTATTGAATAGCGGAATAGGAAATATGATCAAAAAAAGTGTATGTATCTCGCACGTACACAACCACACTAGGCCCCAATTACTATTGTTTGTACCCCTAAAAGGCTAGATGAGGAGTAGGGGGGGTATGGAACAGGCAGCACCCTCAAACCTTCAGAAGTATGAGATGAACCCCAACAACTTGGAAAGGTGGATCTCTCTCACACGTACCGACACAGACTATCCCCCAATTTAACTGATCCCCAAAGGTTTTTGATTAAATAGCGGAATAGAAAATATGATCCCAAAAAAGTGTATGTATATCACACGTACACAACCACACTGGGCCCCAATTACTATTGTTTGTACCCCTAAAAGGCTAGATGAGGAGTAGGGGGAGTATGGAACAGGCAGCACCCTCAAACCTTCAGAAGTATGAGATGAACCCCAACAACTTGGAAAGGTGGATCTCTCTCACACGTACCGACACAGACTATCCCCCAATTTAACTGATCCCCAAAGGTTTTTGATTAAATAGCGGAATAGAAAATATGATCCCAAAAAAGTGTATGTATATCACACGTACACAACCACACTGGGCCCCAATTACTATTGTTTGTACCCCTAAAAGGCTAGATGAGGAGTAGGGGGAGTATGGAACAGGCAGCACCCTCAAACCTTCAGAAGTATGAGATGAACCCCAACAACTTGGAAAGGTGGATCTCTCTCACACGTACCAACACAGACTATCCCCCAATTTAACTGATCCCCAAAGGTTTTTGATTAAATAGCGGAATAGAAAATATGATCCCAAAAAAGTGTATGTATATCACACGTACACAACCACACTAGGCCCCAATTACTATTGTTTGTACCCCTAAAAGGCTAGGAGTAGGGGGAGTATGGAACAGGCAGCACCCTCAAACCTTCAGAAGTATGAGATGAACCCCAACAACTTGGAAAGGTGGATCTCTCTCACACGTACCAACACAGACTATCCCCCAATTTAACTTATCCCCAAAGGTTTTTGATTAAATAGCGGAATAGAAAATATGATCCCAAAAAAGTGTATGTATATCACACGTACACAACCACACTAGGCCCCAATTACTATTGTTTGTACCCCTAAAAGGCTAGGAGTAGGGGGAGTATGGAACAGGCAGCACCCTCAAACCTTCAGAAGTATGAGATGAACCCCAACAACTTGGAAAGGTGGATCTCTCTCACACGTACCAACACAGACTATCCCCCAATTTAACTGATCCCCAAAGGTTTTTGATTAAATAGCGGAATAGAAAATATGATCCCAAAAAAGTGTATGTATATCACACGTACACAACCACACTAGGCCCCAATTACTATTGTTTGTACCCCTAAAAGGCTAGGAGTAGGGGGAGTATGGAACAGGCAGCACCCTCAAACCTTCAGAAGTATGAGATGAACCCCAACAACTTGGAAAGGTGGATCTCTCTCACACGTACCAACACAGACTATCCCCCAATTTAACTGATCCCCAAAGGTTTTTGATTAAATAGCGGAATAGAAAATATGATCCCAAAAAAGTGTATGTATATCACACGTACACAACCACACTAGGCCCCAATTACTATTGTTTGTACCCCTAAAAGGCTAGGAGTAGGGGGAGTATGGAACAGGCAGCACCCTCAAACCTTCAGAAGTATGAGATGAACCCCAACAACTTGGAAAGGTGGATCTCTCTCACACGTACCAACACAGACTATCCCCCAATTTAACTGATCCCCAAAGGTTTTTGATTAAATAGCGGAATAGAAAATATGATCCCAAAAAAGTGTATGTATATCACACGTACACAACCACACTAGGCCCCAATTACTATTGTTTGTACCCCTAAAAGGCTAGGAGTAGGGGGAGTATGGAACAGGCAGCACCCTCAAACCTTCAGAAGTATGAGATGAACCCCAACAACTTGGAAAGGTGGATCTCTCTCACACGTACCAACACAGACTATCCCCCAATTTAACTGATCCCCAAAGGTTTTTGATTAAATAGCGGAATAGAAAATATGATCCCAAAAAAGTGTATGTATATCACACGTACACAACCACACTAGGCCCCAATTACTATTGTTTGTACCCCTAAAAGGCTAGGAGTAGGGGGAGTATGGAACAGGCAGCACCCTCAAACCTTCAGAAGTATGAGATGAACCCCAACAACTTGGAAAGGTGGATCTCTCTCACACGTACCAACACAGACTATCCCCCAATTTAACTGATCCCCAAAGGTTTTTGATTAAATAGCGGAATAGAAAATATGATCCCAAAAAAGTGTATGTATATCACACGTACACAACCACACTAGGCCCCAATTACTATTGTTTGTACCCCTAAAAGGCTAGATGAGGAGTAGGGGGAGTATGGAACAGGCAGCACCCTCAAACCTTCAGAAGTATGAGATTGTGTTCACTGTACCCCACAAAGATTGAGTTCACTGCACCCCACAATGATTGTGTTCACTGCACCCCACAAAGATTGTGTTCACTGCACCTCACAAAGATTGTGTTCACTGTACCCCCCAAAGATTGTGTTCACTGCACCCCACAAAGATTCTGTTCACTGTACCCCACAAAGATTGTGTTCACTGCACCCCAAAAAGATTGTGTTCACTGCACCCCAAAAAGGATGTTGTTCACTGCACCCCAAAAAGGATGTTGTTCACTCCACCCCAAAAAGATTGTGTTCACTGCACCCCACAAAGATTGTGTTCACTGCACCCCAAAAAGATTGTGTTCACTGCACCCCAAAAATGATTTTGTTCACTGCACCCCAAAAAGGATTTTGTTCACTGCACCCCAAAAAGGATGTTGTTCACTCCACCCCAAAAAGATTGTGTTCACTGCACCCCAAAAAGATTGTGTTCACTGCACCCCACAAAGGATTTTGTTCACTGCACCCCAAAAAGATTGTGTTCACTGCACCCCAAAAAGGATGTTGTTCACTGCACCCCAAAAAGGATTTTGTTCACTGCACCCCAAAAAGATTGTGTTCACTGCACCCCACAAAGGATTTTGTTCACTGCACCCCACAAAGATTGTGTTCACTGCACACCAAAAAGGATTGTGTTCACTGCACCCCAAAAAGATTTTGTTCACTGCACCCCAAAAAGATTGTGTTCACTGCAGCCCAAAAAGATTGTGTTCACTGCAGCCCAAAAAGATTGTGTTCACTGCAGCCCAAAAAGATTGTGTTCACTGCAGCCCAAAAAGATTGTGTTCACTGCAGCTCACACACAGAAAAATGGATGTGGATCACTGACACCTGCCTATCTCCAATCCCACACCACACAGCAATATCGATTGTAGTTTGTAGAACACAGTTTCCCTAAAATTCAGCAGACTCTGTCCCTAACAGGATTGAGAAGAGATCGTAGATCAGGATTGAGTGCAGACCCCACCCCCCACACAGCAATATCGATTGTAGTTTGTAGAAGACACTGACCCTATAATTCAGCAGACTCTATCCCTAAAATGCCTACAACTCGCCCTGCCTAAACACTCCGACCTGTCCCTCAATTCTATCCGGACACAAATGGTTTTTTCCTGCCTATCTTTCCCTAATCAGCAGCCAGCACGTTGATGTGTGCTCTGTCCCTGAATCTAAGCAGCATAATGACGCCGCTGCGGCTGCCTCGAACTTATAAAGACTTGGTCACATGCTTCAGACGGCCAATCACAGCTACTGAGACATTTGCAGGCATGGCTGGGATGGCTTAAGGCACACCAGTTAAACGATTGTTGATTGGCTGTTGAAAGCCCGCCATGAAAAGAGCGCCAAAGCATGCAAAACCCGGAAATAAAACGACCGAACACGGATTTTTACCCGAACATACAGTAAAGTGTCCGTGTCCGTGTTCGGGTACAAAAAATCCAATTATTCGGTACGAACACGAATAATACAGTCCGTGTTCGCTCAACACTAATCATGAGATTCTCCAACGAACACCAAAAAAAATCAAAAATATTCTCAAAAAACATTGGCTAATTTTAAAAGAAGACCCAAGTGTAACAGACCTAGTCCCAGCCAATCCAATGATTACATAATCATCACATAAACACAATCAGGTTCAATGAAACAAACTCTTGTGCACAGTGAACTAAAAGAAAGAAAAGACCCATGTAAAACCAAGGGAACTTTCCCATGCGGAGCCTGTGCACAATGCACAGTAATCCGCAAATCAACATCAAAAATATTACCCAACAGGGACTTTTTTACACCAAAACACCTTGTTAATTGCAGGACAAAAGGGATTGTTTATTTGATGGAATGTGAGTGTGGAGCTTTTTATGTCGGTAAGACACGCCAAGAATTTGGCAAAAGAGTGAATAAGCATCTCCAAAGCATGAAGATAGGGAACTTCCACCTTCTCCTTGGAAGACATATGGCATACTTTCACAAATACAAAATGCCAAAAATAAGTTTTCAGCACTAGACAGAATACACATCCCCACCGGGGGGGGGGGGGGGGAGACTGGAACAAGTCTCTCTTACAACTTGAAATGCGTTGGATAAAAAGGCTTTAAGCGACTTCACCACCCGGATTGAATGAGACCGAAAGCTACCGTCCATTCCTAGAAGGCTTTGCCTCAGGAAAGACCTCCCAAATAAACAAAAATAAATGTGATCCATTCACAAAAAATCTTGTTTAATATATTTCCAATATTTGGAATCCATCATTTTATCTCTAGAGGACACTCTTCAAGTGATCTGAATCAAGCAAATACAAATTACAACCTCATCCAATCACCAAATATCTTGCTCCATTGAAAAATGCCAAGAACCATTACTACCTAAAACCCATTCTTTCCTTTGCTCTGTAAATATTTAATAACCTTCAATCTTCATCCTACCCCCTATGGAAGTAAAAGCCCAAAAGCGGTCTCCTTACTAACAAATGTTAGAACTCCAATGCCATAATGTTTTGAAAACCACATCAGGTCAAATACCAGGCATCTGAGGACATCCCCTCGGTGCCCACCTGCAAGCTCCCACAATATTTGTCTTCCTCCCTCCCCCTATATATACTGCTGTACCACTAACCTATATGCTACATATATTTAATTAATTATATATCTTCCTTTTTTTTATTATGAATTGCATTGTACCACAGAATTATTGTTTTCATTTATGCCAAACCCATGAAACTCTCAATCTGATCGAGAAATCCACACCCGACACAGATAACCCCTGTCTTTTTCCAAACCGGGGCTATTAAGAGCAACTAGAGGGCGGTACATCATGTTTCCCTTTAGATCCCCCCAAGGGGGACCAGTCTCTTCCTCTGTGTCGGCGGCTGCTACAGCGGTTTCATAATTCATCTATCCTAGGTGCGCGCGCAGCATTGCTTGAAGCACGCGCACCAGAGACAGACCCGCAAGTCGGGTATGTCTACGTGGTATCACGCTGCGCACAACTGCGCATGCGCAAACTGTTATAAAAGGCCGGGGAACTGAGCAAGGAGCCACTTCCCTCTTGATGAGGGAGAAAGGCAGACCTCCTGGATATGCTGCTCTTGGATCTTTCTAAAGACCAAGCAATACCAAACAGTGAGTTGTTCCAAGTTTACAGTGAAGTTCTCCCAGATTACTCTGGAAAAAACCCTCCTTTTTTCAAATAAATATCTTATTTAATATTGTTAAAAATGTATTTTTCTTTGGTAGTTTAAAAACGCCATGCAAACCAGAAATCATCTGGACTGAACCAATTTTGCTGCCAACATACCGTGCAGTACAATATTATTTATTTGGATTTAAAGGAAATATACTAAGGATATAAACACTAAAACATCTATTATATATTATGTACCTAAACAGCAGCATCCACACAGTTCCTAGTGTGAAACACAGATCAGAAGAAAGATATCCTGGATCAGGCATACGCCTAAAAGTATGTAATAAAAACTATGCGATAATGGGATTTTTTTCACCCCTTGGAATGTGTATGCGATAATGGGATTTTTGTCACCCCTTGGAATGCGTATGTTTTTTGAACAATGACTTATTGTAATTACAGATATGGTGAACCATCCTTGATAAAGGCGTTCTATATGTAAAGCTGAAACACGTTGGAATTTAGGATATTCCCTCTCTGCACACTCCAGGCTGGACAGAAAGCATGGAACAGCAGAGAGAAATATTTCAAAGTCACCATATCCCTTTGTGACAAAAATTCTAAACTTATTCACCATCACCAATGGGTCTATAACCCAAACACATCACCCTTGTGTGTAATACTTCTACTTTGTTTTCGTTTAATAAATTGTTATATACTTTTAAACAACTCTTGTTACTAGCCCATAAAGTCCCAATCATTTTTTGGCTTGAGGCACCGAACCCTCTTAAACATACACACACATGGGACGTTGGCAAAACCAACTATCTAGGTTCTGAGAATCTCACCCCCCCCCCCCACATGAGGTTAATATTACAAGCCATCTTTGTTGATAGAGGCCATCTTTCCACCTCAACAGTCTAACTCACTATCTCACTAACTATGCTCATTTTAGTACCATTGCCGTTTACATTTGTTTACGTGTTTAGTTTTCCTTTTTTTTCCTCCTTTCCCTCAGAGATTTTCTTTTTTTTTTTAACATTCTGCTAAAACTTTTGTGAATTAGTACTGCTGGTATTCTGAAGAAGCGGACAACATACCCTAAAAGCTTGTCCTGAAAAATTGTATGTTAGTGCAAATTTAAAAAGTGTAACAGACAGTACTCAATTGTTTCTTTTGAAAGTGCAGTAATATGACGACAATCACCTCAAGTAGCACACAATGGTATATGCCATCTGGTCCAGGTGCTTTATTCACCTTTACCTTGCCTAGATGTTTCTGGACCATAACTGTTTTGAGCAATTGGAGTTCTTTTGGGCTATGGTAATACTCTTCTTATTATGGACTTGAGCTCCCCAATTTCCCTTTGCATACAATGAGCTGAAGAAGGTAGTTAATAAAATTTGCCTTCCCAAGTCATCATTTCTGATTTATCTTGTAAATTACCTACATGCTGAATTTTTATTGTTGATATTTTGGAGAATTGCTGGGGGTTTGCCCTACTCTCTGGAAATACATTGTTGTTTTTGAATTTTTTTGCCCTTGATTTCCTTTTTACATGTTTTTTTTTTTTTATATATTCTTTGTTACGTCGTACAAAATATGATAATGTTTCTATGTTTTTAAATGTTTTAAATGCCCTTTACCCATGTTATTCTTTGTTGTGTTTTATAACTCAGGACACGAGCCACATATGTTTTATTTTTAACCTTTAAATGTATTGCCCAGGGAATCATACACTGCTCAAAAAATTTAAAGGAACACTTTGAAAACACATTAGATTTCAATGGGGAAAAATCTCATGCTGGATATCTATACTGATATGGACTGGGTAATGGGTCAGGAATGAAAGGATGCCACATGGTTTGATGGAAATGAAAATTATCAACCTACAGAGGGCTGAATTCAAGGACACCTGAAAATCAAAGTGAAAAAATGATACAACAGGCTAGTTTATTTAGCTGAAATGTCATTGCAGCAACTCAAAATGGTACTCAGTAGTTTGTATGGCCCCCTTATGCTTGTATGCATGCCTGGTAATGTTGGGGCATGCTCCTAATGAGACCACAGATGCTGTCCTGGGGTTTTTTCCTCCCAGATCTGGACCAGGGCACCACTAAGCTCCTGAACAGACTGAGGTGCAACCTGGTGGCATCGGATGGCCTGAAACATAATGTCCCAGAGGTGTTCTATTAGATTTAGGTCAGGTGAGTGTAGGGACCATAAATGGTATCAATTCCTTCATCCTACAGGAACTAGCTGCATACTCTTGCCACATGAGGACAGACATTGTCGTGCACCAGGAGGAACCCAAGACCCCCTGCACCAGTGTAGGGCCTGACAATGGATCTAAGGATCTCATAACCTAATGGAGCTCAGGGTGCCATTGTCTAGCCTGTAGAGGTCTGTGCAACCCTCCATGGATATGCCTCCTGGGACCATCACTGACTTACCACCAAACCTGTCATGCTAAATGATGTTACAGGCAGCATAATGTTCTCCGCAGCTTTTTCAGACCCTTTCACGTCTGTCACATGCTCAGGATGAATCTGCTCTCATCTGTGAAAAGCACAGGATGCCAATGGCAGACCCACCAATTTTGGTGTTCAATGGCAAATGCCAATCGAGCTCCACGGTGCCAGGCAGTAAGCACAGGGCCCACTAGAGGATGTTGGGCCTTCAGGACACCCTCATGAAGTCTGTTTCTGATTGTTTTGTCAGAGACATTCACACCAGTGGCCTGCTGAAGGTCATTTTGTAAGGCTCTGGCAGTGCTCATCCTGTTCCTTCTTGCACAAAGGAGCAGATATCGGTCCTGCTGATGGGTTAAGGACTTTCTGCTGCCTGTCCAGCTCTTCTAGAGTAACTGCCTGTCTCCTAGAATCTTCTCCTAGCTCTTGAGACTGCGCTGGGAGACACGGCAAACCTTCTGGAAATGTCACATTATGATGTGCCATCTTGGAGGAGTTGGACTGCCTGTGCAACCTCTATAGGGTCCAGGTATCGCCTCATGCTACCAGAAGTGACACTGACCCGAGCCAATCACAGAACTAGTGTAAAATAGTCAGAAAATGTGAATAGTGAAAAAAAAATTTCAGTGGCTCCCACTTGTAAACCAATCCTGTTTTGGAGATCATCTCAATGTTGCCCATCTAGTGCACCTGTTAATTCCATTAAAACCAAAGCAGTTTAAACCGATTAACAACCCCCTCTGCTACTTAACCACATAGCCACCGCCCACTGCAGTTCTACTGCGGCAGGCGGTCGCTCCTGGGCAAAGTGACGTAGTGCTATGTCGCTCGCTCAGGAGACTCTAGGGGGCGAGCGCGCACTGGCGGCGGCACGCTCCTGCCCCTGCTCGTCAGCCGGGGAGCCAGCACGTGTTACCAGCAGCTCCGATGGCCGCCAGCCACTCGCAAACCCCCGCAGCTGAGAGAGAAGGACAGACGGCTGATGTAAGATTATCACAGAGGCTATGTGATCCTGCTATATAGGATCGCATGTCTCTGCGATGATCTCACAAGCCACACCCCCTGACAGTTAGAATAACGCCCCTGCCAGTGTAATTTTTACAGTAACAGTGCATATTTATAGCACTGATAACTTTGGTAATGTAACTGGTACCCCCAAAAGTGTCAAAAATGTGAGTTAGGGGTCAGATCCGTCTGCCACAATGTCGCAGTCCCGCAAAACAAAATGCAAATCGCCGCCATTCCTAGTTAAAAAAAACAATAAAAATGACAGAAATCTTTCCCGCAGTTAGTAAAGGCAATAACTTTTGCGCAAACCAATCAAAATACGTTTATTGCAATTTTTTTTACAAAAAATATGTAGCAGAAAACAAATTGGCCTAAAATGTGAAAAATTTTTGATTTTTACATTTTTTTTGAGAAATTCATATAAAAGAATGTGAAAAATATTGATATTTTTTCAAAATTGTCGCTCTTTTTTTGTTTATAGCGCAAAAAAAAAAAAAAAAATTGCACAGGTGATCAAATACCACCAAAAGAAAGCTCTGCTTGTGGGAAAAAAAAGGCCGTCAATTTCGTTTGGGTACAGAGTTGCACAACTGCGCAATTGTCTGTTAAACTCATGCAGTGCCGAATCACAAAATAGGGCCTGGTCATTGAGCAGCCAAATCCTCCGGGGCTAAAGTGGTTAACTGACCAGATCACTATCCCAGAAGATCAATTGGTCTGATGCTATACTCTAATTAAAAATTAAAAAAGTGTATTTTGCAGTGTGTTTGTATACAGTTGATTTGAAGCAGTTCTGTTCTGTGTCCTTTGTTGACAGCATTCCCTGCCAGTCTAATGCCCCGTACACACGTGCAGATTATCTGAAGACTTTTGTCTGTAGACTTACCAAAACCATATAATATGAGGTCAAACCTAAACACTCAATTTGTATGCAATCCGGCAGGCCCTTGCACTACATAGAAAAGGTAAATCTGAAGACAAAAGTCTTCAGATAATCTGCACGTGTGTACAGGGCATAAGACTTGGAGAACAGCCCTCAGCACTGGAAAATGTGCTGTGTTGATATAAGTGTTTTTAAGTGTTTTTATCTTTCAGCATGTGGTTGTTGTTTACACCTTGCATTAAATGAAATTGTGTTTGGTCACGGCTAGCCAGATGTTCATTTATTTATTTTTTTATGAAAATTAGTAATAAGCTCCGAAATGTACCATATATTCGTCTTGTATACTAAGAAAAAACTGAATCCCCAGCACTTGCAAAATGCCCTTTTGCCTAAGTAGACAACTCTGAACCAACTCTGTAGGTATGTGTGTTAAGAAGTGATTCAAGTGTGTCAATGCATTTCAAACTTTTTATAATGCATAATTTTTTCTATTTTGGGGGGAGTAGGCAGAAGCCAGTGGGTGAATGTGATTGTGCAAGAAATAAAGTCCACACGGGAGACTATTGCTTCAATGTTCAAGTTTCTTTTCAACATGTTTGTTTTGTTTTGTACTGAAAATATCAATTAAATAAAACCCCTTTTAAAAAAAAAAATTGCAGCGTGGACAAAAAAATGTAAAATAACAATTTGCGGTAGGTCTTAAAAAATTAGCCCCAGTTGCAGACTCACCCTCTCCTAGTTCCAGCACTGTTGTCCTTCTGGATCGAATGGAGCTTAGTGCTTTTTACACACTTCCTTCAAGTTCATACTTCAGTTCTGTGATGTAAGTGACTACTATTTTTTATTAAAATTACTTTGCATACTACACTATGAGCCTCCCCTTTATGTTTTATGCGGCTCACTGAGACCACCAGGGTTCCGATGAATGCATAAGAGGACACCTATACAGCCCCTCCATTATACCTGCAACACATATCCTAAGCCCACAAGGGATCTGTGACCAGCCCAAGGAACCACTTACCCACGCTAGACCCCAAGGGGTCGTCTGGTAAGTGGGCTGCACGTTTGGTGAAGGATTCCTCCCTATGTCTGCATGCAGAATCATGTCTTACTGAACACTGGCACTTTCTCAGAAAACACATATAAGGACTGTTTAAATAATAGCAAAGATTATCTCACATCAGCACTTCTTGCACTTTTTGACACTAAGGATTGTGACAATATTATTTGCACTTGGCACTATAAGGATTTTTGTTTACAAACCGTATTTTCAAGCACAGCCACTTTATCCTTTTTAGCACATTGCATATTGTTGCACATATTGTTGGGACTATTATGAATTTATTTGTATTGTTTACATCAATTCTCCAATTCTAAGCACAGTCACTTTAATTTTGCATATTGTCGCACATGATATTGTTTGCTAATATCTTGTTAGTTGTTTGAGCGCTGTCCCCTTGTATTGCAAGCTGTATATTCAGCCACGTGGTCTGAAATGATCTCTAACATAAGGAATGTTTAAATGCAAATCATTTTATGTATAATTATACAATATATATATATATATATATATATATATATATATATATATATATATATATATATATATATATCCACTAGGGGGAACCCTTAACCACTTAATATCAGCAATACAGTACTGGTAAATATATCTGAAACTTACTTGCTTTCTCACTTGTGATAAAGGTGTTGGTTTGTGTTACACTGAAATAAAATGTACAGTGTCATTCCTGTTAACAGCATGGTTGCAACAAATGGATAAAGGAAGATAATCGTGTGCATATGTTACTCCAGACCTTAATGTTTTTGTTAAGGGGAAATGTAACACACAATATTACATGCATTGTTAAACGGAATCTAAAGTATCTTAATATTTTTTTTTAAATAATAAGTGATTATGATTTGATTAAAGAAAATATACCCCGACAACAGACATTACATTACATTACATTTATGCATAGCAGTGCTGAGTCAGGATCCCCAGGCACCCAAAGCAAACATTTTTAAATGCTCTTTCACTTTATTTTTTCCAATTCCAGGCTTGAATATTATAATGTGCACTTCCTTTCCTGTCCCCCCATGCGGGACCTTACACCCCAAATCCTTTTTTCGTTTACATGTATTTCTTTATGACACAAAGTGATGACTAGTTTGCAGCATTTTTTTAAATATATATATATATCTGTATATATATATATATTTATTATCCAGGGTCTCTGTTAAAAATGATATAATAATATAATATATATTGTATTTTATATATATATATATATATATACACATTTCAATTTTTTAATACAGTATGAAAGACGATGTTGACAATGCCAAGTAAGTAGATACCTAACATGTTTTTTGTTAAATTGCGCATGCTCGTGGAATGGCGCCAAACTATGGTACTTAAAAATCTCTATAGGCTTTAAACGTTTCTACAGGTTACCAGTTAAGAGTTACAGAGGTGATACCTAACATGTGTGGTGCAAACTAGGGATAGACCGATTATCGGCAAGGCCGATATCTATGCACTTCCCCCGATATATCGGTATCGGCCCCGTAACTGGCCGATATTGTAGATATTTTTGTGATATCATTCTGGCTTCTTAGGCCGCCTTTCCTCACCTTGGACAGCCTCAGCTAGAGTCGGGACTAGTCTCGGAGTGTATCACAGCTATACACCCACCCACGGCAGCCCAGGGCCAGCCAGCCCCCCACATCCACAGGCCCTGTACCAGCCAGCTAGCCACAGGCACTGTACCAGCGAGCCAGCCAGCCACCCACAGGCCCTATACCAGCCAGCCAGCCACCCACAGGCCCTATACCAGCCAGACAGCCACCCACAGGCCCTGTACCAGCCAGACACAGGCACTGTATCAGCCAGCCAGCCACCCACAGGCCCTGTACCAGCCAGTCACCCACAGCCCCTGTGCTAGCCACCCACCCATCACAGGGTTTCAGCCAGCCAACCAGCCACACACCACAGGGTGCCAGACAGCCAGCCACCCACAGGCTCGGTACCAGCCAGCCACAGGCACTGTACCAGCCAGCCACCCACAGGCCCTGTACCAGTCAGCCACCCACCGCCCCTGTGCCAGCCACCCACCTACCACAGGGTGCCAGCAAGCCACCCATCACAGGGTGCCAGCCACCCACCACAGGGTGCCAGACAGCCAGCCACCCACCACAGGGTGCCAGCCAGCCATCCATCCATCCATCACAGGGTGCCAGCCAGCCACCCACGACAGGATGCCAGCCAGCCATCCACCACAGGGTGCCAGCAAGCCAGCCACCCAGCACAGGGTGCCAGACAGCCAGCCACCAACCACAGGGTGCCAGCCAAGACACCCACCCACCCACCACAGGATGCCAGCAAGCCTGCCATTAAGCATTAAACAAAAAATAACATGTTCAGTACCAGATTTGTGTCAAAAATTTTCTTTATTTTTTAAAACTTTAAATGTACAAAATATCGGCTCATATCGGCTGATACCAATATGTTGTGACCAAAATATTAGTATCGGCCCTGAAAAACCATATCGGTCTATCCCTAGTGCAAACACTATGTACATATGTGGGCATAACCTACTTATGTGTTTGCTACTGGACATGAGCACGCTGGGAAGGGGGGTGCTTTCATTTTTATTATTTTATTACTTTTTTCATTTTTACACTGTCCCTTTAAAAAAAAAAAAAAGAAGTACTCACTTTTATTGCTATAGCAAGGAATCTAAACACCCCTTGCAATAACAATACAGCAGGATAGGTCCTCTTTATGGAGAGATCTGGGGTCTAAAACACCTCAAATCTCTCCTCTACCCTTGATAGCAAAAATAAAAAAAAAAGATCTTTTGCATTAAGAAAAAAAAAGCCATGTTTACACGGCCTGAGAACCGGAAGTGATGTCATGATGTCGCTGCAGTCCTCCAAGGGCAAAGAGATGAGCAGTGGCCATCTTGCCATTGCTTATCTCTATGGCAAGTCAATGCCAGTGTTCTGCCGAAAACTCCAACTTGCCGAGAACTCCAACCCCGTTACTTCAGGTGACTGTACTTCATGAATAATTAGAGATTTACACAACTTGGTGTTTTCACAGAACAGGCAGCAGTGGATACACTTCTGTATACGCTATAATGAGTGGACATTGTTAGACACATTGTTAACCACTAGTAACCAAAAACATGGCCACCTCCACGGCAGAGACATCTAGCGGGCTCACTAACAATGTCCACTCATTTTAGCATGTACCTGGAGAGTATACCCTGTCGGTGTACTGTGAAAATACCAAGTGGTCGAAATCTCCAATTATTCCTGGTGTACACTCACCGGAAGCAACGTTGTTGGAATTCTCGGCAAGTAGGAGTTTTCAGCAGAACACCAGCGCCGGATGGATTCCCAGGGTCAGCGATTGGTAACGTAATCCCTGGAAGTGGCAGGAGAGCGGGCTCCCCTCCTATTGTTTCTGAAATTGATCCTGTTGCAAATCCACTGTGGGGGATCACTTTTATCTGAAAGCTAGGCACCTGAGGGTAAAGTAAATGGCAGGGTTATGGCATCTAGCTGCAGCCATAAATCGGGTATTTAACGTCAAACAAAGGACATATTTTGCCAGTTAGGAGGTTAGCAGGTGGTTAAAAAGCCCTCACTTCATGCATCCAAAATCCAAGTAGGGGTGGTTCAAGAAATTGGGAGGAGGGCAGGCCAAGGCAAATTCAAATTATGGGACGTATAGTGAATATTAGGCAATTTGTTATCTTGAATAAAATGTCAATAAGGTTTTACAGGGTTTGAATAAATAATGATTTAGTTCTTTTAATGCTAGTGAAAGGCATATTACCCATTGCAACAAGAAATATAATAACCCTGTAAGTTGCAGTATATTACCCCTTGCAAAATAAATGATAACCTGGATGTCTAAAGGGACAGCTAGAGGCCATTAGCATGTAACACGATATAGCTAGATGTAACAAGTTACAACTAAAGGCTTCCCGCATGTCGTAAGAGACAACTGTGAGTTACCAGCATTAATTCATTAACTATATTGCATCAAACATTTGCACAGCACTGTACATTCACATCTGTAACTCTCCTCAAGAAAGCCTACAACCTAAGATCCATCTCACATGCATAAATACACACACACAATTACTAAGTGTAATTTAGACAGGAGCAAATTAACCTACTCCCACATCTTAGCAGTGTGGGAAGAAACCCATGTAAGCACTGGGAAAACATCCACAATCCATGCAGATAGTGCCTTGACTGGAATTTAAACCAGGGACTCCAGTGTTAAAAGGCAGAAGTGATAACCATGTATCCTGCCCTTGTACCAGCATGTTACAGGATACAGCATGTTTTTAGAGACAACTAGAGGGCACCCGCATGTTAAAAAATAAAACTAAAGGCCACCTTAATAAAACATGATATAAATAGGGGTTACCAGCATGAACAAGATACAACTAAAGACCACCAGCATGTTGTAAAAGACAGCATACAACTAGAGGCCACCATTATGTAACATAATATAAATAGAGGTTACCACGTGTTACAAGATACAACTTGAGGCCACCATCATTTTGTAGGAGACATCTAAAAAGGCACTGATATTATAAGCCACCAACATGTTGCAAAATCAATGACATATTCTTATATTTACAACAGTCATTGACCAAGCAAACTTTGTGAAGCTGAATCTCTGATTGCAATTAGGGATGATCGAACCATTCGGGTCGACCATCGGTTCGACACGAACATTGACTGTTCGAGGTTCGGCCGAATTCCGAACTTCTTGCTGAAAAAGTTCGGAATTCGGCAACCAGAACCGACCAAAATGCAATGGGACAAGAACTGGGCTTTAAAAGCCTGTGATTGGACCAGAACCATCAGTAAAAGCTAATTGAGGGGGCAGGAGAATGCTAGGAATGTGATTGGAGTGACTAGGGGGTCCAGAGGCCAATCATTAGTGAATACGCCCCGCCAAGTCTCTACCATTTTAATACAGGGCTGTGGAAGAGAGTGGAAGCAGTTGTGTTACTTCTGCTCTCAAAGTGTCATTTAGCAATTATTAGTGTGAGGAAAGGGATATCTACTGTAGTTAGGGTACTATTTTCCACTATAGTTAGATTTAATAATCTAGTTTCTGTAGGGAAAGCGTTAAGTGTAAGGGGACCGTAGTGTAGTGTAGGGTTAACTGACTCTGACTGCTATGGCAGGGTGACAAAATCCTTCCATGTCAGGGTGACCGCTATAGAGAAAAGATCGTTTCTCTTAGAACACTTATAGAACTGGATAGTGGCTTCGCCCCTGTCACCCTGCTTTTTGTTGCAGGCGTTTATAGGGCTTTTTTGAGGACATGTTTGGAGTCAGGCATGACATCTGAACTTCTGTGTAGGGGTATATATACACACACACGTATGTATATATACACATACACATATATAGGTGTGAAAGTAGCAGAAACCTATGCTTGCGCTAATGAAATAATTAACACCTATATGGCTTCTCTGCTATAACACTTATATATGTGTATGTGTATAAATACATATAAGTGTGTCTGTATACAGTATATACCCCTATACAGAATTTCAGATGTTTTGCCTGCCTCCAAAGACCCCCAAAAAATGCCCAAAAAAACCGCCTGCTGCAAAAACACACCTGGGCGTTTTTGTAGCTGGCTTTTTTTTGGGCATTTTTTGGGCGTCTTTGGAGGCAGGAATAACATCTGTACTTCTGTGTAGGGGTATATATATACACACACACACACACATGTATGTATATATACACATACACATATATAGGTGTGAAAGTAGCAGAAACCTATGCTTGCGCTAATGAAATAATTAACACCCATATGGCTTCTCTGCTATAACACCTATATATGTGTATGTGTATAAATACATATAAGTGTGTGTGTATATATACCCCTATACAGAAGTTCAGATGTTATGCCTGCCTCCAAAGACCCCCAAAAAAAACGCCTGCAACAACACACCTGGGCGTTTTTTCTTTTTTTTTGGCGCAGGCGTTTTTTTGGACATTTTTTGGGGGTCTTTGGAGGCAGGCAAAACATCTGAATTTCTGTATAGGGGTATATATACACACACACTTATATGTATTTATACACATACACATATATAGGTGTTATAGCAGAGAAGCCATATGGGTGTTAATTATTTCATTAGCGCAAGCATAGGTTTCTGCTACTTTCACACCTATATATGTGTATATATACATACATGTGTGTGTGTGTATATAATGACAATTTTTAAGAACTTTTTTTTGTGTGATTAATAGTCCCTGGGGCATGACTCAGAACCCTAGGCACTTTTTAGGGGCATTTGTTGGGTTTTAGGGCTTCAAAATGGTGTTTTTTGATTACCGAAGTTCGGGTCCCATTGATTTCAATGGGGTTCTGAAATCCGGGCCGAACTTTCGGGAAGTTCGGGTGTTCTGGTCGAACCGATCATCCCTAATTGCAATACCATACAATTAAGGGAAGTATTGACTCTTTAAAGAAAGTTAACAAATTCTAAATTCAGTTAGCTGCAATACATAATTATTTTGTTTTTTGGATATATATGTTGTACCGTTCCTGTAGCATGTTGTCAATAAGTCTTTATTACACAGTAAGCTTTTGTGTTACTGCTATGTTCAGAGACTGCCTTCACAGTGAAGTCTTTATAGTTGCTCTCTGGCTAACGATTATCTTGTTTACAGTTGCCTCCAGCGGACAATCTATCACCAACTGAAAGTCTGTATCTTCTGTCAGCTAGGTGTTAATGAAGGGCTGCCAATCAAAAAATCCAAGTGTGTATAATATGGCATCAATTGCACTTTGTTCTGCACATTTTTATATTGATGATCATATTCACCCACATTTAAGTGCTGTCATTTATATACTCATCTGCACGTATTTAAGCACTTTGCTTGTTTGGCATTGTGGACGCATGAATTACCCATTTATTTGTTATCTTTGATATTATTGTATATTTTTGATTTACCTCCCAGCACTCATTATTTGCACTTTATATTACCTAGTCACTTCTTGTCATTTGCTATTTTGCACATTTCTAGAATATTGTTTTTATGTAAATAAAGATGCTTTAAGAACCTGTCCACTCCATATTTACTAGTTTACCTCTGCCACCTTTCGTTTATTTTGGAGATATATACCACACATTGATTATCCATTTTGGCATTTATACAATTCCAACACATTGAAGACATCTATACCTATTAGGTATTTATCAAATTGGGTCTTCACCTTTTGAGAAAGTTGCTTTGATTTTTTTAATTTTTCCTTCAAGACTTACATATGACAATTTTTATTAATACAGTTTTTATTAATACAATTTTTGTTGATACTATATTACTCTGCTCATAGAGAAATTAGCGCCGATTCTTTCATTATTCATTATATTTAGTAGGTGGTGACACTGCAAAATTGGCTGCTTGTTTCGGTGTTTCATTTACATACATTTGTTTTAAATATATACGCATTCATTTTACCCCATACATCCCATACCCCATTGGTAGCGCATTGGCCTTTCTTTTCATCAATTGCATAAATACCCCAAAATAATATCTAATTAGATGTAAACCTGAATGAGAACATGGTAGCTGCAGGGACATCAATACTGACCAGTTTTTTGCTACATTCTCTTCCACCCTCACTGAAACTGGTGTGTAAAGACAGAAAGAACAACTATGAGAATTGTATGTGTTTTAAGTGAGTCATTATTTATTCCCTGAGCTTTAAGGACAGGTCATCTGGGTAACCTGAACTCCCACAAGATGCCATTTTTTACATCAGTTCTATACTGCAACTGACTACTATTTATGCAACATCCATCTGTACCAATTTATTTTTTTTCCAGAGGTAAGTAAAGGAATTAAACTGGATTTAAATCCTAGTAGACAAAGACATTATTCTGGTGATTGTCTCTCTATTATCATTGACTATAACAGAAATCCTGAGAGAGCACTGTGAGAGGATTGTAGGAAGCCCTTCACTTTGTTGGTTTAAAATGTAGCAGTTAAAATGAATGCTTATTTCTACCAAATGAAAAGCAATTGCATCTGAGTGAGAATTTTATTTAAATTTTGTTGGTAAAGTAGGCAGTTTAAAGAGTCATAGCATTAACTTTTCAACTTGTATGCCTTCCTCTAAAATAAAATGCTTTTCAAATGATTAATGATAGCATTAGACAAAACATATCATGTATATATTATATCTGTATCTATCTATCTATCTATCTATCTATCTATCTATCTATCTATCTTTCTATCTATCTATCTATCTATCTATCTATCTATCTATCTATCTATCTATCTATCTATCTATCTATCTATCTATCTATCTATCTATCTATCTATCTATCTATCTATCTATCTATCTATCTATCTATCTATCTATCTATCTATCTATCTATCTATCTATCTATCTATCTATCTATCTATCGCTGTTGCTGTTATTTGTAATTTAACATATATGTGGGTGTTTGTAAATCCTTTACCATTACCATGGCTGATAATGGAAGCCTGTGAGTTAATAATATAAAGGTTTATATGATTTTCTAAAGGCAGGAAATCCTAGGGTCATGAAGGATAATGAAAGGTCCCCAGTGTGAGATTCAGTGTTAATCACCACCCATCAACAACTGGCCTTAGTGTGGATTAGTGGATGGATTAAATTCAGTTTATAAGAATACGCAGCAAGATAAGGTATACGCTGCTAAGCCTGTGCCGTTCTATTTTTATAGGAGCTTTGAGTTGGAAATATAGTAATTCTTTAGGCACATGAAATGGATTCAGACTGGGTGGTATTTACAGGATGGGGATGCCACTATGAATGTGTAATTTCATCACTGAAACACTACCTGCTCAACTGTTAGAGCTGGACTATATTTCAAATCCTCATCCAATTAACATAATAATAATTTCATTTTCTTATTAGAATTAGAGCAAGCAAATTGTAGAAAACACAAATCTAGAGATAAAGTAGGGGTTTCAAGACTAGTTGGGAGAAGGAAGACCAGAGAACCAACACATTAAAAGTAATTCATTTATTGATATATCTTAAAAGAAGGTTTGTGTACAATGAGGGATGTGCAGAGAAACAAATAAGACATCCCTCATATATTAACCAACATATTAAAAACAACAGCACAGAAATATATCCCTGTTAAGGGAACAATACATGCTTCAAGCTGATGTTGATGCAAGAAGTCTTTGAAGATATTCGGTTTGTGGGTCCCAATGAGCCAACACGTTTCGCATCAGGCTTTGTCAGGGCCAGAGAGATCGAGCAATACCGATATTTCTGCAGTGTACAATTGTAACAGGAAAAAAGCATTATGTAATACATAATAGCAGTATATTGATATTATCATCATTACACAAATCTATACTGTGGAAACACATCTTGATAGAGCCCCTGTAAATGTCCCCAAATTACTGACCTTACCGCATATGGAGGTTTAGATGACAGGTAGGGAGAATCACAGTCCCTATGATCAGGTGCACAAATATAGGTATAGAGCTTTATCTATAGTGCTCTCTCAAATGGATAACATGGAGCCCCCGTCTTGTGATGACAATCATTCAAGCCTGTCCCTCTGTAGGGATTTGTCCCCTCTTCCTGGCTCATGAGGCCAGGGGGAACATGATAACCGGGCTGTGGACAATAATATATTCATAAAAAGAATGTTGATGGGGAGGGAATTATTAGTGTTTGGATATATATATATATATATATATAGCAGAGCAAATACTCTTCCATTTGACGTATAAATCACTTTTCTACCCACCTCTTGTGTTAAAGTTTGTTTTGCTGCCCTAGGACGCACTCTTTCAACTCATAAGTGGAGTCCACCTTACTAAGGAATAGAGAGCATGCCAAACGGTGCCGGAATATATGCTATGGAAGAATTTCAAAGAGTACTGATCAAATAATGGAAGACAGAACCAGAGGGAAGGGAAGGAGGGAAGGATAAGGGGGGGGGGGGGGAGTGAAAGGGATGGGGAACCAGTGATACTACAGATGCTGTTAGTAAGCGATCCATATAGAGGGTCCCATACCTTCCAGATAGTCCACACAAATATATGGAGGCATGCTATAGAATGGGTTTGGGTTATACACCATTCAGAGTCCTGATACCCATTCATGACCCTCTAGGTAGCCTATAATGACAGAATATAAATGATCAATTTGGAGCTATAATAGTAAGTTGTCGATGTAGATGTCTCCAGGGATGTGTGCTACATCCCTTAGTACCAGCGATTCTCCGTATGTGCCTACCTAGAGGTCTTACTGTCCCAGGGGAGGTTTTTATATTACCCATTTGGCGCCAAACAGAGCCATCACACCGCTCACCTGTTGACGATACTTCCGGGATTGACGTATGCAGTGGAACTCCTACGTCACATCCTACAACCGGAAATGATGCGGTAATGCGTTCCAACGTCAGAAACCGGAAACCGGAAAAACTGCATCGGCTCTGACTATGAACTTTATACGGCGCTTAACGCCGAGCGGTGTATGTTGTGTTAATGTGGACCGCAGCCAATTCTGCCTCACCACAGGGCAATCCAATCCACACATGAGAGAGCACTATATCCAAGCACAAAGTCATGCGATTCTCCCATAAATGTACATACCATCACAGTCATACTGGACACAAGGTTTATTAACCCCGATCCTGCAGCCCTTCCTGCCTAACTCAATAAAATGCATTACAACATCAAGATAGTGGCACAGGGACCTGTATGAGTATAAGAGGGAGGAAGATTTACTCCAAAGAAGAAGGTCAGCATTTAGCATCCACAGTTGGGCCCATATGTGTCCACAGTATATATACACATATATATCACATATAATTACCATTGAATATAATTTCATTACAAACATCGATAAGAATTTGGTTCACAATACCAAAGGATAAACAAAAGAAAAATACAAGACATATATGTCTAGACTTAGGACTATCCAGGTTTAAGTTTTGTAGAATGATTGGGCCTATGATACATATAAATGCTACAGGAATGCTTTAAAGCTAAGCATGTAATATAACCCAGGGGGTACCGTAGCTCTGAGGTCGTAGATCCATCTGGATTCCAGAGCCAGTACTTTCTTGTCTATATTGCCACCTCTCCCGTCATCCAGAATGACATCCAGGACTGTAAAGCGGATCAGAGATTGGTCAAATTTGTGTTTGAGGCCTAAATGGCCTCCAATCGGAGTATTAATCTGACCATTGTTGGTGTAAGAAACGTGGTCAGAAATACGTTTCCACAGTGGTCTAATAGTTTTACCCACTTAGAATGCTCCACATGGGCAAAACATATTATAGACCACGGCTTTGGTCTGACATGTAATGTACTGACTGATATATCTCCTCTGTCCATTGGTAGCTTGAAGGAATCCCCTTCTAGAATAAATGAACAAAAGTCACATTCTCCGCAGTTGTATAGGCCTTTACATGTAAGATCAGTGTCTTTGGGTCTACTATAATGGCTATAGACTACACTATCTTGATGGATTTGGATCTCCTGAAAGTTATATTGGGATAGGTATCCAAATATCTTGATATTATTGGATCATTCATCAGAATATCCAAGTTATTAGTAAGGACGTTTCGAATTCCTTTATGTTGTTTACAATACGTGGTGATAAATCTTACCTTATTATCGTCATTTTTCTCCCTTTTAGCAAACAGGAGATCATGGTGATTTTTCTTATTAGCTTTGTTGAATGATCAACGTAATATGGTTTTTGAATATCCTCTCTTCAAAAGGCGTGATTTGAGTTTGTCAGATTCCGCCTTGAAATCTGAGTCCTCGGAACAATTCCATTTTAATCTAAGATACTGTGAATATGGAATGCTGTTAATTAATGTTTTGGAATGTAAAATGGTATTTCCCCACCGTGGGTTTTCTATATAAAGTAGACCCAATTTGACCATTTTCTTTAAAGAAAAGGGTAGTATCCAAAAAGTAAATTCTCTGTTCACTCCAGCTCATAGTGAACTTAAGGTTCAAAGTGTTTTTGTGTAGTTCCTGAAAGGAGGTTTCAAACAAATGGATACCTCCATCCCAAATAATGAGGACATCGTCTATGTACCTGAGCCACAGAATAATGTGGCTCAGGTACAAAGCGAGGGACTCATCACTGAAAAGGCTTTGCTTCCACCCCCCCAGGTGCAGGTTGGCATATGCCAGGGAACAACAAGTGCACATGGCCACGCCCTGCACCTGGATGAGGTGGGAGCCATCAAAAGTGAATATATTGTTGTGGAGTATATGTGACAATCCATCCAAGATGAATTGATTGTATGTCTCAAATAATGGACCCCGTTCTTTCAAAAATTGTTCTACTGTTCTTAGACCTAGATCATGTGGTATCGAAGAATAAAAGGCTTTGATATCTAGAGCTATCAAAATGCAGTTGGGTGGCATATTTTTGTCATATAAAGTTCTTAATAAATCTGGGGTGTCTTGTATATATGACGGCAAGCTTACCACATGCAGGCGGAGATACTGATCAATCAGCCTGCTCAAAGGCTCTGTATATGAACCAATCCCCGAGACGATTGGTCGTTCGGGAGGGTGTTGTGTATTTTTATGTGTTTTTGGTAGCGCATAGAATGTTGGTGTTCTTGGTAGATCAATTTTAAGGTAATCGTGGGTTTCTTTCTCGATAATGCCATTGTTATACGCTTCATTTAAGTATCTCGTGAACTGTGCATGGGCAGAATTAATCCTCTCCATGTTAATTGGTCGATACCACTCATGGTTCTTGAGAATGTCCCAACACATATTCCGATAGTCAATGTGATCCATCACCACAACGTTCCCTCCCTTATCTGAAGATTTGATTACTATTTCCGGGTTATTTTTAAGAGATATAATGGCTTCTTTCGAAGGAGAGGGTATATTTTCCTGTTCTTTGTTTTTTAGATTCAGGCAATTAATATCTGTCATTATTTTATTCATGAAAGCCCAGATGTTTGGGTTAGTTTTTAGGGGGGGAAATTTGGTGGATGGTTTTTTGACACTTGGAATACCCGTGGGGACATGTCCCTTCTCTCTATTTACTTGTGTGATTAATGTGATGGAGGGACTAGTTTCCTCCATCGTTAGTGTCGTTATCAGTTCCTCCTGTGACTGAGCTTCGTTTCCATCTAGTAGTTGAATCAGGTCTTTAAGGGCTCTAAAGTCTCGTACTGTGAAATCTTTCCACAGTTCGAACATTTCCTTATTTTTTCTCACTTGTTGTCTTTCCTTGTCAAAAATGTATTTGTACGTAAGCTCACGTGCAAATAAGTTTAAATCTTTTATGATATCAAAATGTGTGGTATCCTGGTCTGGACAAAAACTCAGACCCCGGCAAAGGACCTCCATTTCATTTTGTGATAAGCAAATTGTAGTAACATGCAATTATTATAAATAAAACCATAGGCGTAACAACATTTTGGGTCCACATGGCAAAATTTGAATGGGCTACCCTGTTGATGTCTCTCTGTAGCACATTACAAAGTTTACCTAAATGAGGACACGTAGCCATGGTGCTTTCAGCATAGTCAGTATACTACTTGGGACAAGTGCTGAGGATATGCTTGATCAGGGAACAGGGTCACTATAGCTGGGAGTTATTGTTAACTTTGGTAACTACTCCATACTCAGTAGCTCCCTAGATTGTTTTAGCCTACAAGAAAATACCCTCTGGGGCTGGGACTATATGGGCACTATATGGGTATACATACCTAAATAAAAATTTAATTTATTTGTACAAAAGGATAAAAAGATGTGTGTGTGTGTGTGTATATATATATATATATATATATATATATACACACACACAACAATACATAAGGGAAACATTTTCTGACGCCACATATAAACATGGTTGACCTATCCTAGTCTTGGAGACCCTTAACCACCTAGTCCGTCTCGCACGGGAATGGTTTCACCTGTCCTTTTAGCTAGGCAGTCTCGCAGACATTTCCTTGTGGGCTAACTCTACAGCAATGGTTATCTCTAATACAACTCCTCCATAACATATAGAAATGTAATCCTGTGTGCCTCCAGAAGGATCCTTGCAGTCCCATTCTGGGAACTAGAGAGCTGTGACCTGGCAGCGGAAACAAACTTGGTAGCAGCACTGGAACTTTCTTTCCTTGATTTTATCTGCAGCAGCTCACACTGGTTATGCGATTCTCTATGATGATCTAAAACTGACAACAATGTATATTTTTCCCAGACACCTCTGAAGAAGAAAAATTGAAACGCGTTAAGACGGCCATGATTTCCACATACACATACATACTGTGATATTTTCCTGTCATCTTTATGTATATTACCACATATTTCCTTTTATTTTGTTTTCCTCATGTATTGTTTATAATATATATATATATATATATATATATATATATATATATATATATACATACACATACACATACATACACACAGACATATTTTTATCCTTTTGAACAAATAAATGAAATAATTTTTATTTACCTTTGTATACTCTTTTTCCAAGTGCCCATATAGTCCCAACCCGAGAGGGTATTTTCTTGAAGTCTTATACCAGGGATGATGGCACTATATAACTGATAGACCAGAATATTTTTTACTATAGATTTTTTCAGCTAACATGTTCTGAAAAAGGAGGTATAATAGTAAGTTGAGAAAAACAAAATTGTAGTAGCAACAATATCAGTTTTTCGCTAAAAAGACACACTTTATTTTTTTCTTGCAGTCTGAGAAGAACTGCTTTAAGCGTAAAGGGTTCATTTTAGAGTGAGAGCAGCAAATCAACACTGCCAAGACAGCTAAACAAAGGGGCTCAGAGAAAGAAAGTAAGATTTGGGGCTGGCCACAATCCTAAAGACTCCTCCTTTATATCTGATGTCAGCTCTTTTGGGCTGTTAACTTAAGAGTCTGCGTCAACAGCAGTCTCTCCAACACCTGTGCCTCCTGGCCCTTTAAGAGGTTTATGACACCAGGAGGTGGGGCATGGCTTAAGGTCCCGTGAGCGCCATGATTGGCTGTCACGGCAGTCACGTGGTCCAAAAACTTTGAAAGCTTTCTGTTAGTCTATGATAACTGCGTCATGTGCGCGCATCACGAGCGCTCTTGGCACAGGTATATTGGCAGTAATTCATGCAAATATGCGGCCCTTCGGCACTAAGGATCTGGTGCCGAAATACTGCATATTTGCGTACGGCCAGCGCCAACGGGTTAATGTTACTGGATATGGGTTTTCTTTATGTTCACACAGCTTTTCTGTGTTTAATTTGTCTCAACAGTCTCCCTAATGAGGGCCTCCCTGTCCCAGGCCCCCTTAGCAGCCACATTGGCTCCTATGGCTTTTGTTATGCCACTAAATCAGACTAATACAGAAAATAAACAGCATCAAGAACTAGTGCAGTTCTTTAAAATACTTTCAAAACATGCTTTGGCTAAGTGTTTTTGATCAATACATTTCCACTCAAGAAGAATACACAATTTCTTGTTAGGAAGCAGCTACAACAACACTGCACATAAAAAGCTAAGAGTTCATTTTCCATCAGTACCAATTCTGGTAATATTATCTATGTGCAAAAACACACAAGAGTCCCACTTTCTTTTTTCAAACTCACATGATAATGTGAGATGAGTGCAGTTACAAGTGGATAAAGGTCTGCTCGTGATGATGCAATCATTAGTATGATATATATATATATATATATATATATATAAAATATAGCATATAGGACCTTCATTTGAAAAATAAAACCCACCAAAACTGATGTTGAAAGCTAAACTTTCAGCAAACAGCTTAATAGATAAATTAAATGCATATAATATAGTTTTTTTTTTTTTTACCTGCTAAAGGTCTTGAATTTCTGTCCATTTAGTCCTGAGATTTGCACAGCTCTGTCATATAGCACAGTCCTGTCTGGTAGGGGAGGATACCTGATTCTTCTCTGCTGCAGTTAAGTAACATTTACAGATCTTGCCCCCCCAGCCTGTATAAAGAGTAGTAGCAGACTGAGGGTCTTATCTTTCTGTCATCTTACTTCTCCTGTCAGCATGTACATTGTAAGCCCATGTGCACTGCAAGATACCTTTTTGACTTCCTGTAGTGGTTCTCCCACTCCCAGTCTGAGAATGGCTGTACAGGGATTGCAAGAGCCTGATACCAAGACCATGTGTGTCTTTTATGTCTGTCTGGAGCTCAGCTTTAACATTTTGGATAATCAAACCACTTGACTGTTTTTAATACTGTATCTCTTGGGAACTCTATTTGGGAGATATTTGCACTTGAGTTCTTGCTGTGACTGTTGGGAGGGGGTTCTTCTTCAACCCGGTAGAATATTTATTTGATTTATATAGGTGACAATGCAACATGATAAGCTGGAGTATTGTACAGGGACTTGGGATTTCAAAACTGCCTATTAGACAGGAACAGAATTATGCCGGGATGATCTCATTGTAAGAATAACCAAGGCAAGACTCAGCCCACCAGGCTTAACCTATAATTATAATATTAGAGCAGGATATCCATGAAGATATTAAGTAAAAGAACTGTTAAAAAAAAGTGTTTAGGAAAGAACCTGTTGGATATTTAATACATGTGGTCCATATATAGCAAACATTTTTTTCTTCCATTCTATGTGTTAAAAGATGGTCATTGGAGTTCACCAGTTGTAAATCTACATTGTTTCTTTGAGGAGGTATTTTATAGCTTAAATAAATTCAGAAAGTTTATATAAATAGAGAATACAATTGCTTCTAACCCCCTGCTTTCTGGGGATGTAGTAAATCCTTGTAAGCATCAGAAGTAAACAGAACTCATTGAAAGACCTATTTTTTCACTAAAAAAGTAAAACACATATGCATGCATAAGTAGGTAAAAAATCACTTCACTGTGGAAACGTTTCTTCATCAAGGTAGATAGTGTACAGACAATCTGGTAGTACTAAATGACCAACATACTAAGACAAAGATACGTTTCTGTATCTCCATCTTCTTTTTAGCTTTTTAGTTTGTGCAATACACAAGTTAGCAGAATAAACTAAAAGTTCATTTGCATAAAAACATAAGGACTGTAAAAGTGCAAGTGTTACATATATTATATTCTTACTATTGATTACATATTATTTCTAAACTGGAAAATAGTGGAATCACACTTGTTGCTGTGAACAGTCAATCTACATTCCCATCTATCATCCATTCACAGATCTTGTAAATATATCTGTAGTGGCTGAGTGCTCAAAGGGTTCTGACCTTTCTGAAACAAGGTAAATGGACACATTGAAGGATAAAATGTAACTTCAGCTTTTGTTAAGAAAAAGCAATCCCTATCAGGCTCCAAAATCAGTGCTCTGGAATACTCTCTAGATCAGGCATATCCAAAGTCCGGCCCACGGGCCGCTTTGAAATGGCCCCACAGGTAATTTGGAAAAATCTATTGTTGTGGCCCCTGTGAATCCCCGAGCGCTGCTCAGGACCCCGGGGATCTCAGGACCAGCGTCCTCTCCATGATAATTGGCCGCTCACCATCAGTGACTCTATAGCCGTTCAAGCCTCATTTTAGTCCTCCTTTCCCCCAGAGTCTAACGCATGCTCTGAATTGAGATGTATACATTGTAAAATCTCAGTTAATGTCAGTTGGTCTAAATCAGTTATAAATATATTTGGACACAACATTTATACTTGGTGTTCTGTTCCTGTTCATATTTTTTGGACTTAAAAGTTGACAGACAACTTTTATTACCAATAATATGTAATGTGCTTTATAATGTTCCTGACATACATTTCAGCTTCCTAGATTATTTTTTTTTCATCTGGCCTTCCAATATGAAAGGCAGAGTGATTTAACACCTGTTTAGATTTGTCATCCATGTGACCAAATGAAAAGTATCCCGTTTGCAATAAACTTCGCATAAAATAGTTAATTTGCATTTAATTGTAATGGTCCAAAGAGCATCAGGAAAAATGGTTGGCCCTCACGCATGTTCACTTCATCAAATCTGGCCCTCTTTAACCACTTAACGCCCGCCCGCCCACCGTCAAATGACAGCGGAGCGGTGTGGCCATTGTTCTGGGCCAACGTCAAATGACGTCGGCTCATTCAGGCAGGGCAGGCGCGCGATCATTCAGGCATAGCGCAGGAACCGCCCTGCACTGTCGGTGGCGGCGTGTCCCCGAGACACAGCACGTCACCGGCAGGGGGGAAACAGCCAATGGTCATGGCTGTTTCCCACGTGATCGGCTGTGATCTAATCACACAGCCTATCACAATAGTAAACCCCAGAAGATGACCACGCATGCGTGATCGGGAGCGCGCTGCACGGTCATGTCGGTGGCTCTGTGCTCCCTAGGAACACAGGTAGTCACTGGCAGTAGTAAACAGCCACTGACAGTGGCTGTTTACTATGTGATCGGCTGTGAATCCATTCACAGCCGTTCACAAAATGTAAATTACAGAGCAGTAACTCACTGTTACTAGCTCTTCTCCCCTCACACACGGTTTCCAGTGTGAGGAGAGCAGAGCCAGAAACAGTGAGTTACTGCTCTGTATACCTGTCCCAGTAAAAGCACAAGAACCTGTCCCCACAGTCCTCAGCCCCCCCAATTGCACCTGTCACCCAACAGTCACCTCATCAGTGCCCATAAATTGCCACCCATAAGGCTACGTTCACATGTGAGCGTAGCGATCGCGGGCAGAATCACTTTGATTCTGCCCGCGATCCGGAAATCATTAAAAATCGCGGGACGCCTGTGCGTTGCCCGTGATTTGCAATAGCACCCCAAACGCTGTGCGATGTTGCCGCAATTTCCACCTGCCGAATCGCGGTAACATCCCGCAAAACAACGCATGACGCCCCAAAGAAGCTCTTGTACCTTTTTTGGGCGTCATGCGTTGTTTGCGGGATGCTACCGCGATTCGGCAGGTGGAAATTGCGTCAACATCGCACAGCGTTTGGGGTGCTATTGCAAATCACGGGCAACGCACAGGCGTCCCACGATTTTCAATGATTTCCGGATCGCGGGCAGAATCGTTGTGATTCTGCCCACGATCGCTACGCTCACATGTAAACGTAGCCTAAAGTGCACCTGTCACCAGAGACTGCCATCAGTATCGCCATGCACCATTGCCTGTCACCCCATCAATCACGGTCACCTGTCACCCCATCAGTCATCGTCACCTGTCACCCCATCAATCATTATCACCTGTCACCCCAGTGATCGTCACTTGTCACCCCATCAATCATCGTCACTTGTCACACCATCAGTGATCGTCATCTGTCACCCCATCAGTCATCGTCACCTGTCACCCCATCAGTCATCGTCACCTGTCAATCCATTAGTCATTGTCATCTGTCACCCCATCAGTGACCGTCACCTGCCACCTATCAGTCACCTGCCACCCATCAGTGATCATCCGCAGTCGACCGTCACCCGTCGCACAGCCCATCACAGCCAGCATGTCAAAAAGGATGTACAGCAGCGAGGAGGCCCTTCAGGTCCTCTCCATGACTGATGAGAGCATCGGGGAGCTCTCATCAGTATCCGAATCCGATTTGGAATTTGAAATCGCTAATAGTAGCGGATCGGAGATAGACTCGGACTATTCCTGTACACTTTCCTTTATAGAATGTATTTTGGGGTGCAAGTTTTGCTATATACATGCAACCACTTACCGACCACCTAACGACTATATACGTCGGCCATTAAAAGCTAAATACTGGGGTTATGGCAGAAGATAGCTGCCATAACCCTGGTATTTTTTTAAACGGCTGGCTTTCAGATAAGGGTGGTCCCAGTGGCGGATTCGCCGCGGAATTACCCTTAAGGTGCAAGGGAAGAGGTGCCCCCCCCCCCGCCGCGTCCCAGACGTTTTCCCAGCTTACCGGACCCGCCGGCAGCGGGGAAAACGATCCGGTCCCGGATCCTCAGAGACAGGAAGTCGAGTGAGGGCAAGATGGCCCTCACTCGACTCTATGGTCTTGAAGGACTGGAGCTACGTCAAAAGTCGTTGCCTAGCAACCGGTTTAAAGGGCCACTTTTTTTTGTTTTTTTCCTTTTTCAACAATTTTTTTTTCTTTTTTAGTGTAGTTGTGAGGTGTGAGGTCTTTTTGACCCCAGATCTCACAATAAAGAGGACCTGTCATGCCTATTTCTATTACAAGGGATGTTTACATTCCTTGTAATAGGAATAAAAATGATCAAAACATTTTTTTTTATTACACTGTGTAAAAATAAAAAATTAATAAATAAAATAAATAGGAAAAAAAAAATAAAAGCGCCCTGTCCCCGTTAGCTCGCACGCAGAAGCGAACGAGTACGCAAGTCCCGCCCACATATGTAAACGGTGTTTAAACCACACATGTGAGGTATCGCCACAACCATTAGAGCAAGAGCAGTAATTTGAGCCCTAGACCTTCTCTGTAACTCTAAGCTGGTAACCTGTAGAAATTTTTAAAATGTTGCCTATGGGGATTTTTAAGTACCAATGTTTGGCGCCATTCTGTGAGCCTGCGAAGCATGACATGTTGGGTATCTAATTACTCGGCGTAACATTATCTTTCACATTATGGAAAAAAATTGGGCTAAATTTACAGTTTTCTTTTTTTTAATTCAAAAAAGTGAATTTTTTTCAAAAAAATTGCATTTGGAAGATTGCTGCGCAAATATGGTGTGATAAAAAATATTGCAACAAACTCCATTTTATTCTCTAGGGTCTCTGCTAAAAAAATATATATAATGTTTGGGGGTTCTAAGTAGTTTTCTAGCAAAAAAAAAATGATTTTAGCTTGTAAACACCAAGTGTCAAAAATAGGCCCAGTCTTAAAGTGGATAAATGGACAACTTTGTGTAAAGTTCTACTTGGATGTTGGGCCTCTGTATGTGGCTAGGCTGCGTAAAAGTGTTACACATGTGGTATCACCATACTCAGGAGGAATAGCAGAATGAATTTTGGGGTGCAATTTTTGCTATGTACATGCTATGTGTTAGAAATATTGCATAAATGGACAGCTTTGTGTAAAAAAAAATGTGTTTTCTTTCCACATTTTCCAAAAACTTATGGAAAAAAATGACACATTCAAAAGACTCATTATGTCTCAAAAATTATATGTTGGGCTGTTTGCTTTCCAAAATGGGGTAATTTTATGGGGGTTTCCATTGTCCTGGTGCTCCAGGGCCTTCAAAAGTGCGATAGGTTGTCAGGAAATTATATGTGTAATTTATGCTCCTAGAATGCCGGACGGTGCTACTTGGATGTTAGGCCTCTGTATGTGGCTAGGCTGTGAAAAAGTCTCACACATTGTGGTATCGCCATACTCAGGAGGAGTAGTAGAATGTGTTTTGGGGTGTAGTTGCAAGTATACATATGCTGTGTGAGAGAAATAACCTGTTAATACGTCAATTTGTAAGAAAATAAATAAAATATCTTCATTTTGCAAAGAATTGTGGGAAAAAATTACTTCAAAACTTCAAAAACTCACCATGCCCCTTATTATATACCTTGGAATGTCTACTTTCCAAAAAGGGGTAATTTGGGGGGTATTTGTACTTTTCTGACTTTTTAGTGTCTCAAGAAATGAGATAGGCCTTCAGTACATCAGGTGTGATACATTTTCAATGATTAGCGCCATAACTTGTGGACTCTAAAACTTTCACAAAGACCAAATAATATACACTTATTTGGGTTATTTTTTACCAAAGATAAGTAGCAGTATAAATTTTGGCCAAAATTTGTGAAGAAAAATTACTAATTTGCAAAATTATATGACAGAAACAAAGAAAAATGTGTTTTTTCACAATATTTTCAGTCTTTTATTTATAGCACAAAAATAAAAAAAAAACAGTAGTGATTAAATACCATCAAAATAAAACTCTATTTTGTGTGAAAAAAAAGGACACAAATTTTTATGGGTACAGTGTTGTATGAGTAATTGTCATTCAAAGTGTGAGAGCGCTGAAAGCTGAAAATCGGTCTGGGCAGGAAGGGGGTGAAGGTGCACTGTAAGCAAGTGGTTAAAAAAAGTTTGAACACCCCTGCTCTAAATCAATCTCTTCAAAATTTTTATCATTGAAGAACCCTTAAAGAAACATTTAAAACTCAGGGAACCCATGCTTAAAACTATACTTCCAACTTTTAATACATGAATGCATTGATTAATGCAAACATATCATACATTGTTTGTTTGACATCCAGAGTAGATACATTTTGTAACTTTCTTGTGTCCTATACTAGAAAAAGTCAATAATAAACATGAGATTAATAAATAATAATGATCAGAAAAGAAACTACTTTGGTGATCAGTGGGATTAGATCGTTGGTTTGTGGGACAAGGGCCCCCTTACAGGCCCATCTGAAACACCATTGCTGTCATCTGTTACTGTCATCTGTTGCTTACCTTAGAGACAAAAAGAGAGGTTCCATAGTAATGCACAGCCCAGTAGGGTTGCCACATCATCCCTTTAATCCAGGACACATATTAATCACACAGGTCCTGAGGCTGATAAAATGCACATAGGAACCAAGTGAGTTTAATTACAACTTTAATCAGCCTCAGAACCTGTGTAATTAATGTGTGTCCTGGTTTAAAGGGATGAGGTGGCAACCCTACAGCCCAGTGCCAAAGGGCTTTTTCACACGGGCGCTCCGTATGTCCGTATTTTATCCCATTTTTTTGCAGATGAAAAGGGACATAATGCATGTCAATGGGATTGCGGATGTCAGCGGATGACTATCTGCTGACACCCGATTTTCGTCCTTTCAGTTCTGTTCCGTTTTTTGGAACGGAACAGAACCCTATTTTTCTTCCGTTTAAAAAATGGAACGGATGCAAAATCGGATGTCAGCGGTGTCATCCGCAATCCCCATAGACATGCATTATGTCCGTATATCATCCGCAAACGGATGGGATGATATGCGGACATACGGAGCAGAGGACACAAGTGTCATCCATGTCTGTGAAAAAAAAAGTGCAGCAGCGGAATAAAAAATCGGAGTGGCCGTGTGAAAGAGCCCGAAGTAAGGAACTATAGCTGGCTGGTGTTTCTTCTGCCTATAGCAGCCCCTGTTTGATTAAGACAAACTGGCAAACACAATGCTATAGTTTCTGGCCAGGTGGCACAGAGACTGAGAGACTGAGACAAGGAAGAGTACCTGTACTATCAATGCTGGTCAGGCAGGGAGACAATAGGGAGCCAGGAAGCTAATACTACCACAAGCACAAAGGTGCAGGCCGATGAGGTTTAAATAAGGCGCCTCATGCACTGTGAAGCAATCCAGCTAGAGGGCATGTGACTAGACTCATTGATGATGGGGGCAGTTAGGAGTCTGAGAAGACTTGTTACCTTGCAGCTGATGGGAACAGCTAGGAGTCTGAGAGACTCATTAACTCTCAGCTAAAAGGAGAATTCAGAAGGCTGCCTAACACCCATATTGTTTATTACCCTACAACTGGATCTCAGAATGTCCAAAGCAGTCATTATGTGGGGGCCTGTATAAGCTGGTGGCTTGTGATTAGAGGCTACAAACACAAACAGTTATCATTCAAAAAATGAACTACTTGTGCAAAATATGTATTTTAGTAATAAACAGTGAAGACCCTATTATTAAATATTTTAAAATAGCATTCAAAGGAAAATGTGCAGTGAAGCATTTCATAAAAACATTTATTAAAAAATTGCATATGTGCCAAAAGGTATTTTTACAGTTTTAACAGCTAAATATTGGTTATTATATTTTTGAGAAAATTATATAATATTGTTTCATTACATTTATTATGATTTTCATTCACCGTGTAATTTTGGACTCCTTTAAAACTAACTGTTCCTTTGTAGAACCACTTCTTTGTAGCATTTTGCCAATCATATCTTTAATTTTTTCTGAAATATGCAAGTCAAATATAATTTCTATGCTCCTGCAGAGCCTTTTTAAAAGTAGCATAAAGCATAGATAAGATTGGTGCAAATGCAATGTACAGTACCCCCAGCAATCTAATTTCTATCCTAACTTATTCCAGAGCAAGCAAAGGTTAATTTGTGGGGATACTATAAATTTGGTACAACAGTCTGATTGTTATGTGCATATTTTGAGATGCCATTGCCCTAGGCATTGTGACTGCATATGTCCTAATTTACTAACTGTGCACTCATACTGTTTGTGTTCTTTACTACTGGAAAAGTAGGTTAAACTGCTTTCAGTAAAAAGTAATTTCAGCAAGTAGGATTATATATTGCACTATGTTCTATACATTGTATCTTATGTGATGTATATATATATATATATATATATATATATATATATATATATATATACATTCTCTAACATTTAAAAGTTGATTTCTGTTACGTCTTAGGAAGCAAGCTCTAAAGGTAACTTGTTGTCATGAGAAAAGCATAGACGCTGCTATTGCTGACCTTTTCTTCTGAAATGACTAGGCTGTTGTGCTGACCCTCATACTGAGAGGTGTGAAAAGAGGAAGGCGAGATAGTATAGCTCATTAGAATTAAGTATTTATGAATGTGAATGGTCTGTCTAGCAGCTCATTTTTTTCCTAGAGCTAACAGGCAAGCATACAGGATAAACAGGGATTCTTCAAAAATGTTACTACGTATTGCTGTGTTCTGTAGTCTGGGAGGCAAGGTGCTTTATTAACATGTTCGAGCTTCTATAAAACATGTGAGCTTTCTTCTAAGTGTATAATAAGAGGAACAGAAACTAGAACTAACTTGTACAGAGTTTAGAAAATATTGTACATATAACAACTATAAACATTGACATCTACAGACCAAAAGGTATAAACACCACATATCCCTTTCATAGTACATAAGGCTGCATTCACATGTCAGCGTATTTATCGCGGGCAGAATCGCCGCGATTCCGCCCGCGATCCGGAAATCATTGCAAATCACGGGACGCCTGTGCATTGCCCATGATTTGCAACAGTACCCCAAACGCTGTGCGATGTTGCCGCGATTTCCGCCTGCCGAATCGCGGTAACATCGCGCAAAAAAAATTGCGGGACACATTACGCTCCAAAGATGCTCTTGTACTTTTTTGGGCGTAATGCGTCCCGCACATAGTTTGCAACTAATGCCAGCCTATTCTTCCAGGGCTTTAACAGATTCACATGGTATATTTGCTCAGGCTTTCTTTTACCCGATTGCTATACCTTGTATTTCGCCTCCCCAACTCTTTCAACCACTTAAAAGGGACCCTTTCACTTTTAACAGTGGGAAGTAAGACCAGGACCCTGTCACCAGGTGAGAAATCACTGAGTCAGGCCCCCTTGTTGTATATTCTTTGTTGGGCTTCTTGGGCCTGAAATAAGCTTGCCTTTACCATGGGCATTATCGCTGCAGTTCTGTACTGCATCTCCGCAATATGCTCAATTACACTTTTGTGGGTAGTCTGCTCCCCCTCCAAAGTTTCCTTTGCTATGTCTAAGACTCCCAGAGGGTGTCTCGCACAGAGAAACTCGAATGGAGAGTACCCCATAGAGGACCGGGGAACCTCCCTGATGGCAAACATCAACTATGGAAGCAAAAGTCCCAGTTTTTCCAATCCTTGTCAACAACCTTTTTCAACATACTCTTTAATGTTTTATTAAAGCGTTCTACCAAGTAATCAGTTTGAGGGTGGTACACAGAGGTTCGCAATTGTGTCACCTTAAACAATTTGCACAATTCTTTAGTTACTCGTTACATGAATGGGGTGCCTTGGTCTGTAAGGACCTCTTTAGAGTTCCCAACATGACCAATTATCATAAACAACTCCTTGGCAAAGTTTTAGCAGATGTGTTGTGTAAAGGGACTGTGTCAGAGTAATAGGTAGCATAATCCATTATCACAAGAATGTGCTGATGGCCCTGGGCAGACTTAGGTAGTGGACCCACAAAGTCCATGGAAAGACTCTCAAAGGGGACTTCAATAATGGGTAATGGCACTAAAGGACTTCAAAAGCCATTCTTTTTATACACTTGATACAGTAAATCCTCATTGCTACTGAAATAAGGAAAACAAAGCATGTCCCCTTGTTCGACAGATATACTATTAACCATTACCACATTTTCCTAGGCCCTGGCAAGGGTAGGGGTCTTTTCTCTGCTCAGTACCAAAGTTCTCTTGGTGCACATTAAGATCAGTAAATTCATATGCAGCATTAGTGTCAGCAGAAGTCTCCACCAGTTCTCCTGCCATACCAAAGAAAGGAAAACCTGGGGATTCCTGAGAGGAGTCACCTGACCCCACATTTTCAGTACTGGCCAGGGATTCTGGCTCCTCCTCTGATTCAGCTACTGTAACCGAATCTAGACTATCCCACAGTTCCCAAAACTTGGTAAAATGCCTGCCAATTATGGCCTCATGCACTAAGTGGGGTACAAATCCGACCAGATGAGTCATAATACCTATGTCAGATTGTAACTTAACTGTGGCTATAGGATACTCCCAGGTATCCCCATGTACACAAATCACAGAAACTTTGTTTTTGCATGAGAATTTAAAGGCCTAACCAAATCAACTTTAACCAAAGTAATCAAAGGCCATAATAGGCTTATTATCGACAGTCATTTGGCACATCTGTTTACCCAGACTTGGTGCTGCAATGCATGAAACAGAAGCAAACATGCAACATGTCCCAGTTCCTGACAACATAAACACTTATCATTTATCCAGTTAGGTTTGCTGCCAGGCCCTGGCTTCCCTTGTTTGGGATGCCAATCTTTAGACCTGACACCAAAAATCCTCCCCCCTGTCTCTTTGCCATGCTTACCACCCAGTTTCCCTGGAACAGTCGTATCGGTTGCCTTGGGAGACCGTGGCTTTGGGTAGAAAGTCTCTGTGGTTGTAGGAGTGGTGACCAGGCTCTAAGCAGTGTAGTACCTTTCAACGAGCTCCATGAGATTATCAGCTGACTTGGGGTCCCCTTGGCTCACCCACTTTCATAGGGAGGCAGGCAAAGACCTCAGGTAACGATCCATGATGACCCGCTCCATTATTTGTGGTCCAGACAGGGACTCCGGTTGCAGCCACTTTCACACCAGGTAGATCAAGTTGAATATCTGCAATCTTGGGGGCCTCTTATCTTGGTCAGACCAGCTGTTGACTCACTGTGCTTGAATGGCCAAGGTGACACAGAGACAGGCCAGGATTTCCTGCTTGACCTTTTCATATTCTCTTGCATCCGCAAACTCCAAATCGTAATAGGCCTTCTGCGACTCCCCAGTAAGTAAAGGGGTGACCAGTTTGGCCCACTGGGATTTAGGCCAACCTTCCCTCTCAGTGGCCCTTTCAAACATCAGAAAAAAGGCCTCTGGGTCCTCATCTGCAGTCACCATGGAGAGGAAGTGATACACATGGATGACTGAGGGCTTGTCTCCAACAACTTCAATTTTAGTAGGTGACTACTGACCAGTGTCTCCACAACCTCAAGCAGGATTTTCCTATACGCTTTTGCAGCAGTGGCTAGTAGGGATGATCGAACGGTTCGGGTCGACCATTGGTTCGACCCGAACATTGACTGTTTGAAATTCGGCAACCAAAACCGACCAAAATTCAATGGGACAGGAACTAGGCTTTAAAAGCCCGTGATTGGACCAGAACCATCAGTAAAAGCCAATTAAGGGGGCAGAAGGATGCTAGGAATGTGATTAGAGTGACTAGGGGGTCCAGAGGCCAATCAGTAGTGAATACGCCCCCCCAGTATATAAGATAGCCCCAGAGAGTGGAAGCAGTTCTGTTACCTCGGCTTCAAAAGTGTCATTTAGCAATTATTAGTGTGAGGAAAGGGATATCTAGTGTAGTTAGGGTACTATTTTCCACTATAGTTAGATTTAATAATCTAGTTTCAGTAGGGAAAGTGTTACGTGTCAGGGTGACTGTAGTGTAGTGTAGGGTTAACTGACTCTGACTGCTATGGCAGGGTGACCAAACTCTTCCATGTCAGGGTGACCGCCATAGAAAAAAGATTGTTTGTATTAGAATTGCAGTAGAGCAGGATAGTGGCTTCGCTACTTTCACACCTGGCCGTTTTTGTTGCAGGCGTTTATTGGACTTTTTTGTGGACGTCTTTGGAGGCAGGCATAACATCTGAACTTCTGTGTAGGGGTATATATACACACACACATGTATGTATGTATGTATGTATGTATGTATGTATGTATATATATATATATATATATATATATATATATACACACATATAGGTGTGAAAGTAGCAGAACCCTATGCCTGCGCTAATGAAATTATTTGCAGGCATAGGGCTTCGCTCCTATCACACCTATATGTGTGTATGTGTATAAATACATATATGTGTGTGTGTATATATACCCCTATACAGAAGTTCAGATGTTATGCCTGCCTCCAAAGATTCCCAAAAAATGCCCAAAAAAAACGCCTGCAACAACACACCTGGGCGCTTTTGTTGCAGGCGTTTTTTTGTGCATTTTTTGGGCGTCTTTGGAGGCAGGCATAACATCTGAACTTCTGTGTAGGGGTATATATACACACACACATATATGTATTTATACACATACACATATATAGGTGTGATAGGAGCGGAGCCCTATGCCTGCAAATTATTTCATTAGCGCAGGCATAGGGTTCTGCTACTTTCACACCTATATATGTGTATGTGTATAAATACATATGTGTGTGTGTATATATACCCCTACACAGAAGTTCAGATGTTATGCCTGCCTCCAAAGACGCCCAAAAAATGCCCAAAAAAACGTCTGCAACAAAAATGCCCAGGTGTGTTGTTGCAGGCATTTTTTTTGGGCATTTTTTGGGCGTCTTTGGAGGCAGGCATAACATCTGAACTTCTGTATAGGGGTATATATACACACACACACTTATATGTATTTATACACATACACACATATAGGTGTGATAGGAGCGGAGCCCTATGCCTGCAAATTATTTCATTAGCGCAGGCATAGGGTTCTGCTACTTTCACACCTATATATGTGTATGTATATATATATATATACATACATGTGTGTGTGTATATATACCCCTACACAGAAGTTCAGATGTCAAGCCTGCCTCCAAAGACGTCCACAAAAAAGCCCAATAAACGCCTGCAACAAAAACGGCCGGGTGTAAAAATAGCGGAGCCACTATCCTGCTCTACTGCAATTCTAATACGAACAATCTTTTTTTTCTGGTTCTGGACATGCTACAGAGCTGAAACTTCACAGGTACACTTTTTAGACCCCCCAGACACTAAATCCAAAGAAATCTCTTTTTTTTTTCAATCATTTTTTCAATAATTGGCTCTCTATCAAAAACGACAATTTTTAAGAACTTTTTTTGTGTGATTAATAGTCCCTGGGGCATGACCCAGAACCCTAGGCACTTTTTAGGGGCATTTATTGGGTTTTAGGGCTTCAAAATTGTGTTTTTTTGATTACCGAAGTTCGGGTCCCATTGATTTCAATGGGGTTCTGAAATCCGGGCTGAACTTTCGGGAAGTTCGGGTGTTCTGGTCGAACCAAACTTTTCAAAAGTTTGATCATCCTTAGTGGCTAGCTGTTCAAACAGCCTCTGTGATTGCTCATGTACAGCACAAGTCTCTTGGCACAGCACCTTTGTTTGCTCCTGTGCGATAACATTGACTTGCTGTTGTGCAGCGTTTGCTTGCTGTTGTGCAGCGTTTGCTTGCTGCTGTGCAGCATTAGATAACACCAACTGTTTGAAGATTTCCTCCATGTTTAGTTACTCCAGGTACTGGCCCTTTAAGTAGTAACCTACTACAGCTGCCCGCAGGCCTCCACCATATGTGAGTGGGGAACAGGTAGCTGGTACAAAGCTCCCTGGAATAAGTAGTCTCTCAGGCACAGTCAGATACCAAATTCAAGAAGGTAGTGATAAAACAGTGTGATGTTTATTTGTGATATTTACAAGTCTATATACAAGTGCTGTACAGTGTCTCAGAAAACGAACAGGAACAAATAATATAACTATACACAAATATAGGTCCTAACTACTAGGCTGAGCAAGCCTACAGCTTGTCAGCTTCCACATATACAGCTTAGCGTTTATCAACCTCTTCCTCTCACAGACAGGAGTTGTTTGATTTCTCAGGCCGAGAGCACTGGCTGTCTGTCTCAGGTGAGTATAAATTGTCCTGGGGGAGAGGGACAAGACCCGAACTGGATCGAAAGATCCCTAACTGTGTATGAGAGGAGCCTGGGAGACGTATAAACCCCGAACAGGATATTTCCCAGCCCTCTCTGGGATGCTTTGCTATATTTCATAGATTCTTATTAAATTTTTAACGTACAAGTATGCAAGGTACATCACTTGCAAATGACAGCAAGTGCAGCCACGAAACTGTAAGGTACTGTATAAATAAGTAAATAAAACAACAACAGCAAATGTTGTTTGCTATGCAGGGCTCAAAAGAGCAACACGTTAACAGTAGTGTTGAGCGAACACGGACTGTATTATTCGTGTTCGTACCGAATAATTGGATTTTTTGTACCCGAACACGGACACGGACACTTTACTGTATGTTCGGGTAAAAATCCGTGTTCGGTCGTTTTATTTCCGGGTTTTGCATGCTTTGGCGCTCTTTTCATGGCGGGCTTTCAACAGCCAATCAACAATCGTTTAACTGGTGTGCCTTAAGCCATCCCAGCCATGCCTGCAAATGTCTCAGTAGCTGTGATTGGCCGTCTGAAGCATGTGACCAAGTCTTTATAAGTTCCAGGCAGCCGCAGCGTCTTCATTCTGCTGCTTAGATCAGGGACAGAGCACACATCAACGTGCTGGCTGCTGATTAGGGAAAGACAGGCAGGAAAAAACCATTTGTGTCCGGATAGAATTGAGGGACAGGTCGGAGTGTTTAGGCAGGGCGAGTTGTAGGCATTTTAGGGATAGAGTCTGCTGAATTATAGGGTCAGTGTCTTCTACAAACTACAATCGATATTGCTGTGTGGGGGGTGGGGTCTGCACTCAATCCTGATCTACGATCTCTTCTCAATCCTGTTAGGGAGAGGCTGCTGCTGAATTTTAGGGTCAGAGTGTTCTACAAACTACAATCGATATTGCTGTGTGGGGTCTGCACTTAGTCCCGATCTACGATCTCTTCTCAATCCTGTTAGGGAGAGGCTGCTGCTGAATTTTAGGGAAACTGTGTTCTACAAACTACAATCGATATTGCTGTGTGGTGTGGGATAGGAGATAGGCAGGTGTCAGTGATCCACATCCATTTTTCTGTGTGTGAGCTGCAGTGAACACAATCTTTTTGGGCTGCAATGAACACAATCTTTTTGGGCTGCAGTGAACAATGTCCTTTTTGGGGTGCAGTGAACAAAATCTTTTTGGGGTGCAGTGAACAAAATCCTTTTTGGGGTGCAGTGAACAACATCCTTTTTGGGGTGCAGTGAACACAATCTTTTTGGGGTGCAGTGAACAAAATCCTTTGTGGGGTGCAGTGAACACAATCTTTGTGGGGTGCAGTGAACACAATCTTTTTGGGGTGCAGTGAACAACATCCTTTTTGGGGTGCAGTGAACACAATCTTTGTGGGGTGCAGTGAACACAATCTTTTTGGGGTGCAGTGAACAAAATCCTTTTTGGGGTGCAGTGAACACAATCTTTGTGGGGTGCAGTGAACACAATCTTTTTGGGGTGGAGTGAACAAAATCCTTTTTGGGGTGCAGTGAACAACATCCTTTTTGGGGTGCAGTGAACAAAATCCTTTTTGGGGTGCAGTGAACACAATCTTTTTGGGGTGCAGTGAACAAAATCCTTTGTGGGGTGCAGTGAACACAATCTTTGTGGGGTGCAGTGAACACAATCTTTTTGGGGTGCAGTGAACAAAATCCTTTTTGGGGTGCAGTGAACAACATCCTTTTTGGGGTGCAGTGAACAAAATCCTTTTTGGGGTGCAGTGAACACAATCTTTTTGGGGTGCAGTGAACAAAATCCTTTGTGGGGTGCAGTGAACACAATCTTTGTGGGGTACAGTGAACAGAATCTTTGTGGGGTGCAGTGAACACAATCTTTGAGGGGGAAAATGAACACAATCTTTTTGGGGTGCAGTGAACAAAATCCTTTTTGGGGTGCAGTGAACACAATCTTTGTGGGGTGCAGTGAACACAATCTTTTTGGGGTGGAGTGAACAAAATCCTTTTTGGGGTGCAGTGAACAACATCCTTTTTGGGGTGCAGTGAACAAAATCCTTTGTGGGGTGCAGTGAACACAATCTTTTTGGGGTGCAGTGAACAAAATCCTTTTTGGGGTGCAGTGAACAACATCCTTTTTGGGGTGCAGTGAACAAAATCCTTTTTGGGGTGCAGTGAACACAATCTTTTTGGGGTGCAGTGAACAAAATCCTTTGTGGGGTGCAGTGAACAGAATCTTTGTGGGGTAAAGTGAACAGAATCTTTCTGGGGTGCAGTGAACACAATCTTTGGGGGGTACAGTGAACACAATCTTTTTGGGGTGCAGTGAACAAAATCCTTTGTGGGGTGCAGTGAACACAATCTTTGGGGGGTACAGTGAACACAATCTTTTTGGGGTGCAGTGAACACAATCTTTGTGGGGTGCAGTGAACACAATCTTTGTGGGGTGCAGTGAACAAAATCCTTTTTGGGGTGCAGTGAACAACATCCTTTTTGGAGTGCAGTGAACACAATCTTTTGGGGTGCAGTGAACAAAATCCTTTGTGGGGTGCAGTGAACAAAATCCTTTGTGGGGTGCAGTGAACACAATCTTTGTGGGGTACAGGGAACAGAATCTTTGTGGGTTGCAGTGAACACAATCTTTGGGGGGTACAGTGAATACAATCTTTTTGGGGTGCAGTGAACAAAATCCTTTTAGGGTGCAGTGAACACAATCTTTGTGGGGTGCAGTGAACAAAATCCTTTTTGAGGTGCAGTGAACACAATCTTTGTGGAGTGCAGTGAACACAATCTTTGTGGGGTACAGTGAACACAATCTCATACTTCTGAAGATTTGAGGGTGCTGCCTGTTCCATACTCCTCCTCCTACTCCTCAACCATCCTTTTAGGGGTACAAACAATAGTAATTGGGGCCTAGTGTGGTGGTGTACGTGTGAGATACATACACTTTCTTTTTGATCATATTTTCTATTCCGCTATTCAATTAAAACCTTTGGGGATCAATTAAATTGCGTGATAGTCTGTGTTGGTACGTGTGAGATCCACCTTTCCAAGTTTTTGGGGTTCATCTCATACTTCTGAAGATTTGAGGGTGCTGCCTGTTCCATACTCCTCCTCCTACTCCTCAACCATCCTTTTAGGGGTACAAACAATAGTAATTGGGGCCTAGTGTGGTGGTGTACGTGTGAGATACATACACTTTCTTTTTGATCATATTTTCTATTCCGCTATTCAATTAAAACCTTTGGGGATCAATTAAATTGCGTGATAGTCTGTGTCGGTACGTGTGAGATCCACCTTTCCAAGTTTTTGGGGTTCATCTCATACTTCTGAAGATTTGAGGGTGCTGCCTGTTCCATACTCCTCCTCCTACTCCTCAATCATCCTTTTAGGGGTACAAACAATAGTAATTGGGGCCTAGTGTGGCGGTGTACGTGTGAGATACATACACTTTCTTTTTGATCATATTTTCTATTCCGCTATTCAATTAAAACCTTTGGGGATCAATTAAATTGCGTGATAGTCTGTGTCGGTACGTGTGAGATCCACCTTTCCAAGTTTTTGGGGTTCATCTCATACTTCTGAAGATTTGAGGGTGCTGCCTGTTCCATACTCCTCCTCCTACTGCTCAACCATCCTTTTAGGGGTACAAACAATAGTAATTGGGGCCTAGTGTGGTGGTGTACGTGCGAGATACATACACTTTTTTTGATCATATTTCCTATTCCGCTATTCAATAAAAACCTTTGAGGATCAATTGAATTGCGGGATAGTCTGTGTCGGTACGTGTGAGATCCACCTTTCCAAGTTTTTGAGGGTCATCTCATACTTCTGAAGATTTGAGGGTGCTGTCTGTTCCATACTCCTCCTACTCCTCATCCATCCTTTTAGGGGTAGAAACAATAGTAATTGGGGCCTAGTGTGGTTTTGTACGTGCGAGATACATACACTTTTTTGGATCATATTTCCTATTCCGCTATTCAATAAAAACCTTTCTAGGGCAAGATCTTAAATTACAGAAATATGAGGAGACCGTCAAATAAGGGCCGTGGCCTGGGTCGTGGTGCTGCTGGTAGAGCTCCTGTTGCAAGGAGAGGACGTGGTCGATCTGTGCCAGCTACACGCACAAGTGAAACACCTTCCTCAAGTGTGAGTAGGCGACAGAACCTGCATCAGTATTTGGTAGGGCATCATACGCCCCTAGAAGTGATGAGGCCAGAACAAGTGGAGGCGATAGTAGATTGGTTTGCTGCTGACAGTGCCTCCAGTTCCTTCACATTGTCTCCCACCCAGTCTACTGCAGAAAGGTCACAGTTGGCACCTGCAGCCGATGTCCAACCGTCTTTCACCTCACCCCCTTGCAAATCAGGCAAGCAGTCTGAGCCCCAAGCCATACAGCAGTCTCTTCTTCTTTTTGATGACTCTGTCAGCAGGGTTTCCCAGGGCCATCCACCTAGCCCTGCCCCAGAAGTGGAAGAGATTGAGTGCAGCGATGCCCAACCACTTATTTCTCAAGATGAGTACATGCAATGATCATCGCAGCACGTCTCCGATGATGACGAAACGCAGGTGCCAACTGCTGCGGCGTTCAGCATTGTGGAGACCGACAAGGAGGGCAGGGGTGAAGACTGGGTGGAAGATGATGTGGAGGACGATGAGGTCCTCGACCCCACATGGAATGAACGTCATGCAGGTGACCTGAGTAGTTTGGAGGAAGAGGCGGTGGTCGCACAGAGCCACCAGCACAGCAGAAGAGGGAGCAGGGTGCAGAAGCGGAGCGGCCATGCCCTAGACACTACGCCCGCTACTGCCCAACGCAGCAAGGGAACGAGCGCACCAAAGTCAGCTCAAAGGAGTTCTCTAGCGTGGAAGTTCTTTAGAAAATGTGCTGATGACAGGACACGAGTGGTTTGCACCCTGTGCAATCAGAGCTTGAAGCGAGGCATAAACCTTCTCAACCTGAGCACAACCTGCATGATCAGGCATCTAAGTGCAAAGCACAAACTGCAGTGGAGTACACACCTTCAAAACCAAGAAACGTCTCTGGCTCATCCTGCTTCCTCTTCTGCTGCAGTCTCGGCCGCTCCAGCCACATCTGTAGTGATACCGGCACCTGCCACCCCGCAAACAGACGATCTGTCAGCAACACCACCACCTGGGTCACCAACAACCATCTCCACAATGTCCCGTGGAAGCGTTCAGCTTTCCATCTCCCAAACACTTGAGAGGAAGAGGAAGTACCCCCCTACCCACCCGCGATCCCTGGCCCTGAATGCCAGCATTTCAAAATTATTGGCCTTTGAAATGCTGTCATTCCGTCTGGTGGAGACGCACAGTTTTAAAAACCTTATGTTGGTGGCTGTCCCACAGTACGTCGTGCCCAGCCGCCACTACTTTTCCAGGCAAGCCATCCCTTCCCTGCACAACCAAGTGGGGGAAAAAATCAGGTGTGCACTGCGCAACGCCATCTGTGCCAAGGTCCACCTAACTACCGATACGTGGACCAGTAAGCACGGTCAGGGGCGTTATATCTCCCTAACGGCACACTGGGTAAATGCAGTGGCGGATGGGCCTGAGGCGGATAGCAATTTGGCGCATGTCCTTCCACCACCGAGGATTGCAGGGCGCTTCAGTTTGCCTCCTGTTCCTAACTCCTCCTACTCCGCTTCCTCATCCTCTACCGCCTCCTCATCCGGACAGCGTAACACCTTCACCACCAACTTCAGCACGGCCAGGGGTAAACGACAGCAGGCAGTTTTACAACTTGCCTGTTTGGGGGACAAACCACACACCGCGCAGGAGTTGTGGAGGAGCATGGAACAGCAGACAAATGAGTGGTTGCTGCCAGCGAGCCTCAAGCCCGGCCTGGGCGAAATCTCATAGCAGCTCTGGGCCTAGCCGGTTTGACGCACATCCCTTGCCTGGCGCATGTGCTGAATTTGGTGGTGCAGAGGTTCCTTAAAAACTACCCCGATATGTCAGAGCTGCTGCAGAAAGTGCGGGCCGTTTGTGCGCACTTTTGGCGTTCTCACCCTGCTGCTGCTCGCCTGGCAGCGCTGCAGCGTAACTTCGGCCTTCCCGCTCACCGCCTCATATGTGACGTGCCCACAAGGTGGAACTCCACCTTGCACATGCTGGAAAGACTGTGCGAGCAGCAGCAGGCCATAGTGGAGTTTCAGCTGCAGCACGCACGCGTGAGTCGCTCTGCGGAACAGCACCACTTCACCACCAATAACTGGGCCTCCATGCGAGACCTGTGTGCCTTGTTGCGCTGTTTTGAGTACTCCACCAACATGGCCAGTGGCAATGACGCCGTTCTCAGCTTAACTATCCCACTTCTATGCCTCCTTGAAAAAACAATTCGGGCGATGATGGAAGAGGATGTGGCACAGGATGAGGAGGAGGAGGAGGATGAAGAGGTAACATTTCCAAGGCTTTCAGGGCAGTCATTCGCAAGGGGCTCCGAGGGTGGGTTCCTGCACACACAAACACCAGGGACACAATTGTCCAGCAGGGGCACAGTTCTGGAGGATGAGGAGGATGAGGAGGAGGAGGAGCTGGAGGAGGAGATGGAACCATGTTCACAGCAGGGTGGCACCCAGGCCAGCTCATGGCCATCACTGGTGCGTGGCTGGGGGGATACAGAGGACACGGACGATACACCTCCCACAGAGGACAGCCTTTCGTTGCCTCTGGGCAGCCTGGCACACATGAGCGATTACATGCTGCAGTGTCTCCACAATGACCGCCGAGTTGCCCACATTCTAACTTGTGCTGATTACTGGGTGGCCACGCTGCTGGATCCCCGTTACAAGGACAACGTACCGTCCTTAATTCACTCACTGGAGCGCGATCGCAAGATGCGCGAGTACAAGCGCACGCTGGTAGACGCCATGCTGCTGGCATTCCCATCTGACAGCGGGGCCGCAGTGGAAGCACAAGGCAGAGGAGGAGGAGGAGGAGGAGGAGGTCGCCAACGCAACCAGGGCACCGCCAGCACCTCAGAAGGCAGGGTTAGCATGGCCGAAATGTGGAAAAGCTTTGTCAGCACGCCACAACAAACAGCAGCACCAGCAGCTCAGATGGAACGTCTTAGCAGGAGGCAGCATTTTACCAACATGGTGGAGCAGTATGTGTGCACACGCCTACATGTAGTGAATGAGGGGTCTGCCCCCTTCAACTTCTGGGTCTCCAAATTGGGCACATGGCCTGAGCTTGCCCTTTACGCCTTGGAGGTGCTGGCGTGCCCTGCAGCCAGTGTATTATCTGAACGGGTATTTAGCACGGCTGGGGGACGTTATAACAGACAAGCGCAGCCGCCTGTCCAGAGACAATGTGGACAAGCTCACGTTCATTAAAATGAACCAGGCATGGATCCCACGGGACTTTTCTGTACCTTGTGCAGAATAGCAATGGATACCGACCTTACCCACCCATTGTTCCATTTTTGCTCTTTCTCACTCTTTTGGGGTGTACCCTCATTTAAAATTTGTGAAAAGAAGCAGTGTTGGCTACCTCGTCCTCCTCCTTGTCATGGTCTTACCTTCTTGCTGTTCTCCTTCGTTTGACATGTGCTGGCGGCCATCTTGGTTTCTGGGTTTCTTGTAGCCTCCCACCCTGCGGCTCCTCCTTCCCACTGGGAGGAGCTGGATGCCTAGCTCATATATATAGGAGGTCTGTGGCTTCAGTTCCCTGCTTGGTCCTCCTGTGTTCACATGCTACTAGACTGCTGCTACTTCTGGTTCCTGTTCCTGGCTTCGTCTGACTACCCTGTTGGTTCCTGATCCTGGCTTCGTCTGACTACCCTGTTGGTTCCTGATCCTGGCTTCGTCTGACTACCCTGCTGGTTCCTGACCCCTGGCTTCGCAAAGACTCTGCATCGGTTTCGCCATCCGTTTGGACTTTTGCTTTATAGCTTGTTTTTCAATAAAGCTGTCTTATTTTCACTTATCTGTTGTTGTACGTCTGGTTCATGGTTCCGTGACATTAGGACCAAGCCATGAATTCTGACGGTACAGGGCCATCCTCGCTACCCACGCTGGTTGCCAGACTTGATCAGCAGGATCACCTGTTGGGTCGGTTCGCCGTGGCGTTGCAAACCCTGCTTGAACGCACGGTACCACAGGTCACGAATTCTGACGGTACAGGGCCATCCTCACTACCCACGCTGGTTGCCAGACTTGATCAGCAGGATCACCTGTTGGGTCAGTTCGCCGTGGCGTTGCAAACCCTGCTTGAACGCACGGTTCATTTCGCTCCCGTTGCCGATGGGTCGGTTGTCGCTCCTGGGTCCGCTCCTACTGCCGCTCCGGTTGTTGCGCCAGAGTCTACCCCGACACCTGTTGTTGCGCCCGCGGTGTTTCGGGGTATGTCCGGTTCTGCCCCCCTTCCACAGCGCTTTGGGGGAGAGCCAACTCAGTGCCGAGGTTTCCTTAACCAGGTGGGCATTTATTTCGAGTTGCTGCCACATGCCTTTCCTACTGAGAGATCAAAGGTGGGCTTCTTAATCTCGCTGCTCTCGGACAAGGCCTTGGCCTGGGCCAGCCCTTTATGGGAGAACAACAATCCGGTGGTTGCCGAGTTTTCCGGTTTTGTTGCTTCTCTTCGGAAGGTATTCGATGTGCCGGCTCGTGCTGCCTCTGCTGCGAAGCTCCTTATGTCCATCAGACAGGGTTCACGATCCGTAGCTGAATACGCCATTGAGTTTCGTACCCTGGCAGCAGAGGTGGGCTGGAATAATGAGGCTCTGGTCGCTGCTTTCTCTCATGGTCTCTCGGATGCCTTGAAGGATGAGGTTGCAGCTAAGGACCTACCAGTGGAGCTCGAGTCTCTTATTTCTTTCCTGATTTTGATTGACACCAGACTCAGGGAGAGACCTTCCTTTAAGGAGAGTCTGCGGAGGCCTCCTAACAGATTGGCGCCTACCTTTGTTGTCCCACCCGTGCCTCCCTCTCCTCCCACGCCTCCTGGGGATGACTTGTCTGGGGGTGAACCCATGCAGCTGGGGTTTGCTCGCCTGTCCGAGGGGGAGAGGGTACTCCGGAGACGCGAGGGCCGATGCATGTACTGTGGTCTCGGTGGGCATTTTCGGTTGGCATGTCCGAACCGTCCAGGGAAACGCTCGCACCTGAGATCCTGTCGGGGGCAGATCTTGGGTGGAGTCTCCTCGTCCCCGGTTTCCCGTGTTGACAAACCACTGATCACTGTTGTCCTTTCCTGGGTCGGGGGCTCGGTGACGACCCAGGCGTTGGTGGACTCTGGTGCTGGTGGTTTGTTCATTGATAGTGTGTTCGCTGCCGCCAATTCCATTCCTCTGCAGGCTCGAGGTTCTCCTCTGGCTCTTGAGGCGATAGACGGCAGACCCCTTCTGCCGCCACACGTGACTCATGAGACCCTTCCAGTGGGGTTAGCCATTGGTGCCGTCCACAGAGAGTCGGTCTGCTTCCAGGTTATTTCGTCTCCACACTACTCGGTGGTCTTGGGGTACCCCTGGCTCCAGAAGCATAATCCGACTTTCGATTGGAGATCGGCCGAGATCCTCTCGTGGTCATCGCAGTGTGGGACTAGTTGCATCCATGGGCCTGTCAAGTTGCTGTGTACTTCCTTGGACTCTCTGTTGCCCCCTGAATACGAGGAGTACCGGGATGTATTCGATAAGGTGCGCGCGGTTGCCCTACCTCCGCACCGCCCATACGATTGTGCCATCGAGTTACAATCTGGTGCCGTTCCTCCTCGTGGCAAAGTCTATCCACTGTCGGTAGCGGAGAATGAGGCCATATAGGAGTACGTGAGGGAGGCGCTTTCACGTGGACACATTCGCAAATCCTCGTCCCCGGCAGGGGCTGGATTTTTCTTTGTGAAAAAGAAGGGCGGTGAGTTGAGGCCTTGCATCGATTACAGGGGTCTCAATCGCATCACGATCAAGAACGCTTACCCGATACCCTTGATTTCCGAGCTGTTCGATCGCCTTAAAGGGGCCACGGTCTTTACCAAACTCGACCTGAGGGCGGCATATAACCTCGTAAGGATCAAGGCGGGCGATGAGTGGAAGACCGCGTTTAACACCAGGACCGGTCATTATGAATCCTTGGTTATGCCCTTTGGGCTGTGCAATGCGCCCGCAGTCTTTCAGGAATTCATCAACGATGTTTTCCGTGACCTGTTGCAGCAGTGTGTGGTGGTCTACCTGGATGACATCTTGGTATATTCTGAGTCCATGGAGACCCACATTCTGGATGTCAAACGAGTGTTGCAACGGTTACGAGAGAACAAGCTGTTCGGTAAGCTTGAGAAATGCGAATTTCACCGATCCCAGGTAACCTTCTTAGGTTACATCATTTCCGCTGAGGGGTTCTCCATGGATCCTGAGAAGGTTTCGGCTATCTTACAGTGGCCCCAGCCCAGTGGTCTTCGCTCCCTGCAGCGCTTTTTGGGCTTCGCCAATTATTATCGGAAGTTCATCAGGGACTTTTCCATGCTAGCCAAGCCTCTCACGGATCTGACCAGGAAGGGCAGTAATTCCCAGGTCTGGCCGCCCGAGGCCATCCGAGCTTTTGAGGCTCTAAAGTCCGCCTTTGTGTCGGCTCCGATTCTGTCGCATCCCAACCCTGGGTTGCCCTTTGTCCTCGAGGTGGACGCGTCTGAGACGGGAGTAGGCGCCCTTCTGTCTCAGCGTAGAACACCAGAGGGTCCTCTGCTTCCTTGTGGGTTTTACTCCCGGAAACTGTCTTCCGCGGAGTGCAACTACCAGATTGGTGACAGGGAGTTATTGGCCATCGTGCAGGCTCTTAAAGAATGGAGGCACTTGCTCGAGGGTTCGGTGGTTCCGGTCCTCATCCTGACGGACCACAAGAATCTGACCTACCTCTCTGAGGCCAAGAGATTGACACCACGTCAGGCCAGATGGGCTCTGTTCTTGTCACGTTTTAATTACGTGGTCTCCTACCTACCCGGTTCCAAGAACATCAGGGCTGATGCCTTATCACGGCAGTACTCCGACCTGTCCAGGGAGGAGTCGATTCCGACTTCGGTCATACCTCCGAATCAGATCCTGGCTGCCATTCGCACCAGCCTGACCTCTCCCCTGGGTGAGCAGATTTTGGCGGCTCAATCTGGTGCTCCCTCTGGGAGACCCAACGGCAGATGTTTTGTGCCTGAGGAGTTGCGCACTCGGTTGTTGCGAACCTACCATAACTCCAAGACCGCGGGGCATCCTGGAAAGAATCAGCTGTCCTGGGCTGTTTCACGTCTGTTCTGGTGGCCTTCCCTACGTTCCGACATCGCCGCATATGTAGCGGCATGCTCCGTTTGTGCCCAGAGTAAGTCCCCTCGGCACCTTCCGTTGGGCCTTCTGCAACCCTTAGCCACCGGGGAGCGCCCATGGTCACACCTGGGGATGGATTTCATTGTGGACCTCCCTGCATCCCGAGGCCATACGGTCATTCTCATGATTGTGGATCGGTTTTCCAAAATGTGTCACTGTGTTCCTCTCAAGAATTTACCCTCTGCACAGGAGTTGGCCACGATTTTTGCCAGGGAGGTCTTCCGGTTGCACGGTTTGCCCAAGGAGATTGTGTCGGATCGGGGGAGTCAGTTTGTGTCCAGGTTCTGGCGCGCCTTTTGCTCCCAGTTGGGGATTCATCTCTCCTTCTCCTCGGCCTACCACCCTCAGTCCAATGGGGCCGCAGAACGATCCAATCAGGCCTTGGAGCAATTCCTTCGTTGCTATGTCTCCGATCACCAAGACAATTGGGTTGACCTCCTGCCTTGGGCTGAGTTTGCCAGGAACACGGCGGTGAACTCTTCCTCTGGGACGTCTCCCTTCATGGCCAACTATGGGTTCCAACCTGCCGTGTTACCGGAGGTATTCTCTCCCCAGGATATTCCGGCTGTGGAGGATCACCTTTCCGTCCTACGTGCTTCTTGGGTACAGATCCAGAAGTCCCTTGAGGTCTCTGCGCAGCGCCAGAGACTCCAGGCTGATCGCAGACGAGCGCCTGCTCCTTCCTACCAGGCCGGAGACCGTGTATGGTTGTCCACCCGCAACCTCAACCTTCGAGTGCCCACTCCCAAGCTGGCGCCTCGCTTTGTTGGTCCCTTCCGAGTGCTTCGCAGGGTAAACCCGGTAGCCTATGCCCTTGCGCTTCCTCCTGGCATGCGGATCTCCAACGTGTTTCATGTCTCCCTGTTGAAGCCTCTGGTGTGTAATCGTTTCACTTCCTCGGTTCCTCGGCCTCGTCCGGTCCGAGTGGGCAATCGTGAGGAGTATGAGGTGAGCAATATCCTGGACTCACGCCTGGTCCGCGGTCGGGTGCAGTTTTTGGTTCATTGGCGTGGTTATGGTCCAGAGGAGCGTTCCTGGGTTCCCTCCGCAGATGTCCATGCTCCTGCCTTGCTCTGAGCCTTCTACGCACGCTTCCCTCAGAAACCGTTCTTTACTCCGCGGAGGAGGGGCCCTTGAGGGGGAGGTACTGTCATGGTCTTACCTTCTTGCTGTTCTCCTTCGTTTGACATGTGCTGGCGGCCATCTTGGTTTCTGGGTTTCTTGTAGCCTCCCACCCTGCGGCTCCTCCTTCCCACTGGGAGGAGCTGAATGCCTAGCTCATATATATAGGAGGTCTGTGGCTTCAGTTCCCTGCTTGGTCCTCCTGTGTTCACATGCTACTAGACTGCTGCTACTTCTGGTTCCTGTTCCTGGCTTCGTCTGACTACCCTGTTGGTTCCTGATCCTGGCTTCGTCTGACTACCCTGTTGGTTCCTGATCCTGGCTTCGTCTGACTACCCTGCTGGTTCCTGACCCCTGGCTTCACAAAGACTCTGCATCGGTTTCGCCATCCGTTTGGACTTTTGCTTTATAGCTTGTTTTTCAATAAAGCTGTCTTATTTTCACTTATCTGTTGTTGTACGTCTGGTTCATGGTTCCGTGACACTCCTCAGGGCCAGATTAACGTAGGGGCTATTGGAGCTGCAGCTCCAGGCCCCTACCTTTTATATAGGCCCCGGGTTGGCCATATTCACTGTTACCGCTCTTCTGTCACTTGTAAACACAGAAGTCTGGCTTCTATGCTCGCTTCCCCAGGCAGCACCCTCAGAACCTCCCCACACAGCACGAAGGCCGGACAAGGAGGGACAGTTGCCGATGCATGGATGTGTTTATGGGCTTCAGAGACAGCATCCCATGTTGAATTAGGCATGCATGGCTGCACCCTTCCTCCTCTGGGTGCATGGCAAGGCATGGCCCTTAAGGCCCTTCAAAATCCTCAGCACCAAGCCCATGATGCTCTTAATCCGGCCCTGGTCCTCCTCCACCGCCGCTTCCACCTACACCACCCATAGGTGTGCGCAGCCTATTGCATTAAGGTGTGCACCCCAAAGTTGAAATACACATGCATGTGTTTGCCAGCAGGGAGAGTAATGTATCGGGGCCATGTACCTGTAGGCAAAGAGAAATAGAGCAGAGCAGGTCCGAGGGAGATCTTTCCCATCTCCTCACTGGCAATGCTATGTGCCCTAGGTGATTAGGGTGTGCCCAGGCACACCCGGCACACCCTGTGCGCATGCCTATGTCACCGCCACATCCACCACCACCTCAACCTCCCTCCTACTCCATATGGGCCTCGTCCTTCAGAGATGAAGAAGAACATTGTTTTATTTTTCTGTTTTTTTTTGTTGTTTTAAGTTATTTCCCTATCCACATTTGTTTGCAGAGCACTTGCCATGCTCTTATTTACGTTTTGCTGCCATTTGCAGCACTCTAGCCCTTTCCTTTGGTGTTTTAGAGCCATTTTAGTGCCTTAAAGTTCGGGTCCCCATTGACTTCAATGGGGTTCGGTGTCTGGGAAAAGTTCGGTAAAAGTCCCGGACACGGACCCAGACTTTTTTTTAAAGTTCGGCCGAACCCGTCGAACACGGACATCTAGGTGTCCGCTCAACCCTAGTTAACAGTGGAAAAGTGAAGCCACACTTTTAGTTGTCCTGCCTATGTGTACCTGTTTCTTTTTAGCTAGTTCTGAATTGATTAGAAAGGTGGATGTTTGCATTTGTGGATTTGGTGTAGATGCACACATGGGGGAGATTTACTAAAATTGGAGCGTGCTAATATGTTGCAGCTTTGCATAGAAACCAATCAGCTTCCAGGTTTTATTGTCAAAGCTTAATTGAACAAGCTAAAGTTAGAAGCTGATTGGCTACAGTGCACAACTGCATCCGATTCTGAATGCTCTAGTTTAAGTAAATCTCTCTCTTGGAGTCTTCAGCTGCTTTGAGCAATGTTGGGCTTTTTGTGTTACTGTATCCATGTCCGCTCTCAATTCCTGCATGTCTTATAGTTGGGAAATTATGAGTTTTGAGTTAGGGAAAACTCTTTACAGAGGTGCCTTTATGCAGTAGTGTGGCCCTTCATGTATTTGCAATATGTATTCAACATAAACCTGTATAGTTGAAGCAGTTTCATTTTTTTTTTTTTTTTTTTTTTTTATGGCTGGAAAGTGTGCTGTCCTTAGGTGACAATATTGTTTTTCCAACAGTATGAAGGATGAGTGCTGTCACCCTAGGATGGGAAGTTCATTACTGGTAGGTTAGCCAGGTGCAAATAAAAAAATAGGGAGCCTGAAAAAAGAAAAAAAAAATAAGACCACACATCTAAAGAACCAGTACCCTGCAATATGTTCTGTTTTTGTTCTTAAGTTTAGATACAAAAATCACAGGTAAAACTTTTTCAATATTGTGTACCTTCCCCTTAGCAAACTGAACATATAAAATATATTAAACAGTAGTGGAAAAGTGTTGGCAGTGCACAATGGAGTATTGACTGAACTCTGATTGGTCTGTGTGGTGTTCATGTCTCTGGCCTGTAACGTCTCTCTTTACAGTTTTTAGATGTATATTCATTTCTATACTCTGTACAAGTTGATTGCAGTTTCTATTCCTGTTATTATGTCTGCTGCACATGTTTTGTGGTTGCCTGAACTTCCTCTGCAAACATTTACCTATAGGTAAGCCTATAATAAGGCTTACCTATAGGTAGTGTAAATATCTACTAAACGTGTACCGTTTAGGAGATATTTACATGACATGCAGCCAGTGACTGCACTGGCGCATGCGCTCTGAAGGAACGGCCATGGGTGTCGTTCCTTCCGAGCTCTGTGCCGTGAACGGTGGCTCCCGCGTGCATTCATGGGAGTGACGTCATTGCAGCACTGGCCAATCACAGTGCCAGAGCTGGTAAACCCAGAAGGAACTCCAGGGAAAATGTCAGCGGTGACAGGGGTGTGCGGGCGCCCCGGAACAGTTTTGCTCTAAGGTAAGTATTACATATTGAGCTAGTAGATGCATATTAGCTTATTATGCCTTTGTCTCACAGGGTTTTTTTTTTTTTTACTTTTTTGAGTTTACAACTACTTTAATAAAGTACTCTAGGGGTTCACTCACACTGGTAATGGCTGAAATGAACCATGTTTATGTTCGATTGTCCCCCCTTACCCATCCACAACTGGTCTGCGATCACACTGGGCTTTTAAAAAAGTGTTCTGGCAAGAATTCTGTCATTCAGACCACAGTAATTCCTGCTTGTGTGCACAATGATATATGAAGAATTATGTGCTCAGGCACAGCCTATTGCAAGTGGTTCCAGACTAGGTAGGCATAACCATTCCTGAACACAGTTGAGGAATTACTAAACCGGATGGTTCTAAAAGAGCTCAGCCAGGTGATTGCCAGACCATTATTCTTGATCTTTAAGGATAGTTTACAGACGGGTATGGTGCCAGCTGATTGGAAAAAAGCCAATGTGGTACCAATATTTAAAAAGGGGCCAAGATGTATCCCGGGTAACTATAGGCCGGTCAGCCTAACATCTGTAGTTTGCAAGATTTTGGAGGGGATGTTAAGGGACCACATACAAGACTTTAGTAATGAAAACTGTATTATTAGTAGTAATCAGCATGGGTTCATGAAAAATTGTTCTTGCCAAACCAATCTATTAACCTTCTACGATGAAGTGAGCTGCCACCTAGATAAAGGGAAGCCTGTGGATGTGGTGTATCTGGACTTTGCAAAGGCCTTTGACACCGTTCCTCACAAACGCTTACTGTAGAAACTAAGGAAGGTAGGTATGGACCATAAGGTGAGTACCTGGATAGAGAACTGGCTCCAGGGGAGAGTCCAGAGGGTGGTGATTAATGGGGAGTACTCGGATTGGGCGGGTGTAGAAAGTGGGGTCCCCCAGGGTTCTGTCCTGGGACCAATCCTGTTTAATTTATTCATAAATGATCTAGAGGAGGGGATATCGAGTACAATCTCAGTATTTGCGGATGATACTAAACTAAGCATGCCAATATCTTCTATGCAGGATGTGGAAACCTTACAAGCGGACCTGAACAAAATAATGGGGTGGGCAACTACATGGCAGATGAGGTTTAATGTTGAAAAATGTAAAGTAATGCACTTGGGGGCCAGAAACCAGAAAGCAAGCTACTCACTAGGGGGGGAACCTCTGGGTGAGTCTAGGATGGAAAAGGACTTGGGGGTACTGGTAGACAACAGGCTTGGCAGTGGCATGCAATGTCAAGCCGCTGCAAGCAAAGCCAACAGAATACTGGGATGTATAAAAAAGGGGATTCACTCCAGAAATAAAGAGATTATTCTCCCGCTCTACAAGACTCTGGTCCGGCCACATTTGGAGTATGCAGTCCAGTTCTGGGCACCGGTCCTCAGGAAGGATGTGCTGGAACTGGAAAGAGTCCAGAGAAGGGCAACAAAAATAATTAGGGGAATGGAGGACATCAGCTATGAGGAAATTCAAAAGTGCATATTGAAATTCATATGTGCATAATAAATAAATATATAAAGCTGCATAATGAAATAAATCATCAAGTGCAATAGTGCTGTGCTGAAATTGTGCATAAACGACCTGTTAAATATCACCATAAAACAAGTGCAGTAATAAAACTCATATAAAGTCCATACTAAAAGTCCTTTTTCAAATTATAAAGTGCTGGTGCTCATCCGTGTTGCTTGCGGGGTCTCCCCCTTTGTGGATGTACTTACCACAATCTGGTTTAAACTGAGCAGGAAATGGTAATCTTGATGATCTTTGAATTCATTATTGTTGGCTAGAATTCCAATAAAGACTCCTTTTCCTTGGAATTCTAGCCAACAATAATGAATTCAAAGATCATCATGATTACCATTTCCTGCTCAGTTTAAACCAGATTGTGGTAAGTACATCCACAAAGGGGGAGACCCCGCAAGCAACACGGATGAGCACCAGCACTTTATAATTTGAAAAAGGACTTTTAGTATGGACTTTATATGAGTTTTATTACTGCACTTGTTTTATGGTGATATTTAACAGGTCGTTTATGCACAATTTCAGCACAGCACTATTGCACTTGATGATTTATTTCATTATGCAGCTTTATATATTTATTTATTATGCACATATGAATTTCAATATGCACTTTTGAATTTTATTGTAATTTATGGTATATTTACACATTAACACTTTTGAGCAGCGCTGCAAACACAGATCAACACATTTAAAAAGCACTTGCACTTTTATTGCAGCTAGCAGCTCATTCATCTGTTTTAATTAATTAATTTAATTATTTACCATAAGCGCGAGGTACACTAGTTTCACACAGCTATGAGGAAAGACTACAAGCACTGAACTTATTCTCTCTGGAGAAGAGACGATTGAGAGGGGATATGATATCAATGTACAAATACTGTACTGGCGACCCTAGCATAAGGAACAAACTATTCAGAGAGAGGAGATACAATAAGACACGTGGCCATTCACTAAAACTAGAGGAAAGGCGGTTTAACCTTAAAATGCGTAAGGGGTTCTTCACTGTAAGAGCGGTAAGGATGTGGAATTCTCTTCCACAAGCAGTCGTATCAGCTGGGAGCATTGATAGTTTAAAAAAACTATTAGATGGGCACCTTGGAGACCACAACATACAGGGGTACACAATGTACGGTTAAAAGCAAACACACACACATCATAGGTTGAACTGGATGGACTGATGTCTTTTTTCAACCTCACTAACTATGTAACTATGTAACAGTTTGGAGCACTCATACTACACAAACAAACCAGACTGCCAGTGTGAGTGCACCCTATGCCTCCTAGACTAAAGTACACAATAACATTGGGGATGAAGATGTCTCTTCTATATCCACAAAAACCTACACTCTGTTGAGCTTGGAATGCCTTTGAATGCTTGGATGTGTGAGTTTTGGAATTACATACGTAGAGGACGTATCTACTGCCAGAAAGTAAGCGTTACTTTTGCACTGCCTAGAGCAGAAGGAAAGTGTTTTGACTATAATCTACTAGCAGCAGATGAATTATGGTACATCTCTCCCTAGATTAAAGAAGTAAATGTGATTGCAAAATAATATAAATTATAGAAATGTAGACAACATAATAGTAAATCCATAGTAAAATGTAGAGCAGCTTTGAAAGATTAGGTTGTTACCTGTGAGTTTGGTGCAACAGATGAAATGACAAGAGACCAGATAGTAAAACCAGCTAGCTTTTGAAGCACAAGTTTATTGCAAAGGCTAATGCAATTTTAAGCCAAAGTGAAACCGTTGCTGCTAAGGCAAAAACCCTCAGTCAGGGGATTGCCAACACCATAAAGCCTGTGACTTCAGAATCTGCCTCTCATGCAACATATATTCAGGCCCAGTGCAAAGATACAACAATACATTTACTATAAACTGTAATGCAGAGCTGTCCATACACGGAACAAGTGCTGCTTCAAGTGTTGCTCAACACAGCACATTGCACCCTATGCAGGGCCGTCTTTAATATTGATTGGACCCTGGGCAAAAATTTTCTTGGGCCCCCCCACCTCCGTTCTTGGGACATACATAAAAATAGCAGGTAGACTCAAAATCAGTTTACTGCAGCAGATCATGCAGTGATTCCATTTGGTTGCCAGAGGTTACAGTCTATCCTTACTGCTCACAGACTGGTTGCTAGAGGTTACAATACATTATTTCTGCTTGCCAATTGGTTGCTAAAGGTTACTGCACATTATTGCTGCTCACTGATTGGTTGCTAGAGATTACAGCGGATCACTACTGTCAACTGATTATTGATTGCTACAGCAAATTGCACAATATTACCACTGACTGAGCAGTGGAGCAATCCCAAATAATTGCGCAAGTAAAGCGGCATATTAATACACATACTACAGGAGAGGGTCAGAGATTGTAAACGTACTACAGGAGAGCCTCAGAGACTGCAGATATACTACAGGAGACAGTCAGGGACTGCAGATATGGTACAAGTGACGGTCAGAGACTGCGGACATGGTACAGGAGGGGGGTCAGAGGCTGCGGACATGGTACAGGAGGGGGGTCAAAGGCTGCGGACATGGTACAGGAGGGGGGTCAGAGACTGCGGACATGGTACAGGAGGGGGGTCAGAGGCTGTGGACATGGTACAGGAGGGGGGCAGAAAACTTTCAACAATGCACACTTTACAGTTGAATAACACAGCTCAGGGTTTTAGAAAAGTAGGCATTCTATTAGTGTAAGGACATACCTGGCCAGCTGGGCTCATTATACAATGTCAGAGGTCACTGGATGGTACTCCCACTCTCATCTTGCTTGCTAACTCCTGAGCATGTAGGCAGCAGGGGGCGGGGAATAGAGGTCTGGGGGCGGGGCTCCCACTCTGATCATTGCTCTCACTACAGGCAGGCAGCGCTTCTCAGAGGCGTAACTAGAACCTTCAGGGCCCAGGTGCAAGAACCCTTTCACGTGTTCTGTAGCATGACCCCCTACCTGCATAGTTGCCAACTTTTCCAAAAAAATTTCAGGGACACCTTTTTTTTTCTGTGTTCAGCCAGCCATTGTAGGCGGAGAACGTATCTTAATTAGGGGTGGGCCATTTAAAATGGGCATAAGTCTACAAGAACCATCTAATGCCATTCTCCTTTTCACATCTCTACATCCCTTAGCACATCTTTGTACTTCCCAAATAACCCATGTACCCCTGGCAGAACTTGGTACCCCCCCCCCAGCACACTGCTGCACCTTCCACACACCTCTGCACCTCCCAGCATCCTCCGTACCCCCACACACCTCCTAGAATCCTCTTTATCCCCCAGTATGCCTCCACATGCCCAGCAAGCCTTTGTAACCCCCAGCACACAAACACACACACCCACCCGTCAGTGGGATCTGCTTGCTCAGCGGGGGATCTCTCCGCTGAGCAAACGGATGACAGGTCCATGTCTGCTCTGCTAATGCAGAGTGGACACGGACAGCCAGCTGCTCTCTATGGAGCTGTTGGATAGAAACAGGCCACCTGTCATTTGATCCGATCCACCCGATGGATAGAGAATGGACCCCCATCAATCTTTTTTTAGCAGACAGGATTGGATTGAATGGCAGGGGGTGTCAGCAGACACATGTCTGCCAAGATCCGCTGCTCCACAGAGAGCAACAGATAGACGGATCGGGTCCATCTGAAAAACAAACAGGCAGACCTAATCAGTCCGTCAATGTGAAAGGGGCCTACCACATCTCTGCTCTGTACCCACTTGACGTGGACCTCCAACCCCCAGTGCATCTCTGTATCCCACCCCCAACTTTCATCCCATGGCCACTCACCTGAACATCTCCCCCTGCATCTCAGTTCACTTCAGCTGCAGTTCACTATGCAGTGGAGGGGGTGATCAGCAGCTCTGTGGTGCCCAAAAGCTGCAGGATCTCTCTTTGTATAGCAGTTCACTTCCCGAGTCTATACAGTGGAGAGGGGTAGGGGCCTCTGACCATGGCAGGTATTGGCTTCAGTGTACAAGGAGAGCGACTTGTATTCTGAAGCCAATACCTGCCATGGTCAGAGGCCCCTATAGTTGCCAACACTTAAAAAATATTTTTTAGGGACATCCTGGTTTCCTGCATGTCCAGAAAGCCATTGTAGGCGGGGCATGTACTTTAATTAGGGACGGGGCATTCATTTATTTTCGGTGTGGTCCTACAAGAAGTGTTCCATTAACATATTTATTTGTTGGGGGAAGCTTTCCTTGTATCTAAAGTTTACGGTTTAAATTTTGTGACATGTACATCACTTGGGTCCCAGGACACCTCATGAGAGATTTGGAGTACATTTTCTGAGTGCCCAGGGCTAGCGATTATACTGCATGTATTATTATTGTCACTAGGACATTAGGATGCTATTTGAGATATTATCATAGCATGCATGAAGATGTGAAAAATTGCTAAAGTGACCATATATACTGTGACTGTACTTTTATATTACTTTCATGGTAATGTGAACATACAGATATTTATTTGGATTTATTATTGTAGCTTATTATAAACTATAATAATAAACCCAACTAAATATCCACGTTCACATTAACAATAAATAAAAAAAGTAGTCCAATATATGGTGACTTTAGCAATTGTTTACATCTTCATACATATTAGGAACATCTCCATTTGTAGTCCTAGTCACCATAATAATCAATGAAATCTGTAATGTTGATTACTGACTACAAAACCTTACATTGGCTGGTGGAGGAGACACTGAGGTTCCCTGGATTTTGGTTAAGGGTGGAGGTGTGCACACCTCCACCCTTAACTGAAATCCAGGGAATCTCAGGGTCTCCATATGGTCACATTTTGCTGCTTAGGGAAGCGTCACCTGCTGCACATTTTCAACCTGGAATCCTCCACCGTGCGCTGCAGTCTCTCACAGGGTCTCTCTCCATGCAGCTTGAGCCTCGTACCTGCACCAGAACATGGACTGGGCACCATCAACTTCGAGGCTGGCCACACCCCCTCCCAGAGTCCAAACCAATCAAAATGCATGCCTCAGCAGGCTCCACCTCGGGGATGTTCTGCAGAAGTAGGAGCAAGTGTTCTGATCTTCTGCTCCAAAGATCGAGACAGCTGGCAACCACAGAGGCCCCTCCCCTCTCCACTGTACAAAGGAAAGTTAACTGCTAGCCGGAGGGAGATCCCATGGCTCATGGGCACCGCAGAGCTGCCGATTGCCCCCTTCCGCCCCTACTGAATAGTGAACTAACGGCCGAATCTACAGGGGGAGATGCCGGGTCTTAGGGCCCCCCCCCCCACATTGGCGGAACACCAGGGCCCAGTTGCAAGTGCGACTGTCTAATCCTACCAGACAGGATGCAGCAAGGGAGCGGGACAGGGAGCTCCACTGATGCTCTGACCCCCGCCCCCCTCTAAACTGGCAGGGGAATACAAAGGTCTGGGGGCGGGGCTCCCTCTCCGATCTCTGCTCTCCCTACAGCCGCTCTGATCGAACATACAGGATGCATGGGGCGGGGATCAGAGCATCAGTGGAGCTCCCAGTCCCGCCCCCTCTCTGCTGGCTTGCTCAGGAATGCAGCCTCCGTGCGCTCTGCATCATCGGGGGCCCCAATGTGAGGGTTCAAGCAGCAGCTGCTTTGGGCCCCTCAATAAAGATTGGCCCCTGGGCAGTTGCCCCGGTTTGCCCTATGGTAAAGACGGCCCTGACCCTATGCTGCATGCTGTGCAAAAGATGCACAATGATGTAAACTCATTAAAATGAAACACAATGAAATGAAACAAAATCTGTTAAACTTCTTCAGCAAGACAAGTTACTGCCCCTTTCTTAAGTATTGATGAATTTGACATTTCCATAGACCTGTCAAGCAAATCTGCACAATCTGGACATCATTGCAGATGTGCTACAGTTTGTTCCTGCTCCTTGCTGGTGATGGACAGCACAGAAAGGTGAGAGGGAAGGTAGGCCAAAGCAGCAGCCCAGGAACTTAAGACCACCCACTGGAGATGACGGGGACACATTCCTGTAAGATGAGTCATTCAAGGTAACCAGAATAAACTGGATATTAGAGCCTTTATTAGATATTTATGATGCCAACAATGTTAAGGAATATGAAATATGACATTTCCTTATCACTTCACCCCTTGGCTCACAAATATCATACGGTAATGCCTCCAACTGCACATAAAGGCAACATATCAGCATTGGAAGGAAAGCACCTGATAATTGTAAACAAAAATAATAATGTATTCTCCCACCCCTCGGTTTACCCTAAATGGAAAATTGAGGATCTAAAGTGTATCTATCTAAAGTGTAGATACCTATTTTACTTTCCCCGTCTCATTTACCTGCACAGAAAATCTAATTTGGCTATTTTAGGACTGAAAAAAAAAAATATCCAAAATTAAAAAAAAAAAAAAAAAAAATACTATGTGTTGGACTAACAAACAAACACCAAACTTTTCCTTTCAAAAGCACTAGAGTTGGTATGAACATCAAACTTTCCTTTCCAAGATTTGAAAAGTGTAGGGCCTTGTCAAAGTCCTCCAAATCTGGTAATGGCTAATGGGCCATACACACTATAAGATTTTCTGAAGACTTTTTCCTTTAGACTTACCAAAACCATATAATATGAGGTCAAACCTAAACACTTTCAATTTGTATGCAATCTGGCAGGCCCTTGTACTACATAGAAAAGGTAAATCTGAAGGAAATCTAACCATAAAAGTTGGATAGTGTGTATCCAGCTTTAGACATCTGGTGATCAGATCGCAGCTGCAGCACAGCAAATGCAACACTGTCGAACTGAAGGAACTGCAGAATACAAAGTATATTTCATCCTAGGACTATTGCAGCTCACAAGTCATAGACGTGCAGGTACATAACCACCATGGTAGATGGAACTTTTACTAATTTATACAAATAATTCAGGCACTTGAATATCAGAGCCAATAAAACAGGTTTGGGCAATTGACCATCAGAACAATTCAGGTACTTGACCATGATAGCAGATGGAATAGCTCAGGTAATTTACCACCAGAGCAGGTGGAACTTGTACCATCAGTTTAGCTGCTGATCAGTGGCAAAATCTTTATAGACGGTTGCTGCTGTCAAAGGCATTTGTCCCTTTTCTCCAAAATGCTTCTGGTTGACATCAAGGCAGGTGTGCTACCAAGACTGTCAGTTCAACATTCCATTACTAACAACAATGCACATATAGCCCATTATAAATGTGTGCATATATGTGCATCTTTCCCTTTTTTTTGCTAGGTATGAATTATAGTACTACAGAACACCTTCCCTTAATGCCATGCCCATAATACAGTGTAGAGGGAGGCTTTCTGTGGTACCCAGAGGCAACAAAGCCAACTGATAACTGTGCAGCACAAAGGAATCACCAGCTATAACAAATTAGACTGGGATCTTGGTTGTAGCCTCAACTATTATCCTGGTATAACCACTTTTAATGCAAGACCCTATATATATATATATATATATATATATATATATATATATATATATATATATATATATATATATATATATATGTACAGTGGTTAACTTATCAAACAGATAAAACAAAAACATGTAATGGTATATTTAACAGACTGAAAGGAAGTAGATTCAACCACCTCCACGACTTAATGGCTGCCTAATCTATGTTTAATGTTATAATTTCTTACTGTGTTTTTCTTTCTCCTTGTAATGTCCTCTGTGAGCTTCTGAACCTCTACTTGTGTCACTTCAATTTTTTGGAACAAACCGTGCACTTTATTTGCAGTCATGTGCACAGCTCTATGGACACTACAAATGGCATAGTCCAAAGTCCCTACTCAGATAGCAAGGATAACTTGCCACAAATTTGTGGCAGTGTTGAATTGTAAGTCTGTTAACTTGCTGCACATTTTCACTGGCAAGTTGTACACTTGCAGAGCACTTGAAGCACAAGTTCTAATTGGCATTTTTCCAATTTGTAGCTCATTGGCATGGCAAGTCTCTAGCAAGAGCAAAGATGCACTGGTGAGTCTACAACAAGAGCTCTGCAAGTCTATAGCATGAAAATTCCAGCACAGTGACCCCTGTAATGGGATGATATTTGCACAACATAACTGAAAAAGGAACTTGCAGCAGACTTGCAGATGTTTTGCAAAGAAAATTGATCTGGAGTCATGCAATGTGGACTTCCTGCAATTGTGCAACACGCTTGTGAAATCTGGCAAGTCTAATAATATCTTAGCAAGTCATTTTCAAACTTGCTTGCTATCTGGGTAGTTCCATATGAGCAGTGAGAGTGGCTACACACCTACATACAGAGAGACCTTGGAGAATGAAAGTAGCCACCCTTTAACAGCAATTTTGGAAATTTGATAGAAGCTGATTATAAACTTATGAAGTGATTATAAATGTATTCTTTTTTTTTTTTTTTTTTTGTAATAACCAACATTTCATACTTGCAATATATCACACAGAACTGGCAGGTAGTGTGTGAGTCAGTGTTCACTGACAGCTATAAGGTGGACCATAAGGGACCAATAACAGAGGGGGGGGGGGGGGGGATGCGGGGTAGGGACAAAAAAAAAAAAGAAAAAAGATATACTCAAAACGAATTAGGTAGGAATTAGTCCATGCAGTCCATAGTGGTAAGGGATATCAAGTCCGCAGGATGGGTGGATCCACAGGCGGATAGGGATTGCACACAGCTTCTCAGCAGGAAATGGGAATTCCCTCAGATACAAACAAAAGCAGCAGAAAGAGGGCGTCTGGGTCAGTGTGATAATAAAAACAAGTAACACTTTATGCAGATACACTTACATAGGAGCATCTGGCAAGCTGCACACAGGGTGAATGTGGATCACCAATCAAGTGGTCAGCCATCACAAGGTATGAGAAGACTGTTGTGGAGATAAGCTCGGACCTGCCATATGGTAGTATATAACTGGCAGTGTCTCCAGCTCTCACACCTGCTCTCACAGAGATAGCAAGCGACCAAATCAGAATGGGGGCAGGTCGCAACACGTTTCTGAGGCACCGCCTCCTTCAGGCAAACCCACCCCCCTCTGGAGGGAAAAATGTATACTCTCTGGACGGAATTTTTTTACACTTCTAACTTTGTGATAGATGACCCTTGGTCTCTCAGGCAAAACCAGAGCTAACTTCAACCTCTGGCCTAGCAACAAACATTGTCAGCTTGTCCTGATTGGTGATAGGGGATTGGCACTCCAAAAACGCTTTTTGAACTACGTCAGAATCATATCCCTTGTCCATAAATGTATTTATTAAGAGTTGCCCTTGTGCCTTTTAGTCACTATCTAGTGTGCAGTTCTTTCTCAGTATAGAAAATTGGCCCTTTGGGATATTATGCTTCCATTTGGGTGGTGCAGCTCACAAAAATGGAGATACGAATTTCCCGCTAAGGGCTCGAAATGTGCATAGGTGGGGCATGTGAAAACAATTTTGTCCCTGGTTTTCTCAGCTGTAGCTATATTGTCTGAACTGTTAGAAAGAGTGTCACCTTTGCAGGCTCTATTTGTGGCTAGAAGTGGATCGCCTTTCTAAGGGTGTTTGGGGCATTGGTTTTTTTGATTCCCATGATTGTTTAGAGGTTTTTTTGGGGGACACACATGGCTGGGTAATGAATTCCAGTAACCTGCCACTGGCACCTGTCTCATCCTACCTCTGTGCAATTCCCAGGTGTATACTCTATCATTTTGAAAATCCTCTAGATCCCTATTTCATTTCTTGATTTTCTTGGCCGAAATCTTGTTTTCTTTATCAACTATTTTTTGTTCTATATATATATATATATATATATATATATATATATATATATATATATATATATATATATATATATATTGTGGCAGGGCACATGGATCCGTGGTCGACGGAAGATACGTGTCACCGAGGTTCCTGGCCTCGGTGAGATAAGAGCCGGTAATTCTGTGTCAGCAGTAGCTAGTGCTGTTTGACATTTTTCTATTTTAGTGTGGCTGCAAAGCTGAATCCGGGCCGGCTCTTATTGGGAGCAGTCAATGTGTGGGTGGGTGGCTGCTCCCCACGCTCCAGGCCAGGTCTTGCCTGGGGTTTATAAGGCAGACAGCCTAACAGGTGGTTGAGAATTATCTCCATGCACCAGAAGGCTGTGGAAGTGAGTGCTGAGGCTGGTAAGGTTTCAAGCAGGTGAACTGATCCGTTGCTGTGTGTGAACAGCACCAAAGAGACACAGGTGAATGGACTTGTTGCTGTGTTTAAAACCTGCCTTAAATTAAAGACTGTCGTTTTCCTTTTTGTTGGGTGTGAGTTAACACCAAGAAAGACCGTTACTTTTGTGTTCCTGAAGTGTAAATAAAACACTCCTGATTTACTTGAAGAACCATCTGTTTTGCCTCTATTCTGCACCCGCAAATCCTACCTACCAGAGCAAATCCCCACATTTGGTGCTCGGATGCGGGCAAGCGCAGTGAGGCTGGCGTAAGATGCCAAAATATTTTTTGTTCTGCTGAACGTGACTGTACATGTCTTATATTAAGCCTGCCAAGCTGCAGCCACAGGAAAAGATGGAGGAGATGATAAGGCAGCTTACCCAGGCCAGTTTAGGACAACAGCAGGCCATAGAGCTACTGCGGGAGACTAACCTGCAACAGCAAAAAAGACATGAGGAGGCTATGCATGCACAGCAGGAGACTAATCAATGGCTGCTGCAACATGTGTTGGCTTTGGAAAAGTCTGGGGTGTCTCGGGGAGTGCATGATGTCCGGAAAGCGGTCCGTGCCACGATACCTAAGATGGCTCCCGCGGATGACGTCGAGACGTACCTCGCCATATTTGAAAAAGTGGCGGTCCGGGAGAAGCTACCCCGTGACCAGTGGGCTGAGGTGGTCACTCCGTTCCTGGCATCCGGACTCCAGCAGGTGTTTTTCGATTTGACAGATGACCAAGCTGCCTACTACCCGACCGTAAAGGGTGAGATCCTGGCGAGACTGGGCGTAAATGTCTTAGTCCGCGCTCAGCAAGTGCATCAGTGGGGCTACAAAGCGGCCGAACCGGCCAGGCCACAATATTACGATTTACTGCACAGATTGCAAAAATGGCTGCAGCCTGATCTGTTAAATCCCACTGATATGCTGGACCGCTTGTTGGCTGACATGTTTTGGAGGGCCTTGCCTTATCCCCTCCAGCACTGGATTGGCCAGGCTTCTCCTGACAATGCTCTGGATATGGTTGACCTGGTGGAGCGCTTTGAGGCCACCAAGAACTTGCAGGGATGTACAGGGGGGAGGGGGCCAGTCAAACCCCGGAAATCGCCGCCACAGACCCAACGCTTGGTGGTAATGAGACATACTCAAGACGTACTCCCTGTACGCCCGGCCCCAATAGTCTGCTGGCGGTCTGCTGGCGGTGTCAGGACGAGCCTATGGAGACTAACTATGGACACCGCCACTCGTTGTATGCACGAAAGCTATGCACCACAGGCACTGGTGAGGTGATAGACGGTAACCATCTGTGTCAGGTGTAAGTGGGAGACACTTTGGCGGTGGCTCTGCTGGACTCAGGAAGTCTGGTGTCCCTGGTAAGAACGGAGTTAATACGGCCTGCAGAATATACCAGCCGCAGAGTCGGGGTCGTATGTATTCATGGAGACAATACAAAAAAAGACAATACAAAAAAGGTTGGGACTTTGAATGAGAGACATGACTGAGTAAAAAATTATATCATATTTATTGATGCATAAAAAGGGGGTAATCATGATGTAATGCACGTATAGGCTGACATGATATGGTAACAATAGAGTAGTAAAGTACATGATGTACACCCCAACAAATACAATTTTAAAAGAACCAACATGACAATGAAACAGTAGTAACAGAGTAATAACATGACATCATAACATCCATAGACTGACGCGTTTCGTGGACTAACACCACTTCTTCAGAGTCGGTGTATGATATATCTATAAATAAATGATTATAAGCATATAAGTACATTGCATTAGATGGTAATTTGGAAATTGGGGAAGAAGGGGAAAAAAGGGGGGGGGATAGGAGACAAAGTCCCCGTAACCCCGACACTTACACAGTAGTTCCAACAGTGACTGGTTCTGGGGGTGGGGGCAACAACCCCTGATGTCTCCCCCGGGAGCTGAGGGCACGTGGGGCCCGCGGGCAAGGCGAAGGTGTCACATACAGAGTAAATTTGTAGAAATATTGCTGAGTAAGCGGAGTATATCTGGGTAGAGTAAATGATATTAATTGATAGTAAATAATTGTATTGAGTACACAACTTAATGTTACTGAACTGATGTGTGTGGTGAAGGGGAATAAGGGTGATGTGAGGATAGAAAGAAAAGTGAGGTAAGATGGGGGGATGTGATGAGAAGCTGAGATGATGAGAGATTATAAAATGGTCATGATTATGATAATATATAACAATAGCCAGAGTATATCTATATAAAATGAGTATAAGTATTGGCTATAATAGATAAGTATGTACTATATAGGGGACATAAGGCTACTCAGTAAGTATGTATAGTAATAAAGTACCTACATGACTATATACTATGTGGAAATCATAATGCTAGTAGCGGAGGCAGACGCCATACCGCCCAGCTGGCTTCCTCTTATGCACCAGATGAGACAACAGCCGTCGGCGTGCGGCGCCAGATGACGTCACACATCGGCGCAGGGCGTGACGCGATGTGCATCGGGACCGCCCACCCGATCCGCCGTGCTCAAGGAGCATAGGGGAGGGGAGGGAAGGGCACCCGATGCACATCGCAGCTCCCGAGGAATGCAGAGGGGAAAGAGCCATCACCGCCAGCCAGCATAGTTGGAGCAAACTGGAAGGCAATTGTGTGATCACATATCAGCCCGTAAAAATCAATATGTATCAAATATGGAGTATATAGTATATATAAATATATGAATATAACAGGGGTTGATACCTGTGACTAAAGTGCAAAGAAACCCCCAGCAAGCCGGAGGGAATCTATATTGACACAGCACCTTTAGGCTAAAAAAATGTAAGCCAATATGTGCAGTCAATGCACAGTGACACAAAATTGTATCAACCTGTCATGTCTCTCCATCCCTAATTCAGATAAATTTTTATGCATTCATGGAGACTTAAAGGACTATCCCACAGCGCTGGTAACTTTGTCCACAGCGGCCGGCAAGTGGACCCATGAGGTGGCTGTCACTACCAAGTTGCCACATGAACTAATAATCGCAAGGGACTTTCCAGGTTTTCCGACGCTGTGGCCTACGGTTAAAGGGTCTGACAAGCCTGAGACAGGGACAACCCTAGCAGAATGGCCTGGTTCCAGTGCGAGGCCAGAGCCCTGGGAGCCTGAGTCCGAAGGGCCCTCGGTAGGGGTGACCACAGCTTCTGTGATAGAGGGGGACACCACCCCACTAAATGTAATGGTGGGAGACGTGGAGGACTTGCCATCCGGCCCTGAGTTGGCAGACCTCAATGTCTCCGGGGAAAATTTCGGGACCGCACAACACCGGGATACGTCCCTAAGCAGGGCCTGGGAGAATGTTGTAATCATTAATGGTAAACCAAAAAACCCTGGGGCTGAATTGATGTTTCCACGTTTTATTGTTTAACAGGAAATGTTATATCGAGTGAATCAAATCCGGGGTGAACTGGTTGAACAGTTGGTGGTGCCCACAGCGTACCGCAAGCTTGTTATGGAGCTTGCCCACCAACATGTTCTTGGGGGACACTTGGGGTGGCAGAAAACACAGGACCGCATACTACAGAGGTTTTATTGGCCCAGTGTGTTCAGAGAAGTGGAAGAGTATTGTAAGTCATGTCCGGTCTGTCAGATAACTAGCCCCCAGCCCCATTTCCGTAGTCCCCTGATACCTCTCCCAATAATTGAGGTCCCATTTGAATGAATCGCTATGGATCTAATCGGCCCTGTTCCAAAATCTGCCAGGGGTCACCAACATATTCTAGTCATCCTTGACTACGCCACTCGCTACCCGGAGGCGATACCCCTGCGACATACGTCCACCAAACTTATAGCTAAGGAGTTAATGGAAATGTTTTCCCGGGTGGGACTGCCTAAAGAGCTCCTGACTGACCAGGGGACACCGTTTATGTCCAAGGTTATGAGAGAACTCTGTAAGCTGCTCCACATAAAACAATTACGTACATCTGTCTACCATCCCCAGACAGATGGCCTGGTCGAGAGATTTAACCAAACATTAAAAAACATGTTAAAAAGAGTAGTTTCCATGGATGGTAAGGACTGGGACCTGCTTCTACCCTATCTGATGTTTGCAGTGCGAGAAGTACCTCAGGCTTCCACGGGTTCTCGCCCTTCGAACTGTTATATGGTAGGCATCCTCGCGGGTTGTTGGATATAGCCAAAGAGGCCTGGGAACAACAACCCACCCCCTACAAAAGTGTTGTTGACTATGTCACCCAGATGCAGGAACGGATGGAAAAAGGTGATGCCCTTGGTCCGGGAACACATGGAGGCAGCCCAACGAGCTCAGAGTAGGATCTACAATCGACAGGCTAGGGTCCGGAACTTTAACCCGGGTGATCGGGTAGTGGTACTAGTACCAACAGTAGATAGCAAGTTCCTAGCTAGGTGGCAAGGTCCCTATGAGGTGCTCGAAAAGATAGGGGAAGTAAATTACAAAGTACACCAGCCAGGGAGGCAGAAGCCGGAGCAGGTGTACCACGTAAATTTACTAAAGCCGTGGAAAGATAGGGACTTGTCCGAGAACGACAGCCCCCAGCCAGGGTTTCTAGGTGAAAAGGGTCCAGCCCCTCCTCTTGAATCCTGTGAAGCAGTAACCTCGGTAAAAGCTGCAGATAGCCTGTCCTCCAAACAGGTCCAGGAAGTCAGGGAGTGCATTAGTCGGAACACAGATGTGTTCTCAGACCTCCCTGGACGCACGTCTCTAATCCTACATGATATTGTCACTGAGCCCCGGGTCAAGGTCCGGAAAAAAACGAATCGGGTACCCAAGGCTCGGCGACATGCTATTGAGGAAGAAGTACAACTCATGTTAAAACTCAATGTTATTGAAGAGTCTAAAAGTGAATGGGCCAGTCCTATAGTCTTAGTACCCAAACCAGACGGGACGTTGCGGTTCTGCAACGATTTTCGTAAGCTAAACGAAATCTCCAAGTTTGATGCGTATCCCATGCCCCGAGTAGACGAGCTGATTGAGAAATTAGGCCAAGCCTGATATTTTTCAGTGCTAGACCTCACCAAAGGGTACTGGCAAGTACCCTTAACGGAGTCTGCCAAGGAAAAAACGGCTTTTGTTACTCCTCAGGGCCTATATCATTATAAGGTGTTACCCTTTGGCCTGCATGGCGCCCCTGCCACCTTCCAAAGACTAATGGACATAGTGTTGCGACCTCATCGTCAGTACGCCTCAGCTTACCTGGACAATGTCGTCATCCACAGCTGGGATTGGGAAAGTCATCTGCCCAAAGTGCAGGCGGTAGTGGATGCCCTTAGGAAGGCCGGGCTGACCGCTAATCCAAAAAAGTGTTCAATAGGATTAGAAGAGACTAAATACCTGGGGTATGTGGTTGGGCGAGGAGTCATCAAACCCCAAGTAAACAAAATAGAAGCCATACGTAGTTGGCCCCGACCAGTCACCAGTAAGCAGGTCAGATCATTCCTGGGAATGCTGGGATATTATATGAGGTTCATTCCCCATTTTGCCACCTTAGCTGCTCCACTGACAGGGCTACTAAAGGGACGAAAGTCAGTCATGGTTCACTGGAATGATAAGGCGGAAGAGGCCTTTTCCGTTTTGAAGTCGGCACTATGTGGGTCCCCAGTGTTGGTCACACCAGACTTCAAGAAGGGATTTATAGTACAGACCGATGCCTCGGAAGTAGGTCTAGGGGCTGTGCTGTCACAGGAGATCAATGGGGAGGAGCATCCTGTCGTGTACCTCAGCCGAAAGCTCACCCCAGCAGAGACCCGATACAGTATAGTGGAGAGAGAGTGCCTGGCTATCAAATGGGCACTCGAGTCTCTTCGCTATTATCTGTTGTGGAGGAAATTTCGTCTGGTGACCGACCATTCCCCTCTCCAATGGATGAGCCAGGCCAAGGAGAGAAATGCTCGGGTCACCAGATGGTTCCTGTCCCTTCAGAACTTCAAGTTCTCAGTGGAACACAGGGCAGGCCGCCTACAGGGAAATGCGGATGCCATGTCTCGCGCACACTGTATGACATGTGTTCACCCCCTGAGGGTTGAACAAAGGGGGGAGGTATGTGGCAGGGCACATGGATCTGTGGTCGACGGAAGATACGTGTCACCGAGGTTCCTGGCCTCGGTGAGATAAGAGCCGGTAATTCTGTGTCAGCAGCAGCTAGTGCTGTTTGACATTTTTCTATTTTAGTGTGGCTGCAAAGCCGAATCCGGGCCGGCTCTTATTGGGAGCAGTCAATGTGTGGGTGGGTGGCTGCTCCCCACGCTCCAGGCCAGGTCTTGTCTGGGGTTTATAAGGCAGACAGCCTAACAGGTGGTTGAGAATTATCTCCATGCACCAGAAGGCTGTGGAAGTGAGTGCTGAGGCTGGAAAGGTTTCAAGCAGGTGAACTGATCCGTTGCTGTGTGTGAACAGCACCAAAGAGACACAGGTGAATGGACTTGTTGCTGTGTTTAAAACCTGCCTTAAAGACTGTCGTTTTCCTTTTTGTTGGGTGTGAGTTAACACCAAGAAAGACTGTTACTTTTGTGTTCCTGAAGTGTAAATAAAACACTCCTGATTTACTTGAAGAACCATCTGTTTTGCCTCTATTCTGCACCCACAAATCCTACCTACCAGAGCAAATCCCCACAATATATATATATATATATATATATATATATATATATATATATATATGTATCATATTTGGGTGTTATGAATACTGATTTTAACTTGTAAACAACAAATGTCAGAAATAGGCCTGGTCTTAAAGTGGTTTATAATACATACTTGAATATATATATATATATATTTTAAAATCCAGAGTTTAGGGTTATTTTAAAGTGTGACATGACAATAGACACTCTTTTCTTTTCCTATAGCACACTCAGGACTTAACTAAATTGCAGGAAGATACTGTTTCTTTATTGCCATCTGGCAATCTTATGTTATTTTACTTACTAGTATTACTACTTGAGCTTTCTAATTTCACTGACCAGTGAACTTGTCGTGAATAGGAGAGGCATTTAAAAATTGTACAATAAAAGCTTGCTCAAGCTTTGTTGTGATCTGAATGCTTTCATATTTAAAGAAACAGAGTTAAAACTTGCTGTAGTGGTTTCTAATGAACCCTGGTATTAGATTTTATAATAATTATGACACACAATTACATAAAATTTACATTTATAAAGGTATATTTATTTATAGCGATAAGATCGCTCCAGAGCCACATCTATATAAGTTACACGATTTCTACAAGGAAAAAATAGTCAAACTTTAGAGGTAACATTGGACAAGATATATTTTAAATTAATACATTTTAATGATAAACAAGTATTAAAAGAAGCACGTAGAATCATGCATCAATAAAATCATACATGTAAATACACAAATGGCAAAAATACCATATTGCAGTTAACAATGTTACAGGCTAGTGTATAAAGAAGTCCTCATGCGTCAATGCATTTCGCTTGTCCACTTTAGAACACACAAAAAGGACAAACAAAGTTCACTACATAAATAAAAAGAACAAATGACATTAAACATAAGTTAGCAGACATGTATTTTACCAAAAATTGTCTGATTGCATAAGAATCCATAAGAAATATATGTCCCCACCTTGCCTAAAAAAGCAAGCATGCATAGAGGGATATTCCTTGAGCAGGCCTAGGGGCAAAAAGGAAACCAATCAATCAGCGGCCTATGGCTAGCACAGATAAGCTGGAATGCAAAATAGCACATAAATAGAAAATAGTAAATACAGCCCCAGAATGCTCACAAAAAATATATGCTACTACTGTACATACAGTATTAGACCTAAATAAATGTACAACTACTAGAGCACTTACTTACTTCTTCAGGAGCCGTTGATGTAAATAGGAGACCACTGGATTCCCAAATTATATACATGGTTGGCAGTGTATGTATGGCTGCTCACAAGGAATAGCGACAGGGCCAGGCTTTGGATGACAAAATGTAGATATAGACTATATCCACAGATGAAGGCCAGATGACAGTGCTAAAAAGTCATTTTTATAGGGGTAAGCCCATCCACACATACATGCCCTCTAGAAAGCAAACAGAAAAAAAATCAGCTATAAGAGCAATTATTAAAGCGGTGCTCCACCCAAAAGGGGAAGCTCCACTTGATTGCTACGCCCCCCCCCCCTCCACAGCATCATTTGGCACCTTTCGGGGGGAGCGGATAGCTGTCAAAACCTGTTCCCGCTTCTGGGTAAGATCACTGAAATCGTTGTGCGGCAATCTACAAAATTAGCGGCCCCTCCTCCTTCCCCCCGCTGCCTTTTGGGAGACACACAGGTCCCAGAAGACAGGGGGACCATTCAGAAAGTGCAGAGCAACGTGCGCGTGTGGAGTAGGAAACACGCTGTGAAGACACAAGGCTTCACTACCTGTTTCCCTTAGTGAAGATGCCGGCGCCTGTACCCGGAGCCAATGGATGGATGGCTTGGGGTACTGACATCATGGGATCCCTGGGCAGGTAAGTGTCCTAATATTAACTACTTCCAGACTGCCTGCCGCAGTTTTACTAGCGGCCCCTTTACAGTGGAACACAATGCTTAATCACTCTCGTGAGTAAGCTGATACAGCATTGTGTATGAAATGCAGTCTCCACATCCAGTTGATCAATCCCCACAACAGCGATGCTCCAAATCGTGTAAAACGAAGCTCCAATACATGTGAAAGAAATGACAGCCTCCACTAGTGCAACATTGCTTGAACAGTTTATTCATAAACAACAATAAAATCATTGCACTCACTTGTAGATCATAAGAAATGGGCACATCATAGATGCAGCTGGTGCGGGTAGCTCCCGTAGCACACAGGACTTGGCTCCACGCCAAGGCAAGGGAGACAGGAAGCCTCCGTCACCGCAAAAACAGTAGCTGGGTACACCGCCTGGCCATGCCCCGACGCGTTTCGTCACTTCCGACTTTGGGGTGTGGCACAGACGGCGCGGCGGACCCTTTAGTACTGCCGTACACTCCGCCCAATGTTCAGTCCAGCGTACCTGATCAGGAAGAACACCATTGCGCAAATGGGTGGAAACAAGTAACGGCCTATGAACCCAAAACTCCCGCTGATAGGACGTGTCCCCATCAAATATCGGAGACACCATATAAATTACTCCAAATTTGGGACCAACATATCTGTAATTAATAACCGATGGAGAAAAATAACAAATACCAAGTATAAATGCAGAGCAATAGTGTTCACCCACCAAATCAGGTTTGCAGGAACGTAATTGCAGAATAGCCCATATAAGGGCGCAAATATGCATATACATTAACAAGCAATACAATTACATAAAATCAGTACACACATACTAACTAAAAAAAGCTGTCACACATAGAACAATGAATATAATAAATACATCCATTCTCTATATAAAATAAGATAAAATTACAAAATTACCATAAAAATACAAAATGACCATAAAATCAATACTGAAGCAAACAACTGGAGCAAAAAGCCGAATACTTAGAAATGATTAGACTTATCAAAATTATTCAGACCTAGGTGTGTTTGCAAAAAATATATTGCACGCAAAAACCAATTAAGCATCACTAATGAAACAATTTATATCTAGCTCAATGTTGAGCCCCATTGGATCCAGGGACTGGGTCAGGAAAATCCATTTTGTTTCACATTTGGAAAGTTCCCTGACCCAGTTGGCACCTCTCCATGATGGCGTCACTCGTTCGACTCCCCAAAAATGGAGACCCCTTGGATCCCTCTGATGATATTTACGAAAATGGGTGACACGTTGTGCTCACGTTTCCCTTTTATAATATTGGTGATATGCTTACCTACCCTCTTCTTAGAGTGCGTTTAGTGCGCCCTATATAAAGAAGATTACAGGGACATTTCAGCACGTACACTACATGTGTGGTGTCACAGGTGGTCAAATGTTTAATTCTAAAGGACTTCCCAATTCCTGACACCAAAAATTTGTCCCGTCTTCTCAAATTAGTTGGTTTGAAGAAACAGGCCCTAGATCTGCCACATGAGTTAAACCCACTTAGATTAGGAAAAAAAGACAAATTCGGGGGATCCAGGACCTTTTTGACAATCCTGTCCCCGAAATTAGCAATACTTTTTGCTCAAACCAATCAAAATGCGCTTATTGCAATTTTTTTTACCAAAAATATGTAGCAGAATACAAATTGGCCTAAAATGTTAAAAACATTTTGATTATTCATTTTTTTTTTGGGAATGTTATATAGCAGAATGTGAAAAATATATATATTTTTTTAGAATTGTCGCTCTCTTTTTGTTTGTAGCGCAAAAAAAACTAAAAATAGCAAAGGTGATCAAATATCACCAAAAGAAAGCTCTATTTGTGGAAAAAAAGGACATCAATTTTATTTAGGTAAAGCGTCGCACGACTGCGCAATTGTCTCTTAAAATAATGCAGTGCCAAATCGCAAAAAATGGCCTGGTCATTAAGGGGGCAATTCCTTCCGGTCCAGAACTGGTTAAAAGTCAGCAGCTAAAGTATTTGTAGCTTCTGAATTTTATTTTTTTTTTTCCTTACAGGCTGGAACTCTTCTTTAAGGAGCTGGAGACAAGGCTGCATAAAAATGCAGGTCAGCATGTACCAAAATGTTGCTCACTGTTGTCAAAGATACCCACCATATCAAAGAAGAGAAGCTGCAGCAATGGTCTGTAATGGCTGGCTCCTTAAATAACCCCACCGCTAGGTGGCCGCCTGCACACGGCATGTCAGAAAAGGACCTGGTAGCAATGTTTCTTTGAAAAAATTACAAATGGGATGGAAAGAGAGCATCTCATGTCTAAAAAATCACTGTGATACTGGATCTGGAGTGTTTACTTCATCTAATTTCATGAGGCTACTCGGGTACATGTGCAGATGTTGATGGAAGTCAAGGAAAATTATACAATTTTAATTAATATGATTAAGGTGAACATACTAAAATACATACAGTATATACAGTATGAGTACAGTAACAATTTTTCATTATTGTTTGATAAAATATTGTTCTGAGTGCTACATTCACAGTAGATACTTGGCAGAAAAGTAGACAATCTATTTTTGGGGCTTTTAGTCCCGGTTCACACTGGCACGACTTGTCAGGCGACTTAGTCGCCTGACAAGTCGTGCTCCATTCAGTGCAATGGAACCGTTCTAATCAGAGCGATTCAAGTCGCTCCGACTTAGAAAAAGGTTCCTGCACTACTTGGGGCCGACATCGGAGCGGCTTGAATTGAATTCTATTAGAGAAGTCATTTGCAAGTCACGCTGAAGTCGCGCTGCACAGGGCGGCTTCAGAGTCGGGCGACTTTGAAGCCGCCCCAGTGTGAACCGGCTCTTAAAGTGGTTGTGAATGTATTTTTCTTAAAATAATAAACATGAAAAACTTACCTGTCTGCTCTGTGAACAGAGCAGCCCCTTACTCCTCTTCTGGGGGCCACTGCTGGTGTTGTCCACTCCTCCCCTTCTGTGATCGCCCCCAAAGCAGGCTGTGTGAGTGTGCTCTTGACCTGAGTTGTGTGCATCCATAGACAGATCCAGTGTGGCTCTGCCCCACCTCCTGCTCCCTCATCACAGGATTTGAATGTAATCAGCAGGAGCCAATTGCTCCCACTGTTGCCTCTGTGTACTGTGTGAAGAGGGAGAGAGCAGCACTGTTTCAGATGGACACAGTACTGCATCAAAGAAGGAGCCAGGTAAGTATTTAAGTGGAAGGGGAGCTGATCGTGGAAGGTTTTATATCTTAATGCAGAGAATACATTAAGGTAAAACACATTTTGCCTTTAGAACTACTTAATTTATAATATGCTCCAAAGGGCCTGCTGCACCACAAGAAAAAAGGGAAAATAACACACCAACCAGTATGCTATTTCTAATCAGTAGTACATTGTATTACTGGTTGTTTACCACACCGAGTGCAGCAGAGTATTCCTAAAGCTGAATTCCCAGAATTCAGCCACTTTATAAAAAGTTAAGGCACACTGAGTTAAGTCTAAGAAGCTTGGTGACATATCCTGGGCTTAAAGGGAACTATTATATATTTATGACAGGTTTATTGCTCTGCTCAGAATTACACTGAAGACACTTGGGCTGTGAGAGAGGAGAAAGGCACATAGGACAGTTATGCCCAGCCCTCCCCTCCCCTTTGCTGTCTATTCAGAGAGGCCTTTGTATTTTGTGAACATGTTCACATAATACAAAGACTACTGTGAATTGGCAGGAGGAGGGAAGGGACAGGCATAGCAGCTGCAGTGACTCTCATGTTCAAGTTACAGAGCTCAGAAGGATCAGTATCAAACTCATGGAATGACAGGTATTACTGTCTTCCGGGAGTATTAAAAAGCTGTCAGATATAAATACCAGAGCTAAGCACAATAGGTGTCATGCACCTCGCTGGACTTAACTCATAGTGTGGCTTCATTTTTTTTTACAAAGGCACTGAATTCCTGGATTAAATGAATTGATTGAAAAAGAAAATTCAAGAAATTCTTGAATTCTGCCACTTTGCCACTTTGACGGTAATAAGGAGAAATGTCTGGCTGAAAACTCTACAGAATTCAACATTTCCTAATGTGACAATTTCCTGACCCACCTCTGCATTCTGATTCCTCTAAATTCTCATATAAACGTTAATACATTAATGTAACTTGAAAAGTAATTTTCAACTAAAAAACTAAAATTGGCTTCTTTCAAACCAAAGTAATCTCTGGTGATGAAGCCATGAAGAACCTTCTCTAGACACTTCCTGATATAGGGTACTGATGCTCAATCTACGTTTCCCTGTTGCTTCATTGTTGTTACTCTGTCACATGAGTTTCCAATGGAGATGGCAAAAGCCTGTTTCAGTAAACGATACACAGGCATGGTCCACTGTTGTCACCTTCAGGAAATCACCCTGAGACATGCCATGCACCCATCACTGATTCTTACGTTCCAATGTGGGAAGTGGCTATATATAAGCTGCAGGAGATCAGAAGCACTGAGATGATAGAATAATAAAATGATGGAAAAATGTGTATAAAGTTAATTGTTTTTGATACACAGTGCTTAAACAAACTAAATTTCATTTGGTTTAAACTTTAAAGTACATATGTTTTCAATATATAATACAAATCTAGTTTGTACCAAAAATAATTTTGTGTTTTTTCTGATTGATTGCCTCAACTGTTTACCATCAATAGGCCCACTGTACTACACTTTGTTCTTTTTTCTTTAGACAGTGAGTTCTCAGGGTGTTACTCCTGCCATTTCATACATATTTTTGCTGCCTGCTCAAATAAAGAACATATATTATAGACATCTGTCATCTGTTTTACTATCCAAAATATAAGAGCGTAGCAAAACCGTTTTGTTGTCTTCCTTGCAATGCCCATTGTGTTCACAGGGTGTAAAACCTGCCATTCCATATATTTACTACCTGCCGGTTTGTATTACCGCAGTTGCAGCACAAAACATTTTGTCAAAAAAGAGAAAAAAAATATTCAGAATAAACATATCATACCTGGATAGAAATACATTTCCCGTGTTTTGAAGTCTTGTTGCTGCAACACTTCTATTGAAGGGTCTGGGCTGTTGCGCAAAAAATGATCCCCCACATCTGATACAGTTATTTCAAATGGTGTTCTTAAAACAGAACTCTGGTTTCTTCCTCTATGGATTAGCATAACGGAGGGCTGAGAGGACTACCCTGCACCTCGGTTATTCACTAAGGGGATCCCCCTGGGGTAGTCACGTTCTTAGTGACAAAATGCGTTGGAGGACGTCATCACGCACAGTATCATTGGGGAGAAAGTAACGCGTTGTGTATGTATACTGGTCGATGATGTTTGACAGCTTGGTTTATTGTAGCTCAACATACGTAAGCTGAATACAATGTGAGTAGATTTTTAAAGGTGTAGGTTGATAAAAGAAATGTTTTAAATGGTAAAGCACCCTGAAGTATTTCTTTGTTTTTGCGGATGTCTCCCTGGGGAATGAAGGAAAGTGCCCCCAGAGATTCTCATAGTAGCTCCATTAGCAGCCGCCCCAAGGAAGATATTCACAATTTGGAGTCCGGGTCTCCTGCTTGTCATGATGACTGCAGGCAGACCAGGTTCCTGATAGCAGAACTGCTCCCTCCCCCCCACCCCGTGTGTTCACCAAACAGTGTTTCTCCAACCTGTAGATGTCAGGAGACACATGCAGCAATCAAATGCGGGGTTGGATAGTGGATAATGTCATCCCAGTGCCTCGGCCAGCATAGGGAGGGAGGAATCTGTGGAATAACTTGCTGCTTAGCCAATCAGGCTGTGTCCATGCTGCAACTCCTCCCCATTCCCCTACCACCACGTTTTGACTTTGGGCGTGCCAGAGGAGGAAGAACCCAAAGTGACCCCCAGCTCCTCTAACTCCCATGTGTGTTTGTGTTCTAGGGAGGGGTACAAAACAGCTTCTGCAGCAACATGGACAGTGATAGATTTGTTTTTTTTCTAGTGCAGGCAATGAACTAGGAAGGGAACAGGATCAGAGAAAAGCATTTTCTTCCAAGCTTTTCATGTATTTATTGTGACACCAGGCTGCTAGCATCAGAGGGACTGAACATTGACTTTAGGCATTGTTTTCTACCGGCAGAAATCCTGTTTCGTACAGAGACTCTCTGATAGGGAGAAAATAATTCAGAAGAATGACTGGCGATTAATCCTATCACTGCTGGCAGATAAGAACTGTTGAAAGTGCATGATTAAGATCTGTGTCGGAAGTGTAAGATTAATCATTTCATTGCTAGCAGGTACTAGTTTTCAGAGAACATTAGCCAGGTAGTGAGGAGGCATTGTATCACCCCCTCTCTGCCTTCTTTTACTCCATGAAACCCTTCACATTACCCCCCAAGTAATGTCCTCAAATCCCCCCCCCCCTACACATACACAGTAGAGTCCTCTGCCCCACCCATTTAGTAGTGTCTTCTGCTCCCCCCCCCCCCTCCCCAGAGTAGTGTCCACTGCAACAGCCCACCAACTAGCGGTGTGGTGTCATTGCAAAAAAAAACCCTGGCTAAAGTTGAACGTCTTTGGTGTGTGGCCCATTATTTGTGTAGCCAATCATCAATCTCTTCACTCATACTAGTGTGCTAGGTGACTGCTGATTAACCATTTCATTGCTGGCATATAAGATACTAGTTGAAAGTGCATGATTAGGATCTGTGTTGGAAGTGTATGACTAATCATTTCATTGCTAGTAGGTCCTAGTAAAAATATCATGCATTTGACTAACCCTTTAATAGCTAGTATTTCCCTGGTGGTGTGGTTAACCCTTTTATTGCTATCAGATCCATGCTGGTTGTTCATAATTAACTCATACATTGCTAGCAGATTCCTGTTGGCTGGACATGATTGAAGTGGTTCTAATGACAGGAGGTTTTTTACCTTAATGCAATCTATGCATTATGGTAAAAAAACCTTCTGGGTGCAGCTCCCCCCCCCCCCCCCCCCCAGCCCACTTATACAAACCCGATTACAAAAAATTAAGGGGACATTGTACAAATTGTGAAAAAAACTAAATGCAATGACGTGGAAGTTTCACATTTCAATATTTTATTCAGAGTACAACATAGATGACATATCAAATGTTTAAACTGAAAAAATGTATAATTTTAAGGGAAAAATAAGTTGATTTTAAATTTCATGGCATCAACTCATCTCAAAAAAGTTGGGACAAGGCCATGTTTTCCACTATGTGGCATCCCCTCTTCTTTTTATAACAGTCTGCAAACATCTGGGGACTAAGGAGACAAGTTGCTCAAGTTTAGGAATAGGAATGTTGTCCCATTCTTGTCTAATACAGGCTTCTAGTTGCTCAGCTGTCTTAGGTCTTCTTTGTCGCATCTTCCTCTTTATGATGCCCAAATGTTTTCTATCGGTGAAAGATCTGGACTGCAGGCTGGCCATTTCAGTACCCGGATTCTTCTTCTACGCAGCCATGATGTTGTAATTGATCTAGTATGTGGTCTGGCATTGTCATGTTGGAAAATGCAAGGTCTTCCCTGAAAGAGATGACATCTGGATGGGAGCATATGTTGTTCTAGAACTTGGATATACCTTTCAGCATTGATGGTGCCTTTCCAGATGTGTAAGCTGCCCATGCCACACACACTCATGCAACCCCATACCATCAGAGATGCAGGCTTCTGAACTGAGCGCTGATAACACCTTGAGTTGTCCTTGTCCTCTTTAGTCCGGATGACATTGCGTCCCAGTTTTCCAAAAAGAACTTCAATTTTGATTCGTCTGACCACAGAACAGTTTTCCACTTCGCCACAATCTATTTTAAATGAGCCTTGGCCCAGAGAAAACGCCTGCGCTTTTGGAACATGTTTAGATATGGCTTCTTTTTTGGCCTATAGAGGTTTAGCCAGCAATGGCGAATAGCACAGTGGATTGTGTTCACCTACAATGTTTGCTGGAAGTATTCCTGAGCCCTTGTTGTGATTTCCATTACAATAGCATTACTGTATGTGATGAAGTGCCCTCTAAGGGCCTGAAGATCACGGGCATCAATGTATAGTTTTCCGGCCTTGACCCTTACGCACAGAGATTGGTGATCCTCTGCCCATCTTGACTTCTGAGAGACACTGCCACTCTGAGAGGCTCTTTTTATACCCAATCATGTTGCCAATTGACCTAATAAGTTGCAAATTGGTCCTCCAGCTGTTCCTTATATGTACATTTAACTTTTCTGGCCTCTTCTTGCTACTTGTCCCAATTTTTTTAGAATGTATAGCTATCATGAAGTCCAAAATGAGCCAATATTTGGGATGACATTTCAAAATGACTCACTTTCAACATTTGATATATTATCTATATTATATTGTGAATAAAATATAAGTTTATGAGATTTGTAAATTAGTCCATTCCTTTTTTACTCACAATTTGTACAGTGTCCCAACTTTTTTGGAATTCGGTTTGTACTTACCTGAGCTCCATCTTGATCCAGCGATGTGCATAAGAGCTGTGACTCTGCCATGTCTTTTTCTCCTCATTGGTCACTGGTTCCCGCTGCTGTCAATTACAGCCAGTGAGCCAATTAGGAGAGAGCAAGTGGGGGGCAAGTTCTTTGTGTGAATAGGCAATGTCCATTAACCGGAGCATGGCTTAAGAGCGAGCCTGCTTGAGTGCCCCCATAGCAAGAAGCTTGCTAATTGGGGTATTTGGCAGGGGGGAGGAGCCAGAACCATCAGTGGGGGACCCAAAAAGAAGGGGGTTGAAGCTGCTCTGTGCAAAACAATTACACAGAGCAGGTAGGTATAATTCATTTTATTTTTTTATTGTTTTAAATTGCAACCTTTAGAATCAATTTAACTATTTGCTGATGTCATGTAATTTATTCACTGCACCTGAGCAGTGCATTATGGGGCGCTCGTGACATCAGATCCCTATAAAAGAGCTGTCAAACTCAAACAGCTCATTAGCATGGGAGGCATCTTGAGAAGCAGGAGCTTCTTGTCCAAAACTGGCTTTTGTCTTTATTTTTTTGTACACGTTTTTGGTGAATGGGTAGGGGTATGATGTACCCAATTTCCATTCACATGGGGGCCCCCCTTATTACTGGGGACTTCCATATTGCGATAAGCCTCCCCCCTGTAGACCCCAACAACCACAGCCCACGGTTGTCAGGAAGAGACCCCTGTCCTCATCAACATGGGGCAAGGTGCTTTGGGGTGGCAAAGGCAGAGCCCCCCTGCCCCAAAGCACCCACCCCCCCATGTTGAGGGCATGTAGCCTGGTATGGTTCAGGAGGGGAGCACAGGCTGTGTGCTCGGATAAGGGTCTGGTATGGATTTTAGGGGGAACCCCACGCCATTTTTTTAGTAATACTGACATAAACTGATATAAACTAAAGTGCCTTTGCGGTATACACTGCACTATCTGATCTCAACAAACTGTAAAAAGCAAAAATCTCTCTCCCTGCCAGCAATGTATTATTAACTATACTATACTGCACTATCTGTTAAACTCACTACACTCTCCCTGAAAAAAATCCACTTAAAAATCATGCGCTGGCCAAGGGATTCTACCACCTATGCCGCGTTAAGCCTGCTTAGACTGCACACACTCTCCCGCCTAACTAACTAACCTCTAGAGATAGATATTAGTTTGCCAGGGACAGCGTGTTCAGCCTAAGCAGGCTTGATGGTGTTGTAGGTGGTAGAATACCAGGCTTGCAATTGAGAGGTTGTGGGTTCGAATCCATTGGCCAGCAGGTGATTTATAAGTGGAATTCCTTCAGGAAGAGTGTAGTGAGTTTAACAGCCGCCCCTGAGCTATGATTGGCTAAAGGCACCTCCTTTTGGCCAGTAATGGCACAGATGATTTGATTGGCCAAAGCATGGAGGGCAGAGTCCATGCTTTGGCTAATCCCATAATGCACTGCCAGCGCGCAGTGCATTATGGATGCAGGAACTCGAAGTTCCCTTGAAGTTCGGCGAATGGGCAAACGGGCTGTGTTCGAGTCCAACTTAGGTTTGACTAGAACACAAAGCCCATCCCTACTGTGTAACAACTGTGGCAAAGGGCTCTGAAGTAGTTTCAATGTATAGCCTAGTAGCTGCATAGCAATCCTGTTTTGTTTTGTTTTTTGTTTTGTTTTTTTTTTTTTTCTGTCTAAAGTTACACATTTATCAGCAGATCCAGAAATATTATTTGCTCAAATTATATGCAAATATTTGCTTTTCTTGGTCCCCAAATTTTAAGTAAGGACTGTAAAGATGAAAAGGATGCAGTGAAATTGATGAGCTTGACTTTCACAGACAAAGTTAAATTTTCTGCAATGATTGTAATGATGTGCAGTTTTCAGGGACAGTAACATCTTTGTATGCCGTTCTTCATCATACACTCAGTATGAACTCTCTATATGTGTAACAGGTTCACTTTAAATTACTAAACGTATAATTATAAGATTTAATAGATAAACATTAGTACTAGACATTCAGCTGCTACTACTATTCCTGCAACTACTACATTTTTAAAAATAATTAGAATAATATAATAATAAAAACAGATTACATGTTTTAGTACTTATAGTAGCAATAACGAGATACTTTTGTATAAAACTATGTTTCTTTTATATTATTAAGTTAAAAATCTTGACAAGTGTAGGCAAAAACAAAGAAAAATATGAAGTTAAAATTTTATATGAAGCTACCTACTGTTACTGCAAAACATAAATAAATAAAATGTGAGACAAAATTAAAGCATCACTTTCCCTTGAGCTATCAGCTGAGAAAATAATATTGCTGGATATTGATTACTCAATATTTTCTCTGATGCAAAAGTAAAAATGTTAATGAAATGGAATAAGAAAGATGTATCTTATGAATAAAATTGAACATTTTCTGGACAGTGAATCTTCAATACTATAAGCCTGGAAATTCATTTTTATGTCGCGTTTATAGCCATAATTTCTGTTAAGACTGTGTTGTAACAATAAAATTGTGTGTAAATAAAGTTTTTCTTTTTTTTTTTTTTACATAAACACCAATCTATAGATAGCTCATCAAATAACATATTATGGAGGGATGATCTACAGACAATAGTAGAAAAAATATATTTTTTGTCAAATGCAATGACTATTTTTAATATTTGTTGGGAAAGAAACAGCATTGCAAGTTTTTTACATTTACATTTGAGACGTTTTTGTTTTTTTGCAAAGGGTTGTTTATGCACTTTTCAGGCTGAAGAATAAAGCAAGCCACACGTTGTCTATCGTATAGTAATCTGAGACATACTATGCAATAGTTCATCCAACTTTTTGAAGAACAGTAAAGAAAGTAAAAACAAATTATAAGTCTTAAAAGCCACATAGTAAAACGTTTGCAGGTCTGGTTTTGTCTTTGTCATGATACCTTTTGATAACATAAAGTATGAGCAAATATCAACAAATTTTTCTTTTATCCTTATCCCTTTTCTTTTTATTGGACCTAAAATTATTTTTGGTAAAATAAATATTTTTACTTAAGTTGGGCTAAATTTTTATTTAAAAAGTAGAATCTCTTTTTTTTTTTTTTTTTATGGTGAGAAAAATATCCAGGTCATGGAGTCCTGGAGACTTTACTATAATAGGCGTCTTAATGGAATTCAAACTCCGCTGTGTATGATTACTTTTCTCCTCAGCATGTCACAACTGGGCAGGTCTAAGCCAGGAAACAAAAACATGACTCATGAAGTGATTTCTCTTTATTGTGCTATTCAACCTAATTTGTTAATCAACATATGATGTGATTAAAGAGTAGGTGCCGACACAAACCTTTCCAGAATGTTAAGACCTGGTCTGCATATTAAACAACAAAAAAAGGAAGTTATAGGGTAATTGGTTATATAGGTAATTTTTCTTATACAATATTGTATTGTTGAGGAATCTGATTATGGTCATAATGGTAGGAGATATTGCAATTATACTGGATAATTCTAGGTTATATTATCATGGTGTTGAAGATAATAAGGTGCTAATGTTTGAGCAAAAAATTAGTACACTGAGGGAAGGAATTGTTATTATGTATTTGGGAAATAATATGGTATTGTTGTGGGTTTTTTTTTTTTTTTTTTTATGGAGACGGGGTAATATTAGGGTGTCCAGGCTTTATATTATGTTAAATTATCTGTGGTGGCAGATATTATACAGCTGAATTATACTGATATGTTGGCGCTGTGAAATTATATTACAAATTATATCTTGTTAAATGGTTCTCTTTAAATGTAAGCTGCAAACAAAGAATGAAACATGAAATTCCTTAGCCCAGCCTTTCTAAAACTTTTCCCACCAAGGAACCCTTAAAATAATTTTCAGATCAAGAGGAACCCCTGAAAAACCATCTTTGGTTTTGTAAATTCAATGGGGAAAATGCAACTTACAGGGAGAAATGTCCGTCTTACAATGGTGGTCAGAATGCTACACTTACAGACAGCTATTCTGTGCCTTTCACAGATGAGAGCAGATTCACCCTGAGCACATTTGACAGACGTGAAAGGGTGTGGAGAACCTGTGGCTAAGGTTATGCTGCCTCTAACATCATTCAGCATGACCGGTTTGGTGGTGGGTCAGTGATGGTCTGGAGAGTCATATCAATGGAGGGACGCACAGACCTCTACAGGCTAGACAATGGCACCCTGACTGCCATTAGGTGATGGGACAAAATCCTTGTATCCTTTGTCGCACCCTACGCTGGTGCAGTGGGTCCTGGGTTCCTTCAGGTCCATGACAATGCCCGGCCTCATCTGGTAAGAGTGTGAACCCAGTTCCTGGAGGATGAAGGAATTGATACCATTGAATGGCCCCAATGCTCGCCTGACCTAAATCCAATAGAACACCTCTGGGACATTATGTTTCGGTCCATCCGATGCCACCAGGATGCACCTCAGTCTGTTCAGGAGCTCAGTGATGCCCTGGTCTAGATCTGGGAGGAAACACCCCAGGACACCATCTGTCATCTCATTAGGAGCATGCCCTGACATTATCAGGCTTGCATTCAGGCATGTGGGGCCATACAAAACTACTGAGTACCATTATGAGTTGCTGCAATAAAATTTCCGTAAAATGCACTAGCCTGCTGCATCATTTTTTCACTTTGATTTTCGGGTTGTCTTTGAATTCAACCCACTGTAGGTTGATCATTTTCATTTACATCAAACGATGTGCCATCCTTTCATTCCTAACACATTACCCAGTCCATATCAGTATAGGCATCCAGCATGATATTTTTTACCATTGAGATGTAATGTATTTTAAAAGTGTTTCTTACATTTTTCTGAGCAGTGTATAGCAAGTAATTGGGAACACATACGTAGGATTTTCATCCAATATGGAGGATCGTTTTTCTAAATGTGTATGTACGAATGTGAATTAGGGTCCTTAGATTGTAAGCTCCCCGAGGGCAGGGACTGATGTGAATGTACAATATACAATTTATGTAAAGCACTACTTAAATTGACGGCCCTATATAAGTACCTGTAATAAATAAACAAAAAATAAAATAAGTAAAGTACAATTTGTGCTGGTGAAAGATGTGGGTGTGCCTACCTTGGAGCCAGCATTTAAAGTGGACTTTGCAATGTTTGAAAACCTGTGCACAGATGAAATGAAGATCTGGTTTGCCCTGACAAGCTTTAGAAATGATTTGGCAAAGCCATGGTCTTGGGAGGGTTAAGAATCAAAGAGTTCCCTCTGTGGTCTATTCACAACATTTTTCTTTTTTACTAAATACAGTTTGTTTCTGACTAAATGATCATTAATTGGTGCTAGAATTTATTAAATAAATTGTGTTGCATTAGAAATTGAATTTAAATAAGATAGAAACATACATGAATGAGTTAAAACAAACACTGACTGGTTACAAAAATTGTAATACTAAATTGAGATCAAATCCAAGTCAATTAGAAGTTGATATCATGGAAATTAAGCATATTAGGAGATCTTCAGGACTACAAGGATAGCACTATGTTAGAGTGGGGGCAATGACAATCTAAACATAGGAAAACACTACATTCAATTAAAAAAAAAAAGAATAAAAATTTGAGTTTTAGCTCCCCTGAGAATTCAGATGCTTAATCAGAAACATCAGATGGGCTGAGTCTGGCAGCTCGGCATCTTCGAGTAAGTCTGTCAGTTCAGTCTTTTTTAAAGATTGGAGATCATTGGAGATTCCAAAAGAAAAAAAAAAAAAAACAAGGAAAAGCCAACATTTTACAAATATCTAAAGGTAACAAAAATATCCACATCAGATGAAAATGAACAACAAAAGAAAGACAATGTTATTAAAGCGATACAGTAAACTCCCCTCCATTGCGGGGGTTACGTTCCGGACCCAGCCGCGAAAAGTGAAAATCCGCAAAATAGAAAAACCCTATTAAAATGCATTGTAGGCATGTTTTTTTTTACTGTCACTGTACGTGTAAAAGCATTTTAAGGTCTTTAACCACTTTACCACCGGAGGATTATATTGTCTTACATCTAGGCCACTTTTTGCAATTCGGCACTGTGCGACTTTAACTGACAATTGCGCAGTCGTGCGACGCCGTACCCAAACGAAATTTACGTACTTTTTTTCCCACAAACAGAGTTTTCTTTTGGTGGTATTTGATCACCTGTGCGATTTTTACTTTTTGCGCTATAAACAAAAAAACTATTTTGAAAAAATAACAATATTTTTCACATTTTTTTATATGAAATTCCCCCCCCCCAAAAAAATGTAAAAATTAATTTTTTTTTTAACATTTTTGGCCAATTTGTTTTCTGCTACCTATGTTTGGTAAAAAAAAATCACAATAAGCGTATTTTGATTGGTTTGCGCAAAATTTATTGCGTTTACTAACTAAGGGAAAGATTTCTGTCATTTTTGGTGTTTTTTTTTAAACGAGTAATGGCGGCGATCTGCGATTTTTTTTTTTTTTTTGTGGGACTGCGACATTGTGGCGGACAGATCGGACCCTTGACTGACATTTTTGACACTTTTGGGGGTACCAGTGACATTTCTACAGTAATCAGTGCTATAAATATGCACTGTTACTGTAAAAATGACACTGGCAGGGAAGGGGTTAATTTTATTGGAGAGGGAGGGGTTAATGTATGCCTGGTGCTTACTAACGTGTGTGGGGGGAGGTGACTGAGTGACACAGGTACAGATCGCATGTTCAGCTATGCTGAACCCTGCAATCTGTCACTGTTTGTCACTTAGGAGATCCCCTGCGTGGTGTGGGGTTTTTCCCCCAAACAGGCACGTTTTAAAACTGCCTGCTGTCATTTACTCCTGGCTGTGCTGAAGTTGGTGGTGAAGGTGTTAAGCTGACCGTATGAGGAGGCGGTAGAGAATGAGGAAGCGGAGTAGGAGGAGTTAGCAACAGGAGGCAAACTGAGCGCCCTGCAATCCTCGATGGTGGAAAGACATGCGCCAAACTGCTATCCGCCTCAGGCCCAGCCGCCACTGCATTTACCCAGTGTGGGAGATATAACGTCCCTGACTGTGCTTACTGGCCCACGTATCCGTAGTTAGGTGGACCTTGCCACAGATGGCGTTGCACAGTGCACACCTGATTTTGTCCCCCCCCTGGTTGTGCAGGGAAGGGATGGCTCGCCTGGAAAAGTAGTGGTGGCTGGGAACAACGTACTGTGGGACAGCCACCACCATAAGGCTTTTAAAACTCTGCGTCTCTACCAGATGGAATGACAGCATTTCAAAGGCCAGGAATTTTGAAATGCTGGCATTCAGCGCCAGGGATCGTGGGTGGGTAGGGGGGTATTTCCTCTTCCGCTCCAGTGTTTGGGAGATAGAGTGCTGAACGCTTCCACGGGACATTGTGGAGATGGTTGTTGGTGACCCAGGTGGTGGTGTTGCTGGTGGATCCTCTGTTTGCGGGGTGGCAGGTGCCACTGTCACTACAGAGGTGGATGAAGAGGTCGAGACTGCAGAAGAAGAGGAAGCAGGAGGATCCAGAGATTTGAGATTCCACCGCCGTGGAACGCGGAAGCTTCCTGGCGAGTACTACTGATCCGAGGCAGCTATCACGGTTTCACACAGTGAGTGGATGCTACGTTTTTTCTTTATTTATACGATCTGATACTTCATGAGGCTCCCCTCTTCTTTCTCTCCATATGGAAACACGCCAACTGGTGCTTTGACTGTGGAGGGGGACCCCTGGAGATCCATCCTTGCCTAAGCTTCCGTGCAAGGCAGGTTGTATTTACAGCGCGACACCTAGTGGTCACACGGGTGATTGCAGCTGGTATTTCATTTCATTTTTTATCTTTTTCATTCTAAGGGATTTTTTCCCCGGTAACCTTTATCACTTTCACTTCACTGATTTGTTTTCTGCGGGCATGGTGCACTTTCAGCAGTAAACAGTGCCCGGAATATCACTAACACTTGATTTTATTTCTACACTGGATTGATTTCTATTATTTGTACATCACAATAAAAACACTGTCTATGGTATTAAATTTATTTATTGCACTTCAGCACTTTCTGGGTTTTATTTTATCACAGATTAGGATATCTTGATCTTTTCTGACCTGAACCCACTTGATATACAGCATATATAATTTTTTTGATTTTATGGGACACCCCCTTTATAATTCTTTAACAGTGAATGTATGCACTTTATCTCTTTTAATTGCACAAAGGTAGCGCCGTTTACAACCTCTCTTTGCACTTTACACAGGAGGATCCAGAGACCTTTCTTGGTTTTTGAGCTGTCTACACCACTGCAGTTTGTGCTTTGCACTCAGATGCCTGGTCATGCAGGTTGTGCTCAGGTTGAGAAGGTTTATGCCTCGCTTCAGGCTCTGATTGCACAGCGTGCAAGCCACTCGTGTGTTGTTATCAGCACATTGTTTGAAGAACTGCCACGCTGAGGAACTCCTTGGAGCTGGCTTTGGTGTGCTCAGTCCCTTGCTGCATTGAGCAGTAGCAGACGTACTGTCTAGGGGATGGGCGCTCCGCTTTTGCACCCTGCTCCCTCTTCCGCTGTGCTGCTGGCACCGCCTTTTCCTCCGAACTACACAGGTCACCACCTGCATGACGTTGATTCCACGTGGGGTCAAGGACCTCATTGTCCTCCACATCATCTTCCACCCAGTCTTCACCCCTGCCCTCCTTGTCGGTCTGCACCATTCCAAAAGCCGCAGCAGTTGGCACTGCTGCATGACTTGGGGCTCAGACTGCTTGGCTGATTGGCAAGGGGGTGAGGTGAAAGACTGATGGACATTGGCTGCAGGTGCCAACTCTGATATTTCAGCAGAAGACTGGGTGGTAGACAATGTGACGGCACCGGAGGCACTGTCAGCAACCCAATCTACTATCGCCTGTACTTGTTCTGGCCTCAACATTCGTAGAGCCGCATTAGGCCCGACCAAATACTGCTGCAGGTTCTGTCGCCTACTCGCACCTGAGGAAGGTGTTTCACTTGTGCATGTAGCTGGCCCAGATCGACCATGTCCTCTCCTTGCAACAGGAGCTCCACCAGCAGCACCACGACCGGGACCACATGCCTTATTTGACGTTCTCCTCATATTTCTCAAATTTAGGATCTTGCCCTAAATGGGTGTTTTTTGAATAGCAGAATAGAACAACAGTATCTAAAGGGTGTATCTCACACGTACAGATACAGACTAGGCCGCAATTTAAGATTTTTCTCCTAAATGAGTGTTTTTTGAGTAGCAAAATAAAACAACAGTATGTTGCGTATTTTGCATAAAAAGGGTGTTTTTTTACTAACACAATATGACAGCAGTATATAACGCTTGAATTCTGTATGTACGGATGCAGCAAGCAAGGGCTATAAAATTGTGGATTTTAACGCAAAAAGGGTGTTTTTTAAAAACCCAGAAAATTATAGCTATATATAGCTTAAAATGCGCACTGAATAATGCGGCAGAGGCCCAAGATGGAGGGTATTGCCAAAAATGGGTGTTTTTTCAAACCCTGAAAATTATTGCAGTATTTCAAGCTTGTTTTTATCACACATGCAGCAAGCAAGGGATGTAAAATTGTGTATTTTGCCCAAAAAGGGTGTTTTTTTAATAACACAATATGACAGCAGTATATAATGCTTGAATTCTACACGTACAGATGCAGCAAGCAAGGGCTATAAAATTGTGGATTTTATGCCCAAAAAGGGTGTTTTTTTTAAAACTCAGAAAATTATAGCTATATATAGCTTAAAATGCACACTGAATATGCTGGTGCACTGAGCTTGCATAAAATGCCCCCCGCCACCCACCTAACTGACAGACGGATAAAAGTATTTTTTCTCTGTCACTGGGATCAGGGCAGGGTAAAATGATTGTGCACTGCACCCACACAACAAAATCTATTTAGATCGCTGTGAGTCCTGATTAAAGAATAAAGATTCTGTCCTCCTCCTATTCTCTCCCACAAAGCAGCAGCCGCAGCCTTTCCCTAGTACACAACAAAATCTATGTAGATCGCTGAGTTGAAGTTCTGATTAAAGAATAAAGATTCTGTCCTCCTATCCTATTCTCTCCCTCAAAGCAGCAGCCGCAGCCTTTCCCTACACTAGATAGAGGAGAGTGACGTGCGGCGCTATGTGACTCCAGCTTACTGTATATAGAGGCTGGGTCAAATGCTGCACAGACCAATCACAGCCATGCCATCAGTAGGCATGGCTGTGATGGCTTCTAAGGGCACACCAATTAAATGCTTGTGGATTGGCTGCCCTGCATCTTTTTTTAACGCGCCATTAAATTGCCGAACACCGAACTAGATAAACGAACATACAGTAAGATGTTCGGGTCAGGGTACCAAAAAAAGCCTAAAGTCCGGTAGGAACCCGAGCTTTACAGTTCGGGTTCGCTCAACCCTACACATGTATAATGATGTCCCGAACTATTCGCCAGCGAACAGTTCCCAGCGAACATCGCTTGTTCGCGTTCGCCGCAGCAGGCGAACATATGCAATGTTCGGTCTGCCCCTATACGTCATCATTGAGCAAACTTTGACCCTGTACCTCACAGTCAGCAGACACATTCCAGCCAATCAGCATACCCTCCCTCCCAGACCCTCCCACCTCCTATAAAAAAGCAAGGACAGCATCCATCTTAGATTCATTCTGAAGCTGCAGTGTTAGTTAGAGCAGGGAGAGTGCTGCTGCTGAATTAATAGCTAGGCCAGTGTTCTGTGTCCACTCCAGACCTCAAAGACCCATCTGCTATAAGGACAGCGTCCTGACAGCACCCCAAAAAGCCCTTTTTAGGGCTGGTACATCAGTCTGCTTTTTTTTTATATATATATTGCAGTTGCCTGCCCGTGTGTGAGAGGCCACAGGCCCAAAGACTGTACTGTGTGCACACCACTCATATAGGGTGGCACAGTGCCTTGCACACATAGTATCACTAATATTCTGAAGCTGCAGTGTTAGTTAGAGCAGGGAGAGTGCTGCTGCTGCTGAATTAATAGCTAGGCCAGTGTTCTGTGTCCACTCCAGTCCTCAAAGACTCATCTGCTGCTTTATATATATATGTATATATTGCAGTTGCCTGCCCATGTGTGAGAGGCCACAGTCCCACAGACTGTACTGTGTGCACACCACTCATATAGGGTGGCACAGTACATTGCACGGCACACGCGCAGTGGCCAAAATTGGAAGTAAGAGGACTGACCAACCATATTTTTCCATCTTGCGGTTCCTAAAATCTATTCCATACACCGGCCCCTGATAGGGGACGTAACAGGGATTAAACTGATAAGAATAGTACTACTTAACACACCACTCATATAGGGTGGCACAGTACATTGCACGGCGCACACGCAGTGATCAAAATTGGAAGTAAGAGGATCGACCAACCATCTTTTTCCATCTCCCGGTTCCTAAAATCTATTCCATACACCGGCCCATGATAGGGGACAAAACAGAGATTAAACTGGTAAGAACAGATTTTTTTAATTAAAAAAAAAGAGGACAGCCTCTGTGGAGCGTTACTGAACGCTCATGCGCAATGGCTGTAGGCTCATGCGTCCTTTTGCGGAGGTGACAAACCTGGTCAGTCAAACCTAAGGCAACATCATCGACCTCATCCCATATGTGTTTTTTCTGGAGCCTGTCCTGCGAACAGTGCTGAATCAGGCCGTAGATGAGCATGAAGAGGAAGAGTTGTGGTCACCATCACCACCAGAAACAGCCTTGTCGTCGTCGATTGCTGGACATGCGGCAATGCAGAGAGAGGAGTCTGAAGAAGAGGAGTCAGAGGAGGAAGGTGGCTTTGAGGAGGTGGAAGACCAACCACAGCAGGCGTCCCAGGGGGCTTGTTGTCACCTTTCGGGGACCATTGGTGTTGTATGTGGCTGGGTGGAGGAAGAGACCTTCAATGACGTCAGTGAGGACAAGGAATGGGACATGGCTAGCTTGGTATCCAACCTTGTGCAAATGGGGAGTTTGCGGTTGTGCAAATGGACTGTTTGCGGTTGTTTGCGGTGCGTTAAATGGGGAGTTTGGTCTGTCAGAGATTGGTCTGTCACTGTGAAGCGGGCGTAACCCTTACACTACCTGATCGATACAACATCATACCTGATCGTATACACACACTGGATGTTTTAAAGCACGTTATTCCAAACAATTTAGGAATGTTAGGTGATTTATGCCCTTTATGGATTACAACCAGACTCTGCGTCAACTACGTAATTTTCCATGGGAGTTTTGCCATGGATCCCCCTCCAGGATGCCACAGTCCAGGTGTTAGTCCCCTTGAAACAACTTTTCCATCACTATTGTAGCCAGAAAGAGTCCCTGTGGGTTTTAAAATTTGCCTGCCTATTGAAGTCTATGGCGGTTCGCCCGCTCGTGAACATTTGCGGAAATTCGCATTTGCCGTTTGCGAACGGAAAATTTTATGTTCACCACATCTCTGCACATGTACTGTATATCTTTTATGTAAATACAGGTGGGACATATAACATGTTGAAAAAGGTAAACTTATCCTTTTCAATATGAGAGCTACATTCATTTTCTTTTTCTAAGCTTTTTTCCCCCCTTTATTTTTACCTGGTCATCCAGCCAGTAATTTGTCTCCTATCTTATTGTGTCTCTACCACATTGGAGGAGCAATGGAGACACCTTTCAAAAGTAGCATTGTCAGTCTGGAGAGAGTAGTGTTGGATGCCCCATCAGATTTAGATGGATTTGACTAACAAATTATAGCTTAACTCCAAGCAATACTTTTTAAGCAGCTACAGCAACAGTTTTATACCTTTTTGTTTTTTTACATTATTGAATGAAAGCTAACCATTGTAACCACCTCTATTCAGTGGTGAATGGTTTGTCTCAACCCTCTAACTGCCACTATTGCTGGAAAGCCTGGTCTTTTAAAGCAGGGGTCTCAAACTGGTGGCCCTCCAGCTGTTGCAGAACTACACTTCCTATGAGGCATTGCAAAGCTGACAGTTACAAGCATGACTCCCATAGGCAGAGGCATGATGGGACTTGTAGTTCTCCAACAACTCGATGGCCGCCAGTCTGAGAACCCTGTTTTAAAGGAAGCTGAAAAATAACAGGCTCACTGAGCCATTCACAAGGTGAAAATAGAGGAAAACACTGGGGAGGGAAATGGCTAATTGGGCCCAATTTGGACATTTTCACTTAGGGGTGTACTCACTTTTGTTGCCAGCGGTTTAGATATTATTGGCTGCGTGTTAAGTTATTTTGAGGGGACAGCAAATTTACACTGTTATACAAGCTGTACACTCACTACTTTACATTGTAACAAAGTGTAATTTCTTCAGTGTTGTCACATGAAAAGATATAGTAAAATATTTACAAAAATGTGAGGGGTGTTCTCACTTTTGTGAGATAATATATATATATATATATATGTATATATATATATATATATATATATATATATATATATATATATATATATATATATATATATATATTTGTTTTTTACAAAGATGAACTTATCCTTTAAAGTTAGCCTTTACTGCAACTTAGGATAGACCCAGAATACACCTGAATTAGGTTCCGGCTCTAATTAAACCTAACTTTAAAGAATAAAAAAACACAGCTGTGAAAGGTTTAGTTGTGTATGTTCAGGGTTAGATTTTGTGTAGAATATCTTGTCCACTTAGAGAATTTACCAAGGAGGAACACAGCAGCATACATTTGAGAAAGAGAAATATTCACTTGCACTCCTGCATAGCTCAGCGTAGTGTAAGGAAGTAAGATATGAAAGCATTACATTCTCTTTTTTAAAATAGGTATTACAGAAATATCCATTATTCATGTAAATCAAATAGACCCAAACACTGTATAAGGTTGTTTTTTTTAAAAAATTTAAATTGCACAATTAATATTAGGAGGTCACAAAAACATAAGAAAACCAGGAAAACAATTTGACGGCCTCTATATAAAAACGAGCTTCACACTATAAACAAGCTTCACACTATGTACAGGAACAACAAACTGTTTAGAAAATCATTACACTTGTTAAACATGGTATTTCATATTAAATGGTGCTCTATAAATGCAAGAAGAAAAAAAACAAACAAAACCATTTTATTATTAGTATACTGCCTATTTTGAAAATTATTTTTTGGTAAAAATATTCCACAAATAATAGATTTAGGATTTTCCCCAATATGGGGATTTATTGTTTATTTTTTGTCAGTTTAATCCAAATTGGTGTCATGTCTACAAAGATGTATCATTAGAGACATCTACTATAAGCAGAAGTTCTATTTAGCTGGATGTCTCAGTTTTCAAGAACCATTTACATAATTAGTGAGAGATTGTGGCTAATATACAAACAATTTACACATACAAATATAATGTACATCTAGATTACAAAGACTGAAATATTATGGACATTATGGAGAAAGTAACCCACCCCCACCCAAAAAAAAGTAGTGCTATTGCTTGTCTCCCTGTCTTGATTGCTCATGCAGATACTGCTGGCCGGTAACTATCTTGATCCAGCAATAAGCTTCACTACTAGAGTTGAGCGAACACCTGGATGTTCGGGTTCCGTGGGTTCGACAGAACTTGAAAAAAAAGTCCGGGTTTGTGACCCGGACTTAACCCGAACTTTGTCCCGATCCCGAACCCCATTGAAGTCAATTGAGACCCGAACTTTTGAGCACTAAAATGCCTCTAAAACAAACATGGAAAGGGCTAGAGGGCTGCAAATTGCATCAAAATCATCTTAAGAGCATGGCAAGTGCTCTGTTAGGCAAAAAAATGTGGATAGGGAAATAACTTAAAAGAACATAAAAAACAGAAAAATAAAAAAATAATCATCTTGAATGATGTAGGAGGAGGACGAGGCCCATATGGAGTAGGAGGTTGAGGTGGCGGAGGATATGGTGGTGTAGGTGGAAGCGGCGGTGGCAGTGGAGGAGGAGGAGGACGAGGCCCATATGGAGTAGGAGGTTGAGGTGGCGGTGGATGTGGCGGTGTAGGTGGAAGCGGCGTTGGAGGAGGACGAGGTAGCCAACACTGGTTTTTGTTTCTAATTTTATTTCTTTTTAAATTAGGGTACATCCCAAAAAGAGTGAGAAAGATCAAAAATACAACAATGGCTGGGTAAGGCCGGTATACATGTCTATTTTGCACAAGGTACGGACAAGTCCTGTGGGATCCATGCCTGGTTCATTTTAATAAATGTGAGCTTGTCCACATTGGCTATGGACAGGCGGCTGCGCTTGTCTGTGATAACGCCCCCAGCCGTGCTAAATACACATTCAAATAATACACTGGCTGAAGGGCAGGCCAGCACCTCCAAGACGTAAAGGGGAAGCTCAGGCCATGTGCCCAATTTGGAGAGCCAGAAGTTGAAGGGGGCAGACCCGTCATTCAGTACGTCTAGGCGTGTGCACACATACTGCTCCACCATGTTAGTGCTGGGTCGTGGTGCTGCTGGTGGAGCTCCTGTTGCAAGGAGAGGATGTGGTCGATCTGTGCCAGCTACACGAACAAGTGAAACACCTTTCTCAGCTGGGAGTAGGTGACAGAACCTTACACCAGTATTTAGCACGGCCTAATGCGCCTCTACAAATGTTGAGACCAGAACAAGTACAGGCGATAGATAGTAGATTGGGTTGATAACAGTGCCTCCAGTTCCTTCACATTGTCTCCCACCCAGTCTTCTGCTGAAGGTCAGAGATGGCACCTGTAGCCGATGTCCATCAATCTTTCACCTCACCCCCTTGCAAATCAGCCAAGCAGTCTGAGCCCCAAGTCATGCAGCAGTCTCTTCTTCTTTTTGATGACTCTGTTAGCATGGTTCCCCAGGGCCATCCATCTAGCCCTGCCCCAGAAGTGGAAGAGATTGAGTGCACCGATGCCCAACCACTTATGTCTCAAGAAAGATGAGTGCATGGGAGGACCATCGCAGCACGTCTCGGATGATGACGAAACACAGGTGCAAACTGCTGCGGAATTCCGAATTGTGGAGACCGACAAGCGTTGCAGGGGTTCAGACTGGGTGGAAGATGATGTGGAGGACGATGAGGTCCTTGACCCCACATGGAATGAACGTCATGCAGGTGACCTGAGTAGTTTGGAGGAAGAGGCGGTGGTCGCACAGAGCCACCAGCACAGCAGAAGAGGGAGCAAGGTGCAAAAGTGGAGCGGCCGTGCCCTAGACACTACGCCTGCTACTGCCCAACACAGCAAGGGACCGAGCACACCAAAGCCAGCTCAAAGGAGTTCCCTAGCATGGCAGTTCTTCAGACAATGTGATGATGACAGGACACGAGTGGTTTGCACGCTGTGCAATCAGAGCCTGAAGTGAGGCATAAAGAAAATAATATTGCTACGCCAAGTCTTTCATTGGAGATAAATAAATAAATAAATATGTTTGGTGTACAAAATGTTAACTCTAAATCAGTCCATCAACTGTGATACTAAAGTGATAAATCAATTGCTGAGCCTTGATTATAAAATCAATAATATTAATAGTCCCAATCCTCAGTGAAAATAGTGACTGAAAGAAAATCAAAAAATCTTCATCCACAAACGTGATCAAAGTGCTGCATGCTTCACTCCAGGTGCTCCTAGTGACTAGTGACAGATTAGCAGCTCACCTTAGGAACAGACTCCTGAGAGTCAATACACACTCTGGGATAATCACTGCAGTCTGGTTTGCCTTCCCATCACCACCTCCTGATAGTCCCTCCAGGTTTATATGGCATCGGTGTGGAAAAATAAAAGCAAGATCTAGTGCTCTCTGATTTTAAGGCTATTTATTAAATCATAAATGGTGAAATTGCACTTACATTTCAAAGCACTTCAGCAGTGCGGACTTATCATAGCATCAAACGCTGCCTGTGGTCTCCGGGAATCGACGTGATGACGTGCAGGCTCCTCCCCCGTACTCGTTGCGTCATAGACTTCATCAGCGGGGTGGAGCCAATCGTCTTATGTATCGCTAATGCTGCCGCAGTCACACCCCACTCCTGGCGGGGAGACTCTACAGCGCGGCGCCATATCAGGACCTTGCCCATATTCGTTTCCGATAATATACAAGAGCCCTGCCTATATCTCAAATGATCCAAAACGGCCTGCATAGACCGTCCGATCCCCTAATCGTAAATTTGCATTTTTGAAATTACTTTCAATAGGAGCCTGCATGCATCCTGTTCCCGGAGGCATGGCGTTAGCATATGCACATTCCACATCTATGCAGTGTTTGATTTACATGAAGTGAGGCATAAACCTTCTCAACCTGAGCACCACCTGCATGACCAGGCATCTTAGTGCAAAGCACGAGCTGCAGTGGAGTGCACACCTCAAAAACCAAGAAAGGTCTCTGGCTCCTCCTGCTTTCTCTTCTGCTGCTGCAGTCTCTGCCTTTTTTATCCACCTCTGTAGTGAGACCGGCACCTGACACCCCGCAAACAGAGGATCTGCCAGCAACACCACCACCTGGGTCACCAACTACCATCTCTACAATGTCCCATGGAAGCGTTCAGCTTTCTATCTCCCAAACACTGGAGCGGAAGAGGAAGTACCCCCCTACCCACCCACAATCAACTTTTTTGCCCCTAAATGTTTTTTTTTTATTGCAAGGCGCAATACAACAGTATGCAATAGGTGTATCTCACTGTAACATATGCGGACAGGGCCGCAATAAACTCTTTTGTCCCCTAAATAGTTTTTTTTTATTGCAAGGCGCAATACAACAGTATGCAATGGGTGTATCTCACTGTAACATATTCAGACAGGGCAGCAATAAACTCTTGTCCCCTAAATGTTTTTGTTTTTTATTGCAATGCGCAATACAACAGTATGCAATGGGTGTATCGCACTGTAATGTATGAATGAAAAACTGAAAAATAATTGTCCCCTTAATTGGTGCTTGTTGAATAGCAGATTTGAAATGCAGTGTCTGGCTAAATGCTGTAAGTCACAGTAAAGTATGAAGGACAAAAGTTTTTTTCTTTTTTAAATACAGATTAAGCAGACACATATGCACTGAGGTTACATGAAATGTGCAGCACCGCACGCCTAACAGGTTGGATACTGTTGTTCTATTCCGCTATTGAATAAAACAAAAAAAAAACCCATTTGAATGAAAAGCTGAAAAAAAATTTTTTTACCCAAAATACTGAAAAAGAATTATTTTCCCCTCACATTGGTGCTTTTTGAAGAGCAGGTTAGAAAAGCAATGTCTGTCTAAAGACTGTATGTCAAAGTTAAATATGAAGGAAACATTTTTTTTTCTTTTTTAAATGCAGAATAAGCAGACACATATGCACTGAGGTTGCATGAAATGTGCAGCACAGCACGCCTAACAGACTGATAAAAAAATGTTTTCTCCTTTCTCCTCCTCACTTGGCTAAGGTCAGGGCATAAAGATCGTGCACTGCACCCCCACACAATCAAATCAATGTAGATTGCTGTTTGATTAAAGCAGATTGTTCCTATCCTATGCTTTCCCTACAAGCAATCTCTCAAGCCTGGCCCTACAGTAAAATCCTATCTCTTCCTCCGGGCAAAAAGATCGTGCACTGCACCCCACACAATCAAATCAATGTAGATCGCTGTATGATAAAGCAGATTGTTCCTATGCTTTCCCTACAAGCAATCTCTCCAGCCTCGCCCTACAGTAAACTCCTATCTCTCCCTCAGCAGCAGCAGCAGTCAGGAACCTGTCCCTAGTATAGTTATAGCAGAGTGACGCTGTGTGACTCCAGCTTATATAGAGTCTGGGTCACATGCTTCACTGGCCAATCACAGCCATGCCAATAGTAGACATGGCTGTGATGGCTTCTAGGGCACGCTAGTTAAACGCTTGCTGATTGGCGGCCTTGCACCTGTTGAAAGCGCGACATTAAAACCGCACCAAAACATCAAATAAAGTTACCGAACAACGGACAGTACCCGAACATACAGTGAAATGTTCGGGTTCGGTTCCGGGTACCGAATACCCAAAAGTCCAGTACGAACACAAACAATACAGTCCGGGTTCGCTCAACCCTATTCACTACGCAGATTCACACTAGGGTTACCACTCATCCCTTTAAACCCGAATACATATAAATTACACTGGTTCTGAGGCTAATTTAATACAGATAAGGCACCAAGAGGGTTTAATTACCACCTTAATCAACCACAGAACCAGTGTAATTAATATGGATCGGTTCTAAAGGGAAGGCAAACCTAATTCACACAGGAAAGCCTATTTTGAGTTCACTCAAGGTTTTTATCTTACCTGGGAGCCCTGATGAAGGGGGTTTTTTTCTGACCCCTGAAATTAGTTGGCTGTTTTTTAGTAGAAACTAGTAAATTAATTTGAACTCTTTTATCCTTTGGTCTAGCGCTCCTTCCATTAGTGCATACTTTTCTTTTGGCGGTAAAGACCAGAATAAAAAGACATATTAAGACCCCTGTGTTGGTTTCCACCTGCTGGAGTAGCTTAATCATCCATTTCCTACACTGACAAATAGACAGATCTTTCAAGATTGCCAATGGGCTACTTCAGAGTTTTTAGAATAAAGAATAATCTTATAGACTCAGCTGAAACATATTATTCCAAAAAAGCTGATTTTATGAAGACCTCAGAGCTTATTCTATTAGGTATCAATGGGTATACAACATTGAGTACACATATTGGTATTCCCAAAATTACGTCTTTCTGTTAAACATAGATTTAATCTGGATTACTTGACCCGTGGATAAGATTATTATAGAGGGGAATTCCTCAACACCCTCATTCCAGTCTTCCTCTGAAAGTTGGGTACATTGCTCTGCCACTATTGAAAAGATCTCTACAATCTAGTTTAAAGGGCCATTCAGATATGATATGATAAAGGTATTGAGAAATGTACAGCTTTAGGAGGACATACAGAACCCAATGTACGAGCGAGAAAAGTACTTTTAATTTTTTTTTCTTATGGTTTACTGGAAGGGGACCTAAAATAAATTACATCATTCCCTGTTACCACGGTATTTTGGGACAGAGTCACCTAGTGGCAGACTAGCTAATTGCACGTGCCTACACACAGGTCATCTTGACTGTTCTGAATTGGAAATGTAACCACAGCATGTTTGCCTTCTTTTATCTAAGCATTCCTGTAGTACCCTATGCCACCCCCAAACTTGTCTGGTGTTCTGGGAACCAAAGTTGCTCACCCATGTAAAAACATAAGCTAGGTTTACCTATCAAGCCTAATACAGACATTTTGCTTTTTCATGGAGAGAGAGAGAGGGGAGGAGGAGAGAGAGAGAGAGAGACACACAGAGAGAGAGAGCAAAAGAGAGAGAGAGAGAGAGAGACAGAGAGAGAGACAGAGAAAAAGTAGAAGTTGCATAACACCAAATGGGAAGCTTAATCATTTGCAGCAGCCTATATGAAGATCCTGCAACATTAAGGAAACTGTGGATTTTAAAATTAAAGTTGAACTTTACCTAGAAATTAAAAATGTTGCAAACAGGCAGGCTTTTTATTTCTGAACAGGTATACTATGTCCCTGCTGCAAAAAAGAAATTCTACCTGTCTGTTTGGAATCATTTTTGAGAATCCTGGCATCTGCCGAGTGGTGGGATGAATGAACTCCTGTGCACATCATCCTGTTGCAGCCAGTCGGGATGGCTGAAGATCCTAAATCTAGGATTTAGGATCTTCTGCAAAATACCTCCGCATCGCACTAGAGGGGAGGCGAGTATAGTTCTACTTTAAGAGGATTTTGTGACTTTAGCATACTTACAATTTATTCTGAATAGAGTTAACTGTTTGCTGATTGATTTACTTGTTGCTACAATTGTGCACAGAATCTGACAAGTACAAGGAGTTAGGCAGGTTTTCAGAAAAGAGCCACAAATATTGTAATTAAAACAAATAAGCATAGAACGTGTTCATTTCATGCTCCACTGCATGTTGCATTACCCAATCTGTGATAAATTGTGTGTACAAATTTTCATTATGGGAAGCTTTAATTAAAACTAGTGGCTGCAGAATACTTTTACAACAGAAGACAAGAAAACAACTGAAACCTCCAAACCTACAGCAATAGCAGAGACACTGGTGACAGCATTCAGTTCTTCTAGAAAAAAAGCAACAACTTTGTAATAAATGTAATGGTTTTGCTAAAGAAACTAACTGGCGGATTGAGCAAGACTCACCATTTATATATTTTAAGAATGAACACTATCTAGTCCACTAAGTATTATCGACGTCCCAAAGAAATATGCATGATTATACTCACTATCTGGAGAAATTTTGATTTACAGCAACGTTATGCAGTCTACATATCTTTATGAGCTTACTCTGTAGCCTCAGCGTTTAGCCACACACTATTCATCAATAAAAACACATAGCATTCTGCACAACATTCAGTAGAAGGTTAAATAAAATCATTCATTAGTTGCTTCTCTTCCTTTTTTGATTAATTTAAAGAAAGGAGCAGGAGGGAAATTGGAAAAAAGAAGGGGAAAAAAGGGGATAGAGGGAAAGGGGGGCAGGAAGTAGCACAGGATCTCTCTCTCTCTTGACAGCGAGTGCAGGTCCCCTCTTAGACAGTTATCACTAGAACTCAGTGGAATCAGTAGACGATTTGCATCAGTTGGCTTAATGCGCGGCGGATGAGCCCCAGGGAAGCTTTGTCTGGTGGAGAATAGGCACCGGATAGTGTAATTTGAGGTACCAGTGGGTTATAAGCAGATGTGAGGTTATCCTCGACGCGTTTCGCAGGGTGGCGCTTCATCAGGGGAACACTAAAGCTGCCCCAAGAGTAATATTGGTGAGACCTGATTTAAACACCCAGAGGCCTGGTATCCACAACACCAAATACAAACTTGGTTGACCCCCAGACTGAAAAGCTGTGGGTCAATTTGCTCTCATGAGTGGGGATACTTTACAGCATGTTTACATAAAGCACTTCTGCACTTTTTTTTAGATTTTGGAACACCGAGCACTTTATATAAGAACTTTTTAAAGACTTTGTATATGTTTTTTATACATATATTTTTTGAGCACATTATGTTGTATGATTATATGTTTTCATTTGCAAGCGCTGTATTATTATAATTTTATTTTTTGAGTTGTCACTAGGACACTCTCACATTATGTATAAGAGGCAATGGTAACCATGATCAATAGTATGGGTAAATCTTACTAAAATTGATAAAAACTAGACAAAGTTTCTAACCCCTCCCTACTTCACTGAAAATGAAAAAGTTTATGACCTTAGATATTCTTTAAGGCTAATTGAACCCCCATTTAAAGCAGCTAAATACATTCCAGGTGCATCAAAACAAAAGTTCTTCAATGTCCTAGAGTCCATTCCTGTGGGCAAAATACAGTTTTAATGCCACAAGTAATCTGATATTTGTGAGGTCTGGTAAAATTGTGAATGATTGTGAAATGTGCATGTGAATACATGCGTTTGATGTTTAGCTGCATTTGCTATTTTGAAAAATGTGTTCATCATTTTGTTTGTCACATGATGCCTTGTTATTTCCTCTTCCTGCTATTGTTCAGAGCTGAAGACAGTGCTGTGCAGTAGTACTGTGATAGTACTGTGGTACGTGTTGAAACGCTTTCATGATGGAATGCTACTGTGCTGGTACTTCTGATTCTCATGTTCGCTGCAAGAAGGATAAAGCAGGGCTAAGTTGAGCTGCAATGTAGGTGGTGTGCATTGGTGCATCAACTGAGTTCACTGTATGTAAAGTTGGGCTACTTTCATAAAATGTTTGGAGAGCAGAGAAAGTACCCACATAAGTTTTTCAACCTAAGCCGAAAGTCTGTTAAAACTTTTTACATGTTACTGTACATATTCCAGTGGCAGTAAAGAACTGTTTATTTGGGACACTAAAGTAATTCTAAATTGATATATACTATTTTATATATGTGTGTGATGATCTATATATATATATATAGATTTGTTTAAAATATCTATCTATCTATCTATCTATCTATCTATCTATCTATCTATCTATCTATCTATCTATCTATCTATCTATCTATCTATCTATCTATCTATCTATCTATCTATCTATCTATCTATCTATCTATCTATCTATCTATCTATCTATCACATGTATACTGTATATAATAGATCACTATTGCTTCCTTTAAAGCGGAGTTCCGGCCACAAAATTGACATAATCAATTTTGTGGCCATCCGCTTGCTTTTCCTCACCTGAAAAGGAAATGGATAGTTACGATTTTTTTTTTTTACTTACCTTGTTATTGTAGAAAATATACTCACCTTTCTTCCACTTCCTCCCTCGGCGGCCGCGCCCCGCGCCGTCACTTCCGGTTTGCAATGATTCCTAGGAGCTGAACGTCATCGCTCCCAGGAATCAATGCAACGCCATCGGCCCCGCTCGTCACTTCCGGTGCGACGCCGCATTTCCTGCTAAACAGCTTCTGGGCATGCCCAGAAGCTGTGGAGGAATGCGGCGCCGCACCGAAAGTGACGAGAGGGGCCAGTGCAGGCGCATTCTGGGAGAAGAGGACACAGAAGAGGATCTCGCTGGCTTCAGCTGCCCACATCAGAGATGGCAACGCTGGAGAAGAAATTTGTGAGTATTTCTTCTTGCAGGTAAGTGCGAACCGGACCAGATAAGAGGCTAGCCATTGTGGAATGTACTAGCCATGACTGTCCCGGGGGTATTTTCATTGAAAATATTTTTTTGTGGCCGGAACTCCACTTTAAATATGCACTTCTGTGATTTAGCAACCTCTCTGATTTGGTTAACATGCGTTAACAATAACATGTGGGAAGTGATGCAACACTTCAAAATAACGTTTTTATTCTTGTAGATTTCTATTCACTGGGAAAAACTTTGCATCACTCCATAATTCATTCCTACTGGGTGTGTTCACAATATTAGCAATCATGCACACAACATGCCTTATTTTGTGGGAAGGATTAAAAGCGGTTTATGTGCCTGAGCCTATTGCTCAGCTATGGGAAGAAGTAGCAGATTAATTCTGGGAGAAGACACTGTGATTCAAATATGCGCTACCTGGTTGTGGATCTGGGAGCACTTGGAAGTTCTTCTGATTCCTGGAATTTCCAAAACTCTACTGCTGGAAGAAGGCTGTACAGTAGAAACCTCAACATCCTGCCAGCATAACACCTATCTGGCACTTTTGATCAGACATACCCCTGTAGCAGCCCTACACTAGGCATGGACTGGACACCAGGAAAATAATCTTTCTCTATCGCTCATTGACAGACGTAGTCCTCGGTGATACAGCACCTTCGGGTTATGTTGCCTCCACAGGAGTAGGACTAGACAGGAAATAAAATGCTCTGGCCACACCCTAGGGGCAGTCCCAGAGGGTATATCCTCTCTCTCTCTGCCTCAGCAAATCAGTTTTTTTCTGTCTAGTCAGGAGTAAGGACCTAGATACCTTGCTGGGATCTTCGGTCCTGGCAGGATTTTTTTCTTAGAAAATAATTTTTTAAGACAGCTTTTTTTCTCCAGTGTTCCTGTGAGATCTTCAAGCAAGAAAGCTGAACTGGGCGACGGGCTGGATGTTGAGATCCAGTGGTCACCCCAGTTCAGCCTACGAGCGCGTGCAGGCCATAGCTCCGCGCTGGGTCGGCCGCGACATAGTCCCACTGGACGGGGACTGACCCTGCGAGTTAAACGTCTCGCTGAAACGCCAAAGACCATGAGTCACGGCGCCCGTATTGGTCGACAGCCCTCCTACCTCGGTGGAGAGGGGTACTGTCAGGAGTTGGCGCCCGCCTGGTTCCGGTATGGTGAGTAGTATGTTCCCCCTTTCCCCCTGACGGGTCTTGTGGTGAACGCGGGCCCCTCTCTGTAATGGTAAGGATGGGTTCCCCTCTATCCTACAACATGTCACAGATCCCCCTAATTGAGTGTGATTTTTGTGTACAAGAAGCCAGGAGGCTTGGTTTGGGAGCTGACAATCTAATTGTAAAGATGTGTAAATGATTGTAGTCAGTGGCAGTACTAGAACTTTACTGTGATAGTATAAGGTATCCTACCTGTCAGTAGCCACAGGGCGATGTCTATACATGTATACTGCATTCCAGATCATTCCTCCAGCTAAGCAGCGGACCGCATACGGCCCGCTGGGGTCCGGTACCTCCGACCACGCTGACCACCATGAGGGTGAAGGGTTGTGAGGCCGAGATCCTTCTGCAGACATGCCGCTATTCTGTGCAGGCCGCCGCCATTGTCTGGTAGATCGCACGAGGCCGCCATTTTGGTGTAGCCTCGTGTCTCCAGCATGGGGGCGGCCATGTTTGAGGTGACTCAAACACCTCATGGAGCCAGGGGGAGGAGCCGGCAGGCGTGTTAAGGGGCGGAGCCGCCTCTTTTACCCAGGAAATAGGGCCAAAGACTTCCTGTCTGTAACAAGACAGCACTGAGCAAGCTGATGAAAACTTCTGTGCATCAGGGATGAGCCTTTGGGTCTGTCTCTCTCTCTGTGGGGTCCAAAAAGGCAGGTAACACTGAGGGGCGCTGTTGCGACTGGGGGACACAAAAAAAAAAAATTTTTTTTTTTACTTTGTCATTTTTTGTCGCTGGCAAGTGTCTTGTATAATCATTGACCCTGCCGCATAGGTATCCCCACCTGATCCCCTCAAGGTGGCCGCAGGACCCTCCAGTACCCCACTTGTTTTTAATGCATTATCGGCAATTTTGGAGTCTTTGGTATCCCAGGTGGAGGTGGCCTGTCAGGGACGGGGGTCAAGTAGCGACCCCCGCCTACCCCTATTGTTTATCAGATACTTCAGATACGGATTCGGAACTGGTCAATGCAGTTGCAGGTCCCTCTTAGGGGGCTGTTGTCTCAGGTAATATCTCCTCAGCAGTGAGGAGCACGTTTCTGCCTCCGCCATAGCACAAGAGTGGTGGATGCACTAGTTGTGTCCGTCCGGGAAACCTTTAGTCTTGCGGTTACACCGGCAGAGGTAGCTGAGACTGAGATTCCTTTTTGGTACTTGTTAGCCTACCAAAAGGGCGAAGGATTTTCCTTTACCCAAATGGGGTCGTTTTGAAACGAACCCCTGTTATTTCCAAACGCATGGCTAGGTGCTATCCGTTTGAGGAATTCCTCTTTATAGGATAGACGGTACCACCTGCTGTCTTGCCACAGACTGTTAGGATAAAAAGACCTCGTAACTAACGAGGACCTTCCTTTTCTGCTCATATAGAGTTGTTCGTTCCGCGAGGGCGGGCGATAAGGCGAAACCCTCCAAAGCCCCTTTAGAGGGGTTTCAAAGGGCGCTGGTCGGGTAAACAAAGAGTCCGGCTCAGCCAAGCCTGAAGAATATAGCCTGATGCGCCCCTACCCATCTCTGGGGTGGGGGGGGGATGTCTTCACCGGTTTCTGGAGGACACAGGATCGAGTTTCGATCACTTCCACCGGTGCGATTCTGCCCTTCTAACATTGAACGGTTTCAGGGGTTCTATTCGAACCTATTCACAATGCCCAGGAAAGAGGGCAAGGTGCGTCCAAATCTGGACTTGGGAAGAAATAGAGTCCATCCGTACAGTGGTGGCCTCCCTGCATAAAAGAGATTTCCTGGCGTCCATAGACATATAGGATGCCTATCTTTATATCCCCATCATTGCAGGACATCAGCGTTTTTTCGCTTTCCCAAAGATCATCCCTGGTTCCCACCAGGAGACTGAACTATCTGGGCCTAAGGTTGGATACATCCTGGGCAAGAGAGTTTCTCCTTGCTGGGAAACTCCAGAAGGTTCAGTCAACGATTCGGATGTTGCTGTCCGTCAATTGGCTGGGACTGATGGTGGCCTTCTTAGAGGCAGTACCGTATACCCAGTCTCATACCCGAATTCTCCTGAAGGAGATTCTTTTTTAATGGAATCAGAATTCCGATTCCCTGGACAATCGGATCCGGTTGAGCGAGCGGACCAGGAAGTCTCCGATGCTCAACCAGGGGAAGTCATTTCTTCCGATAGTATCCAGATTACCAATAAGGGTATCGGAACTGAGAGCGATCAGATTTTGTCTGATTTACTGGATCGAGCAGCTCTAGAGCAGCCCGATTCGGATCCAATCGCATATGGCCTCTTCATCCAGAGGTTTTTTCCCTAGCTGTCCCTTCATTGGGACATCCCGGATGTGGATCTGTTGGCACCTTGGCCTAACAGGAAGGTGCGGAGGTTTGTAGCTCGCGCCACGATCCTCTAGCGGACGCAGCAGAAACGCTGATCGCCCCGTGGGGGCAGTATCAGCTACGGCATGCCTTCCATCCTCTCAAGTTGCTGCGGGAACTTCTTCGCAGGATAGAGGTGGAGGGAATTCCAGTTATTCTGGAAATTCTGGATTGACCTCGTCAAGCCTGGTACGCCGACTTGGCGAGGCTAGTCGCGGACGCTCCTTGGAGACTTCCTCTCAGGGAGGATTTGCGGTCTCGGGGACCGATCTTCCATCTTGCTTTACAGTCGCTGGCTTAATGGCCTGGCCATTGAGACCAGGTACTGAAGGACAAGGGAGTGTCAGCTTCAGTTATTCCTACCTCCAGTTAAAGCAAGGAAAGCGACTTCCAGCACATGGAAGTCTTATATTGCATGGTGTGAATCTATTGGATTTCCCCCACAGACCTATTCGGTGACCCGAATTTTGGTCTGTCTGCAACAAGGGGTTGAGCAGAAACTATCCTTGAGCACGATCAAGGGTCAGGTTTTCGGCGTTAGCAATCTTCTTTCAAGAAACCTTTGGCTAATCATTCCTTGGTGCGGAATTTCATCCAGGGGGTGCGACATCTGGCTCCGCCAGTGCGCGCACCCTTACCGCCTGGTATCTTAATTTAGTGTGGTCGGTTCTTCAGAAACTTCTCTTTGAAGATATTGGGGAGATTCCCTTGCTTACATTCCCAGAAGGTGGCCTTCTTGGTGGCCATTACTTCTCTACGCAGGGTGTCAGAACTGGCCGCATTATCCTGTCGTTCCCCAGATCTGGTGGTTCATAGGGATAAGGTGGTTCTTCTTCCGAATCCATCCTTCCTTCCTAAAGTGGTTTTCGTAAGACGGACTCACTTTTTGTGATCACGGATAGCCCTTGAAGGGGGTTGCCTGTGTCTGCCGCGACCATATCTACATGGATCAGTCAGACGGTGGTACAGGCTTATTCTATTAAGGGTCGGAATCCTCCGTTCCCTGTTAGGGCGCACTTCACTCGAGCCCTCAGTACTTCCTGGGCCTTTCGCCATCAGGCGTCAGGGGTCCAGGTATGTAAAGCGGCCACCTGGTCGTCGGTACATACCTTTACAAAATTTTATAAAATTGATGTGATGGCATCGGCGGATGCCTCATTTGGCCGCAAGGTTTTGCAGGCCGCAATTTGAGGAGACCGGTGGTCTACCTCGAGGGTTTTTTTCTGTTTGAAAATTTTTTTGTTGAGTCTCATCATTAAGGATGAGCATTGTAAACTTCTAGTTGGCACCGGTTGGGCCTTCTAGATTTGGATTTGATTTCCATTTTCCCACCCCTCATTTGTGATACTGCTCTGGGACTTCCCGAAGGTGCTGTATCACCGAGGACTACGTCTGTCAATGAGCGATAGAGAAAAATGGATTTTTGTAAAATCTTACCGTAAAATCCTTTTCTCTTAGCTCATTGACAGACGTAGTACCCGCCCCTCTGTTTTTTTGAGTTGGGTTGGGTTAAATTCTCTAAAGACTGCTTTTATGACATAACTGATTTGCTGAGGCAGAGAGAGAGGATATACCCTCTGGGACTGCCCCTAGGGTGTGGCCAGAGCATTTTATTTCCTGTCTAGTCCTACTCCTGTGGAGGCAACATAACCCGAAGGTGCTGTATCACCGAGGACTACGTCTGTCAATGAGCTAAGAGAAAAGGATTCTACGGTAAGATTTTACAAAAATCCATTTTTAATTACAGGCTGCTCCCCAAATAGTAGATTGTGTCTTTGGGATTTGCTCCATAAAGTGAAACATTCTGTTATCTACAATACAACATGATGTCACACATTCAACATATGTAGTTCTAGCATGCTGTCTTTTGCACATTTTGTTTGGGCAGCACGGAGATGCACTGGCAGGAAATTCCAGAAAAATGTAGTACACAGGATTATATGAGTTTTATAGGCTTACTTGCAACTTGTCAAGCTTTGGCTGTACGCAGCCAGTTTGCAGATTTCTTTAAAAGTAATAAAGGTCAAGTGTATTGGCAAAATGATTATATATAATCCATCTTCAATGTCTATTCTAACGTCTTGTTTGCTGAAGTTGTTACTAAAACTATTGTGACTATTGTCAAAATACAACCCTACACAAATATGCTCAATATGCTTACTGTGGAATTAAAACATATTCATATCTAAATAAACACTGACAACTAAGTAGAAGGCTTTAACTTTATTTTATTTTATTTTTCTTTACCTTTTTTAAACAAAAAGGAAACTTTACAGCAATTGTAAACAAAAATGCTAATAACAAATTGTTATAAATCCTGGTAATAAGGCAGGCTATGATAGGTGGAGGTGGAAGCTTGTTGGCTAATCCCAACAGGAGATGGAGGATGTACAGTAAATTACTATAATCAAGCAGGTTGTGCTGGCTGGAACAATTGTCTTGGGACTTGAGCTGTGCGAGCATTAGGGTTTTCTGGCCCTAAGTGTTTCCCCTCCTAGCTGGAGTCTTAGGAAGAGTCCCTCCTGACAAGCAAACATGATGGAAGTGGCATGCATGTATAAGTTACAGCATGTCTGATGTCGCTTGTCAAGAGGGATACCCACTGGATGGGTAGTAGGGAATGTAGGAAGAGGACATCAGGATCGGAGAGTTTGCAAAATTCCTCCCTACCCTCTGACCCGAATATCTGTGCAGCTGGTTGTCTTGTCAGCTTCTCCACAAGACAAACCAATTCAATCTAGGTGCCCTAGTGGGGGGGGGGGGGGGTAACTATTACTACACTTGCTAATTACCTAGGTTCTAGGCAGGGGTTTGCTTCCATGCTCAAACCAGCATTAAAGCATAATTCCTGACTTAGAAGCGAGCCACAATGAACAAAGTTAGCCCTCTAGCAAACCCAGGCTAACTGACTGTACTGTTACACTAAGCACTACAAACACTACCACAGTTAGAGAACACCAACTCCCAGGCGCACAGCATTTATACACCAGTGCTGCAGAGCCTGCACAGGCATTCACCAACCCAGCGATACCTTTCACCTCACTCCCAGTGACATGTCCACAGTTACCAATGGATACAGGAAATGACCCTTATTCGGTAACTACGTGCCTGATCTCTCTCTGAGCCCTCTCTGTATCTCTCTCGTGACTCCCAAACAATATTCCTAGGTACTCTGTGCCTCAGGTCTGGTCCCAAAACACAAGGAGCTGGCTACTTCTGAAGAGGATAAGTACAACACCCCTTCACTACCAGAGCAACCATCATCCTTTGCCAGTCACCAATTCCCTGGCTGGTTGGCTATATTTACCAATGATACATGTATGGTTGTCCCTAGCAATGGCAAGATGACCTACACTAGACAGCTAACTACATGTTGGACTAAAGTGCACTATCTACTCTAACCTACAGTTTGCATGTTACAATAAGCCTGTTCTTTGGCTACACCATGCAATACACCACTTAAAGAGAGAATTCAGGCCAAGCATTAAACAGTTAATGATAACTTTCCTGAAGAAAGTCAACATACAGGGGGCAGTTCTTATCAGGCAGTTTCTCACATGAATTCCCATACAAGGTCCAGGATTGTTAAATTATCCACTTGAGGTAGCACAGTGTCCATATAGTCCCTGTTTGACAAAGATCCTTAAAGGCAGCAAGTCCAAGATTGGTAGTTAAGAGTCCTTAGGCTCCCACTCCCCCAGGGAGCCCCAGCTGCATAAGATGCATGTCAAGCAGCATAACAACCTACATTTTGTCAGTATTTCCAGTAGCACTCTTTTAGGGCACTGAAGAGCCCCTTTTTATGTGGATCTCTGCAAAATTGGAGGTAAAAACTAGCCAATTAATTCCCCAGATCCACCACAAATCACCATTGTAACAGTTTCACAGGAAAGACAGCAAACTACTTGACACAGATAACTGCAGAACATAAGTCAGCATGGAAAAAAAAATCAACCCTTCCATAGGTACCTGCCTACACAATGGTAGTAGAGAGAACTGACCACAACACAAGGCTAGAAGGAAAGCAAAACAACAACCAAACAGCAAGCATTAAATTCACTGAGTTGCTGCTGATGGTCATGTGCCATGTAACCATCTGCTTCCATATAAAAATAATACGGGCAATGAGTGAAAGTTAGCTTCAATATCAGATTTGTTAATATAATATATTAGAACTATGCTGTTCTTGTTCAATATTACTTACCCTTGTGGATACTTGAACATCTATGGGAGTGAATGGACTGGCTTCCACCTTCTCCGTGGCTCAAGAGTACTTCTAGGAGAGGTGGGCTGCAGACTGGAGAGGTTGCTGAGCCCATGTGCAATATTGAAAGTAGTCCTGAAATGCAAATCAAGAGATTACTATGGAGAATAATGTACATCTTCTGAATCAATTACATTGTAACCGGGGGCATGGAGATTGAGCTCCGAGATGGACACCTGAACTTGGAGCTTTGATCCGCCACCGGTGAACATCCGCAAAAATCAGGGCCTCTGTTCAGTTTTCCTAGCCACACTTATCCCCAGAAGACCGCCAATACCACCAAGCATGACAAGGCATAGAAAGGAGCCACCGCTGCCTTTTAAACTGACAGGGTTTCTTCTCTCCAAGCCCTCACAGTCTCCAACAAAATGGCGATGAAGCAGCCTAACATCAGGGCCGCGGCCTCATCCAGCTGCCAAAAAAAACAACTGTAGAAGAGCGCTAAAAACCACCAGCATATGAAGGGTAAAAACAACACAACAAAAGGGGAGAGGGAGGTGGGGGATGGGAAATACCTTAAAGAAGGGACTTATTTATATACACATATACACCAAGTGTCCATGAATAAAGTCCCACAATTAGGATGTCCAAAAGCACTGAGCGGCTCTTCTCAGAAGTAAGGGAAACTCTGGAGCAGAATAAAAAAACTGAAAGAAAAGCGCTCTAATTGCAGACAAATTTATTGTAAAAAATAAACAATAGCTGTAGCAATTCACAAGATGCCACGGTATTCAGGTTTTAATACATCAGGGAGTGAATAAAGCTCCTCTAGGTGGTGCCATCTATCCACGCTTCAGGCATACAATAAGTCCGTCTGTCACAGGAGAGAGGGTTCTGGCTGTCTCTAGCAGTGTCCGGAGCAGAAACTGCAATGTGGAGATGAGAGAGGAGATGCAGCCACGTCACCAGGAAGCTGTGGAATGCTTGGAATGAACGGAATACACAACGCGTTTCTGAGAATGCGCAAGGTCCCGATCGGACATGCGCGCTCTTTCATCATGTGCTGGAGGGCCGTAGTATTCAGAAAAATAATAATAATAATGATAAAGAAAAATGGTAGTTACTATTATTTTTCTTAATTTTCTCTCTTTTTGTTTTACACACACATATGTATTGATCATGTCCATTTTATATTGATTGCCTGTTTGTGTGTTTTAGGTGAGGAACATTTGTTTATTGTTTATTTTCCCTGAAGTGAGAATGCTTTGGGTTTAATTTAATTCAACACATTTTGTACCATCTTATGCATATTTATGTATTATATATTGGATGCTTTTAATCTTCTGCTGCAGTTAGACATTCAGGTCCTTTTTTTCTGTCCATTACTACCAAAGGATTGAGCCACTCGTCAGCTGTGCTTCTTTCTGTTAGCCTACATATGATTGACATTTTGCTCTCCTATTTCAACTCTCTGAATACTACGGCCCTCCAGCACATGATGAAAGAGCGCGCATGTCCGATCGGGACCTTGCGTATGCTCAGAAACGCGTCGTGCATTCCGTTCATTCCAAGCATTCCACAGCTTCCTGGTGACGTGGCCACATCTCCTCTCTCATCTCCACACTGCAGTTTCTGCTCCGGATGCCGCAGGACACACTAAGTCTCCATCCACCACCCCGCGGAGTGGATCATCCTCTCGGTCATCTAGCCCCTCTACAAGAAGCCCAGCAAAGCAGAAGCCATGCAGGGACTCTCCTCATGGAAGTCAGGTGGAACCAGGCATGGAGGTAAGCGGGCCTCAGTCAGGTAACACAAATACCTCCCCAATGGCCGCAGATCCCATTACCACATTCCCTACTTCAGGGCAGCCAATCTCTGACACCATGCTTAAAGACATGCTGCTATTCTTATGTGCATCCTTACAATGAGATCTCATGTCAGGGATTAACAACTGCCAGGCCGAGGTACAGGTCCTAGGCGGGAGATTTGATAATATTGAACATAAAATGAGCAAATACACTATCTCTTTTTACATGCTGATAGACGCTCATTCTGCTCAGAATGAAGAAATTGCCTGGCTGAGTGACAAAGTCGCAGATTTGGAGGACAGGTCAAGAAGGAACAATATAAAAATCAGGGGGATCCCCAAAACAGTTTCAGCTACCCAGCTGCCACAATGTGTCCATGACCTGTTCTCCTCCCTCGAACCGTCTCTGTCAAGACAGGATCTAACCCTAGACAGGGTCCACAGGGTTCCTAAGCCCTCCTTCCTCTGCAGCTACTTCCCCACTTGTCCAAACATACCTTGCAACACCGGCGAAACCTAACTACTATCACAAAAGTCTTAAGGAACCATGCCATTCTGCATAAGTGGAGATAACCTGCCACACTTTCCATCACTCACAATGGGGCCACATTCTCCGTATCATCACTGGAATAAGGCATAGCAGCATTGCGACAATGGGGTATAATTCCAGAGGCAAATTCAGAAATCACCCAACCACACCAGCCTACGCAGCTACATGAGGAATAGCAAGTAGTATTCAGCAAAAGATCTGCCAAAAAAAAAAATACAAAGGAGACCCCTATCGAGAAACTAACCAGATGCATGCTAAGTTTCCTGGTCCTGTAAGACCAATGGGCATCTTTCTGTTTCCCTCCACTCCCTTAGGCAGCTCTGGCTGCAAGGTAATCCCCCAATAAATCCTTTTTATGGTTCATATTGTGTTCTCCCTTTTCACTAAGTTTTATTCCTCCCACGGTTTGTATATTACACACAAGATTGACTTGCACACAGTGGACACACCAAACACTACAGGTACAGTCAACATGAAAACATTGCACCCTGCTTTGCTCGCTATCGAGACTGGCGCACCCCTACTTTGGTCCTTCAAGCTACGCTTTCCCCTAACAACACAGTGGTATCTTCATAAAACTGTAAGTACTTTTACACCATCATCACAAGCAGCCACATTCTCCATCACCAATGATTAATAATTGCCTTTCCATAAATGCTAGCGGGATCAACCATCCCACAAAAAATATTCTTTGTGGAAAGAAATACTAGCATTGAAGCACACCCTATCCTATCTAACAAGATTATCCTGGATGAAGATGGTAGATTTATAATTATCACATGTGACATTAACTCACGTCCACACACTATGGTCGTAGTCTATGCTCTAAATTCTCACCAACTTCGCCTTTTCAGGAAACTGTTTAAATGCATAACCTCTGTAAAGTACGGCATCCTCCTGATTTGCGGAGATTTCAACCTCTTGGTTGACCCAGGGATGAACACCACAGCCCGCGCCAAACTCCACATCCCAACCTTACATAACCTACTCCACACTGATGATGTCTATGATGCATGGAGAAGTCAACAAGCCAACGAAAGAGACTACACCTTTTTCTCCCACAGACACTCTACCTACTCATGCATTGACATGTTCTTAACTGATAAATGGCTACTGCAGAAAGTATCCTCCACTCAGATCCACAACATAACATGGTCTTACCATGCTGTGATAACCACGTGCATTGCCGAACAGGATGTACCCCATTCTGCCCCCATCTGGCATTGTAATTTCAGACTCTTACAAGAGCCTAACACTGCAGCTGTGATCTCTCAGCATATCTGGGATTTTTTTCTCAACAATGCAGAATAAGTAACAGACCCTTACACCCTATGGAATGCCCACAAAGCTTTCATGATAGGAATCCTTATACAGCTAGGAGCTAGAGAAAAAAGGTACGCCCAAAAGTTAGATTCCTTACTTGCAGAGATTCACCAGCTAGATTCTCAAAATAAAGTCTAAACCACTATGTCCTCCATAAATACCCTTACCAAACTTAGAGAAACTTTGAGGGAGCTCCTGACTCAACAATATGACTAACATCTTAGGCACCTCAACCTTCAATCTTATGCCAATGCCAACAGGGCAGGCAAGTACTTGGCCAATAGAATAAAACCAGCACGCATCAAGACACTAATAGCATACCTGATACACCCCACTCTCCACCATAACATAACCAATTCCCAGGCCATAGCTGATCAGTTTGCAGATTATTATAGCGCACTCTACAACCTGTGCAACGATCCATTAACACCCCCAACCAACTAGATAGTATATCCAATCTTTCTTAAAAAACCTAAGTCTCCTTTCTCTCTTTGAGGGTCAATTTCTAAACCGCAATTCCCCCTTTACAACACATGAAATAGAATCAGTGATAAACATCATGCCTAATGGCAAATCTCCAAGCCCCAATGGCTTTTCTAACGAGTACTTTAAAATTTTCCATACCCTCCTCTCTCCTCACCTACAAAATGTCTTTACCAAAGCAACTACCACAGCTTCCCTTCCCCCGGAGATGCTGAGAGCTTACATAGTTACACCTCCTAAATCTGGAAAAGACCCCACCACACAATTTTAGACCAATATCGCTTTTAAACTCGAATGCCAAAATCTATGCAAAACCACTAGCAAAATGCCTAACTGATTTAATTCCTCTTTTGATCCAAAAGGACCAGATGGGATTTGTGAAGGGGAGACAAACTTCAGGGGCCACCAGAAGGTTCCTTCTCTGTTTCTCTCAATAGATGTGGAGAAGGCATTTAACAGAGTTCACTGGCAATACATGTCACAATACAAGTACTGAAAGTACAAATTTGGGTTCCATGGCCCTAACTTGTCTGCAATACTAGCGCTTTACTCCTGTTCAACAGCTCAAGTATACACATCAGGCCTCCTATACAAAACAATCCACATCTCCAATGGGCCTCGTCAGGGTTGCCCTTTATCTCCAACTATATTTAATTTAATGATTAAACCCCTAGCAGAAGCGATACGATCCCACTCCCTAATCAAGGGTGGTACCAGGTCACACGTAATAAACTTATTTGTGGATGACGTCATTCTACTACTAACTGACCCGCTCAAATCCTTACCACAGGCCCACCAAACCCTTTTGGATTTCAGCAAGGTCTCCTATTATAAAGTAAATTTTATGAAATCCCTTATCCTTGACCTGGGAGTTGATACCTTCACTAGACTAACGCTTCAAAACACTCTCCCGTCTATGTGGAGCTTACATTGCATCCCTTACCTAGGTGTCACTTTGACAGCAACAACCTCAACACTAGCCAACACCAACTTCAAACCTTTGATTACCAAAATCCAAACCCAAATAAAAGATATTGAGAGAAGGGAACTGTCTTGGAATGGTAGACTTGCCGCTTTTAAAATGTCAATTCTACCACAAATTCTCTATGTGTTCCGCACTCTGCCAATCTCTATATCTTCTACAATTCTCACTACCATGTAGTGTGTCATGTGAAAATTCCTTTGGGAAAAGCACAAAAGCAAGATGCTCATGCTCCAACCTGACCAGGCACAAATTAGTAGGTGTGTTAGGGGGGGATGGGTGCGCTGATAGTGTGTTGAAGCTGCTCCCGGTATTCAGTGCTTGGTGAATATGTGAAGTAAATGAAATATAATGGGGTGCACTAAACAACAATGAATCCAAACATATGAATAATTAAAATTAAAACATATAGCAGAACATAAATCCACAGTGATGTTCGTGAATAATCAATGGGTGCATAAACACAAAAGTTCATGAGTGTCCATAAATTGGTGATGATATTAAATATAAGATGAAGAAAAATAAACTTGATTCCACATCCAAAGTGTATCCACCACCAAGTGAAATTTCTCCTTACCGAACGGAAAAAGGTAAGGTGCAAATAATAAACTTAAGTGCTGAACAAAATCAATCTCCGTAGTGAACCAGCAATCACCTCGTGCAAAACACCTGGGTTGGCCTCTTACCAGATGGCAATCAATACACGCTTGTAGCTGCAGAAACACTGCCTTCCCCTTCTCCTAAGATCCACAGAGTCTGTCACAACAGCCACGCTGACGATTTAGCTCCACCACATGACAAAGTAAAGAAGCAGACTAATAGTGTATTACCCTTTTAAAATTTATTAGAGCAAGCGGTATTGCACTTACAATTAGGAGTCTTGAAATCAGCATAAGTAAATGTGTGCCAGAAATCCCTGAAGAATCTTGCATCCGGCTGCAGCACGGACCGCAAGTATCTGTGTGACGTGTACGCCTCCTATTCTGACCGGTTTCTTCCGATTTGACTTCAACTGAGACAGGAGTTCTGAAGGAATATAAACCTAAAGGTATGGAGTAACTGAGTACGGTCTCCCTAGCCAACTATATTTCTCGAGTGTGCGTATCTTGCACTTCTTAAAGCAACACCCTCCCCTAAAGGTGTAGCAATTTCTCTCCTCTTCAAGCTTACATGAGAAGGGTATTCCCTACTTCTACAACCTCTTCCAAAACATGAAACTTTTCCATAAAACGTCTGCAATTACGAAATAGTAACTTGATTTACACACCATCTTTTCAGAGCCACAGTGGCGGACTGCATTCTAAGAAATTAATAGGGCAACCCACTGTGTTAACCAGTGGGAAATTATGCTAAAAATATTTAACAGATGGCAAAACACACCATGCAAGCTAGCTAAATATTTCCCAACAGCATCCCCCCTCTGCTCGCATGGCTGTCAGAAGGGACACCTCCCTCACCTCTTTTGGGAATGCCCAAACCTTAAAAGTTTCTGGAACCAGGTGTTCCATTTGATCTTAGACATCACAGGAGTCATATCACCCCCCACTCCTGCACTAGCAATACTCCACCCAGGTATAGAAAAATACCTGCACCCATTTAGACCGATCATCATCACTCATATTGTACTAGCTGCTTGTGCTCTGATGCTTCGCAATGGGAAAACTGTCACATCTCTTAATTTGACAGACGTGAAGCAAATAGCCCAACAAAACAACACATTTGAACGCCTAATAGCTATAAATACTCCTTCCTGTACAGTGTTTGATTAATCTTGGAAAATATGGACAGATAAATTTACTCTGATACCTTAATCTGATTGTTGCAGCTAATCCTTACCTATGGATAGCAATGTTACTGACGAATTACATTATTGTTGTTATCTATTTAATTTTTCAGTGCAATTTTCAAAGACGATTGTACATCAATTTCAATGTGTGTGTGATCCTTTTTTGTGAACTCATATATCCTACCCCAATTCTCCCTTTTCCCTATTTATCTGCATAAATGTATTTATTTCTCAAATAAAAAATTACATTGGGACCACCAAGGTGTGCTATATTATCTTGACTAATTTATGTGATCATCCTAAACAGTAGTATACAAGCATTGTGTAACCTTCTAACCATAGATTTTCACATTGAAATACAAACAACTGACATTTTTACAAAAAGTTAACACTAGTGTTTAACATTTCATCAATGTGCATATCTACTTACTGTCATGCCTCAATCGTCCTCTTCAGAAAGGGCAGCTCCTGTACATGGGGAAAAAAATATTTTTATAGGAGGGATGGCCAAGACTACATGTAACTATGTAACTATGTGTAGGGTGGGTGATGCATTGCAGTTTGAGTCATGCCCACAAGATGTTACACCATTTCCTGAGAAAAAAAGAAAATTGGTGTTAAGCACCAACAGTACCCGTACAGTGGAAAACAATATAAAATTAAATATAATTAAATAAATCCAAAAGTGTAAAGTGTAAGGAAATAAATCCTGGTTGGGAGCCGCAACATAAACGTGAAACGTAAAGAATGATAACAAATTATTTAGTAATATAAAATGGCTGCGCTCAACCAATCTCATACACTTTAGTGTTGTGTACAGAAAAAATATACTCTCAAATCATATATTAAACAATACCAATTAGTTGCCAGGTGCACCAGTGTTGAGTGCAAGTGCCAAAAATAGCTCTAAATAAATAGAAAATAAGAACACGTGATAAATCAATATGAACTAATTGCCAAGTGCACATGTGAGTGTGTAATACAATTGGAAATATGTGCAATAAATAAATCAAACTCAAAAAATATATAAATATATATGAAATGACACAGTTAAACTAATCTAATCAAGTGCAATAAAAAAAATAGTTGATTAAATAATTCAGTCAATAAAAGCATATGGTCCTGAGGTGCAAAGTGAAAAAACAAAGTGCAATGTGCAGATGAGATCCAATCAGATAATGGTAAATAGGACCATAAAAAACGTAATCAGTCCAATAACACCTTCCTATAATTAAATAGAGTCTCTGAAAGACCCTGTAATAGCACTTCTTAGGTCTCCAACACCTCCACCAAGACACAGGACCACCCGGTGTGCACAAAAATGCTTACCAGAATGAACGGACCCCTTATTATAGGGGGTCGATTCAGGCTGTAATTCACAAATTGTAGACAGGGTGATTATTGAATAACCATTTCCTGAGAAGCTAGAAAATGAGCTTTATTTCCATAGGAATAGAGACATACTGTATATGTGGACTAGGGGATTAATAAGCACAAGTAGGAGGTTCAATTCTCCTGGACATAAACCAAAAAAAAAAAAAATATTCTTTACTTTCTGCTATAAAACATTCCCAATAAAAAAATGTAAAAAATCGAGTTTCTTTATCAGTTTAGGCCAATTTGTATTCTATTATGAATTTTTGGTAAAAAATAAAATCTCAAAAAGCATATAATAATTGGTTTCCGCAAAATGTATAGCATTTACAAACTATGGGATGGATTTATGGACTTTTTTTTTATTGTGTTTATTAGTAGAGGCGGCAATCAGCAATTTTTAGTGGGACTGCGACATTACAGCAGACAAATCTGACACGGGAAGAGACAGTTTTTGGGGACCAGTGACACCAATAGAGTGATCAGTGCTAAATAATATGCACTGTTACTGTATAAATGACATTGGCAGGGAAGGGGCTAACATCAGGGGCGATCAAGGGGGTTAAGTGTGCTCTTAAAGAATGTCTTCTAACTGTGGGGGGGGGGGGGGGGGGAGTGGACTGCCTGCAGTAAGAGAGAGATCTGTGTTCCTGATTAATAGGAACACACGATCTCTCCCTTCCTGTCTGACAGAACAGCCGTCTGCCTTGTTTACATAGGCAGACGGCCGTTTTGTCAGTCTCCTTGACAATCGCGGGTGGCCGGCGGCGATCACGGCCCCTGGTCCCGTGGACTGGCTCCTGCTGTGTCTAATCACAGCGGGAGAATGGCTCCCGTGGTGCACATGTACGTGATTTTGTGCTTGAGGGCTGCCCTGCTGCAGTATATGTATGGTGGGCGATCCTTAAGTGGTTAAAGTTATTTTCTAAAGTAGATGCAGTTTGAGTAGAACAATTTGTCCCCTGCCAGCAGCTGCAGAGTGGGACCCTTGCTCTTCATGGGAAAGCAGTGCTCTCTGTAGAAGTCCGATATGCTCCCTGCTGAGTTAGACCTATAGCTCTGCAAATAGCAAAGCTGATACTTCCTGCTGATTGAAGAGTTCCAGCTCTGACTCAGCAGGGGGCGTGTCGGACCTCTGCAAAGAGATCACTGCTTCTTCACAGAGAGCAAGGGTCCCACTTTGCAGCTGCTGGCAAGAGAACAGGCTTTTATACTCGGGCTGAAAATAAACCGTAAAACTATAAATACATTTTGTTTTGATGCACCTCAAATGTATTTAGCTAATTTAAACTGAAAGTTCTATTAGACTTTAAGCCTAGTAAGAGATTAGATTAAAATTGAAAAACAAAATGTGCCTATTTGTCTAGAACATGGCCAAAAGTAATTTCTAAGATTTGTCTCCCATTGACTTGGGGTTTGGGCCAAACCAAAATTGGGTACATTTGTCTCATTGCTATTTCAGAGTCATATTATTATATCATGGACTAACTTCTCAAGCATTGGAATTGGGATTTGTAGAAAATATTTGGTAGTGGTGCTTTCCAAGGCCTATTTGACAAACTTTGGTCCAATTTATTTTAATTTGGGCTAACTATGATAGTTGTTGCACTGCTAAAGGTAGAAAAGCAGGTAATAAAACCCAGTAGAAAAAAAGTAGGTGATTGTCGGGTAACAGCTGCAGGTTACATTGATGCAGCTAGCAGCATGCATGGATACTCATGAAATGCACTTTTAATATTTTGTTGTTTTAGCTTCCATGCTGCTGCTTGATTTATCCATAATGGTGATGGAATCTGTTTAATAGTCAAGCTTAACCTCAGAGAACACAATAAAAATGAAACACAATTATGATGATATATGCTATGACTTTAACCATCTCCCCTCATTATCAATGTTGTCCATGATTTATTTTATCACCTTATGTAATAATTTACAAGAAGCATTCCTAACATGTTTACATATGGATTAAATTTTACATAAATATGCATTTTTCAAATTGCATTGTTCCCAAGGTGGAAATAAATATTCCACATTTGCTTTGTGTAATGTATGATGACACTTTAGTGCTTCCAATCTTTTATCTTTTTAGTACACATTTGCTATACAAATACTACCACATAAAGTTAATGTATGAATTATGCCCTAAATTGCTTGCAGTGCTAAATACACTTTGCATGCTTGAAACTGTAACTCCTATATTTTGTGCTTAATAATCCATTTTATATCATATGCATATGTCTGTATATCTGTTTTTAGCCTGAGATGTTGAAACAGTTTCGTTTTTGGTTTTATTGACTTGCTGAAAAAGGGAGTGGGCTGTCATTGTTGCTTTGTTTGGTCTTCAGCTACCTTGAGCAATGTTGGCTTCTTGTATGTGGCTGTACCTTAATGAGGAATGGGCCACCAGTTGGTAACCTAGCCTCAGTTAATGCATTGCATGCATGGTCTGGGTTTTTCTAATTTTAAATGATAAAATATGAAGTTGCTTGGTTCTCAGATTAACCCAATCTTACAGGGTCTCTGTAAAAACAGAGAGGTATTGCTGGAGTACAAACATTCCAAAACAATGAGTTTGATTTACTAGTTAAATAACCTGGAAAGGGACATTAGTGGTTACACTGAAGTGGAATCAGACATTTGGATATGGACTTTCTACTGTGGGACAAGCCGAGAAAGTTAAATAAAATGGCTTCAAAGAACAATGGATAAGTTGCTATTCAATTAAAGCGGAGTTCCGGGCACAGATCTCATTTTTTAATGAACATACCCCCGGGACAGTCAGGGCTAGCACATTCCACAATGGCTAGCCTCTGATCTGTCCCGGTTCGCACTTACCTGCAAGAAGAAATACTTACTTTGAAAATTTCTTCCACAGCGTTTCCATCTCTCTTGTGGGCAGCTGAAGCCGGCGCGGTCCTCTTCGGTGTCTTCTTCCGCATCTTCTTCTCCCAGAATGCGCCGCACCGGCCCCTCTCGTCACTTCCGGCACGGCGCCGCATTCCTAAACAGCTTCTGGGCATGCCCAGAAGCTGTTTAGCAGGGGATGAGCAGGGGATGACGTTCAGCTCCCAGGAATCATCGCGAGGCCGGAAGTGACGGGGTGAGCCTCGGCGCTGGAGGAGGAAGTACCCTGAGGTGAGTATTTACGATCTTCGATTACGAGGTGAGCATACAAAAAAAAAAAAAATAACTATCCAATTCCTTTTCAGGTTATGTGTAGCTAGCGGAGGGGCACAAAAAAATAATACCGATTTTGTGCCCGGAACTCCGCTTTAAGTCTAAGATGGTCTACTACAAAAGTTACATAGTTACTGAGGTTCAAAAAAAGACACAAGTCCATCTGGCTCAACCAATTTACTGCAAATGATGCTACATTAGTAGATGCTGTCATTTTGGCAAAGGAAATAAAGGCTGCTGTACATTCTCTTCCCTAGCCGCTTGCCGACCGCCGCAAGTAGATTTACTGCGGCGGTCAGCCCCTGCCAGGCAGAGTGACGTTAATTAACGTCACTAGCCTGGGAGGGTCTGGGGAGCGAGCGCTCACGGACCCCCCCGCGCGTGTGACCAGCGGACCCGATGTACGCCGGTCACTCGGCGATCGTCGGGGGAGAGGGAGAATGTCAGGCAGCTTGTGTAAACAAGCCACCTGTCATTCTCCTCGGTGTAAAGACACTGATCACACGGATCTACTATGTAGATCCGTTGATCAGTGTCCTTACAGCTCAAGCCACAGCCAATCACAGAAGAAAGCATGCCCCTAGGGACACACACAGCCCCTGCCTCCCAAATAAAGTTAACCCCTTCACTACCAGTGTATTTTTACAGTAACAGTGCATATGTATAGCACTGATTACTGTATAAATGTCACTGGTAACCCCAAAAGTGTCAAAAATGTCAGTCAAGGGTCTGATCTGTCCGCCGCAATGTCGCAGTACCGCAAAAAAAATCGCAGATCGCCGCCATTACGCGTTAAAAAAAAAAACAACAAAAATGACAAAAATCTTTCCCTTTGTTAGTAAACGCGATAACTTTTGCGCAAACCAATAAAAATACGCTTTTTGCGATTTTTTTTACCAAACATAGGTAGGATAAAACAAATTGGCCGAAAATGTTAAAAAATTTTGATTTTTACATTTTTTTTTGGGGAATTTCATATAAAAAAAAATGTGAAAAATATTGCTATTTTTGCAAAATTGTCGCTCTTTTTTTGTTTATAGCGCGTGATCAAAAAATCGCACAGGTGATCAAATACCACCAAAAGAAAAGGACGTCAAATTCGTTTAGGTACAGCGTTGCACGACCGCGCAATTGTCCGTTAAAGTCACGCAGTGCCGAATCGCAAAATACCCCCTGGTCTTTTAGCAGGAAAATCCTCCGGGGCTTAAGTGGTTAAAAAACCCCAGGCCCATATGGCCTCAAGACATGATATGCCTTTGATCTGGTACCAAGACTGCAGCAATTATATGCTATCTGCCTGGCAGAGGGGAGTTTGCCTCCTTCCCTGTCACAAGCTCATATAGGTCTAATTCCGAAACCTGGGAAAGATAGATACCATGCAATACTCTGCAAATCAACCCATATCTCTTTTATATTATGACTTAAAAATGCTTACCAAAACTTTTGCTGCAAGATTGATGAAAGTCCTTCTGTTCTTGGTGAATACAGACCAAACTAGTTTTATGCAGGGCAAATCAACATGTGTAAATATCTATAGAGTTTTTACTAATTTTGCAGATCTCGTCTGAAGACCAAGGTACCAGGGTAATGGTAGTGCTGGATCTAGAAAATGCATTTGACTGTGGCCTGGCCCTACATGGAAGAGGTTCTTGAAACTTTTGGTTTTGTCCCATCTTCCGTAAATTGATAACTACACTGTACCAATGACCGGTAGCCCAAATTAAGCTTGGTGTGGTCCTCACCTCTCCCTTCCCTATAGAACGGAGTGCTAAACAGGGATGTCCTCTTTCTCCCACCCTGTTTGCTCTTACAGTAGAGCCTATAGCCTCGGTCATTCCGTCCTCCGTTGCGTTTCAGGGTGTCCAGGTTATATCCCTTGAAGAAAATGCGGCCCTTTATGCCGATGACATCATTATTTTCCTCCGGGATCCAGGGCCTTCACTTGAAGTGCTGCATTGGACTTATTGTCTCACTTCGCTAATATGACTGGGCTAAAAGCAAATTGGGACAAATCTCTTATCCTTCCAGTGGATCCAGGTGCCAATAAAGTGGCTTATCCTTTGCTCCCACTGCGATGGACGGATACAATCAAGTATTTAGGGGTGTACATTTTACCTAGGATACAAGATTTTTGCAAACTCAATCTTTCCCCACTCCTACAGTTTTGATTTGGAAAATAAACCTACTCAAAATGAAACTTCTTTTCCCTCTGCTGTATGTTTTACTCCATTCCCTGGTATGGATCCCTGACTGAGCCTTTAAACAATTTAACTCACACCAGTTTTCTTTGGGCCTCTCCCTCCTCTTGGTTTCCGGTTATCTCTACTCCAGAGAACTTGGACCCAAGGTGGACTGGCCTGTCTGGATTTCTCTTTATAGCTGCAATGCTTTCACATGCTCGTAATTTGCTTACCTCTGATACTTTAAAGTCCGCGATTGCCCTGTAAGTCGCTCTGGTTCACTTAAATAAAGCCTTGTGGAATGCTATATTTAGAGGCGCTAAAGCCCCTCATCTCCTTATGACTTCTATGAAAATGGTAATCAAAGCATGGGCCTTGGTTACTCCTCCTGTAGGGAACTGATCCAGATGGTATTCCCCTGATATGCCACTATGGCTAAACCCCCACCTTACCTGAATTTTTCTCCATACCTGATCCCTCGCTCTGGGCTGTCAGAGGTGTCCATTATCTTCCCCATATTTTTGGTGGTGGAGTATTGCAGACATTCGACCACCTTAAACAAAAATTCACTTTGCCAAACTCCTACTTCTTCCCGTTCCTCCAGCTGAACCATGCCTATTTTGCAACTGTGTGTTATGGCTGGATAAAACAGAGGGTCTGGCAGTGAATTTCATTTTTTAGGTTACAACCACTTTAAAAAAATGTCCAGAGACCCACTTTTACATGCAATAGGATACACAGATATGCAGATAGACCAATACATTCTTTTGCAAATACAGTACATGTAAAGTCACTCTGCTAGTCCAAGGCACATCTGTAAAGTGTGGTACCTAACTCAAAAAGTCTATCTGAGTTTCCAAGTATGGTACATGTGGTCAGGAAGTTTGAATGATTCATTAAGTCAGCAATATTGATTATTTTATTGATCTATATATAATAGTGCCTCCAATTTTAAAACAATTATTAAATATAATTATTCTGTCCAAATATTAATCCCTAAATTCAGGCACTATGCAGATATTTTTAAGAAAAATTTAATTGTGTGAAAGTATGGACTATGGAAATTAAGATTTATTTTGTTTTTCAATAAAGTCACTAACAATCTTGTATAGCAGCAGAATTATTAGTTTGACATAGACACGTAAAATGTATATTCCTCAGCTAAAAACAAGACTTATACAGCTAATTTTGTATGCCTAACAATAAGAGGTCAAGATGGATGCCCACAGAGAGGATAATGGTTGAGAGGATAAGGATGAGATCATCCTGGATCAAAATTTATCATGTTGGATGGATACATTTTCTCTCTAAGATTCCCTTTTTTTCCTAAAAACTTCTTCATCTAGACCCCAGCCAGAGGGTGTAGTTTGGAATAATGACTCACCTCTGACTGGGGAGTAATATTACCCATTAATTAATTGTTTGCACAGTCAATGGGTTAACTTGTCCACTAGATGGTGATCTAAGACTAGAAATCCTGATATTAGGTATTTTGGGAATAAGATTGGATTTTGTTTTTCAACACAATCTCAATGGGGAATATAACAGTTTAATCCCTAGATTATTTAAATATATCATTTTATCTATCCGGGGTGTTTTAGCATTATTTGTAATATTAATCTCAATTGCCCTAAAATTTTAATCATGTAATGTTTTGATATAGGTGTGATTGATCCAGTGATCAATTTTATGGTCTAATTTTGACTTATCCAAGGATCTTTGTATAAATCCTGCACCAAACATAACACTTTCCTATTTTCAAAATCACAAGTACATATGTTTGGTATCAAAATTCTTGTCAGCATTGAGTCTTATTATTTTAAAGTTATGATTGCCAATAGTGTTTAAAAAGTAAAAACTGTATTGTCTTATAAAATATTGGACCGTATCCTGAGCGAGGCTAAGAAGCACTCTTCTCTTGCATATGAGAATGCGATGGTCCATTTCTTCCACAACTTCTCTGCTGAGCACTAGAGGAAACAGAAGAAATTCCAAAATGTCTGCAGATGTCTCTGGGAAAAAAGAATGCTCTAAAGTATGTTGCACCCCAGCCGTCTGAGGGTCCTCTGTGGTGGCTCGAATAAATTATTTGATTCTCCGGGGGATGCTAAGGCTTGGATCTCCACGCAGCGGTGAGCCAGCTCATGTTTGTTCCTGCTGTGGCCAGAGGTGTTTTGGTTTTTTGCCTGCATTTACCACCTCTTTTTTTTGCTTGTGCCTTTTGCCACCCTCTGTCTGCAGTGGATGTAAGAGTGCTCCTGTTTTCTGGTCCCCCTCCTTTTTTGGGGGCGCAGGAATGTTGTTATGTTCTATTACTAGCTGGGTGACTATCATCCTTTTAGATCTATTTTCAACTTTATTGGCCAGGATGGACTTGTTCTACGTATGTCTTTCCTTTTGCCCCTTTTATTTTCATATTTTTTACAGTGTGGTTCTCCCATCAGAGGGATCAAGCACAGGTGGACGTCCGTCTTTGGATCAAATAGACCGATTACTATAACACTAGCTAGATTTTAATGCCTGTTTCTTATGTCACAAACTTAGAAGTTATGCACTGCTTTGTTACCTGTTGAAGGATGAAACTGACTTGCGTTTTTCTGTTTTGCTGGTTGGTAGGGTATAGTTTGCTTGATACTTATTATATGAATTTCTTCCTAAGCTCAACCTATAGATTCTTTTTCTTTCATATGTTACAGTTCCTGTACCATCATTTATCATTGGTTAAACATAATAGTGTCTTATTGAATGTGGTATGGTTGGTCCCTTCCTCAGGTTTATATTTCTATATTGACTCTACATTCATGGAGCTTAAATTAATATCATGGGATGTATGAGGCCTGAATGACAGGATTAAGCGGTCTCTCATGTTTAAATTCCCACAGGTCCACAAACCGCATATACTATTTCTCCAAGAAACCCACCTGAGGGGTAGTAAGACCTTGACCCTTTTCAAGCAGTGGGTGAGACAGTCCTTTCATGCCACATATTCCAACTATAGAGGGGTTTTGATTCTCCTAAACAATTCCCTACATTGTAAAGTTGAGCATGTCCCCTAGGACCCTAAGGGCCAATATATAAATTTTCTTTTGGAAATAAGAGCTCAATTATTTGCCTTTGTTAATGTACATGCGCCTCCCCCTTTCTCACCCACCATCCTATGTTCTGTAAATTACAGAATTGCACTTTTTTCTGTCTCTAGATTCCTAAAAGCTGGGGATTTCAAAAATCTCCTAAATAGGGATTTGGATACTTGCAACCCTACTAGGACACCAGACCTGGAATTTTCACATTGTGCCTCAGCCCACAATCTCATAGAGATCTGGAGATGGAAACACCCCAAGGTCAGGCATGTTTCACATCTCTCGGAAGCTCACCACCCATGCTTCAGGATAGACCTTGCATTTTGTTCATCCTCTGCTCTACTAGTCATTTCTTCGGCATCTTATTTGCCAGCGGGAATTTTGGATCATTCGCCATTAGAGGTCGTCCAGCAGCTAGGGAAGCTTTGTTGTTGAAAATTGCTTAATAATGGTACTTTAATGAGAATACGGCCACCCCTCTGGTTACATGGGATGCCTTTCAAGCCACAATTTGTGGAGATTATATGTCAGCCATAAAAGCGGCCAGGGTTCAATGCCCTTCTGGGATACTAGACCTGGAGTCCCAAATAAGTGACGTTGAAGCAGCATTTGCCTTGGACCCTTCTCCAGAGGCATATTCCTCTCTCGTCCATGCTAGGAGGTTGTTCTCCCTACACATTACTGGTGAGACTACCACTAATGCCAAATTAGTAAAAGCCAGATTGCTAAAGTCAGGGGACAAGAATGGAAGGCATCTTGCCAATCTGGTAGCTAATCCTAAATACAAAACTGCAGTCCCCCTCCTTCACATGGCCAGGGGTGGGGTCACTCCCAATCCCTCTGTTATTTTACAAGAATTTAGAGAGTATTACTGCTCTGCAAAATCTGTCCCTGCCTACCGTGGCTGCAAATCCTCTGGATCAACTGTGGGTATAGGATTGTGTATACGGGATTGTATGGTTGTGTTTTCCCCCTAATCTCCTCTTCTCAAGAGAGAATAAATTCAGTTCCTCTAATCTTTCCCAATAGCTGAGCTCCTCTATGCCTCTTATCAGTTGGGTTGCTGTTCTCTGCACTTTCTCCAGTTCCCAAGATCCTTTTTGAGAAATGGTGCCCAAAACCGAACTGCATATTCCAGATGTGGTCTTACTAATGATTTGTACAGGGGAAAATTATATCTCTCTCTCTGGAGTCCATGCCTCTGTTAATACAAGAAAGAACTTTGCTTGCTTTGGAAACCGCAGCTTGGCATTGCATGCTATAATTAAGCTTATGATCTACCAGAACACCTAGATACTTCTCCACTTTGGATTTCCCCAGTTGTACTCCCCCTAGTATGTATGATGCATGCATATTCTTAGCCCCCAAGTGCATAACTTTACATTTATCAACAATAAGCCTAATTTGCCACATTGTTGCTTAATGAAAAAGTGCATTGAGGTTGGCTTGTAAATCGGAGACATCCTGTATGGAGGTTATCCCACTGCATTGCTTGATGTCACCTACAAAGACTAATATGGTACTTTTAATCCCAGACCATATATCATTTATAAAGATATTAAAAAATAAGGGTCCCAACACTGAACCTTGGGGTACACCACTGATAACCTTATACCATTCAGAGTAAGAATCATTAACCACTACTCTCTGAATTATATCTTTTAGCCAGTTTTCTATCCATTTTCAAACTGATCTTTTCAAGCCTGTAGACTTTACCTTACACATTAGCCATGTGTGGGGAACTGTGTCAAACGCTTTTGCAAAATCCAAGTATACTACTTCCACAGCCATCCCTCTGTTCAAGGTTTTACTTACCTCCTTATAAAAAGAAATCAGGTTCTGTCTTTCATGAATCCATGCTATAGAAAGTTAAACTAACTGGTCTATAGTTACTTGGCAAAGACTTTGATCCCTTTTTAAATATAGGCACTACATTGGCCAATCCGGTGGTACTATTCCAGTCCTTAATGAGTCCCTAAAAATTAGAAACAAGGGCTTTGAAATAACAGAGCTCAATTCTTTTAGGATGCGTGGGTTGATGCCATCCACGTGCTTTATCCACCTTTATTCTGTCTAAATATTTCGGAACCATATCACTTTTGAGCCATTGTGGATCATTTGGGGCTGTGTTAGTACCATCCTCATTATGGTCATGAGCTCCCCCATGCTCATTTGTATACGATGTAGAAGAAATGGCTGCACTCCAGATATCATCAAAATTCAGGTTTATTAACTGAACATCCCAGTGTGGCAAACAATGCAGGTAGTTGCGTTTCTCACACTAAAAGGTGTGCTTAATCATTACAAAGACAAGTCGGCATCACAATCTATATATACACATGTATCTCAATTGACAACAGGTGATACAGATAAAGAGGCGGACCAATCTCCTAATTGCAAGTGATGCACGTAGAACATATCATCCAACATTGGTGAATAAGAAACAAAAATATTCACACATATATGCAAATATTCCCAAAGAAAAATGCATACATATACTTGTGGCAATTTGAAGCAAGAATGTTAAAAAAATAGTAGTACAAAGAGTATGTATAAAATCCCAAAGTTGGGGTGAATAAAGAAAGTATGAATTATGTAGTGTATAAAAGTGAGGGACATATGAGTAATGTACAAAAATATGCATATATAGTAAAAACATAATATACTGTTACATGTCTTCAGAACAAAGAGAGCATACATAATCAAATATATTTCACCCTATTCTGATACCCCCATATGTGCACAAAACCAGCCATCCCCCTAAAAACAATATCAAGAATATGTGGGATGGCTAGGGACATGTAGAAAAAGAAATTAGGATCATGTACATATATGTAAATAAGGACATGTAGCGAGACAAGAAAGACAAGTAAAAAAACCCAATCCATATTGATTAATCTAATACAACCATCTTACAGGATTAGACGTAGTGCCCAACTACAGATTGTAATATATAAATAAAAGACTAAAAATAAAGCCCGAAAAAAGGGAAAAGAAATATAGGAACAAAGGGGCACTGCTCGTCATAATTAATCATAAGCGATGTATATCGATAAAGTGTATGGACTCCAGTATATTAATAGAAGACTTATATCATTGTAGGAGTTTAATATACCTAGTATGTATCAAAGATTGGTCTATCCCAAATGTCCAGAAAAGAAGGAAGGTTAAATCAAGATGAAAGGTAGTTCGTCATAGATGATATATATCGGTTGCATGTAATTAATCATAAACTACATACAGTATATCGGTTACATGTATGAACTCAAATCTATCAGTAAATCACTTATATACTTTGGAGCACCGTATGCCTAATAACCATGATTGATTTGTTTATTACTGAAGTCTGAAGGAAAGGACACCCACATAAGCGATATACTGTACATCGGTTTGTATATATGGACTCCAATATATCAGTAAATAGCTTATACACTTTGGAGTATCGTATATATAATGACCATCATCGTTTGGTTTGTTGTAGTTGTCCAAAAAGAAGGGACACCCACATAAAGCATTATCACCAAAGTATTTAAGTATAAAGGTATAATGTCCAACCAAGTAGCATTATATATCCGGAGCAGACTGAAGTAAAATGCAGAAAAAAAGAAATAAAAACAAAACAAAAAAAACAAACAATTAGCATATATATCTGGAGCAGACCGAAGTAAGATACATAGTCAACTGTAAGTGATGTATGTCGGTTACATGTATGGACTCAATCCATATCAATGGACAGTTTGTGCATTTTAAAGTGCCATGTGCCTCATATACATCATAAATAAATCCATATCAGATGTCTAAAAAAAGACACCCAAGCAAGTCCATGTAACCATTATGTTTTGAGTGGAATCAAAGCCTACATGAGCACTCATTGTCTGCAAAAAATGTGTAAACACTGAGTGTAAGCAAATATACAGACCTACGTAAAGACTCATTATCTACAAAAAATGTATAAGTATTAGGTATAAACAAATACATAGACTGTAGAAAAAGATCTAATCAAAATATCTACTCATAAAAATGGGTCACATCCCACTCAAAATTTAAACCGTGTGGCAAACGGGTCTGTAAATGAAAGATCCAAAAAACTTCTCTTCGGCACAACAAACCAAAAATGCCTCCCTCTCGTTTCAATGGTTTAATTTTCTCAATAACTTGGACTTTCATTGCTGAAGTATCTCCATCATGGCATGAATTGAAGTGTCTAGCTATATTAGTATTAAGATTCTTGGTAACACTATACAAATGCTCATTAAAACGATCCCGTAGGCGCCTAGTCGTTCTGCCTACATATTGAATGCGGCAAATGTCGCATGTCAATAAATATATGACATAATTGGTGTTACAATTGAAAAATGATGTTATGCCATATTTCTTACCTGTATGGGGGGAGCAAAATTGGCTGCCAGTTAGCACATGACTACAACAAGGGCACCAATTAGTGCCACATCTGAAATTCCCCTTGAAATGCAACCAAGTTAAAGATTTGGATACCTTTCTGTGAAAAAAACTAGGGGAAAGTGAACAGCCTAAAGTGGGGGCTTTTTGTGGTACCACATTAATACCTCCCTGTAGTATATTGGCACATACCTCGTCTACATATAACATGGGGAGATATCTATTAATGATGTCCCTGACCTCCCCAAATTCAACACTATAAGGGGTAGAGAGAGTCATCCTGGTTTGATGCTGATCCTGAGTACGTGGCTTCTTGCTGCCAATGAAATCCGATCTATTTTTATTTTTTGCAATCGACCAAGCCCTGTCTATCATCCACCTTGGATAGCCTCTGTCTAGAAATCTGTGGGACAAGGAGATAGCCTCATGCTCAAAATCCGCATCATCTTTACAAATCCTCCTAATACGTAAAAACTGCCCCACAGGGATCCCCTTAATTATGTGTCTGGGATGTCCTTTGTGTACACAGAGCTGAAGAAAGTATTTAATACTCCTCTTTGTCCCCAGTCACCCACTCCAGATTATTTTGTAAAGGGCCTACATGCTCAGACCTGACGTTTTTACTAGTATTATGTTTAAATAATTTTTGGGGGTTTGTCCTACTATCTTTTGCAATCTGTCGTTAATTTCAAATTTTTGTGTCCTTGATTTCCTTTTTTACATATTCTGTTATATTCTTTGTAACAATTAACTACTTGCTGACCAGCCACTGTAATTATACGATGGCGAAATGACGTACATGTAAATCGCTTCGTGTAGCAGTTAGTGTGGGCGCGCCGTCGGAAACACACGCATGTTGTTCCAATTTGCTATAGGGGGATTCATTCAGCGGGTACGGTGGCTGTGATGTCCGCCAGGTACCCAGGATTGCTCCCCATGGAGACAGAATAGCGGTCTGCCGATATAAACACGTTGTGTCAGTGATGAACACTGGGATCATGTGTTCCTCCTATTTAGGAACACAGGTCTCTGTGTTCATCAAGCCCATCCCCCACACAGTTAGAAAGCATCCCCTAGGCACACATTTAACCCTTTGATCGCCCCTGGTGTTAACCCCTTCCCTTCCTGTGTCATTAGTACAGTAACAGTGCATATTTTTTGCACTGAATACTGTAGTAATGTTACTGCTCCCCCCAAAAGTGTCAAAAGTGTCAGTTAGGTGTCCGATCTATCTGCCGCAATGTCGCAGTCCTGCTAAAAGTCGCAGATCGCCGCCATTACTAGTAAAAAATAAATAAATTAATAAAATTATATAAATTTTCCCTTGTTTGTAGACCTGATAACTTTTGTGCAAACCAATCAATATACACTTATTGGGATTTTTATTTTTTTTACTAAAAATATGTAGCAGACTACATATTGACCTAAAACGAAAAAAATTAGATTTTTTAATTTATTTTTTTTATTGGGAATGTGTTATAGCAGAAAGTAAAAATATTGTTTTTTTTTTCAGAATTGTTGCTCTTTTTTTTTTTTTTTTTTTATAGTATATAAATACCACCAAAAGAAAACTCTATTTGTGGGAAAAAAAGGACAGTGCAATCGTCAGTTAAAGTAACGCAGTGCCGTATTGCAAAAAATGGCCTGGTCAATAAGGGGTTAAAACCTTCCAGTCCTTAACTTGCTAAACAATGATAGTGTTCCTTCATTTTTAATATTTTTTAAAAGCACTTTTTTTATTATTTATAGCTTTTTTAACTTTGGCCGTGAGGCACATAGGTTTTATTTTTAGCCTTTTAAACTTATTTCCCATGGGAATATACTTTGCAGTGTGTTCACATACAGTTTTTTTTGAAGAATTACCATTTCTGTTCTTTGTTCATCGATGCCAAAATTTCATCCTTGGAAAATTTGCTCTCCTAAAGTTAAGTGTTTTTATATTTCCTGTATGCATTTGCTGCTTACAGCTAACATTAAATGAAATCATATTATGGTCACAGCTACCCAAATGTTCTTTTATATGAATATTGGTAAAAGGTTCTCCATGGTTTGGGATTACCAGGTCCAGCATTGTTACCCTGTAGAGTGGAGTCACCTTAACCACTTGCCGAATAGTCACGTTGACTGTACTGCGGCAAAGTGGGTCGTTATCGTCTGGCGACGTAGACATTCCCCTCTCTCGGTGGATTCAGTTACAGCGGGAGTTGGGCCGGGGGAGGAGCGGCGGTGATCACCGCTGCTCTTCCCTGTTCGTCTGGGATCTAGTGTGGAAATCCGCCCGCTTGTGTAAACAAAGCGGGTGGATCTCCTAAGTGACAGGCAGGGTCAGATTGCAGGGTTCAGCGTAGCACAGCATGTTTCTGACTGATTTCAGCATAGCTGAACCTGCGATCTGTCCCTGTGTCACTCGGTCACCTCCCCCCACACACGTTAGTAAGCACCAGGCATACATTAACCCCTCCCTCTCCAATAAAAATTAACCCCTTCCCTGCCAGTGTCATGTTTACAGTAACAGTGCATATGTATAGCACTGATTACTGTAGTAATGTCACTGGTACCCCCAAAAGTGTCAAAAATGTCAGTCAAGGGTTCGATCTGTCTGCCGCAATGTTGCAGTCCCGCAAAAACAATTGTAGATCGCCGCCATTACTCGTTAAAAAAAAACACCAAAAATGACAGAAATCTTTCCCTTAGTTAGTAAACGCAATAACTTTTGCGCAAACCAAACAAAATACGCTTATTGCGATTTTTTTTACCAAAAATATGTAGCAGAAAGCACATTGGCCTAAAATGATAAAAAATTTAGATTTTTACATTTTTTGGGGGGGGGGGGGGGAAATTTCATATAAAAAAATGTGAAAAATGTCAAAAGACATGTAGCTAAGTACACTTTGGCCTAAATATATGACAAAAATTGAATATATTGGATATTTTTTTACTTTCAATACTTTTTATTGAGGTTTTGTGAACATATAACAAAAGAACAATAGCATACAAGGCATGTGAAAAGAAAGTCTACAGAAGCATTGTAGTTCGGAGCAGTACAAAAGAAATATCAATTACAGGCAAACAAGTCCGACGGGTATAAGAAAAAAACCAAAAATACCTAAACCAGGAACCAACATATATGACTGGAATCCTACTAAAATTGGTTGCCGATCCTCTAGGGGCACCCCAAATGGGCTCAAACTGTGCCCCAGAGAGAAGCGGCTAAAAAGAGCACAAAGCAAACTTGTAAGAGTACAGCCATAGTCCCTTATAAATGTAACAGAAGGTATTCACAGCCCGTCAGACCAGTGTAAAACTAGAGAAAAAACAATACAACATCAAAATGGATAAGCTCAGACCCCCCGAAACCAGGAGGGTAAATATAAAAAAATAAAAATTGGGCACATGCCTAGTATAAAGACCTTAACAAGGAGCAGGATAGAGGCAGTGAGAGGAAAAAGAGAGAAGAAAAGGAAGAGTCACAGGGAAGGAGGGGATAGGGATGCAGAGGAGGAGCCCATGGTCCGAAACCACATACCTAGAAGCGGATATCTGATATGAGAGAGTCTGTCAATTCACATCTGTCCTATAGTGTAACATTCAAAAAAGTCGCCCAGGGTTCCCAGATTGACTCAAATTGTTCCCTAGAGTCATTGAGGATACTGTACATCTTTTCCTGGGTCATTATCCAGGAAATTTTACGTTTTGCAGCTAAGAAGGAGACTGTAGGTTGTTTCCAATGTTTAGCTATTGTAATTTTAGCTCCCAGAAATATAAAGGAAATGAGAGTCTGGGTGTGTCTAGGGACCTTGGGGAGACGATGGCCCAGAAGGGCATAGGACGGCGATTGCTCAATCGCAACCCCCGTAACACGTCGAATCAACAGGAATAGTTTATTCCAAAAATCACGAATTTTGGGGCATTCCCAAAAAATGTGTATGTGGCTACCCAGAAGGTCGCAGCCCCTGAAGCAGACCGGAGAAGAGTTAGGGAAAATTGTTGCCAAGCGAAAAGGTACCATGTACCATCGCATCAGTACTTTAACATTAGCCTCAACGAGGCTCACATTGTGGATCCCCCGAAAGGCTCGCGTGGCGCAGGCATGCCATATATCGAGGTCCCAATCTGCAGTCAGGTCCTGTTCCCATCCCAGCATATAAGAAGTTTTATCTTCAGGAGCTACCAGGGAGGCATAAACGAGGGATATTCCACCCCTGACGTCCTGAATTTTGGAGCACCATTGCTCGTAGGGGGTTACCGAAAGGGGGCACGACTACCTTCTCTGGAGTGTGCGTAAAAAATGTGAGATCTGAGAGAAGCGAAATCTCTCTGCAGGTGGTATTTTTAGTGTAGCTATGCAATGTGAGTAGGAGAGTGGACCCCTTGCATCAAAAAAGTGTCCAATTCTATACAGGCCCTTATCCGTCCACCATTTGAAAGCCTTGATGTCAATTCCAGGAGGGAAATCAGGATTGTGAAATATATGTTTAAGAGGACCCCAAGGCGAGGCAATCTTACTGGATTTATGAATAAGGTCGCACAGAGCAAATGAGTGTGAGAGCGTGGGAGCCAGGATAGGGGGACGAGAGGCAGGAGGATTCCAAAGCAGAAAATCCATAGTATGGAGAGGGACAGCCTGTCTTTCCATGTAATACCAATCAGGTTTTTCGCCTTTAATATATATGATAGAAAATTGCGTCAATTGGGCTGCTAAGTAGTACTTCCAAATGTCCGGGACCCCGAGGCCCCCGTGTTTACGTGATCTAAAAAGTGTAGTTTTGTTGATTCTATGGCCCTTCCCGCCCCAAATAAATCTGATATAGCTCGACTGAAGTGATTTAAGTTGTGTCTTAATAATCGGGATAGGGAGTGCTCTAAATAGATACAAGAGTCGCGGAAGAAGGGTCATCTTGACCGCGTTGATTCTCCCCAAATATTATATTTCGACCATTCCTCTAAATCCTTCTTCAACTTGTTAAAAAGTGGAGGGTAGTAGGCTGAGTACAGATCAGATATTGAGGCCGTAATTTGCACTCCCAAATATGGGATGGAGTCAGAGTGCCAGGAAAAAGGGAAGTGATCTTTAAGGCGAGAGACCAAGGAAAGTGGAAGGTTGATATTCAGAGCCAGGGATTTGCTCATATTTACTCTCAGGCCCGAGACTGCTCCGCCGAAGGAGTGATACGATGTTTGGGAGCGAGATTAAGGGGGAGGTGACAAATAGCATAATGTCATCCGCGAATAATGCGCATTTATGTATTGTGTCACCGCATTGTATACCACGTATATCGGGATGGTGACGAATAGCTATAGCCAGGGATTCCAGAGCAACGGCAAAAATGAGGGGTGAGAGAGGACATCCTTGCCGTGTACCCCTGTGAATAGAGAAGGACTCAGAGTAATACCCTTGCAATCGGACTTGGGCTGAGGGGTGGGAATAGAGAGCCCGAAGAATGGCCAAAAAGCAGGGGCCAAAGCCCCATCTCTCCAACGTGGAGAAGAGAAACGACCAAGAGAGCGAATCAAAGGCCTTGTGCAGGTCTAAAGATAGAAGGAAGCCCTCTTGGGGAGGCGCTCCATCCCAGCCCGAGCGCAGGAGAGTGACCACATCAATCACTCTTCGGATTTGGTCGGTTCCTTGTCGGCCTGGGATGAAGCCAACCTGATCCTTGTGTATATAAGAATGAATGAAGCTGGAAAGGCGAGTGGCCAATATTTTCGTTAGGAGCTTGAGGTCGTTATTAATAAGAGAAATGGGCCTGTAATTGCCAACGTCTGAGTGGTCCTTACCCGGTTTCGGTATGACCGATATAAAAGCAGCATTCATGGAGTGGTCCAGAGGTTCCGTCCCTCTAAGGGAATTAAAAAATCTGGCCAGATAAGGGGCGAGCGTGTCAGCGTAAGACTTATAATAAAGGTTGGAGAAGCCGTCGGGGCCCGGTGTTGAGTTGGTGCGTAGAGCTTTAATCGCGACAAGGATTTCTTGTTCAGAAAAGTGCTCCTCTAGAAGAGAGCGTGATTTATTGGTAAGTTGTGGGAGGGGGACCTGACTTAGAAAGGACTCAATATTTTGTTCCCGAGAAGGGTTAGAGTCAGCATAAAGGGTAGAATAAAAGGATTGGAAAGCAGCCATAATTGAGGAAGGGTTCCTCGTAAGCTCCCCGGACATAGCCTTAATTTTGGGCATAGAAACAATCCTGTATTTCGGTGTCAATTTAGACACTAGCCTAGGTCCAATTTTATCCTGTGTAGCCAGGATGCGAGCATTCTGCCACTGTAAGCTTTTCGCTGCCTTGGAAGTTAGAGCTAAATTAAGGGAAAGCTTGACAGCTTGACAGTCCTTATGGTGGACGTATTTAGGTTGGTACGATTCTGGGAAGTGGGTCTCCTGAAGTAGGAGGACCTCTATTCCCTGGGAGTGATAGTGTTGGAAAGCCTTTCGCCTCTTCAAAGGAGAATTGAGACCCTGGACATTGTGTGATGCCACCTGCAGAGAAAAATCAGTACTCACGGTTGCCGTCATCGAGAGTTTGGGGGGGGGGGGGAATTTCATATAAAAAAATGTGAAAAATATTGTTATTTTTTAAAAATTGTCGCTGTTTTTTTGTTTATAGCGCAAAAAAGTAAAAATCGCACAGGTGATCAAATACCACCAAAAGAAAGTTCTATTTGTGGGGAAAAAAAGGACATAAATTTAATTTGGGTACAGCGTTGCACGACCGCGCAATTGTCCATTAAAGTAACGCAGTGCCGAATCGCAAAATATGGCCTGGTCAGGAATGGGGTAAAACCTTCCGGTCATAAAGCGGTTAAAAATACGCTCGTTGAGAATTTTTTTGTCAAAAGACATGTAGCTAAGTACACTTTGGCCTAAATATATGACAAAAATTGAATATATTGGATATTTTTTTACTTTCAATACTTTTTATTGAGGTTTTGTGAACATATAACAAAAGAACAATAGCATACAAGGCATGTGAAAAGAAAGTCTACAGAAGCATTGTAGTTCGGAGCAGTACAAAAGAAATATCAATTACAGGCAAACAAGTCCGACGGGTATAAGAAAAAAACCAAAAATACCTAAACCAGGAACCAACATATATGACTGGAATCCTACTAAAATTGGTTGCCGATCCTCTAGGGGCACCCCAAATGGGCTCAAACTGTGCCCCAGAGAGAAGCGGCTAAAAAGAGCACAAAGCAAACTTGTAAGAGTACAGCCATAGTCCCTTATAAATGTAACAGAAGGTATTCACAGCCCGTCAGACCAGTGTAAAACTAGAGAAAAAACAATACAACATCAAAATGGATAAGCTCAGACCCCCCGAAACCAGGAGGGTAAATATAAAAAAATAAAAATTGGGCACATGCCTAGTATAAAGACCTTAACAAGGAGCAGGATAGAGGCAGTGAGAGGAAAAAGAGAGAAGAAAAGGAAGAGTCACAGGGAAGGAGGGGATAGGGATGCAGAGGAGGAGCCCATGGTCCGAAACCACATACCTAGAAGCGGATATCTGATATGAGAGAGTCTGTCAATTCACATCTGTCCTATAGTGTAACATTCAAAAAAGTCGCCCAGGGTTCCCAGATTGACTCAAATTGTTCCCTAGAGTCATTGAGGATACTGTACATCTTTTCCTGGGTCATTATCCAGGAAATTTTACGTTTTGCAGCTAAGAAGGAGACTGTAGGTTGTTTCCAATGTTTAGCTATTGTAATTTTAGCTCCCAGAAATATAAAGGAAATGAGAGTCTGGGTGTGTCTAGGGACCTTGGGGAGACGATGGCCCAGAAGGGCATAGGACGGCGATTGCTCAATCGCAACCCCCGTAACACGTCGAATCAACAGGAATAGTTTATTCCAAAAATCACGAATTTTGGGGCATTCCCAAAAAATGTGTATGTGGCTACCCAGAAGGTCGCAGCCCCTGAAGCAGACCGGAGAAGAGTTAGGGAAAATTGTTGCCAAGCGAAAAGGTACCATGTACCATCGCATCAGTACTTTAACATTAGCCTCAACGAGGCTCACATTGTGGATCCCCCGAAAGGCTCGCGTGGCGCAGGCATGCCATATATCGAGGTCCCAATCTGCAGTCAGGTCCTGTTCCCATCCCAGCATATAAGAAGTTTTATCTTCAGGAGCTACCAGGGAGGCATAAACGAGGGATATTCCACCCCTGACGTCCTGAATTTTGGAGCACCATTGCTCGTAGGGGGTTACCGAAAGGAGGCACGACTACCTTCTCTGGAGTGTGCGTAAAAAATGTGAGATCTGAGAGAAGCGAAATCTCTCTGCAGGTGGTATTTTTAGTGTAGCTATGCAATGTGAGTAGGAGAGTGGACCCCTTGCATCAAAAAAGTGTCCAATTCTATACAGGCCCTTATCCGTCCACCATTTGAAAGCCTTGATGTCAATTCCAGGAGGGAAATCAGGATTGTGAAATATATGTTTAAGAGGACCCCAAGGCGAGGCAATCTTACTGGATTTATGAATAAGGTCGCACAGAGCAAATGAGTGTGAGAGCGTGGGAGCCAGGATAGGGGGACGAGAGGCAGGAGGATTCCAAAGCAGAAAATCCATAGTATGGAGAGGGACAGCCTGTCTTTCCATGTAATACCAATCAGGTTTTTCGCCTTTAATATATATGATAGAAAATTGCGTCAATTGGGCTGCTAAGTAGTACTTCCAAATGTCCGGGACCCCGAGGCCCCCGTGTTTACGTGATCTAAAAAGTGTAGTTTTGTTGATTCTATGGCCCTTCCCGCCCCAAATAAATCTGATATAGCTCGACTGAAGTGATTTAAGTTGTGTCTTAATAATCGGGATAGGGAGTGCTCTAAATAGATACAAGAGTCGCGGAAGAAGGGTCATCTTGACCGCGTTGATTCTCCCCAAATATTATATTTCGACCATTCCTCTAAATCCTTCTTCAACTTGTTAAAAAGTGGAGGGTAGTAGGCTGAGTACAGATCAGATATTGAGGCCGTAATTTGCACTCCCAAATATGGGATGGAGTCAGAGTGCCAGGAAAAAGGGAAGTGATCTTTAAGGCGAGAGACCAAGGAAAGTGGAAGGTTGATATTCAGAGCCAGGGATTTGCTCATATTTACTCTCAGGCCCGAGACTGCTCCGCCGAAGGAGTGATACGATGTTTGGGAGCGAGATTAAGGGGGAGGTGACAAATAGCATAATGTCATCCGCGAATAATGCGCATTTATGTATTGTGTCACCGCATTGTATACCACGTATATCGGGATGGTGACGAATAGCTATAGCCAGGGATTCCAGAGCAACGGCAAAAATGAGGGGTGAGAGAGGACATCCTTGCCGTGTACCCCTGTGAATAGAGAAGGACTCAGAGTAATACCCTTGCAATTGGACTTGGGCTGAGGGGTGGGAATAGAGAGCCCGAAGAATGGCCAAAAAGCAGGGGCCAAAGCCCCATCTCTCCAACGTGGAGAAGAGAAACGACCAAGAGAGCGAATCAAAGGCCTTGTGCAGGTCTAAAGATAGAAGGAAGCCCTCTTGGGGAGGCGCTCCATCCCAGCCCGAGCGCAGGAGAGTGACCACATCAATCACTCTTCGGATTTGGTCGGTTCCTTGTCGGCCTGGGATGAAGCCAACCTGATCCTTGTGTATATAAGAATGAATGAAGCTGGAAAGGCGAGTGGCCAATATTTTCGTTAGGAGCTTGAGGTCGTTATTAATAAGAGAAATGGGCCTGTAATTGCCAACGTCTGAGTGGTCCTTACCCGGTTTCGGTATGACCGATATAAAAGCAGCATTCATGGAGTGGTCCAGAGGTTCCGTCCCTCTAAGGGAATTAAAAAATCTGGCCAGATAAGGGGCGAGCGTGTCAGCGTAAGACTTATAATAAAGGTTGGAGAAGCCGTCGGGGCCCGGTGTTGAGTTGGTGCGTAGAGCTTTAATCGCGACAAGGATTTCTTGTTCAGAAAAGTGCTCCTCTAGAAGAGAGCGTGGTTTATTGGTAAGTTGTGGGAGGGGGACCTGACTTAGAAAGGACTCAATATTTTGTTCCCGAGAAGGGTTAGAGTCAGCATAAAGGGTAGAATAAAAGGATTGGAAAGCAGCCATAATTGAGGAAGGGTTCCTCGTAAGCTCCCCGGACATAGCCTTAATTTTGGGCATAGAAACAATCCTGTATTTCGGTGTCAATTTAGACACTAGCCTAGGTCCAATTTTATCCTGTGTAGCCAGGATGCGAGCATTCTGCCACTGTAAGCTTTTCGCTGCCTTGGAAGTTAGAGCTAAATTAAGGGAAAGCTTGACAGCTTGACAGTCCTTATGGTGGACGTATTTAGGTTGGTACGATTCTGGGAAGTGGGTCTCCTGAAGTAGGAGGACCTCTATTCCCTGGGAGTGATAGTGTTGGAAAGCCTTTCGCCTCTTCAAAGGAGAATTGAGACCCTGGACATTGTGTGATGCCACCTGCAGAGAAAAATCAGTACTCACGGTTGCCGTCATCGTGGAAGCGAGAGTTGTGCGCTGCGGGTACACAGTTGAAACGGTGTATGAGGGACTCGGATATGAGTCTGGATAGACGTGGAAAAATTAGAGGACTCAACTCATTGCTGGGATCGGACCATGGGATGCTGAAAAAGAAAAAGAGAATTAGAAAGGAAGGAAAAGGAAGAGCAAGGATGGGAAAGAAAAGCAGGAGACATGGCAGGGCAGAGCCTGTCATGGTGTTAGGGCGGCAGGGGACAAATCCCATGCCCCCTAACTAGATGAAATGGCACCCTATGCCAGATAGGGTGCAGTCCTGTAGGGACGAGGAAAAACAAAAATCTTTTTAAGCACCTACGGGAATGGGCGCACTAAAACCTCTCCGGGCATGGGCCTCCGCCCGGACACAATACAATAAAAAAAAAAAAAAGAAAAGAAAAAGCTAAAAAAAGATAAAACTAACATCTCGTGTGCCCCCGATGTAAGGCAGAGCAGAACAAGAGGAGGGCAAATGGAGGGAGGAGGAAGGGGGAAAGGGACAGGGAGGAGTAAGGAAAGGCAGGAGGGGAGGGGGACACTTCTGCTACTGCGTTACATATGGAGGCAATGCAAATATAAAATGCGTGATCTCAGCACAAAAACAAGGGACCGGTCGATAGAGGAAAGAAGAGAAAAAAAAAAAAAACACCTAAACCGGTACCTCAAATTGAACAATAAAATATCCTAAAGAGGCAAACCACTGTCAAAACAAAAGTTCAAATAGTCAAAGTCTGTCAGAAAAGAAAATCATCAAGTGAGCCAAAACAAAAAAAAAAAAAAAAGAAAAATTTGATAAAAAAGGGGAAAAATGTGGGGGTTAATGGTTAACCCGCTCCAGATGAGGGAGGTAATTCCACCAAGCACAAACGAAGTGACACTCTGGAGTGCCTAGAGGCATCAGGGAGGCTTGACATCACGGTGGCGTTTTGATTGCTGCTTGTTCCAGACCGACGATATTGGGCTTATCGGAGGGGGTCGCTTTGAGGGTTCCCGTCTCGAGTTAGCGGAGGTGGGGGAAGGATCCCTGGAAATGATTCCCAAATGAAGGAGTAGACGTTCGCCATGCTGAAAAGATGAAAAACCATAGGTTTTGTTCTGGAAAAGAAAGTTCAATCTAAAGGGAAAGGACCACCAATATTTTAGGGATTTAGTGGAGAGAATTGACAAAAGCGGTTTTAGGGCTCTGCGTCGCTGAATGGTCATAGGAGACAGGTCTGCAAAAAGTTGGATCTTGTGACCCTGGATGGAGAGGTCTGCTTTGTCCCTGCTCTTCCGCATGAGCTCCTCTTTAACCCCATAGTAGTGGGTCTTAACGATCACATCCCTGGGAAGGCCGTCCTGACAGGGTGCTTGGAGGGCTCTGTGCGCTCTATCGAGCTCCAGGCTCGATAGAGTATACTTTAATATGTGTTTCCAATATCATCCACTAGGGGGAGTATTACTCCAGCTGGTCCTGTGGTCATAAACAGTTCCAGTGGTCTCCACTAGGGGATGCTGGTCCGGCTGTTCCTGTTTCAAATAGTAATGAACAGGAGAAGCCTTGTTAGTATATGTCCAAATAGTTTAAGATACCATCAATGCATGTGTTTGCATTGTGGTATACTTACAGTTTCCTATGGTCCATAGGTTTTGAGGAGATGGGGAGATCCTGGTAGCGTGGTCCGAGCGTCCTCACAGTCCCTCTGCTTGAGGGAAGTGGCGCTCTCTTCTGATTCCCGGCCTTTTTATACGCCGTTCGTGCATGCGCAATAGGTGCGCGATTACATAAACAGTGGCCTTTGCGGATGACGCAGCGTGGGTGCGCGCGCATCCTGTCATTGTTGCGGCGGTGTTTTTCATTAGCGGCCGCCGACACAGGGGGTGGAGCTCGGATCCCGATGCTGGGTCCTATTGGCAGATGATGGAACGAGTCTGCTTAACTCCTTAGTCCCCGGTTTGTTCAACCGGGGCTACCTGTGCCGGATGAGGATTTTTGGAGGCATAGACAGGCTTTAATTATTCCTCCAGGCAAAAAAGTGTGTATACAGCACAATTTTTATCCTTGAATAACATTCCATTTTGGGGGCCGCTTGGGGCTGTTTTATCCAAGGAGGGAGTAGTTTGAAGCTATATATATATATAATATTAAGGCATATAGTAGATATAGAATAAATGCAATTAGCAGCAATTCAATTTTATCTGTACATGTGTGGTATGGGAAAGGCATAGAGGTCTTGATTTAGGCAAGGGGTGTTCAACCCGAGCAGGGGGTTTGGTGGGCTAGAGAGGTATGGGGGGTCCATAAAGGGAGGGTTGTTTTCGGTGGTTCTATCCTCTACCTTGTTGTTTATATGAGGAGGTTTGTTGAAAGTAAATAAATAAATAAATGTTCTCCGTCATATATTGGGGTGTCTATTTGTATCCTCAGTCCGTTTTTCCAGATACAAAGCCCTCCAAGAAGGGGCGATAGCTGACATTTTCGTTTAAGCCCGGGGGTTGGGCTGCATTTAATTTCTTTATCCAACGTAGTTCTAACTGGAGTAGCACTTTGTTCCAGTCCCCCCCTCTGGGGGGCACATGTATCCTGTCCAATATGGAGAATTGGACCTTTGGCATGCGATTTTTGTGGTAATTGGCCACGTGTCGGCCCAATGGTAAATAAAAATTGCTTATAGACATACTTTGTAAATGTTGGTTAACTCTTAAGCCAAACTCTTGTCGCGTCTTTCCTACGTAGAAGCTTCCACATTGACATTCCATCAGGTAGACCACCCCCTTGGTCTTGCAATTAGCAAAATGGATGACATCTTGGTAATCTGGAATGGATCCGAGGACCTTATCAAAAAATGCCTTAGGAAAATGAATAAAAACAATCATAATATGTTTTTCACCATGTCATACCATAAAACCAAAATTCCATTTTTAGACACATACATCTACAAGGACGACCAAGATAACATGATGTCAACACTTTACAGAAAGGAAACGGCAGGAAATACAATACTGCACGCTACCAGCTTCCATCCGGAATCACTCAAAAAATCGATACCCTACAGCCAGTTCCTTAGATTAAAAAGGAACTGTACGAAAGAATCAGACTTCAAAAAAGAAGCACATGATCTAAACCTGAGACTACAGGAACGAGGGTATACCAAAACGTGCCTCAGAAAGGCCTTTAACAAAGTCAAACAAAAAGACAGACTGGACATCCTTTTCAAAAAAGACACCACCAAGGAAAAAACTCAACAACCAACAAGGCTGATTTTGCGGTTCTCCAATGAACACAAACAATTAAAAAAAATTCTACAAAAAAATTGGTCTATACTAACTGAGGACCCTAACATAAAAGAACTAATAACAGAAAAACCGCTTGTCACTTATAGGAAAACGACATCACTACAACAAACACTGGTCCACAGTGAGTTCAATACCAAAAAAGATCCCTGTCAAGTCAAAGGCACGTTCCCATGTGGATCGTGCGCACAGTGCTCAGTCATCAAAAAATCTACCCATAAGATACTGCCCAATGGAGACCAATTCACCCCAAAACATTTTGCTAATTGCAAGACCAAGGGGGTGGTCTACCTGATGGAATGTCAATGTGGAAGCTTCTACGTAGGAAAGACGCGACAAGAGTTTGGCTTAAGAGTTAACCAACATTCACAAAGTATGTCTATAAGCAATTTTTATTTACCATTGGGCCGACACGTGGCCAATTACCACAAAAATCGCATGCCAAAGGTCCAATTCTCCATATTGGACAGGATACATGTGCCCCCCAGAGGGGGGGACTGGAACAAAGTGCTACTCCAGTTAGAACTACGTTGGATAAAGAAATTAAATGCAGCCCAACCCCCGGGCTTAAACGAAAATGTCAGCTATCGCCCCTTCTTGGAGGGCTTTGTATCTGGAAAAACGGACTGAGGATACAAATAGACACCCCAATATATGACGGAGAACATTTATTTATTTATTTACTTTCAACAAACCTCCTCATATAAACAACAAGGTAGAGGATAGAACCACCGAAAACAACCCTCCCTTTATGGACCCCCCATACCTCTCTAGCCCACCAAACCCCCTGCTCAGGTTGAACACCCCTTGCCTAAATCAAGACCTCTATGCCTTTCCCATACCACACATGTACAGATAAAATTGAATTGCTGCTAATTGCATTTATTCTATATCTACTATATGCCTTAATATTATATACAGTGGGTACGGAAAGTATTCAGACCCCCTTAAATTTTTCACTCTTTGTTATATTGCAGCCATTTGCTAAAATCATTTAAGTTCATTCTTCTTCCTCATGAATGTACACATAGCACCCCATACTGACAGAAAAACACAGAATTGTTGACATTGTTGCAGATTTATTAAAAAGGAAAAACTGAAATATCACATGGTCCTAAGTATTCAGACCCTTTGCTCAGTATTAAGTAGAAGCCCCCTTTTGATCTAATACAGGCAGGAGTCTTTTTGGGAAAGATGTAACAAGTCTTTCACACCTGGATTTGGGGATCCTCTGCCATTCCTCCTTGCAGATCCTCTCCAGTTCTGTCAGGTTGGATGGTAAACGTTGGTGGACAGCCATTTTTAGGTCTCTCCAGAGATGCTCAATTGGGTTTAAGTCAGGGCTCTGGCTGGGCCATTCAAGAACAGTCACGGAGTTGTTGTGAAGCCACTCCTTCGTTATTTTAGCTGTGTGCTTAGGGTCATTGCCTTGTTGGAAGGTAAACCTTCGGCCCAGTCTGAGGTCCAGAGCACTCTGGAGAAGGTTTTTGTCCAGGATATCCCTGTACTTGGCCGCATTCATCTTTCCCTCGATTGCAACCAGTCGTCCTGTCCCTGCAGCTGAAAAACACCCCCACAGCATGATGCTGCCACCACCATGCTTCACTGTTGGGACTGTATTGGACAGGTGATGAGCAGTGCCTGGTTTTCTCCACACATACCGCTTAGAATTAAGGCCAAAAAGTTCCATTTTGGTCTCATCAGACCAGAGAATCTTATTTCTCACCATCTTGGAGTTCTTCAGGTGTTTTTTTTTAGCAAACTCCATGCGGGCTTTCATGTGTCTTACACTGAGGAGAGGCTTCCGTCGGGCCACTCTGCCATAAAGCCCCGACTGGTGGAGGGCTGCAGTGATGGTTGACTTTCTACAACTTTCTCCCATCTCCTGACTGCATCTCTGGAGCTCAGCCACAGTGATCTTTGGGTTCTTCTTTACCTCTCTCACCAAGGCTCTTCTCCCCCGATAGCTCAGTTTGGCCGGACGGCCAGCTCTAGGAAGGGTTCTGGTCGTCCCAAACGTCTTCCATTTGAGGATTATGGAGGCCACTGTGCTCTTAGGAACCTTAAGTGCAGCAGAAATCTTTTTGTAACCTTGGCCAGATCTGTGCCTTGCCACAATTCTGTCTCTGAGCTCTTCAGGCAGTTCCTTTGACCTCATGATTCTCATTTGCTCTGACATGCATTGTGATCTGGAAGGTCTTATATAGACAGGTGTGTGGCTTTCCTAACCAAGTCCAATCAGTATAATCAAACACAGCTGGACTCAAATGAAGGTGTAGAACCATCTCAAGGATGATCAGAAGAAATGGAAAGCACCTGAGTTAAATATATGAGTGTCACAGCAAAGGGTCTGAATACTTAGGACCATGTGATATTTCAGTTTTTCTTTTTTAATAAATCTGCAACAATGTCAACAATTCTGTGTTTTTCTGTCAGTATGGGGTGCTATGTGTACATGCATGAGGAAGAAGAATGAACCTAAATGATTTTAGCAAATGGCTGCAATATAACAAAGAGTGAAAAATGTAAGGGGGTCTGAATACTTTCCGTACCCACTGTATATATATAGCTTCAAACTACTCCCTCCTTGGATAAAACAGCCCCAAGCGGCCCCCAAAATGGAATGTTATTCAAGGATAAAAATTGTGCTGTATACACACTTTTTTGCCTGGAGGAATAATTAAAGCCTGTCTATGCCTCCAAAAATCCTCATCCGGCACAGGTAGCCCCGGTTGAACAAACCGGGGACTAAGGAGTTAAGCAGACTCGTTCCATCATCTGCCAATAGGACCCAGCATCGGGATCCGAGCTCCACCCCCTGTGTCGGCGGCCGCTAATGAAAAACACCGCCGCAACAATGACAGGATGCGCGCGCACCCACGCTGCGTCATCCGGCAAAGGTCACTGTTTATGTAATCGCGCACCTATTGCGCATGCACGAACGGCGTATAAAAAGGCCGGGAATCAGAAGAGAGCGCCACTTCCCTCAAGCAGAGGGACTGTGAGGACGCTCGGACCACGCTACCAGGATCTCCCCATCTCCTCAAAACCTATGGACCATAGGAAACTGTAAGTATACCACAATGCAAACACATGCATTGATGGTATCTTAAACTATTTGGACATATAATAACAAGGCTTCTCCTGTTCATTACTATTTGAAACAGGAACAGCCGGACCAGCACCCCCTAGTGGAGACCACTGGAACTGTTTATGACCACAGGACCAGCTGGAGTAATACTCCCCCTAGTGGATGATATTGGAAACACATATTAAAGTATACGTTGCTAAGTAAGTGCAAAACAAGCATAGATTACAGGGAAGCAAAATTATGCTCCAAACTTTATATCAATATACGTTTCTTGTATATACAGATTTGACCAGACAAGGGAAGAGTTTAATGTGTTTTCTAATCCCAAACTGGCCCAAGCATACATATAACCAGTAAGTACATAAAAATACAACTGGCATATGTACCAATATAAAGTTAACCTCAATAACCTGATTTTATACTTTATATATATCCCAGTAGCGACACCCAGTTGATTCTTATGAGGACCCGAGGACTATAAGCAGGCCCAGGCACAACACGGTACTAACCTCTAAAGTATGTACTATATGACCACATGAGAAACAAATGTCTCAAAATGGTCAAAAACAAAACAAATACCTGATTATCATTTAATATACCCACAGAGATATCTGACCTAATTCCTTGATAAAGGCTTCCCCGCCGAAACGCGTAGGAATAGAAACTCTCTCATACCAAGATCCAACGCCAATTCAAGACGTTTGGACCCCAAGAGAGAAACCAATGTCACTTCACCACAATGTCACTTCTTTCATATTCCTCTTCACTCTCACCTATGGGTCTTTAACCCATACACTATATGTATCATATCAGCTGTAACCTGAAACGCATGATATTTACTTTATATGTTATTTTGGAATAAATATTATATTATTTTTCTTTTAAAATATCCTCTTGTGTACTAGCCCTTTAAAAAGTCCCACACACCTTGACTTGAGGCATCAAACCTCCCCATATAATACACATCTCAGCTTAATGTTATGACATGTATGCCAAGTAAGTACAACATCCATCCTAAAGCTGCACTTCAGGAATTATATATTTTTGTACACTTGCATTGGGCCAGTTGGATCAATGTAAATATCCTTGTCTGATATCCAGAGAGCAACTGAGGATGCTGTAAATCACAGTGATATTGTACTCTACACACAGGTGTACGTTTATGAAACTGAGAAGTTTTCTCTCAGTATACTTCTCGGCAGTTCTTAGAGGGAAATTATCTCCTCTGGCACCACTCTGGGGAGAACTTTAGTTTTCAGAGGGAGAACAGAGGAGAAGTTTTTCCTCTGAATACAGCTGATATCTGTGTAAAAGTGAGTGGGCTGCCTGTAATCTCCTGAGACATAACGAGATTACAGTACAAGAAAATCACTGAAACACTCTGGTGCCCATTTGTAAGCAGTGGTAAATTACCACTGCTGGGTATACGGGCAGTCTCAGAGGAGATAAAATGTCCACTGGTGTAATGTGTTTGCACTGAATGCTAGCAGCCTTAGGTTTTGTAGTTATTTCATATATTATTATTGGGGTTTTGCGATGATTATTATTACGTTCATTCTCAGAGGAGACACCCACTTCATGCTAATAAATTAATTGTTCCCCCACAGAAAAAATACAAAAATAAAACAATATGTATATATATATATATATATATATATATATATATATATACACACACACACACACTCTCTAGGGATGGGCCGAACGACCCCCTGTTTAGTTCGCACCAGAACTTTTGAACATCTTGAAAGTTCAGAACCGAATAACAAACCCCATTGAAGTCTAAGGGACCCGAACTGGAAAAATCAAAAGTGCCCTTTTTGAAGGCTTATATGCAAGTAATTGAGCATACAATGGTTATGGGGGTCCGGGTACTGCCCTGGGGGACATGTATCAATAAAAAAAAAAGTTTGTAAAAAAACGTTATTTTTGAATGGGCAGTGATTTACTGATGCTTAAAGTGAAAGCATCAAAATGAGAAATAACAATAAAAATAAAAAATTTCAATATAATGCCTGGGGGGTCACCTTAGTCTACCTGTAAAGTGGCACAACTGTACTGTGTATAGAAGCTGCTGCAGAAATAATTGCATTTATAAAGCCAAAAAAATGACGTTTTCCCTGCAAGCTTACTTTATTTTGTAAACCACAGCTTGGGGAGCTAGTCTGTATGATGAGGCCACAATGTCATGCACTGGGATCAAGATTTGATATTTTTTAAAATAAATTCTGGTGTCTCTTCTGCAGACTTTGGATAGAAGTACCAGGTGTAAAATTGGTCATTTAAGACAACTTGGCAATAAGCTGGGGGTGGGCGAACATGTCTGCTAATTTATGTACCAGTGTTCTCCCTATGTTTACCCTCGGTCTATATAAAGGGATCATCAATAACATTTAAATACAAGATTGCTTATACTACTTATATATGGTGTCCTCCAATCTTAGGGATCTTGCTGCTGCATAGGAGAAGAATGCTATGAAGGTACCCTATAAATCCTGATTTTAGTACACCTGCACAAAATACAACTGTAAGTGATTTTCGTATGCAAATACACTAAACAAACTGTAACCACTTCAACAATATATAGTTAACAATGATTTAATATACTTGTAGATATGGTGAAATCCGTGAAAAAGGCAAGAGCCGAAACGCGTAGGATTTAGACGCCCTCTGTAAAATCCAGAATCCCATGGATAATAGAGCACTCTAAAAGTCACCATTATCACATGTGTCACTTCTTCTGACTATTTCTCACCACTCACCTTTGGGCCACTTGCCCAATGAAGCACCTTTTCTATGATTTATGTTTATAAGAAATAAACAAACAATATTTAAAAAAAAATAGCATTTTCCAAATTGCATTTATACCTTACAAAATTGCCTTAAAAGTCCCATCTTTTATTTGGCTTAAAGGAACCATAATAACTTGTAACTCCACTTTCATAGGGAAAAAAATAGCAAATAAAGAATAATGAATATAGTGTATACTATTGCAGCACAAGTCATATTGTAATTGAATTGTTTTAAAATTAACCTTTCCTTTATCAATTTACAGCTCTGTAATTTTCTGTAAAATGCAATGCAAAATGGCTATCTGGAGGTGTTCTGTACACAGAATGTGTACTGACCACCCCCAGAAACCGCATTTCCTACTTGTATGATTGGCTTACTGATTTTTCCAGAAGTCTGCACTAAGATACAAGTCAGATTTAGGCTTCCGCTGCAACACAAATGTCATTTTTGGTGAGATACTCCCAATAGGAAATCACGTCTGAGGGGATGCAGGTCCAGCAGATTTTCTCATTAGTGCTCTGCAGGTGCAGCAGCTGATTGATAATTATGAAATCACTTCCATTAAAATGACTTACCACATGGACACAGAGGATTACTTCAGAATAACAAAAGGTACGAATCTGCAACAACGTTTGTTAACCACTTAAGCCCCGGAAGATTTTACCCCCTTCCTGACCAGGGCCTATTTTGCGATTCGGCACTGCGTGACTTTAACGGTCGTGAGACGCTGTACCTAAACAAATTTGACGTCCTTTTTTTCCCACAAACAGAGCTTTCTTTTGGTGGTGTTTGATCACCTGTGCGATTTTTACTTTTTGCGCTATAACAGCGTCAATTTTGCAAAAATAACAATATTTTTGACATTTTTTATATGAAAAAAAAAAAAAAGTAAAAATTAAATTTTTTAACATTTTGGGCCAATTTTCTTTTTTTACCATATGTTTGGTAAAAAAAATCACAAAAAGCGTATTTTGATTGGTTTGCGCAAAAGTTATTGCGTTTACTAACAAAGGAAAAGATTTTTGTCATTTTTGGTGTTTTTTTTTTTAACGCGTAATGGCCGCGATCTGCAATTTTTTTTGCGGGACTGCGACATTGCGACGGAGAGATCGGACCCTTCACCCCTGACCAGGCCATATTTTGCGATTCGGCACTGCGTTACTTTAATGGACAATTGCGCGGTCTTGCAACGCTGTACCCAAATTAAATTTATGTCCTTTTTTTCCCCACAAATAGAACTTTCTTTTGGTGGTATTTGATCACCTGTGCGATTTTTACTTTTTTGCGCTATAAACAAAAAAACAGCGACAATTTTTAAAAAATAACAATATTTTTCACATTTTTTTATATGAAATTCCCCCCCCCCCCCCCCAAAATGTAAAAATCTAAATTTTTTTATCATTTTAGGCCAATGTGCTTTCTGCTACATATTTTTGGTAAAAAAAATCGCAATAAGCGTATTTTGTTTGGTTTGCGCAAAAGTTATTGCGTTTACTAACTAAGGGAAAGATTTCTGTCATTTTTGGTGTTTTTTTTTTTAACGCGTAATGGCCGCGATCTGCAATTTTTTTTGCGGGACTGCGACATTGCGACGGAGAGATCGGACCCTTGACTGACATTTTTGACACTTTTGGGGTTACCAGTGACATTTCTACAGTAATCAGTGCTATACATATGCACTGTTACTGTAAAATTACACTGGCAGTGAAGGGGTTAACTTTTTTTTGAGAGGGAGGGGTTAATGTATCCCTAGGGGCGTGATTCTAACTGTGATTGGCTGTGGCTTGAGGTGTAGGAACAGTGATCAACGGTCCTACATAGTAGAACCGTATGATCACTGTTTCTACACAGGGGAGAATGACAGGCGGCTTGTTTACATCAGCCGCCTGCCTTTCTCCCTCTCCACCCGACGATCGTGAGTGACCGGCGGACATCGGGTCCGCCGGTCACACGCGCGGGGGGGGGTCCGTGACCACGGGGGAGCGGGAGCGCACCTCCGGTGGCGCGCGCGCTCGCTCCCTAGACCCTCACAGGCTAGTGACGTATCCCTACGTCACTCTGCCTGTGAGGGGCTGACCGCCAACGTAAATAGTTGTGCGGCGGTCAGCAAGTGGTTAAAATCCTTGCAATGTACATAGATTACCCAGAGAGGAATGTTTTTTTTTCTCAAGAAAAGTAGAGTTACGCTTTAAGCTTTAGTCTTTCAGATAACAACACCAAGAAGCATGTAAATGATTTGGCTAACTGCTAGACAATCCAGAAAACACCACAGCTATGCTAAAGTCATAAAATGTCCTGCATGTATATTACTCTGTGACTTTTATAAATCTCACAACATTTATTGCACACTGATAAAGAAGAACTAGGTGTGATTGCAACCACTTTCTAATCATTCTGTCTCCTGTAACCTGTCTCCTGGAGAACTAGAATGCTGTATAAGAAATGATTACTATAAACAGCAATTGGATCAGCCCATCATTGTTTCTGTTCGTGTTCATGCATTGATTTCAAGGGACAGCCTTATAATCAGCTTATAATTACTTTTTTTTTTTTACAGAAATTGGAATTAGGGATCTCTGTCTTGCAAAATTCCATACTTCTTGACATGTGTTCTTGGAATACTAGGTTGCCAGTACCAGAGGATTTTCTATAGCAGGATGTGCTGGGGTGTACAAACAATGCCTGGATAAAACATAAATCCTATTGGAAGGTAGCTGTGTCCACAGTGTGTATTTCTGTTATAAATATTGTAGTCTGACTGAAGTGTATCTGTTATCATAACTATGCTCTTGGGAAACCAAACTTTTTTTTTTTTTTTTTTCTTTTTAACCAGTGTGCTACATAAAAATTCTGTGTTTTTTTCTATTGTGCTCCAGTAGGTCTCTCCTGAGTACAAAAATAAATTCTGTGGCCAGTGATAACATTACAAATACAATTCAAGTCATTGTAACATTGAAAGACTATTTAATAATAGCCCATTTGATTAGGCAAGAGCTGAGCCGGCATTTTTAGTATTCTGTCTCTTGCATATCTATTTTGTTAGCTTTTTCTCATAGGAGCCTCTTAGCTTGCAAATAGTTTCATGAATTTACAATAAGTCACAGTACAAGCTGAGAATTTGTTTATTGTAGTTGTCAGTTGATGAAACTTCTAGGATACTGGTCAGACATTCAACACTTTACTAGCATGTTGTATTTTAAAATAGGGGATATGGAATGTAATGGTTGAAACATATCCCCAAGATAGATTCCAGTTTTTCAGCAGTTTGTAAAATGAAATCCTTCTTCAGTAGATGAATCCACCCAATTTGTTTGCACACCAACTAAGCGTATTTACTCGCTGTTTTTCAACTTGCACCTTTTTCCTCTCTGCATATGCACAGCTTTTTCTGCTAGTGACAGCTTGGTACCACTATGTTTCACATACAACTGTCAGAAAAGCCATGGGGATTAGGCAAGAGAACAAGACAAGCCAACAGAAGGGGTCAGTTTATTGTTCTTAAATGCTGGTTTCCCACCTTTAGTCAAGTTTAAATATCTTGTTTGGACCAAGCTGGAGGTCAGCATGAAGGGCTAGTTTAGGTCAGTGCTAGGACCAGGTACTAGAGGACTTTTCAGTTTTAGGATTAAAACACAACTTCAAGAAATAAAAAAATAAAATAAAAACACCCAGATCCAACCCCACCTGTTTAAAAACCAGAACACCCTACCTTAAAGCGGAGTTCCACCCTGGAATTTTTTTTTTTTTTAAATACCCCCGGGACAGTTAGGGCTAGTGCATTCCACAATGGCTAGCCTCTGATCTGTCCCGGGTTGCACTTACCTGTTAGGACAAATACTTACCTTGAAAAAGTCTTGTCCAGCGCTGCCATCTCAGATGTGGGCAGCTTGAAGCCAGCGCGATCCTCTTCGGAGTCCTCTTCCGCCTTCTTCGGTCCCACGATGCCCTGCGCCGGCCCCGTCGTCACTTCCGGGTGCGCGCGTCATCCCTCCACAGCTTCTGGGCATGCCCAGAAGCTGTTTAGAAGGGGATGACGTGCGTGCCCCGGAACTGACGTCGGGGCCGGTGCAGGCGCAATGATTCCTGGGAGCTATGACGTTCAGCTCCCAGGAATCATTGCAGAGCCAGGAAGTGACGACGGGCCGCGGCCGAGGAAGGAGGAAGAAGGAAGTAAGGTAAGTATATTTTCTTCGCTACGAGGTAAGTAAAAAAAAAAAAATGCGATTAGCCATTTGTTTTTCAGGTGACCCGTAGGGAGAAGATGGAGGTAAGTATAAAATTAGGGTGGAACTCCACTTTAATCTGCTGTCATGTGATCAAAAGCAATGAAAATCTATTCTCTATTCTGTCTGTTGCTCATCTAAAAAGACTTGCAGTCAAGCATTTGCTCCTCATGTCTTGATATCCCTCTTAAAGACTTCAGGGCCTGTGCCAGTGCCCAAGGAGAAAGTATGGATCTATCTCTACAAACGTCTGGACTGATAAGTATAGCATGCATGCACTTTGAGGAACATTCCATGACAATCTGGTCTTTTGAGATATATGGACATTTAAGACATTGAGGATTTGTTTCCAAGTTGGTGATGAAACAAGCTCACTTTCTGAAACCTGGAACACGTAATTGGTGTGTGAGGGAGATGATATCTATGTTCACACACATCATTTGGCTGATCTAATTCATGCTGTGGCTATATGCCTATATGCCTACGAAGCCGACACAAACTTATATAGTTAGTGAACATTGATCCTCCTCTGGACAACATAATTTTTTGATTCACAAGCTAACTAAGGATTTGATTATCATTTTACCATAAAACATGGATTTCTTTTGGAACCTTTACTGTGTTGCTTGACAGATATGTATATCTTTGAAATAAGTGTAAGTGCTGTTGGTGGTGTGCGCTACCACAATATAAATATTAAAAAAGTGGTAAGAAATGTGAGATTAAAACTCGAGATTAAAAGTTCCAAGTGCAAATATATAAACCAAGTGACATAAAACCATAAAACCATATGTTTGTAAAGTGCACAGTGCGTTTTATTGTGGACTATAATGACATAGAGTGCCACAATATAAACCAAACAAAGTGCTGGTGCTGCAAATCAGGCATATCCTTTACACAGAGTGCTCAGTAAGTACCGTGCAGTAGAGGTAAGGTGCTATGCCCGTGGTCACCCCACCAGGCAAAAATGCTTACCGCACACTGAATTGTCATGGGTGCATCCGGCTGTTGTTGGTACCAGGTCCCCACTCTCATATGCCTCAGGTACTGCAATTATAAAGTAGCCTCCTTTGCGTAGTATGCTGAATACATAGTACAAAAGTGCTATAGCCACTCACAGTTCCAGAAGTTCACTGTCAGCGTGCAGGGTCCGCCACACTGTATCGCTTCTGTGTTCCACAGGTCGGAGCCACCGCCACCGGAAGTGACGTACTGACGCAATAAGCCACGCCCGCGATGTATATCTTTGGCCTTTGGTGCTATAAATTAACATGCAGGAGAACTTATCTGTGACCAAAATCTAACTTCATCTATCATTATGTTTTAGGATCACCAGTCCTTACACACACACACAGACACATATCTATATATATACACACACTGCTCAAAAAAATTAAAGGAGCCCTTTAAAAACACATCAGATCTCTATGGGTAAAAATATCATGCTGGATATCTATACTGATATGGATTGGGTAATGTGTTAGGAACAAAACAATGCCACATTGTTTAATGGAAATTAAAATTATCAACCTACAGAAGGCTGAATTCAAGGACACCCCAAAAATCAAAGTGAAACAATCATGCAGCAGGCTAGTCCATCTTGCTAAAATTTCATGGCAGCAACTCAAAATGGTACTAGTTTGACAATGTTGGGGCTGGGGAATTTCCTTTCAGACCTTGACCAGGGCACCACTGAGCTTCTGAACAGATGCAACCTGGTGGTGTCGGATGGACCAAAACATAATGTCCCAGAGGTGTTCCATTTGATATAGGTCAGGCAAGCATGGGGGCCATTTAATGGTATCAATTCCTTCATCCTCCAGGAACTGGCTGCGTACTCTCGCCATATAAGGCCGGACATTGTTGTGCATCAGGAGGAACCCAGGACCCACTGCACCAACGTAGGGTCTGACAATGGGTCCAAGGTATTCATCCCGATACCTAATGGCAGTCAGGGTGCCATTGTCTAGCCTGTAGATGTCTGTGCGTCCCCCCATATATATGCCTCCCTAGACCATCACTGACCTACCACCAAACCGGTCATGCTCAACGATGTTACTGGCAGCATAACATTCTCCACGGCTTCTCCAGGCCCTTTCATGTCTGTCACATGTGCTCAGGGTAAACCTGCTCTCATCTGTGAAAAGCACAGGGCACCAGTGGTGGACCTGACAATTCTGGTGTTCAATGGCAAATGCCAATCGAGCTCCATGGTGCTGGGCAGTGAACGCAGGGCCCACTAGAGGATGTCGGGCCCTCAGGCCACCCTCATTAAGTCTTTTTCCTATTGTTTGGTCAGAGAAATTCACACCAGTGGCCTGCTGGAGGTCATATTGTAGGGCTCTGGCAGTGCTCATCCTGTTCCTCCTTGCACAAAAAAGCCAATACTGGTCCTGCTGATGGCTTAAGTACCTTCTGCAGCCCTGTCCATCTCTCCTAGAGTAACTGCCTGTCTCCCAGAATCTCCTCCATGCTTTTGAGACTGTGCTGGGAGACACAGAAAACCTTCTGGCAATGGCACATATTGATGTGCCATACTGGAGGAGTTGGACTGCCTGTTCAACCTCTATAGGGTCCAGGTATTGACTAATTCTACCAGTAGTGACACTGACCCTGGCCAAATGAAAAACTAGTGAACAAAAGTCCGAAAAGATGAGTAGGGAAAAAAAATTGTCAGTGGCCTCCACCTGTAAAACCATTCCTGTTTTGGAGGCTGTCTCATTGTTGCCCATCTAGCGCACCTGTTGATAATTTCATTAACACCAAAGCAGCTGAAACTGATTAACAACCTAATCTTAACTGACCAGCTCAATATCCCGGGAGGTCAATTGACATGATGCTACATTATTATAGTTATTTTGCATATATATATATATATATATATATATATATATATATATATATATATATATATATATATAAATGTAGCAGGACTTCCAGGCATTGGGCCTGATATGGGTCTGCCATTGTTACGGGTAACGGGTAACCTTCAGCCCGTTTAAGCTGAATACTCAAGTGTGAGGTTTGAGACAAGGACCATTCCGGCATCTTTGGTTTCTTTTGTTTATTTTATAATGGGCATGGGAGAAGGGAATGAGTGGGATACTCCTCTGGCTCAACTAGGTAAAACTGGGACACTCTGTAGAAAAAATGCCTGTTAGCGCTGCCTTGACGCCAGCTGGATGACGACCAACGCTTACTGGCGCTTGGAAAAATGCTGTCTTGCTGAACTGTGCTAGAACTTGGCTTTTAACACTCTGGCTAACTCAAAAGATCCTGGACTGTAGTAAGACTTGACTCTTGACACTCTGTTTAGCTCAAAAGTCCTGTGAACAACTCCCTCCAGTCCTTCACTGACTGAGGTAGCTCCTTGTAACTGCTGGTGCTGCTGCAACTCTCAACTCTGTACACTGCACACTGCACACTGCACGCTGTACACTTTAACTCTTCAGGGCCCAACAGCTGGTGCCCCCTTTACACTTCGGGGTCCTCTTACTAGGCACCCCCTCTGACACTTCAGGGTCCTCTCACTAGGCACCCCCTCTGACACTTCAGGGTCCTTTCACTAGGCACCCCTCTGACACTTCAGGGTCCTCTCACTAGGCACCCCTCTGACACTTCAGGGTTCTCTCACTAGGCACCCCCTCTGACACTTCAGGGTTCTCTCACTAGGCACCCCCTCTGACACTTCAATGTCCTCTCACTAGGCACCCCCTTTACTGCTAGCTGGCTCCTGGATCCCTTGGACCTTCACCGGAAAGGTCCCCTCTTGCTAGGCAGACCCCCAGGGGCAGTGGCAGTACTCACAAACGTGGAATGCTTTCCTGAAACTGGACCCCCTCTAATCCGCTGGTCCTCGGCACACCTGATCCTCTCTGCAGCTCAGCCCAGCTGTCTGTCCCCTCAGGCAAGCTGCCTGGGACACCCGATCCTTCTGACAGGAGGAGAGACAGCCGTACTCTCCCTCCTGGGACTCCGCTTCCCGCCAAAGACTCTGCGTCATGCGATCCCTTCAAACTTATACCCACTCCCAGAATCCTGTGCGGCACAATCTGCCTTTCTGGGGTAGATACAAGCCCCAATGTGCCACTGATTGGGTTTCCTCCACTGCCCAATGAGAATCCTCTCATGGAGCCAGTGGGGAGACACCCCATTCTCAATAGCAACACCTGGGAGACATGGCAGCCCAGCTGAAAATCATGGCCCTGCTGTTAGGCAGCCACGGCCCACTATACTTTTGCCTATCACCTACCTTGTAGGGTGCTATATATATATATATATATATATGTATTGTCCTTTCCTATGGTGGTTAAGCTAAATCAGGCTTTTAAACTTAAGCCCCGTACACATGTACTAATCGTCGGCCGAACGATCGGCCGTCTTTTGTCCAGGGCTGTCGTGTCTGTTGAAAACTGCAAAAGACTGCACACGAATTTTGTCGGCTAACAACAGCCGACTGCAGAAGTGATGTCATGTGATGGTTAACTTTCCTTGTCTTTTTTCTTTTCTGAGCATGCCCAGTCTTGCTAATCTGCTGTCTGTCGGCCGAAATCTGTACTAACTGGCGAACAATCGGCCGTTCTGGTGACGGCCAACAAATATTTTGAAGTCTGCACGACAGATTCTGTTCGGCCAAAAATGCGCTGTCGGCTGTCGGAAGCATCATACTAACAAGCCTACAATCGGCCGATCGGTCGGCGGCCGAATATTTACGGCTGACAATCGGTACATGTGTACGGGGCTAAAGTCTTTGCTGTTAGAAAACATACAGAGTGGAAAGATGGCTGATCATGGGCACCACACCCTTAATAATAAGACACATTTACCCAGTGGAACCTTTTCCGTGACAGGTGGGGATGGGCTGTGTGTTCAAGTCAAAGGTAAGCTCGACTCGAACATCAGCTGTTCATGAGTGCGCTGAACACATGAACAAATGGGATGCTCGGTGGGAAGTTCACCGCACCAGTGAGCTTCCCATATTGCACTGCGCTCTTTGAATGCTGATGATTGGCCAAAGCATGCACCTGACCTTTATGCTTTGGCCAATCACAGCACAATGTACTGTTAGAGCCATGATTGGCCAAAGGCACAGTGCCTTTGGCCAATCATGGCTCAGGAGCTAAATCCATGCCCCACACTATATAAGGCTGCTGCTTACTAGTGATGTACCAAACAGTTCGCCGGCGAACGGTTCCCGGCGAACTTCGTACGTTCGCGTTCGCCGCTGCGGGCGAACATATGCGATGTTCGGTCCGCCTCCTATACATCATCATTGAGGCAAACTTTGACCCTGAACATCACAGTCAGCAGACACATTCCAGGCCAATCAGCATACCTCCCTCCCACACCCTCCCACCTCCTATAAATAAGCAAGGGCAGCATCCATCTTAGATCATTTCTGTGTTACTGAGAGCAGGGAAAGTGCTGGTGCTGCTGCTGCTGCTGTTATAGCTAGGGACAGTTCCCGGTCTTGTTAGCCAGTGTTCTTGGTACACTCCTGCTGTAAGGACAGCACCCCAAAAAGCCCTTCCTAGGGCTGGTATTTGAGGTTTTTTTTGGATATATATATATATATATATATATATATATATCTATTGTCCCCAAAAGCCCTTTCAGGTCTTTTCAAGTCAGGTCCACAGAGTGTACTGTGCCCACTGCAGTGCCACTGCGTGCCCACCCACCACTGATATATATAAGGTGGTACAGCAGCTTGCAAATTAAAAATATATATATTTTTTTTATAATTGCAGTTGCCTGGGTGCCAGTGACTGTCAGGTCCACAGAGTGTACTGTGCCCACTGCAGTGCCACTGCGTGCCCACCCACCACTGATAAATATACGGTGGCACAGCAGCTTGCAAATTAAAAAATATATATATTTTTTTTATAATTGCAGTTGCCTGGGTGCCAGTGTGACTGTCAGGTCCACAGAGTGTACTGTGCCCACTGCAGTGCCACTCCGTGCCCACCCACCACTGATATATACGGTGGCACAGCAGCTTGCAAATTAAAAATATATATATTTTTTTTATAATTGCAGTTGCCTGGGTGCCAGTGTGACTGTCAGGTCCACAGAGTGTACTGTGCCCACTGCAGTGCCACTCCGTGCCCACCGACCACTGATATATACGGTGGCACAGCAGCTTGCAAATTAAAAATATATATATATTTTTTATAATTGCAGTTGCCTGGGTGCCAGTGTGACTGTCAGGTCCACAGAGTGTACTGTGCCCACTGCGTGCCCACCCACCACTGATATATACGGTGGCACAGCAGCTTGCAAATTAAATATATATACAGTATATTTTTTTATGATTGCAGTTGCCTGGGCTACCAGTGACTGTCAGGTCCACAGAGTGTACTGTGCCCACTGCAGTGCCACTGCGTGCCCACCCACCACTGATATATACGGTGGCACAGCAGCTTGCAAATTAAATATATATATATTTTTTTATAATTGCAGTTGCCTGGGCTGCCAGTGACTGTCAGGTCCACAGAGTGTACTGTGTCCACTGCAGTGCCACTGTGTGCCCACCCACCACTGATATATACGGTGGCACAGCAGCTTGCAAATTAAATATATATATATATTTTTTATAATTGCAGTTGCCTGGGCTGCCAGTGACTGTCAGGTCCACAGAGTGTACCGTACCCACTGCCCAACACTCCTATAGGGTGGCACAGCACCTTGCACTCATAGTACAACACATTAAAAAAAATGACAGGCAGAGGCAGGCCACCCCGCAAGGGCCGTCGTGGTCGTGGTGCTGTGATTTCCTTTGGCCCTAGAATAATGCCCAGTGTTCAGAGGCCACAGACCCTGAACTCAAAAAATTCTGAGGACATAGTTGACTGGCTTACACAGGACACCCAATCGTCTACAGCTTCCGCTCGGAACCCTAATGCACCATCCTCCTCCAGCTCAGCTTCGGCACCTCTCAAGTTACCTCTCGCCTGCCCGCCGGCACCACCACCAACACTAGCACCACAGCCGCTTCACTTGATCTGTCAGAGGAGTTATTTACACATGAGTTGGAAGAAATAAGTGATGCGCAACCATTAGTGCCAGAGGATGTAGATAACGGGGATATGTCTCAGTCAGGCAGCATTATACACATGGACGTACATTGTGATGATGATGATGTTGTACCTGCTGCTGCTGCCTTTGCTGAGTTGTCAAGTGAAGTGGCTGATGATGACGATGTGTCCGTGGATGTCACCTGGGTGCCTGCTCGACAGTGGCGTCTCCAGCTTTTATATTTAGGGGGGGCACATGGGGGGACGGGATCAAAAGTAGGGGGGCCAACTATAAAACGCAATTTTATATATATATATATATATATATATATATATATATATATATATATATATATATATGACGAGACCAATCTCGCCACTGGGCGTTGGAGAAGCCTGGTTGCTCGCCTCCTGCAATGGGACTATGGACCCTCTCATCAGCCCAGGCTAAACGTAAACCCCATGGAAATTTGACTGTGTTTGTGGCATCTGAGCGCTGTTTCGATATGTTGAGCGCTCAGATCCAGGCTATCTGGGGATGGGTTGAATGTAGGGGTAGGATGTTGGGGGAAGGATGTTCCAATTTCTGTATAAAAGTGTGCTCTGTTCTTCCAGTAAATGTTGTTCCTGTTTTACTCTCATCTCGGAGCTTTGTCTCGTTATTGGGGGAATCTGCTACAGGGATTGCTATGGTCTTCCATACTCCCTTAGAGAATCACTGAGCTCTTGTAAGAGCTTGTGTAAGAGCTTATTCTGCTGCACTCTCTGGGGAAAGAGAGGTTCACCCACAGGAACCTGGGGCCTTGTCGTTGGTCCAGGGTGGGTAGGAGATGCCAAGACCCTAACCAAGCTGCGGCGGTTCGTGGAGTCTGAAGTGCTTACGGTGTCTGTGGAGTGCTTGGAGCCCTCGGGAAGCACTAGGAGCATCTGTAAACGGAGGTACCTGCTCAGGGGTGCCCTGTTCCATAACAATTGGTGGCAAGCAACGGGATGGAACCAGCAGTGGAGTACAGATACTCTCTGAGAGAATATGACCGTATGGTGTGGTTACGGCTGAACTTTTTCGGACCCAATCCACTGGAGAGATCCAAGCGGTTCGTGAAGGACTTAGTGTTCGGCACTCTGCTAGACAGGGCAGAGAGAGAGGGCCAGCTGGCACGTTGGGAGGAACTCCAGCGGCAGGTACAGTTAAGGGAAGAGGAGAACCCAGTCTCCATTCCCCAGCGGCAGCCTGATTTATTGGGAATTGGGAGCCCAGTCTCCATTCTCCAGCGGCAGGCTGAGTTAAAGGGGGCAGAGACAGTCGGTCCTGTCGCCCAGCAGCAGGACTCTGTGTTGGGAGGAGAGACAGTCGGTCTCCCTCCGCAAAGACTGAAAGGATGTATGGGAGAGGAGATTGTTACCACCTCTCCCCAGCGGCGGATCAATGATGGGCAGAGTGTTCTATCGGGAGAGGAGCTTGTTACCCCCTCTCCCCAGCAGCAGCTTAATGTACCAGGGGGAGACCGTAAGCCCCCCAACAGTGCAGATGGGACCGTGGTCTCTGCACTCACAGCACAGGGGGTAGGGACAGTCGGTCCTGACCCCCAGCAACAGGGCTGTTTAGCCAAAGGGAAGACAGTCGGTCTTCCTCCACAGCAGCATGGTGGTGTATCTAAAAGGGAGACAGGCGGTCTCCCCCTCCAGCAACCAGGCTCCAACCAGACTACTCCGGTTGTAGTGCTGGCACCAGGACAGAGTACCGCTGTTCTCTGCCCACTCAGAAACCCACCAAGGCAGCCTACCAGTCCCCTACACAGCCGTGGTGAGGCACCTGGACATGGACAAGTTTCTCCTCTAACCAGGTGTAGTAACCATTTATTGTGGGTGGGCCGTACTGTTTTTTATGTTTTGTGGGTGGGCTGCTTGACTAACAAGGGCACTGACCGGCAGGAGGTCAGGTACCCTGTTAGTCTTTTTGGAAAGGGGGAGAGATGTGACGAGACCAATCTCGCCACTGGGCGTTGGAGAAGCCTGGTTGCTCGCCTCCTGCAATGGGACTATGGACCCTCTCATCAGCCCAGGCTAAACGTAAACCCCATGGAAATTTGACTGTGTTTGTGGCATCTGAGCGCTGTTTGGATATGTTGAGCGCTCAGATCCAGGCTATCTGGGGATGGGTTGAATGTAGGGGTTCTGTTCAGTAGACTGGGAGTTATGCATTTTTGTGTCTTTTTGTGTTTCTTTAAACATGTGGCTAATGGAGCCTTGCCTCTCCTGGAAGCTAAAATGTATTCCTGTAAACTGTAAGGAACAGGAAGCCAACTCCTAATATGGGCATTACAGGAAGTTCTGAGGAGACGGGCGGTCTATTGACACTCAGAGTAATGTGTATTGAGGGCTCGTTAGGGAACCAGTGTTCTGTGTCTGACTATTGTGTACATTGATTGCCCCCTGGGGCTCCTGTCTCCTTGCATTGGTCAAAGCTATCTGACCAATCCCTGTTGACTCATTTTCAAGCCCTCATTTGCATATGCTGGAGAGGACCTTAGTGAGAACTGCAAGTACTTTACAATTGACCAATGGGAAAGCGGTTGTTGGGGGAAGGATGTTCCAATTTCTGTAAAAAAGTGTGCTCTGTTCTTCCAATAAATGTGGTTCCTGTTTTACCCTCATCTCGGAGCTTTGTCTCGTTATTGGGGGAATCTGCTACAGGGATTGCTATGGTCTTCCATACTCCCTTAGAGAATCACTGAGCTCTTGTAAGAGCTTGTGTAAGAGCTTATTCTGCTGCACTCTCTGGGGAAAGAGAGGTTCACCCACAGGAACCTGGGGCCTTGTCGTTGGTCCAGGGTGGGTAGGAGATGCCAAGACCCTAACCAAGCTGCGGCGGTTCGTGGAGTCTGAAGTGCTTACGGTGTCTGTGGAGTGCTTGGAGCCCTCGGGAAGCACTAGGAGCATCTGTAAACGGAGGTACCTGCTCAGGGGTGCCCTGTTCCATAACAATTGGTGGCAAGCAACGGGATGGAACCAGCAGTGGAGTACAGATACTCTCTGAGAGAATATGACCGTATGGTGTGGTTACGGCTGAACTTTTTCGGACCCAATCCACTGGAGAGATCCAAGCGGTTCGTGAAGGACTTAGTGTTCGGCACTCTGCTAGACAGGGCAGAGAGAGAGGGCCAGCTGGCACGTTGGGAGGAACTCCAGCGGCAGGTACAGTTAAGGGAAGAGGAGAACCCAGTCTCCATTCCCCAGCGGCAGCCTGATTTATTGGGAATTGGGAGCCCAGTCTCCATTCTCCAGCGGCAGGCTGAGTTAAAGGGGGCAGAGACAGTCGGTCCTGTCGCCCAGCAGCAGGACTCTGTGTTGGGAGGAGAGACAGTCGGTCTCCCTCCGCAAAGACTGAAAGGATGTATGGGAGAGGAGATTGTTACCACCTCTCCCCAGCGGCGGATCAATGATGGGCAGAGTGTTCTATCGGGAGAGGAGCTTGTTACCCCCTCTCCCCAGCAGCAGCTTAATGTACCAGGGGGAGACCGTAAGCCCCCCAACAGTGCAGATGGGACCGTGGTCTCTGCACTCACAGCACAGGGGGTAGGGACAGTCGGTCCTGACCCCCAGCAACAGGGCTGTTTAGCCAAAGGGAAGACAGTCGGTCTTCCTCCACAGCAGCATGGTGGTGTATCTAAAAGGGAGACAGGCGGTCTCCCCCTCCAGCAACCAGGCTCCAACCAGACTACTCCGGTTGTAGTGCTGGCACCAGGACAGAGTACCGCTGTTCTCTGCCCACTCAGAAACCCACCAAGGCAGCCTACCAGTCCCCTACACAGCCGTGGTGAGGCACCTGGACATGGACAAGTTTCTCCTCTAACCAGGTGTAGTAACCATTTATTGTGGGTGGGCCGTACTGTTTTTTATGTTTTGTGGGTGGGCTGCTTGACTAACAAGGGCACTGACCGGCAGGAGGTCAGGTACCCTGTTAGTCTTTTTGGAAAGGGGGAGAGATGTGACGAGACCAATCTCGCCACTGGGCGTTGGAGAAGCCTGGTTGCTCGCCTCCTGCAATGGGACTATGGACCCTCTCATCAGCCCAGGCTAAACGTAAACCCCATGGAAATTTGACTGTGTTTGTGGCATCTGAGCGCTGTTTGGATATGTTGAGCGCTCAGATCCAGGCTATCTGGGGATGGGTTGAATGTAGGGGTTCTGTTCAGTAGACTGGGAGTTATGCATTTTTGTGTCTTTTTGTGTTTCTTTAAACATGTGGCTAATGGAGCCTTGCCTCTCCTGGAAGCTAAAATGTATTCCTGTAAACTGTAAGGAACAGGAAGCCAACTCCTAATATGGGCATTACAGGAAGTTCTGAGGAGACGGGCGGTCTATTGACACTCAGAGTAATGTGTATTGAGGGCTCGTTAGGGAACCAGTGTTCTGTGTCTGACTATTGTGTACATTGATTGCCCCCTGGGGCTCCTGTCTCCTTGCATTGGTCAAAGCTATCTGACCAATCCCTGTTGACTCATTTTCAAGCCCTCATTTGCATATGCTGGAGAGGACCTTAGTGAGAACTGCAAGTACTTTACAATTGACCAATGGGAAAGCGGTTGTTGGGGGAAGGATGTTCCAATTTCTGTAAAAAAGTGTGCTCTGTTCTTCCAATAAATGTTGTTCCTGTTTTACCCTCATCTCGGAGCTTTGTCTCGTTATTGGGGGAATCTGCTACAGGGATTGCTATGGTCTTCCATACTCCCTTAGAGAATCACTGAGCTCTTGTAAGAGCTTGTGTAAGAGCTTATTCTGCTGCACTCTCTGGGGAAAGAGAGGTTCACCCACAGGAACCTGGGGCCTTGTCGTTGGTCCAGGGTGGGTAGGAGATGCCAAGACCCTAACCAAGCTGCGGCGGTTCGTGGAGTCTGAAGTGCTTACGGTGTCTGTGGAGTGCTTGGAGCCCTCGGGAAGCACTAGGAGCATCTGTCAACGGAGGTACCTGCTCAGGGGTGCCCTGTTCCGTAACAATATATATATATATATATATATATATATATATATATATCTATATATATACACATACATACATACATACACACACACACCCGCCGGCCTGTGTGTTGTGTTGTTAGCAGGGGTGTTGCTAGGTGGGAAAAAGACCAGGGGCTTCAGCCCGAAGGTAAATTTGATGACCCCTCCCACATTTTAAAGTCCCGCCCAAGCTCCTCCCACATTTAAAAAGTACCGCCCATACTCCACCCAATGCCCCCCTTCAGTCAAAGGTCAGACATGGGGTGCTATGGAGCATGGTACAGGGGGTCAGGAGAGGAGAGGAGAGAAGAGGTGAACAGGGGGTCAGGAGGAGAGAGCGGGAGAAAGGCGGGCGGCTAATGTAAACACGCCGCCTGTCATTCTCCCCTGTGTAAAAATGGAGATCAGACGGTTCTACTATGTAGAACTGTTGATCTCTGTTTTTACAATAGGAGACCTGTCCCACTACAGTTAGAAACACGCCCCTAGGACACACTTAACCCCTCCCTGTCCAATACAGTTAACCCCTTCCCTGCCAGTGTCATTTTTACAGTAACAATGCATATGTATAGCACTGATTACTGCAGTAATGTCACTGGTACCCCCAAAAGTGTCAAAAATGTCAGTCAAGGGTCTGATCTGTCCGGCGCAATGTCGCAGTCCTGCAAAAAAAAATTGAAGATCGCCGCCATTACTCGTTAAAAAAAAACACCAAAAATGACAAAAATCTTTCCCTTTGTTAGTAAACGCGATAACTTTTGTGCAAACCAATCAAAATACGCTTTTTGCGATTTTTCTTACCAAACATATGTAGCATAAAACAAATTGGCTGAAAATGTTAAAAAATTTTGATTTTTACATTTTTTTGGGGGAATTTCATATAAAAAAAGTGAAAAATATTGTTATTTTTGCAAAATTTACGCTCTTTTTTTGTTTATAGCGTATGATCAAAAAAATCGCACAGGTGATCAAATACCACCAAAAGAAAGCTCTGTTTGTGGGAAAAAAAGGACGTGAAATTCGTTTAGGTACAGCGTCGCATGACCGCACAATTGTCCGTTCAAGTCACGCAGTAAAAAAAAATCGCAAAAAAAACCCTGGTCAGGAAGGGGGTAAAATCTTCCGGGGCTTAAGTGGTTAAAGTAACGCAGCGCCGAATCGCAAAATAGGGCCTGGTCATTAAGGGGGCAAAACCTTTCTGGTCCTTAAGTGGTTAAGCCACATCCCACTGCCTAATCTGAAGCTGAGCCCAGCAGTTCTGAAATCAGCTGGCTCCAGACTGTTCATGCACAGTTCAGAGTAACCGAGAAGGATTTTTCTTTAAAAAAAAAAATTTAGTTTAGTTCACCGTCTGGAGGATTGGATCGGATGAGAACCAACAGGCGGTCGGTTCTCATCCGATTTCCCCATAGAGGAGAGCGGGGATCTGACAGGTCAGTCTCTGTACACAGAGTGGAGACGGAGCTGTTATCTGTCTGCTCGGCGGGGATCAGTGGATCGATCCCCCAATGAGCAGAACGGACACCGTGTGCCCGTGTGAAAGGGGCCTTTTAATGCCAGCCACTTGTGAGTTGTGGTAGGTGGCCAGGCCAGCAAGGGAGCCCGCAGAAATCACAGGTGCATCAGCAGGGACAGTATTTGTAATGACAGGCCAGGCTACTGCTGAGCAAGACAGATGCTCTTATTGAACCCCCTCTCCTATTGTGCTGTTTGAGGGAGCTCAGGGAGATTCACAGCACAAGGCTATCAGAGAATGCAGGGACAGAAGGTGTGCTGGCTGGAATGCTCAGAAAGAACCAGTGGGGTGTAGTGACCTCTGTTATCAAAACTGAGGGGGAGGGGGAGAGCACAGGAACAAGTATCAGAGAGGCATCGTGCAGTGGCCGGGCGAACAAAAGAGAAAGTAGCTGACTTTACCTCCATTATCAGTCACAAGGAGAGGAGGAGGGAGCGCATGGGAAGGATCAGAGGCGTGCTGCAGCTAGAAGAGACAGTGACAGGCTGAATCAGTGTGAGAGCTGTGTGTGTACTCACGGCTCTTCTAGTAATGCTAGAGGGAGAGAGAAGAGTCAGCTCAGCAACGTGCAGCCCGGGAGACCTGAAGATCGGCGGTATGTGCTAACAGGAAGCTGAGCTCTCTCTGCATGTGTCTGCTCTGATGTTTAGCAACAGTCAGGGGCGGGCCCCCTAGTGGCCACGATGGACTGTCTGACAAAGGGGGCGGGTCCCGCATATCAGTTCCGCCCATCCCCGACATCAGAGCTACATTTTTACAGCTCTACCCTCTCTCCCTGCAGCTGACTGGCTTCCAACCAATTCGCAGAGACGCAGAATGAAAATCCATGACTGTTGTTGTGCACATAAATTGGGGGGGCATGTGGGGGGGGCACAGACTAATTTTGGTGGGGCCATGGCCCCCTCTGGCCCCCCCTATTGACGCCACTGCTGCTTCGAAGAAGAGCAGAAGAAGAGGGGGAAAGTTCAGATGGGGAGACAGAGAGGAGGAGGAGACGACGAGTTGGAAGCAGGGGGAGGTCATCGCAAGGAGCTAGTGGCACAGTCAGACAGCATGATGTAGATTCGGCACCCGGGGTCAGCCAGACAGCACGCCAATCAACGCAAGCTGTTGCCACCACCAGAATGCCGTCATTGCAAAGCTCAGCAGTGTGGCATTTTTTTTGTGTGTCTGCCTCTGATATCAGCGATGCCATTTGTAACCTGTGCCAAAAGAAACTGAGTCGTGGGAAGTCCAACACCCACCTAGGTACAACTGCTTTGGGAAGGCACATGATCTCACATCACAAACGCCTATGGGATGAACACATGAGTAAAAGCAGCACACAAACTCAAAGCCACCATCCTCCTCCTGGTCCAGCATCTTCAGCCACGTCAACCACTGCTGTCCTCCTTGCCCCCTATCAACAACCCACCCCTCCGCCTCTCACCTTCAGCAGTTCCTGCTCACCTGCCAACAGTCAGGTGTCTGTCAAGGAAATGTTTGAGCGTAAGAAGCCAATCTCACAGAGTCACCCCCTTGCCCGGCGTCTGACAGCTGGCTTGTCGGAACTCTTAGCCCGCAAGCTTTTACCATACAAGCTGGTGGAGTCTGAGGCCTTCAAAAAATTTGTCGCTATTGGGACACCGCAGTGGAAGGTACCCGGCCGAAATTATTTTTCACAAAAGGCAATCCCCAACCTGTACTCTATTGTGGAAAAGGAAGTCATGTCATGTCTGGCACACAGTGTTGGGGCAAGGGTCCATCTGACCACTGATAGCTGGTCTGCAAAGCACGGTCAGGGCAGGTATATCACTTACACTGCGCATTGGGTAAACCTGCTGGCGGCTGCCAAGCATGGAATGCGTGGCTCTGCTGCAGAGGAGTTGGTGACACCGCCACGACTTGCAGGCAGGCCTGCTGCCACCTCCTCTACTCCTCCTACTCCATCCTCTTTGCTAACCTCCTCGGCTGAGTCCTCTTCTGCTGTTGCGTCTTGCTCCACACCAACTGCACCCCCCCAGCTCCCCAGGGGCTATTCCACATGCCGGATACGACAGTGTCACGCTGTCTTGGGGTTGACTTGCCTGAAAGCAGAGAGTCACACCGGACCAGCACTACTGTCCGCCCTGAACGCACAGGTGGATCAGTGGCTGACCCCGCACCAACTGGAGATCGGCAAAGTGGTGTGTGACAACGTAAGCAATTTGTTGGCGGCATTGAATTTGGGCAAGTTGACACATTGTAATGTTCCGGTACCTTTGGTACCCTAAATTACACTTTCCACAAGTGTATGCGCCCCACCATTTACTTTTGGAAAGGTGCGCATACACCTTTAAGACTGGAGCTGTCATCACCCAGCGCCGGACTAGATGGCTATTTAAAGCGCCGGTTCTCACTCACATGTGTTCGTTCAAACACCCTTACCTGGACGCTAACCTTGCTTGAAGCTTCCATGCTTGCAAGCTTACTTCGCTGACGGAACCTCGCTGCGCTGATCCCTGTATCCCGCTACTGGATCATCCGCCTCTCCTGAACCACCCTTCGGCTGTATCGCTAATAGTGCTAAGTACCCCTCAGGGGAATTCTCTATAAACTTATACTAAGCTTACACTATCTAGCTCTGCATAGTAAAGACTGTTTATCACATCTGCATAAACTAGATTGCTAGCTCTTGAGACTACTGCTACTTTTCTGCACTGGGTTGATCTCTTTTGTATGTCCACCTGCTATTCTATCATCTGTAGGGTTGAGCGAACACCTAGATGTCCGTGTTCGACGGGTTCGGCCGAACTTTAAAAAAAAGTCCGGGTCCGTGTCCCGGACTTTTACCGAACTTTTCCCGGACACCGAACCCCATTGAAGTCAATGGGGACCCGAACTTTAAGGCACTAAAATGGCTCTAAAACACCAAAGGAAAGGGCTAGAGTGCTGCAAATGGCAGCAAAACGTAATTAAGAGCATGGCAAGTGCTCTGCAAACAAATGTGGATAGGGAAATAACTTAAAACAACAAAAAAAAACAGAAAAATAAAACAATGTTCTTCTTCATCTCTGAAGGACGAGGCCCATATGGAGTAGGAGGGAGGTTGAGGTGGTGGTGGATGTGGCGGTGACTAGACATATGCCGGTTTTCGGTAATTCGATAGCCACGGTATTGTTATTGTGGCATTTTTAAAATACCGAGTTTCTCTGTCAAGTCTGCCTGACTTGTGAATTGATACATTTCAGTGAGCTGGATGACTCATTCACTCACTCAGCTAACACCTTTCAGCATTAAGTCTCCTAACTATAAACAAAAATGATTACATTTGTATCTTTTCCTTCCCTCTGCCAGGGAGAAAGGAAGTTTAACCTCTTAAAGACTGGATCTTTTTCTGACACTTGCTGTTTGCAAGTTAAAATCAGTTTTTTTTTTGCTAGAAAAGTACTTAGAACCCCCAAACATTTTATATATTTTTTTAGCAGAGACCCTACAGAATAAAATGGCGATTGTTGTAATATTTTATGTCACACTGTATTTGCGCAGCAGTCTTTCAAACGCAATGATTAGACTTTAATGAATAAAAAAAAAAAAAAAAAACGTAACAGTAAAGTTATCCCAATTTTTTTTTTTTTGTTACACAGAGAATCGTGAGAGAATCGTGATCTTTATTCCAAGCTAAAAAATCGTGATTCTCATTTTGGCCAGAATCGTGCAGCTCTAATAAATATATATATACACACACACACGCCTAGCAGCCCACATTACATTATTATATAGCCATCAAGCAGTGTCTGGCCTACCTGGTGATGACTGGTCCTGGCGCTCTGATCCGATGGCCTGGTCTTTAAAGGGGCAAATCCTTGCGATCCAGAAGTGGTTAAACCTGCAGGAGGACCGGTGTTTTTATCTATTAATGACTTTACTATTGCTTTAGGCCTGGTTCACATGTATGCGGGTTGGTGGTTCACATGTATGCGGGTTGGCGGTTCACATGTATGCGGGTTGGCGGCCCACATTTGCACAGGCATAGCAGCCCATTGATTTGAACGGGCTGCTATGCCCTCATTTTCCGCAGAAAAAAGGTGCATGCAGCATTTTTTTTAAATTCAGTGGCCTTGAAATCCATCCTGCTTTTGCACCATGCGACTAACCTGCAGTTCCTGCTCTGGCAAGCTTTCTGCATTTTTTGTATACGTGGGCACGGCATTTAAAAATAAACAGTTTGCGTGTGCAGCAACGGCAGGTAAGTCGCATGGTGCAAAAGAAGGATGGATTTCATGGCCACTGCATTTTTTTAAATTCTGCATGCACCTTTTTTCAGCTGAAAACGCAGGCATAGCAGCTCAAGCCCATTCACATCAATGGGCTGCTATGCCTGTGCAAATGTGGGCCCCCAACCCGCATACATGTGAACCAGGCCTAAAGCAATAGTAAAGTCATTAATAGATAAAAACACCGGTCCTCCTGCAGGTTTAACCAATTAATGACTTTACTATTGCTTTAGGCCTGGTTCACATGTATGCGGGTTGGGGGCCCACATTTGCACAGGCATAGCAGCCCATTGATGTGAATGGGCTTGAGCTGCTATGCCTGCGTTTTCAGCTGAAAAAAGGTGCATGCAGAATTTAAAAAAATGCAGTGGCCATGAAATCCATCCTTCTTTTGCACCATGCGACTTACCTGCCGTTGCTGCACACGCAAACTGTTTATTTTTAAATGCCGTGCCCACGTATACAAAAAATGCAGAAAGCTTGCCAGAGCAGGAACTGCAGGTTAGTCGCATGGTGCAAAAGCAGGATGGATTTCAAGGCCACTGAATTTTAAAAAAATGCTGCATGCACCTTTTTTCTGCGGAAAATGAGGGCATAGCAGCCCATTCAAATCAATGGGCTGCTATGCCTGTGCAAATGTGAACCACCAACCCGCATACATGTGAACCAGGCCTAAAGCAATAGTAAAGTAATTTATAAACAACACCTCCTTCAGGTTTAACCACTTCTTGACCACAAGGATTTGCCCTCTTAATGACCAGGCCATCGGATCGGAGCCGAGCGCCAGAACCAGTTATCACCAGTTAGGCCAGACACTGCTTGATGACCTATTTTAGGCCTGGTTCACAGAGTCTGTACTGACTGACTATATAATAATGTGCATAAGTGAACCAAAGCCCCTAAATTCAGCAATGAAATTGAAGTGAGGTGGAAATTTAATAATTTAAATTTAATAATAGAATACCGTGATAATACCGTATACCGTGGCAAAACCTTAATCAATTAATCGCAGCATGAAAATCTGATACCGTCACAAGCCTAGCGGTGACATAGGCGTGCGCACAGGGTGTGCTGGGTGTGCCTGGGCACACCCTAATCACCTAGGGCACATAGCATTGCCAGTGAGGAGATGGGAAAGATCTCCCTGGGACCTGCTCTGCTCTATTTCTCCTTGCCTACAGGTACATGGCCCCGATACATTACTCTCCCTGCTGGCAAACACATGCATGTGTATTTCAACTTTGGGGTGCACACCTTAATGCAATAGGCTGCGCACACCTATGGGCGGTGTAGGTGGAAGCGGCGGTGGAGGAGGACCAGGGCCGGATTAACAGCATCATGGGCTTGGTGCTGAGGATTTTGAAGGGCCTTAAGGGCCGTGCCTTGCCATGCACCCAGAGGAGGAAGGGTGCAGCCATGCATGCCTAATTCAACATGGGATGCTGTCTCTGAAGCCCATAAACACATCCATGCATCGCCAACTGTCCCTCCTTGTCCGGCCTTCACGCTGTGTGGGGAGGTTCTGAGGGTGCTGCCTGGGGAAGCGAGCATAGAAGCCAGACTTCTGTGTTTACAAGTGACAGAAGAGCGGTAACAGTGAATATGGCCAACCCGGGGCCTATATAAAAGGTAGGGGCCTGGAGCTGCAGCTCCAATAGCCCCTACATTAATCTGGCCCTGAGGAGGAGGACGAGGTAGCCAACACTGCTTCTTTTCAAAAATTTTAAATGAGGGTACACCCCAAAAGAGTGAGAAAGAGCAAAAATGGAACAATGGGTGGGTAAGGTCGGTATCCATTGCTATTCTGCATAAGGTACGGAAAAGTCCCGTGGGATCCATGCCTGGTTCATTTTAATGAACGTGAGCTTGTCCACATTGTCTCTGGACAGGCGGCTGCGCTTGTCTGTTATAACGCCCCCAGCCGTGCTAAATACCCGTTCAGATAATACACTGGCTGCAGGGCACGCCAGCACCTCCAAGGCGTAAAGGGCAAGCTCAAGCCATGTGCCCAATTTGGAGACCCAGAAGTTGAAGGGGGCAGACCCGTCATTCACTACATGTAGGCGTGTGCACACATACTGCTCCACCATGTTGGTAAAATGCTGCCTCCTGCTAAGACGTTCCATCTGAGCTGCTGGTGCTGCTGTTTGTTGTGGCGTGCTGACAAAGCTTTTCCACATTTCGGCCATGCTAACCCTGCCTTCTGAGGTGCTGGCGGTGCCCTGGTTGCGTTGGCGACCTCCTCCTCCTCCTCCTCTGCCTTGTGCTTCCACTGTGGCCCCGCTGTCAGATGGGAATGCCAGCAGCATGGCGTCTACCAGCGTGCGCTTGTACTCGCGCATCTTGCGATCGCGCTCCAGTGAGTGAATTAAGGACGGTACGTTGTCCTTGTAACGGGGATCCAGCAGCGTGGCCACCCAGTAATCAGCACAAGTTAGAATGTGGGCAACTCGGCGGTCGTTGTGGAGACACTGCAGCATGTAATCGCTCATGTGTGCCAGGCTGCCCAGAGGCAACGAAAGGCTGTCCTCTGTGGGAGGTGTATCGTCCGTGTCCTCTGTATCCCCCCAGCCACGCACCAGTGATGGCCATGAGCTGGCCTGGGTGCCACCCTGCTGTGAACATGGTTCCATCTCCTCCTCCAGCTCCTCCTCCTCCTCATCCTCCTCATCCTCCAGAACTGTGCCCCTGCTGGACAATTGCGTCCCTGGCGTTTGCGTGTGCAGGAACCCACCCTCGGAGCCCCTTGCGAATGACTGCCCTGAAAGCCTTGGAAATGTTACCTCTTCATCCTCCTCCTCCTCCTCATCCTGTGCCACATCCTCTTCCATCATCGCCCGAATTGTTTTTTCAAGGAGGCATGGAAGTGGGATAGTTAAGCTGAGAACGGCGTCATTGCCACTGGCCATGTTGGTGGAGTACTCAAAACAGCGCAACAAGGCACACAGGTCTCGCATGGAGGCCCAGTTAAATTAAATAGCGGAATAGAAAATATGATCCAAAAAAAGTGTATGTATATCACACGTACACAACCACACTGGGCCCCAATTACTATTGTTTGTACCCCTAAAAGGCTAGATGAGGAGTAGGGGGAGTATGGAACAGGCAGCACCCTCAAACCTTCAGAAGTATGAGATGAACCCCAACAACTTGGAAAGGTGGATCTCTCTCACACGTACCGACACAGACTATCCCGCAATTCAATTGATCCTCAAAGGTTTTTATTGAATAGCGGAATAGGAAATATGATCAAAAAAAGTGTATGTATCTCGCACGTACACAACCACACTAGGCCCCAATTACTATTGTTTGTACCCCTAAAAGGCTAGATGAGGAGTAGGGGGGGTATGGAACAGGCAGCACCCTCAAACCTTCAGAAGTATGAGATGAACCCCAACAACTTGGAAAGGTGGATCTCTCTCACACGTACCAACACAGACTATCCCCCAATTTAACTGATCCCCAGAGGTTTTCGATTAAATAGCGGAATAGAAAATATGATCCCAAAAAAGTGTATGTATATCACACGTACACAACCACACTAGGCCCCAATTACTATTGTTTGTACCCCTAAAAGGCTAGGAGTAGGGGGAGTATGGAACAGGCAGCACCCTCAAACCTTCAGAAGTATGAGATGAACCTCAACAACTTGGAAAGGTGGATCTCTCTCACACGTACCAACACAGACTATCCCCCAATTTAACTGATCCCCAAAGGTTTTTGATTAAATAGCGGAATAGAAAATATGATCCCAAAAAAGTGTATGTATATCACACGTACACAACCACACTAGGCCCCAATTACTATTGTTTGTACCCCTAAAAGGCTAGGAGTAGGGGGAGTATGGAACAGGCAGCACCCTCAAACCTTCAGAAGTATGAGATGAACCTCAACAACTTGGAAAGGTGGATCTCTCTCACACGTACCAACACAGACTATCCCCCAATTTAACTGATCCCCAAAGGTTTTTGATTAAATAGCGGAATAGAAAATATGATCCCAAAAAAGTGTATGTATATCACACGTACACAACCACACTAGGCCCCAATTACTATTGTTTGTACCCCTAAAAGGCTAGGAGTAGGGGGAGTATGGAACAGGCAGCACCCTCAAACCTTCAGAAGTATGAGATGAACCCCAACAACTTGGAAAGGTGGATCTCTCTCACACGTACCAACACAGACTATCCCCCAATTTAACTGATCCCCAGAGGTTTTTGATTAAATAGCGGAATAGAAAATATGATCCCAAAAAAGTGTATGTATATCACACGTACACAACCACACTAGGCCCCAATTACTATTGTTTGTACCCCTAAAAGGCTAGGAGTAGGGGGAGTATGGAACAGGCAGCACCCTCAAACCTTCAGAAGTATGAGATGAACCCCAACAACTTGGAAAGGTGGATCTCTCTCACACGTACCAACACAGACTATCCCCCAATTTAACTGATCCCCAGAGGTTTTTGATTAAATAGCGGAATAGAAAATATGATCCCAAAAAAGTGTATGTATATCACACGTACACAACCACACTAGGCCCCAATTACTATTGTTTGTACCCCTAAAAGGCTAGGAGTAGGGGGAGTATGGAACAGGCAGCACCCTCAAACCTTCAGAAGTATGAGATGAACCTCAACAACTTGGAAAGGTGGATCTCTCTCACACGTACCAACACAGACTATCCCCCAATTTAACTGATCCCCAAAGGTTTTTGATTAAATAGCGGAATAGAAAATATGATCCCAAAAAAGTGTATGTATATCACACGTACACAACCACACTAGGCCCCAATTACTATTGTTTGTACCCCTAAAAGGCTAGATGAGGAGTAGGGGGAGTATGGAACAGGCAGCACCCTCAAACCTTCAGAAGTATGAGATGAACCCCAACAACTTGGAAAGGTGGATCTCTCTCACACGTACCGACACAGACTATCCCGCAATTCAATTGATCCTCAAAGGTTTTTATTGAATAGCGGAATAGGAAATATGATCAAAAAAAGTGTATGTATCTCGCACGTACACAACCACACTAGGCCCCAATTACTATTGTTTGTACCCCTAAAAGGCTAGATGAGGAGTAGGGGGGGTATGGAACAGGCAGCACCCTCAAACCTTCAGAAGTATGAGATGAACCCCAACAACTTGGAAAGGTGGATCTCTCTCACACGTACCGACACAGACTATCCCGCAATTCAATTGATCCTCAAAGGTTTTTATTGAATAGCGGAATAGGAAATATGATCAAAAAAAGTGTATGTATCTCGCACGTACACAACCACACTAGGCCCCAATTACTATTGTTTGTACCCCTAAAAGGCTAGATGAGGAGTAGGGGGGGTATGGAACAGGCAGCACCCTCAAACCTTCAGAAGTATGAGATGAACCCCAACAACTTGGAAAGGTGGATCTCTCTCACACGTACCAACACAGACTATCCCCCAATTTAACTGATCCCCAGAGGTTTTTGATTAAATAGCGGAATAGAAAATATGATCCCAAAAAAGTGTATGTATATCACACGTACACAACCACACTAGGCCCCAATTACTATTGTTTGTACCCCTAAAAGGCTAGGAGTAGGGGGAGTATGGAACAGGCAGCACCCTCAAACCTTCAGAAGTATGAGATGAACCTCAACAACTTGGAAAGGTGGATCTCTCTCACACGTACCAACACAGACTATCCCCCAATTTAACTGATCCCCAAAGGTTTTTGATTAAATAGCGGAATAGAAAATATGATCCCAAAAAAGTGTATGTATATCACACGTACACAACCACACTAGGCCCCAATTACTATTGTTTGTACCCCTAAAAGGCTAGGAGTAGGGGGAGTATGGAACAGGCAGCACCCTCAAACCTTCAGAAGTATGAGATGAACCCCAACAACTTGGAAAGGTGGATCTCTCTCACACGTACCAACACAGACTATCCCCCAATTTAACTGATCCCCAGAGGTTTTTGATTAAATAGCGGAATAGAAAATATGATCCCAAAAAAGTGTATGTATATCACACGTACACAACCACACTAGGCCCCAATTACTATTGTTTGTACCCCTAAAAGGCTAGGAGTAGGGGGAGTATGGAACAGGCAGCACCCTCAAACCTTCAGAAGTATGAGATGAACCCCAACAACTTGGAAAGGTGGATCTCTCTCACACGTACCAACACAGACTATCCCCCAATTTAACTGATCCCCAGAGGTTTTTGATTAAATAGCGGAATAGAAAATATGATCCCAAAAAAGTGTATGTATATCACACGTACACAACCACACTAGGCCCCAATTACTATTGTTTGTACCCCTAAAAGGCTAGGAGTAGGGGGAGTATGGAACAGGCAGCACCCTCAAACCTTCAGAAGTATGAGATGAACCTCAACAACTTGGAAAGGTGGATCTCTCTCACACGTACCAACACAGACTATCCCCCAATTTAACTGATCCCCAAAGGTTTTTGATTAAATAGCGGAATAGAAAATATGATCCCAAAAAAGTGTATGTATATCACACGTACACAACCACACTAGGCCCCAATTACTATTGTTTGTACCCCTAAAAGGCTAGGAGTAGGGGGAGTATGGAACAGGCAGCACCCTCAAACCTTCAGAAGTATGAGATGAACCCCAACAACTTGGAAAGGTGGATCTCTCTCACACGTACCAACACAGACTATCCCCCAATTTAACTGATCCCCAAAGGTTTTTGATTAAATAGCGGAATAGAAAATATGATCCCAAAAAAGTGTATGTATATCACACGTACACAACCACACTAGGCCCCAATTACTATTGTTTGTACCCCTAAAAGGCTAGGAGTAGGGGGAGTATGGAACAGGCAGCACCCTCAAACCTTCAGAAGTATGAGATGAACCCCAACAACTTGGAAAGGTGGATCTCTCTCACACGTACCAACACAGACTATCCCCCAATTTAACTGATCCCCAGAGGTTTTTGATTAAATAGCGGAATAGAAAATATGATCCCAAAAAAGTGTATGTATATCACACGTACACAACCACACTAGGCCCCAATTACTATTGTTTGTACCCCTAAAAGGCTAGGAGTAGGGGGAGTATGGAACAGGCAGCACCCTCAAACCTTCAGAAGTATGAGATGAACCCCAACAACTTGGAAAGGTGGATCTCTCTCACACGTACCAACACAGACTATCCCCCAATTTAACTGATCCCCAGAGGTTTTTGATTAAATAGCGGAATAGAAAATATGATCCCAAAAAAGTGTATGTATATCACACGTACACAACCACACTAGGCCCCAATTACTATTGTTTGTACCCCTAAAAGGCTAGGAGTAGGGGGAGTATGGAACAGGCAGCACCCTCAAACCTTCAGAAGTATGAGATGAACCTCAACAACTTGGAAAGGTGGATCTCTCTCACACGTACCAACACAGACTATCCCCCAATTTAACTGATCCCCAAAGGTTTTTGATTAAATAGCGGAATAGAAAATATGATCCCAAAAAAGTGTATGTATATCACACGTACACAACCACACTAGGCCCCAATTACTATTGTTTGTACCCCTAAAAGGCTAGGAGTAGGGGGAGTATGGAACAGGCAGCACCCTCAAACCTTCAGAAGTATGAGATGAACCCCAACAACTTGGAAAGGTGGATCTCTCTCACACGTACCAACACAGACTATCCCCCAATTTAACTGATCCCCAAAGGTTTTTGATTAAATAGCGGAATAGAAAATATGATCCCAAAAAAGTGTATGTATATCACACGTACACAACCACACTAGGCCCCAATTACTATTGTTTGTACCCCTAAAAGGCTAGATGAGGAGTAGGGGGAGTATGGAACAGGCAGCACCCTCAAACCTTCAGTATGAGATTGTGTTCACTGTACCCCACAAAGATTGAGTTCACTGCACCCCACAATGATTGTGTTCACTGCACCCCACAAAGATTGTGTTCACTGCACCTCACAAAGATTGTGTTCACTGTACCCCCCAAAGATTGTGTTCACTGCACCCCACAAAGATTCTGTTCACTGTACCCCACAAAGATTGTGTTCACTGCACCCCAAAAAGATTGTGTTCACTGCACCCCAAAAAGGATGTTGTTCACTGCACCCCAAAAAGGATGTTGTTCACTCCACCCCAAAAAGATTGTGTTCACTGCACCCCACAAAGATTGTGTTCACTGCACCCCAAAAAGATTGTGTTCACTGCACCCCAAAAATGATTTTGTTCACTGCACCCCAAAAAGGATTTTGTTCACTGCACCCCAAAAAGGATGTTGTTCACTCCACCCCAAAAAGATTGTGTTCACTGCACCCCAAAAAGATTGTGTTCACTGCACCCCACAAAGGATTTTGTTCACTGCACCCCAAAAAGATTGTGTTCACTGCACCCCAAAAAGGATGTTGTTCACTGCACCCCAAAAAGGATTTTGTTCACTGCACCCCAAAAAGATTGTGTTCACTGCACCCCAAAAAGGATGTTGTTCACTGCACCCCAAAAAGGATTTTGTTCACTGCACCCCAAAAAGATTGTGTTCACTGCACCCCACAAAGGATTTTGTTCACTGCACCCCACAAAGATTGTGTTCACTGCACACCAAAAAGGATTGTGTTCACTGCACCCCAAAAAGATTTTGTTCACTGCACCCCAAAAAGATTGTGTTCACTGCAGCCCAAAAAGATTGTGTTCACTGCAGCCCAAAAAGATTGTGTTCACTGCAGCCCAAAAAGATTGTGTTCACTGCAGCCCAAAAAGATTGTGTTCACTGCAGCCCAAAAAGATTGTGTTCACTGCAGCTCACACACAGAAAAATGGATGTGGATCACTGACACCTGCCTATCTCCAATCCCACACCACACAGCAATATCGATTGTAGTTTGTAGAACACAGTTTCCCTAAAATTCAGCAGACTCTGTCCCTAACAGGATTGAGAAGAGATCGTAGATCAGGATTGAGTGCAGACCCCACCCCCCACACAGCAATATCGATTGTAGTTTGTAGAAGACACTGACCCTATATAATTCAGCAGACTCTATCCCTAAAATGCCTACAACTCGCCCTGCCTAAACACTCCGACCTGTCCCTCAATTCTATCCGGACACAAATGGTTTTTTCCTGCCTATCTTTCCCTAATCAGCAGCCAGCACGTTGATGTGTGCTCTGTCCCTGAATCTAAGCAGCATAATGACGCCGCTGCGGCTGCCTCGAACTTATAAAGACTTGGTCACATGCTTCAGACGGCCAATCACAGCTACTGAGACATTTGCAGGCATGGCTGGGATGGCTTAAGGCACACCAGTTAAACGATTGTTGATTGGCTGTTGAAAGCCCGCCATGAAAAGAGCGCCAAAGCATGCAAAACCCGGAAATAAAACGACCGAACACGGATTTTTACCCGAACATACAGTAAAGTGTCCGTGTCCGTGTTCGGGTACAAAAAATCCAATTATTCGGTACGAACACGAATAATACAGTCCGTGTTCGCTCAACACTAATCATCTGCTATCATACAACATTGCTAAACCTTCCTGCATCCATCTGCTACTGTCTCACCTTCAAGTGTCTATCACCTACCACCTCCACTCAACCTATCCCTCAACCTTCATCATTGTGTTACCACATATATAAAGTCACTCTAGGAACCAGCTTGCTAATTGTGTGTATTTACTGGCTGAAATAAGACCTTCCACACATGATGAGTCATTGAGGTTGGGAATGGTATCTCAGCATATCTCTTACATGACTACTGACGTGGAACTATTTCTGCAGCTGAAAATCCACACCATATAAGAAACGCAGGAGCGTTACAGATTGAACGAACCAAAAAATGGATTCAGCAGAAATAACCACTCAGGTGACACAATTAAAACAGCAAGTATCTGCGTTAATACACGCACTTGCTGAATTAAAAGAAGACAATCAGGCTCTGTCGCAGCAGGTAATTAGACTGACACAACTTACCTCTGCTCAGTCCCCTGAACCCAAGATAAATCCCCCTTTGGTATTTACAGGCGATCGCAAAAAATTTCGCGAATTTAAAAACGCATGTGAGTTACTTTTTTTGCTAAAACCTCGTACCTACCTTACTGATCACATTAAGGTTTGTACTATTATTTCTTACCTATCAAACGATCCTCGAGCCTGGGCAGATTCTCTTTTTGAGAAAAACGACCAGCTTCTCAACTCCTATGCCTTGTTCCTGGCAGAGCTCACTAGCCTATATGATGACCCCAATAGGCAGAGTACTGCTGATCTTCAGTTAAGATCCTTGAAACAAGGAAGGAGGCCTGTAGAAGACTTTGTCGCAGAGTTCAAGAGATGGACCCTTGATTCAGAATGGAATGATGCATCTCTGAAAACCCAATTTAGGCTTGGCCTATCAGAAGCCGTTAAGGACGAGCTCGCCCGAGCGGATCTGCCAAAAACCCTGGATGCACTAATACAACTCTGTATTACCATAGATAGAAGACTACGAGAAAGAAAGGCTGAAAAGATGGGAATGCCATTATCCGTTTCCTCTCGGAGTCTGGCCGTTGACCCCGTTCCTATGGAGATAGGAACCATACGCCTACCGCTATCAACTATGGAAAAAGCCAAAAGACGAAATGAAAATCTCTGCTTGTACTGTGCATCCCCGGATCACAAGATAAACGTCTGTCCCCTAGTCAACAAAAAGAAGGGTGAGTGTTCACATGTCTCCCTAGGAGGATTGACAACTTCATTCACTAACCCCTAAATTTCTGTTTTTTTGACATTACAGTGGGACCAGAACAGGATTACTACTAAGGCCATGATTGACACAGGATCTTGTGGAAATTATATGGATATATGTTTTGCTGCTTTAAATAAAATTCCTATTATTTCTAAACTCAAACCTGTCTCAGTAAGTCTTATTACCGGTGTTCCGTTATCCTTTGGTCCGATCACCGATCTGACGCAAACACTTCTAGTCACTATTAATGAGTCTCATAGGGAGACTTCTACCTTCGATTTAATACCTTCACCCCACTTTCCCATTGTGTTGGGACTTCCCTGGTTACACACACACCAACCAACCATAGATTGGAAGAAACGGTCCTTGACCTTCCCTTCTTGTTATTGCGAGGATACGTGTAACCTCCCGTTTTCCGGGAAGATTCTGTCTGTGGTGACAGATGAGATTGCACCACTATGTTATCAGGATCTTTCTGAGGTTTTTCTTGAGAAAAATGCTCAAACATTACCTCCTCATCGAGACTATGATTGTAGCATTGATTTACTCCCAAATAGCAAATTGCCGTTCGGTCATGTTTATCCTCTTTCACAGGATGAACTCACCCATCTCAAAACCTATTTGGATGAGAACTTGGAAAAAGGTTTTATTAGACCTTCCACTTCTTCTACAGCAGCAGGACTCTTTTTTGTTCGCAATAAAGATTCAAGTCTCAGACCTATCATCGACTACAGGAAATTGAATGCCATCACAATAAAAGATCGCTATCCTCTACCGCTTATCCCTGAGCTCATTGAGCAGGTGCGTGGAGCTACCTATTTTTCAAAATTAGACCTGAAAGGAGCATACAATCTCATTCGAATCCGTGATGGACACGAGTGGAAGACTGCATTCAGAACTAGATACGGATTGTTCGAATATCTTGTGATGCCATTCGGCCTATGCAATGCCCCTGCAGTTTTCCAACGATTTATAAACTATATTTTTAAAGACTTACTAGATGTCTGTGTTGTGGTATATCTGGACGATATACTTATATATTCACGGACCCTGTCGGAACACATAAGACATGTAAGACTTGTATTATCGAGATTGCTTGCACATAATCTTTATGTGAAGCTGAAGAAATGCTTGTTCCATAAAGATGAGGTACTCTTTCTAGGCTACATCATATCCAAAACAGGAATCGAGATGGACATGAGTAAAATATCCTGCATTCAGGATTGGCCTACACCAACTACACGCAAGGCGCTACAGCGATTCCTGGGATTTTCAAATTTCTACAGGAAGTTCATAAAAAACTTTTCTGCTATTGTGAGACCCCTCACACAGCTCACTAGCATAAAAATACCATTTAAATGGTCAGAAGAAGCAAATAAGGCTTTCCACTTGTTAAAGACAAGGTTTACTTCCGCTCCCATATTACGCCATCCAGACCCATCCCTCCAATACATTCTGGAGGTAGATGCGTCAAACATGGCAGTAGGAGCAATACTCTCCCAACGTCCTACCCACACTTCACCACTTCATCCAGTCGCTTTTTTTTCTAAATCCCTGAGCAGTCCCGAGATAAATTACCCCGTGGGTGAAAAGGAACTGCTTGCTATAAAATTGGCTCTGGAGAATTGGCGACATTTACTCGAAGGCACCCAATTACCAATAATTATATACACGGACCATAAAAACCTCCAATATCTTCAGACTAGCAAAACTCTCTCGCATCGACAGGTACGATGGTCACTATTCTTTCTAAGGTTTAACTTCCTAGTGACCTACACACCTGCAGATAAGAACAAAAAGGCGGATGCACTATCAAGACTAACTGAAGAAAACTACTTTGAAATCCCTTCCGTTCCTATAATACCTCACAAACGCATTATTGGAGTTGTCCGTTCCTTAAAGGAAGAGGTTCTGCATGGTATAAGTTTGGATTCACCCCCACCACAACTAAATACTGATGCAGAAGGCTTCCTCTACTACAACGACAAACTTTACATACCACCTACCCTACGCACCAAGATCTTGGAATTATCGCATGATGTGCCTATGGCAGGACATATGGGTATGACAAAGACTTTCAATTTGATTTCTCGACAATTCTGGTGGCCTGACATGAAAACATCTATACAAAAATTCGTCTCTTCATGCAATGTCTGTGCCAGGTCCAAAATTGACACTACGAGACCATCCGGTCTACTATGCAGTCTACCAATACCCCAAACTCCATGGGAGGTTTTGTCATTGGACTTCATCGTAGAATTGCCTCCTTCCAAAGGATTTAATACCATCTTGGTGTCAGTGGACCATCTGACAAAGATGGCACATTTCATTGCTATTCGCAGACTACCTTCGTCCAAACAAACGGCAGAACTCCTGATGAAACATGTCTTCAGATTACATGGTATCCCAAAAACTCTTCTGTCTGACCGTGGATCCCAATTTATTTCTAAATTCTGGCAAGAACTATGTCACATACTACGGATTGAGCGGAAGCTCACTTCTCCTTACCATCCGCAGACCAACGGACAGACTGAAAGAGTCAACCAATGCATCGAGCAGTATTTACGTTGTTACACTTCTTACCAACAGGATGATTGGTTGGATCTTCTCCACCTGGCAGAATTTGCCTACAACAACGCAACTCACAGTACAACCAAGCAGAGTCCGTTCTACTTGAACTATGGGTTCCATCCCTCTATTCTCCCTCCACGCATCCTTCCCTCAAATAACCCAGTAGCCTCAGACTATCTTACCCAAATAAAGGATTCTCTGGGTTTACTAAATACTACCATTGCACACGCTCACAGTCAACAAAAGAAGTACTATGATCTTCGTAGAAGACCTTCTCTACAGTATACTATCGGGGACCTCGTTTGGCTCTCAACAAAAAACTTGAGACTGAAGATCCCTAGCAAAAAGCTTGGACCTCTGTTCTTGGGACCTTTCCCAATCAAGAAACTTATTGGAAAAGCTGCAGTGCAGCTTACATTGCCAATGGACCTAAAAATCCATCCCATTTTCCATGTGTCGCTACTAAAACCCCATGTTCCGGACCAAGGAATAAGGCCTAATATTCCACCTCCCCCTCCTGTACAAGTTGAAGGTGGAGAAGAATACGAGATAAAAGAGATTCTGGATTCTCGTATCTACAGAAGAAGACTTCAGTACTTGGTTAGATGGAAGAACTATGGGCCCCAAGACGACACCTGCCTAAACACCTCTGACATACATGCCCCTAGATTAATCCGCAATTTTCATGCGAGATACCCAGACAAACCAGCTCCAGAGGCCTTCAGGAGCAGGCCTTAAGGGGGGGGGGGGGGGTATTGTAATGTTCCGGTACCTTTGGTACCCTAAATTACACTTTCCACAAGTGTATGCGCCCCACCATTTACTTTTGGAAAGGTGCGCATACACCTTTAAGACTGGAGCTGTCATCACCCAGCGCCGGACTAGATGGCTATTTAAAGCGCCGGTTCTCACTCACATGTGTTCGTTCAAACACCCTTACCTGGATGCTAACCTTGCTTGAAGCTTCCATGCTTGCAAGCTTACTTCGCTGACGGAACCTCGCTGCGCTGATCCCTGTATCCCGCTACTGGATCATCCGCCTCTCCTGAACCACCCTTCGGCTGTATCGCTAATAGTGCTAAGTACCCCGCAGGGGAATTCTCTATAAACTTATACTAAGCTTACACTATCTAGCTCTGCATAGTAAAGACTGTTTATCACATCTGCATAAACTAGATTGCTAGCTCTTGAGACTACTGCTACTTTTCTGCACTGGGTTGATCTCTTTTGTATGTCCACCTGCTATTCTATCATCTGCTATCATACAACATTGCTAAACCTTCCTGCATCCATCTGCTACTGTCTCACCTTCAAGTGTCTATCACCTACCACCTCCACTCAACCTATCCCTCAACCTTCATCATTGTGTTACCACATATATAAAGTCACTCTAGGAACCAGCTTGCTAATTGTGTGTATTTACTGGCTGAAATAAGACCTTCCACACATGATGAGTCATTGAGGTTGGGAATGGTATCTCAGCATATCTCTTACATGACTACTGACGTGGAACTATTTCTGCAGCTGAAAATCCACACCATATAAGAAACGCAGGAGCATTACACACATGTGCCGTGCATGGCACATGTGTTGAATCTGATTGTACAACGCTTTGTGCAGAAGTACCCAGGCTTACAGGACATCCTCAAGCAGGCCAGGAAGGTGTGTGGCCATTTCAGGTGTTCCTACATGGCCATGGCGCACTTTTCAGATATTCAGCGGCGAAACAACATGCCTGTGAGGCGCTTGATTTGCGACAGCCCGACACGTTGGAATTCAACGCTGCTAATGTTCGACCGCCTGCTCCAACAAGAAAAAGCGGTCAACGAGTATTTGTATGACCGGGGTGCTAGGACAGCCTCTGCGGAGCTGGGTATTTTTTTGCCACGTTACTGGACGCTCATGCGCAATGCCTGTAGGCTCATGCGTCCTTCTGAGGAGGTGACAAAGCTAGTCAGTCGCACCGAAGGCACCATCAGCGACATCATCCCATATGTTTTCTTCCTGGAGCGTGCCCTGCGAAGAGTGCTGGATCAGGCCGTAGATGAGCATGAAGAGGAAGAGGAAGAGTTGTGGTCACCATCACCACCACCAGAAACAGCCTTACCATCGCTTGCTGGACCTGCGGCAACACTGGAAGAGGAGTCTGAGGAAGAGGAGTCAGAGGAGGAATGTGGCTTTGAGGAGGAGGAACACCAACCACAGCAGGCATCCCAGGGTGCTCGTTGTCACCTATCTGGTACCCGTGGTGTTGTACGTGGCTGGGGGGAAGAACACACCTTCAATGACATCAGTGAGGATGAGGAATTGGACATGAGTAGCTCGGCATCCAACCTTGTTCATGCTGTCATGCCTGTTGAGGGACCCTCGTATAAAAAGGCTGAAGGAGAACGACCTGTACTGGGTGGCCACGCTACTAAACCCCCGGTATAAGCAGAAAGTCTCTGATATGTTACCTAATTACCGGCAGCCGCAAAGGATGCAGCAGCTACAAAATAAGTTGAAAAGTATGCTTCACACAGCATATAAGGGTGATGTCACAGCACAACGGGAATCCAACAGGGGAAGAGGTGAAAGTAATCCTCCTCCTACCACCACAACCACGCCGGCAAGGACAGGACGCTTTACAGACGTCTTGTTGATGGTGGACATGCGGAGCTTTTTTAGTCCTACGCATCGCCACAGCCCTTCGGGGTCCACCCTCAGAGAACAACTCGACCGACATTTAGCAGACTACCTTGCCTTAACTGCAGATATCGAAACTCTGAGGAGCGATGAACCCCTTGACTACTGGGTGTGCAGGCTTGATCTGTGGCCTGAGCTATCCCAATTTGCCATTGAACTTCTGGCCTGCCCCGCTTCAAGTGTCCTGTCAGAAAGGACCTTCAGCGCAGCAGGAGGTATTGTCACTGAGAAGAGAAGTCGCCTAGGTCAAAAAAGTCTCGATTACCTCACCTTTATTAAGATGAATGAGGCATGGATCCCGAAGGGACTGACAGTGGGGGATGCATTTGACTAAAAAAGGCCTGATGAGATGCCTTGGGCTAAAAATGGTCCACACGCTGCTGTATTTAATCTCTGCATGCCGGATGACTTACGTGACGTCTCCGCCACCAATTACGGTTCAAGCCGCAATGTTTTAGTGCACTTTCTGCCTTGAAAACCTCAATTTTTCTGGCCGCTGCTACAGCAGCGGCTGCAACAATTCCATAATTTTTCATGCATGTGTACATGCCTAATTTTTCTGGCCTCTGGTGCTACACTACATTGTGGCTGCAAAAAATCGAAAAAAAAAAAAGGCACATACATGTGTCAATTCCCCTTCGTGATCGTTACCTTGTTGTGGTGAAGGGGCTTGCGTATCACAATGAAGCGATCACCTCTAGGAGTGTGTTGGCAATGTTGGCACACCCCAGATGATAAGGTCGTTGCTTCATTGTGAACATACCAAAAGCGATCAGCGTGATAATTTTTCATAGAAAAAACATTAATTTTCTTTAATTTAAAAAAAAGAGGACAGCCTCTGCGGAGCTGGGTATTTTTTGGCCGCGTTACTAAATGCTCATGCACAATGGCTGTAGGCTCATGCGTCCTTTTGCGGAGGTGACAAACCTGGTCGGTCGAACCCAAGGCAACATCATCGACCTCATCCCATATGCGTTTTTTCTGGAGCGTGCCCTGCGAAGAGTGCTGGATCAGGCCGTAGATGAGCATGAAGAGGAAGAGTTGTGGTCCCCATCACCACCAGAAGCAGCATTGTCGTTGTCGATTGCTGGACCTGTGGCAACGCAGAGAGAGGAGTCTGAAGAAGAGAAGTCAGAGGAGGAAGGTGGCTTTGAGGAGGTGGAAGACCAACCACAGCAGGCGTCCCAGGGGGCTTGTTGCCACCTTTCGGGGACCCTTGGTGTTGTACGTGGCTGGCTGGGTGGAGGAAGAGACCTTCAATGATGTCAGTGAGGACAAGGAACGGGACATGGCTAGGTTAGGCTAACACTAAACCGAACCCTAACCCTCTAACCATAACCCTAACCTTAACCCTAACCCTCTAAGCCTAGCCATAAAAATAACCCTAACCCTAGCCCTAACCCTAACCCTAGCCCTAACCCTAATTCGTAATTTTTTTCTGGTTCCGGACATGCTACAGAGCTGAAACTTCACAGGTACACTTTTTAGACCCCACAGACGCTAAATCCAAAGAAATTTTTTTTTTTTTTTTATTTTTTTTTTTTTTTTAATTTTTCCAATAATTGGCTCTCTATCAAAAAATGACAATTTTTAAGAACTTTTTTTGTGTGATTCAGTGTCTGGGGGTCTAAAAAGTGTACCTGTGAAGTTTCAGCTCTGTAGCATGTCCAAAACCAGAAAAAAAATTAGAATTAGGGTTAGGGCTAGGGTTAGGGTTAGGGTTAGAGGCGTAGGGGTAGGGTTACTAACTCTAACCCTAAGTATCTCACCGTAACCCTAACCCTAGCCCCTAACACTAAACCTAACCCTACCTAACCCTTAAAGCCCAGTTCCTGTCCCATTTTGGTCGGTTCTGGTCTGTTTGCGGTTGTTTGCGGTGCGTTAAACGGGGAGTTTGGTTTGTCTCTGTGAAGCGGGCGTAACCCTTACACTACCTGATCGATACAACATCATACCTGATCATATACACACAGTGGATGTTTTAAGGCACGTTATTCCAAACAATTTAGGAATGTTAGGTGATTTATGCCCTTTATGGAATAAAACACGACTCTGCGTCAACTACGTAATTTTCCATGGGAGTTTTGCCATGGATCCCCCTCCGGCATGCCACAGTCCAGGTGTTTGTCCCCTTGAAACAACTTTTCCATCACTATTGTGGCCATAAAGAGTCCCTGTGGGTTTTAAAATTCGCCTGCCTATTAAAGTCTATGGCGGTTCGCAATGTTCGCCGGTTCGCGAACATTAGCCGATGTTCACGTTCGCCGTTCGCGAACGGCGAATTTTATGTTCGCGACATCACTACTGCTTACACGGCTGCTGTGTATAGTGTGTGACAATGGAGATTAGGCAAGTAGTTAGTGGATAGTGTTTTCAGTTAGTTTAGTGCAGTCAGTGAAGTGTACAGGCATATCCCACTTTTAAAATATATGGATATGTTGTAGTCCTGCTTAGGAGCTGTGCCATGTCAAGCTGACCAAGATTTCCCATAGACACCAATGTTAAAGACATGGAGCAGTGCCATATCAAGCCGATCAAGATTTCCCATAGACGCCAATGAGCACTGATGGCTAAAAAAATGGTCTGGACAGGAATGTGGTGAAAGTGCCCTGTATTTAAGTGGTTAAGGGGAATCTGCCAGTGGGGGGGCTTATCGGAAACTGGAAGCCTCCTTTAACATAGGGGGCCCCCAGATCCCATCCCCCCCTATTGTTATTGGGTACATCGTACCCCTACCTATTCAGCAAAAAAGTAAAAACCACAGGGAACAGTTTTTGAAAAGTCCTTTATTAAAAGGAAAAAAAAAAAAAGAAGTGTCCCTCAATGTAAATCTATTGTCAATCATTATTGTTGGGGTCTGCAGGTGGGGGCTTATCGGAATCCCGCCTTCCCCTATGTGAATGGGTATCGGGTACGTCATACCCCTACCAATTCACCAAAAAACTGTAAAAAGTAAAAACCACAGGAAACAGTTTTTAACTAGCCTTTTATTAAAAAGAAAAAAAACATAGTGTTCCTCGATGTAAATCCATTGTCAATCACAAAGCCCGCTGACCCGAAAAATAGAAAAATTGCAAAATATGCTTCACCTCCTAACAGGTTACCTGCTGTATGCCCACTCTTCAACTTTGACAGCTCATATATAGGCATAGCATGGGGCCACCCAGTTTTGTCACCCGGTGGCACTGCCCCCTTCTGACATCACATCATGTCATCTGACGTCAGAGGGGACGGTGCCTCCGGGTGACGTCTATAAAATAACTGTCAAAGCTAAAGAGTGGGCATACGGTGGGTAGCCTCTTAGGAGGCGAAGCCTTTTTAAATTTTTTCTATTTTTTGGAATCTCACAAAAGTCAGTACACCCCTCACATTTTTGTAAATATTTTATTATATCTACAATGTAAAGTAGTGAGTGTACAGCTTGTATGACAGTGTAAATTTGCTGTCCCCTCAAAATAACTCAACACACAGCCATTAATGTTTAAACCGCTGGCAACAAAAATGAGTGCACACCTCAAGTGAAAATGTCCAAATTGGGCCCAATTAACAATTTTCCCTCCCCGATGTCATGTGACTCGTTAGTGTTACAAGGTCTCAGGTGTGAATGGGGAGCAGGTGTGTTTAATTTTTGGTGTTATCGCTCTCACTCTCATACTGGTCACTGGAAGTTCAACATGGCACCTTGTGGCAAAGAACTCTCTGAGGATCAGAAAAAAAAATGTTGATCTACATAAAGATGGCCTAGGCTATAAGAAGTTTGCCAAGACCCTGAAACTGAGCTGCAGCATGTTTACTGAGACCATACAATGGTTTAAATGGACAGGTTCCACTCAGAACAGGCCTTGCCATGGTTGACCAAAGAAGTTGAGTGCACGTGCTCAGCGTCATATCCAGAGGTTGTTTTTGGGAAATAGACATATGAGTGCTACCAGCATTGCTGCAGGGGTTGAAGGGGGGGGGGGGTCAGCCTGTCAGTGCTCAGACCATATGCCACACATTGCATTAGATTGGTCTGCATGGCTGTCATCCCAGAAGGAAGCCTCTTCTAAAGATGATGCACAAGAAAGCCTGTAAACAGTTTGCTGAAGACAAGCAGACTAAGGACTTGGATTACTGGAACCATGTCCTGTGGTCTGAAGAGACCAAGATAAACTTATACAGTCAAGCATGGTGGTGGGAGTGTCATAGTCTGGGGTTGCATGAGTGTTGCCGGCACTGGGGAGCTACAGTTCATTGAAGGAACCATGAATGCCAACATGTACTGTGACATACTGAAGCATAGCATGATCCCCTCCCTTTGAAGCAAGGCCGTAGGGCATTATTCCAACATGATAATGACCCCAAACACACCTCCAAGACTACCACTGCCTTGCTAAAGAAGCTGAGGGTAAATGTGATGGACTTGCCAAGCATGTCTCCAGACCTAAACCCTATTAAGCATCTGTGGGGCATCCTCAAACAGAAGGTGGAGGAGTGCAAGGTCTCTAACATTCACCAGCTCCGTGATGTCATCATGGAGGAGTGGAAGAGAACTCCAGTGGCAACCTGTGAAGCTCTGGTGAACTCCATGCCTAAAAGGGTTAAGACCAAGCTGGAAAATAATGGTGGCCACACAAAATATTGACACTTTGGGCCCGATTTAGACATTTTCACTTAGGGATGTACTCACTTTTGTTGCCAGCGGTTTAGACATTAATGGATGTGTGTTGAGTTATTTTGAGGGGACAGCAAATTTACACTGTTATCCAAGCTCACTACTTTACATTGTAATAAAATGTCATTTCTTCAGTGTTATCACATGAAAAGATATAATAAAATATTTTCAAAAATGTGAGGGGTGTACACACTTTTGTGAGATACTGTATATCACATATTCATTTTTAACAATTGCTAGCATGGGTATAAACCCTTCGAGATCTAAAAAAAAACTTCTTGGAATATGGATACAGTTTCACATAATACAATACAGGAGTGGTGGTCTTGTTTGACATGTTTCGCAATGAGCTTCTTCAGAAACATGAATAGTTTTAGGTGTGTTTACATTTTATTCTTTTACTTACTAAAGTGAGTAGTGTAAAATATTACAAGGGTAAAATGATGTGTAATGTGAATGAATATAAGAAATGTATATGTTGTTCTTGCAGCATACCCTAGATTTTTCTTTTTTTCTGATAAAGCTAAAACATGTCAAACAGAGCCACTACTCCTGTATTGTATCACATGAATAAGATTTAATACTTTTTAAAGCCTAAATAGTCTATACCCATGCTACAGTGGGGTTGATTTACTGAAAATGGACAGTGCAAAACCTGGTGCAGCTGTGCATGGCAGCCAATCAACGGGATAATGTTAGACGTCATTGTAAAATATCTTAAATATCTTAGTCATACACTGGAGGTTTTTTTTTTTTTTTTTTTAATTGCAAGAATTTACCTTTTGTATCAATAACATATATATATGTATACAGTTGTGCTCATAAGTTTACATACCCTGGCAGAATTTATGATTTCTTGGCCATTTTTCAGAGAATATGAATGATAACACAAAAACTTTTCTTTCACTCATGGTTAGTGTTTGGCTGAAGCCATTTATTATCAATTAACTGTGTTTACTCTTTTTAAATCATAATGACAACAGAAACTACCCAAATTACCCTGATCAAAAGTTTACACACCCTGGTGATTTCGGCCTAATAACATGCGCACAAGTTGACACAAAGGGGTTTGAATGGCTATTAAAGGTAACTATCCTCACCTGTGATCTATTTGCTTGTAATTAGTGTATGTGTATAAAAGGTCAGTGAGTTTCTGGTCTCCTGACAGACCCTTGCATTTTTCATCCAGTGCTGATCTGAGGTTTCTGGATTCTGAGTCATGGGGAAAGCAAAAGAACTGTCCAAGGATCTGCGGGAAAAGGTAGTTGAACTGTATAAAACAGGAAAGGGATATAAAAAGATATCCAAGGAATTGAGAATGCCAATCAGCAGTGTTCAAACTCTAATCAAGAAGTGGAAAATTAAGGGTTCTGTTGAAACCAAACAACGGTCAGGTAGACCAACTAAAATTTCAGCCACAACTGCCAAGAAAATTGTCTGGGATGCAAAGAAAAACCCACAAATAAATTCAGGTGAAATACAGGAGACTCTGAAAACATGTGGTGTGGATGTTTCAAGATGCACAATAAGGAGGCACTTGAAGAACGATGGGCTGCATGGTCAAGTCGCCAAAAGAAAGCCATTAGTACGCAAATGCCACAAAGTATCCCGCTTACAATACACCAAACAGCACAGATACAAGCCCCAAACCTTCTAGCACAAAGTCATTTGGAGTGATGAGACAAAAATTTAGCTGTTTGACAACAACCATAAACGCTACATTTGGAGATGAGTTAACAAGGCCTATGATGAAAGGTACACCATTCCTAATGTAAAACACGGAGGTGGATCGCTGATGTATTGGGGATGTGTGAGCTACAAAGGCAAAGGAAATTTGGTCAGAATTGATGGTAAGATGAATGCAGTATGCTATAAAACAAATACTGGAGGAAGATTTGCATTCATCAGTCCGGAAGCTGCACATGGGACGTACTTGGACATTCCAACATGACAATGATTCTAAACACAAGGCCAAGTCGACCTGTCATTGGCTACAGCAGATTAAAGTGAAGGTTCTGGAGTGGCCATCTCAGTCTCCTGACTTCAATATCATTGAGCCACTCTGGGGAGATCTCAAACGTGCAGCTCATGCCAGACAGCCCAAGAATTTACAGGAACTGGAGGCTTTTTGCCAGGAAGAATGGGCAGCTTTACCATCTGAGAAGATAAAGAGCCTAATCCTCAAATACAACAAAAGACTTCAAGCTGTCATTGATGTTAAAGGGGGCAATTCACGGTATTAAGAACTGGGGTATGTAAACATTTAATCAGGGTCTTTTGGGTAGTTTCTGTTGTCATTATGATTTAAAAAGAGTAAACACAGTTGATTGATAATAAATGGCTTCAGCCAAACGCTAACCATGAGTGAAAGAAAAGTTTTTGTGTTATAATTCATATTCTCAGAAAAATGGCCCAGAAATTATACACATCCTGCCAGGGTATGTAAACCTATGAGCACAACTATATATATATATATATATAATATGAAATACTATATGTTAATTAATGCCTTGCACCAAAAAAGTCCCACTGTCACGTACCTGGTGGGTGGAGCCTGAATATGCTGAGGAAGGCCTCTCTTACACCTCTGACTCGGGCCCCTGGTAGTGTAAACAGAAGGCGTGAGGGTACAGAGTCGCACGAGTGCCTGATGGCGTGCTGGTGCTGGTTGATGGCAGAGTAGAACGTCAGGTGGCCACAGAACTCCAGTGGAGAGAAGGCAGCGGGTGTGACTGGGAGCTTCCAGAAACTGAAAGTAAGCAGAGTTAAACAAGCCGGGTCATACACAGGAAGAGCAGATCAGATGAAATCGGTGGTGCAGAAGGATGGTCAAAATCAAGCCAAGGTCAATGCAGGAAGGAGGCAGGGGTGGTCAAGAGACAAGCCGGGTTGGTATTTCACAGGTGGAGACAGGTAGCAGAAGCAGGAACAACAGGGGAAGCTGAAGACGAGACAGCACTGAACCTGTGTGCTGATCCAGCTTAAATAGTGCTCTTTCTTGATGAGAAGGGTGGAGCCGGGATTAGCCTGTGAGTTTTAACTCATCCTCTGCCAGAGCCTTCCTGACACCCACTGAGCATATATTGTGCATATTTTCCATTGCCTGTTAGGATAATTCCTTAGTAATTAGGGTTAGATGTGTGTTATGTTTGGTAAATTATGTAGTTCAAGTTGGTATCATAGCATGCTGGACCACATATTAAACTAAACCTTTGGGTGCCTCCTCTATGCTTTAGCAAGTTTTTCTTTTTCTTTTGGTTGGTTGGATGATTTGAAGATTGCCCAGTTTAGGGGTTTGTCATACAGAGCCAAAACTGACCAATCAAGACTGTAGCAAGCCTCTTCTGAGCAGACTGCTACAAGAGAATGAGTTTTATTGTACAGTTAGAAAATAAGTTTTACTTACATTTCTACTACATCAGTTACTTGGAAAATGTTACTTATAAACAGGTATTTTGTTGTTACTGGAGCCAAGTACAATTTTTCATTTTATTTTAAACTCAGTTGAGTAGTATAAGTAAAAGTTTTTTTGGTAATGTTCTTGTGCAATGGCCATCAATCTCAGCACTTCTACCATCTGTTAATAGGTGCACTTGCCATTTAGCACAAGCCCTGAAGATAAGCATTAATCTAATCTATCTCTTGGGAATCAAGCAGCAGTAAGCATTAGGCTCATGTTCAATACTGCAAATGAATCTGACTGCATGCTAGTTTTCACTCCCTCCTAATACATCTAAACAAAGCAGCAGTGTGATGTATAAATACAAAATCATCCCTTTTACCCTTTTTTCTTTCTTTTTTTTTTGCTAATTACAAGGCATTTTACCTTTTAAAAAGAACCTTTGTCCTGCTGTTGTCCACTGTTGTCTGTACATATGACACTTAAACCACAATTTCAGATTATGTGAGGAATAACAAAAGTGGAGGTGTGATAACTGCTTGTATTCATAGATAAAGCTTTTTTAAGCTTAATCTTTCATATAAGCCTCTGTTAAAGTTTGCCTGTCATTTTCTGCTTTTATCAAATATTATACTGCTTTGATTTTATCGCTACATTCAAGTCAAAGTCCCTCGAAGGCATCCCACAATGATATTAAACTGACTGTGAACTGAACCTAATGTGACCATATATTAAATGTTTTTCTGCATTAGATCTTTTAAGTCAAAGGTCCATAAACATATGGGCAAGATGCTAAACTACTTCTGAATCTACAGCCTTACTATATCATTCCAACAAAACAAAGAACCTGTTTCTTTCACTGCACTGCGGTAGGGATATCGCTGAGTGATTACTGATGTCCCCATCTGCCTAACTTTTTAAAACAAACTCTCACTGTTTCACTGAGAAGTCTTTTTTATGGGAATTTTTTTTTTTTTCTTAGGATTTAGTTTATTTATTTAGTAATCCTTGTATTTTGTGTCTTATTCTTTTTATTGTGTATGTGGCCAATATTTGTGTACTGTTACTGTACATTTTACTTCACTTTGGTAATTACAACCCCGTAAAATAATAAGACTAATAATAAGCCTTTTTTTTTCTTGCACTTGAACAGGTCCAGGATAGTTTAAAGGTGCTTCCATAATCCTCAACATCCATTTAAAGCCTAATATACCCTAAACACCAAAAAGCTGTTTTATTTCACCTTCCATTTTGACTGGGATGTGTTGTTATTACTATTATTATTGTTATGAACGATTTATATAGCGCCACCTGTTTGCACAGTTCTTTACAACATGAGGGCAGACAGTATAGTTACAATACAATTCAATACAGGAGAAATCAGAGGGATCTTCTCATTAGAGCTTACAATCTGAAAGAGAGGGTCAAAAGATACAAAAGGTAATAACTGTGGGGGGTGAGCCAAAGGAGAAAATAAGGTACACTTATAAGTGGGGAGATGATGGGCTTCTCTGAAGAGAAGGGTTTTTAGGGATTGTCTAAAAGTAGACAGAGTAGGAGACAGTCTGACAGATTGAGGTGGAGAATTCCATAGGATGAGAGAGGCTCAGGAAAAGCCCTGAAAGCGAGCATGGGAGGAGGTGACAAGGTGGCTAGAGAGTAGGAGGACTTGGGAGGAATGAAGAGAACAATTTGGTTGGTATTTTGAGACTAGGTTAGTGATGTAGCTGGAGGACTGAGCTGTGGATGGCTTTGTAAGTTGTTAGTATTTTGAATTTAATTTGTTGGGTGAGCAGAAGCCAGAGGAGGGATTGGTAGAGAGAAGTGGCAGATACTGAATGGTTAGTAAGGTGAATGGGTCTAACAGCAGCATTAATGATGGGCTGAAAGAGGGGATAGCCTATGTAAAGCTATGCCAATGAGAAGGGAGTTGCTGTTGTCGAGGCGAGAGATGACCAGGGAGTGAACTAAGAGCTTTGTGGTTTCATTGGTTAGGAAGGTGCCTGTTTTGGAGATGTTGCGTAGGTAAAAGTGGCAAGCTTTGGACAGTGATTGGATATGGGGCTAAAGGGATAGTTCATAGTCCAGGATTACACCTAGCACCTTGTGGGGGAGGGGTTGATAGTTGTGTCATTGACCTTGACAGAGAATTCAGGGGAAGGGGGAAGTGGGGGAGGAAGTAATATGAACTTTTTGGTTGGTAGAAAGTTTTGGATAGATTGAGTTTGAAGAAGTTGTGTGACATCCAGCCTGATATGTCTGTTAGTAAATTAGTAATATGTGTGGAGAATGATGGAGTGAGCTGTGAGGTAAAGAGATAGATTGCAATTTGTTGTTCCAAAATGTCATCCAAATCTCCTGCTTTTCATCACAATTTTGAGGCAATGAAAACTCACGATTTAATTCATCACTTAGTGGGAGGTCTGTAGCTGGCGGTTAATTCACACTTTTATTTTAAAACCTTAACTCACAATAAATAGAAAAGCAACTCATGTTAGCCACAATACAATTGCAATGGCGCCAAACTTTAAGGAGATTTACTAAAACAAGTGCACCAGAATCTTGTGCAGCTGTGCATAATAACCAATCAGCTCCTAGGTTTCATTGTCAAAGCTGAATTGAATGACAGGAAGTTAGAAGCTGATTGATGTAAAATAGTATAGATAGCTACCAGGTAATTGGTTACCATAATCCCGTCATAAATTGAAAGAGAAACCCCCTTAGGTTTGTGGGACTTTAAGGGTAACAGTAAAGGCTCTCATAAGAGAAGTTTTAACGTGAAATAATTATAACATTTTTTTATTTTGTAAGGTTGTGGTTGTAACAGACAATCATCATAAACTGTACATGTTTAAGTCATAGACTCGAAAAAAAGCATGAATGATACAATACAGTTGTAGGTACATAGCAGAGTCCAAAAAAATAACGCGTTTCAAACTGTTTGTTTTAGTACATAAATCTTCCTCAGGGAGTCTGCATATGTTCCTGAAATACATGGTTAAATGTAAGTTCCAAGAAACAGAATATATATAAACATTTTACAATGAAAAGTTTTTTATACATGAAAAAAGTATTATTAGCATCTGCGACCACATGTTGCCCTAAAGAGGTCCTGGAAAGCCTCTTGCTAGTCCAGGATACTCCTAGAGAGGAAACCTACTCCCAGAGATTGAAAGGGAAAAAGGGAGAGAGGGGAAAAGGGAAGAAGAGGAAAGGGGAGGGGAAAGGAAGAAAGGGAGGGAAAGGGGGGGAAAAAGAAAAAGAAAAGAAAGGGGGAAGGATAAAAAGACCCCTTGTGTTAAAAAGACATACCTGCAAAACAGTAGAGCCCAAAAGAAGGTTCCCCTTCGGGGGGGGGGTAAAACTCCCATGCGTTGAGAGCTAGAGTCAGGTATAAAGATTTATTCTGTATCTGAAACAGTGAGTATATTTACAACTGTCAGAGATCCAGGGTTAATGTAAGTATGTATATAAACATTGTTACAGAAGATATTCATGTAAATTCACCTGTTATGATGATTTTCATGTAGACATATAAAGAGGGGAAAAAGAAAAACGAAACCAGGAAAAATAGGGAAAAAAGAGAAAAAAAAGCTGATTTTTCCCAAGGAAATATTATCTTCCGATGTATATATCTCTCAGATTTATTAGAGTGGGATCCTATCAGGGGAAAAGAAAATGTATCTTTTCAGCTTTGGTAGATCAAGATAATGTATATATTATATTAAGTAATGTGATTGTAATAGCTCTTACCTCACTAATTTATTGGAGGGTGTGGGGTATCCCGTCAGTTTCCAAGGGTTTTGGGGAAACCTATATCTTCCCAATGGGAATATAAATCCTTGCCTGAAAGGTATAGGACAGGGATAATATGCCTATATAGGTATACATTTTGCATATCTTATTATTACTTAAAAATAGGTATTCCACCTGAGAAGATCATACCGTTCTGATTGAAGCCTGTCGTCACCGTATCCAATGAGGACAGCGGCATATCATCCTATGAAATATAGGATGTGATCTAAAGTTACTCGTCCTATGGATCCTGATAGTCACATAAGGAGAAAAAATAAGATAAAACCCTCTTTTAATAAGTTGCCATCGTAGTTAGGAAAAAAGTTTTTAGTTATATAGGTCTCCTCCAGAGTACTCACTGTTATGTATGGATATTGGAGCGATAGGCGTTCTGTGTTGCATCGGAGAGATAGCTCTCCGTTCTGGCTCTCGGCGTCCCCTTAAGTACCCAAATGTCCAGAGTCTCGTGGTGATTCCCGCGGGAACTTTGTAAATAGTTACGTCATATCCGTCTTTTGCCACCGGAAGTTCCTCGGACTGGCGGTGACATCACATCCGCTCAAAACAAAGGCTCCGACGTGTGTCATTTCCGCATGAAGTGCCCGGAGATTATTCCGCTGGACTGGCGGTGACGTAATATCCGCCCTTTTCTCTAATAGACTCCGCTAATATGTCCGCCTAAGTTGTAGCGGTATAGTCATGCGGTGGATACATAGAGGGGGGATAATTTTAATTAAATTTAATTTTTAATTGAAAGTGAAATAAACTTGTGAATGGGATAAATAATACCTATCTATATTGTGTATAGAGACTGTTAGTGGACACTTGTTTTAAAAAAGGGGAAATCTGTAAAAGATAACGCCCCAGGCACGGGTGATGCGTATATCCCCTGGAAAAATTTGACCAGGGGTTTCAGGATGAGACATATGGAGCATTGCAACCAAATGTTAACATCCCGGAAACACTCGTTTCTCCAGATGTTTGAGGGGCCTATTAGTGGTCCCCATAGGAGATGTCTCACCCGTGCCGGGCTCTCATTTGCAGGGGAGCCCCCCGAGGGGAAAGAGAAAAAGGATGATATGAAAGCCATGTTGGTGTCAATTACATGGACAGGGATACAAGTTGGCTGGTAGGCCTACACAATGGGAAGAAAAAGAGCAGAATCTAGAAAGGGGGGGTTTTTTCAAAAGGAGGGAAAGGAAAAACCCCTGATGCACAGGAGAAGAGGGGCAGGAGGGGCAAGAATTCCCCAATAGGGGGATCTTTGCACAGAAAAGACCCAAAACCGGTCTGTAGTTGTAAATCCACCCACCCACAGTTAACCTGTGACAAAAGGGAAAAATGTTAATCGCAGAAAGCATCACATGTTTAATTTGGACAATTTAAATGTATATCCAATTTAGGATATATTAGTATATTATAATGTTAATGATTTTGTGACCCACTCAGAGATATGATATCTCATAAAATTTGGTATCTTAGTACTATCACATAATCATGATGGGGGGAGGGGGAAGAGGGGGAGGGTTTACAATGTAGTGATGGTCCTAGTTTGAATAAGGAGAAGGTATTTGAGATATAAGTGAGAAATTTACCCACATTTATATAAAATGTGGAGTATATTTCCCAAAGGAAGGGGGACATAGAGAGTGGGGACCCTCAGTCTGTTTTCCCCGAGGAAAATCCCTCTAGAAAAGGCCTATAACTTTCCGTCTCATTTAGGCCAGGGGGGGTGGTTGCCGCAAGCCTAGCAATCCAGCGCATTTCCCGCTGGAGTAGCTGCTTGTTCCAATCACCCCCCCTGGCCGGTATATGTACCCTTTCAAGGGCATAAAAGGTTACCTTGGGGGTCCTGTATTTGTGCGTAATTGCCATATGCCTACCGAGTGGTAGATAGAGGTCTCCAATATTGAGACTCTGCATATGCTTATTGATGCGTTTTCCTAGTTCTTGCTTGGTCTTCCCGACATAGAAGGCCTTACATTCGCAGCGCATCAAATACACGACCCCCTTAGTTTTACAATTTACAAAATGTTTGGGTTGAAAAATTTCACCATTGGGCAGTGTGGTTGTTTTGCATCTGACTATCACTTTGCATTGATCACATCTACCACAGGGGAATGTGCCTTTTTGTTGACATGGGTCCTCTCTATTAGGGCCTTTATACTCACTTTGTACTAAAGTATCTTTTATAGAGGTAGCTCTTCTGTATGTGATAGCTGGGGCTGGTGTCACTATATGTTGGAGGATAGGATCCTCCCTGAGTATAGCCCAGTGTTTTTTTAGAATTCCATAAATATTCTCATGTTCAGTTGAGTAATTTAAAATTATTCTTGGTGGATTCCTAGAGGGTGCTTCTTCCTGTTTCTGAGGTTTGAACAGTAAGTCCTGTCTTTTTAGGATTTGTACTTTGTTGTAATTTTTCCTGAGACATGATCTGGAATATCCCCTTTCTAAGAGTCTCTGTGTCAATTTATTTGCCTTTTCTTTGAAGTCTTTCTCAGAAGAACAATTTCTTTTAATTCTTAAATATTGTGAGTATGGAATAGATCTCTTAAGGGGTTGGGGATGAAAACTTTCTGCATGAAGCAGTGTATTGCCAGCTGTGGCTTTTCTGAATAAAGTGGTTGATAGCTGACCATCATCCTCTTTGATGATGGTAATATCAAGGAAGTCCACAGATTTAAAGTCATATTTCATAGTGAAAAATAAGTTCATATTATTCTCATTCAGTTTAGTGAGGCACTCTTTAAGTAAATCCACCGGGCCATCCCATACCATGAAGATGTCGTCGATGTATCTCTGCCACAAAAGAAAGTGGCAAGAGTACATCGACAAGTCTTCATTGGTAATAATTTTGTGCTCCCACTCCCCCAGGTACAGGTTCGCGTAGGATGGGGCACAGCAAGTCCCCATTGCTACTCCCTGTACCTGGAGGTAGTGGGAGCCTTGAAAAGAGAACACATTGTGTTCTAAGATAAATTTCAACAAATCCACAATAAATTTATTGTAATTTGGTTCTTGTTGTCCCCTTTGTAGCAGAATATTTTTGATGGCCAAAAGGCCTTTGTCGTGTGGTATAGAATTATAGAGACATTCTGCATCTATGGTTACTAGAATAGCGTTTAACGGAATGGTAACATTTTCTATAATTTGAAGCATATGAATAGTGTCTTTAGTGTAAGATGTTAAACCAATTACATGGGGTTTGAGGTGGGCGTCCACAACACGGCTGGCAGTTTCTGTTATACTACCGTTACCCGATATTATGGGGCGGCCGGGTGGATCTCTCAGGTTTTTATGGACTTTAGGTAAACAGTAAAATGTGGGAGTACGTGGATGTAATATCCTCATGTACTCCCATATCTCTGTAGTAATGGTGCCAGTAGTTCTGGCTTCATCAATGATAGCATAGTATTCGTTATTAAATTGTTGGACTATAGAGGCAGAAATTTTTTGATAACACGTTGTGTTGTTTAGAAGTTTGTAACACATCTTCTCATAATCCACATTGTTCATTAGAACAATGTTCCCCCCCTTTATCACTTGGTTTTAAAGTGATGTTGTTATCTTTTTGGAGGGTTTTAAGGGCTTTACGTTGGTTTGGGAGGAGGTTATCTATAGTAGGGTTGACGTTTAGTTTGTTAATATCTTTTGAGACTTGTCTCACAAACAAAGCTATTGTGGGATTTTGATTTAATTGAGGAAATTTTGGAGATTTTTTCTTAAATTTTTTAGTTGGAGCTGGATCCTTTTTTTGTGTTTGTATGGATTCCTCATCAGAAGAACTGCTGAGGTTTTCCCAAATTTCTTGGTCATCGTAACCACTTTCCTGTAACAGTATATTTAAGTCCCTAAGGGCTCGATATTCTGCCGCTTTTAATTTGGAGTCAGGTCTCTGCATTTTATCCGCTTGTTTGAAAAATTTGCTTTTGAAAAAAATATCCCTTGCAAAAAGATTAATGTCTTTAATGACACTAAATTTATCTGTTTTCTGACTTGGACAGAAAGATAATCCTAAATTAAGTAAATCCTCCTCCTCCTGGGTTAAAATATGAGAAGAGAGGTTTATGATGGTTAATCGATTTTGTCGGTTATCTTTACTGCAAAGGAGTCCATACTGGCTTGTGTTTTGACTGCCAGTCGCGTGTGAGGCTTCCCTAAAAAAATCCCCTTATTTACCGTGCCTTGAGTTTTATTGCCTGTCGTCCCTTCGAGTTGTGATCCACTGGGATCTTGATTCTCGTTAGGGCCACTCATATTTTCACTAGTTGTAGCGTCGTTATTTCTAGATTGTGATGCTTGTCCTCGTGGTGTGTTGGTTTTAGTCTTAGTTTTATCTTTGTTTTTTCTCATTTGTGGATAATCCGCTCGAGGACGACCACGTGAGTTAGATTGAGAGGAATTAGAGGCAGATGAGTCAGAGGAATGATAATCACTCCTCTTATATTCATTTCTGCGTCTTATATTCCGTTGTCCTGAATTCCATTTATAAGCTTTACCTTCATTAAAAGCTATCCGATCTCTCCAGTATTTTTTCTCCTTTCTTTGTAATATTATTCTGTTATAGTCCTCCAGGTAAGTTTTTAGTTTTGCCTCTTGTTCTATATAAAGAGGAGATGTTTTTAAAGGAGTAAGTTGTTTATTAATGGTAGAAACCTCTGATTCTATATGTTTCAATTGTTTTAAATATTCCGCTTGGAGAAGAACCATTAAATTTCTTGAGCATTCATTAAGAATTCTCTCCCAATCTTGTTTCAATTCCTGCGAGATATTTTCCAGTGTTGGGAAGATCTGAATCCTCAATCCTAGAGGATTCAGACCTTCCTTCACATATTTATCGAATGTTTTAATATGCCAGTGTAGCGCTGACTTTTTTTCTAAAAATCTCTTTAGAGTAGAAAATAGAGTGTAGATGTCTGATTCTATTTGTTCCTTTTGTTGGAATTTACTCTCAATACCTGACATTAACTCCTCCCATCCATCCCCCTGAAACCCTCCCATCTAGAAGATGCGGTATAGAGCAGGCTATATAGATAGCCTGATAGAGGGTATATAGGGGAAATCTATTATGGAAACTATTTCCCGCCTTAGCCCTTTTAATATGTAAGAAAAATAGTTAATTAATTAATCTCAAAAAAGTGGGTTACCAAGTAGTTATCTAAAAAGATGGGGGTAGGGTGTGTTATCCACCCGAAACATAAAGTGTAAAATAGTATAGATAGCTACCAGGTAATTGGTTACCATAATCCCGTCATAAATTGAAAGAGAAACCCCCTTAGGTTTGTGGGACTTTAAGGGTAACAGTAAAGGCTCTCATAAGAGAAGTTTTAACGTGAAATAATTATAAAAATTTTTTATTTTGTAAGGTTGTGGTTGTAACAGACAATCATCATAAACTGTACATGTTTAAGTCATAGACTCGAAAAAAAGCATGAATGATACAATACAGTTGTAGGTACATAGCAGAGTCCAAAAAAATAACGCGTTTCAAACTGTTTGTTTTAGTACATAAATCTTCCTCAGGGAGTCTGCATATGTTCCTGAAATACATGGTTAAATGTAAGTTCCAAGAAACAGAATATATATAAACATTTTACAATGAAAAGTTTTTTATACATGAAAAAAGTATTATTAGCATCTGCGACCACATGTTGTCCTAAAGAGGTCCTGGAAAGCCTCTTGCTAGTCCAGGATACTCCTAGAGAGGAAACCTACTCCCAGAGATTGAAAGGGAAAAAGGGAGAGAGGGGAAAAGGGAAGAGGAGGAAAGGGGAGGGGAAAGGAAGAAAGGGAGGGAAAGGGGGGGAAAAAGAAAAAGAAAAGAAAGGGGGAAGGATAAAAAGACCCCTTGTGTTAAAAAGACATACCTGCAAAACAGTAGAGCCCAAAAGAAGGTTCCCCTTCGGGGGGGGTAAAACTCCCATGCGTTGAGAGCTAGAGTCAGGTATAAAGATTTATTCTGTATCTGAAACAGTGAGTATATTTACAACTGTCAGAGATCCAGGGTTAATGTAAGTATGTATATAAACATTGTTACAGAAGATATTCATGTAAATTCACCTGTTATGATGATTTTCATGTAGACATATAAAGAGGGGAAAAAGAAAAACGAAACCAGGAAAAATAGGGAAAAAAGAGAAAAAAAAGCTGATTTTTCCCAAGGAAATATTATCTTCCGATGTATATATCTCTCAGATTTATTAGAGTGGGATCCTATCAGGGGAAAAGAAAATGTATCTTTTCAGCTTTGGTAGATCAAGATAATGTATATATTATATTAAGTAATGTGATTGTAATAGCTCTTACCTCACTAATTTATTGGAGGGTGTGGGGTATCCCGTCAGTTTCCAAGGGTTTTGGGGAAACCTATATCTTCCCAATGGGAATATAAATCCTTGCCTGAAAGGTATAGGACAGGGATAATATGCCTATATAGGTATACATTTTGCATATCTTATTATAATATATATTATTATAATATATTATAATATAGATAGGTATTATTTATCCCATTCACAAGTTTATTTCACTTTCAATTAAAAATTAAATTTAATTAAAATTATCCCCCCTCTATGTATCCACCGCATGACTATACCGCTACAACTTAGGCGGACATATTAGCGGAGTCTATTAGAGAAAAGGGCGGATATTACGTCACCGCCAGTCCAGCGGAATAATCTCCGGGCACTTCATGCGGAAATGACACACGTCGGAGCCTTTGTTTTGGGCGGATGTGATGTCACCGCCAGTCCGAGGAACTTCCGGTGGCAAAAGACGGATATGACGTAACTATTTACAAAGTTCCCGCGGGAATCACCACGAGACTCTGGACATTTGGGTACTTAAGGGGACGCCTAGAGCCAGAACGGAGAGCTATCTCTCCGATGCAACACAGAACGCCTATCGCTCCGATATCCATACATAACAGTGAGTACTCTGGAGGAGACCTATATAACTAAAAACTTTTTTCCTAACTACGATGGCAACTTATTAAAAGAGGGTTTTATCTTATTTTTTCTCCTTATGTGACTATCAGGATCCATAGGACGAGTAACTTTAGATCACATCCTATATTTCATAGGATGATATGCCGCTGTCCTCATTGGATACGGTGACGACAGGCTTCAATCAGAACGGTATGATCTTCTCAGGTGGAATACCTATTTTTAAGTAATAATAAGATATGCAAAATGTATACCTATATAGGCATATTATCCCTGTCCTATACCTTTCAGGCAAGGATTTATATTCCCATTGGGAAGATATAGGTTTCCCCAAAACCCTTGGAAACTGACGGGATACCCCACACCCTCCAATAAATTAGTGAGGTAAGAGCTATTACAATCACATTACTTAATATAATATATACATTATCTTGATCTACCAAAGCTGAAAAGATACATTTTCTTTTCCCCTGATAGGATCCCACTCTAATAAATCTGAGAGATATATACATCGGAAGATAATATTTCCTTGGGAAAAATCAGCTTTTTTTTCTCTTTTTTCCCTATTTTTCCTGGTTTCGTTTTTCTTTTTCCCCTCTTTATATGTCTACATGTAAATCATCATAACAGGTGAATTTACATGAATATCTTCTGTAACAATGTTTATATACATACTTACATTAACCCTGGATCTCTGACAGATGTAAATATACTCACTGTTTCAGATACAGAATAAATCTTTATACCTGACTCTAGCTCTCAACGCATGGGAGTTTTACCCCCCCCGAAGGGGAACCTTCTTTTGGGCTCTACTGTTTTGCAGGTATGTCTTTTTAACACAAGGGGTCTTTTTATCCTTCCCCCTTTCTTTTCTTTTTCTTTTTCCCCCCCTTTCCCTCCCTTTCTTCCTTTCCCCTCCCCTTTCCTCTTCTTCCCTTTTCCCCTCTCTCCCTTTTTCCCTTTCAATCTCTGGGAGTAGGTTTCCTCTCTAGGAGTATCCTGGACTAGCAAGAGGCTTTCCAGGACCTCTTTAGGGCAACATGTGGTCGCAGATGCTAATAATACTTTTTTCATGTATAAAAAACTTTTCATTGTAAAATGTTTATATATATTCTGTTTCTTGGAACTTACATTTAACCATGTATTTCAGGAACATATGCAGACTCCCTGAGGAAGATTTATGTACTAAAACAAACAGTTTGAAACGCGTTATTTTTTTGGACTCTGCTATGTACCTACAACTGTATTGTATCATTCATGCTTTTTTTCGAGTCTATGACTTAAACATGTACAGTTTATGATGATTGTCTGTTACAACCACAACCTTACAAAATAAAAAAATTTTATAATTATTTCACGTTAAAACTTCTCTTATGAGAGCCTTTACTGTTACCCTTAAAGTCCCACAAACCTAAGGGGGTTTCTCTTTCAATTTATGACGGGATTATGGTAACCAATTACCTGGTAGCTATCTATACTATTTTACACTTTATGTTTCGGGTGGATAACACACCCTACCCCCATCTTTTTAGATAACTACTTGGTAACCCACTTTTTTGAGATTAATTAATTAACTATTTTTCTTACATATTAAAAGGGCTAAGGCGGGAAATAGTTTCCATAATAGATTTCCCCTATATACCCTCTATCAGGCTATCTATATAGCCTGCTCTATACCGCATCTTCTAGATGGGAGGGTTTCAGGGGGATGGATGGGAGGAGTTAATGTCAGGTATTGAGAGTAAATTCCAACAAAAGGAACAAATAGAATCAGACATCTACACTCTATTTTCTACTCTAAAGAGATTTTTAGAAAAAAAGTCAGCGCTACACTGGCATATTAAAACATTCGATAAATATGTGAAGGAAGGTCTGAATCCTCTAGGATTGAGGATTCAGATCTTCCCAACACTGGAAAATATCTCGCAGGAATTGAAACAAGATTGGGAGAGAATTCTTAATGAATGCTCAAGAAATTTAATGGTTCTTCTCCAAGCGGAATATTTAAAACAATTGAAACATATAGAATCAGAGGTTTCTACCATTAATAAACAACTTACTCCTTTAAAAACATCTCCTCTTTATATAGAACAAGAGGCAAAACTAAAAACTTACCTGGAGGACTATAACAGAATAATATTACAAAGAAAGGAGAAAAAATACTGGAGAGATCGGATAGCTTTTAATGAAGGTAAAGCTTATAAATGGAATTCAGGACAACGGAATATAAGACGCAGAAATGAATATAAGAGGAGTGATTATCATTCCTCTGACTCATCTGCCTCTAATTCCTCTCAATCTAACTCACGTGGTCGTCCTCGAGCGGATTATCCACAAATGAGAAAAAACAAAGATAAAACTAAGACTAAAACCAACACACCACGAGGACAAGCATCACAATCTAGAAATAACGACGCTACAACTAGTGAAAATATGAGTGGCCCTAACGAGAATCAAGATCCCAGTGGATCACAACTCGAAGGGACGACAGGCAATAAAACTCAAGGCACGGTAAATAAGGGGATTTTTTTAGGGAAGCCTCACACGCGACTGGCAGTCAAAACACAAGCCAGTATGGACTCCTTTGCAGTAAAGATAACCGACAAAATCGATTAACCATCATAAACCTCTCTTCTCATATTTTAACCCAGGAGGAGGAGGATTTACTTAATTTAGGATTATCTTTCTGTCCAAGTCAGAAAACAGATAAATTTAGTGTCATTAAAGACATTAATCTTTTTGCAAGGGATATTTTTTTCAAAAGCAAATTTTTCAAACAAGCGGATAAAATGCAGAGACCTGACTCCAAATTAAAAGCGGCAGAATATCGAGCCCTTAGGGACTTAAATATACTGTTACAGGAAAGTGGTTACGATGACCAAGAAATTTGGGAAAACCTCAGCAGTTCTTCTGATGAGGAATCCATACAAACACAAAAAAAGGATCCAGCTCCAACTAAAAAATTTAAGAAAAAATCTCCAAAATTTCCTCAATTAAATCAAAATCCCACAATAGCTTTGTTTGTGAGACAAGTCTCAAAAGATATTAACAAACTAAACGTCAACCCTACTATAGATAACCTCCTCCCAAACCAACGTAAAGCCCTTAAAACCCTCCAAAAAGATAACAACATCACTTTAAAACCAAGTGATAAAGGGGGGGAACATTGTTCTAATGAACAATGTGGATTATGAGAAGATGTGTTACAAACTTCTAAACAACACAACGTGTTATCAAAAAATTTCTGCCTCTATAGTCCAACAATTTAATAACGAATACTATGCTATCATTGATGAAGCCAGAACTACTGGCACCATTACTACAGAGATATGGGAGTACATGAGGATATTACATCCACGTACTCCCACATTTTACTGTTTACCTAAAGTCCATAAAAACCTGAGAGATCCACCCGGCCGCCCCATAATATCGGGTAACGGTAGTATAACAGAAACTGCCAGCCGTGTTGTGGACGCCCACCTCAAACCCCATGTAATTGGTTTAACATCTTACACTAAAGACACTATTCATATGCTTCAAATTATAGAAAATGTTACCATTCCGTTAAACGCTATTCTAGTAACCATAGATGCAGAATGTCTCTATAATTCTATACCACACGACAAAGGCCTTTTGGCCATCAAAAATATTCTGCTACAAAGGGGACAACAAGAACCAAATTACAATAAATTTATTGTGGATTTGTTGAAATTTATCTTAGAACACAATGTGTTCTCTTTTCAAGGCTCCCACTACCTCCAGGTACAGGGAGTAGCAATGGGGACTTGCTGTGCCCCATCCTACGCGAACCTGTACCTGGGGGAGTGGGAGCACAAAATTATTACCAATGAAGACTTGTCGATGTACTCTTGCCACTTTCTTTTGTGGCAGAGATACATCGACGACATCTTCATGGTATGGGATGGCCCGGTGGATTTACTTAAAGAGTGCCTCACTAAACTGAATGAGAATAATATGAACTTATTTTTCACTATGAAATATGACTTTAAATCTGTGGACTTCCTTGATATTACCATCATCAAAGAGGATGATGGTCAGCTATCAACCACTTTATTCAGAAAAGCCACAGCTGGCAATACACTGCTTCATGCAGAAAGTTTTCATCCCCAACCCCTTAAGAGATCTATTCCATACTCACAATATTTAAGAATTAAAAGAAATTGTTCTTCTGAGAAAGACTTCAAAGAAAAGGCAAATAAATTGACACAGAGACTCTTAGAAAGGGGATATTCCAGATCATGTCTCAGGAAAAATTACAACAAAGTACAAATCCTAAAAAGACAGGACTTACTGTTCAAACCTCAGAAACAGGAAGAAGCACCCTCTAGGAATCCACCAAGAATAATTTTAAATTACTCAACTGAACATGAGAATATTTATGGAATTCTAAAAAAACACTGGGCTATACTCAGGGAGGATCCTATCCTCCAACATATAGTGACACCAGCCCCAGCTATCACATACAGAAGAGCTACCTCTATAAAAGATACTTTAGTACAAAGTGAGTATAAAGGCCCTAATAGAGAGGACCCATGTCAACAAAAAGGCACATTCCCCTGTGGTAGATGTGATCAATGCAAAGTGATAGTCAGATGCAAAACAACCACACTGCCCAATGGTGAAATTTTTCAACCCAAACATTTTGTAAATTGTAAAACTAAGGGGGTCGTGTATTTGATGCGCTGCGAATGTAAGGCCTTCTATGTCGGGAAGACCAAGCAAGAACTAGGAAAACGCATCAATAAGCATATGCAGAGTCTCAATATTGGAGACCTCTATCTACCACTCGGTAGGCATATGGCAATTACGCACAAATACAGGACCCCCAAGGTAACCTTTTATGCCCTTGAAAGGGTACATATACCGGCCAGGGGGGGTGATTGGAACAAGCAGCTACTCCAGCGGGAAATGCGCTGGATTGCTAGGCTTGCGGCAACCACCCCCCCTGGCCTAAATGAGACGGAAAGTTATAGGCCTTTTCTAGAGGGATTTTCCTCGGGGAAAACAGACTGAGGGTCCCCACTCTCTATGTCCCCCTTCCTTTGGGAAATATACTCCACATTTTATATAAATGTGGGTAAATTTCTCACTTATATCTCAAATACCTTCTCCTTATTCAAACTAGGACCATCACTACATTGTAAACCCTCCCCCTCTTCCCCCCTCCCCCCATCGTGATTATGTGATAGTACTAAGATACCAAATTTTATGAGATATCATATCTCTGAGTGGGTCACAAAATCATTAACATTATAATATACTAATATATCCTAAATTGGATATACATTTAAATTGTCCAAATTAAACATGTGATGCTTTCTGCGATTAACATTTTTCCCTTTTGTCACAGGTTAACTGTGGGTGGGTGGATTTACAACTACAGACCGGTTTTGGGTCTTTTCTGTGCAAAGATCCCCCTATTGGGGAATTCTTGCCCCTCCTGCCCCTCTTCTCCTGTGCATCAGGGGTTTTTCCTTTCCCTCCTTTTGAAAAAACCCCCCCTTTCTAGATTCTGCTCTTTTTCTTCCCATTGTGTAGGCCTACCAGCCAACTTGTATCCCTGTCCATGTAATTGACACCAACATGGCTTTCATATCATCCTTTTTCTCTTTCCCCTCGGGGGGCTCCCCTGCAAATGAGAGCCCGGCACGGGTGAGACATCTCCTATGGGGACCACTAATAGGCCCCTCAAACATCTGGAGAAACGAGTGTTTCCGGGATGTTAACATTTGGTTGCAATGCTCCATATGTCTCATCCTGAAACCCCTGGTCAAATTTTTCCAGGGGATATACGCATCACCCGTGCCTGGGGCGTTATCTTTTACAGATTTCCCCTTTTTTAAAACAAGTGTCCACTAACAGTCTCTATACACAATATAGATAGGTATTATTTATCCCATTCACAAGTTTATTTCACTTTCAATTAAAAATTAAATTTAATTAAAATTATCCCCCCTCTATGTATCCACCGCATGACTATACCGCTACAACTTAGGCGGACATATTAGCGGAGTCTATTAGAGAAAAGGGCGGATATTACGTCACCGCCAGTCCAGCGGAATAATCTCCGGGCACTTCATGCGGAAATGACACACGTCGGAGCCTTTGTTTTGGGCGGATGTGATGTCACCGCCAGTCCGAGGAACTTCCGGTGGCAAAAGACGGATATGACGTAACTATTTACAAAGTTCCCGCGGGAATCACCACGAGACTCTGGACATTTGGGTACTTAAGGGGACGCCGAGAGCCAGAACGGAGAGCTATCTCTCCGATGCAACACAGAACGCCTATCGCTCCGATATCCATACATAACAGTGAGTACTCTGGAGGAGACCTATATAACTAAAAACTTTTTTCCTAACTACGATGGCAACTTATTAAAAGAGGGTTTTATCTTATTTTTTCTCCTTATGTGACTATCAGGATCCATAGGACGAGTAACTTTAGATCACATCCTATATTTCATAGGATGATATGCCGCTGTCCTCATTGGATACGGTGACGACAGGCTTCAATCAGAACGGTATGATCTTCTCAGGTGGAATACCTATTTTTAAGTAATAATAAGATATGCAAAATGTATACCTATATAGGCATATTATCCCTGTCCTATACCTTTCAGGCAAGGATTTATATTCCCATTGGGAAGATATAGGTTTCCCCAAAACCCTTGGAAACTGATGGGATACCCCACACCCTCCAATAAATTAGTGAGGTAAGAGCTATTACAATCACATTACTTAATATAATATATACATTATCTTGATCTACCAAAGCTGAAAAGATACATTTTCTTTTCCCCTGATAGGATCCCACTCTAATAAATCTGAGAGATATATACATCGGAAGATAATATTTCCTTGGGAAAAATCAGCTTTTTTTTCTCTTTTTTCCCTATTTTTCCTGGTTTCGTTTTTCTTTTTCCCCTCTTTATATGTCTACATGAAAATCATCATAACAGGTGAATTTACATGAATATCTTCTGTAACAATGTTTATATACATACTTACATTAACCCTGGATCTCTGACAGTTGTAAAAATATACTCACTGTTTCAGATACAGAATAAATCTTTATACCTGACTCTAGCTCTCAACGCATGGGAGTTTTACCCCCCCCGAAGGGGAACCTTCTTTTGGGCTCTACTGTTTTGCAGGTATGTCTTTTTAACACAAGGGGTCTTTTTTATCCTTCCCCCTTTCTTTTCTTTTTCTTTTTCCCCCCCTTTCCCTCCCTTTCTTCCTTTCCCCTTCCCTTTCCTCTTCTTCCCTTTTCCCCTCTCTCCCTTTTTCCCTTTCAATCTCTGGGAGTAGGTTTCCTCTCTAGGAGTATCCTGGACTAGCAAGAGGCTTTCCAGGACCTCTTTAGGGCAACATGTGGTCGCAGATGCTAATAATACTTTTTTCATGTATAAAAAACTTTTCATTGTAAAATGTTTATATATATTCTGTTTCTTGGAACTTACATTTAACCATGTATTTCAGGAACATATGCAGACTCCCTGAGGAAGATTTATGTACTAAAACAAACAGTTTGAAACGCGTTATTTTTTGGACTCTGCTATGTACCTACAACTGTATTGTATCATTCGTGCTTTTTTTCGAGTCTATGACTTAAACATGTACAGTTTATGATGATTGTCTGTTACAACCACAACCTTACAAAATAAAAAAATTTTATAATTATTTCACGTTAAAACTTCTCTTATGAGAGCCTTTACTGTTACCCTTAAAGTCCCACAAACCTAAGGGGGTTTCTCTTTCAAAGAAGCTGATTGATTACCATGCACAGCTGCACCAAATTCTGTGTGCACTAATTTTAGTGAACTTTCCCCTTGGAGTCCTAAGTAAATTTACCTAAATTTACTATGAATTTTACATAATCCAGAATGAAACAAAGAAAGCCGCTCCAGGTGAGTGAGTCTCCAGTTAATACCCACACACACTAGTTGGATGGTAGCCCAGCTCTCATGCAGTGTGTCATAAAGCAAATGATTCTGGACAACTTCACTTCAAAAATCCTCTTTATTGAAGCCCATGTGACAGGTGGATAACAGATGGAGCAGGGGACAAGGAGGTAGACACATTTTGCGCAAATATTAGCACTTAGTCATTACCTCGCATAACCTTTACATAATACAGGCCTTTAACAGATTGTTTCAGTGGATCCTCTTGCTACATATTTTTCATTCTGAGAGTGAGGAGACCAGAAACCATAGAAAGATGGGCAACACAGCCACCGACTGCTTAAAATGAATTGCTATATTTGTATCTCTTGGCTCTATTTAACTGAAGTCTTCCATTTAAAGTTTTTTTCTTAAATAGTTTCACATAAAAAGTGAATAAAAACTTTAATGTTTTCTAGAAGAGGATTTGGATTCAGATGCACGCCATGTTTTTCAATTGCTTCTCTAAATGTCCTTTTTGAGGCATATTATAAACAAACTGTATGATGTGCCGAGGTGTTAGACTGTGAAAGGTATTGGAGCTTGTCTGGCATTTCTGTGTCTGCTTGTTTTGAAAAAGGAGATTGAATGTCACAAACAGACATAATGAATTCTTAGGAGGTCTCATTGCTAGATGTAAGTTAGTACAAAAATATAATATTTCATGGTTGAAAGCCTCAAAAACTCATGCAAGAGCTGTTGGTATAATTGCCTATCATATTACTAATTAAAAGCATTATGTATTTTATAAGCTGGAATCTGTAAGGAATAATAGATAACTTGTTTGGGAAAAAGCAAAGCACTCATATACAATGTAACCCATTAATATTGGGGACACAGGTACTAAGTACAAACTTTGTACTGTTTGGGGCAGTTTGCTGGTAATTTTATTTTTGTAAGATTTAAAGTAATACTGTAATATTTTAAAATATGTACAAATAGAGCATAAATAGTCAGGCCTCTGGGAACCATAGTGCCAAGCAAGTGCCCCTGCTGCCAAAAGGTTCATAACTGAACACAAGCCAACCCCAATAGTAAACAAAAGATAATAAACAATACAGTTACAGCATTCTAGATGTAGCACCCTACAAGGTAGGTGCTAGGTAAAGTGTAGTAGGCCTTGTCTGCTTATTGCAGGGCCATGATTTTCAGCTAGGTTGTCATGGTTAACAGCCAGGTGTGGCTGTTGAGACTGGGGAGTTTCCCCACTGTGCTCAATGAGGGCTCTCATTGGGCATTGGAGGAAACCCAGCCAATGGGCTTGTATCTACCCCAGAAAGGCAGATTCTGACACACAGCATTCTGGGAGAGGGTATAAGTCTGAGGGGAGCACATAACGCAGCGTCTTTAGCGGGAATCAGAGTCCCAGGAGGGAGAGTACGGCTGTCTCTCCTCCTGTCAAGAGGAATCGTGTGTCCCAGGCAGCTTGCCTGAGGGGACAGAGGGCTGAGCTGCAGAGAGGATCCGGTGTGCCGAGGACCAGCGGAGCTGAGAGGGGTTGAGTTTCAGGAAAGCATTCCCAGGCGTGAGTACTGCAAACTGCCCCTTGGGGTCTGCCTAGTGAGAGGGGACCACTCCGGAGAAGGTCAGAGGGATCCAGGAGCTAGCTAGCCGGTGCAGGAAGAGTAAAAAGGTGTGCCAGTGTTGACCCTGAAGAGTAAAAGGAGGGCCAGTGGTTGGGCCCTGAAGTATTCAGTGTACAGTGGAAGTGGACAGTGGAAGTGTACAGCGTGCAGTGTACAGTGTTGAGAGTTGCAGCAGCAGCGTTACAAAAGGCTACCCCAGTCAGGAAGGACTGGAGGGAGCAGTGTCAAGGACTTTTGAGCTAACCAGAGTGTCAGAAGTCAGTCTTCAGTAAAGCACAAGCAAGTCAGTGATTTCAAGTGCCAGCAAGCGTTGGTTGGCATCCAGCTGGCGTCAAGTCAGTGCTGAAAGGCATTTTCCTCTCAAGTGTCCCAATTTGTACCTAGTTGAGCCAGAGGAGTACCCCACTCATTCCCTTCTCCCATCCCTATATAAAAAAACAAACCAAAGATGTCGGACTGTTCTTTGACTCAGATTTCACACTTGGGTAATCAGCTTAAAATGTGTTGTTGGTGTTACCGGTGACCATGGCAGATCCACATCAGGCCCAATGCCTGGAAATATTGCTACATAATAAAAGGATGTAAGTACCGTATATATGCATAGAAAGTATATAAAATTAAGGCTAATAACAAAAAGGTCAGATTGACTAAAATTGTACTTACACATTGACGTGTCAACTAAGAGACTATAAGAAAAAAAGTGTAAGAAATATATAAAGAGTAGGGATATATCAATATAGGAAATATATAAAAAGGAACAGTGAAAACTAAATCTACTGTATATGGAAAAAAAATGCCTAAATTACAGTGCATCCGGACAATATTCACAGTGCTTCACTTTTTCCACATTTTGTTTTGTTACAGCTTTATTCCAAAATTGATTAAATTCATTATTTTCCTCAACATTCTACAAACGCTACCCCAAAATGAGAATGTGAAAGAAGTTTATTTGAAATCTTTGCAAATTTGTTAAAAATAAAAAAGGAAAAAAATCCCATGTACATAAGTATTATACTTATGTATTTATTTGTATGATTGGAAATGTATTGTCATGTAGTGTATTTATGCACTGCGTCGCAGTACAGGGTAGAATGTCCCCCAACAAAGTATTGTTTTTTGTATATTCTTATGCAAATAAAGTATACATTTTCATCCAATCAGAATTCGGCCTTTTGGCTAAGATCAAGTGTAGTATCTGTTCTTATCAGTGATCCAGTGGGGGTGCTGTGCTGTCATCTGACCTGACCAAGGTTGGGTGGCGGCTATGCAAACCTGCTGGAGTGATGGGGATCTGGAAGGTTAGTATCGGCAGAAACTGAAACCGGAACGCCTGAGCGTAATTGGGGGCTGGGAGTAAGTTTTCCCCGAGAAAGATGGAAGGGTCCATTACCTCCTGATTTGAATGGGCTACCTTGTCTGGTCAGGGGCCGGGAGGGCAGAAGGTCTGCAGTGACTGTTCCCCCTGGGAGTGGTCGCCTCAGGGGTTCTCTCAGTAACACATAGGTGTGGGACCCCACAGTGTGAAAATACACAAGGTCACAGCCCAAGTTGCTTTCTTTCTGCACTGCGCCTCATGGGCTGGGCCTTTTGGCTAAACTCTGGGGCAATTTTTGTTTACAAGGCTCAAGGGCCCAGCCAGTGCACATTTGGCAGGGCCACTTTATTATTTTTTATTTACTTTCCCTCACTGTTTGTCACTTCACTTTTGTGTATGTTTTCACGGATTGTAGGGTGTGAGTCCTTGGGCTTACCCTGAATTCTAGGGGGAAGATGTGTGGCCCTCAGGTTCCTTTCTCCCCTGTCTCTGGGGGTCTCTCTTTGGGAGAGCCCCCTGACCTAGTATTCAGGGTTGGCTTTGGCTGGCCTGAAGAACGGGGTCTGCCAGGCCTTCTGGCTAGGTCAGGAGCCTTGCACCCCAGGGGATTAGGGTCAAAGTCCTACCCCTTCAGGGGTGGACTAAAGCACACCCTTAAGTGCACTTTTTTGTGTGTGTGTTTCACATGCACGTTTTTTGTTCACTTACGGATTTTTTTCGTTGTAGGTTTTTGCACCACTGCGGACAAAAAAAAAAAATCCAATCAGAATTCACATTTTGCTAATATAACTAAAGAAAAAAATTCTCCCTAAGCCCAGCTGCAGGATTGGTCCTCACACATCATTGGTGGAAGGGAATTATGAAACCTGTAATTGCACTGTATGTAATAGTGTTCCAATTTACCCAACATATAGTAATACATTGCTGAGCCATAGTAACTCATTAACGTTTTTATATAATATTTAAATAACTGCTCTAAGATAAGTTTCGTGAGCTATTTTCTAAGCAAAATTATTTCGCAACCTAGGTATACTTATCACTCCTCCTTGTCCTTTCTATGCAAAATTGTGTGATTGATAGCACATACAGAGCAAAGGTAAAAGTGCAGGCAAAATATTATTAGCCAATGGAAGATGTTACCCAAGAAGGTTCATTTGACATTATTTAAATTATAGTCTTTAGAAAATTCCAGTACAAGGGTCTTTTTAATGTAGTAACTAAAAATTTTTAAATCACTTAATAGCTATCACTCATAGTTAATGTATGTTTGTTTAGCTTGCTTGATATCTCCTAATTGGATTAAAGAAAATATTTGTAAGAATCTCAAAATACCAGTAAATCCTGAACCTTTGCATTCATTTAATTAGGTCCTTTAAGATATACTGTATAATTCTAATTCCTTGTGTTTAAAACCCTTCACCAAGGAAGCCTTAAGGCAAAATCATGGCTTACAGTCCATTTACAATGATTTAAAAAGACCTTTTCTTACTCCATAGGTAAAAAGTAGACACACCAGGCACCTGTCAGTCAATCTTTTACAAAACCTGCGTAAGACCATAATTATTCAGTTAGCTAGGTCAGCAATAAGAACAAGTGTGCTGCATAAGATGACATCACTTTGAGGCAAAAGGCCTTTTATTCCCCGGTGTAGAGAAAAAAAAAGTACAATTTTGTTGACCAATTTGCTGCAGTAGTCATTTTTTAACTTCCTCTGCATTGCAATAGAGATATTGAGTGTTTCCCTTGAGTTAACACAACTATTTATAAACTAAGCCAATATTGTGTAATGTGTATGTGATTAAGTGGTTCAAACACACTTATGCATAAGTGCTTAGCCCCAGCAGCTCTATTACTACACAATGACTGCACTAATAGATCACGTGTAATGGTTTTTAATTCTTTACATGTACCTTACAAATTAAAAAATATTTGTTCAATGCATCTAGGTAACAAATAACACTCCTAAAAGCTGCCTTATTGGTAGTTTGTGTTCTTTACTAGAAGTCCATATACATCATTCATTTTACCAAACAGCTACATTCTTCTGTCACAGTATTTCTTAAATGTGTACAATGTTCCTGATGATGCATACTGTGATGTGCATGCTCATCTAGCATGCACATCACACATAAAGCTAATTTACCAAAAAAGGTTGCAGACAATCCCAACCACTGTGCTCCACTTATTTCACCCCACTTTCCACCAACTGATGGATACTGGCTCCTGTGGGTCCATGACCTGCTTGCAATTATAGTACCAAAGTAAAAAGTCAGGTTGCTCTCCTTTTAAAAGCCCCAAATTAGTTTTCTTATTGTGATCTGATACAGGGACTATCCACCTACACCTCTTACATGTTTCACTCCACTAGGAGCTTTGCTATGGAGTAAGGACTACAGGATAGGAGGACCACCTTTATTGCAATTGGTTTAGATACACGTGTTTCCCCTGAATAGTTCACAACCAAACTCCAGGAACCAAGGAACCAAATTCTAGCCAATTAATCTGTTACAATAAAACCTGCTTCAAACTCTTCTTTGAAAGCAATGTAGCCAGGTGCTTGGCTAAGAAATTAAAGTGAGAGAAGCACTTTGCTGCAGCTGCTCTTATTAAACTATTAATGCTGGACCTAGCAACATTGCCTGCCTCCAGCCAGTAAAGGGAGCAGACAAGCCTAAAGAATTCAAGAAGGGGGTGCTCGCGAGCAGCAAACCAAGATGGCCGCATGGTGATCTCACTCCTCGCTGCCTGGACACATCGGCCACAATACCGAACAACCCCAAGCACATCCCGGTTCCTACCATGCCTCTCCAACTCCCCACGGCTCCCGAGCACCTCATGGGGAGAAAAACATTGCTCGCCTTAGCGACCAGCGCTAAACCCGTGGGGCCCGGACCCGACCGATGCCTATCCACCAGATGCCATCTTTGAAGCCCTGGCCTCGAGCCGGGGTCCTTTCTCCCAGTCACCCTTGAGGACCCAGAGGGATCTCCCATGACAGGAGAGGATCTTGGAGTGGCCCCGCACCAACAGCTGACACTACATGGTGCTGACCTCCTGGCTCACTTCAGGTCGATGCCGCATACCGAACTTTCAGCTGCAACAACTAAACTGGCCACACACCTCACCAAGGTAATATGAGAGCTCAGCTCCTGCACTAATGACCTTGAAGACAAAATGGATGTGGTCACTACAGTCCTGGAGAATCATGAACAGGACATCTCAGATCTCAAGAAGGAAATGGAGGCTTCCCTGCTCCACCCAGACAATTTTGAAAACAGAGCCCGCAGAGATAACCTGGGCCTCCGTGGAATTTCAGAGATTGTCGTGGACCTCACTTTTACCTCGCTTCTCCTCATTCCAGGAACTTGTCCCAGCAATCCCCATTGACAGACTGGAATTTTATCATATTCAATGAGCATCCCAAGAAGGGTGAGGGTCCCAAGAAGCCGGAAGGCCTTCCTCGTGATACAGTCATAAATTTCACCTACAACTGTAGGGAGGAGACCCTCCTGCGGGGCGTTCGGGACAAATCTGACCTAATTTTCCAGGGACACCACTACCAAGTCTTCACTGATGTTTCCCAGACCATGATTGTGAAGAAGAGGTGGATTAAACCCAACACCTCAGCTCTGCTGGCCCGTCAGATTTGCTACAGATGGGGTTTTCCCTTTAAGCCTACTTTCTCCTACAAGGGCCACAGTCAGACGCTGACCTCAACCAAAGAAGTGCCGGCCTGGAATCTCTTAACCTGCTTCTACCTGCTGGTGGCAACCAGAGCCCAGATGGATCCACCTCCTCTCAGCCCTCTGCAAGTCTCCCAGGCTGCACCTAGGAAGCAGTGAAGAGCCGCAAAGGCTCCCTTTATCACACCCCAGGGCTTTTTTTCAGGGGGAACGTGGGGGAACGCAGTTCCGGCACCTCCAACACTGAATGTATTTAAGTGCAAGGGGTGCTGGGGTGTGCTGGATGATCTATTGATGATGGCTGCTGGGAGATCTATTGTTGCCAGTGGGGATCTATTTTTGCATGGGAGGGATCTTATATTTCTGGGGAGTTAGTTGTTGCTAGAAGGGATCTACTGTTGAGAGAGAGGTCTATTGTTGCTGCCTGCTGAAGAATTTAGGGTTGTTGCTGGTGGTCTATTGCCGCTGGGGTGGATCTATTGCTGTTGGGGTGGTATTTTGTTGTGGGCGGACATTTATAGGTGATCTCTTGTTTCTGGGGGTCTATTGTTGCTGGCTGCAGCGGATCTATTTTGCTGCTTTTCTTGTTAAAATTAGCAAGTTCAATACAAATTACTCAGCACCACAGAATGATCCTTGGTTCTGTGTTCTCTAAAAGTGACGGTACTGGGAGGTGGGTAGGCGGCTGAGACCAAGGGATGTGCTTGGAGTTGGGTAGGGGGCGGAGACAAGGGGTGACTCAGAAGGGGGAGTTCCTGCACCTACTATCTGAGAAAAATAGCCCTGTCACACCCCATCCATGGCTGACTCCCCACACCCTGGCCCGAGATGAACCATGGATCTGTAAGTTTGGTCTCACTTTACAAGCACTTTGGGCTTCCCTGTTTTTCTCCCTGCCATGCACCATGAGTGATGTTAGGAACTGACCCGTTTTGCTTGCAAGTCTTGGCTACTCTTTTGCCTTACAAAGTTCTATTTTTTTATTCCACGAGTCCCATTTTTACACATTCATTTTATTTTTCTTTTAACCCCCCTTTTTTCCCCTATGCCATGAACTGAACTTAACTCTGATCACAGGATCTCCCACAGCCTGATGGAGCCATTTCAGATCTGATTGCTGCTTGGCTTTGCATGCCATTCCAACGGTCTCCTTCAGTCCAAGCTCACACTCCTATTTTTGTTTAATGACCTCTTATGGACTTCCCATACCTTCTCTCCCTCTCCCCATGTTTTGCTGCATTCCACCCCGCGACCTACCCTGCTGCACATCAGCTTATACCACCCGGGATCACATCCTGGACATGACTGTCTCCCCACTGTATGCAGCATTTGGAAAAAATCTTTTCCCCCTTCCTCCACTTATTAGTTTCAGCTGGCAGGGGCTATTGTGCACCCTGCGCAGGGCTCCAATATCCTTGCCTTTTTTCCCCTTGCTTTCCTATATACAAAAAGAGTTCCCCTTGAGGTATGGGACTATAAATGCCGCTGGACACTGTGTACTATGTAAAAAATAACTTTATTGATACAAAGGAACATATAGTGAAAACACAATATAGAAAGAAACACAAATACACATACAGGGCATTAAAATTGCATGCATTTGACAGACCGAATACCGAACCAAGATGTGGACACCTAGGTACATAGGGCAATCGTGGAACCGGAACCGACCCTACACGTTTCGGGCGTGAAAGCCCTTCCTCAGGGGTCACCCAAAGTTACCAGATAGAGCACCTAGTGTATCTAGAAAAATAAAGCAATTTAGTAAATTGTAGAACAGATATCTGTATAGTTGCATATCGCCTAGTGTGTCTAGGAAAACAAAATTGCTTCGATATACTTTCAAACAGACATTTGTACAACTATATATACACAGGCCGACAATTGTAAACTCTGTCTTGCGATATCAGCTCTATAAGGATCGACCTACCCTTTGTGTCCAACCAGTGGATTGGATCGGTCTGTCGGATAAAAACGGTATTGCTACCGTATGGAGGGATGCCCAAGTTTTCCCAAAGCCCGGACAGGGCATAGAGCTCCGTAAGAGTATGAAGAGTATAGTAGCAGTAGCTGCCCGGAGGAATCGACAGGGCACCACGATGACCAGTCAGTGACTCAACATGGACCGCTCACATGTAGAAGAGTATAAACATTTGTGATACCTAATGCAAAGAATATAAGAGTACAACACCAAGGGTTGGAAATAACTAGGAACAGTGATTCCCTATGAATTTGACTTAGGCCCCTTATGGGGACCATGAAAATATTTACCTTGAGTATATGAAGTGAATGTGACCAAAAGGTCAAATAAAGTAGATATGATATACATCTTATGTTGGCGTGGTCAACATTGTGAAGGTGGTCTGAAAGATATAAAGGAGGGGTATAGAGGCTATTAGAGCCCCAATAAATTACAAAAAAGGGAAAAGGAGAGAGGTGTGATGAAAACAACATCCCAGGTTCGTGTAAAGAAACCAAGAGAACCATGCACAACACATAATAGTGCAACAGAAAATGGAAATACAAACAAGTGTGCATAAGAAACAAGATGCATATGACATGCGCATAGTGGAGGGCATGGGCGTGCAGATGCCTGAATTCGTTCATAATGTGCAGCATAACAGTGTGCTATATCTTCACACTGACATGACTTCCAGGTAGTCAAAGAGAAAATTAACTCAAGCTGTCCACATTGATGTATGCCATAAACATATGGTCAAATATACGTGAGCAATACAGGTTTAAATCCCAGGCAGTGCACATACATGGCCCCCCACACACCAACCGGTGAAGCATGCCACATATCTGTGTGATGATATGAGGAGAAAGGGGTGATAAGTCTTAAGTATTGGGGAAGAAAATGATGTAAGGAGAATGCTAGAGGAAAGGGGGGATGGTGTGGTGAGTGGGGAATTATATGCTAAGTAGTAGTACAGACCATTAGACCAATGGTGCAGGTCAAGAGCATGCAAAAGTACAATAAGAACCAAAGTAATAAAAAGCCAGGTTAGTGAACCGATGACATGCGGTAGAGAGAGTTTTAGTACTTACTGTCCTTGGGTGTTAATGGGCTTGGCATCCTCTGCGGATAGTCATAAGCCCAGCTATTTAAAGATCCTTGCATGACGCCAGCGCCTGCGCAGTGGCGACGCATGACGTCGGTGCGAGCGGTCCTGAGAGCCTATCTGGTCATCCGCCCGGAGAGCGCGGGCCCCGCCCATCCCGGAAGGAGAGGCCAGGTCCGCGTTCCACGGGCACCGACGCGGGAAACCAGCTACTCAGGAAGAGAGCTGGAATAGGCGGGGAGCCAGAACGACTAGCGCCCCCTACCCGCGCCGGGGGAGCCTGCAGTCAACAGGGCAGCCGGAGTGAAACCAGCGGAACGCTGGTGAACATAGGAGGATAAGCAAGAAAAATATAGAAGAAGAAAAGGAGATAGAACGAAAGAGAAAAAAGAAAGAAGAGGGAAGAAAGAGAGAAAAGAAGGAGGAAAAAGAACAAGTAAAAGGAGCAGGACATTGATGGGCAGGAAGGAAAAAATCCCAGATGAAAAAATGTGAAAAATAATATACTTGTCCATCGCGGTGGCACAGTATTGGTCTCTCAATTACATGTTACAGACAATATACAGAAGCCATACAAAGCTTATATACATAACCAAAGGCATGTTTTTCATCATGTATTAGCCAGAAGGGACCATAAGACCATCGTATAGGATAGTATTAAACCCTGCATATAATTAAGTCAAATCATGTCAGTTGTTGCACAGAAACTACATAGCATATTGTATGAGTATATTATATTATAGTACATATAAAATATATGATACCCTGCATACAATTAGGTCAAATCGTGTCAGTTGTAGCACAGAAACTACCTAGCATATTGTATGAATATATTACATTATAGTACACATAGAATATATGATAGAGATTTTGGATAAACCACCATCACATAGGATAAGATGTACAATGTAAATATCATAGTAATGTCAGGCTATCTTAATAAGGGATTCTAACCATAGATATTGTGTCATAGAACCGACCTATAACCCCACCGAGTTGTATAATGATGTTAAACTCAACCCCAGAGCATCTACATGGGCAATCTAGTGGGCAGTACAGTCTATTTTAAAAAGGATGTAAGAGGGGAGGGGAAAGAGGAGAGATTTTATTGGGGAGTTTTTTTGTTATGTGTGTACTTACTCTTGGTTGGAGATATAAACATGATCATTGTTCCCAGCCACCCGAAGAAAAGCCCTCCAGAAATGGCCTGAAACTGATCACATCGTTTAGGCCCGGGGCTGTGGTGGCATTTAGGTCCAAGATCCAACGAGTTTCCCGCTGTAGAAGGGTCTTATTCCAGTCCCCACCACGGGGACTGGGGTGGACCCTATCCAGAGCGAGAAACTTTGGAACCGGGGGGATACCTGTATGCATATCTCGTACATGTCTGCCCAGTGGCAGATCCGGATCACGTTTTTGCATGCTTGATACATGTCGATAAATACGTTTGTGAAAGGGCAGCTGGGTTTTCCCTACATAGTAGGACCCACATGGACAAGAGAGTAAGTACACCACCCCTGCCGTTTTACAATTAACAAAGTGATGTGCCTTAAATATCTTACCATTAGGGAGACGAATATTAGAGTCTCTGTTGATGTACTGGCAGTAATTGCACCCTCCACATGTAAATGTTCCGAATCTTTTACAGGGGTCTTTTCGGTATTTGCCAACAAATTCACTCCTTGTGAGGTAGTCTTTCAAGGCTTTAGTTCTACGGTACGTAATGGCCGGTCTCTGTGTAATATGTGGGCTGATACTAGGGTTGCAACTCAACATATGCCAATATTTTTGAATCGCTTTAAGTACTTGTTGATGCTGTTCTGAATATTGCATTATAATGCGGGGAAGATTCGCATCTACAGTGCCTGATTTGTTTTTTTTCTTATTTTTAAACAGCAGTTCTTGCCGCGTAAAGGAGTTTGCTCTGTTAAACGCTTTTTTGAGGCAGGTTTTAGAATAACCTCTTTCGCGTAAACGCGCCCTCAGATTGTTGGCCTCAATTTGGAATTGTCTGTCATTTGAACAATTTCTGCGAATACGCAGATACTGACTGAAAGGTATAGATCTGACAAGTGGTGCAGGGTGTGAGCTTGACGCATGTAAGATGGTGTTCGCGGATGTGGGCTTGCGGTATAAAGTGGTTTGTAAGTTTCCTAGACCGTCCTTCCTGATGGTAACATCAAGAAAATTAATTGAGTATGGGTCATAATTCATAGTAAACTTCAAATTGAAGTTGTTGTTATTCATGTGTGTGACCCCCTCAATGAGTTCCTCAGACGAGCCGCTCCAAATAACTAGAATATCATCAATGTAGCGGTGCCAGGTTAAGATATTCCTGGTCCAGCTTGTAGATGAGTCCTCAGATAACAACTGACGTTCCCACTCCCCCAGGTACAGGTTGGCATACGATGGGGCACACGAGGTCCCCATCGCAACCCCCTGCACCTGGAGGTAGTGGGAACCATCAAAGGAGAAAATGTTATTGGTGAGTATAAATCTAAGGCCCTGTATGAGAAACCCATTGAGGCCACTTTGATGTCTATCAAATTGAGACAGTATTTTTTGGACTACCTGGATGCCCTGTTGGTGTGGTATCGAGCTGTAGAGTGCTTCTACATCGATAGCCACCAACAGGGCATCCGATGGAATCACTATCGAATCCAGAATCTGGAGTAAGTGGATCGTGTCCCTAACATAAGAGGGTAGGCTCTGTACAAAAGGACGTAATTTTGAGTCTATGAACTTACTTAGATTCTCCGATATGCTCCCACATCCTGACACTATCGGGCGTCCTGGAGGTTTGGACGGGTGTTTATGAACCTTCGGTAGGCTATAAAAGGTGGGAACCACCGGAAATTTTGTTCGTAAGAAATCCCATGTGGGCTTATCTATAATATTGTAGAGGTAGGCATGATCCACCATGGTGTAAAACTCTAAATTAGATCTATCTATGGCCCCTTTTGAAATAGGCCTATACCACTCCCTGTTATTGAGGATTTGGAGACACATGTCCCTATATTGGGAATTACTAAGTATGACTATGTTCCCGCCCTTATCTGATGGTTTGATCGTGAGATCATGTTGCTCTATTAAAGTTTTTAGGGCTATTTTCTCCTCGTTGGATAAATTAGAGATGGTATTAGAAAATTTAATTTTGTTTATCTCCTGTGTGGTCAAGGAGACAAATGCTGCCAAATTTGGGTTGAGGTTAAGGGACGGGAACATGTCTGACTTCTTTCGGAATATAGGCGTTGTTTGGACTATTGACTGGTCACGTTCAGTCTCAACTAAGTTGAGTAACGAGTCCAGATCGATATTGTCAATCAGGTCTCTTTCTTCTTGTTCCTCAAGGAGTGATATAAGGCAATCTAGGGCTTCATTTTCCTTTGTAGTTCTGCTGTCTGTATTGGCAAAAGAGAGAGGGGTTTTAGTTTTTTTGTCATACTGTGTTTTGAGTAGAACCTTCCTAGCAAATAAATGTAGATCTTTTATCATAGAAAATTTATCTGGTTTGCTTTGAGGGCAAAAACTCAAGCCCTTTGACAGTAAGGATAGTTCTGCGGTGGTGATAGGGTAGTCCGTGAGGTTAATGACGTCACAGTGGTCCTGTTCGGTGTTTATGTTATTGGGGTCTATGTGTAGGGGTACACTATCTCCCGGTGTCTTGGGGCGTAAATCTAGGTTGTGGTTTTTACTTATATCTCCTGATCCTCTGTTTCTAAAAAACCGTCAGAGTCTTTGTTTTCTGATCCTATTTCTGTTTGGGCCGTGTTGGTGTTTAGGCGTTTAGTTTGTTTAGACAGGGCATTGGTAGAATCAGATGTGCCAGGCACATTACGCTTTTGGCGGATGTTATATGTTCCTATTGGCGTAGGGAGTGCCCGATTTCCCTCTGTTATTTGCTTTTTAGGTGGATTTTTAACCTGTTTATTAGGAGAATTACGTTTGTTCTTGACAGATTTTCTAGGGACATCCTGTTTAAAGGACGAGGAGGAGATGGATGAGTTTAGAGAAGAATTTGACCCGTATTGGTTTTTAGATGGTCTTAGACCCCTAGATAAATGGTACATTGGATGATTGGACCACCTGTAGGCCACATGGTCACGGAAGGCCACTCTGTCCCTACAGATTTTGCGTTCTTTTTTAACAATGTTCTCACTAATAGTTTTATCCAATTGTATCTTGATGTTGGACTCTAGATTTCTATATCTAGGTGAGTCCTGGAAGGGTATCAATTTTTCATAAATTTTATCAATTTTCCCTTCTAATAGTTTGATACGTTTATTGTACTCCTCTATCAGTAATAGCATCATATTTTTAGAGCAAATCTGTAGGTTTGATTCCCATCGCTTCTTGAATGCGTCATCCAGATCCTCCATGGTTGGGAAGATCTGGATGCGCAGACCGAACGGATTGATATCCTCCTTCACATACTGCTCAAAATTCTCAATATGTAAATGTAGATTCGTTCTTTTCTCAACCATTTTTTTAAGCTGAAAAAACAAGGAATCCAGTTCAGACTCTTGGGCTTCCTTTTTGCCCTGCTCCCTATAGGAAGACAGAATACTCTCAAAGTTCTTGCCCTTGAACATTGTGGGCTGGTAAATGTTCGTAGGTAAACAAAACTTAATCCAAAAAATGACTTAAACTTTAAATAAGATAAATATAATCTAAATAAGCATATATACTCATACACATAAGTTGTATGAGATGAAATATGGCAGTGAGAATGAGAATACTAAAGGCGGGGAAATGGGTGTCTTCCACCCTAAGCGATAAGGATAGAAAGTATTCTCATGCTCGGTGCCCAGTGACAGCGGCCATCATCCCTGGTCAGTGTATACAAAAAGAGTTCCCCTTGAGGTATGGGACTATAAATGCCGCTGGACACTGTGTACTATGTAAAAAATAACTTTATTGATACAAAGGAACATATAGTGAAAACACAATATAGAAAGAAACACAAATACACATACAGGGCATTAAAATTGCATGCATTTGACAGACCGAATACCGAACCAAGATGTGGACACCTAGGTACATAGGGCAATCGTGGAACCGGAACCGACCCTACGCGTTTCGGGCGTGAAAACCCTTCCTCAGGGGTCACCCAAAGTTACCAGATAGAGCACCTAGTGTATCTAGAAAAATAAAGCAATTTAGTAAATTGTAGAACAGATATCTGTATAGTTGCATATCGCCTAGTGTGTCTAGGAAAACAAAATTGCTTCGATATACTTTCAAACAGACATTTGTACAACTATATATACACAGGCCGACAATTGTAAACTCTGTCTTGCGATATCAGCTCTATAAGGATCGACCTACCCTTTGTGTCCAACCAGTGGATTGGATCGGTCTGTCGGATAAAAACGGTATTGCTACCGTATGGAGGGATGCCCAAGTTTTCCCAAAGCCCGGACAGGGCATAGAGCTCCGTAAGAGTATGAAGAGTATAGTAGCAGTAGCTGCCCGGAGGAATCGACAGGGCACCACGATGACCAGTCAGTGACTCAACATGGACCGCTCACATGTAGAAGAGTATAAACATTTGTGATACCTAATGCAAAGAATATAAGAGTACAACACCAAGGGTTGGAAATAACTAGGAACAGTGATTCACTATGAATTTGACTTAGGCCCCTTATGGGGACCATGAAAATATTTACCTTGAGTATATGAAGTGAATGTGACCAAAAGGTCAAATAAAGTAGATATGATATAAATCTTATGTTGGCGTGGTCAACATTGTGAAGGTGGTCTGAAAGATATAAAGGAGGGGTATAGAGGCTATTAGAGCCCCAATAAATTACAAAAAAGGGAAAAGGAGAGAGGTGTGATGAAAACAACATCCCAGGTTCGTGTAAAGAAACCAAGAGAACCATGCACAACACATAATAGTGCAACAGAAAATGGAAATACAAACAAGTGTGCATAAGAAACAAGATGCATATGACATGCGCATAGTGGAGGGCATGGGCGTGCAGATGCCTGAATTCGTTCATAATGTGCAGCATAACAGTGTGCTATATCTTCACACTGACATGACTTCCAGGTAGTCAAAGAGAAAATTAACTCAAGCTGTCCACATTGATGTATGCCATAAACATATGGTCAAATATACGTGAGCAATACAGGTTTAAATCCCAGGCAGTGCACATACATGGCCCCCCACACACCAACCGGTGAAGCATGCCACATATCTGTGTGATGATATGAGGAGAAAGGGGTGATAAGTCTTAAGTATTGGGGAAGAAAATGATGTAAGGAGAATGCTAGAGGAAAGGGGGGATGGTGTGGTGAGTGGGGAATTATATGCTAAGTAGTAGTACAGACCATTAGACCAATGGTGCAGGTCAAGAGCATGCAAAAGTACAATAAGAACCAAAGTAATAAAAAGCCAGGTTAGTGAACCGATGACATGCGGTAGAGAGAGTTTTAGTACTTACTGTCCTTGGGTGTTAATGGGCTTGGCATCCTCTGCGGATAGTCATAAGCCCAGCTATTTAAAGATCCTCGCATGACGCCAGCGCCTGCGCAGTGGCGACGCATGACGTCGGTGCGAGCGGTCCTGAGAGCCTATCTGGTCATCCGCCCGGAGAGCGCGGGCCCCGCCCATCCCGGAAGGAGAGGCCAGGTCCGCGTTCCACGGGCACCGACGCGGGAAACCAGCTACTCAGGAAGAGAGCTGGAATAGGCGGGGAGCCAGAACGACTAGCGCCCCCTACCCGCGCCGGGGGAGCCTGCAGTCAACAGGGCAGCCGGAGTGAAACCAGCGGAACGCTGGTGAACATAGGAGGATAAGCAAGAAAAATATAGAAGAAGAAAAGGAGATAGAACGAAAGAGAAAAAAGAAAGAAGAGGGAAGAAAGAGAGAAAAGAAGGAGGAAAAAGAACAAGTAAAAGGAGCAGGACATTGATGGGCAGGAAGGAAAAAATCCCAGATGAAAAAATGTGAAAAATAATATACTTGTCCATCGCGGTGGCACAGTATTGGTCTCTCAATTACATGTTACAGACAATATACAGAAGCCATACAAAGCTTATATACATAACCAAAGGCATGTTTTTCATCATGTATTAGCCAGAAGGGACCATAAGACCATCGTATAGGATAGTATTAAACCCTGCATCTAATTAATTGCTTTCCTATACCTCCTCCTGCACAACTCCCCCATCCTCACATTGTCCTGTATGCTACAAACAATACCACGGCATGAGCACCCTGAGACAATTTCTGTTTCCTTTTTGTATAACCTAATGTAGGTGGGCTCTCCTTTGGCTCCCTGGCGGACCAGTCTTTCCCGGCTCTCACTGGTGGGGGAGGACCCTGGAGGATCCCAGATGGATGTTGGGTTCGGCTACCTTGGGCCCCTGCATTACCGTCCAATCCCTTATAGCTTAATTGAGCTCCAGGATACACTTACTCTGTTGGGGACACATATAATTATTGTGGAACTCGTAATGCTAATATCTGTGTTTGCTCGTAGACAATATGTTGAAACATTTTAGCCATATCTGCCTTGTTAGTATAGGACACCATATAAACTCAGGTCCATAAATATTGGGACATCGACACAATTCTAATCTTTTTAGCTCTATACACCACCACAATGTATTTGAAATGAAACAAACAAGATGTGCTTTAACTGCAGACTTTCAGCTTTAATTTGATGGTATTTACATCCAAATCAGGTGAAAATTTAGGAATTACAACAGTTTAAAAAGTGGGAGGCACATATATATAAGGGACCAAAAGTAATGAGACAGATTAACAATCATAAATGAAACGTTCACTTTTTAATACTTGGTTGCAAATCCTTTGCAGTCAATTACAGCCTGAAGTCTGGAACACATAGACATCACAAGATGCTGGGTTTCATCCCTGATGATGCTCTGCCAGGCCTCTACTGCAACTGTCTTCAGTTCCTGCTTGTCCTTGGGGCATTTTCCCTTCAGTTTTGTCTTCAGCAAGTGAAATGCATGCTCAATCGGATTCAGGTCAGGTGATTGACTTGGCCATTGCATAACATTCCACTTCTTTCCCTTAAAAAACTCTTTGGTTGCTTTCGCATTATGCTTCGGGTCATTGTCCATCTGCACTGTGAAGCGCCATCCAATGAGTTCTGAAGCATTTGGCTGAATATGAGCAGATAATATTGCCCGAAACACTTCAGAATTCATCCTGCTGCTTTTGTCAGCAGTCACATCATCAATAAATACAAGATAACCAGTTCCATTGGAAGCCATACATGCCCACGCCATGACACTACCACCACCATGCTTCACTGATAAGGTGGTTTGCTTTGGATCATAAGCAGTTCCTTTCCTTCTCCATACTCTTCTCTTCCCTTCACTCTGGTACAAGTTGATCTTGGTCTCATCTGTCCATAGGATGTTGTTACAGAACTGTGAAGGCTTTTTTAGATGTTGTTTGGCAAACTCTAATCTAGCCTTCCAGTTTTTGAGGCTCACCAATGGTTTACATCTTGTGGTGAACCCTCTGTATTCACTCAGATGAAGTCTTCTCTTCATTGTTGACTTTGACACACATACACCTACCTCCTGGAGAGTGTTCTTGCTCTGGCAAACTGTTGTGAAAGGAGTTTTCTTCACCAGGGAAAGAATTCTTTGGTCATCCACCACAGTTGTTTTCTGTGGCCTTCTGGGTCTTTTGGTGTTGCTGAGCTCACCAGTGCATTCTTTCTTTTTAAGGATGTTCCAAACAGTTTATTTGGCCACACCTAATGTTTTTGCTATCTCTCTGATTGATTTGTTTTGTTTTTTCAGCCTAATGACGGCTTACTTTACTGATAGTGACAGCTCTTTGGATCTCATATTGAGAGTTGACAGCAACAGATTCCAAATGCAAATAGCACACTTGAAATTAACTCTGGACCTTTTATCTGCTCCTTGTAAATGGGATAATGAGGAAATAACACACACCTGGCCATGGAACAGCTGAGCAGCCAATTGTCCCATTACTTTTGGTCCCTTAAAAAGTGGGAGGCACATATACAAACTGTTGTAATTCCTACACCTTTCACCTGATTTGGATGATGTAAATGCCCTCAAATTTAAGCTCAAAGTCTGCAGTTAAAGCACATCTTGGTTGTTTTTTTCATTTCAAATCCATTGTGGTGGTGTATAGAGCCAAAAAGATTACAATTGTGTCAATGCCCCAATATTTATGGACTTGACTGTATATTCTCTCTACTGTCCCCCTGGAGGGCTCCTGTACAGTTTCACCACTTCCAATCATCACCCTCTTATACCCATCCTCCCCTTTATTTTGCCAAGATCACTCATCTCTATGTGCCTGCGGCCACCAAGGTTTAAAGCAGCCATGTGTCTGGCAGCAGGTCTCCCCTGTCTTGTACATCTTTAACTTAAGATGTGGGCCACCTTTGGGTTGCTTATTGTGCACAGCTCCTTTTCTTGTTCCATTTTCCTTATTTTTGTAATCTCTCTCAACCCCCGTTTTTGTACTGGCCCACCTGTCTTTCCCCTTCCTTTTTCTTCTTCCTCTTCTCATTTGTTCCTCCAGGCTGGAATTCCTAAATGGGAGGACACTCAGAACCTTGGAAATCAGGGCACTGGCCACTTGATCCCATCAATTCAGCTCAACCTCGTCTCTTTGCTATGTCCCAGACTCCACTAAAGATCTGATCACACAATAGCCACGGGTTTAACTCCCCAGTGAAGTGGACAAAGGTATTCCATTACCATAAATCCAGCTGTGTTGATGTAGTTTGCCTGCAAGAGACCAGGTTTAGTTCCTCCTCTGGCCCAAAATATCTTTCCCCCTATTTCTCTACATTTCACCTGGCCTCCGCTCCTGTCTTGGATTGGCCGCATTCACATGATCAAGATGACCGTCCTTCTATACTATTCCCAGGCCATTACAGTCTAGTTCTCAGAGTTTTACCTTGTCAGGTTATCGATATATGAAAATTTTAAATGATGAAATATACTTGCGACACTTACACTGACCTCAGCCTGACACATCAACCTCTGTAAGAAAAAAAAAAAAAAACTGGCCACACATACACAATAGTATTGACCAAACCTTCAACAGTGCAAATTAAGACAGGTTTGTGTAATTAGTCAGAGACAATTGGCCATACAAAAACGTCCCCATTTCTCAAGGTTTTGTACAAAGAGAGGTGATAAAAACCTGAAAATCAAAGTTTGAAGAAGAAACTTAATCAACAGAAGAAGAAGCAATAGACGGTCCCCATTGTTCTAGGGTGAAAACTAACTCTTTCTAAGACGAAATAGTATTGACTCAGCTGAATACATAAGCCTCTTCAACAAAATAGTGACTAGGATTTGTGCATCTGTGTATGTAGATATGTTTATATATATATATATATATATATATATATATATATATGTATATATATATATATATATATATATATATACACATATATGTATATATGTGCGTGTAGGTGTGTAGGTATATGCATGCATATGTGTATGGTACATATGTACATGTGCGTATGTGGATATATGTGTGTACATGTATGGGTATGTGTGTACACGCACGTGTATTAATATATCTGTGTGTGTATGTGCATGTGTGTGTATCCAGTTATCACCATATATTGAACTTTGTTGTTATATGTAGGGGATAGTGTTTCACAAGAATAATTCATCAATAGAGATGGCTCACCCACCAAATCACAAATAATGTTCAATGATGCTATAAACTACACTAGCATAAATCTCTTGTACTTAAAAGAATATTACACAAAGATTATGGAATTATCCCTACAGGAAATGAATACAGCTATTAATAATGACACTACCAGCAGAAAACATAATCTTGGATCAAAATATTGAAATGTTATAAAAAGCAGAAATCACCAAATCCCCAAAAATATAATTCATATATGGTTTATAGCAACTTCCACATCACATTATAGGACAATCCCATTTGCAATGATGCAACTAACTGTTAACCAATGGGCAGGTGACAAATGACCAGTCACTGCCCACTTCTGGAAACCACCACTGAGAAGACAGTCAATATTGGTTGGGGAGTGGTCATTTCAATCAATAGTTTCTGATCATATAAATAAGGACCCCTGGGAAAACAAGAGACTCTGAAAAAAAAAATCCTAAAAAACACGCCTAAGGAAGGACACAGGAAAAGACTGCTGCCATTTTGACCACTGCCCATTGGCTGATCTCCTGCTGAGAGACGAACTACTTTACTTTGAACATTTTCCTTGGAAGGAGTGGTGAGAGATAGACTTAATAATTTAACCCATTTACTCCCAAGATAATAGAAATTGTATGACCATGTCTGAAATTATACATATATGGTCATTTACATCGGGTAGAGCAACTCTATATGTTAATTTTTCTTTTCACTGAATCAATTGATTTTATGAATTTCAAGTGTTTGTCTAGAGTTAAGGCTGAATTTAAGTGTGTTGGGTATAATAGGGTGTGGCTCTTTAAGATAAGTTCCTTTCTTTCCTACGGCCGCGGAAAGTGAGAAACTGCCTTAAGAGTGGTCAGGCATTTTGTTTTTAATATTTTAATTCACAGTTAATTTTACTTTTATCGGGTTATATTTAATTCTGTGTCTGGTTTAAAAAAATTTAATTCTAATCACATTGTATCTGTGCAACGTATTTTGATATTGTGTGTGGAATATTAATCACCAGTAAATTTAGTTTTGTATGTAAATATATAATTATACTCGTATCTTAATAAATTATATTTATTAATTTAATTGGGAGATATTTATATATTGGTAAGAATTCACCATAAGCGCCAAGGGCTCAGGAAAATTGTTGTGGTATATTATTGGAGGTCTGAACAAAATTGATTGGGTTTTTCTTAGTTATTAAATTATTTGCCGTAATCGGCTGGAGGCACTGCGTCATAATTCTATTGATAGTTCAGACATCGCCTTTTAGTAATAAATTAAAAATAGTCAAATTTTATACCACGCTGCACAACAACCTATGCCTACTCCAGAAGAAACTTTAATACTTTATTTGGGCCTACAGATGCCCTAGGGTCCCATAGGTTACATGTCAGACTAGGTGTCCCAGATATTGCAAAATACTACCAGTCAACAAAAATTGCTTCGCTTGCCATGCTCCAGGCCACCACGGATATCCCATTTTGGGTCCTACTTGAGATTCCTTACTGCGCACCAATTTCAATCTTTGCTTTACTGTGGCTTCCCCCCAAAATGCATTCCCCCTCCGTCAGTTCCCTGCTGGCACATTGCTTAAAACTTTGGGACTTAGTATGGTAGTCAGTTAGACTCATGTCTCCATTTCTTCCTCTTCTTCCCCACCTGTACAATGCTATGTTACCTCGGGGACTTGAACAACTGCATGCTTTCTCATGGTGGCCAGTGCACAGGTTCACCTAGGTCTGACACTTCCTTTGGTCAAGCACCTTCCTCTCATGGTCCTCGATCCAAGAGACCTATGAGGCCCCCTTGGTAGACCTTTTCCTCTATATTCAACTGTGACACTGGATATCCTCTCTTATGATTCTTTTCTTTACCAGAAAACAGCTTTTGAGCACATCTGTTTACACTCCCCAATTGCTCCCGACACCATTTCTATGATTTATTCAACTCTCAATGCAAGCGGAGCTCTTGCCTCCCCTTTCTATGTGCTTAAGTTGGAGTGAGACCTGTCCCCTAATGACCTGACAGATTGGAACAAAGCCTGGTGCAGCAAAGCAAAATCCTCCTTCAATAAGGCCATTTTGATTGCCAGGGCCTTGAAAAAGCCTGCTGTCTCATTTGCACAGGTGAAGAGCATCTTAATAACCCTTATGATCAATGAAAAGATGACCAGTATCCTCATGACTCCCACGCCAAATTTCTTAAGGTGTGGTCCCTGTGATGGTCCTTTGCTCTACAAACCATGTACCCGACCAGCTTAGGCCCCCCTACCTAAAATCTTCTGACCCCTCTGCCTGGGGGACCCTCTCCTCCACTCTTTCCCTCTATCCTCTTCTTCTTATCTTCTCTCCCCCCTTTTTTTCTTTCACTTGGTTTATCTTTTATTGTACTGTTTTGTCCCCTGCGTGGGAATTCTGTGGTGTAACTGTTAAGATATTTCAATAAAAATATTGTACCAGAAAGAATTCAAGAGACCTCTATGCTGGCCAAAATGGAATGTGGGAATTGAAATTCAGTAAGCAATACATACTATAGACTTTTATGTAGCATTGGAATACAGTCCTGAGAGGGAGACAGCGATAGGTGGAGAAACAAATCTGTATTTCTCAGGCTGCATACTGAATAGCTTATTTTTTCTGTGAGGGAGATCAGACAGTGTACATCGCTGTCCAGTGTGAACCACCACTGCTGCATGTTAGTAGCCTGTGCAGGATCCAGAGTGCTGAGTTTGGGGGTGCTGACAGACAGCATCCCCTGGGTATAGAGCAGAGAGTGGGCTAATTGCCATGTGTGACCAGATTGCGAACTGCTGCTATTGGGATTTACTATCTGCTGCTAGAGAGACTGAGCCTTTTAGGAGCTAACCATACAGCCATTTAGTAGCCTTATTGCTGCCTGCAGGCTTGACTGGGACTATTCTCATGTGCACTAATGGTACAACTGGGCCCCAAAGCTAGCCGGCTGACGAGTTAGAGCTAAATACTGTCCTTTTACAGCTGCTAAACAGAGACCTTTACCTGTTGCTTATGCTAAGAGGTGCCCCTTGGGGGACATTGGACCATATCCTAGGCATACTCCTAGAGTACACCCTAGAATAGTTATACTATTATTATTCACACTGCAGTTATTACTAATATGCACTGTTTGTTGCTGACTTGGTTGATTCATAAATTATTCCAGTCTTTTGGCAAAGAACTATATTCTTATTTACCTTGGCATTGTTATAATACTGTCAGTGGACTAGGTCTGAGCCTACCTTATAGTTATCTATACTCATGTTCATATAAGTCCTTGCAGTAACTTTCATTCAACCAGGTGCATCAGAGTGGCTGAGGTTGTTCTTGGAGTTGAGGTTGTGGCAGTGCAAAGCCCTGCTACTGGGAAAATGTAGGAGAAAGTGACGAAGGGTTTGCACTCATGCAGAGTGCTGGGCTCCAGAATGTTAGTTCTGGGCAAAGAAAGGTGGTTTCTCATCTTTCTACAGGTTTTGTATTTCCCGAACTTGGGTCTGGTGCTTGGAGACTCTATAGGAGGAAGGCCTCTCTTATAGCCTTGGCTCAGAAACCACTGGGATTAATACAGTGGCTGTGGGAGCAAGGTGAGGTATGAGTGCCTGAGTCCTGTAACTCTGCCTAGGTAGGTAGCTGCTGCTCCACTGGGATAAACCAGAAGACAGAGGCAGCTGACAGCAGACAAATACAGCAGGACCAGAACTGGCTGGTAGCAGACTGGCAGGTGCTTGGCTGGGTGGAAACAGGATGCAGGTGCTTGAGCAGAACGGCAAGAACCAGGATGGAATGTACTGGTCGGGAGGCAGTAGCAGACTGAAAGATAAAAATACAGGGTCAGACATGCCAGATCAAGAGTAGACAGTCAGATCAGGCATAAACTGCAGGTAGAAGAATAGTCAGGACACAGGCCAAGGTCAGCAGCGGTGAGGAAGATCAGGCAAAGACAGAAGACAAGAGCAAAGTCCAGGTACAACCCGAGGTCAGGGTTCAAGTGTGGTCAGAGGGAATCCTTCCCTGACACTGCACAGAGCAGGAGCAGATGGCGACAGAGTAGCAAGTAGCTGGAAGAGAACCAAAATACAGAGTGTGTACAGAAGCACTGAGGTGCTGTGTTTGATGGTGGAGAACCAAGGCAACTGGCCTGAGCATTGGTGCTGCTAAATAGATCCACGAGGCTGAATATGGTTTATGTTTGTTTTGTTGGTGGAAACCCCTGCATGAGAAACTGAGTTTCTGTATGAACTTTTGTGTTTTACTAATAAACAGCACTTTGGGAGTGGACATAACTTACTGGAAAGAACTACCATTGAGTTAACAACCCCCAACCAGTACAAGGTGCAGATCAGGGAACTCAAAATACCTGCAAAGGTAGCACTACAGTGATCATAACTATCATTGGTTACAAATAAACACATAGAATATGCAGAAAAATATCCAAAATATGCAACATTGTACAGCATTACAGCCAGTTTTTGATGCTTTTTGTATATACAGCATATAGATTTATACATTTCATGAATTTTGTTAATAAATTGCAATTATTTTAGTAGGGAGGGTAGGGGATGTTTCAGAGATTTTGTTTTTTTTCTTATATTTTTTGTGAGAATGTAGGGTTTATTAGCAATACTTATTTCTTTCATCCACATTCTTCAACCATTATTGATTTAACAAGAACCAATGTTTTACATTTAGTTTAGGGCTAATTGTACCCATTGTAGGATAAACCCACACTAGGCTTAAAAAATCCATCACAAGGGGAAATTAGAGAAAGGTCCCAATATGAGTCCCACTTTAAACTTCTTACTAGGCGTTGCAGAACAAACCTGGGTTCAGCTTGAGGGGGTTCACAGAATATAACTAAAGTTTGGGTGCAAAATTCAAAATCCATTGAAGTCAATGGAAGCCAAATGTTATAAAAACAGAAACAGCCATTTTCTAGGGTACTAAGCAAGGGATTCTCAAACAAATGGCATGGAGGCTGAGCAAAGACCTAGAGGGCATGTATCAAGGTAAAAAAAAAAAAAAAAAAAATCTATTTTAATAGCAACAATTTTAACCACTTTAGCCCTGGAAGGTTTTAACCCCTTAATGACCAGGTGATTTTTTGCGATAAGGCACTGCTTTGCTTTAACGGACAATTGTGCTCTGTTGCGACTCTGCTGTACCCAAATAAAATTGAGGTCCTTTTTTCCCCACAAATAGAGCTTTCTTTTGATGGTATTTTATCACCACTTTTTATTTTTTGTGCTATAAACAAAAAAAGACCGACAATTTTGAAAAAAAAAAACTATATTTTTTACTTTCTGCTATAAAACATTCCCAATAATAAAAAAAAATTTAAATCAAATTTCTTTTTCAGTTTAGGTCAAATTCTGCTGCATATTTTTGGTAAAAAAATTCCCAAAAAGCGTATATTAATTGGTTTGCGCAAAAGTTATAGCGTTTACAAACTATCACATAGATTTATGGACTTTTTTTTTAATTTTATTGTTTTTATTAGTAATGGCAGCAATCAGAGATTTTTAGCGGGACTGCCACATTGCAGCGGACAAATCTGACACTTTGTGACAGTTTTTGGGGAACAGTGACACCAATACAGTGATCAGTAGTGATGGACGAACATCTGATGGGATGATTCACGAACGCGATCGCGCAAACTCGCTCAAATGTTCGCGAACCTCAGGTTCCCGGCGGGCCCCATTCATTTTAATGGCAGGCGAACATGAAAAACCTCCAGGTCATATTTGCAACCACAAAATACCTACTAGCTGTGCACACATAGTCCCACAACATGGACACTGACATACCAGAAGTATTAAGCGAATCTGTGATCGACAAGCATTCTTTTTTTATCTGCAAAATTTTGTCAATTCAGGAGCGCATGAAGGCCATGGAGGAGAGGCAACGCCAAGCTATGAAGGGGGTGCAGGAGATGATCCTGCTATTGGAAAAGTTGCCATAAAAATTTTTTATTTTTTTATAAGTTATATAAATCGTTTATACAGTTATAACGTGTGTTTTGTTTTTTGTAATATTGCTCGGTTTTAGTGTAATAGCTCAGCCTAAATCAGCCAGAACTGACAGCAGCCGGTAAAAACAGTACATTTCCAATACAGTACATATAGGGTCCATTCACACGTCTGTAAAATGGGTCCGCATCCGTTCCACAATTGATTTTCAATTCCAGTCTGAAAAATTAGGCAATCACAGGATAAAGAAGTAAGTGTCATCCAGTGCAAGCCCCAAAAATTAGCCAACAGGAGTTCATCTGACAGCAAAGAACTTTGTATTCTGTGGCTGGAGGTACATTAGGCATTCACAGGATGCAGAAGTAAGTGCCAGCCATTACAGGCTCCAAAAATTAGCCCACAGGCGTCCACCTTACAGCAAAGAACTTTGTATTCTGTGGCTGGTGGTACATCAGGCATTCACAGGATAAATAAGTGTCGGCCATTACAGGCCCCAAAAATTAACCCACAGGCGTACACCTGACAGCAAAGAAATTTGTATTCTGTGGCTGGAGGTACATTAGGCATTCACAGGATAAAGAAGTGTCGGCAATTACAGGCCCCAAAAATTAGCCCACAGGCGTTCACCTGACAGCAAAGAACTTTGTATTCTGTGGCTGGAGGTACATTAGGCATTCACAAGATAAATAAGTGTCGGCCATTACAGGCCCCAAAAATTAGGCATTCAACGGACATAAATGGCCTTTTATGCCGCTGTATTTAACTAAGACAGGGGCCATTAATTGTTATGGGTGGTGGCGGATATTTGTGGCCTGTCATGAGGAATTTGAATCAAACATGGTCTAGTGGTCACATGTGTTGAATTCCTCCGAGATCCATGCCTCATTCATTTTTCCTGTGACTCAAGCGGAGAGTATATGGTGGTGGTGGTGTTGGTGGTGGTGTCTTTGGGGGTGCACACAGCAGAGTGAAGAGGGTGCAGATAGAGAGGATGAGGAGGGTGCAGAAGAGGAAGGTTGAGTGAGCCACTCAACCAAGTCTGGTGTGTCCTTTTACGTAATCGAACGCACCTTCTGCAACTTCCCACTTTCGCTCCGGCCTACTGCTCCTGCCCTACCCCTACCACCACTTCGTAAGGGCCTGCCTCTTCCTCTGCCTGTCATTTTTTAAATGACCCTGTGACAAAAGTCTCTAGAGAAGCGCAGTATATGTGGAAGAAGGTATATAACACCCTGCTTTAATCTGTCGTTTTAGGGGGCCACTGGTCTATCACACCAGTTATAAAAAAAATTCCAGTAACTTTTGTCACTATGTGTAGCAGAGGTAACGCAGCTAAAGAGGCAAAACTTCTGCAGTACCCAAATACACTATTATGAAAGTATATTTTTATATAACACCCCGCTTCAATCCCTCATTTTGGGGGGCCACTGGTCTATCACACCAGTTATAAAAAAAATTTCCAGTAACTTTTGTCACTGTGTGTACAGAGGTAACGCAGCGAAAGAGGCAAAATTTATGCAGTACCCAAATACACTATTATGAAAGTATATTGTTATATAACACCCCACTTCAATCTGTCATTTTGGTGGTCCACTGGTCTATCACACCAGTTATAAAAAAAGTTTTCCAGTAACTTTTGTCACTTTGTGTAGCAGAGGTAACGCAGCGAAAGAGGCAAAATTTCTGCAGTACCCAAATACACTATTATGAAAGTATATTGTTATATAACACCCTGCTTCAATCTGTCATTTTTTTGGGGGGGGGGGGGGGGGCACTGGTATATCACACCAGTTATAATACTTTTTTCTAATTGCATTTGTCACTCTTTGTATTTGTAGCATTGCTGCAGAACTGCTCACCAGTCACAATGCTGCACCATGCAAATCCACTATAATATGCTTTCTATATTAGAAAGTATATTATAAGTGTATTACACCCCTTTAAACTGCACACCAAACAATAGTACACCCAGGGCTTTTTTTCAGCGGGAACGTGGGGGAATGCAGTTGTGGCTCCTCCAGGGTTGACTTTATGTAATGGCAAAGGGTGCTGGGGTGTGCTGCAGGGTCTATTGATAATAACTGCTGGGGGATCTATTCTAACTGGAAGGGATATATTTTTGCTATCCCTACCCCCTCATTTCCTAGCTAGTAAATCAATGGGGCTGGGTAATGTCACTGGTTGCTAAGGATGAAGCAGGTACTGACACTTACTGCTTCCTTAGCAACCACTGACAGATAGAAAGTCATCATATATAGAAGCAATAGAAAAAAAGTGCTGCTATTTATGATGGTTAGCTCCCGCCAAACAGGATACAATTCCAGTGTTTGGACAAACGCCCGAACAGCCAAAGTATGGTCCAAATTTGTGTTTGGACTAAATCTTGAGCTCATCCCTGCTTGTAATCAACATGGAATTCTTGCAAGGCAAAACTTTTTTTTAGTTTTGGATAGAATTTAGAGGGATTATAACCCCTGTCAGTTTTTATTGCTGTTTGTGCTACCATTACGTAGATTCACTCTCTCTATTTGTCCTGTTTACCATTATCATTGAAAATGAAAGTAAATTTTGGGTTGTCCCCAGAAAAGTAATATAGGGGAAATCTTCCAATGGGGACACTCATTCTGGTGACCTGGGGGTCCCCAAGAAATGTCCTTCATTTGCAGGGATTTCCTCTCATTTCTGTTTGGGTATGGGACTTTAAGGGACTCTTGTCCACTAAAGTGCCTGATAATTTGAGGATCATGATAAAATGTCACTTGACTTTAACTATCCCAAAGTCTACTGGTGATAGTTTTTAGTTTTTATTATTTTTCTACTGGAGTTGGGCGAAACGGTTCAGGCAGAGCAAAAGTTCAGCCCGAGCATCGCCTGCTCGTCAGTTCAGCTAACACCCAAACACCTAACGGCCCTGTGGTTGGGAGGCTTTGAGGAATCTAGAAGCCCCCTTTATCAAAGGGGCCCCAAGATCCTGCCTCCGATGTGAATGAGTATGGGGTACATAGTACCCCTACCTATTTACCAAAAAAGTATAAAAATAAATAAAAACAGGAGGCAGTTTTTGCCAATTCCTTTATTATAAATAAAAAAAACAGTGTACCCCAATGTAGATCCATCATCAGTCATGATGCCACCGCTGCCACCGCTGGACCCGAAAAAGAACAAAAAAAAATTCTCCATCATCAAATACAGGAAACTGCTGAATGCTTTGCATGCCGTTTCACAGTTATTATATAGGTAATAGGGGACGCCATCTAGCGATATCATCTGGTGGCGCCATCCCCATGTGACATCACTAACCGGTGCATGCTGGGTCGGTAACGTCACAGGGGGTGGTGCCACCAGGTGACCTCTCCAGGTGGCCCTGCCCTTACCTGTATAAATACAAAAAGGGTACCCCCAATGGTTTGGGACTTTACGTGCCACTAAAACACTGAAAAAAAAGATACAGCTGTGTATAGATAAATTACAATTTTATTACATAAGAAATCAAAAACATTGTTACACAAACATGTATATATCTAGCACACTACTAGATATATGTGAAATTTTAAAACCTGCATGCAAGGACAGACCAGTATCCATACAGAAGACTCCTAGGCACCATTGGTGGAAAGAACCGGACAGGATCCTACGCGTTTCGGGTAAGGAAGCCCTTCTTCAGGGGTCAACCAGAGTTCTATGCACAATGTGTACCTAAGTATAAGTATAAATTACATTAGACATGCTCTAAGTGGAAAAGGTATTCAAAGTAAAATTCATATTATATAAGTTATGCAGGATGTCATAATCTTCAAATGTAGGTACCTACCAAGAGAAGTCTTTTTTTGTAAGGGTAACTGGGCTGTCAATTAAAACCGGTGTTAACCGGATAAAAAGGTGTCTGGTCTCACTAAGACATAGTTCACTGAGAAAAGAGATAGTATAAACAATGGCTGATGATTTGCAAGATCGTTGGCGCCACAATGATCCACTGTTGGTCCTAGACGGTCCCCATGGGTGAATGGGCCAATGTGATATCTCTGTAGTCACTGGATCACAATAAATAAAAGAGTATATATATATATATATGTAATTATATCCAGTAATGAACCTCTAAATGATTATAAAAAGAGGGGGGAAAAAAGAGGGGAGAAAATGTCTTTGTCATACCTTTTGTAGGTGAGTATTGCTCGTGGCTAGAGGTAAACGGAGTATATAGGAGTATCAGTCCAAGGACGTGGAATAATTCCTGAAGGTAAGAATATAATGATGTGTGGAGGGGAAGAAAAACAACCAAAGACGGAAGCGGGAATGTGATTTTTATTCCCATCCATCTTAAATTGGTAGCAATTGTATATACAATATGCTATGGTGAGGAAAAGGAGGGGGGACCCAGGAAGAGTGTGTGCCACGTGCAACAGGAAAATGAGGGATGGATTAGTATATTTGAAATCTTGAAAAAACCAGGGAAGAAAACCAAATTCTATTTGAGTGAAATCATGCTAGGTAACACTTGGCAATTGTCTCTGGGGTAACATATATATGTGGCAGAATAATAGCTTCAAACTACTAATCTCATAATACAGGGCTTAATAAATTTTCAAGTGTCCGAAGTATTCAAGCTTATCAGTCCACTAAGGGAACCTGGGGAGAGGTATATGATATTGTTTATCTGTTTAAAAGATGCTCAAAGAGATGCACATTAATGTAGCCATTTTAGTGATATCCCCAGAGACAGAACCATGTCAGAATGTAGAGAGCCATGTAAGTTAGTTCAGACTTATATAACAGCAGGGTGTATCAAAACATTTGCATCCTGCTAGTGAAGCTAGAGCCACACAGATAGAAATAGAGTACACCCATAATCCACATATATGTAAGTCACCCATCAACGTTAGTGTCCCGATCGGCAATCATGTGCATGAGGTAAGGAGAAGGTGCTAGTGTGAAAAAGTATGGCAGTATACTCACCTACGTCCTGTCTCAGTGGGAGAAGACAGCCTCGGCATATACTGAAGGTGGTTGGCCCCTATAAGGCGTCCATTCGGACGCCGGCGCCTGCGCAGTAGAACATCGCACTCTGACCCCTCCCGGGACTGGACCAATTTGAGCATCTGCCGTCAGAGCGCAGCGCCCGCCTCCCCCCCCCCTCGGAAGGGGAAGCCGACGCTGCGCTCCAACGGCACCGACGCGGGAAAGGCAATGCACCATCTCACCCGGAAGTCAGTGAGATCTCCGGGCGGATGGGCTGCCAAGTAACTGGGGACATCCCAAAGAGGAGCGCCCCCTACCCACGCTGGGGGAACCCACAGATGAAGCAAAAACCAGCCAGAGAAAACACTAGAAAAGGCTGTGTGTTTAAGGAGAAAATTAGGAGGAGGAAAAAAGAAAAGAACAAAGGAAAAGAAGGAAAGAGAGTTGGAACAGGGAGAGCTCAGAGGATTAAATGTCGATAATAAGGCAATAAGAAACTTGTCAAATCCTAGTTAGCCAGTTCCCTCGAGGTAGCATGTCAGCTATCTGGGTAATCCTTATTCCAACAATGTCCTAGGAGTCTTTGGCTTTACATTGAAATAAAGGGAAATATCCCCAGTACAATTACATATATGGAGACTCACATGTCAAGAATTTCACAACCAATCAATTGTATGCATTAGTCACCTAGTGAGAGTGAGTGTCATGTTGAACTTCTCTGTCCCTATAACCCCATTCTCATATCTAAAAATTAGGGTGGGCTAGATATCCCAATAATATCAGGTAAGGATCTTTCCACTAGTAAAAACCTTGAATATTTTACATATGTATATAAGATGGTTTACTATACATCCCTGTCATATCGGAATACTTTTCACAATTATATAGATATATAAATAAAAGACTTCTCCATTTCTAACTGTACTGAGATAAGCCCCTCTATGTGTGTCGAAGACACATTGGATTTTTTATGCATGTTGAACAAAAGAGGGTTAGCCTATTATTGTTCCCAACCACCAGAAGAAAACCCTTCTAAGAACGGTTTAAAGCTGACCATATCGTTTACACCTGGAGGTTTGGTAGCCTCCAGGTACAATATCCATCGTGTCTCCCTTTGTAATAGGATCTTGTTCCAATCCCTGCCACGAGGGTTGGGATGGACTCTATCCAAGACAAAGAATTTCAATCCAGGGAAATGGCCTGCATGTTTATCGTGCACGTGTCTCCCAAGGGGAAGGTCTGGATCACACTTACGCATGCTTGCAACATGTCTGTAGATGCGTTTGTGGAAAGGTAGCTTCGTTTTGCCAATATAATAACTCCTGCAGGGGCATGCAAGAAAATACACCACCCCTGCGGTTTTGCAATTTGCAAAGTGAGCTGATTTGAATGGTTTGCCATTTGGGATTTTAATGTTTTTAGAGGTGTTTATGAACTGGCAATAACTACATCCACCACAAGAGAACGTGCCGAACCTTTTACACGGGTCATTTCTAAATTTACCAACGAACTGGCTCTGTGTTAGATAATCTCGCACATTTAGATTTTCTATAGGTTATAGCTGGTTTTTCCGTTACGAAGGGGCTGATGTTGGGGTCAATAAGAAGTAGATGCCAGTATTTTTGAATGGTTTTGTAAACCAGTTGATGTTGCTCCGTGTATTGTAGTATTATTCGAGGAGTGATAAATTCTTTCTTCGGCTCATTTGGTATGTTTTTGTTACCAAAGATTAAGTCCTGTCGGGTATGGGAGTTTGCACGATTGTAAGCCTTCCTGAGGCAAGTTTTCGTATAGCCTCGAAGGAGAAGCCGTTGTCTTAAATTATCTGCTTCTACCTTAAATTGGGAATCATCCGAGCACTTCCTCCGAATTCGGAGGTACTGACTATAGGGTATTGAGTGGATAAGTGGTAAGGGATGGGAACTGGTGGCATGGAGGATAGTATTCGCTGATGTAGGTTTTCGATAGAGTGAAGTTTGAATGCTGCCCAAAGAATCTTTAATGATTGTTATATCTAGGAAGTTGACTGAATGCAAATCGTATGTCATCATGAATTTCAAATTGAACATGTTGCTGTTCAGATGTGTCATAAATTCGAGAAGTTGATCTTCCGACCCGCTCCACACTACCAGAACATCATCGATGTAGCGCTACCAAGACACAATGTGTCCGGTCCATGGACTTAAGGAGTCCTCTGAGAAAATGTGACGTTCCCACTCCCCCAGGTACAGGTTAGCGTAGGATGGGGCACATGATGTCCCCATCGCTACTCCCTGTACTTGGAGGTAGTGGGAACCGACAAATGAGAAAATGTTGTGGGTGAGGATAAATTCCAAACTCCGAACAATAAATTTGTTCATATTATCTTGGGAAAGATCAGATTGGGACAAAATATGATGAATGATGGTAAATTTTGTACGCATGGTCTTAATTTTGAATCTACCAGTTTGCTCAGATTTTCTGAAATACTCCCACAGCCCGACACTATGGGTCGGCCTGGGGGTTTCTTGGAATTTTTATGTATTTTGGGCAAACTGTAGAAGGTTGGAACCGTTGGATGTTGAGTACGCACAAAATTCCAAGTAGGCTTGTCCAAAATGTTTTGCAAATAAGCGTGATCCACCAGCGTATAGAATTCTAGATTGAATTTATTGATCGACTCTTTTGATATTGGTCTGTACCATTCCCTGTTTCGCAAGATATTATGACACATTTGCCTGTATTGTGTGTTAGTAAGAATAACAATATTGCCTCCTTTGTCTGATGCTTTCAGGGTGAGGTCATATTGTTTGGTTAGGGATTTTAATGCAATTTCCTCAGAAGGAGACAGATTAGATGTAGTAGGTGATAATTTAATTTTTTGTACCTCCTGAGCGGTTAAGGTGACAAACGCTACTAGGTTGGGATTTAAGTTCAACGAGGGAAATTTATCAGATTTTTTGTAGAAAGCTTTACTTTGATTGGGAGTGGGTGGATCGATCGGTGTATCCACAAAATTCAACAGAGAATCTAAATCAATGTTGTCTATTAGATCTCCACTATCTTGTTCCTCCAATAAGGTCAACAGACTGTCCAAGGCTTCGTCTTGTTCAGTCTTGCGTGTGGGGGGTAGTGGGGTAACTGCCTTGAGCATATTGTGATTGTAATAGAACCTTTCTCGCAAAGAGATGCAAGTCTTTGATGATTGAAAACGTATCTACTTTTTTGTGTGGACAAAAACTGAAGCTCTTAGATAGGAGGGACAGTTCACCAGAAGTAAGCGAGTAGTCCGTTAAGTTTATTACTTCACATGATGTCTCAAGGACCATTTTTGATGTAATTTTTTCAATGGGTACATCTATATCTTCTATTATACCAGAAGAAGGAACAGTATGGGAAACCGAACCTGTTATTCCGAATCGGTTGGCACTAAAAAACCATCCGAATCTTCATTATCAGATATTCCTGTGTCTACTTGTACTGATGTTGGGGTTTGGCATTTGGTTTGTTTAGAGGTGTGTTCCGCCAGATTAGACATGTTCCAAGTTTGCCGTGTATTGTGTACATTCATTGAGGACAAAGGGGGATGAGTGGGTTGTGCACCCTCTGTTATATGTTTTTTAGGGGGATTTTTTTCATTTATATTTGGTGATGTGCGTTTCGTTTATGAAGATTTTCTGGGGATGTCTTGTTTATAAGATGATGACGAAATGGACGAATTCAATGATGAATTTGATCCAAATTGGTCTCTCGATGATCTTAAGCCCCTCTGGGTTGAATACCCCTGCCTTTGAGACCATCTATATGTTTGATGGTCCCGAAATGCCATCCTATCTCTGCATATTTTACGCTCTTTTTTACTGATGTTTTCACTTATTGTTTTATCCAGTTGGATTTTTATGTTTGTCTCTAGATTTTTATATCTAGGTGATTCCTGGTAGGGCGTTAGTTTTTCGTATATTTTATCGATTTTTAGCTCAAGATTCTTTATACGTTTATTGTACTATTCAATAAGAAGAGACATCATGTTCTTTGAGCATATCTGCAGGTTAGATTCCCATCGTTTTTTGAATGCTTCGTCCAGATCTTCCATAGTAGGGAAGATCTGGACTCTTAACTCAAACGGATTAATATCCTCTTTGATGTACTGTTCAAAGCTCTCGATATGAAGGTGTAAGTTGGTCTTTTTTTCTACCGATTTTTTTTTTTAAGTTGGAAAAATTAGGGAGTCCATTTCGGACTCATGAGCCTCTTTTTTCCCCTGTTCTCTATAAGAAGAGAGAATAGATTCAAAGTTTTTCCCCTTGAACATGTCTACAAAACCAAGACAAATAATGATGAATAAGGCAAAAAGTATATGTATCTTTATCTCACGTCTTAGAGTAAATGTTGAGTACAAAGCTTGATAATGAAAAATTGGTAGTAAGTGATAGGAAAAATTGTGGGGGAGTGGGTATCTTCTACCCGGAATACGAAATTTTGTTTGATCCTATCACTTAGTACCCAGTGCTAGTGGCCATCATCCCGATAGATAGATACAAAAAGGGTACCCCCAATGGTTTGGGACTTTACGTGCCACTAAAACACTGAAAAAAAGATACAGCTGTGTATAGATAAATTACAATTTTATTACATAAGAAATCAAAAACATTGTTACACAAACATGTATATATCTAGCACACAACTAGATATATGTGAAATTTTAAAACCTGCATGCAAGGACAGACCAATATCCATACAGAAGACTTTATGGATACTTACTTATACTGTACCTGTATAAGAGCTGTCAAAGGGCAAGCCAGGTATTTGGTGGTTTGCCTTAGTTGATAGCGGAGTATTTATTTTTTTTTGTTCTTTTTTGGGTCCGCCGGTGGTGTCCTCATCATGATTGACAATAGATCTACATAGGGTGGAAACTGTTTTTTAATTAATTTTTTTAATTCAAAAACTGGCTCCTGTTTTTACACTTTTTTATACTTTTTTGGTGAATGGGTAGGGGTACTATGATTCCAATAAACCCCCCACCCGCAGACCCCCACAACAACTGCCTAGGGTTGTGTGGAAGAGGCGCTTGCCCACCCCCCTCTTTGCTGACCTGCTGGGCTGTGTGCTCTGATAAGGGTCTTGTCTGGTGCAAACAGGACAGGGGGGTGTTCGACCAATCTCTATATTTTTACGTTGGTGTTTGGGATGGCACATGAATATTTTGATTCACGCTTATAGGAACTCACTGACAATTCTTTAAAATGGCCCGAATTGATCTACTGGTAACACAACCTTGTGTTAACCTTTGAACTCCAAGGATAGCAATTGATAGCAATTAACATACCATCTATGAAAAATTAGTTCAGTGGAAACTCATTTTAAAACTGTAACAAGTTGACATATATTGCTGTCGAAGCTGTCAAATGTATCCCACAAGCAACTTAATTTTAAATCTTTTTTCACATTATAACATCCTTTAAAAGTTTGCAAAATTTCAATCCATCCCAGCCCAAAATGTGAAACGTAAATGTACCTCACTGGACAACTGTAAACGTAAATGGTAATTACCATCAATGGGATACCTGATAATACACACAACCACCCCTTTTGGCAGAATCCTTTGATCACTAACTAGTGGAGTCCTGTTTTTGCATTACCTTTTTTTTTTTTTTTTTTACTTTTTGCATATGTATGTTTGTGTTTTTGCATACAGTATGTATTTTAAAGATGTCAGGAATGCTGTCATGAAAGATATATTGTTATCCAGGAGAGTGTTTGTAGATAAGACAATATCTAAATTGCATAATTAAAAATTTAAAGAAGGGTTAGACTCCCTGTTGAGGTTTATTTTTTTCTGTCTGGGTCCCCAGTGGAGAGATTTACTTTCTCTGTTTGTACTAGTTACCATTGTTGCTGAGACATATTGAAGATAAATTCACATTTTTAGAGTTGTCATCAGAACAAGAAGCATGGGTAAATATTTAAATAGGAACACCTGTTCCCATGACTACTGGGAGGGGAATTCCTATCGTTGTGGAATAGCAATCTTCCCAATGGTACCCAGGCATCAAAAAAATAATCTGACAGGCATTTTAACCTAACTCTATCCAAAACTAAAACAAATTATTTTGGCTATACATACAAGTTAGGGTTTGATACTTTTTTTTAAATCATCAAGAGTTTTTAGTGTTTTATAGAAACATTGAAGAGTGACAGCAGAAAAAGGACAAGTGGTCCATGGAGTCTGCCTCTCTCTTGATTTATTTTCATTTTTAACATTTTTTGTCTAAGTAAAGATCCATTGTTGACTCACTCAGTATCTCTTCTGGAAGTCTGTTCCAAACATCAAGTACTCTTTGAGAATACTTTCTAAGGTTAGTCTTAAACTTTCCTTGTCTGGGCAGTCAGAGGTGATGCCCCTATGTTCTTGATCTTAGATTCATAGTTAAAAATACTGCCCTTCTGAATTGTATTTACACTACTGTGTAAGAGTACAGAACTGTGAGAGTTCTCATTTCTTCAGGTCATTATATACAGTGTATAGTAGTAGTTTGTCACATTCAACTGCATTTGCTCTGTAATGTTGAAGATGTTTTGTACCTTGTCCAAGCCACTTTTTCAGTTCTGAGTTTCAGTCTTTGTACCACTGTCTCTAGTCTTGGAAAGATATATCATGCCTATACCGACTCCCTATGATGCCTCTCTAAGTCCAATTGTTAGCAGCATCAATTCTGTCACAAATACCATTGCTAAGTATCTGGCATCCCTTAATAATCAAATTCTTGATGAGAACAGGGAAGTTGGATTTTAAGGGGTGACACACACACAAATTATTTACAAAAGTAACAACATTTTATTTTAAAAATGAAAAAAAAAAAAAATCAACATTTCATATATAAAATTATTATACAGTATCTATGCGGTTATGATAGAGATGCAGTGACTTCAGCTCTACATGTTTTGTCAAACCATGGCTTCTTCAGGAGACTTTTTAAAGTACTGCATACATCACTGAGCATTAGTATGAATGTGATAAGATCAATATGGTGGACCGTATGTCAGGAGGATATTTCATGGAAATATCAGTGAAACCATAGGGGAGAGTACAAGATTCAATGTTCAATGTTAACCTGTCAATATCGGTGCCAGAGGGAACACAAGCAGAGAAGCCTAATACAATTTGTGATGATTATCTATTTTTGGGTTCTTTGAGTATCCAGTAAAGGACCTCTCAATAAGCCATTTAATGCAGAGAGTCTTGTCCATTGGCTCTAGATCTGGTATGAAGTGTCCCATCTCGTCTGAGGCAGGCATCTCCTTGGTAGTTTAAAGTTAAGAGCCAGAAGAGACAATGGTGTCCTATGTTGTATCTTCCCTTTTTACTTATATACTACCTGCAGAAGCTATTGAGACTGTAAGGAAACATCTAAAACAAGATAGGACTTACAGTGAGACATAACTTAAGCCAGACCGGGTTTGGTGCTTACTGCACCTTTGTCTTAACTCCACCTATTTTAAGTACAAGGATACCTTTTATGCACAGAAACAAGTGGAGAAGAGAGCAATTAACTCTTTCAGTGGAATACCATGGAGTCATTTGCAGAAGTATGTGATTGATATGTGGATAGAGATTAGAACACTGGAAATACAACCTTTTAGGGAACACATAAACTCAGTGGGCATACAAATCAAGTTTATACAGAAAGAAACACAGAATTACATATTGTGCATTTTTGACTGTGTGTTACATGTCAAAGAGGGGTGATACCTTGGACATTAGGGTCTACAGCAAACCCACCCACACAGTATCTGCATTTTTGACTCCCAGTAAACATAGTCGATGAACAATCCGAGAGTATGTAATGAGTAGTTGCGAAGATAAAGACAGAAGCAGGTATGCAAGAAGCAAGACATGAGAGAGCAAAATAATCTGGCACACAGAAAATGCAGAGACCTACCTTAAATAAGGAACTTCATGGGAGGAGCAGAGGGGTCCAAGGTTAAAGAGAAACAAGACAAACAAAGTAAGGTTGTCCAAGGAATCAGGGAGGGAGCTGCCCAGCATCCCAGGTGGAAAAATGAGAAAAGCCACAACCAGACACCACAGGAGTTGCAGGCCCAGACCCAGGTCCCGACAGCAACATTTGGCTGAGATGGTAACAGCAAACACAGAATCTAAGCTCATCTCAGATCTTCAAAGAAGACATCTCAGTTTTTAAGATCTGTAGCTATCCAGACATAGCTTTTTATAAACATCCAAAAGTTCAGGCAAAAACACAAGAACATCGAATAAAGGAGGGAAGTCATCCAAATTTGTAATTGGAATGTCAACATCTCAAAATGGTCTTTAAACTGTGGGTTTAAAATAATCCATACTCACCTAGGTGGGTGCTACATCGATCAGTTCTTCTATGGTTTCCAGGGTCACTGGGGCAGCATTCCAGTTGGATGCTGACAACCCATGTGACTCTGGTGGCCATCTTGAGTCAGGCAGAGTCTGTTTAAGACCCTGGCTCCTGGGTTTGGTGCATATTTAGCATGTGGGTAGTTTAGGGGAGGGTCACCTGTCTGTCAGGGACAGTATTAGCTGTAGGGAAAGGTTCCACATAAGTAGGTGTAGCCTGGCTTTAGTTTCATCTAAAGTGTTCAGGGTTGTTCTGTCTTTTTTACTATTAAAGTTTCTGCAAGCCAACAGAACATTGGAATGATGGGAAATGTAGTCCCGGAAGGAATGAAGCGTGTGGATCACCTGATTGATTGGACTGTTCTCCCAGGGAGCATTGAGACTCGCAGAGGCAGATGGGAGTGTCTATAAAAAGGGGGCGGGGTCAGGATTTGCTCTCTTGTCTCAAGGACAGCACGCTGTGAGGAGGGGAAGAGCTGCTGCGGAGTGCAGAGGAGATAGGCCGGAGGCCTAGAGGAGAGAGAGAGGTGTGCGGATGGAGCTCGGTGACGGAACGAGTGGGCTGACACTCAGAGTGCTTCTGAGGAGAGCGGGACACTGGCGATGTGGACAGCGAGACGTAGAGTTCATCATATTGGGTGAGAGAGATCTGATCTAGAGTATATACTGCAATTACTGGACTAAGCCAAGGTGGGCCTGTGACACATTTTAGTTCAACAGAGTTGCCCTTGTCATAAAACCATTGCTACAGGACACTGCAGTGCTGAATAGTGCGTGGCATATAAGAAGGCCTTATCCCACCTTTCCAGCCTCTTCAGATTGGGAATCTGTTGACTGTGTTCAGAAGCCTATTTCCTTACTAGTTTGGATTACAGTTAATCATTACTTTTATGGTGGATTACAAATACTTTCCTTGGGATGACTAAGGATACCTTTGCCGGCGAAGACTAGCAAGGCCTTGCTCATTCAGGAGATTATTGCAATCTAAAGTAAAGTGGGCCCGCTATAGGACACAGAGTGCACTCTGATACATAGCCTAGTCTAAGGTTAATAGAGTCACTGAGATAAGTTAGTAATATTGAATGGTTATTCTTTATTACAGTAAAGCATTGATTTCCATGGTCACTCTCGCCTTATACTTGAGGACTGGTCTATTGACAGAGTATTGATATATTAGTCCTCAATTGTATAGCACAATATATATATATATATATATATATATATATATATATATATTGTGAGGGATTAGCTCGTGGGCGGGTGTGGATGACCCCTAGGGGGGTTCATTACACAAGGAGATAGCCGAGAAGTGGTTGCAAACAACAGTTTGGTTTATTCATGCAATTTTCTTCACCAGACTGCAAACGTCAAAAACATCCAAAATAGAATAAAACACAAAATAAATCCTTGCCACTGTGGGCGGCTACCTTCTCACACACAGGAACCTACCTACGGAAGTCTGTCCCCAACCTACTTTTGGGCAGACTTGGCTGATCATACAGCAGACTATCTATAGTCCATTTATTATCTCTTCACATAGAGAATGTCCCTTTTCTCTTCACACAGCACATGTTCATTGGATTTTCCTTTCACATAGAAAACATCCATTGGTTTTTCTCTTCACACTCTTCACATAGAAATAGTTCTTCACATAGAAATAGCTCCTCAGCGCACATCGCTCCAGGAGGTCTTCCCCATGCTCACACAGCTTCAGGGGGCATTCCTTCTCCAATGCTCACACAGCGTCGGGAGGCACACATCTGACTGTCCTCCTCTCCCCAGCTCACACAGCGTCAAGAGGCAGCAATCCTTCTCCCATGCTCACTCAGCGTTGGGAGGCACACATCTGACTGTCCTCCTCTCCCCAGCTCACACAGCGTCAGGAGGCAGCAATCCTTAGACTTCCTCTGGACAAATGATAGAGGCCTTAATTTCCTCATTCTGAACAGCTGAAGGCCTTTCAACTTCCTTAAGCCGTCCTGGTGTAACGCTCCTGCGTTTCTTATATGGTGTGGATTTTCAGCTGCAGAAATAGTTCCACGTCAGTAGTCATGTAAGAGATATGCTGAGATACCATTCCCAACCTCAATGACTCATCATGTGTGGAAGGTCTTATTTCAGCCAGTAAATACACACAATTAGCAAGCTGGTTCCTAGAGTGACTTTATGTATGTGGTAACACAATGATGAAGGTTGAGGGATAGGTTGAGTGGAGGTGGTAGGTGATAGACACTTGAAGGTGAGACAGTAGCAGATGGATGCAGGAAGGTTTAGCAATGTTGTATGATAGCAGATGATAGAATAGCAGGTGGACATACAAAAGAGATCAACCCAGTGCAGAAACGTAGCAGTAGTCTCAAGAGCTAGCAATCTAATTATGCAGATGTGATAAACAGTCTTTACTATGCAGAGCTAGATAGTGTAAGCTTAGTATAAGTTTATAGAGAATTCCCCTGCGGGGTACTTAGCACTATTAGCGATACAGCCGAAGGGTGTTTCAGGAGAGGCAGATGATCCAGTAGCGGGATACAGGGATCAGCGCAGCGAGGTTCCGTCAGCGAAGTAAGCTTGCAAGCATGGAAGCTTCAAGCAAGGTTAGCATCTGTAACGCTCCTGCGTTTCTTATATGGTGTGGATTTTCAGCTGCAGAAATAGTTCCACGTCAGTAGTCATGTAAGAGATATGCTGAGATACCATTCCCAACCTCAATGACTCATCATGTGTGGAAGGTCTTATTTCAGCCAGTAAATACACACAATTAGCAAGCTGGTTCCTAGAGTGACTTTATATATGTGGTAACACAATGATGAAGGTTGAGGGATAGGTTGAGTGGAGGTGGTAGGTGATAGACACTTGAAGGTGAGACAGTAGCAGATGGATGCAGGAAGGTTTAGCAATGTTGTATGATAGCAGATGATAGAATAGCAGGTGGACATACAAAAGAGATCAACCCAGTGCAGAAAAGTAGCAGTAGTCTCAAGAGCTAGCAATCTAGTTTATGCAGATGTGATAAACACACTTTACTATGCAGAGCTAGATAGTGTAAGCTTAGTATAAGTTTATAGAGAATTCCCCTGCGGGGTACTTAGCACTATTAGCGATACAGCCGAAGGGTGGTTCAGGAGAGGCGGATGATCCAGTAGCGGGATACAGGGATCAGCGCAGCGAGGTTCCGTCAGCGAAGTAAGCTTGCAAGCATGGAAGCTTCAAGCAAGGTTAGCATCCAGATAAGGGTGTTTGAACGAACACATGTGAGTGAGAACCGGCGCTTTAAATAGCCATCTAGTCCGGCGCTGGGTGATGACAGCTCCAGTCTTAAAGGTGTATGCGCACCTTTCCAAAAGTAAATGGTGGGGCGCATACACTTGTGGAAAGTGTAATTTAAGGTACCAAAGGTACCGGAACATTACAATACCCCCCCTTAAGGCCTGCTCCTGAAGGCCTCTGGAGCTGGTTTGTCTGGGTATCTCGCATGAAAATTGCGGATTAATCTAGGGGCATGTATGTCAGAGGTGTTTAGCCAGGTGTCATCTTGGGGCCCATAGTTCTTCCATCGAACTAAGTACTGAAGTCTTCTTCTGTAGATACGAGAATCTAGAATCTCTTTTATCTCGTATTCTTCTCCACCTTCAACTTGTACAGGAGGGGGAGGTGGAATATTAGGCCTTATTCCTTGGTCCGGAACATGGTGTTTTAGTAGCGACACATGGAAAATGGGATGGATTTTTAGGTCTATTGGCAATGTAAGCTGTACTGCAGCTTTTCCAATAAGTTTCTTGATTGGGAAAGGTCCCAAAAACAGAGGTCCAAGCTTTTTGCTAGGGATCTTCAGTCTCAAGTTTTTTGTTGAGAGCCAAACGAGGTCCCCGATAGTATACTGTGGAGAAGGTCTTCTACGAAGATCATAGTACTTCTTTTGTTGACTGTGGGCGTGTGCAATGGTAGTATTTAGTAAACCCAGAGAATCCTTCATTTGGGTGAGATAGTCTGAGGCTACTGGGTTATTTGAAGGAAGGATGCGTGGAGGGAGAATAGAGGGATGGAACCCATAGTTCAAGTAGAACGGACTCTGCTTGGTTGTACTGTGAGTTGCGTTGTTGTAGGCAAATTCTGCCAGGGGGAGAAGATCCAACCAATCATCCTGTTGGTAAGAAGTGTAACAACGTAAATACTGCTCGATGCATTGGTTGACTCTTTCAGTCTGTCCGTTGGTCTGCGGATGGTAAGGAGAAGTGAGCTTCCGCTCAATCCGTAGTATGTGACATAGTTCTTGCCAGAATTTAGAAATAAATTGGGATCCACGGTCAGACAAAAGAGTTTTTGGGATACCATGTAATCTGAAGACATGTTTCATCAGGAGTTCTGCCGTTTGTTTGGACGAAGGTAGTCTGCGAATAGCAATGAAATGTGCCATCTTTGTCAGATGGTCCACTGACACCAAGATGGTATTAAATCCTTTGGAAGGAGGCAATTCTACGATGAAGTCCAATGACAAAACCTCCCATGGAGTTTGGGGTATTGGTAGACTGCATAGTAGACTGGATGGTCTCGCAGTGTCAATTTTGGACCTGGCACAGACATTGCATGAAGAGACAAATTTTTGTATAGATGTTTTCATGTCAGGCCACCAGAATTGCCGAGAAATCAAATTGAAAGTCTTTGTCATACCCATATGTCCTGCCATAGGCACATCATGCGATAATTCCAAGATCTTGGTGCGTAGGGTAGGTGGTATGTAAAGTTTGTCGTTGTAGTAGAGGAAGCCTTCTGCATCGGTATTTAGTTGTGGTGGGGGTGAATCCAACCTTATACCATGCAGAACCTCTTCCTTCAAGGAACGGACAACTCCAATAATGCGTTTGTGAGGTATTATAGGAACGGAAGGAATTTCAAAGTAGTTTTCTTCAGTTAGTCGTGATAGTGCATCCGCCTTTTTGTTCTTATCTGCAGGTGTGTAGGTCACTAGGAAGTTAAACCTTAGAAAGAATAGTGACCATCGTACCTGTCAATGCGAGAGAGTTTTGCTAGTCTGAAGATATTGGAGGTTTTTATGGTCCGTGTATATAATTATTGGTAATAGGGTGCCTTCGAGTAAATGTCGCCAATTCTCCAGAGCCAATTTTATAGCAAGCAGTTCCTTTTCACCCACGGGGGAATTTATCTCGGGACTGCTCAGGGATTTAGAAAAAAAGGCGACTGGATGAAGTGGTGAAGTGGGGGTAGGTCGTTGGGAGAGTATTGCTCCTACTGCCAGGTTTGACGCATCTACCTCCAGAATGTATTGGAGGGATGGGTCTGGATGGCGTAATATGGGAGCGGAAGTAAACCTTGTATTTAACAAGTGGAAAGCCTTATTTGCTTCTTCTGACCATTTAAATGGTATTTTTATGCTAGTGAGCTGTGTGAGGGGTCTCACAATAGCAGAAAAGTTTTTTATGAACTTCCTGTAGAAATTTGAAAATCCCAGGAATCGCTGTAGCGCCTTGCGTGTAGTTGGTGTAGGCCAATCCTGAATGCAGGATATTTTACTCATGTCCATCTCGATTCCTGTTTTGGATATGATGTAGCCTAGAAAGAGTACCTCATCTTTATGGAACAAGCATTTCTTCAGCTTCACATAAAGATTATGTGCAAGCAATCTCGATAATACAAGTCTTACATGTCTTATGTGTTCAGACAGGGTCCGTGAATATATAAGTATATCGTCCAGATATACCACAACACAGACATCTAGTAAGTCTTTAAAAATATCGTTTATAAATCGTTGGAAAACTGCAGGGGCATTGCATAGGCCGAATGGCATCACAAGATATTCGAACAATCCGTATCTAGTTCTGAATGCAGTCTTCCATTCGTGTCCATCACGGATTCGAATGAGATTGTATGCTCCTTTCAGGTCTAATTTCGAAAAATAGGTAGCTCCACGCACCTGCTCAATGAGCTCAGGGATAAGCGGTAGAGGATAGCGATCTTTTATTGTGATAGCATTCAATTTCCTGTAGTCGATGATAGGTCTGAGACTTGAATCTTTATTGCGAACAAAAAAGAGTCCTGCTGCTGTGGAAGAAGTGGAAGGTCTAATAAAACCTTTTTCCAAGTTCTCATCCAAATAGGTTTTGAGATGGGCAAGTTCATCCTGTGAAAGAGGATAAACATGACCGAACGGCAATTTGCTATTTGGGAGTAGATCAATGCTACAATCATAGTCTCGATGAGGAGGTAATGTTTGAGCATTTTTCTCAAGAAAAACCTCAGAAAGATCCTGATAACATAGTGGTGCAATCTCATCTGTCACCACAGACAGAATCTTCCCAGAAAACGGGAGGTTACACGTTTCCTCGCAATAACAAGAAGGGAAGGTCAAGGACCGTTTCTTCCAATCTATGGTTGGTTGGTGTGTGTGCAACCAGGGAAGTCCCAACACAATGGGAAAGTGGGGTGAAGGTATTAAATCGAAGGTAGAAGTCTCCCTATGAGACTCGTTAATAGTGACTAGAAGTGCTTGTGTCTGATCGGTGATCGGACCAGAGGATAACGGAACACCGGTAATAAGACTTACTGAGACAGGTTTGAGTTTAGAAATAATAGGAATTTTATTTAAAGCAGCAAAACATATATCCATATAATTTCCACAAGATCCTGTGTCAATCATGGCCTTAGTAGTAATCCTGTTCTGGTCCCACTGTAATGTCAAAAAAACAGAAATGTAGGGGTTAGTGAATGAAGTTGTCAATCCTCCTAGAGAGACATGTGAACACTCACCCTTCTTTTTGTTGACTAGGGGACAGACGTTTATCTTGTGATCCGGGGATGCACAGTACAAGCAGAGATTTTCATTTCGTCTTTTGGCTTTTTCCATAGTTGATAGCGGTGGGCGTATGGTTCCTACCTCCATAGGAACGGCCAGACTCCGAGAGGAAACGGATAATGGCATTCCTATCTTTTCAGCCTTTCTTTCTCGTAGTCTTCTATCTATGGTAATACTGAGTTGTATTAATGCATCCAGGGTTTTTGGCAGATCCGCTCGGGCGAGCTCGTCCTTAACGGCTTCTGATAGGCCAAGCCTAAATTGGTTTTTCAGAGACGCATCATTCCATTCTGAATCAAGGGTCCATCTCTTGAACTCTGCGACAAAGTCTTCTACAGGCCTCCTTCCTTGTTTCAAGGATCTTAACTGAAGATCAGCAGTACTCTGCCTATTGGGGTCATCATATAGGCTAGTGAGCTCTGCCAGGAACAAGGCATAGGAGTTGAGAAGCTGGTCGTTTTTCTCAAAAAGAGAATCTGCCCAGGCTCGAGGATCGCTTGATAGGTAAGAAATAATAGTACAAACCTTAATGTGATCAGTAAGGTAGGTACGAGGTTTTAGCAAAAAAAGTAACTCACATGCGTTTTTAAATTCACGAAATTTTTTGTGATCGCCTGTAAATACCAAAGGGGGATTTATCTTGGGTTCAGGGGACTGAGCAGAGGTAAGTTGTGTCAGTCTAATTACCTGCTGCGACAGAGCCTGATTGTCTTCTTTTAATTCAGCAAGTGCGTGTATTAACGCAGATACTTGCTGTTTTAATTGTGTCACCTGAGTGGTTATTTCTGCTGAATCCATTTTTAGGTTCGTTCAATCTGTAACGCTCCTGCGTTTCTTATATGGTGTGGATTTTCAGCTGCAGAAATAGTTCCACGTCAGTAGTCATGTAAGAGATATGCTGAGATACCATTCCCAACCTCAATGACTCATCATGTGTCATTATTTCAGTCTTATTTCAGCCAGTAAATACACACAATTAGCAAGCTGGTTCCTAGAGTGACTTTATATATGTGGTAACACAATGATGAAGGTTGAGGGATAGGTTGAGTGGAGGTGGTAGGTGATAGACACTTGAAGGTGAGACAGTAGCAGATGGATGCAGGAAGGTTTAGCAATGTTGTATGATAGCAGATGATAGAATAGCAGGTGGACATACAAAAGAGATCAACCCAGTGCAGAAAAGTAGCAGTAGTCTCAAGAGCTAGCAATCTAGTTTATGCAGATGTGATAAACAGTCTTTACTATGCAGAGCTAGATAGTGTAAGCTTAGTATAAGTTTATAGAGAATTCCCCTGCGGGGTACTTAGCACTATTAGCGATACAGCCGAAGGGTGGTTCAGGAGAGGCGGATGATCCAGTAGCGGGATACAGGGATCAGCGCAGCGAGGTTCCGTCAGCGAAGTAAGCTTGCAAGCATGGAAGCTTCAAGCAAGGTTAGCATCCAGATAAGGGTGTTTGAACGAACACATGTGAGTGAGAACCGGCGCTTTAAATAGCCATCTAGTCCGGCGCTGGGTGATGACAGCTCCAGTCTTAAAGGTGTATGCGCACCTTTCCAAAAGTAAATGGTGGGGCGCATACACTTGTGGAAAGTGTAATTTAGGTTACCAAAGGTACCGGAACATTACAGCATCCAGGTAAAGGTGTTTGAACGAACACATGTGAGTGAGAACCGGCGCTTTAAATAGCCATCTAGTCCGGCGCTGGGTGATGACAGCTCCAGTCTTAAAGGTGTATGCGCACCTTTCCAAAAGTAAATGGTGGGGCGCATACACTTGTGGAAAGTGTAATTTAGGGTACCAAAGCTACCGGAACATTACAATACCCCCCCCTTAAGGCCTGCTCCTGAAGGCCTCTGGAGCTGGTTTGTCTGGGTATCTAGCATGAAAATTGCGGATTAATCTAGGGGCATGTATGTCAGAGGTGTTTAGCCAGGTGTCGTCTTGGGGCCCATAGTTCTTCCATCTAACCAAGTACTGAAGTCTTCTTCTGTAGATACGAGAATCCAGAATCTCTTTTATCTCGTATTCTTCTCCACCTTCAACTTGTACAGGAGGGGGAGGTGGAATATTAGGCCTTATTCCTTGGTCCAGAACATGGGGTTTTAGTAGCGACACATGGAAAATGGGATGGATTTTTAGGTCCATTGGCAATGTAAGCTGCACTGCAGCTTTTCCAATAAGTTTCTTGATTGGGAAAGGTCCCAAGAACAGAGGTCCAAGCTTTTTGCTAGGGATCTTCAGTCTCAAGTTTTTTGTTGAGAGCCAAACGAGGTCCCCGATAGTATACTGTGGAGAAGGTCTTCTACGAAGATCATAGTACTTCTTTTGTTGACTGTGAGCGTGTGCAATGGTAGTATTTAGTAAACCCAGAGAATCCTTTATTTGGGTAAGATAGTCTGAGGCTACTGGGTTATTTGAAGGAAGGATGCGTGGAGGGAGAATAGAGGGATGGAACCCATAGTTCAAGTAGAACGGACTCTGCTTGGTTGTACTGTGAGTTGCGTTGTTGTAGGCAAATTCTGCCAGGGGGAGAAGATCCAACCAATCATCCTGTTGGTAAGAAGTGTAACAACGTAAATACTGCTCGATGCATTGGTTGACTCTTTCAGTCTGTCCGTTGGTCTGCGGATGGTAAGGAGAAGTGAGCTTCCGCTCAATCCGTAGTATGTGACATAGTTCTTGCCAGAATTTAGAAATAAATTGGGATCCACGGTCAGACAAAAGAGTTTTTGGGATACCATGTAATCTGAAGACATGTTTCATCAGGAGTTCTGCTGTTTGTTTGGACGAAGGTAGTCTGCGAATAGCAATGAAATGTGCCATCTTTGTCAGATGGTCCACTGACACCAAGATGGTATTAAATCCTTTGGAAGGAGGCAATTCTACGATGAAGTCCAATGACAGAACCTCCCATGGAGTTTGGGGTATTGGTAGACTGCATAGTAGACCGGATGGTCTCGTAGTGTCAATTTTGGACCTGGCACAGACATTGCATGAAGAGACGAATTTTTGTATAGATGTTTTCATGTCAGGCCACCAGAATTGCCGAGAAATCAAATTGAAAGTCTTTGTCATACCCATATGTCCTGCCATAGGCACATCATGCGATAATTCCAAGATCTTGGTGCGTAGGGTAGGTGGTATGTAAAGTTTGTCGTTGTAGTAGAGGAAGCCTTCTGCATCGGTATTTAGTTGTGGTGGGGGTGAATCCAACCTTATACCATGCAGAACCTCTTCCTTCAAGGAACGGACAACTCCAATAATGCGTTTGTGAGGTATTATAGGAACGGAAGGAATTTCAAAGTAGTTTTCTTCAGTTAGTCGTGATAGTGCATCCGCCTTTTTGTTCTTATCTGCAGGTGTGTAGGTCACTAGGAAGTTAAACCTTAGAAAGAATAGTGACCATCGTACCTGTCGATGCGAGAGAGTTTTGCTAGTCTGAAGATATTGGAGGTTTTTATGGTCCGTGTATATAATTATTGGTAATTGGGTGCCTTCGAGTAAATGTCGCCAATTCTCCAGAGCCAATTTTATAGCAAGCAGTTCCTTTTCACCCACGGGGTTATTTATCTCGGGACTGCTCAGGGATTTAGAAAAAAAGGCGACTGGATGAAGTGGTGAAGTGGGGGTAGGTCGTTGGGAGAGTATTGCTCCTACTGCCAGGTTTGACGCATCTACCTCCAGAATGTATTGGAGGGATGGGTCTGGATGGCGTAATATGGGAGCGGAAGTAAACCTTGTATTTAACAAGTGGAAAGCCTTATTTGCTTCTTCTGACCATTTAAATGGTATTTTTATGCTAGTGAGCTGTGTGAGGGGTCTCACAATAGCAGAAAAGTTTTTTATGAACTTCCTGTAGAAATTTGAAAATCCCAGGAATCGCTGTAGCGCCTTGCGTGTAGTTGGTGTAGGCCAATCCTGAATGCAGGATATTTTACTCATGTCCATCTCGATTCCTGTTTTGGATATGATGTAGCCTAGAAAGAGTACCTCATCTTTATGGAACAAGCATTTCTTCAGCTTCACATAAAGATTATGTGCAAGCAATCTCGATAATACAAGTCTTACATGTCTTATGTGTTCAGACAGGGTCCGTGAATATATAAGTATATCGTCCAGATATACCACAACACAGACATCTAGTAAGTCTTTAAAAATATCGTTTATAAATCGTTGGAAAACTGCAGGGGCATTGCATAGGCCGAATGGCATCACAAGATATTCGAACAATCCGTATCTAGTTCTGAATGCAGTCTTCCACTCGTGTCCATCACGGATTCAAATGAGATTGTATGCTCCTTTCAGGTCTAATTTTGAAAAATAGGTAGCTCCACGCACCTGCTCAATGAGCTCAGGGATAAGCGGTAGAGGATAGCGATCTTTTATTGTGATATCATTCAATTTCCTGTAGTCGATGATAGGTCTGAGACTTGAATCTTTATTGCGAACAAAAAAGAGTCCTGCTGCTGTGGAAGAAGTGGAAGGTCTAATAAAACCTTTTTCCAAGTTCTCATCCAAATAGGTTTTGAGATGGGCAAGTTCATCCTGTGAAAGAGGATAAACATGACCGAACGGCAATTTGCTATTTGGGAGTAGATCAATGCTACAATCATAGTCTCGATGAGGAGGTAATGCTTGAGCATTTTTCTCAAGAAAAACCTCAGAAAGATCCTGATAACATAGTGGTGCAATCTCATCTGTCACCACAGACAGAATCTTCCCTGAAAACGGGAGGTTACACGTTTCCTCGCAATAACAAGAAGGGAAGGTCAAGGACCGTTTCTTCCAATCTATGGTTGGTTGGTGTGTGTGCAACCAGGGAAGTCCTAACACAATGGGAAAGTGGGGTGATGGTATTAAATCGAAGGTAGAAGTCTCCCTATGAGACTCGTTAATAGTGACTAGAAGTGCTTGTGTCTGATCGGTGATCGGACCAGAGGATAACGGAACACCGGTAATAAGACTTACTGAGACAGGTTTGAGTTTAGAAATAATAGGAATTTTATTTAAAGCAGCAAAACATATATCCATATAATTTCCACAAGATCCTGTGTCAATCATGGCCTTAGTAGTAATCCTGTTCTGGTCCCACTGTAATGTCAAAAAAACAGAAATGTAGGGGTTAGTGAATGAAGTTGTCAATTCTCCTAGAGAGACATGTGAACACTCACCCTTCTTTTTGTTGACTAGGGGACAGACGTTTATCTTGTGATCCGGGGATGCACAGTACAAGCAGAGATTTTCATTTAGTCTTTTGGCTTTTTCCATAGTTGATAGCGGTGGGCGTATGGTTCCTACCTCCATAGGAACGGCCAGACTCTGAGAGGAAACGGATAATGGCATTCCCATCTTTTCAGCCTTTCTTTCTCGTAGTCTTCTATCTATGGTAATACTGAGTTGTATTAATTCATCCAGGGTTTTTGGCAGATCCGCTCGGGCGAGCTCGTCCTTAACGGCTTCTGATAGGCCAAGCCTAAATTGGGTTTTCAGAGATGCATCATTCCATTCTGAATCAAGGGTCCATCTCTTGAACTCTGCGACAAAGTCTTCCACAGGCCTCCTTCCTTGTTTCAAGGATCTTAACTGAAGATCAGCAGTACTCTGTCTATTGGGGTCATCATATAGGCTAGTGAGCTCTGCCAGGAACAAGGCATAGGAGTTGAGAAGCTGGTCGTTTTTCTCAAAAAGAGAATCTGCCCAGGCTCGAGGATCGCTTGATAGGTAAGAAATAATAGTACAAACCTTAATGTGATCAGTAAGGTAGGTACGAGGTTTTAGCAAAAAAAGTAACTCACATGCGTTTTTAAATTCGCAAAATTTTTTGCGATCGCCTGTAAATACCAAAGGGGGATTTATCTTGGGTTCAGGGGACTGAGCAGAGGTAAGTTGTGTCAGTCTAACTACCTGCTGCGACAGAGCCTGATTGTCTTCTTTTAATTCAGCAAGTGCGTGTATTAACGCAGATACTTGCTGTTTTAATTGTGTCACCTGCGTGGTTATTTCTGCTGAATCCATTTTTGGGTTCGTTCAATCTGTAACGCTCCTGCGTTTCTTATATGGTGTGGATTTTCAGCTGCAGAAATAGTTCCACGTCAGTAGTCATGTAAGAGATATGCTGAGATACCATTCCCAACCTCAATGACTCATCATGTGTGGAAGGTCTTATTTCAGCCAGTAAATACACACAATTAGCAAGCTGGTTCCTAGAGTGACTTTATGTATGTGGTAACACAATGATGAAGGTTGAGGGATAGGTTGAGTGGAGGTGGTAGGTGATAGACACTTGAAGGTGAGACAGTAGCAGATGGATGCAGGAAGGTTTAGCAATGTTGTATGATAGCAGATGATAGAATAGCAGGTGGACATACAAAAGAGATCAACCCAGTGCAGAAAAGTAGCAGTAGTCTCAAGAGCTAGCAATCTAGTTTATGCAGATGTGATAAACAGTCTTTACTATGCAGAGCTAGATAGTGTAAGCTTAGTATAAGTTTATAGAGAATTCCCCTGCGGGGTACTTAGCACTATTAGCGATACAGCCGAAGGGTGTTTCAGGAGAGGCGGATGATCCAGTAGCGGGATACAGGGATCAGCGCAGCGAGGTTCCGTCAGCGAAGTAAGCTTGCAAGCATGGAAGCTTCAAGCAATGTTAGCATCCAGGTAAAGGTGTTTGAACAAACACATGTGAGTGAGAACCGGCGCTTTAAATAGCCATCTAGTCCGGCGCTGGGTGATGACAGCTCCAGTCTTAAAGGTGTATGCGCACCTTTCCAAAAGTAAATGGTGGGGCGCATACACTTGTGGAAAGTGTAATTTAGGGTACCAAAGGTACCGGAACATTACACCTGGCTACCTTTTCAGCTGACACCCTATAGTAATTGGTGAACTGTCTAAACCAAACAGAGATGTATCTCCTGTCTGTGACAACATCCACAGATTTACCTGACTTCCTGTCACAATATATATATATATATATATATATATATATATATATATATATATATATATATATATATATATATGCATTTGTGTTGCGCCATCAGATCCTGAGTGCTGAATCTTATACAATTCTGGGTTGAGGATTCGGGATCTCTCTCTTTTGCATTATTGATCTTTTATATTGATTGTTTTATTGAAACTGTTTGTTCATTCTTTTAATCTCAAGTTAAAGATAGTAAACTTGATCTTCTATCGCAAATCTGGTAGTGTCTAATTATTCGATATGTCTGAACCTATAGTGTCAAGTGGGTTGGACAATGTTCAGAGCAACAGAAGTGAGGAGGATGTGTTCACACTTAGCCACTCCCCAGGGGACAGGGATACATAGGGAAAGCCTAAAGGATCCACCACTCTTCTCTGAAACCTACCCACTTGGCCTTGGACCAGCCAAGCCGCATTCTGCCCTTCAAGACAAACACTGTCAGCTCAGGTAATCCCTACTCTGCTACACATTGCTGTCATTCATGAGTCTTTTCAGATGGGCTTCCTTCTGTTGGGCTTGTTGTGAACTGTTTTACTTTGACTTCATTACAAGTTCTTTCAAATGCATCTGGACTGGGTGTGTGTGTTATTGCTGCCACACCATGCTGCACCCACAGACAAATCTCTCAGTAATGCCAAATCATATTCCACATTACAAACACCTCCCTCCAGGAATATCAACCTTATTGCACACCTTTGTTTCATCAGTAAAAGTATGTACCTTACCCACTAAACCTTCAGTTGTATCACTTACAAAGAGATAAAGTAAAACAGAACCTAGTACAGAGTCATGTGATACACTACTAATAACTGGTCCCCATTTCAAATTAAATCCAAAACAGCCACACAATATATATTTAGTGTTGCCAACTGCCAGTATGTTTACTGCCAGCCAGTTAAAAAACAGGTACTTTCCTCCTGCCAGTAAATGCCCGTGACAGGAAAAGCCTGGAACTGCGCATGCACAGCTAGTCTGGAGGCGGGAAAGACCATCCAAGTGCCTGCTACAGTGTGTTCAGGCAGGTCTGGCAGAGGCGGTACCTGAGCTTGTCATGTGATGTCATTGTGCAAGGGAGCCAAGCAGAGTGGATGTAGCCTTGTGTGTAGGTCTGTGGAACGGGGGCAAGGCAAGCCGGAAGCAGGACTGTCAGTGCTGTTTGGACTGGAATGAACTGAAGAGACCACCTGGCATGGGGAGAGACTGTCCCCGTGATTTAGGAGTGGACATGTCATGTCCGTGAGGTGTCATCATCTGTGCTGCTGCACACTGCTGTCAGTGTCACTGTGGGAGTCAAATTCATGAAAAAAAAAATGTTTTTTGCCTTAATATCTACCTTAAATCACATTGCTCATTGCATATTGTACTCGTTTGTATCCTAAATACTGAAATTTGCACTTAACTGTAATTTTGTAGCTTTTGGAAATGCCAGTAAAAACTTGGCTGCACCAGTACATTTTGGGTGTTGTGTCAGAAAATATCAATCTAGTAGGTTGACAACACTGTTTATATCTATTCTTATGAATTGTCCAATGTGTAAAACAACATTAATAATACATTAATAAAATGCATTGACCGAGGGCCAGGTTAAGACTTGCATTGCCAAATAGGAGGGCTAGATGTGTGTTTCAATCATTATGATTTTTACTTAACCAGTTGGACACATAAGACCAATGATTGTGATAACAATGACTTTAGTGTAGGTGGTCTATTTTTAGCTAGTATCCATAGTAGTGAATTATTCTTTATTGGGTGACAGGATGCTGTCTCAATAGATATTCACAGGAGCAGTTCCTTTTAAGGTGCAAAAAAGTTAATTGTGCAGAATAATAGTATGCCATTATGTTGGGCACTTCTGCTTCATTTGTTTTGTGGTATAGATTGTTTGTCTATGGGTTATATGCCGCCTTCCTTCTCACATACTGTACATTTCAAATAAGCCCTTTGAATACAGAGAATATCTCTTGTATTATTCAGCACTGGTAAGCAACGTGGTAAAGTTCCAAATAAGCAAAATAATTCTTCTAGCATATTCATTTCATTAGAATGTATCTTTTTGAACCACGAGAGTGAGGAGACAGACAAGCTCTGTTGAAAGCTTTATAATTATGGTAGGGTAGTTTGCTTTGTATACATTTGAAAGGTGAGATTGATGCCTAAATAAAGCATTGTAGTTTTAGACCATTTGAATTCAGAGGTAGATTATACGGAAGTAATAACATTTTATTGAATGTTGATATTAAGGGTTTGACATTTAATGCTAATGTTCTCAAATTGCAGCTTTTGAATATTTTACCTGAGTTTTAAAGCACACTTGCCATCAATATTTTCCAGCACATCCACCTTTTCAAAAAAAGATTTGCCAGTATCTGACTTTGTTTTTGTTTCTGTTATTTTAACTGCATCCATAAAGCAGCAAATGTCATACTGGCTGCAAAGATTTTCTCATTAACATTCACCATTCTAAAGCTGGTCCTACACTGTATGCTTTCATTTTCTTCAGCCTGTAGGATTAAGGAAAAAAATAAAATAAAATAGATTCTTCCATCCATATAAGCAAGGTGGATTAAGGAATCCCACCTACTAAGACATTGTTAACTGACAGTTGCATCTGTCACTGTCAGAATACACAGAGCAGTGGCTGCAGCCAATGATCGAGAAACATTTTCCAACATATCCCTTTGACAGAAGTCAATCAAATGATTGATTTTTAGGGAACAGAAGGCAGCCAAACCTTGAATTTTGATCAGTGTACAGCCAGCGTTAGATGGCAAATGATTTCCTGTGTAGGCTCATCCTGCTCTTCTTTATTTTGTTCACTGAATCACCACACATTTACCACCCAGGCAAAAATGATTCCCCTGATAATTTAATTTGTGTCTGCCCTCTGTAAGATTCACAAGAATGTGCCTAGATTCACTTCCGGGCTGCCCACTGTATATATACATCATTACTTTGATGTTAAAGAAGTTGTAAAGTCAGAAGGTTTTTTATCTTAATGCATTATATGCATTAAGATAAAAAACCTTCTGTGTGTAGCAGCCCCTCCCCCCCTAAGCCCCCCCTAATACTTACCCTAGCCCATCTCTATTCAACGATGTCCATAAGTCCCTCGGTCGTTTGAGACTCTCATTCCTGAATGGCTGAGATGCAGCTGCGGCACCATTGGCTTCCATGACTGTCATTTAAAGTCAGTTAGCAGCAGATCAGGAGGGAGAGGGGGTGGGTCAGACCGCAGCTCTGTGTCCAAATGGACTCACGTAGATGCAGCTCGGCTCGAGTGCCCCCAAAGCAAGCTGCTTGCTGTGGGAGCACTCGACAGGAGGGAGGGACAAGGAGCAGTGAAGAGGGACCCCAGAAAAGGAGGATCCAGTCTGCTCTGTGCAAAACCATTTCACAGAGAAGGTAAGTATAACATGTTTGTTTTTTTGTTTTTTTAAAAGCAGGAGTTTACAATCACTTTAAATACCGGGGTTATGGGAATATCCGATAAAAGTAGTCCCGGCAGCAGTATCGCCACGAGATTACTTTTATAGGCAGCGGGAGAAGTGACCACCTTTGCCGCTTTCCGGTCGTTTCCCCACTTACCAGAGCTGTTGGTAAAGGGTGAAAAGATCCGATCCCCTGGAGCGATGGGCAGGAAGTCGAGTGAGGGCAAGATGGCCCCCACTTGACTCTATGTCCTTGGAGGATAGGAGCGATGTCTGACGTCACTTCCGCCTAACGACCTTAAAAGGACAATTTTTTTTTTTTTGGTAAATGTAAAATTACATTTTTTTTTTTTTGTTTGCCTTAATGTGTAAATGTGAGATCTGAGGTCTTTTGGACCCCAGATCTCACAATAAAGATGCCCTTACCTGCTTATTTCTATTTTACATTCCTATGTAATACATTCCTTGTAATAGGAATAAAAGTGATTAAAAAAAATTAAAGGGACAGTGTAAAAATAAAAAGTAAAATAAATAAGAAAAAAAAAACTGAAGCGCCCGTCCCTCTGAGCTTGCATGCAGAAGCGAACGCATACGTAAGTTGCGCCCACATATGTACATGGTGTTCAAACCACACATATGAGTTATCGCCGCGATCATTAGAGAAAAAGCAATAATTCTAGCACTAGATGTCCTCTGTAACTCCAAACAGTTAACTTGCGAAAATTTTTAAAGCGTCGCCTATGGAGGTTTTTATGTACTGTAGTTTGTCGCCATTCCACAAGCCTGCACAACTTTAAAGCATGACATGTTAGGTATATATTTATTTGGCATAGCATCATCTATCACAATATACAAAAAATTGGGCTAACTTTACTATTTTCTTCCAAAGAAGACCACTGCACAAATATGGTGTGACATAAAATATTGCAACAATCTCAATTTTATTCTCTAGGGTCTCTGCAAAAAAAAATATATATATGTATATAATGTTTTCGGGGTTCTAAGTAATTTTCTAGCAAAAAATGCTGATTTTAACTTTTAACAACAAATGTCAGAAATAGGCCTGGTCTCGAAGTGATCAAGCCTTTATAGCTAGATTGGTTACAGTGGCCATACACACAGTAACACCCAGGCAATTTAAATGAATATCAGCTTCCATACAGAAAGCCAACGAAACCAAGGAACATACCCCTTACATAATTTAATAATTTCACTGTATCAATGGTAGGTTGTTTACAAAAATAGGTAGTGGGTTGAACATTCAGTTAAGGAGTAAATGTAAGTTGTAGTTTACTTAACAGGTGCAAAGGTAGAAGCAATAATGCAGACAGGTTCAGGATGACAAAAACATGCATACACAGCAGAATGATTACGAAGGCTGCACAAACAACAACATGTATTCATTACAGCTATTTATATAGCACCAACAACTTATGCAATGTTTTACATACAGTATATTGTACATTCACATCAGTCCCTGCCCTCAAGGAGCTTACAATTGAAGGTCCCTACCAGCATTTCTGCAAGAAACCTGGGGTACCCGGTGGAAACACACAAGCACAGGGAGATCAAACTCCATGCAGGTAGTGGCCACTAGTGACACAGAGGGCCTGTGCATGCCCTTGACAGATATGCTTCATACATTTAACTGTTGACTTGAAGAGACACATACTACTTACAGTATAAGTTCATATACGATTAATTCTAAATGTATTTATACTACAGAACACTCTGACTACGACATTTCCTCTGGGTTTTGTGTATTATACCTCAGTGTTATGATCTGACAGTTACCTTCCATTTGTCACTCCTCTGTGCTTTGTGTCCCAAATTTAATTTTTTATTCATTCAGAACACAATTAAACAATGACAGCTGCACATCTTTTTTTTAAATCTCCTGGGTCTATGCATTGCTGATTGACTTTTATATTATTTCAAGTTTGGTCTATAAAGTATTTTGTTTTGTTTCACCTTCTCATAGTGGTGTTATAATAATATTACGATTCACCCTATGATTCATTCTTGATTTGGCTCTTTCTTTCCCATTTGGCTCTTCCTTTTTTTCCATCCATCTTTTCTTTCCCCTGTGTATAAATACTGAGTAATAATCAAACTCACAAACAGTCCTCACTTTAATAAACTCTTGCAAAATGAACCACCAGTGCTCTTGTGTATTCATCAAATCTTATTAAAATATCCCTACAGTGAAAAAAATTAAACCAATTATAAACCTCCACATACTGTATTATATATTCGTATTAGTGCACCAAAACATGCCACTGCGTAATAGTTCAAAGTCTTTAATAGTCTTTCAAATTGTCTAAGTTCAAAGTGTCAAATCTTGAAAATCCACACCACCACCATGTAGTTTCCAGCAATGATGAAACCTTTCACCTTCAGTGCCCTTCTTGGTTGTGCATTCACCTCTATTGATGGACTCCTGTTTCCAGGTGGTATAACCAGCATATACCTTTTCAGTAGGTTAGATATAAAACCTCTAATATTCCTTATGTAGCATGCTACCTCTAGTGTGCTAGAATAGGTTTTGTTAGTGTAGGAAAATTGTCAGGCTTGGCTGGCAGAGAAAGAGCCCTTATCTTGGGTTTATCATTTACCTGAATAACCTCATCCCTATGCAGGACCAACCGTGAACGGTGGTATCTATCCAAACCCCAAAAAAATATGTCATATATTGCAGCTTACAAATCTTTGGAGGCGATGGCAACATTTGTTTTTGATTTTCAAGGCTAAATATATTTCCTGCAAGTACAGAAAAATACCTGTTCACTTTGTCAGAAATCCAATGTCCTTGCAACATTGTGTGGACTAAAATGAAATCTTAAACAATGTTATCGACTTTCTCAACTATCTTCTGGTAACTACAAAGCAATGGCCCTCTAGTTCCTCCTGTTTTGAACTGTATTGTAACTGTATTGTCTTCCTTCACATTGTAAAGCGCTGCGCAAACTGTTGGCGCTATATAAATCCTGTATAATAATAATAAATAATAAAGTAATGGAGATGAGGAAAAGGGGAAGACGTGTTTGTAGTTCAAATCAGTAGAGCAGCCTAGAATGATAGCACTGCTCCTTCCTAGACACAGTACAGGGAGTGAGCATTGCCCAGCCTCGGACATGAAATTTGTTATTGGTAGAATCACCAGGTGGAAATAAAGAAAATTACCTTAAAAGGGAAATTAATGCAGCTACTGTATCTAAGGACTGCAATGTATAGATATGCTTTAACCTCCCCAGCAGGGAAACAGACATTTAAAAACACTGACAGGAGTTTTAAACCTGCCAATTTCTATCCAAAACTAATAAAAAAAAACTAAATATTTTAAGAATTACATGCACTTGCATATTCATTCATTTTATCTCCCTATTCCAAAGCACCCCTAACATTTATAGCAAAATGGTCGTGGTTCCACAAGGTAGAGCCCCTAAAAGAAAGTTGCATGTAAAGCTCAATTTTAATGTAAAACGCACTTTATTGAAAACTTAGGCTGGCAAAACAGTTCCAGCCGCTAAAAAAGAACAGCGGGAAAAAAAAGACCCCCTATGACACTCAACACAAATAAACACAGTCACACATAACACCGCATATAAAATGGGCCCCAGGCAGCCAAGCTTGCATACCATCAGTGAACTTCATCCTTTTTAACCTCATAAGGTAGAATGCAATAAGTGAAAACTGGGTTATCACAGTTCAAAGGGGACCAGGTGTACCTGGAATAAACCAAAAAATTGAGGAAAAAAGAAAAGTTCAAAACCATATAGCTGCTCTGGCACAAAGTTATCAGACCTCCAGGAAAGATCCTTATTAAAGCATGGAGGGGTACTGAGTTCATGTTCCCTTGACAGGAAAATTCAATCATATTACTGAATAGCAAAATCATTTATTTCAAAGCTGTCCATCACATGTTGTACAACCAGGGAGGAAGTGCATGGCTGACTGTGGTCCTTATGTAATTGCCGAGCTGAGGTCATAATACATGTACAGCTTGAAAACTCACAGCTTAGTCTGTGGCATGGAGATAGTTAGGCAAAATTGGTCGAGTCTCCTGAAAAGTTCCTCAAGGAGCTGGTAAAGAGCTGCCCCCCAGACAGAAAACCACTAATTGGCTGACTATCAAGCCTAAAGAAGAGCTATGTTCAACTCGGGGCAGCACCTTGGCAGTGAGGTGGACTGTAATGTGGCAGCCATAATAGAAGTCCATGCAGTCACTGTCAATAAGCTCACTCCATGGGGTCAGGGTAGAATTAGAGGTAAAAAGTCCACAGTCTATAATTATGGCCAGTAAGGCCTTAATATCTTCATACCCTGCCCTTTGGGTGTGTATTGACCGGTCTCTGGTAATTGAACAGAGTCCCCACGGCCTGTGGAGGGTCATCGGATGCGGCCACAGACACTTGCTGTCCCTGCTAACTCATCTCTGGTTGCAGCGTCCGGAAACCGGAAGGAGAGCCCAGAAGTTCTCAAAGCGCAGCTTGGGACGCAAGTTGTAGCGCGGACCCTTCGTGCTGTGACGTCAACGGGTTTTGCGTGTGTCACGCACGCTTTGTCAGGAGCGTCCAGTCCTGATGAAGCGGGTATCCCATAGTTTGTATACACTACTACTAACTTTTGCGCAAACCAATCAATATACGCTTATTAGGATTTTTTTTAACCAAAAATATGTAACAGAATACATATTGGCCTAAATTAATTAAAAAAAAATTATTTTTAATTTTTTTTATTGGGTATGTTTTAGAGCAGAAGGCAAAAAATACTGTTTTTTGGGGGTTTTTTTTCAACTTTGTGGTTCTTCTTTTGTTTATAGCGCAAAAAAAAAAAAATCCACAGAAGTGATCAAATACCACCAAAAGAAAGCTCTATTTGTAGGAAAAAAAGACATCAATTTTATTAGGGTACAGCGTCGCTCGACTGCACAATTCTCAGTTAAAGCAACACAGTGTCATATCGCAAAAAATGGCCTGGTCAAGAAGGGGGTAAAACCTTCTGGAGCTGAAGTGATTGAAGAGTAAAGAGAGAGCCAGTTCTACCCCCACAGCTTAAGTTGATGAACCATTTGGCATCCAATTGTAGGAATGAACTGCACTCCTTATATTAGCAGTGTTTCAGCAAATTTCATGAAATTAATGTAAATTATGGCAAACCCTTGAATAAACAAGGCTGTTTCTGACGAATACAAGAAAATATTACACATACAGAGAGTTTAGCAAGCTCATATTCACTGTAGCGTAGAAGAATTTACAAAATACTAGCAGGCTTTTTGCTACTTGATTGCATTTGCTGATTTGACTTCTCACCGTCTTCCTTTTAAATGCTTTTATCTACTGCAGGTAATGTGGCAGACTTCAAAAAGCACATGTAGTGCTCAGCAATTACATTAAACTGCTGCAAATGCAACCCAAGAAATGTAATGTTGTCAGCTCAAGGCTTGAATGTCACTAGTGAGTAGGAAATTATACAATGCTGAATTAGATAACTTTACAGAAGGAAAAAAAATCCCTTCTTGGGACTTTTATCTTCAGTGAGTATTAATTAATATTCCTTGTACTAGACATTCTCACTGTTATATATAAGCCCGTGCAGTAATCCTGTTTCTAATGTATGGGCCACCTGGGGCACATTCCAAAGTCATTAGCTTATATTGAGATTATACATCATGAAGTCATGCAAGTATCTAGTATGCAAGCTGAGCTCTGTCAGGGAACAATTTACCTGCTTGCTGTATTCTAAGAATGTGAATTTGTTTACTACAGGGGACTTTTCCAACTTCTCCACCTTCTGACCAGTGCAGTAATATAATTAAATCTTGTACTGTATTCAGTAAATCATACCTGCATGAAGATATATGTCAAATTGTTATGAATGAATTTATAATACTGTATGGTAGCTGTATTGCACCATGGTATACCTCAGTACATGCATAGTCTTCTGCTCTGTTCACATGATTCAACCAATAAACAGATTTTTTTAATTTATTTTTTATTGGGTTGTTTAACAAGGTTCAATAGCAAATACAGTACAGGTATACCCCACTTTTAAGTACACAATGGGACCAGAGCATGTATGTAAAACGAAAATGTACTTAAAGTGAAGCAATACCTTTTTTCATTTCTCAATTATTATTATTATTATTTCATGTACTTATATAGCACTGTCAATTTATGCAGCGCTTTACATATACATTGCACATTCACATCAGTCCCTGCCTTCAAGGAGCTTACAATCAATGCTCGTAAATACACTAGCTCCATATAAAATCTTGGTCAGCTTGACATGGCACTGCTCCCAAACCATAAGTGACACAGACACCAAGCTTGGGGAGCATGTTAAGGGGATCCAGGACTATGACATGGTAGATTACCTAGGCAAGCTGGAGGATATGTTGGATATGATATGTTGTAGTCCTGGGTCCCCTCTCGGTGCTCCCTAAGTTTGGTATCCCTGTCACTTAGGGTTCGGGAGCAGTGCCATGTCAAGCTGAGCAAGATTTCCTATAGACGGCAATGGTAAAAACCGGGAGTAGTGCCATGCCAAGCTGACCAGGCTGTGTCCATACTCGCGAGTGTACATAAAGTGAGTGTACTTAAAACGGGGTATGCCTGTATACACAGTGGATCGTAAACAAAAAGACATAAGTATGAGAAGACATTATACAACAGTCCAATGGTTACATATGGTTATCTGTTAGAATCAAGTGGAAGTATGGTTTCATATTTCAGCAATGTTTTGTAGAATCAAGTGTACCAGTCCACCCATGCCTTCCAGTTTTTATCAAAGGAGGAGTATGAATTCATTCTTAAGGCTAGTAGTTTCTCATATTGGTAATTGAGATTAACCTGTGATACAACTTCAGAAGGATTTGGTGTTTGGTCGTCTTTCCAGTGTGTAGCAATAATTAGTTTGGCTGTTATCAGAACATGGATCACTATTGTTCTGAAGGAAGTAGGATATCCATCAATACCAACATGCAAAATCGCCAGTGCTGGGTCGGGAGGTAGTAAAATGCTAGTAATCTCTGAGAGGACACTGAATATTTTCCTCCAGTAACTGGTGAGATTTTTGCATGCTCAGAATATATGATAGATGTTGACTGCTTGCCCAGAATTTTTCTCCAGCAAAGGGGTGAACACGAGGGGTAGAATTTTGCCAGTTGTTGAGGAGTTCTATACCATTTTGCTACTATTTTTTGGGTTAGGTCCCAATGGTTGGTACAGTGGGAAGCTGTATAGTTATATCTTATGGCTATAGATCATTGTTGGGATTTAAAGGTTCTGTTCAGATCAGTTTCCCATAATAGCATTGGTGGGTTTTTTTCAAATTGTTGTTTGAGGTGTAATATGTTATAAAACAGAGAGATGCCTTTTTTGTTTTCTGGTTTTGAGGTTTAAAATTTCCACACTTGTATGTTAATATTTATGCTAGGCGGTGGGTGTCTGAGACGAAATATTCTTTATTTAAGTGTGTGCGAAGGAAAATGTTTTAGGAAGTCCATATTCTAATAGTAGTTTGGATGTAGTTTTGGGGATGTCATTTTCTATTAGTTCATCTATCCATTGAATGCCATGGTCTACCCACCTTTGTAAGGATATGTGAGGGAGGTGTATTCCCAACGTTTCAATGGGTATCTGGATTTGTGTTGTTTGTGGTCAATAAACAGGTTTTTAACCACTTCTGGACCTAAAGGATTTTCCCCCTTAATGATCAGGCCATTTTTTGCGATTCGGCACTCCGTTACCTTAACGGACAATTGTGCGGTCGTGTGACGCTTTACCCAAATAACATTGATGTACTTCTTTTTTCCACAAATAGAGCTTTCTTTTGGTGGTATTTGATCACCTGTGCGATTTAGTTTTTTGTGCTATAAACAAAAAAAGAGCGACAATTCTGAAAAAAAAAAAAAAACGATTTTTCACATTATGCTATATAACATTCCCAAAAAATTTAAAAATCAATTTTTTTTAACATTTTAGGCCCAATTTGTTTTTTGTGTAGCACCCTCCTAAGTAGGTGCTAGGAAGAAGCATATGGGTGGCCCTGTCTGCATATCAGGAGGGCCTGATCATTTGGTTAGGCTGTCATGTGCTTCCAAGGGTGTCTGTTGAGTCTGGGGAGTATCCCCACTGTGTCCAATAAGGGCTCTGATTGGTTTGCGCAAAAGTTATTGCATCTACTAACTACGGGAAAGATTTATGTCATTTTTATTGTTTGCTTGTTTTTTACTAGTAATGGCGGCGATCTGCGATTTTTAGCAGGACTGCAACATTGCGACGGACAAATCAAACCCTTAACTGACATTTTTGACACTTTTGGGGGTACCAGTGACATTACTACAGTAATCATTGCTGAAAATATGCACTGCTACTGTAATAATGACACTGGCAGGAATGGGGTTAACACAGTGGGTAATCAAAGGGTAAAAATGTAGGCCTAGGGGAGTATTTCTAACTGTGGGGGGGGGGGGGCTTTTCAAATGATCACAGAGACCTGTGATCCTCTATAGGAGGATCACAGGTGTTCTGTGATCATTCCAAAGAGACGAACGGTCAGCTGTGTTTACAATAGCTGACCGTCCTTCTCTCTCAGCGGGGAGCAATTGTGGGTGGTAAGCAGCAATCAGAGCCACCAGCCCTGTGCATTGGAGTCCCCACTGTCGAGTGGGGGCAGGAGCGCACCGCTGGCAGCGCGCTAGCCCCCTAGCAGCAGGCGCACGACCGACATAGGGCTACATCGGTTCGCACAGGAGAGGCTGCCTGCCGCAGTGTATCTGCGGCGGGCAGTCCGGAAGAAGTTAAACAATCATTATACACTGGGCAGTGAGCATGCCAATATCCCAAATAATATAAAAACCCCCTAGCACACAATCCAGCTAATAGGCACCATAAAGACATAATATAAGTTCCACTCTGGGCTAAACACAAAAGCAGAGTGTATTCTCTTTTGAGCCTAGGTGTCTTCTGTGTATTTCTTTTAGTACTTATGTACAGTATTTAGCATGGAACAAATCCTGTACTTTACCACTTGGCAGGGATTTTCTGTCATAAAGACTGAATACTGCTGCTATCTCTATTTGTTCAGGGTGACTGGTCTGGTATCCAACATCTTTCTTTTTCTACAGGCAATTTTTAGTGGGAGGACTTCCTTGGTCCTCTCTAGGGATAATCAAACTTTTGAAAAGTTCGGTTCGATCAGAACACCCGAACTTCCCGAAAGTTCGGCCCAGATTTCAGAACCCCATTGAAATCAATGGGACCCGAACTTCTGTAATCAAAAAACACCATTTGAAGCCCTAAAACCCAATAAATGCCCCTAAAAAATGCCTAGGGTTCTGGGTCATGGCCCAGGGACTATTAATCACACAAAAAAAAGTTCTTAAAATATGTCATTTTTGATAGAGAGCCAATTATTGAAAAAATTATTGAAAAAAAAAAAAAGAGATTTCTTTGTATTTAGTGTCTGGGGGGTCTAAAAAGTGTACTTGTGAAGTTTCAGCTCTGTAGAATGTCCAGAACCAGAAAAAAAAAACATTTGTTTGTATTAGAATTGCAGTAGAGCAGGATAGTGGCTTCGCTATTTTCACACCCGGCTTTTTGTTGCAGGCGTTTATAGGGTTTTTTTATGGACATGTTTGGAGGCAGGCATGACATCTGAACTTCTTTGTAGGGGTATATATACACACACACACACACGTATGTATATATACACATACACATATATAGGTGTGAAAGTAGCAGAACACTATGCCTGCGCTAATGAAATAATTAGCCTGCGCTAATGAAAAAAAAAACGCCTGCAACAACACACCTGGGCGTTTTTGTAGCAGGCGTTTTTTTGGGCATTTTTTGGGCGTCTTTGAAAGGAAGGCATGACATCTGAACTTCTGTATAGGGGTATATATACACACACACTTATATGTATTTATACACATACACACATATAGGTGTGATAGGAGCGAAGTCCTATGCCTGTTAATTATTTCATTAGCGCAGGCATAGGGTTCTGCTACTTTCACACCTATATATGTGTATGTGTATATACACATACATGTGTGTGTGTATATATACCCCTACACAGAAGTTCAGATGTCATGCCTGCCTCCAAACACGTCCACAGAAAAGCCCAATAAACGCCTGCAACAAAAAGCCGGGTGTGACAGGAGTGAAGCCACTATCCTGCTCTATTGCAATTCAAATAGAAACTATCTTTTTTCTATGGCTTTCTATGGCGGTCACCCTGACATGGAAGGGTTTGGTCACCCTGCCATAGCAGTCAGAGTCAGTTAACCCTACGCTACACTACGGTCCCCTGACACTTAACACTTTCCCTACAGAAACTAGATTATTAAATCTAACTATAGTGGAAAATAGTACCCTAACTACACTAGATATCCCTTTCCTCACACTAATAATTGCTAAATGACACTTTGAAGCAGGAGTAACAGAACTGCTTCCACTCTCTTCCATGTCCCTGTATTACAATGCTAGAGATTTGGCGGGGCTATGTTATATACTGGGGGGCGTATTCACTACTGATTGGCCTCTGGACCCCCTAGTCACTCCAATCACATTCCTAGCATCCTCCTGCCCCTTCAATTGGCTTTTACTGATGGGTCGGGTCCAATCACGGGCTTTTAAAGCCCAGTTCCTGTCCCATTTAATTTTGGTCGGTTCTGGTTGCCGAATTCCGAACTTTTTCAGCAAAAAGTTCAAAATTCGGCCGAATTTCGAACAGTTAATGTTTACCCGAACCGTTCGATCATCCCTAGTCCTCTCCACAGTTCTGTGCACAAACATCTGCAACATAGTGATAATGTCCACACTACATGTACAAGGCAATATCTTGGTTTGCAATGGCATTTGGTGCACACAGATTGGATTTACAGGGTATATCCTTTGTGGCTCCTGATGAATATATTTTAACTAAAGTGTTACTAAACCCAGGACACTGCATTCACTATATCTGGTCTCCCACAGTACACAGAACATGGAAATGAATTTATTTTAGTAAATATAAACCGCTAAATACTGTTTCTCATCAGCAGTATATAGCAGTCTTATGATTTCTATAAGTGTCTGGCTGAGCACTGGTTAAAGCTTATAGGAGGAGTTTTTATTCTCCTATGTCTGTCCTATGAGGCTGCATGACCCCTGACCCTCTGTCTGGAAAGTACTAATTGGTCCTGTGCAGATCAAATTCACCCTCCCAAAAAAAAACAAAAAAACTCTCTAGCAACACACACCAAACTGAGCATGTGCAGAGTGCCCCCAAATGCTCTGTACTATGAAGAGATGGATTGGGGCAGTAAAAAGACGGGATCAAACAGCCTTTTTACACAATTCCCATGATTAACCCCTTAGGTTCCACAGTGAGTATAAAAAGCATGATTTACTGCATATACAGACTGATTTTATTGTTGTGGGTTCAGTAACACTTTAAGGTTGAAAAATAAAAACAAATTATACTGCGTTTGATCAAATAGAAAAGTAGATTACAATAACAGCTGCTAGCATAAAAAAGTTGTTGTACCTCAACCCAGAAAACATGAAAACAAAGTATGCAGCGCTTAATAAAGTAATCACAGAGATTAGTCAATAATTGAAGTAATGATATGCACAGTACATCAAAACGGTGACTATAAGCAATAAATAAAGTCCATAGGGAAAGGAGTCCAATAGGAAGTCCAAGACCCAAGTGTTGAATTAGAAGATATAACCTCTACCAATCACCAGTGAGTATGGCCTCTTACCATAATCAGATGATCCCCATTACAGGGATCTCAAACGCTATTGATAAGGACTCCTCACACCCCAGCATATGGACAAATAGATAGTATCCGCCAACAGGAAATGCCTCTTAGTGCTCAATCCCGATCCTCTCAGGGGAGTGTCAATGGACCAATCAGTATGTAAAACAGGAAAAACTCCTCATGGTGCAGTATGTTCAAACAACAACACCCTGTGTGACCTCTCTACAGCTCCATGCAGCCTGTCCAACCCGGAAGCAGTCGCAGGATGTCCGGGGTCATGGCAGTACAGGTGGCGCATGCGCAGTGAGCCCCGGCTGTCAATCAGTGGCCCGCCCACTGCACGCTTGATGAGATATCAGATGTCTAAACAGACTCCCATATCTCTTTTTTTGAGACAGAGAAAGGGACTTAAGAAAGTCCCCTTCTCTGCTGCACTTTACATGAATGAATAAGGAGTCTGTTTAAAAAACTGTCAGTCTGACACATAGTAAACTCTTGGACATAGGAGCCATCAGTAGCAATGGCTGCCTTGGTCAACTGCACTACATTGAGGGGCCAATTTTAGGTGACAGGGAGCGGTGAGAGGTGGGGAGGCTGGGGACAGGAAAGCAGCGGCATGGGGGGGCGGTCATATTTTATGTTAATAACTCCGATCAGCGGATTGTAATCTGCCGATTAGAGTTATAGTATTGTTCAGCAGAGTCTGTGTGGGTAAACATGGCCCTCCATGGGCATACACTTTAGTATGCCACATGATAACGGTGCTTTAGTAGTAATTTAGCATGAATTTTATGTGTTATGTTGTGTTTATATTCACTATTATTGATTTTAGCACTTTTTTTATTCTACAGATCATGTGCTTTCAGAAAATGTCTAGTTTGAGGGCCAATTCACACTGGTGAGATGCCAGACATCGCATGTGATTCACACCGCATTGCTGTGCAGATCACATGTAATGTCTGTGTGATGCAAATTCAGCCAAACAAACTGTATGCCTGAATTTGCATTGCATTCGGGCCAAACTTGTGCAAGACCCTTTTTTTTGTCCGCACCAGAATCGGTCCTCATGCGTGTTAACACCCATGCAATTCAATTGATTCGCAGAGTTTCCCGCATCACACCAGCGTGAACCGAGCCTGAGGTGACTTTTCAAATTCTGAAAGCTGTAAGTGAAAAATGGTAACCTCTGAATTTTTAGAGTAAATTGTTTTTATTTACAGTCTTGCGTACATTCAGTTTGCACCATTTCACAAAAAGGTACAATTTAAAATGTACAAATATTTGTTCAAAAATTTGTTATTTATTAACTCAATACAGTTTTAACTTTTATATTTAGTAGGAATTTTGTACATTTTGCCATGTATGAAGCCACTAATAATGATTTTAGTGCATCAAATATAGGTTTGATAAACATTTGCGCAAATATCATGGTGCCTTAAAAATCAGTAGCACCTTCTTTTTATTCTACTGGTCCTATGTATTAAAATCTGTGAGTGAAAAAATCTGAAAGCTGTAAGAGAAAAAGGAAAACCTCCAGATTTTTTGAAAAATGTTTCCTTACATCTGATTTTCACTTTTTCTCAAAAAGGCGCAATTTAAAATGTAGAAATATTTGTTATTTATTACCCTCAATACAGGTTTAGCTTTTATATTTAGCAGAAACTTAGCAGGGATTTTGTAAAATTGTCCGTGTTTGTATCTGCTTATAATGATTTTAGTTCATTTTTAGCGAAAATATTGTTTTGGCAAACATTTGTGCAAATATTGCAGGGCCTTAAAAATCAGTAGCTCCTTCCATTTATTCTACTGACCCCTTTCTTTCAGAAAATGTATAGTTTGGGGGGTTTTTGAAAAACTCTGAAAGCTGAAAGGGAAAAATTAAAACCTCAAGATTTTTAGAGAAATTTGGTTATTTACAGTTTTGTGTACATTCAGTTTTCACCATTTCGCAAAAAGGTGCAATTAAAAATGTACAAATATTTATTATTTATTAATTTAATACAGGTTAAGCTTTTATATTTATTAAAACTTTTGCAGTAATTTTGTAAAATTTGCTGTGTTTGTATCTGCTATAAATGATTTTAATGTAATTTTAGCGAAAATATAGATTTGGTAAATATTTGCACAAATATCGTGGAGCCTTAAAATTCAGTAGCACCTTCTTTTTATTCTGTTGGTCCTATGCTTTCAGAAAATATATGGTTTTGGGGGGTCTTTAAAAAACTCTGAAAGCTGTAAGGGAACAATGAAAACCTTCAGATTTTTAGAGAAATGTGGTTCTTCATATTTTTGCGTATGTTAAATTGTCACCATTTTGCAAAAGGGTGTAATTTAAAAATGACTAATATTTGTTATGTATTACCTCAATACAGGATAAGCTTTTATATTTAGCAGTAATTTAGCATCAATTTTGAGAAATGTGTTGTGTTTATATCTGCTAAAAATGAATTTGGAGAATTTTTAGCGAATACGGTATATAGTTTTGATAAACATTTGCGTAAATATTGCAGGGCGTGAAAATCATTAGCACCTTCTTTTTATTCAACAGGTCATTGCCTTTAGAAAATATATGGTTTAGGGGGTCTTAAACAAACTCGGAAAAGCTGTAAGGGAACAATCAAAACCTCTAGAATTGATGAGCAATTTGGATATTTCCATTTTTGCGTATGTTCGATTTTCACCATTTCGCAAAAAGGTGCAATCTAAAATTTACAAATAGTAGTTAGTTATTAACTCAATATAGGTTAGCTTTTATATGTAGCAGGACTTTTGTAAAATGTGCTGTGATTTTATCTGCTAATAATGATTTTAGTATATTTTTAGCAAAAATATTGTTTTGATAAACACTTGCCCAAATATCATTGTGCCCTAAAAACCAGTAGCACCATATTTGTATTCTACTGATCATGTGCTTTCAGAAAAGATATGGTTTGGGGGGGGGGTCTTTAACAAACTCTGAAAGCTGTAAGGGAAAAATAAAAAAGCAGAGGAAAAATTGCAAAAGTGGCCTGCCCAGCTAGGTTTAAAAGTGGAGTACAGGGCCTGGCAGTGAAAGGGTTTAAAAGTTTCAATGTTTAGGTTTTTATTGCATACATGCCAAATCAAAGCACTTGTGCAAAGCATTGTCTCTAAAGCCCCGTACACACGTACTGATTGTCGGCCGCAAATATTCGGCCGCCGACCGATCGGCCGATTGTAGGCTTGTTAGTATGATTCTTCCGACAGCGCATTTTCGGCCGAACAGAATCTGTCGTGCAGGCATTAAAATTTTTGTAGGCTGACAACAGAACGGCCGATTGTGCTTCAGTCAGTACAGATTTCGGCCGACAATCAGCAGATTTGCAAGACTGGGCATGCTCAGAGAAGAAAAAAGACACGGAAAGTTAACCATCACATGACATCACTTCTGCAGTCGGCTGTTATTGGCCCGACAAAATTCGTGTGCAGTCTTTTGCACTTTTCAGCAGACAGGACAGCCCTGGACAAAAGACGGCCAATCGTTCGGCCGACGATCGGTACGTGTGTACGGGGCTTAAAGCTAAACTATCTGAGCGACAAAATTTTCCCTTACAGGTGTGTTTCTTAAAGCGGAGTTCCACCCTCTTTTTCTTCTTTCCCGATTCCTGTGGGGAAAAGCATGTCAAAAGAGAATTGGACATTTTTTTTTTGGGGGGGGGAAGGGGGGTCACTTACCTTATTTTAGGGGCATCTCTGTCCGACTTCCTCCTTCTGCAGCCGTAGCCCCGGACGTCACTTCCGGTTTTGCATTGCGTCCTGGGAGATTTGAGTCATCAATCCCAGGATGCAATGGGAATGGTCGGCCGCTACTCTGATTGCCGATCGCATGCGCAAGATTGCGATCGTCATTCTGGGAGCCAGAAACCAGGAAGAGGGACTCAGCGGGGAACACAGCGGCTACAGGCGCCCACCCCGGAGATGGCCGCACTCTGCAATCAATTTTAAAGGTAAGATTTTATTTAAATTCAATTACTGTCCTGTACTGTAATGTGGGGTTAGTGTTAGTGTAATTGGCGTTAGCTTAGGATTAGGGGGGTATTTTTATCTAAAAAAAATGTTTTTGTGGCCGCAACTCCACTTTAATCATCTGACATGAAGAATCATAAAATGAGGAAGCTTCTCCCTTACAATGAAAGGGGTGTCAGATCTTGTTGTAGCCCTGTACATTTATTATATGCATAACTAAATCTATCATCACAAGACCCAGGATATAAACACCTGCGCACATATATAGTATAAAAAAAATGGAGCAAAAGGCAGTGAGATACCTTTCCTCCAATGGTCTTATGCAGTGTCTTCTCTTGTGTGTCACCTTTGCTGGCTGGCGTGGGTTGAGGTCACTCCTACATGGGGACAAGGTGCTTTGCCCCCCCCCCCCATGTTGATGGCATGTGGCCTTGTATAATTTTGGGGGGTGGGTACAGAAAAGGATCTGGATTTGAGTGGGAACCCCATGTCATTTTTTTCCTGACTTTTTATTGCTAGCAATTGTTTTTTTTTACTTTCAGCTGTCATCAGGGAACTCATTAGTAGGTAAGGACGTGGCAGTCACATGCTCCTTAACAACCATAACAGTTACAGGTTGTTAAGGACGACACTCGCTTCTTAACAACCAGCTAGTGACAGCCTGTGGTAAGGATGCCAGCTACTGCCGGAGGTAAATTACTACTCAAATACCGCATGGCTGGTGCTTATGGCATACCACTGCAGACGCCAGCAAGGCAACAAGGACTGGTAAGTAGATAGACCAGGTCTGAGCAGACCAAGAAGTAACAGAGAGTCTGGTAACACAGGAGGCAAAAGCGTAGTCAAGATGAGCCGGGCCATACATGAGTTAATCAGAGTCCAGACAGTACAGAATCACAGTGGAGAAAGCAGGGTCAGAGCAAGCCAGGTCATACACAGTAATCCAAGAGACAAATGCAAGCTGGATCAAGGAAGAGCACACCAGGTAGCATCCACTATTAAGAACAGAATATATCTGGCCAATCACTGTTGTTTCCAGGTAAAGGCTGTCTCAGATGAGTTTTGCTAAGCCTTAAAGGGCCAGCACAGTCCAGGTACTGACACTTGCATCTTAGTACACTTTAGCACCTTTAAACGTTTAACCACTTTACCACCGGAGGATTTTGCTGTCTTCCGTCCAGGCCACTTTTTGCGATTCGGCGCTGTGCGACTTTAACTGACAATTGCGTGGTCGTGCGAAGCCGTACCCAAACAAAATTTACGTCCTTTTTTCCCACAAACAGAGCTTTCTTTTGGTGGTATTTGATCACCTGTGCGATTTTTACTTTTTGCGCTATAAACAAAAAAAGAGCGTTTATTTTGAAAAAATAACAATATTTTTAACATTTTTTTATATGAAATTCCCCCCCAAAAAAATGTAAAAATCTATTTTTTTTTAATTTTTGGCCAATTTGTTTTCTGCTACCTATGTTTGGTAAAAAAAATCGCAATAAGCGTATTTTGATTGGTTTGCGCAAAAGTTATTGCGTTTACTAACAAAGGGAAAGATTTCTGTAATTTTTGGTGTTTTTTTTTTTTTACACAGGCGGGCGGATCTCCTCACTCTATTCCCCGAAGATTCCCCTATGCTCCTCCCCTGGCCCGACTCCCGCTGTGAATGAAAACAGTGGGAGCGCGCCTCCGTCGGCGCACGAGCGCCGCCTACAGGGGGAGGAGTCCAGCGACGTAGGTCTACGTCGCTGGATGGGAACGAGCCACTTTGCCGCAGTACGCTCCATGTGAGCGGTCGGCAAGTGGTTAAGTAAAATGTACATTTATGCTGCCTTCGACAAGATAAATAGTGGAAAGTAAGCAGTTTTGTTGCCTTTCCAGTTAAAGAACGTCAGCCTTAATATAACACATATTAGTCTAACCTTATAATGTTCATAGTTGGGACTATCCAATGCCTGCAGATTGTTATTGCTAATGTTAATGTGCCTTTGCTGCACCTCTGAAGCTCATAGACTTTAGCATTGAACAGTAGGATGTGGTGCTCTAACAAGAATTTGCTTGAAAAGATCAGTAAGCAGTTGTCCTAGTGTCATCTTTATAAAGATGGTAAGTCACACCAGTTTTGCCAAATTACACCCACTTTATTTATATAAACATACATACAGACTAGAGCTAGTTTTCTAGAGCCAGGGAACAAGCCACATATAGAATTGTCCTTAAAATTAGTACATATGGTGCTGGGAAAAATAATGTTTTTTAACCAAATGTTAGCATCACCTGGGAATCTATGTATGTAATAATGAAACAAGCGGAGTTCCCCTTTTGATTGGGGCTCCATTTTAAGGTATTAGTTATACAGAAATATCTAGATTCATAAGGCCCAGTAATTTACAGACTGCTATACCCCCTCCTGCATCAAGAAACCCAGGACAACTACACATTTTTTAAGTGTTTTTTAAAACCACTAATGACCCTTGATGTGAATTGTGTTATCAGGATATTCACAGGATTTTTTTTTAAAGCTCCTACTTCACAGAAGACTACACTTTCAATTACATTATGTAAAGAACGGTTTTACCAGGACCTTCAGGACATTAAGCTTATCAAAAGACTAGTTAAAGTAGAGCTTAGTTTGTGATCTTATAAAACAGTCCTCTAATGCTCTATGGAAGCCCTGGGCTGCTTGTTTAGTGAAGGAGTATAATCTTTAATTTTATGAAGTTATGTTGATAAATATTCTTGCTCAAATTTGGACAGAACTGAGATATTTCCTGGTTATAATACAATGATTATTCTTGTTCTCTAAAGGTGTCTTGGTCACTAAAGTGATATTTGCCCTGGACTCGCTTAAATCAAATAAATTGACAGTACGGGTTGTGCCATTATAAAGTACAAAGGTAAAACCTAATATTTCTCTTTATTTTTTCAGTATTTCCAATTACTGAGATGTTTTCCATGTTTTCTCCACTTCTTATTTTTTTCAGCTTTTGATTGTGAATGTCCTTTAAAAAGTCAAGATCAGTAGAACATCACGGTGAGTGATCATTACAAATAGTGCAACCTACGTCCCATGAATTTTCTGCGCCTGCTGTTTGTTGTTGCCTCTGCTTGATTGAGTTTGTGGTGTTTTTCTTTTTTATTGACAATAAATTCAAGGCAAAAAGACATATAGAAATTGTATAACCTTTTACAATTGCTACATCGATACGTTTATCTAATTACATTTCTAAGCTTTTACTTACTAAACTACTCACTTTTAGATAGGCTATAAATTGCACCGACTAAATGGTGGAAAACGCACAGCTAAGAATACATTAACAGTGATGCTAACTTTTCTAATAAGCCAGATAGTTTGTAGGGCTAGGGATTTTAAAGCCTGCTTTATTTGTCGAAAATAAGAGCTTGCAGAACCAGAATTCAGCTTTCTTGGTGACACAGAGGTACACAGATCTGCATCACAATCACCAGAAAGGGGTTAGTAAAAAAAAAACCCAATATATTTGTTTTGTCCCTGTCGTGAAACCTCAATTTTAGTGCTGTGACAACATCGCTTTCAGCATAATGGGAATAGTAGCTGTGAATAACTAAAAATGCTAGTGGAAATAACATGTTATACATAAGTATATACAATAAGTATATACAATATCTTGTCAGTGCCCACTAAAAGCTGAAATATTCTTTTTGGGTAGAGTTTTTATTGAAACATCATTAGTCATGTCCATATTTGGTCAATTAAATCATCTGGGAGACCTTGCCCAATTGTTTATACCCATCAATCATCTGCTGGAGCTGTCATTTGCTGATGTGCAGTTGTCGAGAAAGGATCATGTTGGTGGTTAGCTTGTTGGGTTTTTTTTGAGAGTCAGCAGGTGTCATTTATCATGATTGACATGGATTTGCATTGCTTGGCGACATGATTGATGGTGGATTTACATTGTGGGATATTTTTTTTGTTTTGTTTTCTTAGTTGTTTTTTATGAAAGATATTTTGTTGAATCCAGTGTGTTTATTTATTTATTTTTTCACTTTTTTTGTAAATGAGTATGGATACTATGTAATCTTAACTCATTCACATGGGAGGGGGGTGTAAGTGTATGCTATTTTATTGTTAAATGGGGCTTCCAGAGTTTGATAAGCCCCCCACACACAGATTCCCCACAACCGCCAGACCAGAGTTGCAGTAAAGGGGCCCTTGTCCTCTTCAACTAGGTACCCCCTCATGTTGAGGGCATGTGACCCAGTATGGTTAAGGAGGGGGGGGGTATGCTCGCCTCCCTTTCCTGGCCTGCTAGTAATCCATGCATTTTCTTGCTTTTTGTGTGAGGTTCCCCCTTAAAATCTCTAATTTGGTGGGGGGGTCACACTTTTTTGGTTTAATTTTGCATGGGGCCCCCTTCAATGCTAGATCCTTATACCCTTATTATTATGTGGAACCCCACACCATTAGATGTTAATGTCAGTTTTACTGCAGTAAGTTTTATGCCCTTGAAGCATTATTACAATTGTTTTTTTTTTTTTTTGAGCCAATCCCAGCTCAAAAAATGGCCTATAATGTTTTTTAACATTCAGCTCCCTTTGACTTCAATGGAGTTTGGATTTGACACCCAACATTCAGTAAGCTTCACTGAACCTGCCTCAAACCAAATCCAGCTGTGTTCAGCTTATCCCTAGCTTCCAGTAAGGAGAAGGGTAAGCCTCATAGAAGTGACATTACCAAAGCTTGCTTCAAATTTCCTGAGACTAGCAGTTATAGGCAGCAGTGCCTTAAATTTGACACTGCATGTATACAGCTAGCTATAAGGCTCAGGATATATAAGGAATATGTATAAGAAAGCAAACTTCTATTTCTCTGGAGTAACTTAAGACAAAAGGGGATCTTTCAGGATACTGCTAAGGCTCACATTTCTAAATGTTTCCTATAACAGCACATTTTTACATTTTGTATTCAGCACTACTTTAATCACACCTCCAGTGCGAAGGAAGATTCATGGATGCAAACTGTGCTTATGAAGTGGGCCGAGGCAGTAAAATGAAGTATGTGCACAATGTATATATTTTAAAGAATTGTACTAGAAAGTCCGCTGTTGATAACTGTGAGTTGGGCATAGAGCATAGACAGTTGCATCGTTGAGATGCTATTTTTAGTATAAAAAACTACCGGTTTACTTGCCTAACTGTGTGCTCTAGCTTAGGCACCCAATTCCAGTGCCCCCCCTCTCTTGCGTAGTGCCCAGGTTCCAACACTAGCAATTTCCCTCTCCATGGCAGCTGGCATGTAACACCGCTGACTGCCTGCACACAGACCTCATTGCAGCCAACTCCTCCTCCTGTAGACAGACAGGAGAAGCCGTGGAGAAGTGCGCTGATGATCTGAGATCTGTATTTATTGATGTACATATACAGGGAAACCGAGTAACAGGGGTGGGGGAGGTAACAAGCATATCCACCTGGAGAAGTGATGGGGGTAAGAGGATGTGTGCTGGGGGGGTGCTTTGGGGGGGGGACTTGTGCTGGGGGGTTGGATTTGAAATCCTCCACACCACCTTCTAGCACAAGTCCTCTCCCCTCCCAAAACACCCCCAGCACATATCTTTCTACCACCCCCCCCCCCCCAATCAAAGAAATGCCGACTTCCACAGATGGGGCAATTGCGGTGTCTGGGACCCTTGACACCGGTAAAAGATGCAGAGCAAGTGCCCCAGCTGGCCACTCTGGCGTTCCCCTGTAAGGAAAGTTACTGGAGCCAAGTGCCAGAACTTGTTCTGCCTCTGGCCTCCAGAACTCAGCCCAGATTCACGGGATACCAGGATTTTGTTCAAAGCTTGGGAGGATCCCGGCACAACCAGTATAGTTAGGAGCAGGGGCATATGTACAGGGCTGACAATTGTGACGTAGCCCCCTACACACCTGGATATGAGGGGCAGCATACAGAGGCACCAATCCCCTCCATTTTTCTACTGCAGCCTTTTAGCGACTCCAGGAGGAAAATGGAGGAGATTGGTTCCTTAACATGCCGCCCTCCGTATCCACCTCCTGCTGTGATCGGGCTCCTCTCTCCTGGACCCCCTCATCCCCCACAGTGCTGTCGGGTTCCCCCCTTCCCTCTCCCAACAGCTGCTGCAAAGGATGCTTTCAGGATGGAGAGCAAGGAAGAGGGCCTTGTCTGAATTAATAGACATCTGTACCGATCACCAGTGTTGGTCATGTAACCTAAAAAAAGTAATTAGTTATAGTTACTAGTTACTTCTCCCAAAAAGTAAGTGAGTTAGTGACTGAGTTACATCAGTGAAAAAGTAACTAATTACCAGGGAAAGTAACTATTGAGTTACTTTAAAAAAGATAATCAAATATGTTAAAACACTTATATGCCCCATGTATGCGTGGTATTTGCTTAGTGGTACCTGCGTGGTATTTGCTGAGTGGTACCTGAGTGGTATTTGCTGAGAGTGGCACTGTGGTACCTGCATGGTACACTGCCGGTTTATAGGGTGGGTGGGTAGGTGTATATAGGGGTCAGTGGGTGTATAGGGTGGGTGGTGGTGGTGTGGCACACTGTGGGGGTCTGATTCCTGAGTCCTCCTGACTGTGTGAGTAACCATATTATTAATTTTTTTGGTACCTGCTGCTGTCTGGAGTGGCTGGCTGGTGGTGGTGGCTGGTGGTGGTGTGGCACACTGGTGGTGGGGGTCTGAGTCCTGTGGTGTGGCACACTGGTGGTGGGGGTCTGAGTCCTGTGGTGTGGCACACTGGTGGTGGGGGTCTGAGTCCTGTGGTGTGGTACACTGATGGTGGGGTTCTGAGTCCTGTGGTGTGGCACACTGGTGGTGGGGGTCTGAGTCCTGTGGTGTGGTACACTGGTGGTGGGGGTCTAAGTCTTGTGGTGTGGCACACTGTGGGGGTCTGATTCCTGAGTCCTCCTGACTGTGTGAGTAACCATATTTTTAATTTTTTTTTGGTACCTGCTTCTGTCTGGAGTGGCTGGCTGCTGGTGGTGGTGGTGGCTGGTGGTAGTGTGGCACACTGGTGGTGGGGGTTTGAGTCCTGTGGTGTGGCACACTGGTGGTGGGGGTCTGAGTCCTGTGGTGTGGCACACTGGTGGTGGGGGTCTGAGTCCTGTGGTGTGGTACACTGATGGTGGGGGTCTGCGTCCTGTGGTGTGGCACACTGGTGGTGGGGGTCTGAGTCCTGTGGTGTGGCACACTGGTGGTGGGGGTCTGAGTCCTGTGGTGTCCTCCTGTCTTGACTGTCTGTGACTGAGTTTTTTGGGGTTTTTTTGTTTTTTGGTACCTGTTGTGCTGCTGCTGCTGCTGCTGCTGCAGTGCTGCCTGGCTGGTGGTGGTGGCTGGCTGCTGGTGGTGGTGTGTGGCCTGCCCAGGCACACTGGGGTCCATCTGGCTCTGTCCTCCTCCTCCAGGCCTGTGCTGCTGCCTCTCTCTCTCATCGACTGAGGTCAGTACTGCGGACAGCGCCGGCCTCGGTCATAGAGGAGAGGAGGAATTACACTACTGCCATCTAGTGGCAGTAGATGTAAATGCGGTAACGCGGCCGAAGTAATTTCAACGGCGTTACCATGAGGGGACGAGTAATCAGTTAGATTGCTCGTTACTCTCAAAAGTAGCTGCATTAAGTAACGCTGTTTACTTAAACACAGTTACTTCCATCACTGCCGATCACTGACTCTGTCCATTCATAGCCGAAGCATACTAAACTGTGTTAATTCATAACTGTGTTTACTATGCTTCAAATAAGGATGCAAAAAATTACTGCGCTAACTAATGAGTGAAAAAGCAGCTAGCAACAATCACTAGACAAAAAAGTGACCAATAGTACAACAAATGAAAAAGAAATGTGCAGCGCTAATAATAGTGAATATGTATAAACAAATATTACATGAGAGTCCAAACATAAAAAGTCCATCAAAAAAATCCCAAGTATATGATTCTGATTAAATAAATCCAAAACAAAGGGAATGTGATCTTAATGTGCAGCAAATCCCAACACCAGTGAAGATAAAGTGAATTGCGCTCACCAGATGGATGGGACCCAGATACCATATAGCATAAGGGTCAAAGAATGTCCCAACTGGATTCACCGACCTCAATGGATTCCATATGGATCAGCAATGAGTATTGACACTCCAGAGCTCAACTCCAACACGGTTGTAGATAAAACCAAAAAGGGGGGACAGACATAGTGTAATACTGCTGGGTTCAATTTTATTAAAAAATAAAGCCGATACACTTACAAACATCCATAAATGATATGCATGTCAGGTATACATAGCAGGGCTGACTGTAGTCCTCTTAACGCGTTTCAGCATAGATGCCTTTCTCAAAAGATCTTTTGAGAAAGGCATCTATGCTGAAACGCGTTAAGAGGACTACAGTCAGCCCTGCTATGTATACCTGACATGCATATCATTTATGGATGTTTGTAAGTGTATCGGCTTTATTTTTACTATGCTTCAGTTTGTGAATGAACAGGAAGCTCTGTACAGAACTATTCCTGTTCATTCATTCTGTGCAGCTGATGCTGCAGAGATATAGATTGAGGGATGTGTCCTCAATCTCCTTTTTCTGTCTTAAAAGTGGAGCATCAGAGGTCTGTTTAGACCAAATTCACCACAGCCCCTAAACGGGACTCCTAAAAAAAATTGTAAAAAAATAACAAAATAAGAAAAGATAAAAAATGACTGACACCAGTGTGTGGAACTACCAGGTTTGCAAAGGTTGCACTTGCGACTAGACCCTGGCATTCCGCAAACGTGGGGGGCCCCAGCCGGAGTTCAGGGGGGCCCTTTGAGGTTACTTGCACTGGAGCTCTAAAGGTTCTAATTAGGCCTTGAGTAATGTCACCAATTTGAGGGTGGACAATATTTAACATTACGAGAGATGATCAATTCTGTTTTATTTAGGGTGCCTGAGTCTTGAAGGCTGGTTATGCAATGTTTGTGGTTATGGCTCATGAGGTAATAAAACTTTAAATTAGATTTAAATCCCAATAAAGGGCCACAGTCCAAACTTTTCCATATTCATAGGTCTGTTTTTTTTTCTATATTTATTTGTTGTTATTATTGACCATTTTGGAGTGAAGTGATAGTGGGAATGTACAATCCTGTGTTTTAGTAATGGTGTAAAACCTGAATATGTGATGAATCAATTCTTTGCACCCTGTGCATATGTATTTAAATACATTTAATTGTCTTTGTATAATGTTACATCTGTTACTACTAATATTTTAAAATGTAAAAAAATTTATGAAAGCTCTAAAGCCCTACAGCCAGAATAACACGTCCAAACAACCTCAGACTGCCTGTTAGGAAGGACATGGGAATTTTTGTATGCAAAGCAACCAGAGAACTATTGCCTGTGGCTGTGGAGCTGGTACGTGTATGAGAGCGTGAACGGTTACATGAGAGCGAATAAATGTGCAGCGTGAATGAATGCATGTGCGCATGTGCCAGGCAGGCTATTTAAACTACACTATGTCAATATGTGAGTGCCGTTTGGTCTGATCCACTCTTGAGCATCTATTCCTGTGTCTGATTCTCTGTTGCCTTTGCTAAACCTGACTCTGCCCGAACGCTGCCCGTACCAACCCCTGGCTTTGCTTCTGAACTATTCTTCTGCCTGCTCCCCTGAATTATCTCCCTTGCTGTTACTGACCCTGGCCTGGCTCCAGACCATCCCACTGCCTGCTGTATGTGTCTTTATCTGTTCAAATGTTGCTAACCTGGACTTGGCCTGCATACCTGCATCTGCACCCACCAATCCACGCCTGTCTCCAGGCTGGTCCTTCCACCTGTGTGTGTCTATACAGCCTCCACTGCACGTCACAAAGCGCATCTGCCACCTGCTGGCAGATTACTTTACAGGCACTCATGCCACTCTGTGCTCTGACGATTCTCTGTTACATTACCAGGGCTCCTTGGCCAGAGTTGTAAGAGAGGTCTACTTCTGCATTTCAGACTCCATCTCCAGGTACATTACACTGCCACTGTATGTGACATTAAAGTATTGTAGGATAATAAACACCTAATCACACTTTCAGGCTCAGTAACACTCTGCTACTCTGCACCCATTAACATACTACATACAGAACATAGAATTTAATGGTGTTTTATTTCTTTTTGATCCACCTTAGCATATGCCAAAAGTAAACTGTACTGAATATACTGAATGTAAAACAGTAAGGGGTAGATGATAAATAATATAGGTGCAGGTGTGAAGCTTTTTTAATTGGACCAAAATATTAACACTATTTTAGCAGTAATTATACCTGCTACTGCTTCACTAATTTCAGCTATTAGCTCCTTTTAGGTTAATAATGTAAAGAATGTAAAGGATGTAAAGGCTAACGGAAATGTGTGCCACATAGGTCAAGGCACTCTAAATTCACTCGTTAGTGATGGAGGGCTAATCACATCATGATTACTGTCACTGGAGTGTAAATGGACCTTAATGACACTCCCATTAGCAAGATGGACAATTTTTTAGAAATTGTGTAAATATAAGTACAGTTGCGTGCCACTTTCAGCCAGTGCTAGATTTTGATTGAGTGCCATGGTTTGCTACAGTATTTATTAGCAAAGAGAAAAACTTTTTTCATGCAAAAAATAAATAAATAAAATAAAAATCAGTAAAGCATTTATAGGAATGTATCTGTTATTACAATTTATGCACAATGCCTGAGCAAAACCTTTGAATGGAGAGGGGTAGCACCTCTGTAAAGAGGACACTGCTGTTTTTAATCTCCATTGGGAAAATGTCTTTAGGGCAAGTCATTTTTCCAAGATTTCTTAATTCCCTTTTGCATTATACTATGAATTTACTAATTGTTTAAATCTACTTTGTAATTCATGTCATTTCAAAGTGTTTATTGTGGGGCATTGTGACCCACAATTGAAGGTGCCTTAAAGGAATTCCATGGTCAAAGAATACACTTTAACTTTATTAAAACATAGATGATGGAGTGGCTCTAAATCTAAAAGTATAAATGTTTGCAAGTAAAACAAAAAAAAGTGAGGTATTTAAAAAATACCCATTAGATTATATATATACCCATATAATAAGACATAGTACAATATAAGTTAATATGTGCAATAGATAACACTATAAAGGAAAGAAACAATGATATTCAGTCCATATTAGCCCCACTGGGCAATGCTTCTAAAATCTAGTTCAGTGGGAACCACACCAATGATGACTAATCTTAATAAAGGTGCTGTAATAATATTCCAAATCCAGTGGTAATTCCAAAAAATCATGCAATCCAGCGTTCAATCCAAATGCTCCACCACTATATGCAATGGCCGCTCACCTTAAGATTCAATGTAACACACTTCTATTGAATCATAGATCTCCATGTGGTACCAATCGCTCAATGGTTGGTGCAACTTAAACGGCCAGCACATGGAATAAGAATGGAAATCCTCACAGTGTAGTAGTCATAACAAATGCTTTAACCACTTAAGGAGCGGAAGGTTTTATCCCCTTAATGATCAGGCAAATGTTTTGCAATTTGGCACTGCACGACTTAAACTGGTAATTGCGCAGTCACGCAATGCTGTACCCAAACAAAATGTATGTCCTTTTTTTTCTCAAAAATATAGCTTTCATTTGGTGGTATTTGATCATCACTGGGATTTTTATTTTTTGTGATATAAATGAAAAAAACCAACAATTTTGGGAAAAAATTATATTTTCTACTTTTTCTTTATCCAATAAACGGAATTTGTGTCATACATTTAGGCCAAAATGTATTTAGCTACATATCTTTGATAAAAAAAAATCTCAATATGAATATATTTATTGGTTTTCCCAAAAGTTATAGCGTCTACAAACTATGGTGTATATATGGGAATTTACGCTGCTTTTACTTTCTGACTGCCCTGCCCTTTTCATTTCGTGAAAGGCTAAAATGGCAGGGCAGTACACCCCCCCCATTACCCCTTTTTGGAAAGTAGACACCCCAAGGAATTTGCTGAGAGGCATGTTGAGCCCATTTAATTTTTTTTGTCACAAGTGTTTGAAAAATGAAAACTTTTTTTTTTAACACAAAATTGTCATTGAAATTATATATTGCTCACACATACCATGGGTATATGTGGAATAATATAAAACGGGAAAAATCCACGCTAGGTCAAGCAAAAAGAATGAAAAGGTAAGCAGCCACTTAACCAACTGTAATACCAGCTGTAAATGACCCAAATAAATAAGAAGCGGCGCTAAATCCTAATAGTGCAATCATGAATAATCATATGGTAAATAATATGGCATGAAAACAACTAAACATGCAGTGAATAAATTATGAGCAAAACATATAATTGAAAAAAATCAATCATACGAAAGTGATATAATGAAATAGGTGCAAAATACAGTGTTAGGTGAACATAAAAAAGTAATAATAAAGTCCTTTTCAATATTAAAAAATGTCCATGAAGTGCAGACAAATGTATAATTAACATTGATTGATAAAATCCACCAAGCACCAACACTTTGCATATGTTTCTTACCAGATAGCATGGACCATAAAATATAATAGTCAAAAAAGCACAAAACAACCCGGTATCTGAGATAGGCGGTGGCTGCTCAGCTGCAGCTCCAAATGGATTGAGAATTAAACAAAAGGAACAAGCATGGTAAAGCCTGCTAAAATTGAAGTCCTTTTATTTAAAATATATAATAAGTACCATCGATGAGTTGTAAATAGGCATAAATGAGTCAAAAACCAGACTGTCAGCTCATGAGAAAGGAATGCCATGAGTAACAGCTAAGCAAGCGTGATGTCTTCAATACCAGCCAATCCCGATGCATTTTGTCATCGGTAAAGTCTTCCCAGGGCAGGCTGCACGCTCATCAAAGGTACTTCTTGTATAATTTACATAAAAAGAGTTAAATGTTAGCAGACTTCACTATGCTTATTAATTTTTTTTATTCCCGGTCCATTTGGAGCTGCTGTTGAGCAGCCACCGCCTATCTCAGATACCGGGATAGTTTGTGCTTTTAATCACCATTATAATTTATGGTCCATGCTATCTGGTAAGAAGCGTATACTAAGTGTTGGTGCTTCCCCCCCCTTACCAAATGAACCCTTTTTGGAAAGTAGACACCCCAATCTATTTGCTGAGTGGCATGTTGAGTCCATGGAATATTTTATGTTTTGACCCAAGTTTCTGGAAAATGCCAAGATAGCACCGAGCTAATAAAATGGCAACTATTTTTGGCTTTTTTATTTATTTATTTATTTTTTACATTTTTTATGTTTTTTCTTTTTTTTACTTTTTTTACACTTTTTTTTGTAACTGTAAAAAACTTTAAATGTTCCAGTCTTGGGTCTCGCAAAATGTGATGGCCATCTAACATCTTTTGAGACCCTGTGTAAAACTGTGCCCTAGACTGTGCTGTTCTGTACCCTATACTAATAACCAACTACTGTGTGGTAGCAACGGACACAGTCCCCGATGCAGAGGCTAGGTAGGCAAGGGCAGGAGGGACAAAAATAGTGGGTGTTACGCCTATATTCATGTTTTCTACAGACACAACATCTTCTTTGGGGTGCTCTTTAGGTAGAGTTACCAGGAAGGACATCCAGAAAATGCCTCCCGCGCAGCTGGCTCACTGCATCTGGATGGTGAATTTGGGCCACAGCACCTTCTGGATACAGAAGGGCTGTGATGATCTCTTCCTAAAATATTAGGAAGGATCCACTTCTTCCTGACGCTTTGTATAGCTCATAAACAATCAGCAGAGCCAACTGGAAAAAGTATACAGACACTTTTTTGTACCATCATCTGGCCTTATGGGCAAATAAGTATGGTGCCATCATCTAGTTATTGAAGTCCACCCCTCCTATGTGGGGGTGGACACAGAGGGGCTTCTCAACAACACCAGTCGCCGTTGTATTTGGACTTTTGTATCTGCGTGAATGGAAGACAGAATAAAAAAATTCAGTGTGTCCTTCGATTTCTCTGCAAGATTTTTTTTACACTTCAGGCAGGCTCTTCCCCCCCCCCCCGTCAAAGTCGGGCATCTACAAGCCGTTGGGGGAAGCCCCCGGTGATTAGGTCGCACGGTGCCATATATGCCAATTCCAGAATCAAAAAGGTGACCTAAAAGTGACATTGTTCAGGTATAAATTGTACCCCTTTCCGAATAAGGGGGACACCAATTCCCAAACATTCTTGCCACAGTTTCCCTATGTAATCAGGGGGGGGGGGGGTTGGGGCTCCGCGCGGCTATCTTTTCTCTTGTAAATCCGGAAACTACATGTTGACCCTATATCTGGCATGCTTGCTGGGGAGAAACTGAACTGTTTGAAAACAAGGCGACCAGAAAACTTATTTAGGGACCCATTAATGCAGACAGCTTATTGGGGAGTATACAAGGCTGCACATTTTTGGTTAAAGTGATTTACGAGGGGTCGAATTTTGTGGAGCCTGTCATATCCAGGGTCACCCCGAGGACGACAGAGTTCGTTGTCATTGAAATGCATGAACTGCAAGATTTGCTCGTATCTAGTCCTGCCCATGGCCGCAGAGAACACGGGCATATGATGAATTGGGTTAGTGGACCAATATGACCACAACTCACACTTTTTAGTAATGCCCATGATGAGAGATAGGCCCAGAAAGGTTCTAATTTCACAAACAGTGATACATTTCCTTGCAAATTCTCTGGCAAGGGTCAAATTTGGGTTTGCGGCGATAAATTGATAATAAAAATATGTGGATCAATACATAAAAATTGCTTTGATCCACACTAGATCTGTCCACATCTTCTGTGAAAAACAGCTCATAAACACCAAGGAGAGTAAAATTCACTGTTTCCACCTGAATTCCAGGTTGGCCAATGAAAGTGGGAAGTACAGGCGTGCAGAAGTGGTGGGCTCCCAATCAGGATTTGCAAATGCATCGGGAAGGACACTATGTGCTCTACGGGCCTTTGAATTATTGGTGGTATGCATCAAACAAACTAAACCATAGGGTCATACAGTAACAGAATGCTAGTACATCTGAACTTTCTGTCTTAGCCGCGACCAGGAAGTGATGTCACCCGGCTCCTCCCCATGCATTGTGTCACTGACACGTGACTTTCTCAAGGATAACTTTATAGCATTAGCATTGTAAAAGCAAAATAAACTAAAGTTATTTGTGGGGATCTATTATAACCTTATTTGAAAAATCACCTTTCATTTGTGATTCCTATCTTTTTATTAGCCATCACTTTTCACAACTTACTGGGTTCCCTGCATGCTTTACAGCTTATTTTCTGCTTTTTAGTTTCCAAGGACTCATATCCCATGGTACCTTGTTGCCTGCAAGCAGTGATTCCTGTCCTGTGTCTGTGCCTTTTGAAACTCCTCCTCTCAGCACCTCTGCAGTTCAGCAGGAAAGCTTTGTGAATTATGTGACACAGAAATGTGGGAAATAACCGCATGCTTTAACATTTTTACCATGGATACGCTTTAAACATGAATTCAGTTCAAAAACGAAATAAATCTGATATGCAAGATTCAAACAATTATGCAAAAGATCATTTGCAATAAAGTTTTGCTATAATGAGCAATAAAGAACTTATGACAGGGGATTGCTGCATGGCAGTGTGTCAGATTAAGTGGTTATGGGAGAGATAACACACATTCGCAGCAGCTGAGTAGAATCTTTTTCTTGATGGCAATTTACTTTACTTGTTTTCTGTTAAAATAAAACAATTTTACTCAAAACAACCTAATTTATCATAAAAAACAAATTATGCTTTATTAAAGTACAACTAAAAGTCCATTCCAGTCCAATTACTATGTGATGCACAAACCTTTAGAAGGAAAACAAAAACATTCCTTATACCTGGCCATATATAAATTAAAATTCAGCCGGTTCAGCAAAGACCAGCAAAATTTTGATCCATGTATGGCTACTCTGGTTGGTCTAGCGATCAACTTCTGTTGGAAAAAAGGCACTTGATAAGTGCTGCAGTCTATAGACTGCAGCACTGATCAGTATTTTACGATGGCAGGGAAGTCTCACTGCTTTATAGAATACAATGACACAGAGGGGAGGATTCCTCCATTCACCTCAAAAGTGTGGATTGGGGAATCAGGTCAGTTTTTTCATTCAATTGGCTGGTTGAACAAAAAAAAAGTGGACTCATCTATGGCTAGCCTTATCTTCCCTGGCTGAGCCATATCTTCTTTCACTTGTGCCTCACATGCTCCCTCTCCTAGACCCTGTAGATCACAGTGTCTTTCAGCCATGTACTATATTATGCATTAACCTCCCTGGCGGTATCCCCGAGCGTTACTCGTGGTGGATTTTTTAGTCTAGGATCGGTATCCCCGAGTCACGCTCGGGGTAGATGTGCAGAGCGCGCAGCGATGTCTCTTACCTTCTCCTGGTGATCCAGCGATGATCTCTCATTGCTGTGACTGCCAGCCGAGATCCCCGCCGCTCGTCCGTCGGTCTGATGACTTCCTAGTTCCGTTCCCTGCAGCAGCAATGCTGCATGGGAGCGGAACTGGGAGGGAAATTCAAACGTTGCACAAAACACAAACACATAACACATTTATATTATATTATGCACACACACACACATATATACTGCCACTAAGTCACACTTCTTTTAGCTGTCAAATACCACAGCCTCTACTGTCCTCTAATCTTGACCTGAAAGCTCAGATCAGTAATGAGTGAACAAGAATCTGTCTGGGTCAATTATATAAGTTGCAATTTTTTAATTTTACATTCATTGTTCTGTTGAAACTGACCCATGGGTTCCAATCAGGTCCTGCTTACTAAGGGGGAAAGCGAGAAGTCCCATTTTTAGTCCTAGTGTTGTAATAAGACATAAATTGCTAGAAAAAAACAATAATCAAAGAAAAAGGGTACAACTTCAGCTAAAAGTTTAAATCTTTATTATATAGATTTATTATTAAGACAAGGAATTTATGTCACTTGATGGCTTATTAAGAAATGAGTTGTGTCCACCTATAGCTAACAACCTGGCGGCCTAGGACAACCAATAAGCAGCATACTGACAGTTACCTGAAAAAAGGAGATATTGTACAACAGAGATCTCTATTTTGAAAAATAGTGTTCCTTTTGAAGAGCAACATTTTTAAATGACATTGATGAATCAGTAATATAAATCGAAGCAGGTTGTAATAATATAAAGTACATGGTCAGAACAAACTTCTAATTGTCTGAAATTCATCAATCAGGTTTTTTCTGGGCTCATTGCAGACTACATGATTATTATAAGGGACTGTAGAGTGAATTGTGCCCCTGTGTATGAAGTTTATTTAGTATAGTTTAAGAACATTGTTTTTTTTTTTGTAAATGCCAAAATAAGTGCTATGGGGAAGTATAGGATAAGGAGGTATTCCTCTTTTGGTTTCCTTCTATAGGTAATATTATCTATTTTTTTGGTAGTGCACAGTTGACTTTTCTTCATCTGTGTCACAGATTCGGGTATGCCTCTAATTGTGACCTTATTTCTTCTAAATCTGTCCTCGGTATCAACTATTTTGTCTTTAAGACACTGAATTTCGTGTGATTTGTCTTGATATGTGTCTACCAAATCGTTGTGGGCTGTTATGATTTGTCTTACTGGTAACTACAGGTCATCTTGTGCGCGTTTTTCAATCTATTTGTGATTGTGTATGGCTGATTGCTCTGTCTATGTAACATTAAATGTCCTTATATAGGGATTGTAGCAGATGCAGGTTTGTCAGTGGCTGGGAATTCCTCAAGTAGGGTGTTAGGCTCCACAATCAGTGGCATTGTTTGTGCAGGGGTCACGTTTAGTTTTTTACATACATGAGCTTTGGAAAATGGAGATTGCAGTGAATAGGAGGCTGGACTTTTATGGGGATCCTTCTGTGGTGAATGTGGATCCCCAATATCCCCTGTGAGGTCTGTGACTTCTAGCGTGTCAGTGTCAGGGGGATAGAGTGCAGCTGGGACCGGAGTTGCCTGTGTGCCGGCACCGTCTTGGACTTCCTCCAAACTCGACCTGGGGAAGAAATTTGTGAGTTTGCAGGGCTAAACAAGGGCAGCGATCCCCCTCTGTGTTGGGCTGCGTCACCCGATGTAGCGGTGGGTGCCTGGGTAGATGTCATCGCTCAGGGTTGCTATGAAATGCCGGGGATCAGCGGAGCTCCCTGATCAGGCTGCCATGCTACTCGGGGCTTGGACATGCCCCTAAAGTATTTTTTATGATTACAAATTATGGGGTTAATTTACTAAAGACAATTATAATGTGCACTGCAAGTGCTCTTGCTTCAGAGCTTAGTAAATGAGGTAAAGATTCACTTTCCAATTATACTCAATCACATGCAAGGAATATAAAAAACTGTATTTTTGCTTGCACATGATGATAGAAATCAGCAGAGCTTCCCCTCATTTCAGAGCTTCCCCTCAGATTTAGGGCAACTGCACTTGAAGTGCACTTGCAGTGCACTGTTTATTTGCCTTTAATAAATTAACCTCTATTTTTTTTTTCTTCTTTACTATTTTCTACTTTTTTCTGCATATTATTGTTGGACTCATGTTGTACAAATATAAATAGTTAAACCCTTGATTTATAAATATATTTTACAGTATAAACTTGAGAAAAAACAGTGAGACAATCACATGGGTAAGAAATTGTATTTCAGAAGCCTTTTGTACATAAACACTGCATATAACGTCTTCTTCTAACAAACAAAAAAGTTGAAATAATATTGGTCAATAAAATAGAAAAACTATGCAGCTAAATGAACACAATGATACAAAAGTAACATTATGCTACTTTGTATCCTTGTGTCTGGAGTAGTGTTGTTTATAAACACTGGTTCAGACTAGTGATGGTCCGAACCTCCCCCGGTTCGGTTTCCACCAGAACTCCCGAATATGGAAAAAGTTCAGACCCAGACCGCAAAACCTATTAAAGTCTATGGGACCAGAACTTACAAAATCAAAAGTCCCCATTTTAAAGGCTTATATGCAAGTTATTGGCCATAAAAAGGATATGGGGGGCCAGGAAACTGCCTAGGGAAACATGTACCCATGCAAATTTTTTTTAAAAAATTGAGTTTTTAACCACTTTACCGCTGAGTACCGTAGTACTACTGCGGCAAAGTGGCTCTTGTAGGTCTGATTACGTAGACCTACGTCGCCAGACTCCTCCCCCTGTAGGCGGCGCTCGCCTGTTTTCATTCACAGCGGGAGTCGGGCCAGGGGAGGAGCAGCGGCGATCGCCGCTGCTCTGCCCCGATTGTCGGGGAATCCAGTTTGGAGATCCGCCCGCCTGTGTAAACAGAGCGGGCGGATCTCCTAAGTGACAGGGAGTGACAGATCGGAGTGTTCAGCATAGCTGGACATCCGATCTGTCCCTGTCTCACACAGTCACCTCCCCCCCCCCACACGTCAGTAAGCACCAGGCATACATTAACCCCTCCCTCTCTAATAAAATTAACCCCTTCCCTGCCAGTGTCATTTTTACAGTAACAGTGCATATTTATAGCACTGATTACTGCAGTAATGTCACTGGTACCCCCAAAAGTGTCAAAAATGTCAGTCAAGGGTCCGATCTGTCCGCCGCAATGTCGCAGTCCCGCAAAAAAATCGCAGATCGCCGCCATTACTCGTTAAAAAAAACCCACCAAAAATGACATAAATCTTTCCCTTTGTTAGTAAACGCAATAACTTTTGCGCAAAGCAATCAAAATACGCTTATTGCGAATTTTTTTTACCAAACATGGGTAGCAGAAAACAAATTGGCCAAAAATTTAAAAAAAAATTGGTTTTTACATCTTTTTTGGGGGGAATTTCATATAAAAAAATGTTAAAAATATTGTTATTTTTTTAAAATAAACGCTCTTTTTTTGTTTATAGCGCAAAAAGTAAAAATCGCACAGGGGATCAAATACCACCAAAAGAAAGCTCTGTTTGTGGGAAAAAAGGACGTAAATTTAGTTTGGGTACGGCGTCGCATGACCGTGCAATTGTCAGTTAAATTCGCACAGCGCCGAATCGCAAAAAGTGGCCCAGACGTAAGACAGCAAAATGCTCTAGTGGTAAAGTGGTTAAAGGAGCAGTGATTTTAATGATGCCTAAAGTGAAACAATGAAAATGAAAAATACCTTTAAATATAATGCCTGGGGGATCACCTTATTTTGTCTGTAAAATGGCACATCTATTTTGTAAACAACAGCTTGGGAAGCCAATCTGTAGGATGAGGCCACATTTTAGCGCTTTTGGAACAAGATTAGATATTTTTTGGATAAATTCTGGTGTCTCTTTCGCAGACTTTGGATGGAAATAACAGTTTTGCACAACAGCGAGCAAGCCAAATTATAGTACACTCAGATCAAAATTACCATTTTTTTTAGATAAAGCCTAGTTTCTCCTAGAAATAACAGGTGTGGAAAAATTGGGCTTTGGGTGTTGGTGGTGCCTTCACACTGTAAACCTCAAGAGGTACTCTTGATAAAAGTAATAGGCCTTGCCGTAAAATTATTTGCACTTCTCAAACAGGTGCTGTAAAATTGGGCATTGGTTGTTAACTGTGCCTATGAAACCTATACCAATAAATTACTTCAAGATATTCAACATTCAGCTAGAATTGCAATTTTTTATTATGCATTTTTGATACACTTTACATGCATTTTCTCTATGCATTTCCAGCATTTGAAAGGTTATTTATTTTTAAGCTCCATGCATTTAAATGCATATAAAATGTCAGTATGGTAAAAGTCCACATCTGTTGAAATTGGCTGAACTTTGCTCAATCTGAGGGAGCTTAGGCAAATAATGTAAAGCTCTGGACAGCACCCCACCCAGCACTATGTAGCAGGGTTCATAAGAGATCTAGCTTACCAGCTGCTTTACCATTAGCTTAAATAAATAACATTTCTTTTAAGGCGTTTAATATACCAACTTGCCTTGAAAAGGTCTGTTTATCATTCTGTGAGGAAAAGTAGAGGCTTTAAATAGGCTTTAAGGCTGATGTATTTACACACCGTGCCTTTTATTTTCTTAATAGTAGTATATAGCATGCCTTTATGTTTATAGTGCATTAGGCAAGATTGTGGTATTGCACTGGAGTGTGACATCTTTTATTGTAAATAACTAAAATATGTTCTTCAATAAGTACAGAAAATGGGCTTCTGATGGTACAAATATAGCTCAAATTATGCAGCACTCCCATGTAGAATATTAATGAAGACATAAACTTATTTCCTGAGTTTGTTCTGATGCTTTCCCAAGTAGATTTCATATCAGTACTGTTCGGCTCTTTCTCATGGGCCTTCCTAAAGTTCAACAGAATGGCAAACATATTGGTC